>NC_060246.1:46136529-47386529 GCF_921293095.1 Ischnura elegans
ACAGCCCCGACGCTGAGCGGACTAGTAGTTCCAGTTTCCGGAAGGCAAAACCACTTTGCCGAGAAGTTTGAGAATGGCCTGATGCGCGAACACACCTGCGAAGATGGAAACGATGTCTCCACGAGATGCATTCGACCGTCTACTGATTACGAGAGATTTAAAGTACGCAGAGATGGGATGACTATGGCCGCAGAAACACGAGGAGTCTCAAGATGGAATGCAGATTAAAGGGCGGGCTTAACAAACTCATGCCGCTTTAACGTAGGCACACTCGTAGTTCACACGAACATCTTCGCATAAACCTGCGGCGACGAGGCAGCCCACAAACAAGTGCTCTGGCATACCTTAGGTAAACGCGTGAGTTGGCCCTTATCTGTCCAATTTATTTAAGGTCAACTAGGAAGTAATGGCATGGATCGATGGCGTTATCCCCCCTCCACGTATGAAATAAGACTGTTAGGGGTCATGCGCAATTCCCTGTGGGAAAGAGGAAGCAAGTATTCCCATAGTCTATAAATAGGCAGGGAGGAGTTACGATTGAGGACTCAGAGTAACTACTTACAATGTTGGACCTAATTACGGCCAAAGATTCCATTTTAAATGGCCATTCGTCTCGTCACATTATTCACATACAAATACGATGGCGATGGAAGGCTGAAGGAGGAGAAAATCATGCCCAAAAAATGGTTTTCATTTAATAATAGACCTCTATAAAGGTAGACCATAAAAGCGACGCAGTAGTCAAAAGCACCGGCTTTAATGTGATAGACAGATTTTGAAAGATAATTCAAAACGCAAACAAATTCTGACGATTCACAAATTTACACACAAAATTAATTAAAATATGCAATAAAATGAACCCATTTAATTGACTTCTTGGGTGAAACTTTCTGAAATAATTTTTTCTTTAACTTCTTTGCAATTATAACCAGAGGCCAAGTAAGATTCAATAATGACATCTAAAGTCAGGACAGAAATATACATATAACGTTAACAATAGTAATCTGTGGCCGTGTTATTGAACCCTCTCAAGAAATATAAATGAACTGTGGGAAAAATGAGTTAATAAACTAGTCCACAAAAGTTAAATGCAGAGTAATAAAACAGAGAAAAAGGAATATATTTCCGGAGAAGAGTCATGTTAAACAATTTTAAAGTGGTCAAAGCAAGAGAAACCGAATTAAATATGCATAAAACAATTACTTCGAGTGGCTGATAAATACGATTCACAGGCATTGCCATTGAACACAAACTGTTTACCAAGAGCAGAGCACCTTTATGGGGCTAGACACGATAGTGATTAATGCAGAGCTTATCGAATCAAGAACCTGGTTCAAGAATTGCCATGGAAGGGAAGAGTCTTGAGCGCTCCCTCCTTAGTTTCCTAGGCGGGGTAGCTCCACGGGTAACCTCGAGCCATAAAAAGGGCGAAGGGCATGGAGAGATAAAGGAAGGATTCGCGACTGCGATGATGGAGAGGGACCCTTCGAGACGGCGCAAAAACCAAGCACGCCAGGGAAACACTTCACTCCTGGAGATACCAATCGGTTATGCATAAGGAGGGAGCCCTCAAGTAGCAAAAAATGATCTTTTTTTCAAGAGTGGGACACCGGAAGTAAAAAGAGGACACGCAAAGGTGAGTGAGACAATACCAAGAGAAAATACGAGGGATGAGACGTCTGCCTAATTATCGGAAAGGGCCTTCCTTAGTATCTCCCTTGTCTTCATTATACTGCTATTGGTTATAAATACATGGCGACTGCTTGAAGGTTCACATAACTATAGAAAGGATATTCACTTGCTACTTCCTCAATGAAAAAGATATAATTATAATGATATATTTTATAAAAGCCTTCTAAAGCGAATGACATCCGCCTTTATTAAATGCGCCCGAGGAGATAATATTTCTAACGAAAGCAAAATGGGTCGACTGATAAAAACATAAAAACTACTGTTATCCATCTGTTTTTTTTAACAATAAAAAACGCGTTGAATGGTGTAATTTAGAATCACACTAACTCAAAGATAATTTCAAGGCCTTACAACTAAAAACCTCTACAGAATCATGCGTAAGAACAGCCGCTATGGTTCAAATGGGTCTGCATGCATCATTAGAATTACATACATGGCTATATTTTAAGTAAAAAAGAGAGACAGTCAGTCAATGCAAATGTAGTAGTAAAACAAAATGAACTGTGGAATTGTAGTTTCTTTAAACCAAAAAGGAAATAAAAAAGTTATTAAAAAGTTTGCAAAATAATCATGAATACATTCCAAGATCTCTTAATTAAAAGAGTAAAGATGAATAATGATATTCTCAAAAAATTAGAAGAAATGCATAATACGAAAAAAACAATATTTAGCCCACGCATCATACGAGAAAATTATTTTTTCTTTCTAAAAGGCGACGTTTAGGAATGAAAACAAGCAAGAACTTTTTTCCTCCTCTTTAATGCAACCGAATCCCTTAGTAAGTGAGCTGGTTCCCTGAAGAGGCCTTTTTTAACGGATAAAAAAACTTAATAAAAAAATTAGTTGGGTTAAGCAAAAAGAAATCTGAGAGAAAAAATTAAAAACAGCAAAATAGACCCGAAACTCCTCTACCTCGAATTTATCCGAGCAATTTAGATAATCATCTTGTTAGAAAAAATTACCTCCCAGAAAGAATTTGCCTCAGTTAGCTATTAAATAAGAAGAGATGGGAGAGAAGAAGTTAAAGAAAACACCGTGGAGAGAAAAGAAAAGGATAAAGGAAGACGTGGAGGAATCTAATAAATATAAAAGGATAGGTCGAACGGTGTTAAGGTCTTGGAAGATGGTGAAGGGAACACCGGGTGCGAAAGAAAATGAACGGTCGGACAACTCGTGGGTCCCAGGGGATGACGGGAGGGTAAGAGGGTGAGTTAACGTGAGAGAGATAGCGGTTTGAGGAAAAACCTAAAGGAGAGATAGCCGAGCGAAACAAGGGAGGACTGGGGAGGGAAGTGCGATGGGAACAAATCAACACGAGGACAAAGCCTGTAAGCAGGGAGAGAAAGACGCAAGGCGAGAGGGTGTAATGGGAGCAGAAAGATCGAGGGGTTGAAGAGGAGAGAGAGGCAGTGGATGAGATGAAGATCATTTTCTTATCATTTCAAAAGACTTGGAAAGTGGAGGATGGACAAAGGGCAGGTGAAAGGAGAAAGGAGCAAGTTTGACATGCACAGAGCGTGGTGATGATGGAAGAAGGGGATGGAGAAATGGAAATCCAAGAGAAAGAAGAGAATGGAGGAATACGAGAGGAAGGAAGGAAAGGCAAAGATGAGCCAGGACACAAGGTGCCTTTCTGCTGGAGAAGGAAAGGTAGCGGAAGGAAATAACGGAACTTGAAGCAAGGGGAGACGCAAGGCAGTGTCGGATCGAGGCTGTTGTAAGATTAGAGGCTGCCTGGAGGTACACTGGACTGTTTTGTAAGGAGACGACGGACGAAAGAAGTACTTATGTAGGTAGTACTGGGAAAGGCATGTGCTGCGGAAAATCTGCCAATCCTTGGGAGGTTGGTTTGAGTGAATCAGTGTGAGTGAGAGGAGGCTGGGATTGAAGTGGTGGCGGAGAGGGATGAGGGTTGGAGTAAATAAAGGAGGTCTGGAGATCCCGGCGTTCCATTGTTGAGCGGATTCGGGTATCCACGCGCACCAAAGCGGCAGTGGGAAGGTGAATAGGTCCTCGGCCCCCGTCTTACTTCAACCCCTTCTCACAATCAGTTGTCTTGCTGCTTTAGTTCCGGACGAGAAGTCGGTGCGCAGCCGAGCGTGAAAGGCAGAGCAATAGTTTTCTTACGCCCATATGAAATTTGATTTATATCCACTTTTACTCTAATTTTGAATATAAAATTTTCCATGATTCATCCACTTTCGAATCATTATCTTTAACAGCCTTGATCCCGGTTTTAAATGCCAGCTATAAATTATGCAAAACGGTTAGTGAAAAAAATTAAAGGAAAAATACAAACAAATCGATATTTTCCGTCGAATCAATATCCCGGTGATGGTACAGGAATTATGATTCAGCAAATTAAATAGGTAATACACATTTTTCCGTCGTACACTTGTGCATTATTGTAAGTGAGTTTAGAGTACCAATGTTTACAAAATAATTGAAATTTTATGGGATAATACATATAATGGTAAAGAATAAGGAAAGTTCATGAAACAATTTCGAAAGCATACTAATTTTTTGCCAACTTTCTTCGAGCATGCGATCTGATTTACTGAATATGACGTTTATGTCCACAGCGAAAGACGGTAAAACTCCGCTAAAGAGATAAAAAATTGTAAATATCCTCAGAGAGACCATGGCAATCATGACAAACAATTAAATATCTACGGAGTTCAAAAATAGCTACCTCGAAAAATTCGTGAATCTTATATGAATGCCAGCAATTAACTTTCCGGTAAATTAAATTAACGGCGAAGAAGAGATTTTAAATTTTTATTGACACGTTTATTCTTGTCTTATGAACTAATTTTCAGCGATTGAAATTACTCTCTTTGCCTTCATGGCACATTTAAACTTTATGATTATGCATAATAATACATTCATTGGTAAATAAAAAAATAAATCGTTAAATAATAAATACACGATGTAAGCTTCAATTTCCAACTGATTATAACCCATCCATCCAAAATAAAACTGCAATAGCAGCAAAAAAATATTTAAATATAAAATTAATCGTACAAAAAAAATTACTCAAAGGACATAATTAGACTGCACATAAGTATGCATAGTCAAATATAATTTCGACACCTAGGTCAAACTTGCTCGGACACGGTTTTTCTGTTCCCATGTATTAATAAAAGGCAGGATACAAGGCAAACAAATGGATAGCTTAAGTTCATATGGATCCAAAAGAATTCATAATGGCCTTCCACTTTTAAAAGAGAGGTCTAATTAGTGGGTTAATAAAGAAATATAGAAGATATTCTCGTAAAAAAAATAGTGACAAACGAAAATGAGCACTATCGTTAAAAAAATTTTGTTATAATTTGGGTTGAACCGAATTCTGGACGTAAATTAGCCACAGCATTATCTAAATTACGCTAAACAACAAAGTGAAGATCTGAACTCAATATAATTGAAAATTACGAAGAAAATGGGGTACATGTTTATCAATTTTGCGTTAACAATTGCCTTTTTCATGCTATAACTCCTTTTTTTCCTCGTCATCCACCAATTTCTTCTCTTCATAAGGCCAAGCTGTCGACCTCTTCAATGCATTTTATTTTCCTATTATCCATTCTTTTTTTCTTCGCCCTTTTCTCCCATTCATGGAGAACGCAGGCTCTCCCTTTGAACCGGTCACAAGTGCAAATTCTCAAAGCGCTGAGTCGATCACGCCATCTTTCTCCCCCCCTTCCCTCCAGCCTCTCTCAAGCGTTAAGCCAAAGGGGAGTGAACGCTGCCAAGCATTTCTTTGAAAGCAAGCGGAATTACTCAGCGCTGCTTTCTTTTTCCTCCTTCTTTCTATCTTCCCAGCCGTCTTTCCATGCACATGCGTCCCCGTCAAACCATTCCTCCGTTTCCTTCAGATTTCAGCCTCGCTGACCACCGAACCATATATTTTTTTTATTTGCCTGATACCTTTTTTGCAGACATAATTTTATCTCTATCCAAAGGTAAAGTATTGCATATTCAACTTAAGCTTAGCCAAAATAGTCACAAAATAGATGGTAATTAATTCATGTTCGATAATATAATTCCAAATGCTATAATATTTAACATAATGGTAACATAAAATATAAATAGATATCTTTGAACTTAAAATTCTAAAAGTTTGGAATATTAACATGGTAATTGTTTGGAAGAAGAATGCAACTGTGATTCAAACATTATTTGTACTGACAATTGCTCGCAGAACGAGGAAATATTGAGTGTGCCAAAACGAACGGTTTTAATGTTTATTTTGTGAAATTTCTTCAACATGGAAGAAGGTCAAACTTGGCGTATTTCACTCGGTACGAAGAAGATTCGATGAGAGAAACCAAGGTTTCAACAGGCATATGGGCCTAAGCCTGATGATAACACAACCGTGGTGAAACCCGGACCGCAATAAATATTCTTACCCAGCGAAGTTCACATAGTTTGTCTTTTTTCCATCATTCCGTGTGTCTCTATACTTGGTGTTATGCGGAATGCTGTTAATAGATTGGATTTTGGCAATTAATAGCATCAGATTTAGAACAAAATAAAAGTAAAGCCAGTGCGTCAAATAGCCAAACAAATCCTAAAGAACGACTCCTAAATGGCAGTTACCATTACTTCGAGCTAATAAGGGTTATTAATGGAGTGAAATATTTAAAGAACATGGATATTTAATAATTGAATACATTATAACTCATTTCTCTATATGCGATATAACATTACAATTGAAAAGTGTGATGTTGAATATCCAAGAAGCCAAGGATAATCGCTAGTATAAACACAAATAAACATTAAAAAGCAAGGAAAAACCTTCGAAAATTATATTTCAATCGAAAAAATAACTGAAAGGAATACCACAACGGATAAAAAAGCGAGAGATTTTCACACATGCCTGGCATTTCAGAGATTCTCCATAGCACATTCCAAAAATAAAAATTGAAAAAATGATATTTGAATAAAAATCGACTCCTTTTCGAAATAACTTGGGCATTAATTGCCCGATTCAGCAGAGCCAGTGATGGCCCACGATGGCGGAATTCCGAAAATTCTCTCACACCGCCCAAGCCTCCAACGACGGCTGCGCAATTCACGGGCCAGGGAGAATCGCAGAAAGAAAGGAACAGCGAGATGGAGGGAGATAAAAAGAAGAAAAAATCAGGAGAGGGATTGGGTATCGTTTGATATCAAAAACAAATAGTAATGTGGTGATTGATCTGTTTTAGACTGGACCCTAATCTTTCGGCAAGACGTAAAGAAATGCAAGATCAGGAAGGCCACATAAATATTACGCTGAAACTCCCTTACTTGTCCAGACATTACAGAAACTGTCAGAACTTTCTCGATCGTTTGAAAGCGCGTATTCATCCAAAAATTAATCTTCACCTTTCATAAAAATATTATTAACGGAAAATAAATATATACCTTCAGTCAAGTACCAGAAAATCACGATATACAAATAATAGTTAGAACATATCACGATGAACTACTTAAATGACCTTACGGTAGTGGCATGTTCAAATTTGGAGTTCTATATCTGTGCCTTAAAGGTTGAGGAAACAGCAATATTTGATTTTTCCGGTACGTATGATTTTCCAGATTTTTATGGTAATACCCCGCGTTTCCTTTCTTTACATGCACATTGAAAACCCTGACTTTTTCCGACTTTCCAGGCTTTCAAAAGAAAAGGCCAGCCTAAAGACGCCTACGTTATTCTTTATGGAAATGATATCACTCACTAATGATTCTCAAAAAAGGGTTGAGAAGAGTCTTTTTGAAGACCACCTATGGTCTATTGAAAGGTCTTTTGTGATTGATTAATCTCATAAAACACGTAAAAATTAATATTTTTTATCAAAACTAACGTTCATATAACCATATTTAAGTAAATGAAAGGTCGTAGCACTTTTCCACAAGAATTTTTAATTCGTACAACGCGTTTCAGCTCACTGAGCCATCATCTGGTACAAGACGCTTGAACACATGTGAAGATCCCTTTTATACCCTTGAGAGAGGAGAGTATTGGAGAAGGAGAGGATTTGACATCTTTGAGGATGGGGGGGGGGGTGGGAGCGGGTGTACAGAGTATAGACAATGGGGAAAGATACAACTACGGGATGTGGAGAACCCACGTTGGAGGGAGGGTTCTGGTCATAACTGTAAAATGACGACACGTGCGGAAGACCATAGCATTCTGTTGAACTTGTTCATATAACCCTTTAAATTCCAAGTTTTAGAGTTTATCCATGCCAACAGGGACCTTAAATATTACTAAAAAGGTAAAATAAAATAAAAAAATGAATTGACAAAGGAAATTAATGCAGGCGCAAAATAAAACTGCGATCATTTCAAACCGGCCTAATCTAAATTACACATTCAGCAATACGTGGGGAAATCTATGCAGCACAGCATTTTTTTCACAACAGCGGAATACACCCATACACCTTATGGATAGATGGCGAGAGGATTGTAGGGATGAAGCGAAGAACAAAAGCAAGTTTGGTGAAAGCAGGTTTCGTTCGACGGATACAAATGGGGAAAGGGGAGGCGGGTGACTATATTTCGTCGCCGGTGCAGAGTTCATTTGCCGAGCTCGCGTCTGGCTCCGCTGCATTTCCGTCACGTTCTCCTGGAACCCTTTCCCCCCCTGCCATGACGACCAGTCTACCCGTTCAACCCTCGCCTTCACCGGGGGAGCATTCCATCCATCCAACCCCTCCACGCTCACCCTGCAATCATATCGCCTTTCGTTGCCCTCCCTCCAACCACCTCACCGGTCTCCCTCCAAGAAATCCCACACTTATGAGGCACTGAACTCTTCTCATTAGAAAGCTTCTCAACCCACTTGTAATCGGCACAGGTCTTCATTTGTTTAATTTATATTCTAAGCAACGTTTAGACTTCAGAATCGATTCTAGGTAAAGGATGCTTGGAATCGGTATGGTTGCCGTGAGTGATGGCTTAAAATATATTATGTTGATAGAGGACGAATACTGAGAAATCGAGATCCTTGCTCAATTGCTACATGGAACAAGCATGACACTTCGTTGGATGATATACAACACCGTTAACCCATTTGAGCCACGTTTGGAAAATGAACGAATTCAAACGTATCGTTCAATCTTTAGTCCTTCCTTCATTTTATGATACTACTGCAAGAAAGTATTTTGAAGCAAATACTCTTACAATAATAATTACACGACGGTATTCCCTGTTATCATACGAATAAAATATTCATTTTAATATTACACACAAATAGAAGCGTTAGATATTAGGACGAGATAACTTCGATAGAAGATAACAAATTTCATTTATTTGAAAAGGTAAAAAAGTTTACCAGCCTGCGTGGATATTTTTATTGGTTAAATATTCATATTTTCATGTGCAACTTGAATTTTTTTCAAATTTTAAAATTCAACGATTTTTAAATACAGATACATAGTATGGCACTATGAGTCAAACGGTATAAGGTTAGTTAGTCGATACCCTAATGCTCTACTTCATAGGTTAGTACTCCTTAAACAGTTCAATCATCTATTTTTCGGATATTCAAGGTTCGATGGAGGTAAAAGAGAGTTTTGAGGGAAGGGTGTTCAAAGAGACCGATAGAAAGGAACAGAGAAAACTATTCGGGCAGGCAATAGACGGAAAGGCCGAGGAAAGCAGCGATCAAGAAAGGTAGGATTAGTTCTATCAGGTGGAAACGACTAAAGGACAAAGAAGCAGTGGGAGTTCACGCAAAAAGCCGGAGAAACTCACAGGGCGAGTAATTCATGACCGTTTTCATTGCCGACCCTGGACCCCTATTTATTTCTTGAAAAGATACGAAAATTAAAAAGGCAGAGGGAATCGAACACTTCAAAGAACAAATTAAAGGGATTTTTATTTTTGATGGTAGTGATTTCTCGTGCACTCCGTTTTTTTTTGAAGAATCAATAATGAGTATTCCATGTGGAAAAAATGCAGAATATTCGAGTTCACATATCGAGAAAATATCACTGCACTTTTGCCAAGCTCTCAAAAATGTCGAGCGGGCAGTTTTTTAAACTTCGCCCCTCTAAGTTCATTCTATGTCGCTTCAACGCGTAATGAGAGCCAGTCGATGGCCAGTGAAAATTTCCAGAACGTGAAATGCGGAGTAGATGACCTATTTTCTGAAGTCAAACAAAAATTGCAGAGGGTTTTATTTGAATACTAGTTGAGGTGCTTTGATCACATTTTTTCATCTGGGTCTCTCTCGGTGAATATGGGCCGAGCACATGAAATTTTCAATCCAATCTCAGTAACCCATTTTTTGGTAGTTTCAACCGATGAATATTTGACAAAGTCTGTTTACTGGCTTAATTTGACAGACGTGCAACACGTGATTCTCGGAATCCAAAATTCAGACCTTTTACAAGCTAATTTGCTTATATTAATTCTAAAATACATTCACTCGAATGGAGATATTTTCTCGTCAAATCAATTAGGGCTTAAAGCTTACGTAATATGCTTTTATAAGACCTGGATGGTCCTGTGATATATAAATTTGGGTCGGAAAACAGTAATGCAACAACAGGAAGACGACAAAAAACTAAATAACTTGATTTCATATCTGGTCTTGAAATTTAAATCTGACATGGGCAGTTATGCTTGGAAGCTAAATTTCAAAAGATAGTACCTATGCACCCGTTTCAAAGTATTGAGTCAATGGCATAAAATCCGTATTTCCCGACGATTGCTTCTTTTTTACATGAAACGAGAGGACATTCAAAAGAACTACTGTGCTTATACAAAAAGAAAATTTGAGTAAATATTGGAAATAATAGTAAAACTCTTTGATACCTACATTTATATAAATGAATACAATTTTCAGAAAAAAAACAAGTAGAAGGAAATTGAGCATGAATTGGTAACCTATAAAATAAGAATGACCCAAGGTTTAACCAACTGATACAATTTTGAGACTTAGTCACCCAAATGTTAAACTCTCGAATAATTCCACGCCAGGCAAAACATGGTTTTTATCCCATTTATTATTCCATTACGTTTATTCATGCCTCGTAAATAAACTCCTTCCGTTTCCGAGGAAGCGTGAGTCTCAATCTCTCGCTTGAGCAATCGTGAGGAGGGGCTTAAAAAAAGAAAGACTGACCTTCCCCACGCTTCCCATCCTCCGGCAAACGCAGCCTCTTTCTCCCTCCCAGCACTGTCATTCGTTCGTCATTTGGAAGGAAGTTGGAGAGAGCACCTTGGAGACATTGCAAGCGGAAAAAGACCCCTTCGGAAGGAAAAGGAACGGAGAAGTAAGGAGGGTGAAAAAAAATAAAACGAAATAAACACGGCAAGCAGGACGAGAGGATTGAAGAGAGAGAGAATGACGAGAAAGAATGAAGTCTCGCTTTTAATTAACGCGTGAGAGGGGTCGGGGATAGGAATGGAGGGAGGGTAGGAAGAAGCCGAGATTCCTAGGGCTGAAATAGAGCCGCTGCAGGCCCAGCGCGCTGTCTATGACGGCGGAAAGGAAGTGAGGACGAGGGGGGAAATAGAATGGGCGGCGTCGCCGGAAAAAAAAGAACTAGCTACCGGTGGGCGGAGTGCGACGATGAAAATAATGCCAAGGGGATGTGGGGAAAGGGAAGATGTTGCAATGAGCATAACGGTATGGTTTTAAAAATTGGGTGTAGCGATGATATTCTAAAATCAAACGAGACCACAGAGTAGGTAACAATGATGATAACTTCCTAAAGAGATAAAGTTATCTTTAAATAAACTGGGTATCACATTAATTCTTCAATTACAATAATACAACGAGAAGTCAATACTTATTATAATCCCCTTATTTTCATTTCACAAACTCTTAGCCGAAGAAATAGCCTCTTATAGCTAAGATTATGTCAATATTACGTATTATACCTAAGATCCTTGGTTGGGAAAAGAAAAATTAACTCGACTGGAGAGACAGATAAGAAACATGCATAATGCTTCCAACATAATGCTCATAGGTCTTATAATAAACTTTACAGTTTAAATGGCTCAAGCGCAGGAAATCGTCAATTGGAATGTCATATCCAAACATGTGGTCCTCTGGAAAATCCTATCATGATATCCACTTACAGTAAGAGGAGATGAAATTGGGGTTGAATTAGTTGACGGAAATGCGGTGAGAATTACTGCAAGGGGGAAAAATTGCAAAGTCATCAAATTATGAAACTATAAATTGTAGTGATCACTCAAAAGAAAAATGTGGCTATGACTCGGACGGCTAGATCAAGTTCAAATCTGAAAAACTCCACCGACATAAACCTAAGAGGCGTGGGGGAAAATAATTTATGTAAATAGAATACAAGGAAGTAGAAGTAATTAATGATAAGAAGTTAAAAACAGGGAAAACATGCATTGAAAATTTACATGTGTACGAGATAAGCCAATATAAATATTGGCACTGGCCATTAGTCATTAGGTTAAAACCACATATGAATAGTTACTTCAACGGCTGCTACGGAAATAAAAAGTTCGAGAAGAACCGAACTCTGTCCACCACGAGAGAGGTTTATAATCCATAGAATTTAACATCCATTCATTAAGATAAGAGAAATGGTGACTTCGTATTTATCTTCAAGCCTTATAAGTCTTGGATATTACCTTGGATATTACCTTGGATATTAATGGTCAGCTTGTAACCTTTTATTTATAACAGCGATACGTTTTTCCGTTGATAAGAAACTCACTTTTCCTTCACGGCAGTGAAAATATTTTTTTTGGCAATTCAAGAAAACAGGTCCTTAACACGTTAAGCGATTTTGACAGGCCTTATCTAGAACGTGATTAATGTAAACCTCACTTAAAGCGTTTGAATTCTTTTAAAAGAGCCATTTCCGAATAAATTAGGTCCATTATCTTGCTTAAATGAATACTTTCAAGACTCAATATTTACTTTCAATCTCCTGTAATTACCCTACGTTAAGGAATGCTCAGAATTACCGACCGGTATCGGAAATTGTTAAGGCAAATTAATGGTGCTTTACTAAACATCACGATGTACTTAAGAGACGGGAAACTCATTAGTCCAAACAGCTTTAAATGCCGGGCACCAAAAAAAACTCTTTAAGTGTCTCTACTTCGTAATTCGCCAAACCTACTCCGGCCAGTTTCAGGCCACTTCATTGCCTCTCACATTTCACTCCCAGCTTCCCACTTTAAAAAGTGAAAACAAAATGGAGATTCTTCAAAGCTAATAAAATATTCCACTTGCCCACGGGACAAAAACCGAAGGGGAAAAATATATAGAGGCTATATAAAAAGTTATGGCCCTTCACCACACCATCTGAATCAATTGAAACCACCACTGAATTTATCCTGAAAATTTTAAAGCTATCCCAGCAACGAAAACGACTGCGGTATATCCTCCCTGCCCACGCCTCGCGTTCTAAACTCAATAAATCATCCCGATGGAATGACGTCCCAGATTTTTTTTATTCCTCCCGTCCCTCCCCCCTCCCGATTTCGCAAGGGGACAACCTTTTATCTGCCATCCCTTTCCCTCACGCCGGAGGCCAGGGAGTGCGAAATTCGTCTGGATGGGTAGGGCATCATCAGACAACACTCGTGCGAAACGACTCATGCCTGACCACGGCGGCGCGGCGCTGAAGACTGGAAAATCGGAGAGCACCTTTTCGCTCCGAACGGATGACGACGGGACGTAATAATTTTTTCCACCCCCTTTCGGACCGAGAAGGTGAATTATGCACACGTCCACGCCGCGGTGCTGCTATCTCTCTCGCTCTCACACTCTTGTTTGTTTTCTCGCCCTCGCTTTTTTCTCTCCTCCTTTCTCCAGCGTCGCCAACACTTTTCGCACTCATTTCCACTCTTTCTCTACGTATTGCTATCTTCAGGCTTTTTCCCCGAAGGCTACCTTTCGGGGGTCATTTGCGGCGAGTGTTGCGGAAAACATCCCCAAGTGTAGTGCGGGAGGTGACCACTTCTCAGTGACTCGATGTGGCCAGAGGGAAGTCAAAACCTTTGAGAATAGCTTTGGTTGCACAGCTTTAAACTTGACTATCTCAATGGAGACGCATCAATAGGGAAATACATGGGGATTTCATTGGCTCGTTTACACGTTAAATGGTTATATTTGAGAGAATAAATATTGGCTGACGGGTAACATAGCTGCTTCTTCCCAAATATTACAATATTGAAATTTAAAACTAGCGAAAAAAAGTAATTTTTTAACAAAATAATCGTACCAATTATCAAATAATATTCAACCAATGATTCATTATTTGTATCCAATTTTTCTAAACGAAAATGTACCACATGTTAGACATTTGCTATCATCCAGGCCATAAGATAAAATTTATATATGGTGTTTTGGGGAGAGAAATATCTGTAATGTACACAACCTTGTAAAACTAATATACGCTTCTGACTGAAAAAAGACTGTTCCGATAAATTGAAAATTCAATAAATATAAAATTAGAAGTAAAGAGAATCCAAAATCGATAAATCAGCATGGCAAGATATTTTCTGATTACATCAGACTCATTTGACGATTATTGAAACCGATTAAGTCTACCGCCTGTGAACGATGCGACCCGCAGTATGATCTTATGAATTAAATTAAGGTTCCCACTGAATAAAAATTAATAATAATTCTCAACGAACAAGAATGAAAGCAGGTAAATGGGAAAAAATAAGGTTGTTGGTTTACCAATGTAATGTGGTCACCTATTCCTTTTGACAAGTTCAGGGAAGTAACTGGCATAAAATTAACCTCAGCAGAATATGCACCATAAATATCGCTAAAGACTTTATTCAAAATGCGGAAGATCTATTCAATATCAGATAGGTACTCGTCGTATAGGCTATCCGTGTCATTAGGGTTGACAAGAGTTAGCTTTAAGAAGGCTACCGCATAACCATTTTTTACTACGTTACAGAAATAATACTAGCTATAAGTTTGAAGCGTATATTGAATTATATTCCTTTAAGTGCTATTCTCATGACTCTTAATCTCATAATAAAAAATTATTTAATAATACCAGACCATCACCATCGCAAGAACTTCGAATTTCGAAGGCCCTCCACAGCCAAGAAACTCGCTTTTCATCGTATCTCCAGCTTCCATGCTGTTTACGTAACCCATCCTCGTTCCCTTCATCATCATTTCCACGTTTGTATTTCCTTCCCGGCGACGACATGCGTGTGCGACTCCTGGCATCTAAATTCCCCCCGTCGCTCCTTGCCCACACCGCTCGCCGCATACCTATCCACCCCTTCCCATTTCCAGACGCCCCAGGTCCATCGAAAGTCCGTCGAATACGACTGGCCCCTATCCATTATCTATCGCTTCACCCCGTGTCGCTCTCGACCCGTCTCCTGCCGCCTCGTCCTCTGGCCATTTCCACTGCGTCCACCCACGTGTATGTTCCACGCTCGCCTCCCGCCTGCCTCGAAATGACACCACACCCCTTTACACGCTATTTTTTTCTCCTTCCCAGCTACCCGTCTTTCCCCCCATCACCCGTCCTCTCTCCGAAAGATCGGGCCATAGACAACCACAACCTGTTCTTCCTCAACCCCACTCGGCTACCGTAGTCTCCTGACACGAATCCATCGGAATCTTATCCCTACCTTATTCCATCCAGTTTTCATGGAGACTATTCCAATAAAGAACTAAGAAAAATTTCACTAGAATAGTTAGCGAAATATCCATCTATGTATTTCAATTTTTTTAATCTGCAAAAATTCCGAGTGAGTTCGTTGATTGAAACTTGCAGTGCAATAATGACGGAAGAGGCGTCCACTCACATGTTTCTACACAAACCCAGCTTCTCGTTAGATAGATGATGAAGATAAAATGACTGTTGAACTGTTCATTCAGCATACAAGTGACCATCAATGGAGAGAAATTTCTTTTTTGGTCAAATGTATACAAATGCTTGTCTACCTTGAAATGACGAGACGTACAGTATTGTAACACATTCACGTGACGAATCATTAACCTACTTTCGAATAACATTGTTCAATAAAATTTAAGAGGACATCAACCCAGATAGACTACTTTTCTCCTTTTCCCACTCTATACTGGCCAGAATAAACAATACGGAATGTTCCAGAGGTAAACCTCTATCATGCCCTTGTTGTTGGTGACAGAAAATTTGACTGGGTTCCAGAAACTGACTTCAGATCAAAGTGTTATTTCTGAGAATCCAGCTTCCTAAATAGACGCAGCGCTGACACGTGATATACCTATACGAGACAACCAAATCCCAGAATTGGCACTTTGAGCTTGTAACGCCAACAGGAACTTAGGCTTACATTTTATTTTTTATCTTATTTTTATTTTATTTTATTCTCAAACCACCGGATACAGCTCTTATTGGCCATTTTATACCGGGGTATTCAAGAAATGTAACAACTAAACGCAAGCAAACAACCATGCCCTGAACCGGGAAAACCTACCCATGCGGGACTTGAACCCGCGACGTCTTGTTTGGCAGGCTAGGACGTTACCACGCTGCCTCCGAGGCCGGCGACAGGAACTATTTACACATTAGGGCGAAGTGAAACAAATAAAAGCATAAATTAGGTACATTTGCAACACAGTAGAAGCTTTCACAAAACTCCTACAAACTTTGTTAAATTGAACTCAAATTATAGCAGGATTACCAGTTTACCACTTAGCAGTAAATCCTTAAACCCTACGCGTACTCCTGCTGGTAAGATTTCTCAGAACAACTTTAACCCAAGAATAAAATCATATTACTCCTCCCTCAAACTATCAAAACTGTAGTAGCGGATAAGTGTACAAAAACCTCGCGACTTATATAGGATGGTTAAAGTGATAAGTGAAAAAGACTGACTCACATTATCCTGCACGGTGGCGGCGGGGTAACGTCCTCGCCTGTCAAACAAGAGGTCGCGGGTTCGAGTCCCGCCTAGGCAGATTTCCCTTGTCCAGGGCATGGTTGTTCGTGTACGTTTAATTGCTAAATTTGTTGAAAACTCCGATATAGAATGGCCAATAAGAGCTGTATTCGGTTGTTTGAGAATAAAATAAAAAAATAAAAATGCCCTTCCTTCCACAAAAATTAAGACTGGATACTTCTTTAGTTTTTTCGGGGAACAAAACTTATGAACTATTCTTATGTATAAGCTCCACACTGAAGTATCCCCCGGAAACACTATTCATGCACCCTGTATTTCCACAATGTACAATATTCAAAATATATTCCCCTGTATTTCTTCATCCTTTCTTCCGATCACTACCTGGTCATTCACCCATTCATCTCAAACCCACCTTCTTCCGTGGCACTTATCCATTACAAATACCCGCCGGACTTTTCAGCAGCTGCCATCCACCCTTATTCCGAGAGAAAAAGGAAAAAATTTCGAATTTTGTCTTGTGGCACATTAGAGGTGGACGTAAAATATCCCCCAGCAGACTCTACGCTGAAATATGTCGGCAGTCTCAGAATTGATTGTGGAAAATGCCTACCGAAGCAAAGCTTTTTTGTTCCCTCGACTGGAGACAGGAGGGAATGGAGGATACGCGCAGCCGGACGGTTTAGCGGGAGGAACGGCGCCGCGTTATGTGTGTGTTCTGCCGCACAGGAGAAAACGAAGGGACGATACGACGAAGGGAGAAATTCGTCGTTAATAGTGTTAAATCATTCATCCGAGCGCGTATATCTGAAATATATATGCGCCTATTAAGAGACGAAAGAGTGCAAGATAGGGCGAGGGAAAGAGATGCCATATCAGGCCGCGTGCGCATCTTGAACTTTCCCTGAACATTTCCTCTACCGGGTATTGTAATGACATAGCAGAAATGAACTCAGCACAATCGACCTGTACACAAGATAGCCTGATGAAAATATTCTGAGCTGAAACATGGTGTTCAATAGGAGAAGATCATTCGTAAAGTTTGCAAAATATTTACTTGAGTGACTTTTTCACTTTAGCCTTGTAGCGGCCTCGGTTAACCCATTAGTGCCCGTCGGCAACTTTAGTTGCCATGCTACATTTTGTCTCATACAGCGTTTACTAAGTAGTCAATTCATATGATTCGTCATGTGTGCTTTTACTAGACCTTACATTGTTGGCCAGCGTTGCTCGTTCCTCGTCAGTTCTATTGTGTTTCGCGTACTGGTCGGATTACTGCAGCTCCTCCAGGTGTTCAGCCGACGACTGGTGACTATCTTCTTTATCATGTAAGTTGAGGTCTTTTTCCGTATTATATTCACTAATATTTATTTTTCAACTTATAGTGAAAGCTTTAATGAATTACTATCCAAATTATTACGTAGAAATATGGTTTTGTTGTGTTTCTATGCCAATGTAAAAAGTGATGGCAACTTAAGTTGCCGACGGGCACTAGCGTAGTCAAAAATTGCAAACATTCGTATTTTTTTTAATTTAATTCAGATTCAAAGTAGTATAAGTACTTAAACAGTAGCTATTAAAACTTTATTGAGTACTTTTGTACTTTTCATGCATCATTCGGTGTTTTGTTCTTTTAATTTTCCTAAATTATCGATATATTTTTGATTAAATAGCAGGTTGCCTATTTTTTAGCATTGGGAAAAAGCACTATTATTTGCAAATTCTATCGAAATAAGGCGAAATAATTAATATGTTACATCTAAAGTCACCTCTGGAGAGCTATTTTTGGCATTCTATCTTCATAATTCTGATTCATTTGCTTGAGAATATCACGAACCGTGGTAAAAGTCATTACTCGAGGCGATGCTTCCGTGATACTGATTAGTAATTCTTTATTATCATCTTTTGTAACACTCAATGTCGGTTTCATTTGCTATGTTACACACCATTAAATGTTTATTAATTCGCTTTTAAGGCCCAGAGGAATTGTATTACACGAGGCTTGCGCCTGAATGAAATTCTAGATGCCCTATTGGAGGACTATGTTCCCCCGAAAGCATTGCCATTTGCCCTCCCGTTGAAGAGAAGGGAATGATAAGCGATCAGGATTCCGATCTTTCTGACGAGGAGGTGGAAGGAGACTTCAGCCATCTTCCGGCTCGTATTCTACAGTCAGAGGTTCTTGCTGACTTCTCCGAGGAGGCTGAGGAGAGATTCGTCCAGAATGGACGGGGTAATTTCAGTGAAATGTGTGAAACCTCGGTAACGCTAACCGTGAAGAAGCCCAAGAAGCGAAAGCGTTGTTACCCCGTGCGATGTTGGGAGGAAAACTGTCAGGACTTTACTTTCAAAATTGAAAATGTATCGCCAAAATATCTCCCCAATGCGGAAGACTATTTGCGCGAAACTGTGAACTCCCCATTTGATGCCTTCAAAGCAATTTTTTCGGAATGTTTAGTGAATCATATAGTCATAGAAAGCAATCGGTATGCCCCCCAACATCTTGTTCATGGTTTAGAGGCAACAAGTGACGAAATACATTCATTAATAGGGGTAATGCTTTTGTCAGGATACCACCGCCTCTCTCAAAAGAGAATGTATTGGAAGGTGGACCCGGATTGCCACGTGAAAATAGTTGCGGATGCAATAAGGCGAAACAGGTTTGAAAATTTACTTCGCTACCTTCACCTGGCAGATAATGATGCTAACAATGGGAGTGACCAAATGTACAAGGTACGTCCTTTGTTTGATTTCCTCAACCAGGCATTCAAACAGATAGAACCGGGGAACAGTTTGAGCATCGATGAGAGCATGATTCCCTATTACGGCCGGCATGGGAGCAAACAGTTTATTAGAGGAAAATCCATTCGCTTTGGATTCAAGCTGTGGGTTGCTGCTGATCCAACAGGCTACATACACCATGCTGAGCCTTACTGCGGTTCATCCACTCGTCTTCCTGACACTGGGTTGGGCCAAGGGGGGGACGTTGTGTTAGGTTTAGCAGAGCATATTGGACTTGAAAAAGGAATTAAACTATATTTCGACAACCTATTTACGTCAGTTGAACTTTTAACTGAGTTGACAAAAAAGGGATTGGGAGGAACAGGGACATTGCGAGAAAATCGAGTCGGATCAAATATGAAGCTACCTGACAAGAGGGCTTGGAAAAAGACGAACAGGGGTTCTACCGATTTTTCCGCTTCTTCTGATCTAATTGCGGTACGGTGGAATGATAACGCCGTTGTCACCGTTCTCTCAAATTGTGATCCCGTGGAGCCTATGAAAAAATCAACTCGGTATTCCAGGGCAGAAAAAAAGATTCAGTTTGTTGATGTTCCAGGTACAATCGCTAGGTACAATGCAAATATGGGCGGGGTGGATATTTGCGACCAATTTGTTGCAACCTATCGCACAGCAATTAGGACAAAGAAATGGTGGTGGCCATTCTTTGCCTGGGCGGTAGACATTTCAGTGGTCCAAGGATGGCTTCTTTATAGAAGATTATTTGGTAATGAAATGCCTCAACTTGAATTCAGGCGCCAGTGTGCAATTTTTCTCCTTAAATCTTTTGCTGTTGCCCCGTTGTCACCAGGAGTGCGGTCACCATTTTCGTCTTCTTCGAGAAATAATTTTCGCCGAGATCACAAAGATCACATAATTGGGAGGGGGAATTCAAAGTATCGGCGATGCCGTGTTTGTAAAAAAAGAACACAGTATCTTTGCACAAAATGTGATGCACCACTGCATGCTAACAAATGTTTCGGAGATTTTCATTCGTAGTGTGTAAAATGTGTTTCTTTAATTTCCTATTGCTCCTTTGGGCGCATTGTTGTGAAAGAAATGAAAGTAATACATTTTGTTCAAATTTTCAACATATTCATTCTATAATTTATTGCACAAACTACATCTTAAAATTACTGTGCTTCATTTTTTTCTGAAAATGTATATGATCTTGAGTTTTTTCTGCCAGTCCGTGTTAATAAGTTTGATTTGTTTGTAAAAATGAAACATATCAAGTGTTGTCATTATTGTAAATGTGATTTATTTGAAAAATATATGTGCAATATTAACAATTGTTTTAAGCTAATGAAGTTCAAAAGAACATTTTAAAAGTGTCGTGATAGGTTATTGAATTCACAGAAAATCATTACCCATCTTGCCAGAATAACATCCCATTCTTGTGTGAGGAAATGGTAAGAATATTATAAAATAGCAGTGCCCGAATGCAAATATTTCATAATCTCCTCTAATGCATTACAATAGGAGCACAGCATTTATTTTGAAGAAGTTAACCTCAAAAAACCACTGGTAAACTGAAAAATAGCGAAGATGGAATGAAGTTTGCATATTTTGACTATGCTAGTGCCCGTCGGCAACTAAAGTTGCCACTTCAGAAAACAATGAAAAAATTATTATTGAGAGCTAAATTTAACATATGTTGTTTAAAATACTCCTAAGACCATTTTTTGAAGATATTGTTCAAATATAACAACTAGGGAATTATGGGCACTAATGGGTTAAAGTGAAGCAGATATTTTGCCGTAAAGATGCGTGTAAGTATTTAGTAGATAAACATCGAGAAGGAGAGGCATGCATATAAAACGAATGTCAATAGATTACTTCGATCTCCTGGTTTAAGGACGTTATTCATTATCAAATAGTCTGCAATAAAACGCATAATTTTCTTAAAACTCTCTCTGGAATTCGTTCTATATGTTACTTTTTTGTCATCTGGTAAATAGCACGAAAAATGTAAGGTTCTAGATAACCCAGCATAGCAAAATTTCCCTATATCAAAAGGCTCAAAAAATGAAATTGCGTCTGCTTGACTGAATAAGCCCAATGCAGTCACTAAAACGAAGCAGGTCGACCGATCACTGCATCCTCATACCTGTATAATCATTTTCGAAATGGCGTCGGGTATGACTCGAGGTGTTACTATTTGAGAGCCATAAAGCAGCGTAATAGGGCAACATTTCAGAAGCGCGAAACACGTTCCCGCGATATGGAATGGTCGACGCAGGTCGTAACACCCTTTGGCAAACATATCATTCTGTCACTGTTTCGCCATCACAATGAGACCACTGAGCAGCTTTGACGATGCGTTATCGAGCACATTAATTATTCAGTCAAATTTAAATAGCCATATAAGCTGTTTTACAACTGTTCATAAGCTGTAATTTTGAGGCATGGAAACAACTTTTTTTCATGTCAAGACATAAAATTTTGTCCTGTATTCATACCATTGGCATATCCATCAGGGAGTACTGCGCAAGCCTTAATCACAAATTAAGGCCGTGATTTAAAAAATGCCAGAATTTAACTTCATTTCAGACTTTATGCGGTATTTTTCTGTATTCCTAAAATTCACTCTTTCACTACATTCCTAGTGCTATGTAAAATCAAATAATATCAAAGGAGAATAAAATAATAAGCATCATTGCTATCATTAGGAAAAGCGATGTGTTTGATACTCTCCAGGATACTGTCTTCTAAAAATCAGCCACCATGGATTATAATAGCGTTAATCATCAATTAGTAAATTTTAAATGCCCTGTATTTTAAGGCACTTAAAAAAATGAAAGCCCTATACAGCAAAGTAGGCACTAGAATTCTAAAACTCAAAATCGCCCACTACAGTGCGTTATATCCTTCTTGCTTAATATTCCTGCCACATGAAATTGACGGTTAATAAAGCCGCAAGGTAGTCCATCGTAAATTGAATAGAAACAGAACTTCTGCAACCCCACTGCCTCAATTTTAAAAAGAAAGTATGAAAAAAATCTTATTGATCGGCTCATGGAATAACAGAATACCAAGTACTTACCGGAATCTCTTATATTAATGGTCAAGCTTCATTACAATGACCACAATGTCTATAAGTAATTGAAAAATATCAAAGGAGATAATTTCGGTTCATTCTTCAGAAATAAGGATACCATTTCACTACGCATTCCATAATTCTGGAAAGTTAGACTTCTCAAATCCTTTGCCTTCACTTTGAAAAATTTTAATAGATAAATAATAAATAAAGAATTTTGCAACTCCCATTTCCTTGGTCTTCCCCCTTGTTAGGCATCAATTCTTGGTCAGTATGAAGAAAGAAAGGAAAGTAACCTTCCATTAGTAAGAGAGCACATTCCAAAAGTGCGAAAATTGTTGTTTTTCATGAGAAAATACAGACGAGTGAGGCACGGAAGAGTATAAATACAGAGAAAGCGATGAGAAGATATATTTTTGCAGGAAAAACAAACGATAGAATGAAGCATGAGAATAGAATGGAATGACCCTTCCATTCACACCTTTTGACCGCATAACTGCGCGAGGCTTCGAGTGGCGGGAAGCGACGGAGCAGAGACGAATATATTCGGCGTCGGCGCTCGTGCAGCGCGATGGCTTTTCAACGGCTCTTGGCCGCGCGTCGAACCCTGGGCGCCGAGTCGGCCCTGCAGTCATCACCCTGACTCGAGGACCCGGCGGCGTGCGTAATGAGGGACCCACAACACACCACCCTAAACGCCGCCTACGCCACTTGAGCCGAGCCGGGGACTCATGAAGGGATGCGCCCAGTACTGCGGCATCCTCGCCCAAAACTCCTTCTTTCCTCTCTCAAAAAAGATTCCCGCTCCCCCGTGCCGCACTCACGCTGCTCCCTAATTGCCGTCACACACTCGTCGACCGTCTGCAGGGATCTCACCCTCTACTTTCGCATCGGCTGAACTACTCTCCGAGTCGTATTCCTCTTACGTTCCCCAAAAATATGCACCACCCACCGCCCGCTCTTTTTCGTGCCGATGCGTTAAGGGTAACGCGCACCACACTCAAAAATGGTTTTGGCTGTCCTTTCACTTTTGAGCCACGAATATGCACATGCAAACGACCCTCCGCGAACCCCTTTCGAATACGAAGCCTCATTGACAACAGCTAAACTTTGACGTAGCTTCAATTTTTCTCACCGCTAAAAGGGTGGCAAATAATCAACCAATCACAACCTACATTCGATTCGATAAAGATAATCGATCAAAATAACTGGTTTTAGAAGATATATAATATGTAGTAGATTGTTTGAGTGCTCTCACTTTAGGAATCGGGTTGGTGGGTTGCCTTCTCACACCGTGGACCCAGGTTCAAATCTCGGCGATGGTAGAGAATTTTCATAGACTACCCGATCCCTCCCTGAATGACATTTCAAGCTCAACACTCCGTCCGCGGGATGAGAGCTGTCGGCCTCCTCCTTCAAATGCCATACAAACACTTTGAAAAAAATCAGGGAAAGAGAATTTCTCACGTCAACAATCGGATTCACTATCTTACGTCAGGCCGCTTCTTTTTTGAACAATCGAACAACTTAATGATTATCTCTTTAAATCTAAATAAGCACAGAGAAATTAATATTGACAGAATAAAAATTAACTCGTTTGCTATGGACTTGTAATGAACAACCAAGTTGTACTCTGGCCTAACACATGGCAGTAGAACAAGAGCTTTCATGGACGACAAGTAGTTGAACAAGGAGCCAGTTTGACACTAGTATGAAAATGTGGTGCTGTATCCACATGTGAATTAGGGTGTGTCTAGAAAGTGCATTGGTAACGCGGATTTGCGAAAGCACGTTTGTGGTATGTATGAACGCAGTAATTTTGTTTAATGCATTGGAACAAAAGCTGATACATGTCAATCTTAAAAGAAGGGCGATATTGAGAAATGGTGCAAACTAATAAGAAAAAAAAATAAATATACAGCACAGACCGTCATTTTAAATACTGCCGGAAAAAAACAACTCTAACACAACAAGCATAAAAGAAACCCTATGATGTATCATTTATATCACCAACAGAAGACATGGAATGCTAAAAATGCTAAAGTACTTTGATGATAGTGGCTCAGAAACTATGCAAGTTAGGACGGGTGTGATATTACGTTTTGACATGATGAAGATATAATATTTTGGACACCAAACTGATGGAGTGGCTATCAATTTCCTAATGATACCTTTAAGAGTTTCCTCTTTCGGACAAATCAATTTGCATTGCACGGGAGTCGAGCCGCGAATAAGCCATTGCAACGTCTCTTTACGGGATTCTATTTTCGTCCATTTCTGACCCTGCCATAAAATATCTCACCGCCCACTTGGAAGCCGCCCGCAACCCCAATTTGTCACGCAAAGAACTGTTGATTACGCGAAGCTTCCGCGGTCGATTTATGGCCCGTATGTAATTGTGTTATCAATCGGACGCTCCGAATGGCTATTCGAATCCATCCATTTAGGCAACATAAAAATTGTTTTTGACATTTCGCCTGACACACGTTTTCTCTGTATTAATCCAAAACTGGGGCTGGCCAATAAATTTTGCCCCAAATTAATGCAAGCAATGCATTTTAAATAGATAACGTGCGGAAGCACGAGTAATCCGAATAATCATTCCAAAATAAGACCCAAAATTCATTCAAATGAATCATCTGATTTCACCGCACCCATATTGAAAGGGGTAGTGAGAGCGAATGCCCAATGAAACCTATTGATTGATAACCATTCATTCCAAAGGCAGGAATTGCATAGCTGATTTTAGACTTTTTACCCTTTCAATTGTAATTAAAGCATATTTTATATTTAACAAAAACATTCACAATGGTATTGCATACTCCAGCAATAGTGGGGAAAAATTAATATCACCATTATATTAATTGCACCTCAAACATAATTTCCTCATTAACTCATTATTTACGCTTGACCTAATTAATTGGATGGAAGGAAAGGTGAACTGTAATAGTTTATGTGAGGGTATTTTTACATAATTATGGCTCTGTTTCCAACGAGCAGTGGTGCAATTTAATACATTAACATGACCGCGCACGTATTTTTATGGAACCACCATACGGTTTTCCTCATCATAAATTCAAAGGGCACACATTTCACACAAAACGAAATTTTGAAACCACAGAAATACGGAAAAATGGAAACACGTTTCTGGTTAAAATAATGGACTGCGGTCTCAAAAATAGTAAATGTTATTACTCCGTTGGCATAAGTTCTGCTTTCTGCGTAGTTAACATCATTAGATATTTGTCAATGTTTATGAAAGAGGAAATAGATCAACTTTTCACACGATTTCGTTACATTTCACTATTATTCATATTTATTTTTACGCTATTTTACTATTTGTTCTATTCATATCAACACATATATGCACATTATATTTACTCATCTTACTGCTCTATAAATAATAAGGAGAAGAAATCACTAAATATGTATCATTAATTTGCAGATGATTTAAACTGTGACTAAGATTAAATTACCAGCCTCGACATAGAATCCCCAGCATACAGTAGGTACGCAAACGCCACAAGCGCACTCCATGGTTAAAAAGTATGATAATTAAAATAATACAAACATATTGAGAAAGTGGTGTGAGTTCTCATAAAATATTCATTGCTCCATGCGACACAACACTGAAACACAAATACACTTTGCACAAATAAATTTCTAATCCCTTAAACTACTCGCGCACATATATTGAAACGGTATCATTTGCAACATGCCTTGAAAAGTGCAAGGGAAGAGAGGAGGAAAAAAAACAATCGACGTGCGCATGTATTCGTTTGGACGACCGATTACGACTTGTCTTCCACGGCAGTCACCAGACCACTCGCTGCAGGCATTAGCGCCGAAAATGAAACAATACTTTTCGCAAGACGAAAGGAAGGCTTCCGCCATTAAAACGCCATCATTCGGGCTGGCAAAACCGTGAGCTGCTTCCTCTTGGTCGAGGGGCGAGCAAAAACCACACTCGAGCGATGTAAAACAAAAACAGGCGGAGTAACTCGGAAGCGCGAGACAGAAATGAGAGGGGAAGCGGAGTGAAAGGGGAAGGGGGGAGGGTGGGGTGGAGGAGGCTACAGATACATGCATACGGCAAGAAAGGAAGGAAGAATGGGGTTTTGCTGGATGTAGAGGAAAGACATTGGGTCCGCGGGGAGGCGTTATGACCTCACAAATTGTACGGTCATGCAAGTTCGAGAAGCCATACTCTAATGTGGTGTCATGGTTCACAACTAACCTCGTAATAAACGGGTAACAGTGTTTCCCTTTCACTTTAAAAAAAATAGCTCACATTAAAGATTCAAGAACAACGTGGCCTCGAAATAAATGCTGAATTTGAAGGTTGCATGCGTAGAAAGTTCCTATCTTGAAAAGATAGCTTCATCTCATGTTGACAAGAGCGATCAATATTAGTATTCCGTTTCTTCAGCAATGCGTCTTTGCATTTCATATTTTTTGGGTAGTTAATTTACTTGCAATAGATGAAATTTATTGCCTTCAGTGTAATTAATGAGGCCAAAATACTGATCCGTCAGTCTAGTCACATCTGATTCATACGATTTCTTTACGCTACGCGTTATGACATGGTTTCATATAATAAAAAGCCTACCGCCTAAATCTGCATTAGCTTTACAACTGTTATTATTTTGGGATGTAAGGAATCAATGGGCCGAGGGGGAGCAAAATGATGTTCAATGTAAGAAATGGGTGGATAATAACCAATCACGTAATATCCCTGAGAAATTGAGATTGAGAAAACCATAACGGTAAACCATCTCACATATTTTTATAGTACCGAAACCTATACTTCGGATATTTTATTGTAAAATAACAGGTAAATGCAAGTCATTTTTTATAAAATTGGTGAATATAACTTTAATTTTAGTTGCTGGTATACCATAGCCGCGAATAAATGGCGACGTTTTCCGCAGCAAGTAATTGCCGTTTTTGACAGATTTCAATATTCCTACAACTGAGAGAGGACTTTATGAGATCTTTAGGAGAAATTAAAATTAAATTTGATAAATAAAATTCAGAAATAAGCTGCCCTTGAATTACGTAGTATGCAATGACGTAAACATGGTAAATAAAATGAAACAGAGAGATAAATGTAATCCGGAATAAAGGTCCGATGATTACGGAATTGAAGAAGTAAATTAATAACAAAGGCGAGTTTATGCAAACGTGGCTTTAGCATCGTAAAACCCCCTGTTATGAGGTCAGCCCGTGTCTCTGCTGAAGTAGGGTAATGCTCGCGCGGCGGGACCCTGAAAAATAACAGGGCAAGACTACCGCCATCATTTCCGGCGGAAACTGCTGGGAAAGTTTTTAGCTTGTCGTCATAGCTCTCAACCTTTCCCCCCACTCGCAAAACACCAACTCTAGAGACTCACTACTTGTAATTCCCGACTCACCCACCAGAGGGACTCCCAGCACCCTCTATTATTTTCCCTGCTTTCCTTTCATCCAGTTACCCCGCACACCTATGCTGTAGCATCATCCCCATCACTCTGGCCCCACCTTCAGGTCGTGACCTCCCGCGTACAATTCTTCATTCCAAAAGTTAACTCGATTTGAATTCTTTAATATCTCATTGGATTGCAATTTTCTCTTTCTCTTCCTCCCTCTCATGAATTGGAACTATTTCCTCATTTCTATCGCTGTGCTGGAACAGAAGTTGTGACGTCAATTGAGCCATATTTATTTCCTTCTATGTAAAATAATTGCAGATTGCAGACAAAAATATCGTTGTAATTCACCTTACACTAGTTTTATATTATCTGAAAGGCAAAAGTTTATTTGAAACACTACTTTACTTCAAGATCAGCTAAAAAATACCACATTAATGATCAATTACAAAGCTATCGTCCAGTACAGAAATGTTGGACTTCTCATCAGTTCTCCTGATGCAGTTTCAGAGGCTTTGAAATGCACAATTGTACTGAAAACGTTTCTTTGAAACACTACTTTACTTCAAGATCAGATAAAAATACCACATTAATGATCAATTACAAAGCTATCGTCCAGTACAGAAATGTTGGACTTCTCATCAGTTCTCCTGATGCAGTTTCAGAGGCTTTGAAATGCCTTGAAAGAAAATTAGATTGCAGAATGATGTAGCTTTGCTTTTTTATTTTTATAACACGCTTCTCCAGAATTCACTGCCTGATACTGTTGAATTTACCGCGGTAACTTTAAACGGGTTGACATGAGAATCAATAAGTCGTTCAGTCATCTTATGTTTTCTATTTATATCATCATATTGGCATTATATTTTCTCTTGTTCTCTCATTTTAAAATTGTAAAGGACAAAGGTACTTAATAAGTATTAGTGTGGAGATGTCTAGGACTTAAATAAAGTTAGCTAAATTATTATATTTTAAGAGAGATGATTAGTACAGGCTCCTGCACACTAATTAGGAAGTTACACCGCATTTATCTTTGCTCGCCATGGAAACAACCGGGAACTAGTCCGTGGTGAACCCCTCGTAGTCCCTCACAAGCAAAAATATTCAGTAAAAGAGAATTCTCTCGCCTTGACCTCGTTAAATAGTTATACCTCCCCAATTTTCATATTTTAAGTGAAGAATGCTTTTTCTAAAGAATTGCCGCATTTTTCATAATATATCATTTCTTTCCCATTTTTATTCATGAAAATTCTTCATCTATTTCGGCATTTTGCAACTACTATCTCACCCATTTATACACCATCACCTAACCTGATGATGTATTTTATATTTTCTCAGAATATGACTCGCTAAAATATTTCTCAGATTTCCCACCGCATACTACAAAGTTTCGATGAAAAGTCTACCATAGTTATCTGGATAAAATACCACTTGTTTCTGTACCGACTGCGACGTCATACTTTGAAACATCCACGCGCTGTAACAATAGTGCTAAGCAGTGAACTAAAGAAATCTTACTGTACCTGCCTAATATCATTAAAAAAAAAAATATTTTCTTTTTCCCTGTTCCAGGGAAACGGTATCTCTCACCCTTTACGGTCAGCTTAACTACATTTCCGAAACCTTTTCACACACTATCCTGAGTACAAGTGATTCCTAAGCATACGCTGGCACACGACACAGGTAATTATTATTATTGAGTAAATAAAAATGGTAAAGGAATGCCACCGTCTGGCTGAGAATCAGATGATTTATATACAACGATAAGTCAAAAAACTGTTTTATTTTTATGCATGCCTTGATTTAACGTGTATTAATTAATACATTTTTAATTACTAGGCTTACATAAAATGGGATAAACTATTATAATTTAAGAGAGATAATTGGTACAGGTAGCTTCACACTGATTAGATAGTTACATAGATCTTTGCTCGCTGTGGTGAAAACCGCGAACTAGCCCGCGGTGACCTCTTCGTAGTCCCTCGCAAGCGAAAATATTCAGTAAAAGAAAATTCCCTCGCCTTGACCTCGTTATACAGTTCTACATATCCAGAGTTCCTATTTTAAGTAAAGGATATGTTAAATGCTATTTCTGAGGAATTTCTGCTCTTTTTATTAGTCATGAATTTTTTCCTATATTCGTTGATGAAAAGTCTTCATTTCGGCATTTTGCAACAACTGCTTATCCCATTTCCTCACCCTCACCTATCCTGGTGATGGATTTCAGATTTTCTCTGGACATGACTTGCAAAAATATTTTTATCAGGTTTCCAACCGGATATTACTAATACGGAGCAACTGTGTTTCGATGACAAAGTCTACCATATTAATCCGAGTAAAATGTTACTGGTTTATGCACGGATTACAACGCCAGACTTTGAAGCAACCGTGCCCTGTAACAATAGTGTCAAATAGTTAACCAATGAAATCTTTAACTCATTATTTTACCTGTCCTATTGTCGGAGAATTTTATTCCTCCATTTAACTGTCCCAGGTGTATCCCATCCTTTATGGTCGGCCTTACCACAGTTCCGGAATCCTTTCACACACTCCCCTGTGTGCACGTACTTCCTAATAATACGTTACCACGCAATGTAGGTAATTATTATTATTATTGACTAAATAAATATGGTACAAAGTGAATGCCGCGGTCCGGGTAGGAAAAATCTCGATGGATATTACAGCTAGGTAAAGATAGACCTCGATAAATTAAATAACTTTTTCATTTTTTATAAAAGCCCTAATTTTTATGCTCCTTTTCCGTAGTTGGCCCTTAACACTGATATTAAGTTATGAAAATACTACTTGAATAAGCAGTAATATAATATAATTATGAAATTATTTTTACACACAACAAAATTTACATATTCTTCCCCTACCCAACCAAAGTTTATAAATTCTTTACATTAAAGTGTCTCATACGATGTAGGATTATCAATAATTTATAACTGTTTCACGAAATAACGCTTGGACGCTTAAAATGTGTTCATATTCAATATTTCATGTGATTTAAAAATTATGTCTGAGGCATTATAACCTGAATTATGATGAAAGAGGAGCCTCACAAAAACGATGTTTGTTGATAAGTGCTAGTCGATATCACCGGAATGGCGCTATTGTGAACGGATAAGGGGACGTTTGTCACAGGTAGGAAAAGTTCCACTTTTAAGTTTAAATTACGAAACTAAGTAATACAGTGGATCTTTCGGCACATAGTAACCGAGTATTTTCATTTGCTGGATACCTAATACATAAATCATTTATTCTAATTAGATGGCACGAAATGAGGGTTTTATTAAATATCAATCTTAATAAGCCATAATTAAATCTTCACAAATTAAAAAAATATTTAAAATCTATATAAAGTGTAAAATATTACCAATAAATAAAATTTCCAACGTCAATGTAATCCATTTCAATATTTAATCTTAGGTTCTATATAAAAACTGAATGAAAAGTATTTTTAAAGTTAGCAAAAGCTTCCTTTTGAATTTTGGAAATAAAACAACTTGAATTTTAAAATTATGAAATTTAAAACTTAAAAACCATAGAACACATTTGCCACTTACATTTTAAGAGACCATGATCCTTCGTATGTAGAATGAGATAAACACAATATGAAAACGCACAGCTTCTTTGAGTCTATAAACCGAATACCTCGGGGTTACGTATAAATAGGAATAAAGAGATACTGCATACAACATAAATGATGATAACCCATTTTTTACGGCTTAAAAAGTAGAATGTAGTGGTCCAAAAAGTATGGGTACGTTTTGGAATTATCAGACGAACCAGGAAGAGGTCTTTCATAAGCATGAAGTGGGCTTTTATTGAAAATATAGCTGCCATCGTTGGGGAATATAAAGGGCCTCAAAATTGACAATCCTATTTAGTGCTTCACGTTATGGCAGTGCTATCTTGAAGTACTTTCTGTAGCATAAAATGTAAGATCCTCTTATAACTAAGTCCATGTAATATAATGCTAGGTGAGGATAAATCGGCGAACTTCTGTGACTTTTCTTGGAAATGATTCCGCTGGAGTAAATAATAAAATTTCAAGGTTAATTATTTCAAAAGCTTCCTCTCACTTCACCAAATCATTATATCCTCAATTATTCTTTATTTGCCTATCTAACCATTAAAAGCTAACATGAGAAATATCCCTAAAGGAATTTAAAAAACAACCGTATATACTTGCATCAATAAGACAGACAGGCAGATAATGGTTCACGCATACCTCGATTTCTTAGCCATTAATCATGAATGCTTTTTTAGCAGACTAATACCAATTCCAGTAGGCAATATTCTTTGAAAGAAACATTTTTATAGATCAAATACAAAAACTAAACAAGAAAGTGGTAAAAAAAACTTGGCACTCCTCCACCCTAAACTTGGAACGCCTTCCCTACATTCATAGTTAAAATCGTATTATAACGGCGACTGAATTGTAAAAAGTACTCAGACCTTCAAATTCCATGTTCAATGGAAGATGAAAAGTATTATCTTAATAATTTACGACAAAAATACGCTAACTGCAACTCTTGAGAGTCAAAATTATGAGCGTCAATGAAGTATTAGTTTTATTGGATACCTTAATGTAGAAAAATCTAAGCCAAATCACAAATGTGTTCACACGGAATACTTGGAAAATGGGTAAGATTATATACGCTGGATCCCGAATTAAAATAAATCCAGGTACTCTTTACTGCCATTGTTCTCCGAAATAAAAGCAGATATAATATTATTCCAAATACATGCCTAGAGAAATTCCAAATACAAGCCTTGACAAATGATAAATAAATCTTTTTTGAAAAAATATACCTTCTCATTGCTAGGTATCTTAAGATTCTTTTACTATCGCATTTAATATGCATGCCTTAATGCCTTTTTAGAAGCTATAATACTGTTGCGTCTAATTGTGTTAGCGGAAAAATCACCGCTGACACTATTTATGTTAAGAAACGTGGAAAGAGTTAAGATACTCACCAGTTTTGAAGACAAGATTTTCAAAAGGGTGCTTTTGATGCGAGGAATGCTGAAAAAGAAATGTCAGGATTAGTATTGCTTTAAAAACAACTATCCACGAAAAAAATCATTAATTTTGGCATAATACTACATATAAACACGAGATTAAATGGATGATTAATTTTCGGGTTAATACCGCGTCGACTCATTTTTTGTCCGCCAAAAATTTTAATAATTTTACGAGAATAAATACTAGAAAAAACTATAGAAAACGTTTTTAGGTCTATAATATTAACATATGAATGGAAGGCCCAAATTCTTATATTAATACTGAAACGTAAACTACCACAGCTGTGTATCACATGACGAAAACGTTTTGTATATTTTAGAGCAAAAAAACATTTTCTTTTGAATGGATCGTTTTTGATTCATAAAAATTGAGATCGATTACTTTTGGTAATTTAAGAATTATGAATATACATATTACATTTCTTTCGTATATTTTAACCGTCCTATGCATCCACTCTCATCATATTTACTTGACCCAGATTCATTAATATTCGAATATTTTGCTGATTTATAGGTTAAAAAAGGACGCCTAGAAATAGTTGGATCAACTAACATGCAAATGGCATTTAATTTTCATCGAAAGTTCAAATTTTCCTCGCAGATGGGAGAAATATTTATGGTATTTCTCATAAAAAAATATTTTGGGAAAAAATACTAAGGTTACATACAGTAGCCATTTTTATTTTCTTTTGAAGAGAGGTTGGGCGACAAAATATTGCAAAGAAAGTTAAGCAATGAAGAAGCCATGAAAGTAGGAGTTTTGGGATACAAAATGTTTCATTTTAGTTTTTAAATTGAAACTGGAGGAGATATATATCACCAAATTACGTCTACTAAAAGCGCAGAGAGCCACTGGGCAAAGGGAACACAGAATGGACCTTAATCCGGGACGGATGTGACAGATAGAAGGGCAAAACCATAAAGTACTTGAAGAAACCGGCAAACGAGGAATTAACCTAACTCCTCAAGAAAATCGCATAAATAAAACAGGATTGAATCCTCTAATCGGATTAGCCATTAATAAAAGAGCCTCTCTCGGATTTATTGCTCGCATTCCCTCTTTAAAAAGAACGGCTTCGCGCAAAATGCGTCCGACTTAAGCTCACACGCCTCACTCAAAATACGGTAATCCCCATGCAATGAAGAAAAAAAGTCATGAAAAGATTTTAAGCAACATAAGCAAATCACAACCTGAGGCATTTAATTCGGAAAAAAGTAATCTTGAGCGAATAGAAATGAATGCGTATGTTTGGCAGATTTACAGAAGAATTTTCGAGGGCTCTAAGGTCACCTCTTTTCAGATGTAAGCTCTTATAAGCGGCATTAACTCATTTGAGTGTAAAAACTCACGTATACTCCGTAAGAGGTCGATGTTTTGTCGTCCCAATAATTTATTTCAAAATAGCCTTAATGTGAAAGCAGCAGTATCATGTCAACATCATGCATACAGTAGCATGATACTGTTGCTTTCACAGTTAGGCTATTTTGAAATAAATTATTATATATACGACATATATAATATATACGACAAAACATCGGCCTCTTAATGAGTAATTAAGGTGTAAATATACAAATTAACTTCAACGCAAACAAACGCCAAAGGAATAAATATTTCGAGAAAATATTAGCTTTAGTGCAAGCCTTCATGAAAGAGCCAAATTTTCATTTTAAATTCTTGGTCTGATTAATATCTCTCACTGTGGTCAGCTGGTGTCAAAGGCCCCAAATGGGTCGTTGAGGGAAAGCTATAAATGAAATGAAAGATAAGAAATACTCAAAATATAAAAAGTTTCTTAGAAAAGAGGGGATTTTAGAGCTAAGACGCACCAATATTCGAATTTTGGAATTATGCCGATGAAGATCTCATCATCATCTTTAGTCAACAATCCTAAGATTGGTTTGACACAGCTCTCCTTAACTCTCTCCTATCTTCCAGCCTTTTCATAGCGACGCATTTCTTCTCTTATAAATCCTTTATTACTTGCCCTAAGTGACTCATTCGGGGCCGTCACTTGCCCTTTTTCCCTTCCACCTGTTCTTCTGCGATTATTTTCATCTGGCGATCATGTCTCATGACTTGGCCAACTAAGTCTTCCCGTCTTCTGCTCAAGGTTTTTAGAAGACTTCTTCTCTTTTATCTAAATTTCTATCAATTGATGGATGCATATTTTAGTAGGTAGTGGGTATTTTTTTCGCAAAATTCACGAATCCTTGCGAATGAAATGGCTGTAAAGGGAAATGAAAAGGCAAGAGGACTGTATAGCGGAGGCCCAATTCCATTCCAGTTAGTTTGATTCCTGTTGCCACTTCGGTCGCATTTTAATCGTTTTTTTTTATGTCTGCGGCGCGGTGATGAGTGCAATGTGATCCACTTTTTTGCAGTATAATGTTTGCAATCGCGAGGAATAGCAAAGAGATTTTATACATTTGATTGATATCATCATCATGTACATAAATATCGGTTAAAATTGCTAATTAAATCTTATTTCTCAGTGAAACTCTGATTAATTTGACAGTCAGCGAGGCGAGTAGCGACTTTGGTAAACCCAAATAAATGCGCGATGGGCGGTAACACATTTAGAGGCCAAGGTAGAGATCCTCTTTTGTAAAACTCGTGGGAGAAGGTATGGAGACACTCCATAAAGATAGGAAATGCGAAATGCTAGGCAGACACGTATGATCGCGAGGAAAGGTTATGAATGAAAAGAAGATGATGGGCAGCGGACGTCGTAACTCAAAACTTCCGTCACACCCTTAGCCCACCCGCAAACCCTTCCGCTCCATTCCCAACCTTGTCCCTCATTCCTTTTACCTTCCCTTCTGCGTTCTTTGCTTTCCAAAACTTCCTTATCCGAAGTAAAGGGAACCTCCTACGCCAAACAATTTTCGTTTTGCTTCTGGCGTCATTTTTTTCCGCGCCCAAATTTCACTCCCATGAGAAATTTTCCCGGGTTCCCGCCGCGCCGTGCCTGCCACCGCAAGTACAGAGGCTCAGAATGCCTCCGACCTAATGCATCCGTCTAGCTCGCTTCTTGCAGTGACGCTGTCAGAAAAAGAGGGTCTCCTCTTCCATTCCTTTGGTCTGTAGCACGCAGCGGCAATAATAACTCGGATAGGGCGAGATTAAATGCCTCCAGTGAAATTATCGCGGACTGCGTACTCTCTCGGGAGGGCATAATTGAGATTCTTAAGCGAAATATTAATGGTGGGAGGCCGACGGAGAGAATGAATACCACCGAAAAAATAATACCGTGGGAAGTATGCACTAAGTAACTCGCTGCCTTTTTGTTGATAATTACATGGAGTATTACACAGCCAATGCAATCCAATGTGCACTCATTAGGAAGAACTCCGAGGGTAGACCCCGGTGTAGGAGCTAATTTATAAATGTAGATAAAGTTTAAACAATGATCTACTAGTATTACAAAAATAGTTAATAAACACTGGCATGTCTCTGAATTAATACCCTCAGAAAAACACCCTCGGCAATTCAAAATCATACGTTTTACACCGACTGCAATGAGCATCAAGATTTTGGTAGCCATACAAGACTAGATTTTTAATCATATATCATAGCTGACGTGTATAACATGCTGCTCTACGAAATTATAAATGATGAAATAGCTACATAAAATCTCAATTGGAAATACATGTATTAAGAACTCCTTTCGACAGAATAAGTAGAAGTAATGAACTGCTTCATTAGCCATGTTTCCATGTCCAATAATGAATTGTTCTTTTTACCGAAATACGGAAATAAATCGTTTTTTATGAAAGTCTAAAGATTATCAAATACAAATTTCGTAAATGCATTGACATTTTGTTTCAAATTATTGAATAAAATCATCCCCAAGGACGTGAATTCCTTGAATAAATATTCATAAGCTGAGTTAGAGCCCGAGGTAGTTACAATTAATTTGTTAAAGTTTCTAAAAGAAATCACAATATACATAAGATGAAGAAAATAAACATGAAATAAGAGTATAGTGGAGTTATATCATGAAGAGACATAGACGTGAAGTATCCTTATCTTTACCAAAACAAATGCTCAAACTTCTTAAAGAGACCGATCACAAAGTTTAAGATCACTGTGATATTTTACTCCCCCAACGTCTATTTAAGTGCTACATACCACTAGCTTAACCATGAGACTTATACATAGGTATTTAAAAAATTTCCACAAAAAAATATGACATGAGAAAATATTGAACGTCTTGGGTAAAATAGAAGGCTGGATTACATTTCTGGAGGAAGCATTCTTGGACCCACATTGGTGGACTATAAGGGAGTATTTCCACCGGCGTCCATGTCACTATGTAATGGCTTCGCCGAAATCGCTAGGCAGTGGCGGACTCTTTATAAGAACGAAGGGTCTACATACCCGTACGAAAACCCGTACGATGGACATTATTATTGATATTATTATTATTATAGTATTCTACCGATTAAGGTAGGTTTCCATGGAGTATTCGAGAAGCGATCTGGGAGCCTCCCTTTCCTTCCAGCACTGCCTTCTTTAATTCACTGTAAGACCTACTGTCTTTCAATCTATCTAAAAATCCTATTATTTTCCTTCCCCTCCCTTGTTTCCCTAACATTCTACCCTCCAACACCATTTTCAGCATCCCCTCACCACTAAGCACTAACTCCATCCATACCTTCTGTCTCCTGCGTTTCTCATCTAAAAGCTGCCTCTCCTCGCCAACCATATCCAGCACTTCGTCGTTCCTTTTCCTCTCTGTCCATTTCACCCTCTCCATTCTTCTCCATACCCACATCTCGAATGCCTCCAATCTTCTCTCGTCTTCTTTCCTCAGTGTCCACGTTTCCGCACCGTAGAGAGCTACACTCCAAATCAAACTCTTCACCAGCCTTTTCTTTAAACTCTTACACAACGATCCTCTCAAAAGCTCCTTTCTGTTCATGAACGCCTCCTTCGCTAATGCTATTCTCTTCCTGATGTCCTTACTACTGTATCCGTTTTCCTCTAACGTACTGCCTAAATAGTTGAATTGCTCAACCTGCTCAAGTTTTTCACCACCCACCTTTATCTTGAGTCTCACATTCCTCGCTCGTGATGCTTTACAAAACCGCATAACCTTAGTTTTCCTGTGATTAATCCTCATCCCATACTCCTCGCAACGTTCGTATAATGCATCCACAAGAGCCTGAAGCCCCCTCGCTGACTGGCTGATCAACGCTTGGTCATCCGCGAATCTCACTGATTTGAACATCAATTATTGATATAATGGCCAAATAAAGACTCAATACGAAATACTTAACATATTTACTTTTCCATCCATTAGCATAAGTAAAAGTAGTCAAATATTTCCATAGCTGTGTTTTCTTTTTCAATAATGAATCGTTCTATACACCGAAATGCGCAAATAAATCGGTATTTTATGTGTCTCTAGAAGATCAAACTTGGAAAAAAAGCTTTCAACAAAGAATACATATTTTGGTTAAAAAAAAAAAGTTGAATAAAATCATTCCCAAGCACTTAAACTCCTTTAGCATATTATCATAAGCTGAATTAGAGTCAGAGTTATGGTTGATATATTGAAGTTTCTAAAAGGAATGCCCATCTTTACAGGAGATTTATAATAGCTATGACCTCTTAAAAATGAGAAAAGTAAACATAATATAACAGTGAAGTAGAGTTATATCATGTAGAGGCATAGGCATGAAATATCCTCATATTTACCAAAACAAATGCTCTAACCACACAAAGTGACCGATCAGAAATTTAAAGATCAATCGCGGTGATTATTCCCCATTGCCATTCCCATTTCCAATTCCCTAAATGTCTATACAGGTGCAAAATAAAATAAAACAAACCACTATATAAGTCTTGAGAATAATCCATATGCATTTAACGATTTCCTACAAAAAATGCTGTATTGGAAAATATTGAACACCTTGGATAAAATAGAAGGCTGGATTACATTTTTGGAAGAACCATTCTTAGACCTACATTCATGGACTTCAAGGAAGTAATTCCACCGGCGTCCATTTCACCGTGTAATTGCTTCGCCGAAATCGCGAGGAAGTAGCGGATTCTTTATAAGACCGAAGAGTCTACTTTTTCGGCTTCCGACCAGAACGATGGGAGCCCGCCTCCTCGATGTATGTAGTCACACAGAAGACGGTGCCAAGCGAGCCCTCCGTACATTCATACAGCGCGGTGGAACCATCTTTCCAACTATTTTGCCTCGCGGATGCATCAATGGAGGCAGGGTTGACACTTGACCCTTTCCGCTCTCCCAGCCACTTCCACGTCTTCCCTGCCGTTGCATCGCCAACGAGCATTCCTTGCCACCGACGGATCCTCGCGATCCTTCAGCGAGCGCACCGTATCTAATCAACTTACACTCCAGAGGTTCTTGAGGCACCTGCTCCTGTTACCCTTCTCGTTTCCACCGCCTTCCCTAACGAGATAACACTCGCTACGAGCCACCCCGGGAGATTGGCGGGGGATATACACATTCATTCGACCCTTAGCGTTCCGCGCCTGGCGGCTGGTCGGAAAAAAATATAATCACACCTTATATTCTCGTGAGTGTCTGGAAGGAGGATTGTCGCTCGCACTAGTGACACTACAAATATTTTCGCCATTATTCTGTGTGCTATGCTGAATTTTCCTCAAAATGAAATGGACGCGTTGGCTATATGCTTTCCGAATCTATTATCATTTTTACATTCATAACAAGCCCATATGCAAACCTATGGTGTACGAGCTTGAGGACATTGGAGGTCTCCAGCAAGACTCACAACTTACTACGTATGTATACGGATATATGATATCATTATACAATGAATATCGATAACATCTCGGAATAACTTAACCAATGAATATCTTAATAATTTTTACACTATAAAACTAAAGCCAAAGACATTTCAGAGATAGTATAACTTCCGTAAGATTAAATCAAATTTTAATTTGAAGCATTATTAATGTCTTTGGAAACAAAATTGATATAGAAAACATGTTTACAGAAAACAAATATAATTAAAATATTGCAGGAAAGCCTGATGGTGGCAAAGCGATTATGTTCCTTCGATGTTTTTAATAAACCTTAAAAGCGGTAGGTAGATGGATATTGTTAATTTTCGCTTCTTTATATATATATTACTTTACAATGTTTTTATTCTATACTTCAGAAAAGAAATTCTAAGATACTTGTAATACCTAATGGAAAACAAACCAATTCATGGATAAAGCCGTCCTAGTGTGTGAGAAACGGAGGAAGAAAAAATTCGAAATACCCTAAAGTAATTATCGTTTTACGAGTGAAGCGGTTTTATCGCAGCCAACTCTGGCCCAAGATCATCTTCACCTCTCTTATTAACTACGGTGCGTTGAGTATCACTCCTTTTAACCCCTCCCCCCTGTCGTTGAACTAAAATCCGCGCCATTTAACCATCCTATTCCGCTCCAGCAAAGAGGGGAGAAAAAAAATCAAATAAAAGAGGACGAAAAAAGGGTGAAACGAGAGAATGGAAGAACCCGATTCGGAGACGGATAAACCACCTTCTCCCGGACAAGAGATTAATGGGGTTAATTCAACCATATACTTTAGAGAGATCTTCCGAAACGTGTTCTTGCATCAAGAACGAGGAACGGAGAAAGGGAGACAGGAAATCTCGCAATCTTCGAGATGTAATGAGATCGTTTTCGAAGAATTTGAATTCCACTCACGTCTCCCTTCCTCGTGTTCTCTCCCCGGGAAACCCTTCTCTGCACTCCGCTCCCACCTCCTCCCCGTAAAAAAACCTCCCACCACCACCTTTCCCTCCCATCCCACTACCCCTTAACGCTACATAGACCTCCCCCACTCCACCTCCCCCTGAAAACTTTTGGCGCGCGCATCAACCCTATCGGTCTGGCGGCGAAGTGGCGTTGAGACATCCTTTTCTCCAGCTCGTCTTCCTCTTCCTCTTTGTACCACCGCTACCTGTCCCACCCACCCTCTCCCATTCACCAAAGGCTTGCTTGCGTTGTGGGGGGTCGCGAATGTAGCGGAAGGGGCCGGCGGCCTTTTGTGGCGAGAGGTAAGATAAGCGGGCGAAAGCAGGCTTCCTACCTGCGAAGAGTGGAGGATCTATAACGTCGTGTTAAAAAGAACTCGTTGGGAAGTAGTCTAGGAGGATTATGGAAAAAGGTAGGGAGAAAGGAAAAGGGTAAGTACCCAGACGTGATAAGTGCGCACTGCAGTCAGTAGACAGATGTAATCTAGCCAAATAAAACATTGAATACCTCACGTTTGAGTATATTAATATCACCATGTGTTTTTTTTCTTTTGGAATATCAGTGTTATTTCTCGATTTCCCGTCCCCAAAAATCCAAAATAATTGTATTTTTACCCAGCAAAGTTTAATTCCCATGAGGATGAGGATGCCTTGAATGGTCTCGTTACATGAAAGTATACGAGATTATTCACCTAAGGGGAAAGACACTCAACATTTTGCACAATACTCGCCAGAAATTGTAGAACTGGAAAACAATGACTCACGTCCTAATACGATAAATTATTTTAGAAGTTGTAGCTAACTTAAATAAAATTCATAGTTTTTGTCTCAATGGTACGTTTCCTATGCGTTAAATGAAGAATGAACTCTTTCCAGGCCGCAAATAGAAAATCAGTGCTAGTGAAACTCGATTCTTACTTAGACAACATATTAGGATGGACTCGATCATGGTCAAAATAGTTGATTAGAAAAACTGGCGCACTATATGCGATAAAGTGACTTCTCCAATGTCTATTTACCGACATGCATAGCTCCATTTTAAAAATTATTTTATTCTTTTTTTATGTTAAAGGAAAGAGTAAATTGCAAATATAAAGAACTTAAAAAAACACTGTTTCATTGACCGACATTAAAAATTTGTCCATTTAATTTACACCTGGGTTTAATACCCTCATATGGATTCAACTAGTGATCGTTGAGGAAATACTTGCCGTGGTAAGAGACTAGGAATGAGTCTCACGCGGTAGTGATCCATATGGTAGGATAAAGTTTTTACCGCAAGTGTAATGAGTTTTATCAGCATCGAAAAATCATTTCTATATACAGAGATCTCAGGAGATCATTTAAGAAAAAATAGATCTTCTATTTAAATTTAATTCGGCGGTAGAAATGTTTTACTTATTTGCTAAAATTTATTTTTCGATTAGCTCTCATGATTAAATTCAAACTATGTTTAACTTATCAAAAGTTTAGCGACCCAAATAAAACAGTTTTTAATGTAAATTAAAGTATATTGACATATTTTCAACTTAAATTTAAACACATACGTCCATCATTGTAGAGGCATCACATATACAACAAAAAGTTCCAGTAAGTGAGATTGTAATCAACTATAATTTCCATTACCTACTTCACGAAATGCAAACTGTCTAATTTGATTCAATAAAAAATGAAAAAAAATCATGGAGCATTGCTTAAACATCGCTTGAAGCAAATATGATGATTCATGTCGAAAATTATCGTTGAAATATTTAGTACGGCCGAACATATACGCAAAATAAACATTCTTTTCGTTTCAGAAGTGAGAAGGAATCGACAGGCATTCCTGTTTTAAAATGCACTTAAAAGGAATATTTTTATACTCCGACGGTGCGATGCAGTGCTGAAAATTTATCTCTATTTATGTAATGAAGCAATGGATCACTCATAGCATTCAAATTACAGGCATACACGTAATCAATTGGAGTATTTTTTTAACCCAAAATTACCATTTTGAACGCCATCTCATCCATGGAATTGGACTTCATACATTAGAAATGAATGAAAAAAAACTACTCTATTTTAGCTTATGTGCATAGAAAAAATATCTATGAAGTACGAGAACAAGAAAATGCTCGGATGCGAGCACTTTTAACCAATTATTTCCTGGCCCTCTACAATTCACTCTCCAAGGATTTTATACGCATGTCGTGAATCCTACAAAGTCAAGCACTGCAGAGGGAATAGAGATTTGGCTTTTTTCCGTTCATCCGGCGATATGGTGAGGTGGATTGGCTTGAGCCACGGAAAATTCCTCCGGCAAGCGGGAACGGGGACTCAAAAAGAGTTCACGTCCCGAGGTAATGCGTCAATATAAACGTGCACTTTGTTTCGTGAATTTTTTTACCCTAAATGTACCTACTCCCAGAATGCTTAGTGCGATTCTTACGTGCCTACGCGAGGCACATGTGGATAAAACAACTTTTATGGCACTTAAAAGAATTTACGAAGTTTTGCAGCGCCCGGGCTGGCCATTTCTCTTCTCTTCGTGCCCTGGAGGATGAGATTTCTTGGAGTGAGGAGGAGATGCTTGTTGAGAGACGGACAGGTATGGTAAAGGCAAACGGGAACGGGAGTCGAGCGAGAGTGCGGATAAAAAAGATTATTCTAGGTGAGGAAGATGGGATGCACTCGGAAAAATACCGTGGACTTGGGTTAGGAAGAAAATGCAGCTGGCTTAAGAACTCAAAGTTATGTTTCATACGGAGGATCTTTAGCATGGGAGTTGTCTTTTTGAAAATTAATGGAAACATTCTTGCTTTGAAACATTCATTTAACATTTATACTTAATCTCAACTGGTTCCAAATCATAAATGAGGATAACATGAGACTATCTTATCCAAATAAAGCAGTTCGGAGTAAAGTAACATTTTTGGCAATGGAATCATGCAAATTACTCCCAATATTGCTATAATACAAAAAGCAAAAGCCAAAGTTGATCCGATAAAAACATGAATGAAGAAGGAAACATTCAAATAATACGACATTTATGATGGAAAAAATTATTAAAACGAATGGTGTGAATTTTAGTTATTTTATTTTAATTTTAGTAAAAATGGTTGAGTTTCAGCTTGAATTTTATTTTATTAACAGGCTTAGAATTTTATTTGTCAGCGTGAATATTAAGGATAAACACTAGTAATTTTTTAGAATTAATAATGGGATAGTAAAAATTAAATAAGAATGAGCACAACAATGGGCATGAAACGATTTGTAGTACATGATATGACTAAATTAAAATGTATACGACGTTAAAGAGGTAGAGCAAGAATTTCCATTCCTATTACGTCAGTGTATTTGAGGATGGTAACCAGTGGGTGCGTTCTGAATTAAGCACTCTTCAAAGGAGAACACTAAAAAATGCTGCCCCCAAATGGTGTGCAGTTTCAAAGAATATACTTTGTTGTATGTTTTAGCCGGGGATTATAGACGTTTTCATGGCAAAATCCTCACACATAATCAGTAATAGCAATCAGTACATGCTCCAGTCTCAATCTTATTAATTAGCCAATGCACTTCTTCGCTTATTAAGGAGATTTTGAAGGATAATAAGCTTCAAATACCTATGGAAAACAACCTTTGCTGTAGGTATCTCACGAGGAAAATGCAGAAGGTATCCAAAAAAATTCCTCCGAGCACAGAGAAGGGCATGAAATAAATTGAGAGGAGTGGCGTTCACAAACGAGAGAGAAACTAAATTTTAAAAAGTCTTCATTGATTTTTGAAACTCCCTTGAAACTATAGCACTTCGGTTGGAAAATGAAATATAGAAAACAATATTATCCGGTGTAACCAAAAAATAACCACTTACAAATGTACTCCTTACATCCACACTGGAGAGAGATAAATTTGCGACGCCGGGCATACACTATGCGGTGGCAATAAAATAATGGGGACTATTTTTGACTGAGAATGGATAACATGTGGAATTCAGGGAAAATAACAGGTGCAGATTTATAAAGATTAAACAAATATTACATAGCGTTTTAAGGAACGTTTTCCAATTTTCATTAATAAAGTAATAATATTACATAAATGCCATGTGGGAACCCTTTACTTAACAAATGACGCATTTGATGTAAAAGGCTAATTGCGCAGTTGAATTTCGCTCATCTTAATGGTGACATCTTGCATCAGATAGAGTAATCTGCAATAAAACCTGATTTCAACGAATTACAGTTATTGAGTGAGCCTTGAAAATATATCCCCTTTTCAATAAGGTTTAAGTCATTTGTTTAGCTTTTAAGCTGTCTATGATGTAGTCTGTTAAATAAAAAATTATATTATTTCAATCAAGATACCGTTTATTATGCTCAAACGGTGAAACAAATATAAATAAGTAGTTTCCTACGAAGTAAGAAGAAAATGGACTTTTCATGCCATCGACTATCCAAACCATTGACTACTTTGCTTTTGAAATTTTTGCTATCCAACATTATTGGTATTTAAGGACATCGCAATATCAGAATTACTAAAAAGATAATAGACATACCTTTTGAAATCTATGCAAAGTAAACCCTTAGAATTGCTGATAAAAATATAAAAGATTAATAAGGACGAAGGAGTGAGTAACTCGATAAGTTTCAGTGTAGTCGTAAATAATTTATGAAAAGATCTTTATTGAAGTGAATTAAAAATTATTGCATAACATTTCCAATCATTTATAAGCTTTCAGACTGCTTTTAACCTTATTTCAGAAGTAATCAAAAAAAGAAACACCATGAGCGAACTTGATGGGAAAAAGAAATATCCTGTTCAGTATTTAGACTTAACCATATGACGAGAGCAAACTGGGACATTTTTCTGGCACGAACTACATCGAGAGGTAGAAGGGAAAAAAACCTTACTATCAATCGAAAAGATTCCATTCACTGTTGCGTCTTTCAGCGGAGGTAACGAGGTCTCCGACGACCTGCGGTAAAACAGGTTCGCTGACAACCTCGAGTAATTGAGTGGAAACTTTACTCCTGGATTCCTCGAACTCCCACCGGAGACGTTAACTTCAACAGAGCGTTTCGTTTAGAGAGCCCTCTCTCGACCAATACATCCGTCACATCTCCGCACGGGCGCCCTTACCATCTATTGAAAGACACACCAATACCCCATGCTCCCTTGAAACTGAAACATTTCCACGAGTAGGAGATAGGGGGAGTGAAATAAAAAAAACAAAAAAACAAAAACTCGCGTTGATTACGAGAAAGAATCCGAATTCGCCAAGGGAATTCGCGGGAGTCGAGGCAATAGGTTCCGAGGGAGCGGGGCGGAGGGGAACGATACGACACGTTTGAGTATTCCGTGCCCATCTCGACACACTTCCAGCGTCACCACCACCACAAAAGTCACACCCCCTCCTACCATGGACACCACTACCCCGCCACTCAGCCAGAGGGAATGGTACCAAAAAGCTGCGAAAAAAAGTTTTTGGAGTGCATAAAAGGAATGAAGAAAATCTCTTCCTCCATAGCCTTCCCATTGGAAAACAACCCCTCTTGTAGCGCACTGTGTATGCTACCTACTCGTCGCCACGTTAGTGGATATCTCCCGCAACAGAAATACTGCCTCGTTCCTTTCCTCTTCTCTGATTTCTATCACTCACGCTCTCCATCTCTATATCCTCTACTACACTCACCTATCTCTTTCCAATAACTTATCGAGCACAGTGATGCTCTAACTCTGCATTACTCCCCCCTCTTAATTCCCTTAAAATCAAATAGTAGATACCCCCCAAAATTAAATGTCTTATCCCTCTCTTCCAAAATACTTTTTGCGTATTCATCCACATCACTATAAGCATACCATCAAATTCCTCTGTTTGGATCAAGTTGCTACAGTAAATTGAGGAAAGGAGTTGGAGCTAGAAATGGTGGTTGAAGAGAGGAAATATTTAGAGGAGTTATGAAGAAGGCAGAGTTTGGATGGAGTGAGTGCTAAGGGAGAGAGAAGGCTGAAAACTGCGTTAAAGGTAAGAGTGATATATGGGCTTGGAATACATTCATTAAAGGAGTTATAATAGGGATTATTGACAAAATGACAGAATATGCGTGATTAAACGTGAACTTAGTAACTTAGAACTTCGGGAAGTTCAATGCAATAATGAGGAAAGATCGGAATGATTCGAAAAATACTAGACTCACAGAATCTTTTATACATAATGATTTCACACTAGTTCATACGACCGACCCAAATAATTTTAGAGATCCTCCCCTTAAAATACGTACAATGAGCTTCATTTGTCCTCCCGTATTGGGCAAACCAGCTGACTATACCACATAGCGATTCACATTCGCTTGCACATCGATCACAGAGAACAAACGCACACCAACCTCCTTCACTTCTCCTTCCTTCCACTTCCCACCTCTCAATGCCCAGTACACGCTCCCCCACCCATCATCCACACATCCATATAGCCCATTGAGAGGCTCCCAAAACCCGCACTCACATACAACCCCTTCTTGGAGCGAGGCAGGCCTCCCGGCAACACCCTCTCCATTATCACTAAACCACCTCAGCACCCCTTCTACGAGGACTCCAGCATCCACAACCCCCACACTTACCCCCACTCCTCATCCCATCCCGTCTCCTCCACATCTCTTCCTGAAAGAGGTCCCTCTTCCGTTCCAACCTCACCGGAACCTTTCCCCTATTCTCCGACTCCATGCACCCTCCCTTGCCCCGCGGCTATGGGGATTCCGTGGAGCAACTTGGTAAGTCACTCCTCAATCCGTTCATAAATCTCAACCTTGCCTCCTCTACGCCGCTTCCTAGCTTCAATCCCGCCACGCCTTACCTCCTCCACCCCAGCCCTCGACTCCACAACTGACAACACAAACAACGAAACTCCACAACACCCTTCTAGACGACAGCCCACCCTTTCCTCCTCCTGTACAAACCACTAGATCTAACCATTCCTCCGCCTTCTCACCGATTCATGGTCTAAATTTTTTGATGATTTCATTTCTGAGATTGTTGTACGAGGTTTATTTTGAAAATAAAGGGACTTTTTAAAATTTGTGGGTATATAGTATGGAGGATTTGATTATAAATTTATTATTATGTTGGTATACATGCCCCTGATGTATTTAAAAAATTCTCAACTTTGTTTGAGGCAGCCTCGAAGGTTAGACGTGTTATTATGAGTTTGGCGAATTTCGGCAAACACTTCATTGCTTATTCGTATGTATATATATTCGCCAGACATGTGACTTTTTCCTATTTCCAAAAATAAAGAGAACCTCGAGGGGCCGGATTTGACAAGTATAAATGACAATAAATGAAATCGCTGACAGAGCTAAAGGCTAAACCAAAGATAGACTTTAAGAAGTGTTTCGAATATTAAAAAAGCGCTGCAACAAGTGAATAAAACGTACTGGGGACTATTTTGAAGGCAACAGCATTAAAGTGGATGAATATATAAATATTTCCTCCAAAAGCTAAAATCTCCGTTATTTTCTGATCACAGCTTTTGCTAGTGCCCTAAATTTAGCCCTGAATTCATCCCACGTTTAAGCCGTCAGTTCCCTGATGTTATTTTCTTCTTTATCCGCCGCAAGTATTTTCCACGGCAGTGTTTAGCCTTTATGGCTTCCACGGAGGTTTTATTTCTTGCTTTTATTTCTTACGTAGGCACTTCCTTTATTACGACATGGCCTACGTAATGGATCCTCATCATGCGCTAGGCATCCTAAGTTCCCCTTTTTATTCTATTTTTCGGTAAACCTCCCCGTTTCTTCTCCCATCCGACTGATTTTCAGCCTCGCACATTTTCTCTATCACCCCTTATAACTTTCCAATACACCTCTAATTACTCCTCACACCAGCGCACCCTTCGCGTCATCTGAAGCCTTCTCCCTTTCTTAAGCCATCCTTCACCACTGCGGTGACATTGTAAGAATGGAAGAAGACCCAAATGGAAGTGTATTCGTGCCACTCGCTCAAGAAATTGGTGGTAATGGCTGGCTACTAAAACGCCAAGTGGATCGAGTCACCAGGACTTGCTCTAAAAATTCTCCAACGCTTTATTCATATTTGATACGATAATAATTTGTCTCATTTTTATTCTAGGTAAATGTAAGAATTTGTTTTTTTCTACTTTGGTTCCATTACTACTAATACTTAAAGAAAAGAGGTTAAAACGTTATAAATTATAAATCAAGAACAAAATATTTTTTTGATATATATAGAAGTACACGTTTGATGGACATAAACCAACCCATGAGGAATCTATCTTTGACAAAGTTCAAGTAATTTTGGCATTTTTTTATCACCCAAAACAAATGACAATATCAGACCTTACTGAATGTTCGATCGGTAGTATGGATGATAGCTGTGGAGCAAAGAGGAAACAAAAAAAATGGGTCAAAGACAACTACCATGACTGCTAAAAGCACTTATCCAAACAGTTGGTCTTTCATTCTTAGCTACCACTAAAGACATATCGTATAAGACCAGATTTTTTATACATAAAACTGGTACTATCTATTAAGGCTTTTAAGGCCTTATAAGTTCCATTCAAAACTTGAGTAGTGACATATAATTTGATTCTGTTATGAAATCGCTGTGCACGACGACTAAATATTTTAATTCAAACCAGGAACAATTTCGAAAAAATGGTCAACGATATACTAATCAGGGAAATTCGCTGAAAGGTACTAAAAAGCAAAACTTTTGATTGAAACAATAATTTTTTTGGGGAAAAAGAATATTCCTTTTTCTTACAAGATCACGATCTTAAAATTGATATTAAAGTGATCACTGATCACATAAAATAAAGGATTTGACTACTTATTTACTTACTGTATAGAATATATTTCCCATCGAAGCAGAGATATGAAGAAACCATTAAGTCCGTCATCGCGTTATCCAGGACTTGTCGCGCGGGGGAATATACACATTGCGTCTTCTGGCCACGGATAAAACCCTCTTCTGGCTTCCACGTCAGATAAAAATAACGTATTCTTCTGCAGTATCTGTCAAGGAACACGCGCATCCTTGGACACATAAAAAATTGTCACGTGGGTACTGGATATCCATTCTGTTGGCGGAAACATCATCACTCTCCGTAAATAGTCTCCGAAGGCGTCGTCCGTTAGCTTACAAGCCCCCAAGGTGACTGCAAAAGGCGAATGTTCCGACCACAGCAAAGCAGTTTAAAGATCTTCTACCGATGATAGTAGGTTTACATGGTTCACTTTAAGAATCATTCTGGCCTGCCTCCCCCCTCCTCATTGAAATTACCTTCTCAATATATAAGGAGGCCTATTCCTTTGATGAACAAAACTTGGTGGATATTTTTAATTTCCTAGTTACTAGTCAAAACTGCTGATAATTTTCCGCATAAAATATTTTTTAATGAACCAACCGTGGTTTCAGCGTCTAGATTCACTATCAAAATATTGCATCAAGATCGGCTGACCTATCAAATATTTTACCTGCAAAGTTACTAGAGCGTTTAGCTTTCGACACTTAGTATCTTTCCTTTTATTCAATGTAAAAATACAATTCTCTTCCACCATTTCTCTGTCCGTATCGTATCCACTCGAAAAGTTTATTCTCTTCCACCCCCAATGTCTAGTTCTTACAGGTTATACGTCTCCCTACCAATTACAGTTGTACAGAGAATTTAAAAAAGGAGTATGAAAATAGAGATGAAGCATGGTCGGGCTTAGTAACGTATTTGGTTTTGCCATTGATGAGTAAATTTGTTTTTCATCCACAATCGATTAATTATGGGATCAATATGTTTGCAAACATGTAACGCAATGACATTATAAACCCGAATTTACGAGATTTGGAACAAAAAACTTAGTAGTTTGTGAAAGGATCATTAAAAATTGAATAAAGTGACAGAAATGAAATTGAAATCAATGACTCACCAAAATGCAAGAAAAAAAGTTATCAATTTGATCATAAATTCAAAAGGGTTTATTTACCTACGACACAGCCATAGCAGCTTTTTACATCATTTATACTGCCACATTTAACTTTTACTTATGATTTTAATCTCTCGTCACTTTTTTACAATATTGCGATGAATTTAAAAGAGATTCACTTTAATACTCAATTTGATTAAGTATTCCACGAAACATCAAGCACTGATGTAACGAAGAGTCAATTCATGTTGAAGAAAAATTAATGGTAAAAGATCATTGTTCGCTGTAACGTTCCGTATGCATAACTATAATCAGTCATCGATACCAACTTGCAGAAAGGTCATTTTCATATTTATTTTTCTCATGGGTTAGTATAGGGCCAAAATGTTATTACACTATACGACACAAACGTTGGGGAGGCCTGCGCAATAAGCAAGGTGTGGGCAAGAGGAACAAACTGTTTTTTCCACAAATCGCTAATAAATTGCGTCACGATACGATTAGACCGGGTCAGCTAATCGGCCGGATGACGATAGAATAATTGAAACAAAACAATAAAAGTGCACATGTTTCGTTAAAGTGTATAAGAAAGATTGGTTCTGTTTCCTTACGATTTTCGCGAATATTTGTATGTACCTATGTTTTTTACACTAATTGTCTGGTGATAAATCATAGGTTCTATTTCTTCCATGGTACGTTTCTTTAAGTTTTATTTGTAACTGAAGTCTCACACTAGCCACCTAATATATGTGAATATTTATTGCATCTTTCTAAAATTGTTGCTTTGAACAAGACGGATATGGGCAAAACGGGTAGGTATTTGTTTAGGAGGAGAAACACAATTTTTATGTAACTAACATTCATAGCATGGACGAACTGGTAGAAAAGCTGCAACTACCACCTCCGAATGTTTTATCTATCAAAAGAAAAAGACAAGTTGTAAAGAGCAGTGTTAACCACTGTTATTTGCTACTCCAATGATTTTTGAAAACGTTCGAACATATTTTTTTCCAGTAATTGATTGTGATCAATCAAGCATTCTATTTGTTCGATGACATGTTTCTTTACGTTTCTTCACATCACTGCCATACCAGACCCAAATGAGACCCACAGCCGCTATGGCTGCCCCCAAAACGAACCGTTAATACAAGATGCAACAATCAGATGTTTTGACGTCCATTACTTTTGCAGCTGCGCATGCTATGAATATGAAACATTAAGGAACAAAAAGCAAATAATTCTGAATTACCCGGACTCGGGAGATGCAGGAAGATGGAGAAATCTAAAAATAAAAAAGAACACCATATGTTTTCTTTTGCTTGGTGCGTACTTAAAAATACAGTGAGCCGGTCATCAAACACTGGATATAGCGCAGCCATTGCTTAGGATGAGCGCGCGAGAATTGCACATCATATGCAGTAGTGGGCACCTACTTCTGAAATGATTTTAATGAATATTTTTAATATATAAAGCTATCCTTTTTGACTTCAATTCATATCCCTTTTTATTTAATTGATTTTAGGAGAAGTTATTGTTTTAGCTCTTATTTTTTTAAAAGCTGAGTCCAAATTTTATGAAACAAAGTACTGATAACTAACAAAAAAGTTCTGTCGATCAAACATTTTTACAGTTTTTTTTAGACATGCCCTTAACATACGCGTTTGCCCGGGCCTCCCCTCTATTATGTAATGAAAGAAATGAGAAACACTACCTGAAGAAAACTCCGTCAACAGATTGTATCACTGATAATGGCATTTAAAGTTTCCGAGGTGTTTTGCTCTCACAGTGGGGACGATTAAATGAAACGCTAGAACTTCATTTATAATTTGTTTTCGGAAAAAATCCAAGATCGTTATCATTCCGTGAGAATATATGCCATTATAATATATCTATCTTGACAGTTTAATGAATGGATGAGAATCAGACGATGCATGAAAGTGACAACTCACAGAAAGATGGGAAAGATTAAATGATGAGATGTTGAGATATATAATACGGAATGTGGATTAAATTATGTGGGGAGAAAAGGGAAAAAGTGGGGAAAAACGACCGCTTGAAAGCATTTAAGAAAAAATAAATAAATTTCTAGATAAGCGGGAACGCTTGGAAGGAGGCGGAAGGTGTGGATGGGAAAGAATCGGTTTTGAATCGTAGTATGCAGGATGAAAAAGTCGTTTGCGAAGGGCACGCTCATTAACTTACAACAAAGCAGACTTACAAATTTTACAGTCTTTAGAAATTTCCAAAAACTCTTTAAGGAGACTCGTAAATTCGAAGATAATTCCCAAAAAAACAGTGATGAAAGCATGCCTCGGGAAAAAAACATATATTTTCAATGTCCACTGTGCCTTGATGAAGCACAGTAGACAAGATGAATAGAAAAAAATAACCTGGGAAAAAATTGTATTATTCCAACACACCTAATCATGGGCTATATTTGCTGGTGAAGGAGGTTTTAGCAATGATATAGATACTTAAAAAAATTAAATAAACCTCTTTTCGTGAAATTTACCAATTGTTGCTCAAAACTCAAGTGCCTTCCATTATGATGTATTTGGTTTTAGAATTTGTCCACCTGGTTTATGCATAAAAGCATGTTTCCTACTCCCTGAACATTTAAGAGATAATTATATGTTATCAGGCGCTACATAATTAATTGCCCACTATAAAAAATAAAACATAAGCAGCTTCAGATTTGTTCCTCGAGCTGTACAATGATGAATGATGACGTTTAGTCCAAATCATGCCAGTTATTCAAAATGCTCCTTCAGTTTGTGGGTAAGCTAGTGAAAGGGTTAGTTTAAATTTAAATTTACTAACTAATCTCCATTACATGCCACCCAAGCAACAAAAGAATATGCCATAGTATGAAAACAGGAAATCAGTTCATTCAAAAAATTGTATTTTCTATTCAACGATTCAATGCAAGATTCTGTAGAAGAGTAGAATGGGAGAATAGAAAAAAAATGAAAAAAATATTTATTTTATAGCATATATCTTATAATGAGTTATATATATTTATGATAAAGACCCAAATTAATGCCTGCCTATTATTTATAACGAATAATGGCAGAATCAACCTCTTGAAAAATGTAGCCATTAGGCCTTTGCTCTCGTGACTTAAGATCGATAAGAAGTGGAGGAATAGGATGGACTCGAGAATGAGGAAGGGAATGAGATAAGAGCGAAGGCCGCGGAATTAAGCGAAGGAGATGGAGGAGAGCAGAAGGCTGGAGGAAGGCAAGTGGAACCGAAGGGTGAGAGTGTTGCGAGGTGGAGAAGGGATTCCGGTGGCGCAAGAAGTGACTCGGAAGCACAGGCCCCTCTCTCGAAGTGTCTGCGAGATGCCGGAGGCGTTAGCCGGGAGAAATCTGCCACTGGGAGGGTTATGGTGCTAAAGAGGGAAGAAGAGAAGCGGGACAGAGACGGAGGATCACTCAGACGTTGCGACGGTAAAAACATGAGGTCTCTGGAGATAGAAAGCGGGTGAGGTTGGGCGATGCGAGAGAGGAGAAACCTCTGGCGGATGGATTGAGAGTGAGAGAGTGGGTGAGATTATACGAGAGTGTGAGGAGGATACGGTTAGACGGAGTGAAAAAGGGTGAAACGTATACGGGAAAGGAGGAAGATACATAACAGGGACCCGGGAAACATGAAGGGTGCTCACGGTCCCCTGAGGCGCAAACCCTTAAACCCATCCAGCTCCTTCCCCCAACTTCCCTTTAACCCCCAAATACCCTATTATCCCACCCTAGGGGCAACAATGAAGGGTAGTTTGGGAACTCGCGACAATCAGCCGGTGATATTTGCCTGCCTTTCTTGAAAAAAATTGAAATTTCTTTTAATCCTTTATAAATACTTAGCTAATTTTTCAGTTTGACATTAAACAATGGCAAATAGCAAGCAAAGTTTCCCCACAAGATGAAACATGAAGAGCTAAAGAGCTATTTTAAGGTTATGTATTCACGTATTATCAAGGGAGCCATTATCTACCGGTACCTTCCACATTCAGAGACAAAGGAAAACGAATCGCTATATGCGTCTTGTGATAGAGTTATGAATTTAAGATGTGTAATGAAACGGGGTGGGAGATTAAAACAAACTGCTAAGCTTCGCTGCTTAAAACAAACTGCTTAGTTTTTCGATGGTGAAGATTTTCAGCTCGTTATTATTTTACGTTTCAACCGGAGAGCAATTTTATTCTAATTATTATTATTTCAGTATTTACTATTCATATTTCTGTCATACATTCCACGATTAGTGAGAATAACGGCACCACTCTCGTCGGCAATAGAGGTCATCGAAAATACACGCAATGCCAAGTATATTCCTAATACTAGTGTAGAGAATACTATTCAAGTAAAAAACACTCAAAACATTGAATTTGCATCATCGGCATCACTAACTCATTCCCATGTTTTAATGTGGTTCTTCAGGCCTCCTGCCTCCTACAGAAAAGAATTGATCTCTCGAAAAATGACCCCAAACTTAAATACAATCAACAATTATGCCGCATTATTCTAAATATCTACGAGATTAACAGAATTTAAGATCTTCTGTACTCACGCAAAAATTGTATAGTACATCCGTAGTCTATATTTTTCCGAAACAATGGAAAATGTTGAACGAGAGGCAAACGCATTCCATGAAATGCGAATATTTTACTGATTTCATTGATACGGTGGCCCATGAATATCTGTAAATTCTATCGCTGTTACTTTTTTGGTGTAATCACATTAAAATGACACCCTTGTTTAATACCCAAAGGATAAGGTAGCATATGAGAGCATATGAGATATGATAGCACGTAAGAGCGTAGAATATGCCTTCAGCCTCCTCCCATTTGGCCAAATTTCTGGACAACGCAATGCTCTACACGAAAATCGCGCGTGAGTAATCTCATTGAGTAATCTCATTGTTAGCTGCTCCTTTTATTTGACAAGGTATTTAGGAATATGTTCACTGCGGGATAAGAACAAAACTGTTTCTCGGGAAATTTCATATTTCATATTATTTTTCATTGACACATTTCTAACATATCCAGTTTATGGGGAATAGGGGCAATGGTGAGAAGTTAGAGAGTAGAGCGCTGTCGTGATTCTATGCCATCCGAAGTGGAATGGAATCGGGAAGCCAAAAAGGAAAGCACAGCCGAGGAGAGAGGAGGAGAAGCAGCGTCAGAGGAAGAGGGTTGGGGCAAGAGAAGCTGACTGTGTGGGTTTTTGGCGAGAGAAGTGAGCAGGCGCAAAAGCAGCAACTGCGTTCCACTTGTCCTAAACGGTATTAATACACTTCTGATGCAAAGCCTCCCCAAGATGATAAATATGATGATGAAGACCCTAACGTCCCGAGTTTGGAAAGCTCTTATCTCTTGTTAAGCCCTGGAGCATTTGAATGTACGGCGGCGCAGAACTTCAGTACTACGCTTATTCGCCAAAATTTTACTTCCCTATTTCAGCCAAAAAAATAATGTGGAGTTATCATGAAACGCATAGCGTGAAAGCGCCGCTGTAAGACAATAACAGAGCAGCAGTACAAAAACACCGCGTGGCAAGAGCCAGGATGTGACTATGATACGCATTTTACTCCTTGGAAGCTTGCTATCGACCCAGATAGGAAATGTTAGTAAATGCATATAGTGACGGGTAAAAAATATAGATTGTGGGCATATTTTGGTAATAGACAATGAAAAATTACCATTTTAGCAAGCAAGTATCCATGAATTCCAAAATATATACCACTTTTTTTAAGAATGAACGAAAAATTCCTTAACTTTAGATTACTTAGATTTTGTACCAAAACATTTCCGGCATGAAAAGTTCTGGCTAGTATAACTTCCCTCAAAGTGAAATAGGAACCAGGTGAGAAATTAAAAGGGAATTTATCATAAGGAAAAGTAATAAGCATATAGGTACTACATAGATTTTACGATGGCCCATTGAGGAAAGATTATTAAATAATTTCGCCTGCGCTGATATTACGAATATTTTAAATTTCCATGGGAGGAATGGAAAAACTACAAACATTTCATAATGAATGCATTACTGCAAAAACCTGCTTGATTTATGAAAAAACAATCATTACACATTCTCCAAAAATGCGTAAAGCGATCAGAAATGTAAGATATTTTCTCTTATTGTTAGTTATCTATAACAAAGCTGATACTTGCCATAACTTCCAATTTGTTTGCCATATGAAGTCCGCATTTAGGTTGACCAAAACGCTTGTGGTGATAAGTAGTCAAGTCTGATCCATATCCAGGCATGGCATGGTTATCCACCACCACGAGAATTTCCTGCTTATGTTAGGTACCAGGTCAGATAGTTGGATATCACCATACATGATGCATCTGCCACAGTTGCTTCATGAACGAAAGAGTCCACTTTTCAACCATACCATTTAATGTTCCACTTCGTTTGTGCTCAGAGAGATTCCGGATGGATGCATTAATCTCGATTCAATAGCCGAATGATTCAGTTGGAGCCGAAATCTGTGCCGCGAGGCCCCCGTGCCGCAGTCATTCGCCGCTAAAGGGAATTCAATAAGGCCGACATGACGTCATTTTAAAGCAAAGTATCCCATTCTCGATGGGATGGGATGCGGCACGTCCAAATCAATCGCATCATCCCCAATGAATGCCTGCGATGCGATGCATGTGATGCTTGCCGAGGTAGCATCGTTGAAGCAATTTCACCGTAGCAGCGGAAGCAGAGGAAACGCCGCCACTGCCGTGTTCCGTTGTCACCCAATCAAAGCTCAAGGCTTTGAAGCCGCGTCGGGATAACAGCGAGGGATGAAGCGATATGCATGAATGCACCCGCGATGCCTGACGCATGGTCGTCGATTGAACAATGCACATAGACAATCCTCCTCAAGTAAAACAATTGACTCCAGATGAAAACGACCTCAATAAAGGCATTGATATTTACATTTATCGAATCCTTCCGCTCCTGACTGTTGAAAACTATGACGCGATGTGAAATTATCTGAAAGATATCGAGAGCGTATTTCGGCTGTCATGTGCGTATGAGTTGTTACGGTTATTCGCCCAGCGGCTGGGAATTGGAGGACAATGATTCCATTGAGGCGCCCGCAGGCGGCGCGGCGTCACTGCCTCGCTGGCGAGTGAGGCCGTCACGTCCGCTGCCACTCCTGTGCCCGAGGGCCGCGGGCGAGCTTCACTGCCCTTGAGATGAGCCCCAAATTTCTACGCTCTTCTCCTTTCTTCATCATTTCCAGTCATTACACAGCCCCAAGATTTAGGAACAAGAGCCCCATTGACTGAAATCAAATCCTAGATCCGCCACTGAATTACGTAATTGATACTGCCACTGATAATTACGTATCCATTATTGATTGCTCATTAAATGCAAAGAGAGATCTGAGAGTTTTACGGCCTATAATATACGCATACGATTTCATTTACTTAGCACATGCAGCAAATAAAATCGTCGTCCAATAATTAACACATGAATAGAGCATAAAAATCATAATCAACAACACAGAGCAAGCCCATATACATGAATGTGTGCTTAAAGATTTATTTTGCATTTCAATAGGGCTAATAACATTGTCTTTGACTAATAATTGTTTTAGTTATGCCACATCTTTGAAGAGAAACATATCTAAATCAAGAGGAAAGTTAGAAATGATGGCTTAGTTATCTTCCAAAATCTACAAAGTAGTTTGCCTGAAAAGTTGCATGAATGGCTATTTTGGAAATCACTGCTGTAAATACCGCACTGAGCATCGCATTCGGCATGTGTACGCGTTTGTGGAGAGGCTTTTCTACGTCCGCCCTCGCCCTCTCCAGCTGGATGCCTCGGCGGCTGCAGCGAAAATTCCCCACGGCGGCGTCTCCCACGGCCATTGGCACCCTATTCACCCACCACGCCAGCAGCCCCGAATCCAATCTAATTGGTACCTCAATCCGCGCGTCCCTTCTATTATTATACGAGGCCCCCCACTCATGACCCACCGTCTACTTTCTCTCCCCCCCTTCCCCCTTTGCATCGTTCAGACCCGCCATCGCTCTCCCAAAGGCCCTTAAACGGCCGGGGTCATTCAGGAATAACTAATGACCGAGCCGCCGTCTGGCCTGGCCAAGAGAGAGAGAGAGAGGACTGCTCGCGAGGAGAAGGAGTTTGGAGAGCAAGGGCGAAAGAAAGGGCACGCAAAGACCCTCGTGACAAAGGAGAGGGATTTGTCACGACAACAATTTCGGGTGACATTGGGACGTCCCCCCCTCCTTTGGAGAGGAAGTACAGGGAATGTAGCGATGGGTAGGGGGAGAAGGGGAAGAGGTTAAGGGGGTCGCGACCTCTCCGAGGTCCCCCGACACCCCTTAGCCGCTCTTTCCCTAGACGCCGCCCCCGATAGCCCGAGAGAGAGGTCCTTTGGACTCGTATTAAACCCGCGCGTAGGACCAGGAGCTGCGCTGAAAGGAGATACAAATTAGGAAAAGAATTATCGAAATTGAATAATCATGTGATAACGCATGCATTGACGATAATTTACTTTCATTAGATTCTCCAGATTTTTGGCTATGGAATTTGGAATATGTTACTAATAACCTCTTCATTTACATCTACGTGATACCCTGCAATCCACCTCTAGGGTGCTTGGCAGGGGGTTATCAACCACCAGCATGCAGCAGTATTCCCATCTATCATCATGGATCATCATTCATCATTCGATCAGAGTCCGGTAACAAATATAAATTAATTAAAATTAAAAACGGCATGATTTTAATTTTTGAAAATGCTACAAACAACCCCTTTGATCTAGGTGTGGTAACAAATATTCATTAGTTAAAATTATAAATAGTGAGGTCATGACCTCAAGTCATTGACATATCTACATTGAATAACGACATCGATGAAAATGATTAAAAAAATTGCTTTTTTAGTATTTAAATTACCTAAAAGTCTCAAAGATTGGCTCCTAGGTTCAATTAAAGTTTCAAGGTTGGTGCTTCCTCTGCTTACCTTCAAAACATTTTTTCATGAGTTCGCTTATTTTCTTAGAATAGATTTAGATAAGTACCATACGTAAGAGCAATGAACCATATTAATGTTCTCCGAAGATTTGGATATTTGGCCTGTCTTCGATTCTGTTTACGGACTCCTGTCTTGGCAATTAACTTCTATGAGACTTCCACCTGCAGGTTACAGCTTGAATTTCGTTTACTGTAATTATAGGATTACAAGATTTACTAGAGTTCTACCACGAACTACAAGGTCTCTTGAATAACCTAATGCTTTTTCATTTCATTCAATTAAGTCCCATCTTTCCCCCTCACGCGTGCATCGGAGCTCGTCAAGCCGCGCCGTGCCGCTCCACCAATCACGCACCTCTTCTCGTTAAACCCATCGACCCCGCCCCGCTCACGTCTTTTTCCCTCCGTTCTTCCGCGTCCCTTCAATCCAGAGCATTATGCGGTCCGAGTAGGAGCACTCAATTTCAAGCGATCACCTCGGGGTCCGCTGCAGCCTTCCGGAGCGGAACAGCGTCCGGCTCTCAAATTGGAGCGGCGACGCGAGGAGCAAATCAGGGGGTGTCCGAGGGGTGATTTCGGAGCGAACGGAATGGGAGGGACTGCCGGAGAGGTTGGAGAGGTTAAAGGGCTGCTGCCGCCGTACCGAGGAAGCAAATGGTAAATAACGCCAGCAAGCACTCGGAGGAAAAGTTTGAAAACGTTAAATCCCTCCTACATGCTAACCCGATTCCTAAGGAAATTTCCACTGACCTCTTTTTTTTTTTGCCCGGCTTGCCATCGGGAAACACAGCTCCAGCTTACTCTAGGGGCTTTGCTGCGGTATCGAGTGTAATCGAGAACTTTGCGCGTTGCGTCCAAACGGGAATAATCCGCGTTTCTCCTCCGTTTGAGTTTGGATTACCAAGCGTAGATATATTCGTCAGGATATAGGATAAATTTAGAACGCGGTTTAAAGGGAAACGGATCACGTGCACAACATGCTTGCGAAGTGAAAGGTGGTCAGGTAATGCTTTCAAGTGGATTTGTTAAGTCAATGTTTCGTCTCTTATCTCCTGTTAACCATTTTTTTAACTCAAAAATTGTCTCAATTGTCTTCAACACATTTGAATCTTACGAAAAATATCCTTCTTGAGTGAGAAGAGAATAAAAGAAAGAGAAAACTATTATTTAAAAGCTTCATTTAATTTCATGGAAGAAGGTCATTCTGTACACTATGCTATGTGCTCCCGAAAATTATCATTAAACTTTAGGTATATTTATATTCACTAACGACCAAGCCAGGTATCATTTTCACTGAAAATATTTGCAAGTAGTGAAATTAAAAAATACAAAGTTTTCAAATAGCATGAGAAAACCCAATTGAGTACAAAAATGGTGCATGCATAAAATGATAATGTAGGCTGTGATTAAGTTTCTTTTTTTTTTAAGGAATTGAATTGATTGAACTTGTGCCCTAACACCCTTCCAGTGATGGGAAAATTATTAAACCATATCGAAAGAAAATCTCCGATATGATATCTTTTTCAAAATCAGTTACACATATTCGTAGATCGTACATGCAAATGAGAAAAATCACTCCCAAAAATACTTGTAAGATAAACACTTAGGGACTTGGTTAAGTTTCAGTAGCGACTAAATAGCTCTGCTCACAGCTTTTCCTGGGAGAATATTTACCATCAAACGTGACGCTAAGTCTGAGCATAAGCTTTACTCTTCCTGTACTTCCAAGAAGAAGATTAATTTTCAATGATATAAGTAAGCTCATGCACGTTCATGCAACGTTCACAAAATGAAAAAGCATTAAATTAATCGAGACATTAGTTTGAAGTTCCGAATGCCGTGAGAACACAAAGAAAGGATTATCGAAGAAATACATTTCCCACGTGTTGCTCAGGAAAGATGAATCAGGTCAAGGACAAATGGCATTACGAACTGAGGAATAAAATAAAAGAATGGTAAAATTGCGATGAACATTTCTAAAGAAAAAACATTTATGCATCCGTCTCAACCCTGTGAAAAGACTCTTCTCTCTATTTCCAGTTTACATCCGAGTTGCAGTCCGAGCTTCCATTTCCCTTCAGATGGATATAGCAAGGAAAACAAAGACAAGATAGCGTGCTTTGTCCTGCTGTTTAATTTTCCGTTTTGATTGAGTTAAATCTGTATCCTTTCACAGCGTGAATTCAGATATGAGGGATGGGAATTCAGAGATGCTAAACGTAGAGCCCAGTTTCTAGTTACGCCTCCATCTATATTATTTTTATCGGCAATAAATTCACAGCAATATTCTGTTAATTATGATAAAAGGGAATTTACCAATTTTTCTCGGTAATGCATGCGGTATATCATGTGTATTAATGTCGAGTACATTAACGTCCTAAAATCTTAGAAAATCCAGTCTTTTGGCGACCATAAGGAAGAAATTTCCCAACTACGTAAAATAAAGAAGATGGATATTTGAAATTACTGCGTTTTTGACTAGGGACATTAGAATCATTGCAAATATCCATAAGTGCACATTTTTAAGATAATTTTTGATACTAAGATATACGGCAAAACAAAATAAAATACATAAATTATGAAATTCCACTAAATAAAAAGGTGGCTACGAATTCTTTATCTCAGCATCCGTTTTTGCACTGACCGACCACACGAACGTTTACGCAACCGCTACCTATTAACAAAAATTGCCCCCAACTCTTTGGAAACAGGACAAGTGAAAATGTGCTCCTCTTTCACTTGAAAGCAATGCAGTCTTGGTCAGTCAAAAATGTAAATGGCAAAAATGCTTGATCTTCTGCACTAACCAGAGCTGGATTGATTTAAAAAATATTGCTTTTAAGCAATAAATATTGCATAAGTTGGGGAAGACGAATTTTATGCCTCGTTTATTGACCACAACGTCATTTAAATGTCTATTTTTTCCATGGCATGAAAAATTTACATGCGCAATAAACTTTTCATGAGAAAACACCGAATCATTTGAAGTAATCAAATTTCTTCTTATGCAAACTAACTTCGTAAGGGCGAAAGACTATTTCTGTGGTTTGGGTTCTCCATTTGGAATGGGACATACCATCTCCATTATCCGCATTCGGTTTTCACGATGGCCTTGACTGCTGGCCACACGTCCCCTCCATTCGGTGACTGGAATACGACGCTTTTGAAGAGCGCCATTTCCCATTCTAGGTGCGAGCAACGCCAAAGGAGCCATTCGATTTTAGACGCAAGTCACACTCCTCATATAAGGAAAATTCCCCCTTAGTTGCCTGGGTAACGATGGAGAGTTTTCGCACGCCGCCGCCAACATGTTTCGCGTGTGCCAATGGAATTCTGACATAAAGAGCTCTTATCGTGAGTACAGAAGATAAAATACTACACTCAGTACCACAGTATTGGCGAAGCAGTTGAAAGAGTTGTATTTTAAAGAAGGCATTTGAAAATTTGTGTGTTAGCGAGGTATGCATTCATAGAGATGTTTTTTTTTTACCGCGGATAGTTTCAGCTCGTTAGAAAAATGGGCAAAAAAGGAGCACATGACATTAAAACTCTTTTTTTTTTTTGGACGAAGTATATTTGATATCCAGGTCAAATATATTCAACATTTTTTTGCTGCAGTGAACCTACATTCAGCGGTAAAGTTAATAAAAAGATTCCCACGGATAAATCACTATATCCTGTAATTAAAGATATCCTAGAATTATGCAAACAGCCTTGAGTAATTTCTTAAAGAAAAACTTCTTTCAACAGTATTACGCTTTAAAAATTGAAAAAAGTAATGTTTTCTAAGAAAAGTTAAGAATATCTTACAATTAGCAATTCCTTAAACTTGATTTAGTGATATGTATAGGTAATGAGCCCAAAATAAGGAAGCATAAGGAGAATAGTATTCCATTGTTGTCCATAAATTATTGCTTTAAAATAATAAATAATGACGACACTCATGCCATTACGTATGAAAAAATCAACGAAAATTCATACGAAAGAGACCGAGTGGATGGCGCAAATCAAGGCACATACAAGATAAAAAGTGACGGGACAGTAAAATAAAAGGCACTGATAAGGAAGAAAGGGAGATTTACTGTGTGGAATTAGAAGGATTGGAATACTTTTTATTCATAAGGGTGTATTGAATATCAATATAGATTAGTCATGCCATATATTAAATACTTATTACTCTATGGTCATGCCTTCCTGTTAACCAGTAATAAGAACCACATGAAACCAAAACAAGAATAGATGAAAGACTGCGATATACCAATGCTGTTATTACAACATAATTCAAGAACGATGTGCAAATGATAAGCCGATGTGAGCTTTTCATAGTGTTTTAGCTGTTCTTTACTGATTTCTCACTCAGATCAAATTCTATCTTGTACTTCACAACTTGATGTGCACGTTTTTTTTTTTTTGCTTCTTCAGTGTCTCCACTTGCCATGAGTTCTTCACTGATTTCTTTAATTTCTTGAATTTCAAATGACATTTCATCATCACGGTCGATACCTGCCCCTGGGTAGTTTTTGCAGTCCTTTATCTAGTCCTTAAACCCCTGCTTTGCTAAAATAGAGTCCAGTTTATATCCTCTTTTGTGTCCTGGCTTTTTTCATATACATCATCTTTTTGCGTATGTCTATGGTTAAGTAAAACAAATGAACTTAACGTAAAGTCATTCGGAAGAAACAGAGTGGATGGTCATAGTTTAGCTAAAAAGATGCATAAAAAAATGATGACCCGCAGTGAAATCATACCATTGGGATTGCATGGGAACAAATTGATGCAGTTAATCATACGTAGGATTGTGATACGGGGTATGCACGCTTGACTATGAATGGTTTACTCAAAATTTATGGATAAGATATAATGCGTAATTTTCGTTGGTTACAAATAGGGAAGGAAGGCTACTTGGAGTGCATAGTATGCAACACTGCATGCAACAACCGCTCTCTGACAGATTATAGCCAAGGGGAAAAATGCTATATGAAGATAATATTGGGGCAGTATGCGATGGTCAAGGACGCGAGGGACTCGGCGCAGCAATGCACGCTAGACGAATGGCATCGGCAAAAACACACTCGTTCCACTCATGATGAACGCTAGGACGACGGTGATTCACAAAATGAGGTCTACAGCGAAAGAAAATCAAACGCGGGCCTCGCGATGCATGACAGTGTCAGGTGCAAAAAAGTAATGAGGAGTGCAGTTAAACAAGCACGGAGTGATCATGAACGCGGGCTCGATTCGTTAGAGCTCGCAAACAAACTATGACATAAAAAATGCAAAGATTTTAATCTAGTCTCAGAGGCGACCCTAGTGTTTTTTTATGCGGCCATACCTTATGCGAGTTCTAGTGAGCATATAGTGTTATGCACGCTCATCATATAAAATGGTTCGGTCGCCTTTTTATCAATTTCACGATAAATCAAGCATGTTCCAAATCATGACAATAATAAGGTAATATGAACCTAAACACGGCGATAATAATCGATGAAGTGGGCAAAATCTCATGCAAATGATAAGAATTATTATTTAAAATGTAGCACCTTTTGTATGTATGTATCAATTAATGTTATGAATATAAAAAATAGAATAGCATAAAATTTTATATAGTCATAATTTTGAAAGGAATGATCAAATTTCGATTTAACTATCGTAATTCCACCTTAAAAGATACAATATTCTACTACAAAGAGATAAGACCTAGCGTTCGAAATTCGACTGCAGCATGTCAATCGATCACTTTACCAGGTTACATTCATCCATTTAGTTTCCCATCATGCTATTTAAATCCTTAAAAATAAAACTACTTCTAACTGAATCAATTTGCTTTCTTCTATAGTTTCAGATAACTTCTCTAATAATGCAATTTTTGCGATAATAAGCCTCTAATTTCCTAAAAATAGTAAAAGAACAAAGTATCAGATTTCCACATCTATCTGATCCTAAACTATTACACCTCTAAAACAACAGCTGTATTTAATTTCTACGGAGACAAAAATGAAACCAGTCGTGAATATTATTGTGAATCATAGAATGAGAATTAAAGGACATTTATATCGAAATACAGGGAACGCATTTAGTTTAAAGATAAAAAGAAAGCAATGGCCACGTAAATGTTTGCTACAAGATGTTTATCCTATTAGATAAGAGAATATTTGAAATTAGTATTTTATGATTTTCAAATAGTAGGTATTTCATATTGAAATATTTTTTTCAAGTCTAATACCCCGATATGGTATTTTATAAATATTTCAGTGCATATAAATGTACCATTTTAATGATGGACTCTGACTGGTCATCTCTATTGGGGTTTGACAAAAATGAAATCAGTTAGAAAGCACACGCTCGAGAAGAACATCAAATAAAACCAGGTATTATATGATCTCATTTATTGAATCAAAACCTCATCGCCTTTAAACCCAAAAACTGCGAAACAATTCCTCTTCGGCACACAAAGTAGACGACCTAGGCTTATCACAGATTAGCAGACGTGGCAGCCACCAGAGCTAGGGCCATAAACGCTAGGGTTTTCTATCAGCACGGTTTAAACGCGAGCATTTGTTACTATTTAGATAGGAAAAAAGAATAAGGCCTCTCTTCTCGACGGATAATCAATTCCAGTTTTGATATAAAAACCTTTCATTAACTCGATCAACACATGTGAAAAGCAACATTATCACGTTTTAAAGGTAGAATAATTATATAGTGCTTCAAACGAATAAGAAAAATTCATCGAAAATTGGAATGAATAAATTTTAATTTATTGTTTGAGCACAGTGATCCCCTGAATGTTTTAGCATCAAACTTGATGTCAAATTTTTGACCTATTTTTGTAGAAATCAACCTAATAACATTTTCATGATAAACTGCTAAGAAAATCAAAGTTCGTTCAATCAATTTTTTCGTTAAATTACTATACATCATGAAATGACATTTTGTAAAGAAAACATTGCTGTGATTTACAGGATCTCGATGCGATAAGTGATTCAACTCTTTCACACTTTTTCCCTACGAATTCTCGACCCCCACCAGTTCAAAATAATTTTCAAAAATCTTGGTCTGATTTCATTGACGAGTTACATATCTCTGCATGCACGTATTTTTATCTATATTACGTCAAATGTCCTTAATCATTCCCATTCCCCTGGACGACTAAAAGAAATTCAGCCGACCACTGTTGTGGCCCGCATGGCACGCGTGAAAACCGAACTCCCGAAATGCTCTCGGATGCCTTTTCCCGGAATTAGGAAACATACACGCACCTCAGGCCCGCACAGACACGCCATACCGCCCTTTCACCCTTCCGCAGGGATGACCGCACGTTGTAAAGGGACGAATCTGTTCTTCAAGGGCCTTAGGAGAGAGAGAGAGGTCGCTAGCGTCCGGCCGTCGGGGGCCGAGGGGGCCGCGGGTGCGGGGATCATGTGTGCGGGAAAAGACCGCCACCGTGCGAAGCGTCGCTTATGACGCGAGGCCGGCCGTAAGAGTGGAAGGTCGGGCGAAGGGCAAGGACGCGCGTCACAGTTTGCTGTCAGGCGGTTGAAGCGGGCCTCAATGCCATCTCTCACTTGCACGCCCTTCCGACGCAGCCTACTCAGTCGCAAATCCCCCTTTTACCCGCGGTCCCTTTCATATTGGCGATAGTGTCCGAGGCCAATGACAAGGTTCCGATGCGGAAAGTACATTTTATTCGACATGCGCACGCCCATAATGACGATGACTATAAGAAATATCATGTCACTGTCACGATGATTTACGTAATAATTGATGCCATATCTATCTTCACACCAGTTTCTTCACTAACCTTAAACAAATATCCTTTTCGTCAAGGATTGATGGCAAAAAGTGATAAAGGCAAAAACAACCTCTAAATAATTGGCAAGCAAACTTAACCGTTCCTAGGTGATAAAAATTTCAATAATCACCCATTAGGTTTTACTCTTCTGAAAGTTAATCTTGATAAATCATAGTCATTATTCATGCGATTTATGTAAAAAAATTGTCAACTTTTATGATGATGTTTGTACTACACTTTGCGCATGAATAAATCTCAAGTTCAAAGACTAAGGTATAAATATAAAATTGATTGCTAAAATATTTATCCGACACTCGCTAATTATTATTGCATAGTTTTAAAATTCAATAAAATCAATTTTTAATATATCAGCAAATTTCATTCCTCATCTCTCAAAATACATAATATCAAGCGAATACGGAATGAATTTAATTTTACGACATCCCAATCCAATTAGGGATAGACAAAATTGCTGACATTTACCGACAATTAGACGAAACTAAGATAGGAAAAGAATAGAAGGAAGGGTACTTCCAGTAATTCTTTCATACCGATGATAGTAGCGACATGCTAATTGGAAATCCTACTCCACGCACTATTTCCATTCACTGACTTACATGCAGAATAAACCTCTTCACAGGGCCCTTCCTTCTAAAGGTTCGGAAAAGCGGAATGGGCATAATAGGTGCACAAGAAGGATATGAGGAGGAGGAGGAGAGGTGAGGTGGCCTCGTCGTGGTGAGGACAACAGTGAATCCTTCACAGAGCGTTGCGCCGACTCAATGGCGTGGCGGTTGGAGGGGAATTGGCGGGGGGGGGGGGGGGACAGAAGGGGTTGTTGAGGAGAATAGGAGGGTGACGTTCAGGGATGGTGCACGGGGTCGTGCATCGACGTGGTGAAGTATGGAAAGCCGGGATTAGAGAAGTTTTCTAGCCGAATGAGAGGGTTTACGTGTGGTGGGAGTGGGAGAGTGCAGGAGGTGTGCATGGAGGGAACGGGGAGAGGAGGGTGGGATAGACAGTAATGCGACTGGCCCTTGGGGGATGAGATGTGCAGTGGTTTGGACGATATCATTACTGGGGCTCCACCACGAAGAGGCCAGACGAAGAGAAGGGCATAGAGAGAGGGAGAGCGAGAGGTAAGGAAGTGGTCGGGAAGGAGCATGAGTAGTATGTGTGCCGATACATGGAGAATCCGATGTATTTCAAATATGCCGATTAGCACAGAACCTCACACATACCGGTGTAAACCAGGTACCATATATCCAGGACATAGTTTTGACTAGCTTATTTTTGGGTTATTTAAGTTCTGAGTATCGCCTGTCTTGTTGGTATGAGTGAGTCCTGTTCATTGCTGTTGGCAGTGTTACTATTACGCTTATTTTTTACGAAATTAGCTTATTTCGATAGCATTGCTCGCATCTTGCCTCGGAAGCTATTACTTTCTAATGTTATTGATCTAATTTCAACGCCTTTTATGATATAATGCATGATACGTAAAAGTGACTACGTTTATGTCACTTAGTCGAAGACAAGCTTGCGAGTTCTTAGATTGTTGATTTTATTTTTTGTAGCTGTCTTGTGGTGATAGTATTCACTATTGACCTCCATTTATCGGGATGAACTGAACTCTGGTATTGTTATGAATATAACTACATTCTTTTATCTGATTCCATTCTATATTGGCCATATTCAGTTTTAACAATAGCAATCGGAGCAGAATCATGTGAATAACTAGTAATACAGTATAAATAGTAGCTGCACCATGTAGGAAACAGACTAAATTCCAAGAATTTGAAAACCAAATGGGAGGATACCATTATTTTTTCAAAAAATAATACAAATCGGTAAAAAACAATGTATGTTTATTGTCTATTTTTCGTTACAATTGCAAATTGACAACAAATCCAAATTAGTTCCTGAAGTTCAAGCCATACTTTTTTGAAATTTGGTAATAAATATGGTATTACTGATTTGAAGTTATTTATCACACATATGTATATAGATCGAACACCTTGTAACGTTTTCACCTTCACTTTGTGGAACCACGAAAGAGGAAATGAAAATTCATTCACACATTCAAAACTACTACTTCATTTCCAAGCACTGTTTCGATAACGTCATGCTTGACCTAGATGATTACACCTTGATAATTACATTATCAAACAATGGTTGGAAATAATTTATTAGGATGGAATGTTCATGGAAATAGAGTTATCATACTCTACTTCGATACATCGAATCAGAAGAATACACAGGCATGTATCGACGTAATTTGAAAAATACGCTGGATACAGCAGCATAACGATATAAACTCCACGTCCCTAGTTAAGTGAGGCATCTATGCCTTGAATGTGATTAAAAATAAAGATGCGTAGTGAACGGAATGGGTACTGTATAGCTAATGCAGTCAGAGAAGAATGTTGCGGACGTTCGAGGAAAAGCCGCGAGAAGAATGGGTCCTACGTGGGCACGTTAACGCGTCATTCTAGTGCGACAAAAGAGCGTCGAGGAGATCCGACCACTTGAGAGAGATCAGGCCACTCGATTCAAACGTCGTGAAGTAAGCAGTGAAGTAGTTTGATTGCCGCTGTACTCATATAATGCCAACGTTGATTCCAATTTAATGACCATTTAACTTGAAAGGAGACTTGGCGACGCGGAGATGATTTGATCCAGTTATAGGGTCAGCTTCGGACGTCTATTGCTCGTCCCTCGAATGGGAGCAAACCGCCACGGCATAAATTTCAGGGCCCTCAGCAGTTATGCCGCCGCTCGCCACCGAACGTTAAGTGGAAAGATGGGTGAGATTTATCGACGGGTGGATACCCTTCCATATATATTTCTTATTATGACTGCGCTATTCTTATAAAGGGCCATATTTCACCAACGATTCTCATATATTTGTCGCCGCGCATAAGTTATAGGAAGGAATTCGCCACGACTGCTCTTTAAGAATACCAAATTTTGGTCGCAAATCACACATAGCCCTTTGAATCGCGAATGAAATTTTATCGTTCTCAGAGTGAAAAAGCATTCATTTTATTACATATGAAGTTCTATATTATAGGATATATGAATATGAACGGATTTAAAACTAATTTTTCAACAAAATTTGAGGGAATAGTCATTCAACGATCAATTTCTCAGAGCTGCATTTCGAAAAATAAAAATATGGAAATATTAAAAATTATAAATTAAAGCTTTGAAAGTTTTTTACTTCTTGCATTCCTCCAAATTATTCCAGTTTAGGTTTTTCTTAATGCTCTGATATTAACTTCAGTTTGAGTTACACAATATTTGATGATAATATAATAATGATATAAGCCGTAACTCTTTCGAGCTTTACTTTTTCTCCCGAACGACAGTTTTGACAATACTGCAACCGGCTTCTTCAAGTCGGAAGAGGAATATCATCAATTACATCAATCCGCGGAGTTCATAAAAACAAAGGATAATTGAGATAGTGTACAAGGAACATAAGATTATTTCATATGCGTTTGAATGCAAAAGATGATGCACAATGCCAATCTCGCATCAAAGATTAGTACAGTTTGGTAATGCAATGAAAAAAACGGCTTCTTGAAATTGTTCTAGAAATCTATGTACAGTGCACTTTAAATAATCTTATCGACTTATATGAACTATGTGACCCAACCGTAAATAAGGTGCACAACGATGCTCAGAGATTCAGAACATTGAAAGTACGTCGAAAATATGGTAAAGGTTATTTTAAAAAGTAAACAAAAATTTCCAGCTCATTTTTCTTATTTCCAAATTAAATATCATCAGCATACGGTTCGGACCAATAGTTAATATAGACTAGTAAGATTCATATAACCGCACATGATTATGTATTAAAATTCAAAAAATATCATAACGTGCCCTACTACCGTCTTGTCTTAATTACAATCTCTGAGAGCATAAAATTGTTTTCTCCACTGTGAGCACTGAGAAATAACCTCTTATGAGAGTTTGAGCACCAAGATTTCAATTTATTCTTGGGAAGAGACTTTTCCGCGTCTATTCTGAGGCGTGAAAAAATGCTGAAAATGTTACAGCAAGCTTATAATTATGTATGGAAATATCAATGCATACTTAACATTAATTATAAACGTTATATGCTGTTATCTTTTAGTTTCCAACGGAAAATAGGCTTAGAAAAAAACTCAACCTAGGATGGGCTATGAGAAAATCAACTTTTGTGAGGAATGTTTACCTCATGGTATAATTACTCCTATGAATGCAACAGGAGAGAGGATAATATTTCCCTCTAAGCGTTCGGTGAACTGGAGCAAGTGAGCAATATTTTGATGCAAACGCTGCAAGGAAAGCGCAGTGCAGTGCTGTATATCGAGTGGAATTCAACAAAATAAGAAAAAGTCATGTGGAGGGCGAACGAAACAATTTGCACCTAAAGGAGCGTGGCGGAAAACAGTAGATATAACGTGCTGGCTTTGAAAGAGGAACAAAAATCGAGCGAAAAGAACGAGAGACGGACTGCTGCATTGCATCTCTACATCAAGAGGAAAATATGTCCCTCGGTGTAATGACCGCGACTATCTCTACGAATAAAGGATAAGCTATGAGTGCGTTGCATATTTCCGTACTTGTCTCATCGGTCGCAGGTATTCCGGATCGTAATTAAAAGTAGTTCTTGGCCAATGAAAAGGTAAATTAAAATAATTTGGCAGTAAAACATTACATCTCCTGTACATGAGCATTTATGAATGTAACTGGCTACATGTACTATATTTAGAGAATAACTTAAATGTTATGAATTTGCCAAACATGATTGCTAAGACATTTATACCCCTACAAATACCGCTACCAATAATAAGTAGCCAATACCCCTTCTTATAGTAAGACACATAACTGGACCGCGACACGTAATCAGGGAGATGGAAGTGTTGGAGGTAAACCCTTCAAACCATTTCACTCCGACACCAAAATTGTATCTCAATACAGATCTTCTTGGGGTTTCATCGAGACTCACATTAAGATTGTTATCTTTGTACGAAATGATAAATAAATACTACATATTGCTCTTTTATGTGTTTTAAATAATGAATTATTAAATTATTATCCACATTCATAATTATTGAATAATATATAATAATAATAATAATAATATAAAACCATTTGCATTGGAGTACAGCGGTAATGATAAAAAATTTGGATGTTAGATATAGATTAAAAGAGCCCTCAATTGAGTCACTTCCTGGTTCAGAATTTTTAAAAGGATATGTAGATACGTACTAACACGTAGATAAAGATAAGAGAAAATAGCTGACGGTAAAAATAACTGATGGCATGTGAAAAGAAAACAAAATGTAATAGTTTACTATGAATATGAATGAATGAATGGTGTAAAGGAGCGCAAGTATCAAAATTAATGCCAGCAGGTGAAATGCATTCAATAGAGGTTCGAAAGCATTACAGCAAGTTTCAGCGCACTATAGAGAGGAATATCCATCAAAATATGCCCTGTGCATGTTTTAGGAGAAGAAAAATATTCGTACTGAAGCAAAATTATGAAAGAAAAAGGCTTAATATAGCATGAGCGAGCTCAGGAGGAGGAAGAAAATATTTCACCAGAGAAAGGAACGAGGAAAAAGTGAAATAACGAAGAATCAGAGAGTGCAAGAAGAAGAGTTTGTACAACTAAAGAAAGACAGACCAAAGAGGAAGAAGAGGTTCAAGTGAGAAAAGAGAAGGGTGCGGTTTTGGGTTTGGAGAACGGGAAGGGATGAAGATGCGTCGACTGGAATGGAGAAGCTGCTGAAATGTGAGGAATGCGAGCTGGGCGGGAAAAAGAGATGAAAGAACAACGGTCCCACCGTGTTCCGTGCGCCCGGAAAAGAAGTGAAATGCGAGACCAAAAACATTCGCGTTATAATAAATACTTTCGCGTACACCAACCCACTACCTCTTTGGCCAAGCATTCGAATAGAAATATCTCATATCACCAAAAAAAGGGGGACAAGAAATGTTGTAATTTCTGTTTACGACGACGGAATTATGGGGTCACACAAAAAAATGATTTTTTTTTAAAGGGGCTTGGTTGTTTTGTGTGCATGAATTTCAAACATGCGAAGCTGTGGTTCTTCCGCATGACACCGAAATACGCAAGTATATCCCTTTGCTCCTGTCGTACGGAAACATTCAAAAAGAAAATTGGATGGGTTTTCAGAGAAATATTTGGTAAACGTTATGAGATGGCCCGCTGAACACGAAATGAAAATAATAAATAAATAATTTACTTACATGGAGCTTAAAAAGATGTCCGGTTCCAAAAGATTTGGTGGCTTAAGTTTAAGAAGTCGAATAATATTTTACATCCTAAAACTCATTAGTGATTAGAGTTAGTAATGCACATATTCAAATTACAATGTGGACAGGCAAAAAGCATATTTGAAATAAATTTAACCCCCGGCTGATTTTTTATAATAGCTATTTGGGAAGAGCTATCTCTCTAGTGGCTCATTCAGCTCATCAGTAGAAATTTTCAGCATACCATACATTAGATTAAGCAGAAGTTTTAAGAATATCGCATTCTAAAGATTAAAGGAACGTAAACGGATAAGCTGTCATCCACAAATATTTATTGATTAAAAAATTAAGATGATTAGAAAAAAATTGTAAATATTTGAAATTCTGTAATGAGAGAAACATATTTGGTGGTAATCCATTATAGTTTAAACAATCAAATCAGCTGTTATAACACATATTTCAGCCAAGTTTTCACGGAAAAACTAGGACATGATACACGAAAATGGCATATACTTTCGATAAGAAGTATGAGTATTATATTGTATTTAATTGGGTTGTTTGGAATAAAATTTGATGGAAAATAATTTTTATAAACTTTAGCTCTAAATTTCTTTCTGTCACAACGTGGCATGAAATGGTACAAACTCCAAGCATTAAATACGATCATTTGAATTAAGCCGAAATCCAGTAGGGATTGCCGAGGGGAAATTTTACTCCTTTTCATACTTTGAGCGTCTCCTTTGATGGTCAATATTTTTACCATTCAGTAAGGACTGCCATTCACGAAAAGGCGGAAGATTAAGGATATTATAGCCTTAAATTAGGTTACCAGTATCCAGAGATTCTAAATTTAGGTTTCTATGATGCAAAAACCGTATAGTATTTTCAAATGCTATTAGACAAGCACCTTTAAATAAGGCTTTCAATACGAAGATAAAATTATATCTTTCTAAAATCAGTAGTTGTGGTGCAACTAAATTATCTTCTTGAAAAATCAGACGCATTCCGTTTATTAACTGCCAGAATAATTAGCTTAAGAAACTACCCTGATTAAAGTAAAGAAGTATTAACTCAAAATTATTCCGAGATAGGACACATATATCTCTGCTCTTGGCATTCTGCGTAATCTCGGAAAACTTCACCCACAGAAAATTAAGTTCAACACCAAGGGAGACTTGCATGCAGCTGACGTAATTAGGCCAAGAGACAGTTGAGATGGGTCGGAAACGGTGTGGAACGTCACGTAGGTTGTCTCATATTGCGTCTGATTTTTCTCGGCTAAATCACATATTAAATAAAGCCGCTATTTCATTCGGAGTATTTTACCCATTTCAATTTTGGATGGACGTGATTAGAAAGCGAGATTGAGCCTGTCATCAGTTCTATTATCTCGTGCATCGGATTCTCATTCAATGAAATGTAACAAATTAAATTAAATATTTACCAAATGTAATTCTTATGCGAAGAGAATTGATAGATTAGGTAGGAATATTGTACCGCTAAACCAGAAATAAATCATGAAAATCCAAATTTTGACAGTCATTGCCAAAACTTTGAATTATATTGAACTATGAAAAAAATTGCATTATTTGAGTAAAATTTTGAATTTTATGATAGTTACCCATGAGTAGTTAATTTTTTGCTAGTTATTTCTTTCCTCAAATAAATGTATGCTATGCATGCCATAAGACATATTTAAATGTGAATATCTCTTCACACCTGAAAATGGAAATAGACTTGGTGTCGTATTTTATCATTGCCCTTTACGAACGGATATTTTTTCTGTAAACACAGTGCTTAAAATAAAAGGCCTTGCGCGATTTTGATCATTATTTTCCGCAGTAATGCAGTGTTCTGCAGAGTGCATCTAAAATTAGTCGAAGCGATACGTATCGCAATGTTTACAGTAAAAGAACGAATTAGAAGCCGCGAACACATTGATAAATAATGCGCTAGTAATAGATGACATAAGAACTATACCATTTTATTCTGTACATAAAGTGGAATATTATATAAAAGATTTATTCAAAACTTATGAAAATACCTAAAAAAATCCATAAAAGTCAGAAGAATTAAGCACTATAGTTTAAAATTGATTAGGCTAGGTAGACTTTTAATAGATAAAGATGTACCATGAAAATTTCGCAAAAATAAATTTCATGGGTTTAATTAAAATAAAAAAATTAAAATTTCGAAGTAATAAAAAGATTTTCATAATTGATTTACAATGGATCTAGAGATCCACCATGGAGAATGTCAAGCAAGCTGTCGTAACACTTCGGTCTACGGACATAAATACTGCTTAAGGATAATATTTGATGAGCTTATGAGTATACACGGCATTAGGCATCATGCCAGCTCGGCAAGCTGCCTAAAGCTTACGATTGTAACTTTTACCTTAAACCAATCCTGTTCTTTAGAATGAAGAAACAATCTTAGTACAAAAGCAACGGGACCATGATACGCGATGGTTCGTCAAATAGAGGTGGTCGTATGTGGCTCTCTGCGTAATTTCCTTAACAGCTGTAGCGTGGTTTGCTCTAGTGTCCCAAGTGTCACGATTGGGTATGGGATCGTACAATTGAGGTCACAAGGACATGACCTTTTGTACTTCTCCGGTGTATACAAAAGAAAAACGATAGTTGCCACTATCGCAGGACGGAGTTTTTAATTAAAATCGAAAGACACCAGAGATTTGATCACGAATTCAATTCAAAATTTACAGGGCGCTACATGTTACCGTTCATACACGGACTGCTGAGAGATGAAAACCGAAGAATGTACATAGATTATTTTTTTCACGAATGAAATTTAATCAAATATTTGTCACAGAAATCCCAGGAAATTAAAACTCAAAAAATAAGTATGAAGGACAAACAAGACCAAGAAAAATATTACATTCGACAAAAAAAAATAGGAATTATTAAACATGAGTAAAAAGCAAAACCTTAATGATTCAAATTCGTGATAAATGTGAAACGTGAAAAAATGATTTTTCAAAACATCAGCTCCTATTCTGGAATGTTATGACCCACAGGCAGTAAATAACTTAAAATTTATTTTTCCTTGTAAAGCAGATATACGTTTATGATTAAATACAAAATAATGCCGAGAAACAGGACATCAGTTTTTTCTCCGAGCACAGTCATACATGGATCAAATGAAACTAATGATCACCTCCAGAGAAACCATCGCAGTTGTCGCAATAATGCAGACACTAGCATTCCAGATATTTTCCCTCGTATCCCATTCAGACCCCACCAGCCTGATATCCTGAAACTCCGTCGAGTTTCTCCATCAATGCCATATCCTCCGCGGCCCCTTGTTACATAGCGTTCCGCGGAAGCCTGCCTCCGACGTGACGAGGATCGATCTGCAGCAGAATACACGCCAAGAGAGGAAGACCCGCGCGGGATACAAGGACTGGCAAATAAAAAATAGATCCCTTTCGCAGACATAATGCACGGCCCCGCGAAGAGGGTCCTCATACCCTCGCCAGCGTCTACACGGAGAGCGGCAATTCCTCCTCCCACCTAGAAGCCAGCCCCTCCTCGGGCGAGCAAACCCGACCAATTTCCGCGCGGGTCGGACGAACTAGGTAGGTGGGCGAAGCGGCCGCCGAAATGGCTTCGGGGAGACCATGTAGAGGAGTCATTCATGGCGGATATGAAGTGCTCCGTATAGGCGTGGAAACCACATACGCACACCAAAACTACTAGCCCCGGCGAATGCGAGCACACACCGTACCGCCAACGTCGTCGCACGTGTGAGGCAGGCACTCAAAACATTCCCCGGGCTATCCCGCCACATCAAGTCTTACCCGCCCACCTTCTCTGGGACCGCTCGGCAACTTCTGTCTTAGGGTAGACATACATGTGACGGCATTATTTGAGTACTTGCAAAATTGAAGAGGGTGGAGGTGGATTGGTCCAGGAAATACGGAAGGGGTGGGTTTATACGCAAAGGATGTCGGAATAGAAATGAAAGAGCTAAACGGAATTGCACGATAGTCGAAAAAAGCATATAAAAATTATGAGTGCTTTAAGGCGTTCAGTTCTGATTTGTGAGTACGTTTTTCAGGCAAACACCCTCGTGACTCGTGATAGCCTAATCTAGTGACCCTGAAATACTTCTGAGATCGGCGGCAAACTACTCAATTTTCACAGTCCTTTGGAGTTTTGCTTCTTTAACTTATTTTTTCACTTTATAGGGTGTCTCTCCTTATAGTAGTAAACCCTTAATTTTTCTTCGATTTAAAGCCAAAAATGAGCTCAATATGTGCATTTATAGCTTAGATTATCAGCTTGTCAAATACAGGCACTTTCTTGTAATAAACAAATGACATCGAAAAAGAGGTAGACAGAATAGAGGAAACGACCCAGACGGAAATGCACAAGGGAAGGACGGAAGAGGAAGGAAGGCCAGCGGGGGTGAAGCAGGGCGGCAGGGGAAAAAGGGTTTGTAGAAGTAGAATAGGAAACGTAAAGGAAGAGTTAAAAAAAATTCAGGAAAGCAAAAAGAGAAAAAAGTTTTTTTTCGGGAAAAAATAAACTACACGTCCCTCATTTTCTTTTTAGCCCCAGCAGGACGGCCTGAGGCCCTGTGCCTTCCTCCCAGAGGCCCCTGCCTCCCTCCTGCTCCTCCTCGCGAGGGTGAATTCCTCTCACGTCTGCACCGCGGCACTCCTAGGGACCTCCCGCAGGGTTCATTCCCAACACGCACAGGCACACATCCACCCGACGTCGCCCCAAACCACTCCTTCCCCTCCCACCCCCACCCATAGTACACCCTTAAACTCCCTCCCTCCTACAAACCTTATTTTTCTTCCTTTTTTCTCTTTTTCTGCGGAGAGATAGTGAGGAAGGGAACGGGGAGAGCTGAGGGATAAAAAAATAGGAAACCAACCTTTCTAAATACTTTTTTCCCCTCACAAACCTAAAAATTCTCCACCCCATTCTTCCTCATCCATTCTCTTAACTCTATTCATCACCGACCACCGTCTTATCTCCAAGTCTCTCTCTTACCTTGATCGCAAACAGCCAATCCGCAGCCCATACACCCTCTCTCTCTGCCTCAGTTCCTCGCATCGAAGGGCTCAAACATATCGGGAAACGAGGCGCTTCCTCCTTCCGAATTTCTCCCTCGTAGTCGCATTTTCACTCACATCTACCATACTCGCCAGTTTCCACCTTTCCGCTCCACAACATCCTCCCTCTCCTTTCACTTCCTCCTTTACCGACTGCTTTACGGAGTGCTTCCCCTTCATATTTTTTTACGGACTCAATCCTCGGGTAACAACAATCTTCCCCGATCCCTCCATCCCGTGTGTTCCTGTGCATCGCTATCGAGTTACCTTCCGCTTTCCTCCCCCGTCCGTCTTCTCTGCACGCAACTTTATTTCCATCTTCCTCTCCTCTAGACTGTTCATCGCGTTTTTCCGCCCCTTCGTCAATCCCCCCGAACGCCCTCCGCGGAGCTCTTTTTCTTTTTTTTCCAGTTGCTTGGCTTCATCCCCCATCCCCTTTGCGGAAGCATCCCTCTTCTTATCAGACTCTAAAAGGTCGAACGTAAAAGGAAGGGTAAAAAATACAATTTTTTCGCTTCCTCAAAAATTGGTTTGGTAAAAGGTGACTACACGGCTTCCTCCGGTTATTAAAAAAAATGAATCAATTGGTGAGAAAAGTATTCCAGACTAAAATGAATCCTCAAGACCTATTTTATGACATGGGAAATCGATGTCCTGTTGATAAGTTTAAAAGTCATGCAAGCCATCACAATACTGAAAATAGACACTGAATAGGCATTCTGAAGATAAAAGAGTGAAAGCAACGTAGAAATACTACTTAAATTTAATTTGATTTTTTATGATGAATTGAAACCTTATCCCAAATGTTTCCTGCCCTCATGTTAATAAAATCAAGCATAATTGTGTGTTCAGTGTATCTCGTAAAAATGGAATTATCGTATCCGAATTTTCCTTTCTGGGACAATAAACCACATTTTATATTAGTGCACCTTTCAGCACTAGGCTCCAGTTACGTTTTCACATGATTTTATGCCCTTATGCACTCCTCCGCAACTTACCTATTACCAAGAAGTTCTCTCGTTACTTTGAAGAACACTTGTTCCACAATCGACCGCGCTGCGCCTTAAATTTCCTTCTCCACATCCTAAAACTCACAAGGGCTCCATCTTGCTCCCTTCCGGACAGCGATAGTGGGCAGTGATCGTTTTGGAGGTAACAGCCTTTGAAAAATCTGCCGTGGAGTTTCCTCGGCTTCCTCAAAAGGCAGGTCATGTCCCGTTCCCTTTATCGTAAAAGGCTAAGATTGTGTCCGATAGAGTGAACCGCAATAGTGTAGAACGGCCTCAAAGTGTAGATACTCTATCATTTTCAACTCAAAACCAACAGTATAAATTTTATTCATCCATGAATAACACTTTCGCACTAAAAAAAATTACTCTAATTTTTCAAGTCTGACTTAGCATCGCTTCCATAAATAACAAACACTTCAATTTCCTCTTAATTAAGCAATATTTCACTAAACTCCATTACAAATGGCATGTTCACTCCGAGGACCATTTTTATTATGATTGATATTTCTTACTGTTTACAGTACTAAATGATTATCGTCACTTTTCCCTCTGAAATGAATGGTGCAGCAAAACTGAAATGCTTTGCTGAAGTCCATTTTTTGGGATTCATGGTGTTTAGCTGTAGTTCCTAGATATTCTCAACATGTTTTGAGTACTTTCATTCTGTGATTTATCTTGTTCATTTTGCATGAATTTCATAATACTCGTCATTCACATATACTTTTAAAGTTTACTATGCAACAATTTTTACAGCATATAAATTGTACGCACTAATACATAACAACTACAGAAATCAGAATTTTTCTATTTTAGTATATAGAATGAGATCTTAATTGAAACAACTCTGATATTATAATATATACACTACTTCCCTTTATCATACAGGGAAAAAAGAGAGATGAATGTCATTTCTCCAACATTACTTAAGGCATACGAAAATCAATAATTCATTTGCTCTGAACACATGTAGAAAAAGAATCACCGTCTCCTTACATATCTCTATAAAGATATTCAAGGGCTGAAAAGAGGTTCACTTGGATAATTTAAAAAGTGACGAGTAAATACGAGATCAAAGATATATTTTCTGAGTATCAAAATACCCATGATCATTTTTAGAAATAAGTTTGTAAATAAAATTTACAGGTAGAATATGTAATGTTTTCACAGTTCTACCTACGTAGATCTTTCTCTATCTCAGTCATCTCTCTTTTAAAATGAAATGATTCATTAACGATTCACATCTGCGTGCGATTCTGAGATATCAACATGTTTATTAGTATCAAAATATTAAAAATCCGTTAAGCAGTATATATTCATATCAGGTTTTATCATTTCCACACTACCAACTCTTATCCCTATCTCTCGTTGTTAATTTGCATGTAATTTCCCGCATGAACAGCTAGAGTGAAAATGTGTGGTTTATCTCCAATTCAAATTTAGCAGTTGGAAACTTACTTAATTGCCACACCGAATAAAAATGTTAAAAACTTTTCATTTTCCCTGAGCCCGAGTTCGAAAGCTTGATAAAATCTGTTACATCGTGGTACACAAAAGTAGTGCCTTTGACTAAAATATCATTCTTGAATCTCATCTTTCAACGAGAAATCTTTTGTAATAACCATTTGATGCAGATAGGCTCCTTAAGAATTATACACATTGAAAGTAAAGAACGTTTTGCCATTCGAACGAACGTAATAGTTATCTAACATGAACGCATGTACACTCGTGGTATACCTTACGGCTTATTGAAATATCAGCAAAGCAATAACTAGATTGTTAAAATGGCAAAATTTTGAATAAAAAATGAATTTTCTCAAATATTTTCACTAAAGATACTCAAAACAAAGCTTATCCTTCAGTATAGATACAGTATTCTTTCCAATGATGGTAAATACCGCGAATAATTAGATTATTATTGAGATTTTTTCCAATTCAATTCTTTTTTGTAAAAATTAAATGTTTTGATGACTTATATTTCACTCAATTCGTCAACACTAATGTGAAATTGCTCAAATTTTGCAACTCTCACACCTCCAACATAAAAATCTAAATTATAAAAGTATGGATCGAAAACTTGTCGTTCCCATTTATTACTCAATTTTCACGTATCGAGCACAACTTCTTTCTTCCCTTCATAGCAACATTTAGTCAGGCTCTCCGGCTACATGGTATGATGAATTTTGAGATCAAGTCCCTTTATTAATAAACATGGTATCGATTTCGCATCCACAAGAAAAAATTTTAAAAAGTACGAATAATTATAATTAGATGGATTGAGTCGATGCGGCTGCGAATGAAATAACTACACATATATACCCAGGGCCAAGTCACTCGTGGTGGAATTTTTTCAGCTAAATTAGTTTTCTTACTTCGAGCTGTACGCAAGGAATTTCATATACTCAATTGATTGATGGAAATTATGGCCTGAATTATGCGTATAAAAATAAAAATATCACTGCGTAAAACGACCAATGGAGCAGACGAGATAAAGTTCTAGCGAAGTAGAGAAACGTTCGTTTAATACTCTCTCAACTGAGGCTGGAGTGGCCTGTGGAATTGACGAATGCTTTACGTTGCATTTATAGATAAAATGTTTTCACAAAACGAGGCAGGCTGCGTATTTTCTCCGTCTGCGGCGCGTGACTCCGCACCAGCAATGCCCACTCAAGTGCACGCGGCCCGTTCAGCCCGCCCCTTTACACCATGACACGTCCAAATAGCCTCGCACCGCCCCTCGTCCCAGCGAATTTGCATTCTCCCCCGGTATTACTCATATTTCCCAACCTAATCACAACTTCTCTTTTCCACGGGCCTCTCCCTTCTCTCGGCGACGCTTACTTCCCCTGCACCCCCTTCCTCTCCTTCCGTCAACCCTCGCCCATCGCTTTCCTCCCACCCCCCATCATCGATTCAAAATTCTCCTCGTTTCGCCCCTCACGCCTCCATCTTCCTACCCCCGTAGCCACCCCTTCTTGTTCCCTCTTGAGCCCAGTATAACACTAAATTATAAAATAGTAATTGAGAGGCATAAATGAAGTTTTGGATTACTAGTTATTTGAGGTAATTTTTTGGAACTTCATTCCGTACTCTATAAAATTAGTGCAGTGTAATAACCTGCTTTTACAAATTCATCTAGAGTAGTATTTTTTTTTCTTACCCTTTGTGCATTATGAAGGAGTTCCACCATGTTACGCCACCCACCATCGAATGTAAAGGAGTCGCTTTATGCGTTACAGAATTGCATGTATGATGTTCTAAAGGACAAATCTTCCGTCCTAACTTGCTTTTATTAAATTTTTCTTATATTATCTATCTATAGTTAATAAAAAATAAAAAGCACTGCGGAACAACCCCTTAAACAAATATAAGTTGTGGAGTCGTGGATACAAGATAAACTGCATATTTAATATTCTACAGGACAAATCTTCTGTCAGCATTTGCTTTTCTCAAACCTTTCTCATATTATTCAGCTATTTGTGTAAAATAATGTACGTTGAATACTGTGGCGTGAACACATGTTTCACTGTTGTAGTCAAGATTCATGTCAAGTCTTACAATGAGTTCTGTTGTACTTTAGGAGAAATTCCTCAGCACAAGTAAACCATCCATAGATCTTACTTTGAGATGCTGCCCCATGCATGTGATGCAATTTACTCTACACACTCAGCTCAAGCTTCCTTAATGGCTCTTTGTAACCGTATTTGAGTCCAAGTAACGTCAGTGGCCTTGAAGTATCCAGGCATATTTTCTAGTTTCAGGAGAAATAATTAAACACCTCTGGATGCAGTTTCGTAACTATTATTTATTCACCTAGGTAATCGCCTTTCTTGTTACTCACGGAGGCATTCAAATATTTAGGTGTAGATGAATACCAGAATTTATTACAACCACTCAAGGTATAGCTATAAATGTTTGTGTGGCAGCAAAGTTTTATACTGTCATTTTTATACCGGAATTTCAATTATTTTCCTTGCAAACCATCAAAACAATTCATTTTTCACCCCCAAGTCGAGAAGTATTAGTCTGAACGTCCCCATATGCATGGATATGTCTAGATTTTTGAGAGATTGGATAGGTTCCCGTAAACATGTTTTGGCTATCGATTAATCATCAGGAGACTCGATTAAATTTACGCGTGAAAATTTGGCATTCTCCTCCTACTCGAACTTCTTCTGCTCTTCCACAGCTCTCGAAAAGGGATTTTGATATTCTTACCGCCTTCAAGTCCTGTAATGCCTTTTTTAGGCCTTTCGCTTCCCTCACTGCCGGGTATCCTCCTCGATGGTCACCGCTCACTGGCGTCGAAATGGTGTGAACTTTAAACCCCTTCTTATCCCTCTCGAGTCCCATGTGTGAAGCCCTTCTCTGTCCTTCCCCTGCGATATCCTTGACATTCGAACCGCCGAATTTCTCGGTGCCGCGAGGACCATATTTTAGAGTCATTTTGATACATAGTGTAGGTATTCAAATTAAAAACTAGAAGTTGCAGTTTTGAAAATGATACGGAGCCCCACTGACACATTTTAGCATCTAAAATTTCATACTTCTTGCTCCACGATAAAAATTATCTTCTTAAATGAATTCGTGTACATTCAAATACAGAAACGAATTAGAATTAGTTTAAATCCTGAAAATAAAAAAATGATAGCAAACTTCACGTTATTCTTTGCTGCCGCGCCGTGGCGCCACTAAAACTACACACTTATATATCACTTGAGGAGATTTTAAAGCGCTAGAAGAGTAATATGCCGAGTTGACGAATAAAATTCAGGTACCTTAAGCTCCTTTTGAGTTACAGGGCTAAAAGTTATTTTTCAGAAACATAACTGAACGCACAATTCTTTAAACAGGCCACAAATCAGGTTTGAAAAGCAGTAAAACATTTAGAAATAGATTATCCTGAGTAGACGGGTAGTATATATATTTCTATTTTTTATACTCACTTCATGCATCATGCAATCCTTCCCCCTTCGTCGTAGTACTCAGAAAAAATTTCTCTTCCGCTCCTTTACGTAATCCCAGAACATTCCCCTCCTACAGAAAATCGCACTCGCGAACTAACTTGCCGCTGACATTACGATGATCCCTACAATTATCTCAATTGCCTTTCACTGGTGGCTGTGGCTGACTTTCTTCCTCGTTCGGGACGCAAGGGAGCAAAGCATAAAAGAGTGCGTCGTTCTATTTTACGGATCATTTCGAGATGAAAGAAGGGATCTGGAATCTGAGGAAAGTGGACACTGGAGAGCAATTATCCTTGTAATGCTTCGGTTAAGAACGCACAGGGGAGGATCAAACGCTGATACATAGCTAAAACATTTTAAGAGAAAATGGGAAAAGTTTTAATGTGAAAACTTATAAAAAATATCACAGATGATTTTTGGATAGGTAAGTCTTTTAAAAATATATATGAAACTATTTTGGAGTATTCAACCTTTTTTGAATTATCAGTGAACATGCTTTAATAATTACAGGAAAATTGAAAAGCAACCATCTCCCAATGCGAATCCATTACATTTCCTCGAATATCACATCTCTCTAGTTAGTGAAATTCACTACCTAAATCACTCTAGAGAGAGGTTGCAAAGAATGTGAGAGCATAGGAAAACAAGGTTTAAACTACGTAAACTAATAAAATGATAAAGGTTGACTTTGTAGTCTCCCCTTTCAAGCTGTGAAATGAAAAATGATCAAATTTTCCCTACCCAAGAGAATTCAAGAGGATATAAATGTACCTGACCCATAAAATGAAGTAAGGTAGCCGACTTCAATAAGCATTGGTTTCTATATTTCACTTCAAGTTTACCAGTAAAGTGTTTTCGGAGTCATTCCCTTTGGTACCAAAATCGCTATAAATCAAAACGAACTTTTCCATTAGGTGAAAATAACTTATTGCCATTCAAAATATGTAATACTACGGTCCATGTAGATAGATAATATGAATTTTTAATACCACCAGGTAAACAAAAAGGTGACGTATTTCAGTATTGACTGCGTTACTCAAGTGAGGGCTTCCTTAATAATAACTCAACAATTATATAAAAAGGAATATTTGAGGATATTCATCAAAAAATACAAAAAATGATCATCAACCATATAATTTACACCATTATAACACTTAATCAACTTATCTATGCTTATTATTTGAGCTATACACACGTGGGCTTTCATTACGAATTCGACCTAGAAATGAACCTCACAAAATTTTGTGGTGGTATATTAAATTATATTGAAGCAAAAAACGTGGATTTAAAACATTCTTTTTCTTTAATATTGGTTCATATAGTTCGTCAACGAACAAGGGAACATTTAAAGACGCAATAAGAAAATGGGAAGGAATTAAATATTATATATTAAGTATAGTGTTGTCGTATCATTATCATACACTCAAATTAAGTCATATTAGACCTTTTTAAATCATTATTTTAATACGAAGGGCTCCAGATGTGGATAAAAACTATATGACTTAGAATTTTACTTCAATCTTTAAGTCTTTAGTCGGAAAGAGGACAAGTAGCAGAGCAGCTGGAAAATATTTTTAGTCTAAAATAAGATCAAATATTTAAATTGTTATTTCAATGGCTTGTGCATCTATTGGATGTTAACTTAGCAATCCTCCCCCTATTTAATAATTCATTTCTTCCCACGCATGACTCCACCACGAGAAATCCACTTTTAATAACGCTTAAGCCTCCTGAAGAGATGAAGTCGCTCGAATCACCCGCATTTTTTAATAGATACCGTCTTAGATGCACCCCATTAGCCCGTTGACAATATGGTGAGGTCGCAACCTAAAGGAGTGGGTTGGGGATGGGGGTGCCTTTCAATCACTCACGAGGCTTACAAGCAAAATTATTCAACCCTAAGTCTGGTTTTCGAGAGCAGAACTCACCCCGGGCCAGACGGAGGCGCGTGAATTTCATTCATTCACGGAGGAGGGGCCAGTTTCTTTCCCTAGACCATCATACTTCGAAAATAATGTTGTGAGATACCCGAGGGCATGACTGGGATGTGAATCCGGGACCCTTCCGCAAGTAAATATTCGCTCGACCGCTAGGCTAATGAGATATTTAAATTTCGTTCTTCCCTCTTTTCATTTAGTCTCCTTCAATAAACCCCACTGATATTCACTATCCCATCGAACGATTTCATCCGAAAATTTTTCAGGCAACGATTTTGTCCTCGGTCCCACGTCTCCTCCCAGCCGCATGTGCTACTGTATAAGCCCACGTTCCCGGCACCTTCGAATCATCACAGTATGGAAACTTTTTGAGGAGTGCGTCAGTCTTTCCTACAGCACTCCTGGCTCCGCAGGCGGTCAAAAAAACAGTCCCATGCCTCGTAAGGAGCGATGTTTGGAGCACGCAAGGAACGAACGGCACTAAGGCGGAAACAAAAATCCAACGCAACACACTCCTCACATTAGGGCCAAATTCTCATTTTTTACACGAGCCATATCTACCCTTTTTCCCCTAATGCGGGCGGCGTTTTATTTTTGTTAAGGGAGAGTCAGAGGAGAGAGAACTTTTGGAGTGAGAGAAAGAGAGCCCGCGGGGGTTGAAGGAAAAGGAAAAGCAAACAGCGGAACGGGGGCCATCTCGCGTTTCAAACCTTTCAGCGGGTCCGGGTCTAAATAGTCGGCGGCGGAAGGCCAGGGAGGCAAAAGAGCGGGGATTATGGGATGGGTCGGGAGCTTAGGGAACGCACACTGATGGACCAGATGAGGACTGGAGAAAAATCAGATGGAAGGGAGAGGAGTGGACTGAGTCGAGGCAAGAGACGCCGGGAGGGAAAGGCAGGGAAGGGACACTAGGGGACACCATTAGGCACGCGTATCGGTGTAGCATCGAGGATTTAATTCCACCCAGTAAATCTCTGCCGCATTTCGTATTTAATTATTGTTACTCGTGCTGAAATTTTGCCAGATTTTCATGATCGGTGAATGATAAATCCCAAATGGGCAAATAAATTGGAGCATCGAATGTACAAATTTGGTAACTAGGACCAATTGCAAAATTTCCGTTCGTACATGTGTCAATTTCCTATTATATTATTGAAAAATGAAATAAAATTATATCAAATAACGAAATATCATTGAAACAGAGCACTTCAGATTCTACATAAAATATACGTTAACTAGAGAATTCTCGCAGTATTAAAAAAAAGTTTGAATTCACTGCCTGTAAAGGCCGTTTTACACGGTACACGGAATTTCGCCATCTGACGTACGTGCGAAGGCGCCATCAAAATTGCGTCGTGTAAAGCGGTGAATTGCTAGAACACATGCGAGAATGCGTGGATGCGAAACGGCAAATAGCCCCTGTTCTAATTTCGTTCATGCATTCGCGCAATTCCACGCTATTTTAGAAATTAATGCAGCTCTAACCTGCGCAATTCCGTGTACCGTGTAAAGCGGCCTTTTGGAGAAGATTTCACGTAATACAACATTTCAATAAAATGAATCAAGATGCTTCTCCCTGTATCTATACTAGTAACGAAAACTACTCAACGAGTGGCGATATCCAAGTGTAGAAGAACAAGTGTTTATAACACAAGTTTTAGTGGAATACCTTGGCAACTTTCAACACAATCGCGTGGTTCTTAAGGGATGAAAAATTTCTTTCCGTGTCGAGTGAGTTGATGTACATATGTTTCTGATTAATAGTGGAGAATAGGAAAAAGGAAGAGGTGTGTTGAGGAAAACAATGACGAAAGTTTGGACATTTAAGGTGATTTATTGGCCTGGAGGTGGAAGGAAGCAAATATTTTCTGGAAGGGAGTACGGAAACTTGGTTGAGAGGTATGATTTAATGGTATTAAGTCATTGAAAAACCATAATGAAAAGCTTAGAAAATTTCATTACCTCAAAGTTCGTGATGAGATACAGCTTAAAGATAGACACATGGAAAAGGATAAATCCTTTTAACTATGCTATTACCACTTTCTGTGGCCGTCATGATATTCAGTTTATACTACCTCAAAAATATAATTGTTGGCCGTTTTCACGTGAAAGTGATATAGCAGTAATCATCCAATGAGTACTGCTGGAGTTCTCAAAAGACGATCATCATGTAAGCGCATTTACTCAGTTATTGCAAAACAAAACATCCCGGCTGGGTCCAAAACTAGTTCATGGAAAATTACAACGCAATTGTTATCGAAACAATAATCAATAAAATTAAGGTTGAAAGAATGAAACATTTTTTTTTAATTAAAATATTTTGTAGCTGCACAAAATGACAATGGATTGTCTCCATAATGCCAATTAATGAATTTTGTTTCGTTCAAACATGATGATTCGCTTTCAATTTTCGTGGCAAAGGAAATAAGGCTTACGTGGCAAACGTAAGAGGAAGACAAGTCTTTCTCACATACTATTGAAGGGGCAACTAAGACCACTCGCATCTAAATCACATATTACTTGCACACTGTAGAGGAAATATCGCGCAGTCATGGAAATACTTCGCTTATATTTCCCTGCGAAGAGCAATAAGCCAGAAGCCACCACTCATTTTAATACTCCATCCATCACGATATGGCTAGGAATAAAGGCCAACTTCAGGTTAATGACGAGTTGAAACGTATATATATTTCCCTTATCACTTTCCCAGCTCTTCTTTTCCAGATATTTACGACATTCATTTCCCAACGCCTTCAATTTCTCCGAATCGATCCGACTCAGAATTATTTTCTTCAGTCAAGTTGCAAAACTGGAAAGGTTTTATGACTCATTTCCTTAGTATTGATTCGTCAAAATGAATAACCTATGCTGTAAAATTGTTAGAAAATACACGAAAAATGTGGTGAAAGTGCGTCAAAGCACCATTTTCCGATGTTGGTTCAATGGAGCTTTTAAAATTATACTCAATCCAGAAGGTATAAATAATGATTTTTAGGTTCAGTAAATTTTTATCGATAAAAATTTCTGCACTCACCATGCTCACGTACATTCTATGATAACACTTGCAGTAAGTGAATATTCTCCTTAAACTATTTTAATTTCTTCTAGCTTTAACAATGCTGAAATCTTTGTATTACAGAAACACAATATATCACCTTTTCATAGCATTTAAAAAAGCAAAAAAAATGTACACCACTTACTTACTGATTAACTAATAGTTTAATCGTAGGTAACAACTACTTTTATTTTATATCCTCGGAAAAATAATCTACTCTGAAGGATAGCAACGGGACTAAGTGGTGCATACTGCGATAGAATAGGTACATAATATTTAGTAGCCACTAATTTAAAAGCTCTAAAATTTGAAAACTGTCAACAAAGTTGCAATCTAACAAGTGCTTTCAACAGGACATAGAGTTGAAATATTCGTAGACTGGCCCCATATAACTGGTCAAACGAGCCGTTATTATCCATTTTTTATCATATCACTCCTCATTACGGAATTAAAAAATACGTCCACAAGAATAGTTACGTAAGCATAGTTTCCACTGGCTGCACTCGCCAATACCCATGAACGTTTTCAAAAGAGAAATATTCCCTTTACACGCTTCATTACGTCATATGGATACTAAATTCCAACCATAGCAAATTCCACCAGGATACTCTCCAATTCTATCTGAAAATGTGCGATCTAATAGATTTTTGAGCGTAAGCCCACGTTCCAGGTGACAAATCACTTCCTCCTCAATAATACGGGGCAAAAATAAACTGTTCCGATGTATCCGGGAGGATGATAAGAGCGAGGCCGGCGATTTCCTCAAATGCTCCCTTCTCTCTTCGCTCCTGAGTTTCCAGCTGACTCAATTTCTACTTTTTCCCGTTCGCCTCTTACTTCCTCCACGGCTCTTTCCTTTCATTAGCGTCCCTCGTTCTCCGCTCCCTTCTCTTCCCCCCTGATCTTCTTTTCCTCTTCCCGTAATCCGCACGCACGAAGTTAATTCCATCCGTTCCCGACTCAAAACCCTCGCTTCCTAATTCATCCTGTCCGCAATTTCTGCCACTTCTATATCTTCCCTTTTCTCCGCCATACCTCAAAAAGCGTGCGAGGGGTCTTTTCCATCCTCCATCTAACACCCTTATGAACTAAAGTTTTTCCCTTCTTCTCCACAGAGCAAAAATCTCAACAACACATAAGCTCACCCATCACACGGACTTAAATGTCTTACGCAGAAAAAAATATAAAGCGCTTTTTTCACAGATGCTGAGGAAGTCCCAACCATTTCCTTTGCAGGATTTTCCTTTCCTCTGCCATATATCTCCCACGCCATCCGCGCGCTTTTTCACATCTAGCTAACTTCTTAGCCTTTGAAAGTGCATCTTCTTCTTTTAAGCCCATATTTCCTCCTTCTTATTGACATTGGACAGTTCTTAATAATTCGTTAACATCGGGAAGGTTTTATTCATATTCAAGGAACTCCACAATAAACCAATTCAAATCTAGAAATCGAAAATTTGGGGTTCAATACGTATTGCAGAAAAGAGCTTGTAAAATTTCACAAAAAAACCTCCAAATTTTAATTTACCTGAATATTCTGAAATTCAAACCTGAAAAATCATCTTCAGAGAAACTTATTAAAAATGCTATAGCCAAATGTAGATTGCTTCTCATTCAATTTCACTATGTTTTATTAAGTGAAAAAGGGGTAGGTACGTCATTAGATTATCTTGATATCGATTACTTAGTCTAACAGAGGCCATCTTAACGTTCATTGCCAAACAACCAAGCTCATTCATTCTTTTTCTAATGTTGAGCTTCACATCTAAAGGTAAAACAAAAGTTTGTTAGATGATTTAGTAGGTATCATTAATTTACTACCTATCCTCAACACAGATACCTGAAGAATGATTTTGTTGCCCAAAATTACGTTGCTCTAACTTTACTAATAATATGAACATGAATCGTCTAACATGCATGGAGTAACTGTAAAAAATTAAGAATCTCTCTTAAAAATACTCATACGATGGAAATTACCATTTCATAAACTACTATTATTTTGGTAAGATGATAGGAAATGCTGGTAACCATTAATCAATGCGTTTAACCAAAGGAAAATATTTTCAGGTCACTGAAGCGCTACTTCAACATTAGGTATGACAAATATTCCTGTTCCGAGAATCCATTGTGGCTGCGTATCCTTTAGATCTGGCTACTTTCAGTCAAAAAATACGGGTGTGGCTCATGTGATAGCATTCTCAATCTTGTTGTATAGAATAAAACTGTACCAATTTCAATATTAAGACTGAGTAAATATATTTTTTTAATATGAGCTGCGGTATGTTACTATAAGTTGTCGAAGCGTGAAGACTGAGCGTAATACCCTCCTGGGATAGGTGAATATAGAGGGAAAAATTGAAAAGGTGACGTCAAACATTCTCTCAAATTCAAGTACCTACTATTAATATATCTGACGGCTCCCATCCACCATCAAATGGCAGAGCTTTTCTACCGCGGCCTATGGGAAGATAAATAGTGAAGAGTCACTTTCATGCATTATCAATGTACGTTTTAATATAAGTATTCAATTCTTCATTTACAAGACTAAAGATAAATTTCAGTTCGACATACGAAAATTTAAGGCTGAATGGATCTCATTTTATAAGGATGAGAGCAAATAATGATAGACAATTTGCCTGCAAAGCATAGAAGGTGTAACGGTGAGGACATTCATAAAGCATTTTGATAACGACTGACGGGAGAGTGTAGGAAAATGAATAGGTTGATCTTAGCGCTTATAGAAAGATCAAAGCGTTGCTGTTGAGGAACGCCAATCATGTGATCCAGGGGAGATACTCCTATTTGCGTACCATTACATTCTAAGGAATGAAGAAAAGCAGCTATTTTTTCAGCTTCTAAAATGCCAATCTCTCATTAAAACACCCTGTAAACAGTCTCTTAAGTCGAAGGAAATCCATTTTAATGATAAAAAGGATTCGAATAAAAACTATTTTGACACATCTAACTGAAAGTTGATAAATGTCATACAACTGTTAAAAAATCTTTGATTGCACAAAATCCCATTATAATCCTTAACACAGCGTTATCATTTACAATAAAATTTTATATACTTATCCAATTGAACACAAACACACCGATGGACTCCCGCAGTTAAAAATTTTCAACGCATATTACTTTAGAATGACGGACTTACTGGGCGGTAAACGTAAAAAAAACATCGTGTAAGTGATTTTTTAAGGGTAATGGTACACTCGAAATACCTATGTTTGGAAAAAATCAAACAAAGAATCGAGCAGGTCATTTAAAATTTTCCCGACTTATGAACGTTTCCACGAAGGACTTGGAAGGAAATTAAAAAGGGGAAAATGGTGTTTGTTCAAGATCGGTCTCTTGCTAACCACGCCATAGTAGACACTGAAATATAAACTAGAGGGCAGATGAGACACTGGCAAATTCAAGGCGGATAGTCACGCGCTCCTTGCTGGGCGCAGGAAAATATTCGGAGTCGGAGAAAATAAATGTAAAACCCTGAATATTAGACATGACAAGACTATCAGATCCTTAGTTCCACCATTCCAGTGAATGGTCACTGGGCACCATCACATTGTAGGTATTTCTTCTTGGAAATCATTAAAAAAACATAATATTATAATTTTTATGCAATAATTGTTATTTTAAAGTAATTTCTACTTTCCCTTTACCTGTTTACCAACTTGTTTTTATGATAAAAGCGTGATAACTCCATGGATTCCTATTACCACTCTCTTATCGAGGAATAAAAGGTCAAACCACTGACGATTGCTAACCAATTTATTCAACGAGTATAATAACAGGTACCTCAAAAATCACCATACAATTAGATAAATAAGACCTCATAAAAAAGGTGAAGACTGCAACCGCCTTTTAACTATAATTTATATTTATAACTTATTACAAATCATACAAAGTCGCTATATGTAATACTAGTGAACTTTTAAACTTATCTTCTCTTTGAACGTACGCCTTACATTCCTTATCCCAATCCCTCATATCATCACCTCCCTGAAACCAAAACGACATGGCCTAAACGCTCTCGGCTGAACAGCGAACACTACATGAAAATGAAAAATGAAATTAAAAAAAAGGTATACGCTTGTAGAGGGATCGGAAAAGGAGGAGAAATAAGCAAAACGAGTTGTACGGGGAAAAATGTGAGGCTGGAATGTGACGGTCGAAATGGTTGTGAGTCATTTATTGTTTACCCTCCTCTCCCTCACGTGCTGCTGCCGTGTTTTTCATTTCCACAGTGACTCTCGCTCCCGTGTTACGGCGATGTATGAGGCCAAGGGGTGCGGTGGTGGGAGGGGGAGGGAGAGGATAAGGGCATGGGAATAGGAGGTAGAACAGTTCCAGCTCCCCAGGGCCTCGTTCTCACGCCGCGTAAATGCTATCGCTGTACTTTTCTTCCCCACCACCTTCACCTTAATATTCCCTTCACCCCACTCGGGCACATCCCATTCCCTCAATCCGCGGAACGACCGCAGGCACGGGAAAAAGTCTTTTTCCTTTCTCTCCCCCGAAAAGTCAGCCATACCCACTTGGTGTCGTTTACCCTGGCATTTTTATCCCTCCGAATGTAACTTGACCCCGACTAGAATTCGAGTTTCTGGCGGAGAACAAAGCACATTCGATCGTGGGTGCGTGCGTGCGTTCGCTCTCCGATGGCTCCTCGGTGACAGCCATCCATTCATTGGGTCGCATCCACGCAGATCCGTGCGAATAAAACTCGTAATATCTCTTGAGTGGCAACAAAAGATGTTGAACACAAAGAATTTTCGACGGAAAGGCCTCGTTGCATTCTGGGAGGATCCATAATTCAGATACATAAATGTAACGCTTTTCCTCGATGTAACTGCTAATAGCAATATAACCAAGGGTTGTATTCATTGGTGAGAGTTGAGTCTCTCGAAATAAATACAAAAGTAGGCAAACATATGCATACTGAGTTTAGAGCGCAGTTTCTTTTCTGGAGCCCTCTGTAGTTTTGCAAGAATTTCGGTATGGTAGAGCATCGCATTAATAGGATTTTTAATGCTCATTTGTCTGAGGACTTTTCTTGAATGAACACTTAAGACTTCATAGTTTCCTCTCCATAGCTAGTAGTAACCGAGCAATAGCCAAATCCAGGCGTGATCTTACAATGCTCCCAATACACCATGCAGTGTTTTACTAGTCAGGATTTCAATCAATAACACAGGTGTCACGGGGAAAGAGGATACTCCGTATTTTAGAGCTTACACTCCTTTAGCTTATTTTTGGGTAGCTCTACTCTCATGCATGAAATCAACCTTCGGATAGCGCCAATAATATTATAAGTCATGTTACGAAATAACAGAAAAAATATAGAGAAAAAGCATTGATTGAATTTACAATAAGATAACTAAAATTTTCCCAAATAAATACAACATTAGATATCGTGATCCACGGTGCAATGGCTTAGGTAAAATTTAGAAAAACGCAAGCCGCCCTTGAAAACTTCTAAGGTAATCCCCACATAGAATATTCTATCCGATGAATTGAAAACACATGTTTCTCCAAGCGATGTATAAAGACCTAACTTTTTCTCTTGACGAATTTTTATTTACCACGCACTCGTAAGTTAAAAATAAGTTCTAACTGCCGCGCCATACGAAAACGTCTATTACTTCCTGGACAGCACCCGTAGCATTAGTCGTTGGATTAAAGATGTTCATAATCCCCTTGGATTAGCCCGCTACAAGGTGAAGTAATGTCATTATACGCAATAGCACCTATATTATGAGATATCACGTCGCAGTAGGTATCATTCCCAAGCCATACACATCAAGAGGATGCATGTAAACATTTAATACTATTCACAATAAATAAAACATCACGTATCTAAAATTATAATTCATTCACATAATCCTATTCATCGTATATTTTTCTAAGTAATAGATTTTCCTGGCGTTGAATTTGGGTTTTCATTCCCGCTTCTGGCATAATTAACAGAAAGAATCAGTTTTACCAGCAAGAAAAAAATAATGACCGATGATAAAAAAATGTAAAGAATAATAATACGTAAGTGCGAAAGGATTTGTAGCCAAAATTGAAAATTTTTCAATAAGAATTAATGACCATCATAAAATCTGTTTTCGGTGAGTATAATAGTATTAACACTTGTTGTTTTTTGCCATACTTTATAATTGTTCCCCGAATTTTTACAGTCGATAGTTGGTTTAGATATTCCCTGAGTAGCACAAGAGGCGTTTTTAACGAAAATGTTCTTCTTTGGCAGATTAAAAAATTCCAGCACTTTCATTTGACAGGTAATCACGGAAAATATATTACACTGCAGGAAAAATAAACTTTGGATACATAATGAAACATTCATGCCGGCTTTTTCTCATATAACAAAGAGAAAATTCTCCTCTTGTTTTAAATTCTCTCGCGTAGGGAAGGCTATAAGGAAAAAAATCACAAATAGTGGTATTTTTCATGTCACTTGTCATATGTAATCCGTTGGTCTCAATGAAAAATGCTCAAAAAATCCATAAATGTCAAAGCGTGGGCAGATAGGATTACGGCAATGATAACCATATTTCGTCCTTCATGAACGGGACTTCGGAAAGGAATTTTGAAAGAGAGGAGTTGATTACGAACGTCAGCGATTTGAATGCAAACAACGGGAAAACAATCCACGAATGAAATATTAGACAGGCGATGGACAAAACAGCACACCCTTGCGATGGAATGTTTCAAAATATTTTATGTAAACAACATGGAACGCGTGATATACACTAATATTTTACGCCAATGTGTTTTCAAGAATATAAACCACAGTTACTAATTGAATGACCAATAAATAAAATAATGGCATGATTATATCTTAAATTCATTGTCATTTTGACACTGTATCGTGTTCCAAAAGTTTTATTGATTATTGGAAAAATAAAAAACCCGCGTCATGCTGAAGATAAGTTTATAAGATCTTTTGTCGTACACTCTGTTGTGTAACTGGCCCTGAAATGTAGTAGGTACTTTTGTTTTTTTAATCTTATTATTGGGCTTGGATTTAATGCCATCATTTTTCATGGGAAAAATTATTTTCAAACATAAATTCAGCGGAACGTTAAAAGCCAACTAAAAACATAGCGGTTAAATTCAAACAGGTATGAGATGTTAGATCAAACATTTAAAAATAAAATTTCCAAGTAAAACTAAAACTTCACTTGATGTATAATTTCTCATTTACTTCTTACCATTCCTGACGTTCTAACAATTATAATCGTTGCATGGGAATTGCAATCAGTTAAAAAATGGGCCCTTAAAACTATAACTTGGATTGAAACTTGATCTGCTAAAAAATTATGATTAGAAAGACATAGGTATTAATCTTACTTCCATGTAAAATACTTGAGAGTGTAGATTATTGCAGTTCAAAAGCACGCACACAAAAAATAATAATAATATCTGCCCCATAATTAACCTTTTATACTTTAAATGTTTCATTTTCAATAAAAAATTTTGTAAACGTTTTGTCAAAAATTTCTGAATGCGTCAAGCCCTTTTCTTCCAGTACTACGCCTGTTCCATTTTTTTCATCCGATTTTCCAACGGAGGAAAGATAATACATTATTGATAAAACAACTGTGCGCATCTTAATGGAGAACTTAATTACAATTAGTTATATTAATATAAACTTTGCATAACAATATTTCACACAGAATTGGTTTCGTTTATGGAGAAATTTAGATTAAAAGACTTAGGAAAATAAAGAGAGAACAAGCTAGTCTGAGCATCCATGGTCATCAACTCTAATCATTCAAGGCAAAATGGGTACCACGCAAGCAGGAAACGCTTTTTTTCAATCAAACCGCTAGAGGTGGCCACACCATGATAACATTCATATCAACACCCAATATCTCTCTTCGATCGTGTCTGAACAATTATCGATTCCATTACGGGAAACTGTAAAATCAGCTTTGTTTGGGCTTGTAATCACAGCGAAATTTCCCATCAATTTGGTTTCATAATTTTCATGCCAGGAATGATATTTTATAATCATGATAAGAGTAAAGTCTATGCTTTTTCCTAAGAAAATTTATCCCTTTTTTATACACGTAGGAAAATTGCATTAGACCAACCGCCATGCAGAATGCTGCACTAGGCGATTCCCTCTAACCATGGAGGCACGGAAGTAATCAAATCCTCTATTTCGATGTAAATACGTATAAACGAATTTTCCAAGGAAGCAATATCGATAAAAACAACGGTAGGCATGAAAATCATTCTATAGGTACATTATAAAGTGTTTGCTGCAATATGCTGCGCTTGGATTGAGTAATTCATAATTCATCAAAATGCTGGAGTTGAAGAAGACAATAATTATTACGTGTATTTTTGGAGCTCTGAAACAGGCATAGTGGTAATTTTTTAACATTATGCACTATAACGTTCCTAAAATTGGTATATACAATTTTAATTATTATTTTTCCGCGGCAATATAATGAAGAAAAAGTGTGCTCGTAATTTCATAGAAATATACTTCTGGTGCTTCAAATTTCAATGTGCTCATCCACAAAATGAAGGGGAAATATTCACTACGATATCTTCATTTCTGATTTGGCATCAGGAAAATAGAACGCGGACACATATAGTAACCATATAAAGGTTTAAGGCTCCATGTCAAACAAAAAGTTACAGATTAAAGCTGACTTTAAAGTGATTGATTTCTTTATCTCAGTAAGTTTGAACAAATACAATATTAAATTGGCAAATATTTATTGTATCAGGAAATAGTAGTGATTACCAGGTAGTTTCCCATTGAAAAACAAATTGGGTGAATGTCAGCCATTACTCAGGAAATGCAAATTTCAATTATTAAAGCAGAGTTTTAGGTAAAAGTAATATCGAAATGAACTGTATTTTTTTACTTTTATGTAAAATTTATAAACCATCCATCTCACCATACAACATTAAGGCTGTCCTTGGGCGAAACTCATCAATGTTGAAGGACAAGCAGTAACTCTCACGAAAGTTATAACCTGCCCGGGGGGAGAATTCAGGCGCGAATGACCGCCACATTTCCTACCCACGCCTTCCACCCTTTTTTTTGGCATTTTTAATACTTCGAACGGAACAAATCGTTCTTCTCGTTCCGCCGCCATACACGCGGAGAAATTTCACTATAACACCGCTCACACGGGGGAGCAGAGTGAGTCAATTTTCCGGTGGCTTGTCCAGAGATCGATCACTCCCGCCGCTGCGAACCCTTTCGGATATTTCTGCGATGCCGACCGTCCGCGGAATTCAATCGCGCAACCCTTTATGGCTCTCCTCCTGGCCACACACCCCCGCCCGCGCCCTCAGCGAGCCGCGCCATCTCACTCCCACAGCCGAGAGAGACTGGGGACACCCACACCAAACAGCCGCGCTCCCCGCACCCCGGCCACCTATCGCCACTCGCCCGACCGGAGAGAGTACACATCTGTTTTGAGCGCGGCGCGTCTGCTCCCGGCCATGTCATAACTCCTGCACCCGAGGAAAACCTTTCCGCTCAAAACACTCCAACCCTCCACACTCCTCCTGTGAGCTACCCCTCCTCCTCACTCCACTTCTCCATTCGAGCACCACTCCATACTCTTCCTCCTCCCCCGGCTCCCACTCCAGAGCCAACAGCGGCAACAACCCGGGTTCCTCCATCACGATGCTGGGCTAGCTCCAAAAGCTGCAACATGCACCCATACACACTAAATCCCAGTTGGCTCCTCTAACTCCCTGTGTGCATGTTTCCATCCTAAGCTATCCTCCTCATCGATCCTCCTCATAAGTAAATGCCTTCGAGATTGAAGTTCAAGTAGATGAAACTCATGATAATATGAAAATAGATTAACATAATAATGCAAATAAACCTTCATAGAAAAAAAGTGTTATGATGCCGAGGGAAAAACATTAAGAGCAACAAAAATAAACATCCAAGGGCCATGCAAAATTCGATTAAGCGTTAGGGTGCAGAAATATTGTATAGTAGTTTAAAATATATTATTGAAAAATTATTTCGTAATTAAAAAGTTGAATAAAAATGTAAAAAAACATTCTGCACAGAAAAATACCATACCTATAAATAGATCTTGAACAGCATTCAGTATGTTCAACTTTTTCTCTTCTTATCAACGTTAAACGTCGCCAACTTATCCAAATTTAGTTACATTTCAAGTCTTTGAAGATCATTTTAAGGGTTGAAAAATAATAAATTGTGGAGGATGACCGTTGCTTTAGCTTAAATTTGGCAATATCGCTATTATATCTAAGTAATTAAGTGAATAATAAATTGGACCAATGGAGTACAGTTTTAAAATAAACCAAGTAAAATTTTTGCTGTTTAAGATAATAATAACAATTCTGAAACATTTCACTCGTATCAATGGGTACATATTGAAGGACTTAAAACTAAAACCAATTGTGAGTGTACACTAATTAAAATTTTAAAAACTTCTAATTGTTTTAGTAATATATATATTAATTTTAATGGCTTGAATAAAAAATAGTAATTGCATAAGTTCGAGGAAATTTTCAGCCTCACCCTTTCTCTCAGCATGCACCCACACCAAACTCTTTGACCACACGGCAGGGAGTCCAGCTATCCATTTGCCTGCTTTGCTCTCACTCCTCTCCTCATCATCCTCCCACACCAAACCCTCCTTTGCTTGTACTCAGCGTTTCTCCGTCCAGTCCCTTCCGTTTCCCCTTCAACGCTCCCTAAACCCTTGAGGAACCAATTGACTCGGCGAGGGGGTAATCTGCAGGACACTCTCAAAACTCTCCACCGTCCATTTGGGTATCCGCGCTGTTGACTACATACACGGGACGGTCGGGAGTGATTCAGCCGTTCCACTTGGGACGGAAAATCTATGCCGAGTGGTACTCCTCCACGAACTGACCCGCCTGCGCCTCCCCCTATCGCCTGCACTCCGCTGCCGCTCCCGAGCGCCCAGTGACCGCATCCCCGCGCTAACTCCTTGACTCGACGCCCGTCCCAAAGGTTTGGCATTTCATCTTATTAATCAAGCGACGTGAACGGTGGTTAATGGCGCTTTGTTGACGGTCCCAATGACCCCAAATGGAACACAATGTTGAAACAGCGCTTCCCGGTAAAAGCATGAAAGCAACTGGAACGCGAATCGTCGAGCAACAGATGAAAGTTTCGCGGGATTTGGCCACTTTTCTCATCCCTTCCACGGCCCTCGGGTGACGGTACTAGATAACTACGAGACCATTAGAGCAAGCACTGCAATAATTTTGTGTGGTTGTTGAATTATAAGCTTTTAGGGCATGTAGTTTTAGGGCATGGAAATGTATAGGCTAAGCAAATTTAATTTCTGTAATCGTTACTACCAGAATTTATTTTCTAACGTGGGCGATATAATTACATGTTATTTACGTGCCAATTTTTAATACCAAAAGAAGTGGACGCATGCAAAGTAGCATATCAGCAAAAATAACGGTTGGAACAATTTAGAAGTTGGAAGAGATTCTGAAAGTTTTGGCTAATATGAAACCAGAGAATCAATATAAATTTTAAATCAAGAGATTGAAAATCATAAAATATCACGAAATTCATCAAAAACCAAAACAATTACCGAAGGACAGTATAACAACCATTGGAGCAGATTATTTACACAGCTATTTAACTAACGTCCAATAAATCGCGAACTATTTTGAATAAGGAAACTGGGCTTAATTTTACAGGAAATCCAAAGTAAAATACCTTTACCACTAAAATCGTAACGGAGGTATTAGATTCGACATGTTTTAAAATAAGCAAAAAAAATTCCCCCCGTTCTATCGCCTGTCCATGCTATAAATTTAATTGTCTTTTAAATGATGCATACCTAGATCAACCATTAAAACTATCCTTATTGTATCACAAACAAATATAAAGGAATTTCCTCAATGATTTTCTAAGTGAAAGGCGAAAAGTTATGAAAGAGAGTGAACCAAATCCTTACAAGTAATCTTGGAGGTGGAAAAATAAATATCATTTAATACCACTTAACATATAAAATAGTTTCAGGCTTAATTTTGTGGAATAATTCTATATCCATGATTGAAGCACAAATGGTAATATCCACACTATTTTATTTATCACTTAACTGACCATGGTTTCGACGCAGGCCTTGAAAATGACACCTAGTGTCGAAACCATGGTCGGTTAAGTGATAAATAAAATAGTGTGGATATTACCATTTCTGCTTTAATTACTGATATACCACTTAACACTTCTCCAATACTTAATTTAATTTTAATTGTAGGTGAAAACCTGTCTATGATACATGTCATATTCTACCATGAGTATATTAGTCTTTGCCCAATCTGTGAGCCACTCTTTATGACCTCATTTTTGACACGGCCAAACTTACTCATATATCACCCAAAGATTCGCTTTGATTACATTTTCATTCCGACAGATAGATACCGAGAAAATACATAAGATCCATATGTGAGTGCATTCCTCGCTTATTTTACGTGAACTCACGCTCCTTCAGATACCACATCACTCTGCGTACCCAACTCAGCCTCCAGTCGATGTCACGAGCCACTCAGAGCCCGAAATGGAACAAGGTAGCGGCCAGATTTACTGGGCCAGGACAGAAATCAACCCGTCTCGAACAGATCCGATATTACATGAAAAACTTAATATATCACGCTGGATAAACCGTGCCCGACTCTAAAAAAGAACGGAAATGGTCAAATAGCTTATGGACTCTTCCACTTGAAAAACGGCTCTTCATTCGGTATACAGAGTTGCGCTACTTCAAAAATTTCATCCATCATAAATTACGGGAATAACATGAGACAATGTGTTGCCAAACTCAATACCTATTTGTTACTGGGAAAGACAATGCTGGTGATTACACTTCTCAACGGCTTAGGCCTCATTTATAAACGTTTCGCTCGTAGACTAACTGCTATCATTAGGAATAATGTCGACAGTTTGCCGATTATGTTGAACCATTAATTAAAGGTAATGGAATTGCTGAAGAGAATGTTCTAGAATCATTCCTTCAGAAACCGTGAGAAGTTTAAAGGGTAAAATATAAATGCTATAATTAATGACTTGCAAAGTATTGTTCACGTGAGTTTGTTTCGATTAAGTATTAGATTAAAAGATGACACTCGAATATGCATCTACCATACAGCCTTAGTACTCAAAAACAAAGAGGATAATAATACTTATATCAGCAGGAAATTAGGCAGGCAAGGATTTGAAATTAATCGAAACACCAGTAATGAGAAGAATGTTTATTATTGCGGCAAGAAAGAGATAAATTCGTTAAGATTGCCTTTTAAATTTAATGCTATGTAACCCTTTATTTCAATCCATGTAGGATGAACTCACATGCTATCATATATAAATCATGAATTAAAGCCAACTCACGAGCATATTACCTCATTCAAACATTCTTTCCGCACAGTACTTTTCATTGGAATTGGCTAATTGTTCCAAAACATCCAATTGCTATTGGAAGAAAAGAGTGAATCGATGAATGTCCATATAGTGCATAAAAAAGCTCTCCTGTCAGTTATAAAATTTGTAAAACGAGGGAAATACCATGAAAAAAATAACCAAAAAGTTTAAGACTGATTTATTAGCATTTTATTATTCCTCTTGATATTCAGACACTGACCGCGGCTCTACTTGGTGCGTTTCATTAATGCTATGCCATCGACTCACGCGTGCGAAAGGGTTTAGGACCGCGAGGTGCCCATGGGTCCACACTGTACCTCCAACCTCGTCTGCCTTTCCCACTCCACACTCCCCTCTCCAGAAAGCATTCACCCCACCTTTCTCCTCCGTTTCCCACAACCGCTCCCTCACCTCTTTTCCCCGCCTAGCTTTAATTAATGAGCAAATGAGCAACGGGAGTAATTGAATTCTGAAGTCTCGGCCAGTCCCTTGCGGTTCTGTTTTTGACGTTTCCCTTCAGGGCTTGGTCTATCCCGGTCTCAAATGGGGGTGAGATGCTAAAGGGTGCCCCCGGGGTGGAGTGGGAGCAACCGATACAGCCGCCTGCTCCCTCCCCCCCATGGTTCTCTCCTCCCGCCCTCTACCAAGGCGAACCACCCTCCGCAGTTTAACCCTACTCACGCCTCAAGATAACAAACGGTTCCGTGGGGCCCACCACGTGCCGCTGCCTCCCTCCCACCACCACGCCTCCCCGCTATATCTGCAGTAAACGTCTCCCAAGAAAGGCACAACACACCTCTCGGCCACTTTCCAGTTCCTGACTTTTTCATCGGCCCTCTTACGGCCCTTCGCAAGTCATCGAGATAGGGTACGCACAGGAGGGGTGGGTGCATTCGAAAACAATTTATCTTCCATTACCAATTACTTCACAATAGACAGGGGAAAGCGAATATTGCCAGGCACCCAAGGCACGCGGTTCCTCCACCTCTTTTAAATTTCTTTCACCCTTATTGCCGATTGCAATTCTTTCGTTTTTTTATTATGAACGAATAGAGTGAGAAACTAAGAGATGTACTATATAATCGGGGAAGAATAGGGACAATGTAACAACATACGCCAACGAAGAACCTAGTGCATGGCCCACGGTATCAGATAATACTTACGCCAGAAATACAATGGAAGAAAACGCTAAAATAAATACTCTCAAGGTAGTCCAAGAGAAAATTTCATTGTGGACAACACAGGAGCAAGGAAGAGAGAACAGCATCAGGTGAACTTAGAGATTACTGTGCTATGATTGAATGTTCCCTCTAGTGTAAAAATCGGGGAACAAAATTTGTAAGCATACATGTAGAATGAGAGGTGTAAGGCGGTGGCTCACTCGCCGGCACACCATGATTCCAAGTGACCAAAATAGTCCTTAAATGAAACAATGACTTCGTCCATACTCAACAAGTTTTCGATCAAAACGATTCAACCTGGACAATGATACAGATCTTAAACAATACCACCATCCCTTTAATAGTCTCTAATAAATCGATTATTTTTTTCTCAAATGGATGTAAATAATTTCCAATTTAATACGGCGTATACGAAGGGTCAAGTTATCTTTTGAATAAAGGACGACGAGTTTATTAGTCTCAATAAAAACCGCTCCATTGGGAAGCACTTAAAAAAGCACACATACAATAATACTAACATTGATACAAAACTTTATATACTGATAAAAGAGGGGTGATTTCGAAGAACGGAAACTATATTTCTTCAGAGGAACATTAGTCTTGGTGAGTATTAGGATAAATTTAAACATGACTACCTTCCTAAATCAGTGCCTAAACTTGAGGGTTGGTTTGGATAGACTCGCTCAAGACAAGGTCACTAGCGCGAGCAACACACATTGAGAGTGGTGTGAGAGCCTCCTTCCCTTGACACCCTCGCTTATGACAGATTTTCATTGGGGTTCACGATAACTTCACCAGTCAACATGACTAGAAGGTTCGAATAATTCCACAAAATAGGCACTGCTTTAAGACTATTTTTTTCGCATTTTAGCGTTTATTCTCCTAATATTTCTTCATATAGTGATCTCAATTCGATGGAAATAAAAAGCAGTCAAAATCGAAACTTCCATTCTGTATACTTGATTATATATAAAAAAAACGTAGGGAAAAGTATCACTCTCAAGTTGCCACATGCAGCACTAATAATAATATAAAGAATGGTAGATATATTGAGGTGATGTGTACTTGAACAAAAAAGTCATTCGAACGATCATAGGATCATACAAACATAGAAGTAGAATGCATAATAAATACAAAAATTTGCTGACTTATTTCCATAGAAATATTTTTTTAAGCGAGTGAAAGATTTTATTTTAAATTGATACTTGTACTTCCATAGTATTCCAATCAATAATTTTAAGTTTTGATGATATTATAAGGTAGCGGTAATATTAATACATATTGCAGTTTTTTTAGGTAAAGTTGAAGTGGAATTACAAATATCTAATGCCAACGTAGCTACAATTACACATTATTCGTTTAAAACCGTGGGTGTACTGGGTATAAGCACTAGAAACTATAAAAGTTGGATATTTTAGTGAACAATATGGAACTAATTAGCTCCGAAAAACGCTCACAGATAAAATTCACCGATTAAGAGGTTTTTACTAATCGGATTGACGGAGGAAATGCAAAACCTGGGTGAAGGAATCATGCAAATGCTAAATAAATGAAGGAAAAAAAAGAGTTGGACACAGATGACAAAAGAAATGGAGCTCACGTGAGTATTAAAGCTGAAGGCCTTTAATAGATATCTGCTCAATCGGATATTTTATGAACGCTCGGAAATTTAGGGCTGAAACGGAAAACCCGAGGCAGGAAAAAAAAACATTCGAAGAATTCTCATACTTTCCCTCGGAGAAGAGAATAAAAGTCTTTGGGTAAAAAAAGGAGTGGAAACTTTTTATTCAAGGTATTTTCCAAGCATTTGCCCCATCACTTTTTCATTAAACCTCTTTCCATTTACCACCAGAAAAAAAACCCTAAACCGTTTTCCGCGTCCCAACCCAACCACCGTGCCACTCCTTACACAGGTCTGCAACATTACTTTTTTCGCTGGCGTAAGAGAAAGAGCGAAACGGAAAAGGGTTTTAAAAACGATTTCGGCTCCATCTGTGGGGAACCCTTTTCATCTTCCGCTTCCCTTATTCTTTGACTCTTGTTCCATCCGTCAAGCTACATTCTTTCTTTTCACAAGAGTGCGAGTTTCCGCTCCAAGCAAAAGAGAGAAGAGTAGAATGGCAGAAACTGGAATTGGAAGAGATGAAGTTTAGAAGGACCTAGTATGCGTAGAGATTGTATGGTAAAACCTGAGCAAAAATAAGACCAGAGACATACATTTATATGCTCACATAAAATTACCGAAGACATTTTGCAACCATTAGACGCGGTGCAAATGGGACATTTTCAAAGGATAGTATTTAAAAAAACGTAAAAGAAACTTTTTACTACAATTCTTTAGCTTTTTTTAAATTTTAAGCTCCGCAAACTGTATTTATATATTTTTCACTTACTCAGAGACACAAGCCGAAGGTTATTTTGGATAGGTGAGGGTACAGCTCGACCAATACTAACCGTGTATTTCAAGTTCAGGGTATAAGGGGAAGTTTCTTCCCGTTGGACACCACACTCTTTGATTTGGGGGAGGGGTGAAGAGGTTTACAAAGGGATTTGAACCCCGCACCATTCGATTAAAGACAAGATGAAAACGTTTAATTATAAAGGTACGCATCCCTTTATTTTACATTTTCATGTTCCTTTAACATCCACTTGGTTACATGAATTTTTGAGATTTACAATATTGAGTTTCATGCCAGCTACATAAAACTAAACGTAAAGTTTCCTAATATCGATATTTGATGCTATGTCTACTAGGCGAGAATAGTTCAACGCAAGTAACATTCAATCCTCTCGCAAGTGCGCGAGTTATACGTGCACACTTGATCATATTGATATGAGAGTAATCTGTATCAATAAATGACAACTGTTGCCAACAGTTTCGCTCGAATTTTGAATTTTATTTTAAAGAATATAGTGAAATATCATTCTAACTGTGATATTTGATCTTTCGTTGCCAATGTAGCGAGAATTATGGGTCATACATTATAAAATCGTATAGTTACCAGGAATTAATACAAGGAATAACAAACGCTTGAACTCCTTGGAGCCATTACACCAACCCATTATCCCCGACTATTTTCCGTTCGTGTTGGTGCTGGTAAGGGGTTTGTGGAAGAGGGGAGGCCAAGGGGGCATTCCACGGAACCAAGCAACACACCACCGAAAACACTCCACTCGCGAAGCAGAAATCACACCCCTTGCTCGCGTACCCTTTCGTGCCTCGACTTGGCACCCGCTGCCACCCACCTAACGCCAACCTCCGTTCTCCATTTCACGGTCGGCGTGGCACGGACAAGGGTCATAGGAGGCAATGGCCGACCGAATGGCTTAAAGGGACTGCACTCTCTCAATCCTATCCTTTCACCAACCCCCAACTCCTTTTCGTACACAATCCGTATTTGAAGGACCCCAAACATTAAACCCAAACATATATATAGAGTAAATTTCTTCGTGTAAATTGGCTTTAAACATCAAAAATATTAAATGGATTATATACCAGTTCAAAGTTATTTAAATTGGCGATACTTCCGTTTGACATTACTGAGAGTATATCAAAGCAGTAATTTATCGACAGCTAAGCAATATTAAAGCCAGTTTGGACGTTTTCCATAGTGTGAAATGACATTATCATACATTAATAGGCTGGACTATAAGTGGAAAAATTTTCTTTCCTTCGGGAGGTTATCGAAATAGTCATAATTGGTTTTAGACGCACGAATCAAAACTATTCAAAAATAATGTCAAGGATAAATTTAAAAAAATTAATCGAAGAAACTCTCTTGAGTAAATATTTAACAGCCAATTAATGTGGGATCATCATGCATGTTCCTGGAGCCGCATGTGGCTTACTTCAAAATTAGATGAGATCGTCTTTTTAAGCATTGGGTGAAAATATTTCTTCATTTAATACATATTTTGCAGACATATGCAAACCTGTAAATCATACGTATTTTGATGTAACACTTCTTTAAATTCGACGACACTAATTTTGGTCGAGGACATCACTTAATATCCCCAAAAATCTCTCGATTTATTATTCTGAATAGAGAAAATTTAGATCCAAAGTCTATTGCAAGACATCATTAGAAAATAAAAATGCGTATTATTTGGGTGCGAGCATGCCAAAATTCAACAACCAATGCAAATTTCATAGGAAAGGAAAATAAAAGCCATTTGCCCGCCCATAGATTTTCGTTTTTTAAGTCACGACTTTTAGATATCATACAAAGAAATTTTACTTTAAAGCTTCTATTCTTCTTGATAAAAATATCTGTATAAATAAAAAAGCATGGCCCTAGAGACACATTCCTCCATAACTATAAGTGTACTTCTAAGGAAGAATGAAAATGAGGATGCATGAATGAATGAGAATAGAATGAGCTTAGATAAAGCTAAATACTGAGTAACATTTACTTTAAGTAAAAATTCTACAGGAAAATTATACTGCGCAGTCTTTCCTACCCAAGCAATCTCTAGGAAACTACCTGCCAGTGAAGAAAAAATAATTGCCATTAAATGGTAATGGGACTTCTGTTGATTCCAACTGACATTAAAATTAAGGTTTAAATCTGTGCTCACTAAATATACTGTGCGCCATGAACGCTGTAATTTTATTTATAACAAAAAAGGGCGGGAGAAAAGTGCTTATTAAAAACAACATACTATAGTTCGAACCATGAAGAATTCCCCATGAACCACCTAATCACGGCAGTACTTCCTCAAGTGTCAGCGAAAGAGGCTCCTCACCCGATGTGTAAGGGGAGGAGAGCACGTCCGCCGTTGCCGCGGCCCCTCATTTCACGCCACCTCGTGGAGGAACGTGGCGAAGCGGACGATGCCGGCCGGCTGAAACCGAATCGGATTAGCGAGAGTGGTAACGCTGGATGCCAGCGCGGAGGCGCGAGGAAGAAAAGAGCGGCGATGGGAATAGGAAGTGACGTGAGGAGAGCGAGGAAAGCAACGCTAGAAATGGGGCAGAACGGAAGAATACGGCGGAAGGGGTTGGGGAGAAGGAGGTAATGAAGAATGGGGGAGAGAGAAGGTGGGCTTTTGTGAGCGGTCGTCTCACTGGGAGCGTGAGAAGGTGTTGGTGGAGGGGTTTGTTACCTCCTGAAGCATTCCGACAAAGGCGGATGACCGTTTTGTCCGATTCGGCCCCACGCCGAAGAGAGAGAGGGAGAGAGGCCACTGAACGACGGGGAAGTTTTCGTGGTGGTAAATCGGAAATTATCCCCTTTTCGCCCTCGGATGCTTCATCCCTTACGGGGATGGGTGCATAACCCGAGGATTTCGGGGTTTAAATCGACGAGTTACGAAACGAATGCTCAATCGACCAACTAGAAGAGAAGTGAATAAAACCATACGAGTGATCAATTGCGATTCTAGAATCGCCCTCTTTTTCTTCGCTTTCAAAAAAAATCTTTAATCATGTTATTTCGGCTAATTGAAAAGCGCGCCACAAGTTATTTTCCAAAACTTTAAGCAAATAAACCAATTAAGAGATCAAGGATTTTAAAATATGTAATGGAAATGAAAAATAAAATGCAATCAGTCACTTATTTTCTTCGTATCTGTTTCTATCAAATCCTGACACCACTAAGCCATCACGTAAGACCCAGACCTGACATCATTGTATTGAACGAAGCTTAAAATATGTAATTTTATTCGTTTACAAAAAATTCCAATCGCTTTCCAATTTCATAATCCTATCTCAAGGAAATGGAGGTTTCATTCACTTAAAGGCGTGTCGGTTTACATCCACATGTCGCTAATTACACGTGGTAAATGGATAAATGCATGTGGTTTTAGCTATTTTTTTAACTCAAGGTTTCAAATGATCTAACAAAATCTTATGAATATTTCTCTGAACGAAATTTTCACCAACAAAATGAAAATATATGTTTCATTATTTATTAAACTATATTCAACCATAAGACCGTACAAAATTAAGCATGATTTCCCAAAAAAGAGCAGAAGAATGAGATTAGAATTTTAAAATTCAATGTCTAAACTTGGAATGGCAATGAATGTGTCGTCACCACCATCCTGCCTGAAATTAAACGTTAAGTACTGAGATTATTACCGGCAATACGTTACTTCCGGCTTCGATTTTAATTCTGCTTGATTTTTGAAAACAGAATCTTTCCTTGAAAATAGCTAAGAGTAACTGCCATTCTGCTATAAGAAGCTATCCAATTTAATTAGAGTTTGAGGATCTCCTAGGGTTCAAACACAGGTCAAGTTCTTCATTTCCACCTGCTGGAAGACCAGGAACGTCAACACCTCTTGAGAATGTCACGAATGAGTGACATGGAAGGCAGGAGTGTCACTTGAGGTATCTTAGGAAGAGAGGCTCTTGGAACCTTAATGACGAGAAAGCGCGAATGAAGCAATTCAAGACGGTCCGAGATGCAACACAGATACACAAATATAGGACAGAGTAAGGTTTTTCTCTGAGAGAGTCATCTTCGAAACTTCGTACGATGGGTGTGATTACCATATGGATTTCACGAATTTCTTTTTTGTCCACGGGGAAATGAAAGAAATAAATGACGTGATGTGCACCTACACATACCTCAGTCGCAATAAAGTAAAACAGATACAATTTTTATGTTATGGGGTATAACGATGAACCCCGAATCGGTAATCAAAAGTAGGTAAATGAACATTAGAGCAGAAGTATTTTCCGTTTAGTTCCTCGGCATAAAAATATAGGCTTGTAACAGGATTTTCATAAGTAAGATTCATTTTTTATTTCCTTCAGGACTTCATATCCTGCAGTATTATTAAATGGACACTGGCCAAATTTGTATAAGTGCGAAAAAACTTATAGCCTTCAAGCTTTCTTGCAATTAGTCAAGAATTGCTTTTCTTTGACTTCGGAATGAATTCCGCCTGAAAAAGTTTAGATTTTAATGAAAGATAACAAAATTTTGGTATGGATTAGTACGTATTTACCTTCTCATGCTACTTGAAACATCAGATGTGGTAGAAAAAATGGCTGCCCTAAAAAAATATTCATGGCCTCCTAACAGCTCCATTCACTGACCTAGAAAATAAACAGAAAAATAATTTTAGTATACATTATTACTTTATCACTCCGTAATACACATAAAATAGTAACATCTGATAATTTTTGTCTTTTCTCTTTTAATTATGATTAAATCTAAATATCTTTGTTATTTTTATTTTAACGATACATAATTTATGTTAGTTTTTGTTGCATAAATAAGTATTAGAGAGTTTGTCAGAACACTTCTTGTGCAGCAGGAATTTTTCTGCAGCACTTATTGGCAGCTGATACAGAAATAAATTCAATATTGATATACCAATGCAATATTTCACAATTTTGACAGTGAATTTAGATTTAAAGATATCAGTATTATCATTCAACAATATGAAATGAGGTAATGCTACCAAAAATGCTTTTTCGACGCTTGTCAAAATATCAAATTTCATTTTTGAGCATAATATAAAAAAATACTTCTTCATTGGTGCTAAAAGTGGTTAATTTCGTTGAAATTCAAAACGATATCACTTCAATGACTCTAAATGATAACACAAATATTTTATTTCCTACTTCAGTACAACATGCATCAGATAAATATTAAAAATGGCTCAAATCTTTCATAATAGTGACGTCAATAGTCCCTTCCAAGAACTTTAAAGTTTAACACCAGGCGCTTTAAACTTGAGTTTCCTTAAATAAAACCGTAATGGTGATTAAGGGAATGAAACGCAAATGTTAATGCAAGGGACTAAGTCAAACTATTACAGTAATTTTTGAGTTATAGCAAAATGGAAGAAATACGTGCGTGTAGCAGGCAGGGTAGAAATTCCTTAGGAAAGGGTCTCGAGTATGGAATGGAGAAAGAGAACAGCACTCAATGTGGCTTTTGGCGATGGAAAGGAAAATAAAAGAGAAGTAAAGAATCTGGAGAGTGGAAATAGATGTGAGACGGCAATATACTCAGCAGAAGAGAATAAGATCGGAAATGGAAAAGTGAGATTGGATCTGGAAAGTGCGGAGGGATGAAGAGAATATAGAATTTACTGGCGAGAACAAAAATATTATAGCTATCACCAAAAACGCACGAATGCAGACGAGGAAAGAGAGTTGCACAAATGAGAACTATTTCTAAGCTTAAAATCAACGGGGATTAATAATATCCATGAAAGTATACTTGAAATGCTCAAATGGCAAATTCGTATTTTGGAACAGTTGGAAATTGATAGGGAGATTTCAGACTTTCTCCACAAAATAAACACCTAACGTGTAATTTTTCTTCAGTACTGATTCTAAGTAGCTCCACAAAAGAACGTTTAGATTCTCAAGACAAGGTTAGAAGCCTCACTCAGTATGGTTATTATGGCATGGTTTACACAGTAGCAGATGAAATATTTAAAAAACCTGGCAATGTACTCAACAGTGTTTGGATCAATAGAGTCAGTCTTTACAGTATGTTATAACTTCAATTACAAAAAATATTTCTTTTTTAAGACGTAGGAAACGTAGCTTTGTTATTGCTTACAAAAGTATTTACATAGAGTTAATGATACACTCGGTTACCGATTATCGAGGGCTTATGCATATACTACCTATTATCCAAGGCTAGCGACGCGACGATCCTGCTTGAGAGTAATTATATGAGAGAGTTACTATAAACGAGATAATACAGGAATATTTCTTTCAAAACCAAGAATATTATTTTTGTAACTGACCCCTATTGGTGATTAATGGATGGTTCAAAGGGGTTTGATTCCATTAAAATTTACCAAATGAAAGAGAAATCAAAGGCAACAAGACGAAATGCCTATTATATCTCTTTCTTTACCTTTACCTATAAGGAAAACACTATGACAAGGGTTGAAGAAAATGAGACCAGAAAAGGAAAAATAATGCGAGTGGTGTGAGAAAAAATCGGCCGCGGAATGAGAGACACAGGAGACATGAAGGGAAGGGGAGGGGGCACAAGAATGCGAGGAATACGCTGAATGCGTGGGTGCGCGTATACATAATAGGGGTTGAAGAGGGTTGGGCGGCAAAAAGGGGGACGCGGGGCTTAGAAGGATGAAGCACGGCCGACGTCCTGGCACGACTGCAATGGGTAGGAAGGGATTTCTTTTTACATGGTTTTATTTTTTAAATAAGTGGCGTGCGGGAGAGAAAGAGAGGGTGGAAACGTCTTGGGCGCTTTGCACACGGGGAATGGTTAGGGGAGGATGTAGAATCTGGTCGTGGGGTAGTGGGAGGCAAGGATTATAAAAAGGGTTCGGGAGGGAGGAGTTGGTGGCGTACTCCCCCGCGCGGAGAATAAGTCCGCCGCGAACCGAAGGGAGGGAAGAGACGCGGTAAGATTACGGCACGAGGAACGGGTGGCAAAGGAGGAGGGGGTTGTGGCGGTGTCGGGGAGAAAAAAACGTCTGCGAGGGGGGGGGGACCCGCATGAAAACGGGGGAAGAGAGGTATGAGAGAGAGAGGGAGTGAGTGAGTTTAAAGTTTCCAGCACGCGACCATACCTGCCGACGGTTGTCTATTGATCGCGTGGGTTGTGGGTGTTCGGGTAGGGGTGGGTAGGAGAGGGAGGGGGAAGAAGGGGGTAAACTGGTAGGGGGGCGTTGGCCGTTCTACCGCTAGGGCTAGAGGTGATGGGGGAGAGGGGGGAGATGGGAAATGGGTTGAGAAGAGGAAGGGGAGGGGACGGAGAAAAGGTTGGCAGGTGGTTTTTGGTGAGAGCGGAGAGGAGAGGGTGTTTTTGGTGGCGTGGAAGGAGGTTGGAGGAGTTTTCGGGAGTTTTGGGTGTGGTGGTTTTGGGTGCGAGAAAGGGAGTGGCGGATGAATGATCAGGCTGCGGGGGGTTAAGAGGGCAAAAGGGAGGAGCGGTTGTGGTGCATGAAGGATTTATGCGAGGGCTGTAGCCGTGGAGAAGAGCAGTAGGGAGGTATGATGTGTCTTATCCTCACTCGGCGCGAAAGAGCGGAGCTTGGTGCGAGAGCATTGAGAAAAGTTTTCAAGTGCAAGCGCACACGCGTATTCTTGGATTTGGTGGGAGGAAACAGTCCCGTCGAGGATTGGAGTGGAATAAGTGCGAAATAAGTGCCTCCGTCTCGGCACCGCCCACCCCTCTATGACGAGGAGTCGAATTTCGTCGAGTACTTTGTATGCCGGATCGAGAAAGGCACTTTGCATGGGGTTGGAGAGGCATTTGCTCATTCAGACACCTGTACGTATATGTGTGAGTTTGCGAGGAGTCCGTTCGGATTATACTTGCGCCAGAACCCCCTCTTGAGTGAGTAAAAAGCTCGCGAATAGCGGCATATTCGTCGAAATTCCGATTTTGGGACACAAAAGGAGTACTAACCTGCATTAGCAACGTAAATTTTGTAAGTTACACGAAAGTGATATAATAGCCAACAATTCAATTCCCGCATCAAATCTTCTTCATAATTTCCTAGTCATAAATTCATCTTTTCTATTCCATGCATCTCAAAATTTAAATTAAGGTTTGAACTCTCTTCTACCTTTTTCAGTATCCAATTAATTAATTATCTCACAAAAGAGAGGAAATATGTAAGGAAAAATAATATCATTGGATACAAAAATATTGATCTTTTTCGTTGAACTACTTAATTCCAAATGATGAAATTGTGATAATAAATAATTTTACATATGAATATCCCATAAAAATATCTTGGCAACAACCTTTCCAAGCATTATATTTTTTTTAATGCAAATGACATTTTAACGATTTCATATATTAATTATTTTGAATGCATGAGAAATGGGAGTATTAAAGTGGGTAATACTGTTACAAACGGACACCGATACTTCAAAAAAAGGTTCTAGATAGTATTCATCACATTGTAAGTTAAACTACACATTCTAAAGAACCTACACTTATCCTGTTATTGAAGTGTGCACAATAAAGGATAAGGTGTAGGTGTTTTTCGGTCTGTTTAATTGTCCATATATGAGGTGAAACTTGTAAAGTAATTTAACCACTTTACCACTCCAACCTATGCAAGTGGAAATATATTTTTTGTACGCATATTTTCTTCTCCACCCTCCTCCTTATAACTGCTAGTCTACTTTCTACTGCGTATTGGGCCACAATTCTTCTCATCTTGAATGGTACCTTCAAAATACCTAATAAAGTAACGAAAGGAGTTCTTTCCAAAAAGTATTTGGTGAAAATTAGAGTTACTGCTTTTATTTCCTTAGGTACAACGATTCCATGAATTTACGAAGAAGTTCTTAAAATCAAAAATTGAACACAAGAATTCAATCGATAAGACGACAGAATTATTTAATATCCACCTAAAAGTAGAACCATTCCGGTTCTCAGGAATCAAGCAATGCAAATGCAATTTTCGTTAGATAAACATTGAAACTAATATATTGATGGAAGATTAACAAACAGAAAATCCAGCATTATTGATCTTTCTCCAGGAGCTGGGTATTCGATAAAAGATTGTTCTCTTTTGGGCCCAAGGGAGTCAATTTTCAGTGGGTGAGTGCAGTTTTGAGCCTGCAAGGGAATAAGGGGATGAGGGTTAGGGCGAAAAGGATATTGGAGGGAGAGAAAAAGAAGGCCGCGGGAGGAAGGCTATTACTGTCCGACTCCGCCACCCCGAGGGGACATTAAAATTCCCGGGTAAACGGGCACCTGATCCCCGTACTTTGGGGTAGAAGTCCCTCGCGAGAACCCTCCCCCCACAATTCATTCCCCACCATGTTCCTCACAACTGCCAGTCTACTTCTACAGCATGATGCGCCACGGATCATCTATTCTTGAATGGTATTGTCAAAATACCGAAGACCGATGTTTCTTTAAGTCAATATTTTTGTCGTCGATATGGAGCGTAATCATCTACACTCAAAAGCTTTAAAATTGATCCTAGTATTTTTACTCTTTACTTCCCTTAGTCATGGCTACGTCACATCTATGCACATGTCTATTTATTCATGATTAACTTTGCATTTCCTTCAATAAATCTGACCTTTTCATCCTATTTAACTTAATATTTAGAATGAAGTTCTCTATTTTTAGTATTTGTAAATAATTTTATCCGAGCCTTAGTAACTCAGGATCACATATTTGTTAGAAATGATACACCAATCGGAGCGGTTCAAATTTTGACAATATAAAAGCTTTTAAGACAACTAGAGCAAACAATGGAAAGTAAAATGACGCTATATATTATGCTATGGCAATACAAATCCAGCAATCTTACCCAAAGACCTATCTCCCTTGGAATAGAATTTTCAATAGACCAAATGGTCAAAGAGCATAACAGAGACCATGAACCATAATTTAGTTTTCACGCGAATTTAAGATCCTGGAGAGAGCAGTTGTCAACTCGAAAAGCTAAAGGTTTGTGGTTAGATTCCAATTACTGCAGTACAGATGATCTCTGAAATCCAAACACCCACAGTGAGGTCTACCCTTGGCCTTATAAATCACTACGTATTTAGGCTGAAATATTGAATGAATATTTCATTGATTATTGCAATATGTCCTCCGCCTCATAAAAGCGTAAAGATATGCATTTTCACCGAACATAAATACCTCCCCTCATATCCCTGTTCTCTGCACCATTTAACCAGCTTTCTCTCCAGCACGCACCCATACACGCAGTTTTCACCGATGGCAAACGTTATTCTTCGAAACGGAACTCCATCATCCCCGTTCTGCATCTCCACCCATGGACCGCAACCCAAAGTTTTTCCAGTTCTCCCTGAAGTCTCTTTCCTTACCCATCGTCCAAAATTTCCTCCAACCATAAAACCTCACACCCCTTTTTCAGCTCCGCAAACGAATAGCAGTCGTTTCTTAAACCCTTAGCAAGGATCTGTTCCCCTGCATACGTGATCCACGGCCATACATTAAGGCCATCCAGTCTCTTTCCCTCATTCCAAATTTCAAAGAACTCTACCCCACTGTTCCTCACAGACCAATCTCTGCTTCTCAAAGAGCCCAAAAATTACAGAGAGGTCTCATCCCCGTGGAGGAAATTTATTTCAGAGCGATAAATGTGGGCCAAGTTTGCGCACTTTACTCGGCAATTAAAAACGTCCGCGGTAGTAAATCGAAAGAGGCAGTGAGGATGAATAATGGAGTTTCCCATACTTGAAAAATAAAGGCTTAGCATATCTCAAGAAAAGATTTTCAAATCCACTTAAAAATAATGATTTCAAAACATACTATTTTAATTTACTCATTATATACCCGAATGTTGTAATTATGGCCAAAAAACTTTAAGAAACACATAATCACAAAACATGCATAGCGTTCAAAAGGCAGCACTAAGAAACTTTACTGTAATAAAAAACACAGTAAGAATGCGCGGGTAATAGTTTATCTTCAATATAATGTTATAATATTACTTATCTGTTGTCTCAAGAATGACAGTCAACTTTCCCACTATCTTTGTATGTCGATATGGTGCACGCATCCATAATATTTTTGTTCAGCTGACATTCAGCATGATTGAAGATGATGCTTATGCTGAAATGTATTATCTTAGTCACAAATTAAAAAATGGGTTAAAGTAATGATTTTTATCGACATATTTTACATTCCTTCTACCAATCAAACTGAACAACACACGTAAAAAACAAATAATGAAAAACATTATTCAGAAATGGTTATGGCTGTGCTACGTCCTAGGCTGGAACGTTATAGATAACACTGCATTTAATCGTGTTTTTTTTATTGGCGCCGGATCACGTGACCTCGCCGTAGACTTGATCCGGGGGCAAGGAAATAAGATGAAGGAAAAAAACCATTCGGAAAAACGACCCCATGGTTGCCTCCGCTCCCTCCTTCAACCCAGATTCGTCCCTCCCCCAATAGAGCAATGACGTCATTTGGGTCTCTCTCCCTATGGCCCCGATGCACTATCTCACACGATCCTCATCTCTTTACGCTCCCTCACCGCCTCTATTCCGTGGGCACGCAATTTTTCCCTCCATTTCTCTCTCTCTCTTCCTCCGCCTTTTCAATATCCCAGTCACCATCGCCAGGGCATCCCCCAGCCTTCCCTCCCAACGCCATGCCTTCAACTCCCTTTTCCTCCATCGTCAACCCTTCCTTACCCCGTGTCTCCCACGCCAACTGATCTTCCTCACACACCTCCCACTCCAAATCCCAAAAGGGGGAAGATATCCTTCCAATGGGCTGGCTGGCTGCCTGAATATCCTATCTTAGCCCTTCCTGCTTCCTTGTTCGGCATGAAAGTGCCAAATCACGATATGCTTTTGTTTTCCCGTGTCATTTCACCCACGCGCGACATGTACCCTCCTTTTTTTGTTTCTCTTTATTCTTACTACTCCTGAAATCATCGTCTGAGGGGCATCGTCATTTTTTTTCTACACTTAGTCCCCGCCGACGATATCCTCCTTCCCTCTCCATCTCATTAAATCACCTTAATTGCCATGGAAAAAAATTCTCTCAAGACCATTTATATTTTTAAAAGACCATTTTCCTTTGCGTTGTCATATTGAATGGGCCGCGAAAGCATAGCACACAGAACCCTGATAAAATTTCGATTGGCATTGTGTTGGTTGTGTGAGCAGTGGACCTGGGTTCGCTTCCCAGTTCAGAGAATTTTTTTCCATGGCGACTACTGTGACCCTTAAGGTGAAGATTTATTATATATTAACTGTTATACTGTTAATATATATTATATTATAATATATATTAACAGTATTATAAAGAAACTAATGAGGATGCCATTATCTCGAACAGAGATGAGGCAAATAACACCACAAGAGCCGTTTAAATATTGAAGCCTTTGAATCTATTTATTCTAATATATGAAGTGTAACAAAAATTACGCTACCACTTTAGGTCAGCACATTGTGGCTGAGCAAAAACGTGGCTACAGGCGGCCTAAAGCTGTGGAAAAGATTTAATTCATAGCATAAGCATTGATTTGTTCGCTTTATGAGCTTGGTAACTGACGATTTATTTTAAACGTATCACTTCACCTCGATCAATCTCTTTTACTGACACATTTCTACTTTGAAACTTGGTTCAGCATGTTGAAAACTTGTTGAGTGTTACTATTACACCCTTCACAGCATTTCCCTGGGTTTCAAAAATTATACTTTATCATGGTAATTTCACTGATGTGAAATAAGTGAATTTGAGGTTCTGTCAAATAATGGCAAAGTTCTTCTCTACATGCTCCCAAAATTTCAAGATGAAAGCTTAAGTTAAAAACGAGTAATTCCACAGAATCATAAACCACTACGTCCGTTGAGCGATGGCTGTGCGTTCTATTGCCGTTGAATAATGCATCTACGAATGTAAAATATTTTAGCTGCATGCGCCAAAAGTATTTGTAGTATTTATCTTGAATGGTACAGTAGTGATTAGGCCTTCTTCACGTTCAACTTCCTTCTACGAAGCCAATCATTTAATGGTGTCCTCCACGCAGTGATGTTCCCTCCAAACCGTCTTCTGCCCAATATCTGTATTTAGTCCATTCCAGCGCTCCTTCCTCGGTCAAGACAGGTCTACTCCCTCGAGCAAATGGGACGACAATTGGCGAAACACATCTCGATGGGCAAGCGCGTTGCCTCCTCTCGGAAAGTTGCCCTGCGCAAACGTAAATCCATAATCTAGGGCCAAGCCACCAGTTTCCAATAATACGAGTTCAATGCCGGCAGGAAAATGAGATTTCCTGGTGACTGAGATCTTTTCTTCAATTTTAAGGATGATATATCTACGAAGGGAAAGTTATTAGCTTTCCATCTCGGGGTATTTGGGACTGCAATATGAGAAAAATTTGGGCCCCTAGAAAATTCTATGGAGCTGTGGGCTAATAATAATGTCTCTATTTTTATAACTGATGTACAAGTGGCTGGTTACTATCCAAATTAATTGCTGTAAGTACTATTTTAAATATTTCTTGGATAAATATTCATTGAAAATTGAAATAGAATGAGGTTAGGGAAATTATTCTTCCCAAGTTCATTCCATTAACAATAATTTTAATGAAAATTATCAGTTTTATTTAGGAGGCCAAAAAACCAATAAAAACAACAATATAACATTTTTGAAATCAAAATTGTCCTCCTTTCTCTGCTCTTAATGATCGTCTAAATGCCCAACTTCAAGTTGATTATTTCTTAAAAACTAAATAAATAAGTTTCAAACCTTTTCTTTCGGGATACAACATGTTTCTTAGGTAAATACTTATCCTAATCGACAGAGATGTAGTAAAATATACAAACAAAAATGCCGTTGCACTAGAATTTACAGTGATCATCTCTTATGATTATGCCAACTAAGCAATAAATTTAATATAGATTCCCATTAATTTTGCGATGAAGCAAATATTTATTTGTAAATGTACCTTTACGCATGCTCTGCCACAGGAATAGGCTTACTTAAATAGAGCGTGAAGTATTAGTCCCTACACGTTTTTTCCGCACAGTGGAGCGAATTAAAAAATATACTTTTATTCGAAAATTTTTTGGATCATTCCTTTTTTTATGAGCACCATCGATTTTCATTGAATAATGTTGATATCACAGTACGCTTTACCCATTGCACTCAACTGAACCACTAAGGTTCAGCTGCGCTATTCCTTAGTCACGTTCAAAATATCTGCAGGACGAGATCAAAGTGGCTGAGGGAGGAATAAAAATCTCTCAAAAAGCAATGTCGTTGAAACGTTCGATCCCGCAAGATTTATAATCCGGCTTTTATCATCGGGATACTTGGAGAAAAAAACCTCCGCTGACTTTGATGAAGAGTGTGCGCTAAAGTCGCCCAGCAAGACCACCATTTGATACGGGCCAAGTTATTAGCTCGCCCGTTTTCTCAGACGTCGAGACAAAATAATCTGTAGCAAACACCGCAGATTTATCGAAACCGTACGTTACCCTCACCACTTTTTTACCCTGCACAGAAAAGAACGATATTAAATCAACCTAACACTCGAGTCTCGGCTTAAAAGAAATCGTAGTCACCCTCAAATTTATCCTTCTCTGCAGAATCGCTTTTTTAATTTACAAAGTACTTTTCATCCGTTTTCGTGGATTTGGACGAAGATAGTACTTCGTAGCTCTCCAAAAAGTATGTCCGCATGCTTTGAAACGATACGTAGAGAGTTAATATTTTGGGCCGTGACCGAACCGTAGGGATTCTTTATCTCGGGAGGCAACCGACATTTTTTTCATTTTATAAGAACGCCCTTTATCATTTCAAAATATGACGAAGCCGCTGTAAATTCCAATCGGCGAGAAACATCTCGGGTGGCGGGGAGTGGGGTGGTGGTAAAGGTATTTGGACGTGGTTATGTTTTAGCAGGCGTCCCCATCGCTCACTGGGTCCCTCGTGAGACCACCCGCCGGCACCAGTCACGGCGGCGGTGCCGGGCCCCCGGGTCGGGGAGACGCGGTAGGAATACACGGGGGAGGTTGTGGAGGGGGGTAAAGTCGAGGGGGGGTCCACGATCCCCCAATGAGTAACGGCAGCGCGGCGAGGGCAGTGGGCTATCTCAATCTGGACGGAGGTTATAGGCCGAGCCAAGCGTAGCAGGTTGTAAGGGATGAGGATACGTAGTGAGCAAAGGCGTGGAAAATGAACACTGTGCCATGGGGAAAAAAATGACCGGAAAGTTTTCCTTTCAGGTTAAACGCTCCGCGGCGTTAAGCTCATAATGAGAGCGCATAATTTATACTAAAGATTTAGTCCCACGGAATGCATAAATTTGGTCACCGCGATGATTTTTTCACGGTGGAAATAATTGGTGGTACAGCCAATGGATTTATTATACGTGTGCTCCGTAACTTTTATGTTTTGAATTATTCTCGAAGACAAAAATATACCTTGGGTCTAAGTTGAGTATTCGTTTGCATTATTTAGTTTGTATCTTATTTTTAATGGTTGTGTATGCCAAAATTAACTAAAATCTATGCAAGAATTTGGTACAATTATCAAACTCAATTATATTCAATGTGCTATAGTATTTATACTTAAGAATGGAAAAATAAAAATTGTATATCTTTTAGCGCTTTTATATGTTTCAATGCTTTTATCTGATATACCTAAATATCCGATAAAAGTCTCGACTCAAATTGAAATAATTATACCTAAATTTTATCTATTTAAAGAAAATTAATTTTGAGAAGTTCATTAGATGAATGAAATATTCTAGATGACAATATTTCATTTTGTCATAAATATAGACTCAAAATACCAAACGCCGAAGACGCGAGATAGAACATCTAAAAGGTTATTTGCTGGTTAGTAGAATATTGATCTAGATAGGGTGTGCAAAGTAATTACAAAATATAAAAGTTTTATAGCCAAAATAACAGCAAGGTTTGCCTGACATACCTACATTGAGAGCATTACCAATTTCGATAAAACTCGGTAAACAACATAGTTTTTTTTATCAGATGCGAAACATGCAAAAATTCTCCCTAAAAATATGTATTATCTAACGGGATGCGACTCTTTGTTTCTTTACTTTTCCAACTTTCTATTTAGTTTTACCTATCACACGGCCTGATTCACCCAGGGATATAAGGAACAGTTTATTTTAATAAATAAAAAATAGCTACAAAACTATATGAAATAAGAAAGAACCAAGAGTATAAATTAAAAATTTTGCAAAAAAGTTAGCTATTAAATTATAATGTAAAATTATAATATTTACACTCAAAATTAATAAATAACGGTAATTTTACGTTCTTTCAATTCTTCCGCCAACTATTCGGCATCAGCATTGACGATACGACGCGAAAGAGTGACCAAGTAGCCGAACGGACTCCCAAAAATCGAAAGGCGAACCAATGGCACGAAAGAGCATCCGAAGATTGGTGAGGTGGAGTCGGGTGACGTAGAGGAAGTGGAAGAGGAAGAGTCGGTGGTGGTGGGGGGGGCGGAGCAGGAGAGATGGGCGGGGAGAAAGGAGATAGGACACAACGGCGGCGGAAGAAGTAGAATGAGTGAGTCAAGGGCCACGGGGGAAATCGGATAGAAGTGCAGGGCCTCGCGTCTGACTCGATCCAGGCGAATGGGAATACTACGCGGGGAACACGGCTGATGACGACTTGAATAGGAAAAGGTTACAAAAGGGGAAATGGACACGGTCGCACTGAAGTAAATTAGAAAGTAGAGCACGTAAAAATTCAACCGAAGGGAAGTATTTCCAACGGATGTGTGACCCAGTAAGCTACTCGAGACCAACGGAATGACGGACTTAGCACAGATGGTAGTTTTTTCTCCATTTCACTTCGATAGAGGACTGTAATCTATTTAGAGGTACATTATAAAGCTGTGACACACATTTTTAATACATATCTATATGAAGTTGTGGTTATTTTACGAGGAAATTTAAAAAATTGTACAAATGGATATTATAATTCAACGAGTGCAATATTTTGCAGATCGGTGAGAAAAATCCACTATGCTCACGAAAGATTAAAAAAAATGGATATGATAAAATAGAGTCTGTTATTTGTGGCTACGAACGCCTCGTCAATACTTTATATTACTCGGTTATAAATAAGAAGAAATATCATGACCAACAGTGTCAAAATAATTAAATTCGTTTGTTTAGGTCCAATTAAAAATGAATTATATGACAGGTAAACATCCCACACGTTTGTGTGCACAAGAATATTATCACTCACGCCGATAAGGATTTATGATGAATAAGTCGCTTTCTACATCCATAAAAGGTAATATATGCACCGTCAACAGGAAAATTTTCAAATGGCTAGCCTAAATGAATTAGACTTTTCATGAAAATATGAATTCTTCGATTACATTTCTTACTTACATGCTTTGATATACTATACCGTTCCATCATGTTTTTCATGTTCCAAAATTTTCATTTAAATATATGGTGTTTACTTCGCACAATAGAACAGTGCCTATAAACAATTTTTTTAGATTATATAATGATGACAGCTAAAATAATTACCTATTAGTTCACAATCTAAATCAATTCCACTTCCATAATTTTACAAAATACCACGGCGTACGCATGATAACACGTCATGCGCTCGAAGTGTAAGAGTGCAATAAAAAAGAGGTCCGCCACATATAAGTCATCTCATGTATGGAATCTCCTATTTAGCCCAGAAATTTGACTTTTTACAACGCCCATGGGGCCAAAAACCCGAAAAGGAACAAATTCTTTATACTTTACTCACGTCCAAGTATTAGTATGTTAGCTTCCAAAATCGAATTCAAGCGCATGCATAGCTTTTTTAATTTAATATTTTTTGCTATACCTGCCACGTTCTTACGCAAAATTAACCTCGTGTCAGATTTAGTACTTATTTTATTACAAATATTTGTAACTTTACTCTGTTCGGATTATAATATTGATGTACTTCAATGGATTAAATCTATCACAACAAATAAATTATTACAGAATATTTTCTCTATTTTACCCCACTTAAATAATTTGGTGCAATGATCGATGAAGCCATGCATGGTGACATACGGTTATATGCCATAATATCCTTATACTCAGAGGTAAAGAATTTCAAGCATAAGGAGTTGAACGATAAAATGACGCTGCTATGTAAAACGGCAATTTCTTCCACTTTCTCAATTTTAAAAATAAATCAGAGTGTTCTTCACTAGATTGTATTTGTTTGAAAGAAAATACGACATATTTGAGTATTAATACTTTACTGTGCAATTATTTCGTTATTATTCATAGTTAAAGCGATTAAGTAGGGAATCTTTTGCCAAAATATATTTTTATGACTGGTTAGCGAACATATAATCACTATAAAACATTGAAATACAATATTACCTTAAAAGTCTGTCTCTTTTACCTCATATATTAAGGATTTCATTCCTGTCAGCTACATCAGGGACAAATTAGTGACGATAAAAATTGGCATTACTAAACAGAATTAAAATAAGGTGAACATCATAAAAATTACGTATTAATAATGGATTAATAGGTTAGGAAGTTGCCTGCATAAAATATAGGATACATCCAAACAGAATCAAGTAAGGAATTCATGGCAAAACACCATTTCATCATTCAATATTACATTTTATCTCAATATTCCTAGGAATGAGTGAAAGATAAACCTTTAAGATGAAATTGTGCGTTGGGCCTGACTTCCGAAAACTACCTCAGATGCAAGATACCTGGTGCCAAAATCTCATCGACCACATTTATCAACACGCGGAGAAAATGAAATATTAACCATAAATTTAATTTCCAATCGCCAGCACTCATGTATGATTTTTTAAATTCCACATCCATATTCTCCCTTTTGTCCACCAACGAAGCTTTTTAAAATTATTCTTGGAGGACAAAAAAAAACATCCACCGTCAGCACCAGTTTGTAGTCTTCAAACACCCCGGATGGAACAAAAATCGTTTAAAAGCGTCCGAAGTTTCCGTTCACCAAAAAGGAGGCGGATGGCATTATAAAAAAAGGATGCAATAGCGCCTGAAACAGAGAGAAAGGGAAAAGAGAAGAATAATATCAGGGGAGGGTTTTTTTTACTCATTCCGTCCAACCTCTTCATTTTTTCTGAACGCCGGTAAACAATGCACGGGACCTCCATTCCACTCCTTCCTCATTCCATTACATTCCCCCCTCCCCGCTGTCCCTTTCCTTGCCCCCCTTCTACATTCCCTCCACCCCTCCCGCCTCCCTCGTTACGTCGGTTTGCATGTGGGACCGACGGGAAAAGCGTGCGCGCCGCGCTCACATACAAACATACACTTTTAACACACGTCGACCACTTTGCAATAAAAACGAGACCGCGAGATCGGGGCGACACATGAAGGGCCGGATGAGAGCGAAAGAATAAAAAAAAGACGAGGAATGAAAAGCGAATAAGGTTTTTACGAGTGGTACGCGCGCGCGCTCGGCGGCGTAGTTGAAACTTCAGGCGCGATATGCGCGATGGCGGAAAGCACGAGCGAAAAAGAAAGGCATCGAGTAAAAAAAAAACGGAATATACCACACGTCGATGGCTGATTTCAGTTTTCTTCTTTTTTTCAGGGATCAATCTCATCGGTGTTTTGGTGTTAGCGGCGGATTTGAGGAAAAAAAATAAAGAAATCACTTCACGTGTATAGAAACGATTATATTGCACTACTGATTTTTTTCGGTAAGCGTGTTTGAAGTGCATTCATAGATACGTCTCTCCAACGCTTTAAGCATCACAGGGACTGTTTTTTTTTTAAACTCGAAGCTTTTCAGGCCATAGTTGGAGATTAAATTCCTGATAGTTTTAAAAAATCCGCTCCTGGGCATACAGATTCATGGTGCTTTATTCCTGAGCTTGCGCATGACGCTCGCCCATTGTATTCAACTCTTTAAAAACTGTTGTAAACTCTTTTCCATCCCGTACCTTTGCCGCTAAATAGTAATAAAATTTTTACGGCAGTATTTCAACCGAAACAGTTACTTATAAGAAACTATTTTTCTGGATAGGTAATAGCGAGCATGATCTTGGATTCCAAGATCTATTACGAATACATCACCATAATATTTTTCGGATTAACATTAAATTGAACTTTAAAAATATTCATACATCAAAATACTCTAATCATGTAGCAATTTCATCTGTCCAACAGCTCAAATACCGTCTTACTTATTACAAGGCAACTTTTTCGACCTTATATAGTTAAGAAAATTGTGATGAGCAACCATGTAATTCATTGAAAAAATTAAAAATAGGATTCCGATTGGACTAAAAGCTTTTAACTCATGAGAAATGAAGATAGGGTTATAGAATTACATTTATTCAGGTTAATAACAATTTCACAGGAAATATAACGCCTACGTAGAATTAATACACAAAATTTACTCTCGATTACTAGATATTCTTCGGCTAATGCAATGAATTTGTATTATTATTGGACATTTAAACGAAAATCCATGCACAGTCAAGAATAATACCCATTTCTTTTTTAACACATTTTTTAATATATCTGATCTCACACGATAATTGGCTTTATTAGGTACCAATACACGGCTGCTCTTGCCTCAAGGCATGATAGTTCCATGCTAAAAAGGCAAAATAATAGGACGAAGTGCGTTTTACATTACATGGATGTATACAATGTGTGTACGGCATTGAAAATATGGCAAACTCGGAAGGACTATCAGCCCCAATATTTTTTGTCCTGTTTATCCAAAATTCGGGGATTTGCTACGAAGGCAACGTAACTGTAATCCTTTTATTGCTTCGATGCAGTTGGTGACAGGAATTGCGGATACGGGTTAGTTGGAAGTAAAGACTCAGGGTGAACTAAAATGCATCGAGGACAGATGGAGAGTGACATCCAGAAGCAGATGACCCAAAATAATAATTTCTTTTTTTTATAATTTTGCCGGACGTCGGATCAAACAGACACAACCACTCTCTCTATCTATATATATCCTAGCGTGTGCGTCAGTGTGTTTGTGAGTGCGAGAGGAGACATTTGGTCTTCCATTATGCTCCGTCACGCAGATAATGCGGCGCAGAGGGTGCACTGGAAGCAACAGCCATCCAGCATTCCCATCTGGAATGAAAGGAGGCGAGGAGAAGAAATGAGAAACCCTTTCCATCTCTCCAACCAACCATTCACCCCACCCCCACAAACAGAGCAGTTCCGAACCATTTCGAAAAACTTCCACGCTCTTTGTAACGTTTTTTTTTATTTCCCTAGCCTTCTAGCTCACTCCCGAGTACCCTTCCCCTTCGACCTTCTCCTCTGGTCCTTCTCCTCAACCTCACACGGGGGGATGGCCACATCCCTCCCTCAATGCCACCGAACCCACACATCCAAGCACTCCAAATATCTCCCTCGGCAGCATGAGCTTCCCCCTTCCACCCATAGCCCATAACGCTGTCCCACAGCTTCCTTCCCTAGCCACCACATTCATGACCAGCCACCACGCCGGCAGGAATTCAATATTGATTTTTCTGCAACTAAGTTTTAATCCCCACGAGTTTGCAATTTTTTTTAACCCCTGGGGTGTTTTCCCCGAGTCCAACTCCTTTATTTTTCCCGCTCTCCATTTGCCTGAAGTACTTACTAGATGAACGGAACGCAAATGCGTCTCCCCAACAGTTTCTGCTGCTCTAGGCATAAAAAGTTACGGAGTTAAAAACGAAAACGTGCGGGCATTTAATGAGAATCGCTGGAACAGTGATTCCAAACATTTCCCAGCAGAAAGTTTCTCCGCGGAAAATATCCGTCACCCTTCGAAAACAAGCGGTTTTTTCCTCACACATATATACATATATTCCCGTGGAAATGCAAATACTTCCGCCCGTGCTCGCGGTACAATTAATTAAGTCAATAGGTCATAAAGAGACGGAAGCTCTGAAATAAAAGCCTTTTTAAGGGCAATTTTGAATGCTAATGCACTGTCAAATTAACAATTGTCCTTATGATTTAGCAGAAAAACATTCCGTTCAACCAGCACAACTTAAAATTTACCAGGTTAAAAAACTGTTTTTCAGCTCACAAAATTTTGAAGGTTTAGTTTCTTTTATTCAATATCATTCAATGGTGATGCATCAAAAAAGTGGAAATGCGTATAACGGTAAATTTTCTCTCCTCTATATCGCCGCATGCCAACGAGCACATTTTTCTTCCTGTATTTTCCAACTTCTGAATTCAGCGAAAATTATCGGCCGACGGCATGATGAAACCCAAATCGTCCTATGATAGTTCATTTTACTGAAAGCTCCCCTTTCTATCCCTAATGATACCGAAGGGAACATTTGGCATTTACGGGGTGATTTGAAAAGAATACCAGAACTTCAAAAATGTGCAAGAAACATAATAGAAACTTGTGTTATACATCATGGTAAAAAGTCTCTCGAGCGATATCAATGCGATACTCAAACCCGTTCCACACTCTCACGTTTGTCCATGCACAAATGGAAAAAGACGAATCGTTTATTTCTAAGATTGTGTTTAGCATTGAGTTAACTTTGCTCACTAACGGGATAGTCAACCGTCACAATGTACGCATATTGGAAACTGGAAACCGCTGGAAACAATTGCGCATACATGTGATTCAACTAAGGTGAACATTTTTCGAGCCATTTCATCCAATTAAGTTTACAATCTAAATGCGAAACTTGCGAATGTTCTTTAACCAGAATATGAGAAGTGTAACTCTCAAAAAAAACCAACTGGGTTTAAAAATTTTTTAAATATTAATAGTTGGCAGGAAAATAAACGCGTAGAAATTATTTCCCGAAACGGAAAATATGCGATTAAGTATTTCCATCATTATGATAGTTTTAGAATCTGGATGTAGTAACTCATCGAGGAGCGAACAGTACAGCATGCGCCATCTAATTGCAAAAGAAGTAAACTTTCCTTTCATCCGGATTAATGAAAGACGACACTTTGAGTCAGAGTCCTCTATATTGCCATATAATAACTACAAGAGAGTAGTGTTGAGAGAGCAATCTAGAGGACTCTGCTTTGAGTCATATTCTTACGGCAGCTACGGCCAATTCTTTAACTGTTGAGTGCGCATGACGTTGTATGTTGAACGACATTGTGTATAATAAAATTTAAGAATGAATGTATATGCAATTGCCATAAATATAATATAGTAGATTAATTACGCAACAATATGGAGAGTATATTATCCACAAAGAGGATTTCCATATTCGGCATAGTCATAATCTTCTTAAATACGTAAGTGTACGAAATCTTGCCACCGGATGGGTAATAAGGAAAGCACGCAACAGACGATGTGTCATGCTTGTATCCGACGTGTAAGCTTTTGATCTTTTTCCAATTTATGGATAGCATGTTTTATTGATTTCTCTCCTATAGCTCAAGTTACGGCTGAATGAATCTTTCATTTGGTATCAGATAGGGCGAAATTCGCCTCAGAGAGCTTGGCTGGAACAATTTTGGAAGGCTTATTGGACTCCGTGGAGATGAAAAACATTATTATAATATATGAAAATATTTATATAAACACTATTATAATACAATAAAATGGATATTCAACCAATAAATATGAATCGAAGTCAACTGACACAAAGAGCAATCTAGTAGTTGAAGCGATTAGAGTATTATATTGACATATAAAATGTTCCCTGAATTACTGTTTGCACATTAAATAGATTATTAATTCTCTGAAAACTTAATTAAAATTATGCGGAAATAGTTTTAAATATATCAGGACTAGATACACAAATGGTGCGAAATGTTTTCAAATGCATGATATGCAGATGCCGGTATAAAAACATATTAGAACACTTTTCCATGTATAAACTTAAAATATCATGACGTTTAATTACTCACAAATAATTTAGAGACTCATGCTTTCGTACATACATACTTTTCATACCTTCCGTCCTTTTTTTTCCTTTTTTCATACCTTTCGAAAAAATTTCTCAAAATGCAAAATTCAAGTTTAATGAATGTTTATCTTGATATCAGAGTGACAAATACTTGCAGTTGGAATTTTTTGCAACTGCATACTTACTTTTCTTTGCAAATTAAGGCAAAATTTTTTTTCTCTGCAAACTGCAAACATTTTTGGAGTCAATTTCAATGATAGAGTGCCAAGAAATAAACGCCAGCGGAAGATATTCGCTGAGGAAAATATTGAAAACACAAGTATTTTACGTATCAAGTATTCTACTCTCCATATATTGGAACATACCTGACAAGAATTTTGGAGGTCTGAGTTCCAGTCTCGGTCAATTGTAATGATACTTTTCATAGAAAATGTCTTCCCTTGGTGATAATTTCATCTTCGATGAATTGATCATCACACACTATTACGATGATAATATAAGGCTAATATAAAGAGAGAGAAAAGAGCTAGATGACGTTACATTCACGGACAATTTATGCTTCAACAACGAGACAAGAAAAGCAAGTCGAGTGAAAAGGAAGTCGCCCTAAACCGCAGGGAATTCCCACACTAATCCCTCTCTAAGGCGACTTCGACAGGTAAGAAGAAGGAATAAGAGTGAAACCTTTTGCGAGAGGGGAAAAATAAGGGAATCACGAAAAAAAATCTCTTTTTCTCTTCCCTTCTTATACGCACACACCCAGAAACACGCACCTCCACCCTTTCATTTTCTTGCTCGACCAAAATCCTTCCGCTCCTCACTTTTTTTCACGCGTATTTTTTCAGGCCACGCAAAACATCCAACCCTTGCCGCTGCCACTCGAGTTTACCCCCTGCTGAGGAGAGGAGGGCGATCCGCACCAGCGAAAGACACAGCGTAAGAAACCTTTCGCTCAGAAAGAGAAGCCGAGGTTCTGTGCGACAGAGAGAGGGAGAGAGACCCCTATTCTCGTTCTCGCATACTCCTCTTACCCTTATTCCTTTGGTTTCCCCAAAAAAATCCCTAAACCCCGTATCCCTACAACGCCCAACCCATCATCCGCCAACTCCTTTGCCCGCAACGGATTGAAACAATACCTTCTTCGCTTCGGCTCCCACAACCGTCTCAGGTTCTCCCGTTTGCCTACGAGTCCCGCCCACCTCTTTCCTTGTGCTCAATGTATTCCGCCCAATCTCTCCAGCCTTTTGCTACAAATCCCTGCACATCCACCGCAACCCTCAAGCGTACACAACCAATGCATGCGCCCTCTCGAACCCCTTCTTTTTCCGCCCCTCCGATAGCCGGTGGAGTCAGACATTTTACACATAGTTCAAACACTACTTCAGCTATCCAGTGAACTTGGCGAGGTTTGAGGTCTGATGGATAAGAGCCGAAGTTTATGACATAATTTAAATCACCAATCCTGAAATTTACGCTATCAGAGAAGTGCACAGCTATTGGATCTTTGGCTGCTTTTGAATTTACTCAAAAGAAACCCCATGAATGATGAGGAGTTCAGGAGTGCCAAACCAGATGTTTATAAACTTGCATTGCTTGCACTCTCATTTAATCCTATCTTCTGCATGTGATTTCATTTTTTTCTTCGTTTAAGGGCGTAATACAATGCTAGCTGGCCATTATTTAAGTTCATAGAAGAATAATTTTTATCATAATAAAGCATACTTTTCCTGTTGAACCATTAAAATATGCATAACTACACATCAGATGCGGACTAAATGCACGCTACACGAATAAACTTACTAATTTATTTCATAAAAGTTAGCTTTCATTTACCAAAAGGTTCGTCAACTCTTCCTTAAAGCAATCCGATCCCTTACGGGTCGCTAACGTTTGAAATGAAATAAATTGTCGTATCATATCCGCCACGGGAATCATGCGCTACATTAAACATGAGGCACATATTCCCCAGAATTCCGTTAAAATATCAAATTTTAAAAAAAACTATTTTTTGGCATGAATTATGATTTTATACTTCCATTACTTGCACATTTCAACTGATTTCTAATACCCTTAGGGTATTAAATAATCCAGAAGATAGGTAGAACGGGCAACAAAGGGTCTAATTATATAAGGAAGGAAAGAAATATCTGTAATTTCTCACTTTTTTCTGCCTGATTACCCAAAACAACGGCTAAGAGTATAACACGGATATCCCCCCTTGAAACCTAAGAAACTACGTTTTCCTTAAAGGAATCCATACAGCTCACGGTAACGTTTTCACTTGACTTGAGCTGCATTCTGATCCCTTTCTTGGTCTTCACATTCCCGAAACCCGACCAATCGCCATGGTGTCTTCAACGCATGCAACCATTCTCTCCCGTGCACACAAACACGGCCCAACTTCCTCGACCCACGGACGAACTCGATTCAGTCGCGTGACAACTCTCTGCACGGCCCACCCCCCCATCGACTTCCACCCCATCCCATTCTCCAATTCTTTCTCCCTCCCTCCCCCAACCCCTCACCCGTGGTCGCCAGCACAAAACTTACCTGCGGAGAGCAAAAGGGAAGGCGAGGAGGAGTCAGTTCAGTAATAAGCGCGGCCGTGCCGTGAGGATCGATAGGCACGGAGCGGAAGGAAAGATATTTTACGCAGTGGGCAGGGAGACGAAGGATTGTTTGTGGGAACGGGCGAGGTGAGTCAGTGGGAGAGAAATGAAATGAAAGCAAACTCAGGCTCGACCCAGAGAAAGAGAGATTGTGCCGGGGCAAGAGGTGAGAGGTAGGGAGACGTCCGCCCAAAGCGAGAGAGAAACAAGGGTTCTGGTTTATTCAAGGACGAGGACCGACGGAGAGTGAGTTTGGGCGCGGACCAACAGAGGGCGAGAGTGTGGGGAGATACACAAACGCCCTTAAAAGGAATGTAATGAGACGTTCTCGATGACGGTTTGCACGTAGTGACCCTAACGTTTGCTGTCGGACCGAAAGGTCTGTGGCAAAGAATTGGACAATTAGACAATTGGGTCATTTCTAATACCCTTTGAAGAATGCAATGATTGCAATTCAAATGGCATTTAGATAAATAAATGTTGGACTTATAAGAACGCAATACATTTATGGAAACACGAAATAAACGTTTCCTTGAGCGAAAAATCATTATAGTTCCCTCCATCCTCAACGAGGATCCTCTCGAAGAATCCCGCTGAAACACGAATAAAACATTAAATAATTCAGTGTGTTTTCGTCATATAAGTCTCTTATCACCAATATCTTTGCCTTACGTGTGCTATGCTATAACTTACGCGCACTAATGTGTTCCTACATTGGTGTTATCTGTCCTCTATCTATTCTCTCTGTTAGTTCTGTTTTACCCTTGATCGTCTAAAAAATACATATATAAAGCGTAACATACACTTGGAGAATAAATTTTTTTGTATTTGTAAAGAGACCCAACATTTATGTCATTGTTAAATGATGAAAATGTCACATGATATTAATTCCATAAAATAGTGCCTCAGAGTATATCGAACATTGCTTAAAACTGTACAAATGATCGATCTTATACGTCTATATAAAACACTTATAAGTAAATTATTCCTTGAAAATTAGACCAATAAGCGTAAGAAACGTCTTGACAGCTGATTCCTCAAATTAAAACTGAACAAAGGCAAAGGTATGATCGATGAAAACGGCATACATTGAGAACTCTCGTTACATTCCAGTCGAGCAGTTAATGGGGGCATTCACCTCGAAGTACGCCATTTTAATTGTTTAACCTCCTTCGTAGAGTCCTGACTGGAAATACAGATGAAATAATGAGGTAAATGAAGTGGATGTGATGATAATTTTCGAAGATGCCACAGTGACGAATTCAACGTACATATTAATGTATACTGGTATCCACATATTTGGCCAACAAATTAGACATCAATTATCTATAGCTTCCTTTAATATTTGTAAAAATTCCGGCAGTAAAGCTAAGCCAAGAAGTAACCGCTTGTAAGCAAGTGAAAACCATGGAATATTCCTTATAAATGATCCAACCAATGGGTGAATGCGATGTTAATATATTACATTTTGAAGTTTATACAAGGAAAGAATTATTTTGAGAAAATATTATCCTGAAAATTATTTTTCTTCAACTAAATTATACGGTAGCTCACCTTTGCGTGGCCAAAGATGGAAGGGTTTAATTAGCAAATCACTCACGAGAAAAAGTACAAATTTATCGCTGGAAGACTTATTTCAAACATTAACACAGTTTACACCAGCATGAAATCTAAGAAAAATGTTAACGAGTCTCATGTTAAAAAAAAAAATTTAATTTATTAATGATTATTTTGTAACTATAACGTAGAAATTATATTTCAATCATATTTTTCCGTCAGATGAATTAACGCCGAGTAAACACAATTTTCTGCATGATATTTAGTGAAATAGTCTTAGAAATACGGATATTAAAGGTTCTTGCGTAGCACATGAGGAGCCGTAAGAGTGATGGTTCCGACCCATTAAGGCAATAATCATGAATTTAAATGGTCTTACTGCTTTTCAAGACTGACCACCCATTAGAAGTTCCTTGAAAGCTGGACCTAATGCATTTGCCATGCTCGAGGGGACTCTGATTACTGAAAACTACCTAATAGCATTTGTATCCATGCGCAGTCCGCCAGTGTAATAAGCACATAGAGACGACCAATAAATGTCGCATTCCTGCGTTTTTCCATACTTGAGAGATCTTTGCTTGGTTGAGTCCCAGACGCATCAAATTAGTACGCATATAACTGGTTTTATGTCTAAGGCAACTCATTATTTAAAACCCGATCCACATCACGAAGTAATAGAAAAAGTTCTCAATTCAACTTAATGGAATGTAAACATCAGTAATTTCCACGTTTACCCCTGAGGTGTGAACAATTTGTCATTGCAAGAATAAAAGTTTAACTTTCCTCAAAAACAAAAAACTGAAGGGGGATCCTATTATTTTTAACTTCAACATTGAATGCAAAGAAAAAAATCATTTCATTTCTTAATTTGATGCATAACTAAACTGATAAAAATAATTGTCTAACAAAAGGTAAAATTCTTACTGATATTAGATGAAGAATAAAAATGGAAGAATGTTTCAAATTTATGCGAAGGCACATTTCTCTCACCAGATTCCATGATAGAAATAATAATTTTACCTAAAAGAGGTATAACCTTGTTTTTCCTTTTTCAACTATAAAACTCAGATCAATGCTACCGCTAAAAGAACCTCATGCAATGCTTATTCAGATTCAGTATGAGTAGATGTAGGTATTGCAAGAGCTCAGGGGGTTGGCAAAGAGGCGAGTGCAAGATAAAAATAGCGGCAAGAGAATAATAAGTCATCCTGTTGTGGACAGGTGCAGCTGCCTCGGGGGTGGGTGCTTCAACTTTAAATGAACGATCACGACATGACAACCCCTGGATTACGCCTTGAGGGAGTCCCTTCCGTCAGTCCCGTTGAATTTCCCCTCTCACAGGGACGGTGAGGGGCGTAGGGGATAGATGGACCACGAGATATAGAGGGTGCAGAGAAAAAGGCTGCTCAGATGAGTTTCAAAAAGCAGCTAAAAAACGTATTTTCTACCGAAAATATACACTTTCTTCAAAATAAGGTAATAATAACCGTGCTTTGCCGCATTTCATATTCTATCCAATATTGAATGTAGTTACCATTCTATATATTCGTGACTTTCACTGAAGTAAATCGTAGAGTCCAGGATGACGCCAGATTACTTTCACAAAAGTCCGATGTCTAGAAATATCGAGAGGAAAGGGATAGGAGACTGGAAGGGCGTTTACGGAATCTCAGGAGAGACTGGAAGACAACTGGCGGCAGGACGCATAGCGGAGAGTGGAACAAACAGGGAAAAGCGAAGAGAGAGGAGGATATCCATCAACCCAGAATGGCTCTTTTGGATGTTTATAAGAAGGGATGAATACCTTAATGCCGACGTCCAAGGAGAGCGGAGAGGTGCTTGAGACCTGCACTAAGGAGCTCATATGAAAGACTCCTCTCTTCTTAATTTTCTCGTGATTAAAATGCGAGGATAGCTAGAAAGATGTTAACTTCTACTACATGAATGTTAAAATTTTTAGAAAAATGGCACCTAAGGCAAATTTTAAGGCATGAAGTAGAATAGTAAAAATCGCACTTCTGCCTAGCCGCACGAATGGTTTTCGTGTAATTGTTGGACTTGCAAATGCACATGCACAGAAGCTTTGCCCACACTAATCTATCCCTACGTGAAACTCTTCAAATGGATTCCATATTTAAACAAAGATACGGAAAACATACATTGCGTCAAAAAGCTAGCCGCTATAGAGCATCTAAAATAATCAATGGGCTTTTGGTAGTAACGCTAAATAGTTTATTACGCTAGCTTATTTGATTTCTTTGTCCAAATACATGTATACATACCTTCACTGTATAGTTAAGTGTGGGTTCCGACCTGAGACCAAAATGGCCAAGATAAAGCCTAATAACATGCATGTTAATGGCACTAGGGGACCAGTCAAATAGATGATAGAGCTTTGGCATAAATAATAAAATAAGGTTAAACGAGTTAAGTAGTTACTTTTGTACCTGATACGAGAGTCGTTCAATAAATCCTTAGAATCTCCAAGAAATTTCCGTCTTAGTCTAAAGTTCATGTTAACCTGTAAGCAGCAAGCACTCTTGACTAGGCAGCAGTTAAAGTTTCAGCTGTATTCATCACATACTTTCATTGTTGTTACCGACTGCACAGAACAACTTTCATTTGTTTGTAAAAATGGATGAAGGGAGTTTTGTGCGGTGATCAAACACTTATTTTTGAAAGTGTTTACCCTAAAGGAAATCAAAGCTCAGTTGTACAAAGCTCATGGCACATCTGATTTTGTGTTTACAACTGTTAAAATTGGGTTAATGACTTTAAACTAGGCCGAAAATCCAAAAAAAAACGTCGTTTCGGATGCGCCGTGGAAGTGACAATACCCGAAATGATTGGCAAAATCCACGATATGTTTTAAAAACAGACGATTCAAAGTGCGCAATATAGGTTAGGCTACAGGCATATCGTATTACGCAATAGGTTTAATTTTAAAAGAAAATTTGGGTGTGAAAAAAATATCGGCAAGATTGTGCCGCGTTTGCTCACAGTGGAGAATAAATTCAATCGTGTGGTCATCCAAGAGACTGTTTTGGCGCTTTTCCTTTGCAATTATGATGATTTTCCGCGTCAATATAAAACTTTTGATTAATTGTGGTTTCATCACTACACTACAAAGACAGTAGAAGTGGTTAAAAATGGAATTTCGAGGATGAACGGGCTCCAAAGCATTCCAAAATTATTAAATGGGTACGTCTGGGCATGGTAACGATATTTTGGAGTGTATGCGGAATACTCTGTATAGATTACTTGCATAACGGATAAACGATAACAGGAGAGTGCTATGCATCGTTATTGGATCGGTTAATAGTAAAACTCAAGAAATGAAACAGAAAAATTTCTTCCTTCAACAAGACAATGCACGGTTGCATACCATTTTAGTTGTAATAGCCAATGTTACAGAATTAAAGTTTCAATTGTTATAAAATTCATCATATTCGCCAGATTTGGCCTTCAGTGACTTCTTCTTATCTCAAAACTTGAAAAAATTACTTGATGGACAAAGGTTTACGTCTAAAGAGGAGGTCATCATCCAAAGTAATGCCTATTTTGAGGATATCCCGAAATTCTACTTTTTGGACGGCTTAAAATGCTTAGAAAAATGCTTACAAAACTTATAAAGCTTAAAGGAGACTAAAATGAAAATCATTAAAACAATTGGCCCAACATAATTTGTTTCTATAGCTTTTTCTGAGGACTTATTTAACCACCTTTGCGCATTCTTTTCAATGAGGTAATAGGATATATTTAAAGCCAAAATGTAGGCTCAAAAACAGTATTTACTATTTCCTTCCCAGCGATGTCAGGAAGAGAGTCTATTGTTGTGGACAGGAATACGGGGAGGGAGAGAAGAGAGTCTCCCTAACAACGGCCATGGTTATAAGATGGGATGAAGATCTCAATGCCAACGGCTTGAGGAGTCCACGGGAGAGGCGCGCGCTCGCTCTAAGCAGCTCACATGAACGAGTGACTATTGCAGCTGCCGGGTAAACTGTGGAGGAAGACCGCTCGGAGCGAAATTAATGACGGCGGATTCCGAGAAAGAGAGTCTCCTCCACGGTTTGTGGGCGGGGTGGGAGTGGCCCAGGAGGTGGATCGGAGGGGGTGGGGGTTGCGAAGGAAAGGGATGGGAAAGTGGGGTGGGGTGAGAGAGAGAGAGAAAGAGGGGCGTTGCTCCACCTTGGTGGTGGGGGCCGAGATTGTGTGGGAGGTGGAGTGGGGAGGTGTTTTGTTGGAGGGGGGCATAACTTGGAAGGCACTAGCAAGAGAGAGAGTGGAGATGAATCTGAGAAGGAAGGGTTTGTCTTAAGGAGAGGAGCAGATTTCTCCCGAGGGAGGGCGAGAAGATGATCGAGATTAAGGAAGTTCCGCTTTGACTACGTAAACCAATTCAAATACTGAATGGAGCAATTTGGGTTCCTACTGTTTAAGTAATACCGCTTTTACTGATGGCATACTACAGTTATACTATCATCTCGGGCTAAGAACGTTATTAAAGGAAAAATTTGGACTCTCTGTCGCACCCACGGATATCTAACCTATGAAGGCGTCATATTACCACTTTATCTTCATGCATTCAATAGACGTTGACGTTAACGGAATCAGTTTTTACAAAATATGTTCTTTTAGAATTTTTATGTGTAACGTTCCATTTGGAAGATTAAAATTAGTATCGAATTTAGAATAAAAGCCGTAAGATCTATCAGGAGTGCTGATAATTAATTATTATTTCAAAGTACACCAAGGATAAAATTTGCCATGAGAAAATCACGGAACTTAGCTTATTTTAATTGATACTTATGTTCGTGAATTGACAAAATATACACAATAAAATCGAAATATAGATCAGATGACCCATGAGAAACAAATGAATTGTTCTTTCATAGTAGAAAAAAAGTAGTATAAATTCGTCATATACCGAAAGTGACCATAACTTAGACATGATGAAATGCCAGCTAAAATTATAAAAATCGAAAATAATATGGCAGATTGAAAAGTTGAAGGAGACTCAGCATATTAGGAGGAGGCTTGTGTAAAACTTTTATCTAGCAAGTTTCCCCGCTGCATGATACTTGATAAACAAGCATTTCAGAGAAGCCCACGCGGGTGTATTATTACAGTATTCTACCAATTAAGGTAAGTTTCCATGGAGTACTAACGAAGTATTCTTGGAGCCTCCCCTTCCTTCCATCACTGCCCTCTTCAATTCACTATATGGCTTACTCCATTTCAATATATCTAAAAATCCTATTCTTTTCCTCCCTCGTTTAACTAACATTCTACCCTCTAACACCGCTTAAATCATCCCCTCCCCGCCAAGTACTCGCACCATCCAAATCTTCTGTCTCCTCCTTATCTCATCTAAAAACGCTGGTGTATAACCAGGTTAAATTCTTAGGACCATTGCCAAATTTACCATGTAAAGGAATACTTCACTCATGTTTACGAATGATAATATATCCACAAACTAACAGTAAATATTCGCTGAATCCTTGCAAAAGACATCAAAAAGCCTACATCGACAAATTACATTTACTCCATGAATTCAATATTCTGATTAACAGATTCATCTTGATGAAGGAGAGTAAGATGTCTGGAGGCGGTTGAGGGAAGAAGGATGATCGAGATTAAAGAGGGTGGGAGAATACGCGGGAGGAAATAAAATTGAGAGAGATTTGTAATGCGGGGTGGGAGGAAGGAATGAAGGGCTTGTATTTCTGGAGGCTCATCGGAAGTAGCGAAGAGAGGCGTGGGAGAAATACTTAGCTGGAGTGAAAGGAGGGGGCGGGGCAGATATATAAAGAAGGGTGCGAAGCAAGGCTCCTCTGGGTGCGAGAAAGATTCTCGCGAAATCTCTCCGACGATGACGATTATTCGATCATTACGTGTGCTATTGCTGGGGGGGGAGGAATTTCGCTTATACTTTTCATTATTCATAAGAGAAGATTCTATCACATCTAAGTTGGCTGTAGCGTATCTTATAGAGTTTAACTTGACCCATAGGTAAGAGCTTGGATAAAAATATTTACAGGCGTAATTTGATGACCAGCCGTTGTAAAATATCGTCGATTATTATTTTTTTAATTCTTCATTTATGGCTACAGCGTGGGATGCCATTGAGCACAGATTTTGTGTGGTAAGTCCTTAATTACTCAAATCTATGTTCAGCACATGCGTCTTCGTTGGTCAATTTGTTAACCAAATTGATTACGTGTTCGAATTAATCCGTTTCATTGTTTAAATGGAAACAAATGAAATGAACTGTTTCGTTTGAAATGCTTTGCTTTCGAGATTACAGTCGTAGAATTTCATGCACGATAAATGAATTTAGAGTACAAAAATTCCTCGTCACATCAAAGGTGCCATCGCCGCTTTAAAATGTAAGAAAAAAAAAGCATTCAATACGTGCAGCATTCTTTCCACTTATTTGAGATGGATAATCAATCTCGTCGTAAGAGGTGCTGAATAATCAAAAAAACAAGAGCAACCATCACTTTGCCAACTAATGCTGAGATGAATACTTCTCCACTCGCAGGGAATTGAAACAATGTAAAAGTCAAGTTTGCTAGGGATTCGAAAAAATATACTAGTACAAATCTCGAGACATTCATGAAGACGAAGTGATCGCTGTCCCGAGAGTCATATCGAAATATATAGCGGCGCATTGACAAGGTTCATAATCAGCTGTGAGAATCAAACAAAGAACCTATGGCGCTGAGAAGACGATACGTCTTGAAGCTACAACGATACACAATGGAAACAGTCCACGCAGGGTACACAAGGACACCTAAGTGCACAAACAATGAGGAGAAGAGGAGAGAAAAGAAGCAAAAAAATTAACCATGCACGCTAGGGAATTACTAATGGAGCGCAGTAAAGACGTGAAAAACGAAAAAAAAGAGGTCTGAACAGTTGGAAAAAATATTCGAAGCAGACTCAGGGAATGTCGTAGGAAAAAAACGTTGCTGAGTGAAAAGAACGCCCACCTCAATCTCAACACAAAAACAATAACAAGAACACTCATCTTCTAGAATAGCGTCGTGATGTTTGGAGCGTTACACAATGGGACCTTTTCAACCGTGTGCAAGGTAGGGTGAGAGGGGGGGGGCGTGGTAGGGGGTTGGATGGAGAGAGAGAAAGACTGACAGAAAAGAAAAACAAATGAGTATCAGCCCACGAAACCATCTTTATTTCTATCCCTGTTCCTCACCACAACACCGCACTCTCTCTACTCCGCTTCGAAATGTACCTGTACGTACATTCACATCACCCGTTCCCTCGACTTAGTGAGAACTACCGACCTACCAACTCCATCCATACGCCACATTGGTCTCGCCCCGAAAACGTTCTCCCGCAGCCTTGCTGAAGGCAAAACCCTGGAGCTCAACAAATTAAGAACGATGACAACGCGTTATGGAAGAGACGTATTAAGACGTCGTTGCCGTGGGGGGTGAGAGGAGGAGCGAACAAGATGAGGATGAGAAGGAAAAGGGTTGTGCTGAGGGGGAAGAGCGTGATCGACACGGAGACACACTCGCACACACATTTATAAGGAGAGCCGCACGCCCAAACACGCATGCAAGCAAACACAAGGGCGAACCCTTAAAGGAAGACGGAGACATGCTAATAGGGCGAGAGGGGGTGTGGGGATGGCTTTGGCCTGTGGTGGGGGGGGGGGATGTTATGAGAGTGGGAAAGCGTTTACACTTAATAAGAGCGCTCACCGCGCTGACACTGTTTCCATCCACTGAATCTCTCGGTCGTGCGTCCCGGAGATAGCGGAAACACAACACAGGTATGCGACAGATAGACGGAGACGGAGGGAATGAGGAATGTACGTGGCTTGTAAGCGGAGGAAACAAGGCTGGGGGAGTAAGATACCACCCATTTAAACCCGTTATTTTAACCTGATGAAGAACTTCTAGGCTAGTATAAACATATGCGCTTCATTAAGGAGCAACTGTCTCAGGATAATAGTAAATCGCTATATGTGTGTGTAGGTAATTGGTAATACTCACGATTTAGCTCTGCGTCCCTCCAATTTTAGAAACCGTAAGTAAAAGCTCATAAGATATTCCACTTCCTAGCCTTTGCACAAGCACCCAGTGAGAAAAGTGGGGTCAGCGATATTTGGTCTCTCAACCTCTCACGGAGTAAGGTCGTAAAAAACGCTCTTTTTGGTGAATCAGGTAATTTTTTGTTACAAAATCATCCCATGTAAAAGCACATGATGGGACTTACAATATGGTTTTGTGATCTCACATTTATTATCAACAATAGCTCCGTATATACCTGTATTCATAGCCATAATTACATATGCATGTCGATTAGACTCATATTATACGCTATACGATCGTAAGCCCGGAATTTTCTATGTGAAATACTATATTTATAAATTATAATAGTCATCTTTGGCCAACAGAGGACAAGAAAAATGTGCCAAAGCGAAAAACAGATAAACATTCTAAAGAAATAGAGGGCAGTCTCCAAGACAACTTATGGGTAAAGCACCCACAGTTGATTCAACTACTACCAATAATCAAAAAGTATTATGGTAGGTGAAATTAGGCCCCCCAGCCACTCAGGGAGTAGAGCCATAGGACGGGATTTTTTCGATGGTCGAGGTAGTGATAGGTTAGGAAGGGGAGTCTCTCGAGGGAGCGAGGGATGGTACTGACGTGGAGAATGAGGAAGGATAAGGGAATAGCGTTTGGAACGAGACTGAGTGGAGTGGAGGGAGATGTAGAGTGCTCAACATCATCGCGTCGACGTAATGAAATTATATCCGTTTCAGACAGATTATCGTTCGTCAACATTTCCCCCGTCAGCCTAAGAAAGCGGAGATTCTCATACCCACACGATCTATAGATTCTCGAAAGATTGGTAGGTGGAGAAATATTGAAGGAGATTAACAAGGTTCGCCTTATAACTAGAAATGAAAATTTGTTCATTGTGTGGAGAAGAAAATGAACACAAAAATTCACGAGGCATGCTTTCTTCCAAATAGATCAAAGTGAGTGGAAAGAAAAGCCTCTATTATTTTATACCAAGCCCTCACCGAATTCAAGTCATAGCAACATTATTTATAATCAAATCCTACTTCACATTCAATACCCAATATCAGTAAGCAAAATGTGTCTATTTTTTATCCAACAAGAATCCGGAAGTAAATTGCAGTATTTTGACGAGGATTGATCATGTAAGTGTCCATACAATGTAATACTTCTACTTTTTTAAGAAGTAAGAGCCATGTTCACAGATACACAATTAACCAAACCTGATATAGCCGTACACGGTTTCTTACTTACGATTATGATTGCGCTCTCAAGCTCATTCGCTTTCATTTAAAACTTTTTCATCCATATAAACAAATTACGCAACTGTATAAAGTTGTTAAAATTCAAATTTTTAAATTGAATCTATTAAAAAATACAGAAACCGTTAGTTTACTTAAATTGGTCCCGGTAATTTAGTTGGAAACAGGAGGAAGGATACGTGTCTGCAAATAAAATGACACGCTTGAATAAGGAGGCATATCATCTTCTCAAAGAACATCTCGCTAAGCAGCGTCAGCATTATTTGATCCCAAATCGGGTAGCTGTTGTCTCCCCTTTGATTTAGTGAGGAGGACTAAATACCCAAGATATTATTTCAAAAGAGTCCTGTAGCAAAATTACGAAACACTTCAGAGAAATTTTCATATACTACATACAGTAAACAGAATTCTGGTGAGTTTGGGATGGAGAAGTGGCTTAGGAACTAATTTCCTGAGATGTTGCACAACGGATATATGCTCTCAAAGGCATGGCGCGAGGTATGATACACAAAGAGATGAATATCAAGCAAGCTTCTCCATATAAAACCAATATGGGCGCGGCTCTACCAAGTAACTCTGAAAATGAAATGCCATGTATAACCTAATGAGCATTGTCTATTATTTCACTATGAGATGATATATCAAAGGGATTGCCTACATGATGAATGGCGAGCGATATAAATTTAAATATTTCAAGCAACATTACGCTATTGATTACCAAGGTCTTACACCACCATTAGATTACAGGTGGCTATAAATACAATCACTGTGCCAACACTATTTTGAAAATAAAAGGCATACATCATATAAGCATTTTACTTCGATAACGTAAGTCTAGTCAATATGCCAGTTATTCTATTAAGCAATACATTTCCGAAGACAACAATTTCATGCTCTCATTTGGCATGGCGGTAATTAATTTAACTTCGAAATCTAAGAAACCCAGGGAAGAAACTATGAAATCCCACTCCATAAAATACTATGTTGAGCAACATTACTGTTAAGAAGCATAAAAAATGTGTCAAGTTTCTACATATATTTTTGACTGTTTCAGCATGCATCTCTGGGCAGATTTTTCACTTATAAAGACTTGTTACGTATTAGCTAAAAGGAAAAAAAATTGTGACATAATGCAGAAACAAAATTAGCCCAGCTATAACTCTTAATCCATACACGCAACAAAGTAGTGGAAATATACAGTTAATGTATCAATTATTAAAAATTACGTAATAAAAGTCAACAGGACACACGAAACATTTTGATGCATTATCCATGGTTGGTCATTTATCCAAGTCCACAAAAAGAGGGCCGAAAATATAGGCGACTCAAATGTATCACACCGTGCATGATTCCTACTTTTAACAGCGAACAAATCACCACCACCTTCACACGTTTAGCGAGGGGCTAGAATTTCTTCGACACACAAGCCGTTTACCCTAATGATTCTCGTCTATTACCAACCCTCCATCATTTTCCAAGGCTGTATAAATCTCGACCGTCGGAGGAAAGGGGTGAGAGTATTAGAGGAGAAATGAGGTCGCTTCGGGGTCACGCATTGTCTCTCATTTTGATCCACCATCTAAATTGAAACACCTGCGCCGGATCAGAGTAAACGATTCCAAAGTTCACCTTCGACTAACGAGCGCACTGCTGCAAGAAGAAGACGACGTCAGAGTGGATGAAGGCTTCATGGGGAAAGAGGACGGGGGCGTGATGGTTTGAGGGGAATGAAAAGGGAGGGGAAGTGGTGTCCTCTTCTCAGCTAATGGATTGCAACAACAAAATCGCACACCAAAGGGCGTAAATACTAACATGCGTACAAATAGGATGATCACTTTGCAGGATAGATGGCTCCCACCTACACCGTCCGTTTATCAGAGCGATCGAATTCATCACTATGGATATTTTATATGCCGACTTTATTTCATTGAAAGTTACAGTCTTCCGTCATGTTTCGTTGATCCATACATTAGGATCTATTTTCTATTCATATTTATAAAACTGCTGATATCCGTAAATAATTAACACTCTAATCTCGTGATATTGATTCATTCCTAGTTAAAACTCAACAAGCTTGCATATACCTACTTGTGAGTATAAAAAAATATGAGTTAACGCGGAGTGAACCCGAAAAACAATCACCTATACCTACTTGTTTCACACTTTTATTAATTTTAATATAGCCACTAATTCCACATTGAAGAAATATTTAAACCGTTTCATACCGCGTAAAAATAAAGTTGATGCAAACTCTAACCAAACTGATTTAGCGGCAGGCAGGAAACAAAAATCTACTATCGCAATTAGCAAATGCATTAGATACTCAATGCTGAGACATTTTATGAAAAAAATTAAGTTCAGAAAGAGAAGAATTCATAACAGATTCCTCAAGCAATTGGGCAAAAAATCCTTATTGTTGTGATCGTGACCATGACAATGAACAGCTTATGGAATGGGAGACTATTTTGACTACGATTGTTTGCTCTCCTAATTTCTTCCTACGCACCGCCTAATGGACACCGAGAACAGATCGTGCGAGCTCTAAACATTAGCGGAGATAATTGACATGAATCTGAAAAAACACATGTAGATGAATTGTAAACACGCTATCAGATAAGATATCGAACCGTATACCGGCGGGTAACTGAATACTTAGAGATCATTGATAGCGGTGTGGTCAATATGATCGTCTGCAAGCAACTGATAGTTTAGTTAGCTGTGAAAATAACCTCTAGGCTTATAACAGTAGATATCCATTGGCACCCAACAAAACCAGTGTTGTGCTTTCAATGCGTGCTATGCTCTCCATGAAATCTCATACGAATTTTTGTAACGATCAAAATAATCTAGATTGAGGATCCAGCTACGGAACTCCTGCTTCTTGAATATCTTTATGTACTGGATACCGTTATTTTCGGCGCAGATAATTGACGCCTTGACACACTGCCGTGTCTACGGCCGCGATTCAGAAAAAAATAGGTACCCATTAGATCCCGGTAAACTTATTGTTAGTGTTAAATCATTGCCTCAAAGCGTCACTCCACAGAGCTGAGGAACAAGTTGGACAGAGAGAAAGACAGGGAGGTCAGGCACCTCTCGCTTCCACTCCCCTTCCACGCTTCAGTCACGACAATGGGGAGGAGAGTGGGGGAAGAGGAGATTGAGTCGACACAGGGAGAAAAGGTCACACACACTTAACACATTAAGCACACAAACTCCGCATCGCGGTCACCATACCACCACGTCTCTCCCCTTCTCCATATCTCTATTCGTCCAACCCTCCCCTTGTTTCCCCTTCCCCTCCTGTCCCCCTCGCTGCACCTCGACTGCCTCCCTCAACCCCTCCATCATATCATATATTCGTTTTTTTTCTTTCTACCCCACAGGGATTTTTCCAGCCGTGTCCCATCGCTCATGTTCCCACCATTGCGCCTGCAGCCACTTTTCTCGATTGATACTAATTTGACCCCGCTGTTTAAACTTGTCCACTTCCAGCCCGATGACGAGACGAGGTCGGAGAAAAAATCACTATATCCCGCATTGCATGAGTTTCAATCTTACGGCCGTGTTCAGTGATAAGGACTTTGTCTTGCATTAATGTCAATTAGAGTCACATTCATCACTTGAAAGCGGTCGAAAAAGCTGGGAATGACATTCTAGCCCTCATATCATTTTGAGTTCTCTGGTTCTCAATCATGCATAGCTCGCAGGTGCAAACTTAGGAACTTATAATTTTCTTAACAACTTTTTCATTCTTATGCATATTTTTATCTTCTTACGGCAGTTTTTTGAAAGCAAAGAACTGTCTAACATTGAGTATTATCTCAAATAGAGACAAATATTTTTATCAAGAGACAAAATTTATTGAATGATTAAAATCAAATTACTCAGCCGAAGTATGGGTTCAGAAGGGGAAATTTTTGAACGAAATAGAATGATGCACATTTTTCATGCCATAATAGAAAACTATCAATGAAAATATAATTTGATGAAAATTTCCAAGAAAAGTTTTCTAATACAGCAAAATATTGCAAGATGAATGTCGACGGATTTCCCAAGGAACCCTTTAAAATTTATAATTGTCACGATTTAATTAAAATATACGTTAATTTAATCCATAAATATCGTTTGATCTTCACCATATAGAATTGCAAGATGCAATTGCGTCAAGGATTTCAAGATCCATGCTAAAAACTAAGGATATTTTTCTCATGAAACTAGACTGCGAAGACATGGGGTGGACTGTATTTTTATTGTTTAAGCATCAAAGATTGAAGTGAATATTGAGGTTATTTCACAAAAAATCGAGTTCGAATATCAAGTGAAGCCATTAAAACTTAAAGTGTGACGGATTTGTCGAGCAAAAAATTCATGCTAAACAAAGGACAATCAATATTGTTACAATATGTGGGCTTTTTATCATCATAAAAATTTTATACACCTTATCAGTATGTACAAAGAGAATGAAAATGTTGGTTGATACTTATTACTCGACAGTAATGAGGTTTTCCAGCAAGTTCTCTGCTCTCAAAAGAAAGTTTTCCTTAAATTTGCTGTAGCGGAAAATAGAAATTTCCTACTGTGAACGATAAGATTCACTAAAGAAACAATCAAACTATCTTAAATATTTTTCCATCTGTGTTTGAATGTAATAATATGAGGGCAAAGTACACAAGGAAAAGAACTTTAATAAATGAGGAAAGGCACGAGCAAAATTCACTGCCTCCTCCCTTTACTTACAGGTTGATTATGTATTTGTGAAATGAAGGCAATCAAGAGTGCACATGGAAATTATTTTTAATCATAACCATTGAGAATCGAAAAATAAGCATTGAGTACAATGCCGGCCTCAGAGGCGGTGAAGAAAAGTCCTCGTCCACCAAACAAGAGTTCGCGAGTTCAAGTACCGCCTGGGTAGGTTGCCCCTATTCAGGGCATGGTTGTTTATGCTCATGCCATTGTTACACTCCTTGGACACCCCGATGTAAGTTGGCCAATATGTGCTGTATTCGGAGGTATGGGAATAAATATATAAATTAAATTAATAAAAACTCCTTCGATGAACAAGAACTTTAGGTTACCTGGCAGTGAATAATTTGCATATATCAGAAATAAAATATTTTCAACCGCAATAAATGTCGTTGATGAAGCTGGATCTAAACTATTGGCATATTGTTACAAAATTAAGTGGACGGTAAAGTCAGTCAGTTAGATACATGGTAAAGTCCGGTTTTTCATAAGATTAATTTTAAGTATACCGGGACTAGCCACGGTGATAACTTTACGGGAGTCACCCGCAATGCACAAACTGTGCGAAAAATCCACAGAGAAATAAATTATTCACCTTGACCGGGATTCGAACCCGGATCCCCCGGTTCGCACGATTTGGACTGATTGTGGCATCATATGCTCAGCAATCCGCATGGAGGAAGAATACCTCGGTAGCTGGGTTCGAATCCCGATCAAGGCCAATGATTTTTATTTCTCTGTGGATTTATCGCCCAATTTCCATAAGATTCCGTCGCTAATACCTAGCATTAAAATTCTATACATTCACTCCTTCAAATGAGTGGGGAGGTGAATTCGTAACACGAGGAATGAAATTAGTCTCATTTTTGTCCAGAACAGGTTGAGAAAAGTGCGCACCCGAATCTCGTTCGTTGAATAAAGCGTGGAAAGATACGGTAAACTGCGACAGAATGGAAAAATAAACGTAAAGCAGGCGCGGCGGCATACAGGGCAGCTGCTGCATTCCTTCGCCCTACTTCCACCCCTGAAATTGTGCCCAGTAGAAGACCCTGTCTGGGCAGATGTGGGCGACGCCACTTTCCGACTACTCCGCAAGAAACTTAACGACCTACAGGGAACTTCCGATGGGGTAGACCGTATTTCTATTACTTCATCATCGAAGTCGGAGGTGGATTTGAACGTCAATCGTCCACAAAAAAGTAAGTTTCTTACACCGTAAAGAAGCATACGCATCTGATTTTCTTTAAAGCTACTCTAAAAGAGGAGAATTTAAACAGGACATAAGTAATTTCAATAATATTGAAGTATAAAAAATATCATTTTATAAACAACCATGATTTAAAAAAGGCAGAAATACACAGCCTACTGCACCGTAAATTATTTAAATTTTCCAATTTGAATGATGATAAAGTTTAAAGGTTTTAGATGAACATTTCAGGTACCTATCAAAAACGAAAAACGTGGTATGCATGTAAGATTGTAAATTTTAATACTTTCCGGTCAATACACATCAGACTTGTCTCCTAGTGAAAGCGAATATAATCTTATAAACACATATCTTATTGCACGAGCAGCGCCTCCATTGGATTTGAGTGGCCTATTTTAGAACTCCACACTTAATTTTTATTTCTGAGTATTACTCGAGGTACTCTTCCAATGTGGTAAAAGTGTAAGAACATTGCGTTGTCATCCAGTTCTAAGCTACCCAGGAAATTTCAGCGCTCTAGTAAATCAGGAAGTGGTCGTATTTGAGTTGCACGATTTTTCCCGGAAAGACAAACAAGAAAGCGAGTATAATAAAACGTGAAAATTATAAAATAGTTTTATAAACACTTGAAATTGACCTACCGGAGAATTGATAAGTAAAAATATGCATCAAAAAAGGGATAATGCCAAGAGAGTTATTTTCTGCGACAAGTTTAAAAATATGAAAGAAGTTAGTTACTTGGATATTTTAATTCACATTTTTTGGAAAAAATATATTACGTTTTTATATTCAATGCCAATGACGTTTGTATAGCAAAGGATTCATCATGTTCTGCATGGAATCTAAAAATCTGAAAAACTTATATTATTGTTATTAACGAATTTAAGAAACGAAAATTTGGCCATATTCATAAATTATGAAGATATTATGAACTTCATGCTATCAAAGCCGTATTTGTAAAATTATATTCATCTCATCCCTCTTGTGACAGAAAATTTTTATAGTCATAGAGATATTATACTTTGAATTAGCGAAACTGATTAAGCAAGGGGTTTACTCATGAAGCCCTGTTGAGTCACGTTAAAATGAAAATGTGCATCTTAATCTTTATGCATTGGCAATGATTTTATCAATGTGTGCACACCAGAGTAAACTTGAATGATTTTTTGGAAATCAATTCAATAGGAAGTGCGTCAGAATGATGCATTGAAATTCATTTAAGGCATCCACCGCGCTCATAAAAATTAGGATAATTTCATGAATTTCCAGAGCACAGAATATAATTTGGAAATAATGTAAAGGATGCCTTACTTCTTTTGAACCACATCTTATCTACGACCTCTTAGGTACTTTTACTGACTCAGTTGCAATAAAAAATAAGCAAAAGTATATGGCAGGAATAGGGAAAGGGAAAAAGGGTTTCTCATGAAATTTCCGGGGCTATGTAAAGTAAAAACTTTCTAAAAAAATAGAATCATCTCTGCCCTGATCACACCATCCATCCGCGCTGAGATCCGCCTTATATGGGACTCTAGATTAACTTGTTTTCACCTAATTCTGAAATTCATGCCCTAATTGCTATCCAAAACTTTTAAATTAGAGTAATAAACCAATAGTTTGTTTTTAATAAATAGGCGCGGTATTCGAATGCTTTATTGGAAAAATGCAGAAAATTAGTTTTATACATTTTTTTTCATCTTTCCCATATTTTGGAGATGCCCGTAATATATTTCTCTGAGCACACCCTGAGCCTCAACTGACCTTAATCTGTCTCGATGGAAGGAAAAAGAGGTTTGAAGCCCAACGAAATAATTTTCAAAATACAGTGAACCTTCATTGGATATGGAATAATCTATATTTTCTAGAATAGAACTGATGAAAAGATTTAGCATACATAAATTGACTGTATACTTTCCACGCTTTAAAAATAAAAAGCAAAATATTTTCGAAGTCATGGACGTCTCCTCTACACCCTCCCATTATAAAGTTAACGCTAGCAGGATCCGTGTGTCAGTCAATGTCTCATTTATGCCATGATCTCAGATGTAGTAATAACCTTAAAGTAAGATGGCATTATAGATATTAAATTCAATGAACTTCTCTCTTAAGTTAAATAAAAATTTCTGAAAACATAGAAATACGTAGAGATGAGCACCCAGCCGTAAACCACACTCCATATTTCCTTCACTCTCCATTACAAACCTTGGCACGTTAATTATGATTCCCCCGAGTGACGTTTTTCCCTTCATTCCGCGCTCAAACCTCTATAACGACACTTTCCCTTGAGATCCATTCCCTTCCACAGCCATCTACGTTTCCTCCAACCATTACGTCCCTCATAATTCCCTTCCTCACTCTCCTCAGCCTCCTCCACGTCGGGAACACACGACATCCGCTTTCGATGAAGGTTGGAAGATGGAGAGAAACGGTTCTTCGGAGAAAGGACAGCGAGGGAACCGCTTATTCACATCCCATCCTCCAGCGTAAAAACAAATAAAATGTTATCTAAATCCAACTATGCAATTAAATTTTCATTCTGCTTGAAGGTTTTCATGGAGATTTTGCCTAGACCCACTCTTCCTCCCTCTTCAATTCGCAATACGGCGCAGGTACCCCATTTCTTATTATCAACAAGTCCTATTTTCATCCTGCCCAAAATTTTCTCCTCAATCGCTGACTACTCCCTCAAATCAAAAATTCTGTATCCTCCGTATCTCATATACAAGTTTCCTCTACTCACCGATCTAACACTTCGTCGTTCCTCTTTCCTTGAATCTCTTCACCTCCTTCCTTATCCTCCTTACCCACATCTCGAGCGCCTACAGCCTTTTTTCGCCCTCTTTACTCATCGTCCGCGTTTCTGCACAGGGAAGCACTACAATTCAGCTTAGTTTCTCCCCAAGCCTTTTCTCTTAACTCTTTCTTTCTAACTCTTTATCTTAACTCTTTCTAAGGAACAACTTTCCTATCTAAAAACCTATCTATCGACTATCATCAGCTTTTTCCTATTCATGAACGCATCCTTTGCAAACGAAATTCACTTCATGATGTCCATACTGCATCATCCATTTTCATTTAATGCATTCCTGATAAATAAATCGTAGTACCAAAAAAAAACTCCCTCCACCCGAGCCCTTCTCCCTATAATGCTCATCCAATGACAACAGAATTCACCCCTAGAGAAGAGGAAACACAATCCCTTCCCTCCTGTTGCCCTCACTTCTTTTTAAATGCTTCCCCACCGACGTCCACGACACGCTCACGAGTCGGTCCTCAACCACGCCGAACCGTGGCAACGTTACGACAAGAGTCTAACCCTAATGATGCCACATAAAGATCTCCCCCTCCCTCAAACACAAGTCAACCCCATTCCAACGCCCCATATCCTCCCAGTTCCGCACTTTTCTTTTTCCCTCTTTGTCCTTCCCTCTTGCGCGTTCCAGGGGTGGCGCGGGTGGTTCGGTACCGAGGGAGAGGATTGGTTTGCGGCGTTGCCGGATTGAACCTGCCGACAAGTGCCCTCCCGTTCCACATCCACGATCGCTTTTCCCCCATTTTTCTCTCTCTTTCTCTCTCTGTTCTCCCGACCGACTTTGAGCATTCGTCATTCTCTGGCATCCCCGCGACTTTCTCAGAGGATGATGGGAGAATCCTGCGCTGAGCGAAAGGCAGGTAACCCCGCATTCGCAGGTTGAATGTCCAGGACCATGAGGGACGCAAATAACAAAATGCAATGTAGTGGATATGGGAGAAAAAGGTTGTAACCAGGTTTATATTAGCCAATAAAAAAAATCGCCAGTGGAGCGTATAATTGTATGCCATTCTTAACCTTCCGTCAGGCGCAATATTGAAATTGATAAGTTCAGGTGAAATGTACTTGACAGACACAGATGGGGAAAAAACATTATTTTTTCTTATCATGGCTCAGCGGTACACCCTTAACGTTTAAAGCAACATTATTAGTGCAAACGAACACTCACTTTTTCTTTTTGCTTGTGATGTCTTATTTACTGTTTATTATTATTATTATATTGTACAAGTTACAAGTTGGCTATTTGCCAGGTAGTAACAGTTTATACAAAATAAAAAGAAAAACAAAAATATTGCAAATGAGAAATACATTACCAAAAATGAAACTAGAAAGTGAATATTTAAAATTCAGTGATATTATTTTCCAATATTAATCCTCTACACCTCTTCTTGAAAATCCTTACGTTGTTAGGGTAGGGCTTAAACAGTTCTGCAGGGAGTCTATTCCATTCCGTAATCGTCCTGTTGAGGTACGAGAATTTCTTTACGTTAGTCCCTTGCGGCCGGCATTTCATCTTGTATTGGTGATCATGCCTACCAATATAGCTGGGGTATTCAATCTTCTTCCGTAGTTCCCCCCATGCCTTTTCCCCTTTCAGTGTGCGGAAGAGTGCGCAAAGCCTATTAATTTTTCTTCTCCGTTCTAGTGTGTCCCATCCCAGTACTTTCAGCATTTTACCGACACTTTCGGTCTTTTTGTGTTTCCCCATGACGTACCTTGCTGCCTTTCTTTGCACCTTCTCGTTTGTCCCTTTTCATACGGGTCCCACACTAGTGACGCGTACTCTAAAATCGGCCGGACTAATGTCTTATACGCCTTCTCCTTTATACCCCTGCACACACCGCCATACGGCTCCGGACCAATCGGTAAGATTTGACGTGCTCTTTAGGATGTTAAATTATATGTAATGCATTTTAGCATGTGGATTCTATAAGATCAGTGTTTTTTTATTTTTCTAACTTATTTAGCTAATAATGCTTCTATTTTGCTTAACTATTCCAATATTTTGCATAACTATGCTAAAGTTCCCGCCACTGATCGGTCGGTATAGATGCGAAAAGCAAAAGGCTGCATAGTGCAAGTTAAAACAGAGCCAAGGGTATACGCTGCGTAGTGGCACGGAGAAATGAAAAATAACTCGCACTGCGCCTGTCAGATCCATTGCGCCCAACGGAAGGTTAAACCTCTAAAAGGAAATATACGCTGCATACTAATTAACACGTTGTTAGTCAAGTATGGTGCTTGCTTTAATGCCAAAATACGAAAAAATCTGGATTGCGGCACTATATTTTCACCAGAATAAATTAAAATTATGTTATCATTTATTGAATGGGTTCCTTAAGCAATCCAATACACAATTAGACGCCTATGGAGATTCGGATTAATAAACTAGAGGATAAGTAAAAATATGACCAAAATCTACAGAAATAAACATTTTACAGCTACATGAATGAATTTTTATATATTTTGGACACTGTAATCTTGAATTAATAACCAATCGAATTTTATTTATTTTCTAGCCCTGTGGCATAATATATCTACATAGGAATTGAGTTTAATTAATTCCAGCCTCTAACAGGAATGAAATGGTATAGAAGCCGATCTACGAAGGACTGCCCTGTTTAAAGTTGGATTAGCTGAGAAACTTACAACAGAGGACATCTCCATATTATTCCTCTACGGTGGATTCCTGGAACGATAATACGAGAGTTTTATAATTCAAAATCGTGGAAGTATAAAAAGCCTCTGACGGATACAAGATTGTGTTTAAGGCGGCAGAAACATTTTCCCAGATAAATTCTCCCGAGAAGCAGTTTCTTATGATTTGAGTGACTGGCTGACACATTATTCAACTCAGCGGAGGCTTGCATACTAATATTGCCTGCCACGTCTTAGTTGGGTGTCCTCCAAAAGAAGAGTTTATACAAAAATGGTACAAAAGAAAATCAACAGATGAAGACGACCGTGGTGAAGCGAATCTAAAGAGGATTTCCACATTTGGAGATAGGATGCAACGCTATATTCTTAAAATTATTAATCTGAAAATGATGGAATGTTTTGCACACTACGGAGAATGTGTTTCCTGATGTTGAAAAAGTATGTGACTGCATGTAAAATTATTAAATATGCATTGATTCTCATTTAACTACATAAATATTGGGAGAATGCAAAATTAAGGGAGATGTAATCCCTCTGATATTATCATAACTTCCCATAAACATATTCTATTCCACATCCACCTCTCTAAAATCTGATTTACTTGACAAATACTATACTGTAATCTATATTTTCAGTTTTTCCTGATGCTACGATTCAAGGAGCAAAAGATGATCTAAGAGGCAATTTTAAACTAAGGTATCAAATATAGTCAAATAAGCGAGGAAAACAAGGTGTAATATCGATTTTTATTTTCAAAGATTCTCCCATTCCTAATATGTTGCAGTTTATTGAAAAATACATCATAAATCGGTTTAATTTGGAATAACTAATCATACCGTATATTTGATTTCCAGAAAAATAGAACAAATACGATTTGTGTTGAGAATATTGGTTCCAAAGGGCATTCCTAATAATTTCCACGAAGAGAATGAATAGTTTTCAAAGGATAATAGGACTCACTCTCGTATTTTACCTCACTCTTCCACTCTCCTAAATTCAGCGGAAAGGGTGGGCTTATTGAGTACATTTCTTTTACCTATTTAAAAAGAAATTGTAACGATACAATTCTGGTTGGTCAAAATGATGCGTGGGTTAACTCCAAATATTTACAGTCACATGTTTAAATATCTTAACTAACCTCAATTCGTAGGAATATTTATTATGATATTATCAAGTATTCAATTGAAATAACCAACTGACAAGAAAAATCTCACTCAATATCCTTAGGCTTTGCTCAAACTGGGAAGAACTTCCGGAGACGATCTGTCAAGATAGTGTAAAATAATGCATACATTCTCATTTATTTCACACCCATAAAAATTTATATGTGAAGTTTTGAAATGATGAACATGGATTTAGATACCGCATCACTATGATAACAGTGGATGAAATTAATTTCTACCATAATTACGAAATAGGATATCCTTATGGCATTAAATAATTAATTTCGTTCCAAAGTTAACAATTAGCCCGTAGCTACTATCGTGGTGGAATCAGCCTTGCGTCTATGAAAGCTAACATGGCGTTCTTAAAAGGAGAAAAAAACAAACGAAGGAACTCACGCATTAAACGCGAACGCGGAAGCGATCGTGGGAAAATATCTGCACAGAACGGAAGAACGCCCTATTTTACTTTCCGTTCAGAGCAGTTCTCAATAATAGAAGAGCTGAAAGCTAATTAAGTCGCTGCGGAATCAATGGCTTGTCAAATAATAATTAAAGGACCTTCTCATGCGGCCAGCCGGCGGACCTATATATTTTTCCGTTTTCCCATTTTGTCGACTTCTGGCCGGAAGAAAATCCACCTCCTCCACGCTAGATTGCGTGACTGCTTTATCACGGGGAGGCGGCGGCGCGGCGGTCGGCGCCCGCCCCACGCCTCCCCCTGGTCTTTACGCCCCCCCCCCCTCTGCCCATAGGGAGTCACCCGCTAACCCCCCGCTCGCACCCACCCGACTTCCTCACCCTATTGGCGGGACATAGAAATTATGCCTCGTCTGGAGCACGCACCTCCAAGCAGGAAAAATCCAACCAAATTTTTTCCTTCTTCTTTCCCCACCAGACACAATGTCGGTGTATGTGCGAGGAGATAAGGCCGGGACGTAATTCGACATTTCTTTCCCGACTCTCTCTTTCTCCGGGGCCGAACCTATTGGGAGGAAGGGAAGGGAATTAATGCCGGCATCCACGGTGGCGGTTCAACGGCATTAGAGTAATTCGCCGCGAGGAAATACAAGAGAAAACAAAACGCGGAGTATAAAGGGGAGGGGAAGAGTAGATCGGCACAATAAATGGGGTACTTGTGAAGACAAATAAGCAGTGGAAGCGATTACGTTGGCATAAGGTGATATTTTTCCGGTTACAAACGAGCTTTGCTTGCGTTAACTCCCGTGAAATGGTGAAATAAATGATTTCAAAACGTAAGGAAAGAATTTAAAAATTAGTTTTCGTCTTGGGAACTTAAATCAAACGTAAAATATGACCATGCCTTTTTATCATTGTTTATCGTAAGATAAGGCTCGAACATATTTCGTGCTGTTACCTCAACTAAGGCACCCATGATTTAAATCCATGGTCGTCTTTTATCATAACCCTTAACGGAATGCTTAAGCCATATTCAGGTTAAATTTTCCTCTATCACGTGCATCGCAGCATGATATATGGATACTCATAGTTTTTTCTGGGAAGTTCTGGATGTGCTGAGATTATTTTCCCGCTTAGATACGGGTCATAGATACGGGCAAGGTAAGCCAAACTATCTGATAAGCAGTTTCTTTACAAAGGGCTGCTATGGACCACAATATTTTGGGATGAAGTGCAGTATAACAGAGACTCAATCGAGTATTGATTTTATCCATACGATTAATGCCATTATAATTAGGATTAGCCACTCATGTTTATGATTTTTTCACTCATAATTATATTCTATTGAAAAAAGGTATTGATGCAGTTTTCTTTTCAATTTTCAATCCAATCATAAGCAAAAAATTGTAATCTGCATAGGAATAAAATTGAATTTGTATTTTAATTGGGCGCAAGAGATGCTAATTACACAATTTCATCTGCCCAGAATCTTTCTCGCACTAACCAACGTAATTAAAATTAGTTTAAAACAGGAAAGTATTTTTGGGGGAGGTATAATTAGTACATTATAAGGGCCTTACAATAATTTTATAAAATATCTGATTTATCTTTAAAAAATCGAGAGCGTCATTTAAAAAAATGATATGATGATATAAGGCATTAGAATTGGTGGGTAAGGGGCACACGAGGAAAAATTACTTCAAATTGTCAGGTATTCGGAAAGAAAATCTCAATTCCTGACCTAGTAATTTAAGAGTTAATATCAAAAACTATTTTTCTAATAGTAAATATTCTAACACAAAATCCATCATGGAATAGAGGAGTACATAATTCTATACAATGAAGAAAATAACGTGAGGAGATGACGAGAGAGACGAGAGTATCCCAGATCGTATTAAATTCCCTATGACAAAGTGCTACTGAAATACTTTTTATGCTGCTCAACGGGAAAATATTATCGTCTTCCATGAGGATAAGTGACGAGGCTATATTCACGACGGCTGCAGCGATGGAAATTCTTATATCGTACGGTGCAGAAACTGAGAAGTTTTCAACCATGTAATTGCTTGTAAGGAAGAAAGCAATATTTAAATAAGCTGAAATTTTCAGCCATTAAGGTAAGATGGAGATGCCTCCTCCACACCAGTAAAAAATAGAAATTAACACTAAATTTTCTCAAAATACTAAATAAATAACTTAAATGAAGAAGTTTTCAATTCCTAGTGCCGTTTTCAATTTATTTAAATTCGATTTGTAATGTTAACTGGATTCCCTTTCAGTGTTGACATATATATAAAAACACATTCCGCTAATTCAAGCCAGATATGTGTTATTGGAAACCGCGGGTTTGGCTACCGACGCTAACCACCACCATTCCTTTTTCCCCTTCAAGACCAACAAAAAGCCCGAGCGCATGGTTAGAGGGAGAACGAGAACCTGCGCAAAAAAATTCGGCACCACGGATCCGCGAGAATAAACGACGCTATAAAACGAAACCATTGTCATCCACCCTTCCCAAACGGAAAGGCATTAAAATGTTGAGGGGAGTTGTGAAGGGGGGGAACTGCCTTCCGTGCGCGCCAACTTATAAACCTATCTCCTCCTCCGCACCGCTCACTCCGCCTATGATATTCTCACCTCCACATTCTCCGCACTTCCTCTCCAACCTTCGCTCTCTTCCCGTCTCACAATTCTCTCGTTCCGCCGAAACGACTCCAGGAGATCTTTCTCGCAACTCCACCAAGAGTAACGCACCTCTCCGGCCCATCCGAGACAGCCTATTCACATTCAAAGTTCCACGGAATAGCGCGCCGAAGAATAGGGCGCTGGGATCGCTCTCTAGGTGACAGAATGGTCCCTCATTCGCATGTGGAAGTCGAGAGAACAGGGAGATGGTGGGACGTCGTTCAAGTGACATAAAAAGTAGGTAAAAAAAACACGCACTATACTCAAAGGGAAAGAGAGAATAGCCAGCTGGGTCTTAATGAAATGACGAACAGGAGTTACATAGCTCTAGTCGAAATGGAAGTATAGGAACTTGGGTAGAAGCAATAGTTGGTTCAAGCGTCACTTTTCTCTAAATAAACTCCGTTATGATATCCATTCACCGCTGTCCGAAATTCTTCCCGATGCATTTGTCTATTAAGTAAGTAGTTATTGGTCACTGGTTCAGGAGGCAATTCTATGATCTGACTTGTTCTACGGGTTGTTGACATGGTCAGGAGTATATATGATTCAATCCGCAAATAATAGATGTTCGAATCAAAATAAATATAATAACCTGGTAATACGAATGAAGCAAGCAAAGTAATGACGTAACGTATCAATATTTTTAGTTAAATATTTTAAGCTTGTACTATTATTTTAAACAGATCAAAAATGAGGAGTATACCTTTCACCCGCTATACTTTTCAAATAATGGTCGACAGTCGATGGAAAATATGGAATTCTTATACCAATTACATTTCAATAACTAAATTCCTCGATTATCCAGAACATCAGGTGCCATGGGAACCACAATTTTACGTATATTTACCTAAAATTATCAGATCGAAACTTAAGTGGCCGAGAACGATTAGCCTCTGAGTTGATTTAATGCTTGCAAAACAGGTGACCATATACTATCGAAATAATCGCTGTCACCAAAATTTTAATCAGCTATCTTTCTGACCATACTGCAACCGAATTTTCATACAATCGTCTATAGTTTCGACGCATTGAGACATATAAAAATTCAAGAAATCATGAAAATTTGTGCCTGAAGAAATTCTGTTTTTTTATTCTCTTGTGTGGGTAGTATTTGCTTGACACCAGCATCTGCGATGATTTTCCAAGGTATACTATAGCAGGGAAGTTACGACAGCGAAAACCTTGTTTTTTCACAAATGACTGCTAACGAATTGATCATGTACCATAAAATTATGTTGACTTAGCACGTTCCTGACATCTTTAGACACACCATCTATCATTTTGACTATTTCATTCCTCGATTTTCCGAAAAATTTCGATTTAGTTTCGATAAGTAGAATCATCTATTACATCGAAAAACCATATTAAGAGGTGCCTTTAGAGTATGAGGTCCCTCTATTAATGGGTGGACGTGTTTGCTCGTTTGTGCCACTAGCTTCTGCGATCGCTCCCCTAGTAATCTGAAGCGAGGAAGCCAAGGGAGCGGAACGGTCTTTTATTCCCGGCGCTCAATATCCTTCGGAGTGTATTTGCCTCGACGCCGCCGGCCGTATTCATATTTCTCGCCACCTGAATACCTATAAATGCGCGCGCACGGGATCGAAAAAAAAACTTGAGGCCACGAATGAAGAGGGCCACGCACCACGACAGCGGGAACAGAATGAGTTCAGGATTGAAATTGCTCGGCAGTACGAATATACCAGGTTCAATGGAAGGTGAGCGGCATTTCAAATGACGCTGCAGATAACCGTATGATTTTACGCGGAATGGAGACAGGAAGTGCACATTTCAACCTCTCAGGATAATATATACCAACGGGTAAACGCAATGCATATGAATTGGCAGGCCTTTTTTTATCAGGTTAAGCGTCGAAAGGGTAGCGCTAGAATCTACTTGGGGATACGGTCCGCGAATGTTCAATGTTATTAGGGCAGGCATATAAAGTAAGTTGGATTATTTTTCAGATTTTTAACATCGGCGCAAGAAAATAATCAAAGATTAATACGCCTCTTACATGCTCATAAATAATTTTGAATTTAAAATGTAAATTTTTAATAACGCTGTCTCTTGGATCCATCCGGCTTGACGTAGTACTATTTTAAATGCTTTTTTTCAGGAACATTTCGATTATGTGTACAATTTCTACGAACTGAAACTGATGAGTTTTAAAGCTCTTAAATTACATAAGGAAATTACTTGAAACTTTATCATTTTGAGTTATTTGTTAGAGATCCATAGAGGCTCGACATTATCAAAAGCAATGCATGGGTTTCAACCAATTTTTTTTGCAAAACTTACGTCATTACGGTCTAAACTAAATCGATAATAAGCCATTTCACATTATACTAATACAACTTGGATTAATTTTTACTTTTCATTATTTATTGCAGTACCTACTAGTTTTAATTTCCATTGGAATGATGAAGGTTCTGAGGAAAGCGCTTCGACTTAATGATACACGATGTAACAACCGTAAACTACTAACCGATTTCCAGTAGGAAGATCAATTGCAAAAAAAAAGAGGGGAGACAAGAATCCAGAAGGGGCAAAATGATTTATCGACCCCGTAGATTCTCGCGAACAACAAAAAAGAGCGGAGAACTGGAGACGATAAGAGTTAATGTGCTACAACATCGTCCAGACGACATGTTTGGAAAAACAAAAAAGTGATGCCGAAACCGTCCTTCGGAAAAGGGAAAGAGATAAGGCAAGCGGGGAAATGTTTTCATTAAAGCATTTTCATCATTTTGTCACCTCTCCAACCCTCACTCCCTCCCGGTAACACCCGTAAGACGACAGCCTGTGGCCAAAAAAACCTCCTACTACCATAATGAGAACGTGCGTACATAGGAACTCTCTATAAGACTGAGGATAATTTCAAGATAGTCCAAAAAAAGACTTTCCACACAAGACTTTCACTTTCTCTGTCTTCTAACGTATTTTTTTTCCTCCTCAGCCTATGTCATTTTACGATCAATTCCTAATCAATTAGGAGGAGTAATTGCTCCTGCTTTATGTACCTCAGCTTATCCAATTTTCGCTCCATCTTTTTTTCCCCCTATCGTGATCCCACCTCACTCGTAAAGGGGTAATTGTGTTTGGATTATACAGAAGAAGTAGCTACAAATGACGTAAAACAGCAAAGCATCATCACTTTTCATGTGCAATAAAGAAGAGGCAGTAAATTTATTTGTGGAGTATTTGATCCAGCTATTACAATAAAAATGTATTGGATATCTACGTTATTTGAATACCGAGCTTTCGTATTCACGCACTTTATTTGATAAATTTCGTCTATTTTACAGAAATACATTGAAATATTGGGAATTAAATTTTCAAAAATGCAATAAATACAATTTCTCGTACTCAGATATTTACAATGATTTAAATAAATACTATTTTCCACCAGTGAATTCATTAAATCAATATTTAATATTTTGAGGCATAAAATATTTAATATTCACCAAATAATACCTTCGAGCAAATAGACATACCATAAATATGCAGCATATCATCATTTAGCAAATAAATCAGAAATGTTTTCGAATAGCTAAAGCAACACTATAAATAAATATTTCAGACAGACTTTTACTATAAGAGTTACTAAAAACCGAAAAAACATTTTTCCTAAAGTTTTTCAACACAAATGTAAATAATGCGTTAAAGCGAGTTAAGCAAACTAATAGAAATTTAATGAAAAAATACCACGTGAGTACTAAAAATATTAATATTCTACGCTTGAAGCAAGAAAATACAAAACCGATTCCTTTTTTTTAAGACTCCAGACGGGTAAAAAAATGCAAGGATTGACATATCTCCCTTTCACCACTGTCAACTCAAATGAATAATCGGATAAGGCAAGGCTGACATAATGGACCATCGCCAATTCTCTCGCAAATTCACGCATGAACGCACGGTTTACGTTGAATTCTTAATCAGGAAATGCATGCATAATGTGCCCCGCACCAAGAAACAACCCTGGGAAGCAATAAAAAAAGTAACCTCACCAGATCAAGAGTATCAGCAAATGTGTCTGAGATACTGGTTTTACCATCAAGCATAATAAGGAGACCTCTATCAGTTATAGCCGTTGAAGAGAAATACTTTGATTAAATATTAATTCCTTCAATGTCCATCTTCGGATGACTTTTATTTACAAACTTTGCTTACAATTAGCACTGAATATATGTACCTACTATTTATGTTAATGCATGATGGATAGTGTAAATTAACATAACATGTACGAATTTTCAATAAATCATACAACCTCATTAATATTCTGCCGTGGAACGAAAAAGGCATTAAGTATTCTAAAATCATAAGTCGCAATCACCTTTGCCCTCACTCACTTCCCGTGGCATTTTGCAAACTGGGAAAAACTAACAACGAGGCACTATAATGAAAGAATACCAGAGTCAATACGTCTCAATAAACTAAAACCCGAAATAATAACGCTATTCATATTCCGTTGCGTTATAAGATAATTACCATTGACGTGACCTTCCAATACTTGAACCCACAATCTTCAACGATGAAACGGGAAAATAAGCTGATATAAATAAGTAAAACATAGGACTATTGTTTCCGAAGAATCAGAGTTAACATTACTCCCTTTAAAAAACCGGCGTCTGAATGGTTAAAAAAATCCTATCCTAGAAAATGATTCTTCTGTTACTACTTTGCGCCGAATAAAATTGAAGGCATATAATTCAAAACTGGTACATTTCCATTCTGAGGAATGAACAAGCTCCTATTTTCTCAACGTTTTTCATAATATTAATAAATGAGTGTACTAGGATAATACAGGAACTGTAACCATTTATGTAGTTGACTAGCTGACCCGGCGAACTTCGTATCGCCTAACAATCAATGAACTTAAAGTTTACTTAACCATTTATAAATCAAGAGCGGCTGTATCGTTTTTAATCATGTTTAATTTATTATAATGAAATAAGGATACAAATTCAATAAAACTACGTAAATGAGTACCAAAATTGCTTGTCAGAAGGACATTTTCTTTATTGAATCTATATAGGGTGGATCGGAGAACGTCTACGCGGATATTTTTCAGCAAATTTTATTACGTTTTAGCTTAAGAAATTTTGGGCATTGTGGTTTAATAAAGCAGTTCATGAAATAAAAATTATGCGCATTCAGTTGTTGGCTATTTGCGTTATTAGCTGTAAAAAAATGTTTTTAGGTCCAAGTCTGTTGCATACACTTGGCCCATTCAGGGGGCAGGTTGACACGACCCCAGACCGACGCTTGACTGATGCTCAAAATCGTGCAAGAAAAGCACGCAGCAGCACTCTATGAAGCAGCATTCGCATTAAATGACTTAAGGCGCGCCAGTTTTAGTATCTCTGTTTGAAAAAAATGCACTGCGTAAACGCACCACGGTGAGCCCTACACATTCGGGTTTAATGTCTTGCGTCAAGCACCTTCTGAGAAACAACAGTTTTTGTTTTGTTGTCAGGCGCAAGATAAAGCGGATGAAGCTAAATAAATATAGCGAAGCAAAGCAGTGACGCAGCGAGGGGAGGTTTTGGGGGATAAACCCCCCCCCAAGAGCTTAAAGAATTTTTTTATGAAAGATTTTGTTATTAATATTAGGGGGACGGATGACAAACAAACAAAACATATTTAACTATTCACACAGCCGCAAAACCCACTATTTTGAACCATTTATCTTAAAAAATGTCTGGGGGAAGTGCTCCCACACTTCCCGCTTACCTTAGCGAGTTTTCTATACCCTACAGACCCGTGGTATTAGCTGCGCCCAAAACCCCCTATCCTAGCTACGCACTTGAAGCGAAGGAAGAAATACAGAGGATGGTTTATAGACTCGTGAACATAGCACGTTAAATTGACCATGAGAAAATCATGGGTTTTCATTAGCACATGAGCACCACAAAAACTGAAAGACTGACCATGCGATTTTTTAATCGCTATCACGAATGCAACACGAATTGGAAATTGAATACGTTTAATCTCAAAAGGGCATAAGAGTTGAGAAAATGGAATCTACGGAATAAGGACTTCCTCACCTTTGAATTTTCCTTTGAGTGAATCTGCGTGAATGACATTCATTACCAATTATTTTAATCACCAAACACGTTCCGTTGGATAGTTATGGTTGGTTTAGGCTTCGAAAGATCATGAACACAGAAACTACATTTTTCTGTAAATCGTGCCTTGGTAAGCTAGGTATGTCCAAGGACTTAAAATATTCAGATAGGTAGTTGGTGATTTCGTCTTCGTTTGTTACACATTTAAAAGATTCGAATTCATGCAGAGTACGAACTATTTGAATCTACCTCGTTTTAGTCATCCGCATCTTCGTTCTTGCTCGCTAAATCAACCATCTTTGATTCTTTTGGTGATCAATCATATTCTGGAACTCTTTGTTGATGAGCTCACTGAAACTAATTTGCAATCATTCCAAGGAAATGAGTTAAAACTACTCGATTCCTCGACAGGAACACGGACATTACCGTTTGTCAACAATTGCTTGGAGATTTGTTTACAAACACGGTAGTGAAGTGTCAACTCGAGCTTGGCCACGGCTGGGCTTACAATTAGCTCGAATTAAATTTTTTAAACGTAATTTCAATTTAATTAATATTTTGAATATATTTAGTAATTAAAATGTTATATTGTTACTAAATTCAGTTATTAAAGTGGTAAAAACAAAACAAATTATTTAATTTGTAGTTTTGACCGACTTATCAATTGTTGTGTTACTATAACTCCTAAAAGCATGTCCATAGGAAAGAGATGAATTTTTTTTGTGAAATTATCCTTTTTTTAATAGCCTATATGTTAACCCCGCCTAAGACGAATCCAAAGAACCAAATCTCATTGAAATCGGTGCAGCCGTTCTCGAGTTATGAGTGTTCTAACTAACACGATTTTCGACTTTCTTTTATATATATAAGATAACAGCTAAAAGTACGGGTTTAAAAAAATAAGCATTTCTATGAAGTGAATAAAGGTTAGTATTTATTTACAGTAAAATGCCATATCACTGCTGTAACTACCAATATTCTCGAATGAAGTGGGTATTTTACTACTTCAAATCTTCAATTTTTAATTTTCAATAAAATTTCTCCATTGAGTCTCGATATAGGAACAGGCATAACACACTTGCACTCATTCTTGCAGCGTATTACAAACTTTTTACTCTCTCTACTATAGAGTTATCTACTTTAGAGTTTCATAACAGCAAATTGGATTCCTTTCATGATTGCTATCTATAGATCCGGCGAAATAAGAAATGCAAACAAAAACTAAACTCGATATAATAACGGAAACTTTGAGCCGCGACGCAAGCTCAAAGGAAAAAAAAACTTCGCCCAATAGATAAGGAGGGAAGAACCGCAATACGGCAAACGCCAGCAATATTTATACACGGGGAGTAAAATCCATTAACTCCACGAGATATTGTGTGCAACGGTTACCACCGCCTCCAAACCAAACAAACCATCTTTTCGGCAAAAGGAGGCCTGACGGAGAAGAAAAAAGAAGACGACGCCGCGCCGTCTCTTGGCTTTTTTTCTCTCCTTCCTGTGTCCCCCCCTCCGCTCCTCCCCGCACCCAACTCACCGCACCGCACCGCGCCTCCTTCTCAAAGACGGCGGCCTGCCTCGCGACCGCACCCCTTCACAAAATACCGACGATAAACATTGCGGCGGCCCGACGCGCTTCCACCGACTCGGTCCAAAAAACCTCCTCGCCACTTTTCACGTCCCGTTATACATTTTTACCCCCTTCGCAAGGGAGGAGGACGAAGCGGAAAAGATATCGCCAACTCCAGGCATCGCGCGCGCATATCCGAAGGTAGGCAGATCACAACAAGTGGGTATATGCGCGGTCTGGGGTTAGGAGATAAAGGTCGGAAGGAAGGGAAAAGCCGAGAGGAACTTAGAGAAAAATACAGAAAAGGTGTCAGTAGTGGCTATATGTGGAAGTGTTAATGGATGTACAGGTTCGAATTCAGGCGAAGGGATTTATTTTTTTTAGGTAACTTGAAAAAATTGTCATGATGCAATGAAGTCTTACAGTGTTGCATCACTACGTCTACCGACGTTTCGATAGAATACTTCGTACTTTGGGTTAACGCGAGGCTTTCCAGTGCTCAACGACGGCAGGCATGGTGAGGCCAATAACCCAGTCAAAATAGTAATTGAATTCGTATTAATTCCCAATAAGCTAAAAAGCAATCAAGCAAAACATTTTTTTCAAGGTCCAAGGTCGCAAAAATGTTTTTTTTTTGGCCAAACGGTTAGTTATAACAAGAAAAAAGTTTAGACCGAAATATATCTTTATCAAAAGTTGTTCTTTCAGTGTTTTTTCAAAGGTTACCCCTATTTTTTGGGCTAACATGACCGGGCTAAACCTGGTCACAAAACGTAGGGAAGAGATAACTACATCAATTCACCGGGAAAGCATCAAATTGCTCTTTCCACGATAATTGTGATCCATACTCGGGAATTTTCGAGGAATGTAAACCATGCAAACTTCTTTCCTCGCAGATTGGATCGTCTCCAGATCAGTTTTATTTTCAACAGCATATCCTTTTTTACACATTAATGCAAGTTAATGACAAATACGTTGATACCCTTCTTAACTTACGCTCATGCATACACAACTTCAATTTTCCGCAGAAAATGGCTTAAGGTTTTCAGACAACTTTATTTCCTTGATTCCATTATCAATAACTCTAAAAAAATAAGGCTATTGAAGCCAATTTGGTAGCTTTCTCAGAAAGATTCGGCAATCAGATCCTCTTCTAATTAGCAGGCTATTCCATTGTTCTCATGTAGAGAAACGAATTCTCTTCTCCAAATGACATATGTACGTTTATCATCAGTTTCATCGCATAAGTCTTCGTTTCCAAGCCAAAAAATGGTCAATCTACAAAGATCCACACAAATATTTATTTCGAAAACCTTTCCATTAGGCTTCATTTGCAATGACTTAACTCGGCGAAACTAAGGAGTGAAACAGTTGAGCAGCTAATGGTTCTCATTAACTCAATACTTATAAAGTACAAATTTCTCTTGAAAGAAGACAGTAGTTAGACATAAAGTAACGTCTATTGATATTCATATGGTCTACAAAAGTTCTATGAACTCGATTTCAAGAATGAAAAATGAAGCCAACGACCTGAGTAGGAAATATAAAACGCTTTTGACCTTGTATAATGCATAATATGCATGCATTGCATATTGTTAATTTACATAGTTCTATCATCAAACGAGTAACTCTAATGGCTTCAAAAATTATTGCAAACAATAAGTTCTGTTTATAGTTAAACCTTTCTTCTTTACTACAACAGGAAAATTGTCCCTTTCAACTTTTTCTATTGGTAGGCACGATAACAACTTTATTCCAAGGAATTGAGGATAGAGAATCTTATGAAAGACGACATTAATGCATATTATGCAATACGTAGACATCCTCTGTAAAATTTCAGTTGGTTTATAAACGGTTGATACCCAAAATTTACTGTGCCACCAAGTTTTATTTATTTTTTTCTATCTATGCTTTTATTGCTGGGGGCTGTTAAGTGCTTCAAAAGATTAAGGCATTAAAATACCGAGGTTAAAAAGTATAGAGAGAAGGATTTCAGATGGAGAGACACGCAAATTCGCATGCCGCAGACTTACGGCTCTTCACGAAAGCTAGTAAACTGCGAAGAGCAATCATAATGCATCGCGATACGCTATAGCTGGGAACTTGTGACGTTCATTCTAATGACAAAGCTCATAAATCTCTGATCTCCGCTGGCAGTTTCGCAAGTCTTCCTTCGATGAACATTAAATGAAAAAAAATGTACTGTGACTCCAGAAATTTCTCATTTCCATTCAATCTGTTTTTGATACTGACTTTATTTCAGCAAAATAATTTAAAAAATCAAGAACAAATAAAATATTAACTCTTCACTTTAAGCTAACGGCTTTTCAATCACGGAACATAGGAAATTCATTATAAGTATATTCATAGAGATTAGAAGTAGATAGGTTATACACTTACAATTTATACTTGTAACAAAACAAAACCATGCGATTACAAAAATATAATAATTTGAAAACCATTTTCATCCTGAAACTTTATTTAATTTCAGATTAAATTTAAACAAAAATTACTCCACTTTTTTCCCAAAATATGTTAGCGCCCAGAACAAAAGTTAAAATCATGTCAAATCGAGCTGCTCAAATTGACTTGATATTTTACAGCATACATACACTTAGAGTAGTATACATACAGTTACAGATGCCTTTAATTAGAACCACACAACTGAGTTAAGAAATTAAATATACTCAAAGCTGATGAGTGAAATTTTATTCGGCAGATAGGAACTCGAAAGGGTAATTCTGTCTTTTTCATTCTTAATAGAGGAATCAAGGCTTTCCTCATATCCCTAAACCTTGAATATTGAGCAAGATAATGTAATCTGGATACATAAACTAGGAACGAAAATTATACACAACCAGAATTTTCACCTTGCTCTACATATTTACTGTAAAGTTGATCCCTTCTAAGAAAGAAAAATGATTTTATCCATGATTAAACCATCATGTTTTTCTTCTTTTCATACAATCATTTACCAGATATTTCCTTGAATAGAAATCAAACTCTAATTGAGTTTATAGAAAAGAAGAACAATGTCAAATAACGGAATGATAAAAATAAAAAGGAAAAAAGCTAATGCTGAGATGTATTTTTCTGGCAATTGCAAGAACGTCCTTATAAAAATTACTGTGATGCTATCAACGAATTAAAATTATCTCTGTTTTTGGTGCTCACTAAGCCACGATCGAAAGAGAAGGAGGATTTTCCCACGGATATTCTCTTTGCTCTTTAAATCATCCTAAATTTGAGAACCGTCCCGACGGCACGGTTTCTTTTGCTATCAAAACATCATAGATCTCAAGGGCACCACTTAAGTCTGGCATTTTGAAGCGAAACCGAAGAAACAAACCGCGACTTCTCACTCTTTTCCCTTCGCGCTTCCGCACCCTCGCGTTCCCTAGGCAACCGGTTTAGGTCATTACACTTTCATTTTTTTTCCTCTCCTCCTCCTCGTGCTTATCTAGTGAGAACAAACGTGAACAGTTTTTTTTTTTCTTTTACTCCTGGCTTTCATGCGGCCACTTTTCACCGCTGAGGCGACGAATAACAGGCTCGTTAGGGCTCTTTCACCCCGCAAGACAAGCTGCTCCTCATACGGACGCAAAGCCTCCCATGCCGTCGTTAAGGCGAACCGAAATACCATTAATCCCCTTTTCGGTGCCGTTACCGCACCTTTCCCAAAATGATTAGCAACTAACCGAGCGCGAGTTCACCTTCACATTGACGCCGTACGTATACGGGTATTTAACACGCGTCAATGGCTAATTGATGCGTGTAAATTTCTGATCCATTGATACCGAAACATTTGCGAGTTAAAGCGAGCATTTTATCATAAATACAGATTTTTTACCAAATATAAATCTAAACTTAAATCTGAGATATTATGTACAAGGTGCAAAGAGAAGGACCGATTGCTCGACTAGAACATTGAGCACTCTAGTGGCCCTGAAGTACCCGAATCCCTCAAGAAACTGAATAAGTTAGACTCTTCTGGACTGTTTATAAATGATTAATACTAGAAACGCGTGGCACGAGCTTTCACCACCGACTAAAAGTGATGATGTTGAAGAATATTACTGGTATTCCAAATTAGATAAAAATCAAGGCTGGAAAAGCAAAGACATTTTTTTGCATAAAATGTGAAGGAATTTCCTCCCTATAAGATTGTGAATTGTTTTTACAACTGTTAAGAAAACGGAAAATTATCAAAACTTCAATAACGATGGAGATGAATCATGATGATTTTAGTTTGAAATTTGATATGCTAGATAGTTTAGACATATTTAGCTCATTATTGAAAAGTATATGAATAGATAAAATTGTACAGATATGCTGCATAGGAAATAACGTTTTCATTGAAATAAAATTTACATTAACGGGAAATTTTCGTAACTCATGAGTAAAATAAGATGAAATATGTCATCAAAGTATAACGGTCAATTTTAGCAGAATTATCTAAACAATATATATACATTTGGGTTGAGATGGTATGACCTTAACTGCGGGGATGTTGAAGTTTAAGGCACCTGAGATCGTAGCGAATTAATCATTCATTGTGTCCCTCACAAGTGATAAGTCCCTGATAAAATTTATCTATCAGTGTATCTAATCGTCAGAACTGACCATTTTTTTCAAGATATGACCTCACAATAAAAACGATTGTTACCATATTGAATATTCCAAATTTAATGGAGAGCAATTACACGTACTCTCTTGCCCAGACTTTCTACTTTATCGAGTTGAATATGAATCGTGTTGGGTAGAAACACATAGAGAAAAGGAAATGCTAGAATCCGTCGATCCCTCTCGAGATAAAGGCGGTCTTTGTTTTGGAGGGGAACAAATACATCTTGTTATTTTCCACGGCGACACGTGAAGGTGACACAATCCAAGTTCCCCTTATCACCACAACAGGACTCGTTTTTTATTGGGAAGCAGCCGAAAGAAGAGGGCGACAAACTGCTGTGTGTCAAAGGGTCTCGAGCAATGCGGGAAAAAAATAAATACTCCCGTGGATAAAAATTTATAGCATATCTCCAAGGAGGTATAAGTCCTTTGATAAGATTGATTATAAAATAAATACAATGCCGACTCTATCATGCGTCTATAGCAGGGGATATTTGATGCAAAGAGAGTTCAACCAATTCTGTTTCCATACTCAGATGATATGAAATATTTTCTTTAGCGAACAAATGGCTAGATACTGAAGGAATTCCTATGTTTCCTGAGGCAGTGGATAAAAAAGTAGTTTAACCGTAAAATAAAAACTAGAAATTACTACTTATGACCATCAGTAAAAAATAATACCATTATGACCATCACTTCAAAAAAAATATTACTACCATCATCACTAAATAATATGTACATTATTAGCATGATTATTAGTATACTTGAATGAAAATCATGAGTATATGCCATGGATGCATTACTAGTACTGAAATGTCGCGTCGCTGCCTCATTAAATTACGATATAAGGAAAGCAATTCCATAGCGAAAAAAGAGATACCGAAGGGGAATTTCGAGGAATGAAGGGGAGATTGGAGTGAGAGTGGAAGGCCTAAAAAAAAAAAGCATCCGAGCATCGTCTCTCAAATTAAGGGCCGAGGTGAGAGGGTCGAAGATGGCGGGAGATTGGGAGGATTGGCAGCGGTAATACATGACACGGGTTGGGGCACGAGAAGGGGCATCGTTGAATGGTGCGATGCTGGAGAGTGGAAGCTTCGGTAAGTGGAGAGATCCGAGGGATGAGGACGAGAAACGACTGATTAATTGGTGGGTGCCGACGTTTGCGAGCCCGACTTTCGAGGGCCTCCGTACCACAGCGTTCACGCAAACGCGCGCTGGAGCGAGGTACACGACTGCGTAGAAGGAATGACCCGGCTTACATCAGCGATTACTCCCCCATCCCCACCAACCGACCATTCCTCCGTCCCGACAGCCAAAACGGCTCATTGCCTCCCTGGACCCTCAAACACTCTCGGCACCGCTCTCACCTTCAAACAGCGCCCTCTGCTACAGTCCGAGACTCCTCCGTCTATCCTTCCCTTGCTCCTGTACCTCCTTAAGACGCCCTTTCGCACAAGCCTTTTAATCAGACTTTACTCCCAATTTAAAACTAAGAGATATGCACAAACGTTGATAAGATCATTACTAAAACATATCAATATATGCTTTTTCGAAAACTCACACAGTGATTTTACCATAAAGATGCCACGGTACGGAAGGTTCAATATGAGTAGGTGAGGGTCGAGTCCACGGAAGCCTGGGGCAAGTGAAAGTAGGCTATAAAAAGTAGAAGAAATTGAACAGCGTAATAGTTAGTCATCTTAACTTTTGTCAAAAGATTCCCTCGACGGCCGCGGGGTATAGTTCGCGCCTGCTAAACGAAAGGTCGTAGGATCGAGTCCCGTCTGGGTAGGTTGTCCTATATGGGGCATGGTAGTTTGTGATCGAACAAAGTTGTTAAAAATTATATTCCCCCGCTGTAAAAGCCTACAAAGAACTTTTTCGGAGCGATGAAGATGAATAAATTAAAATTTCAGGGTAAGGAGTTTGTTCCTTTTCCTTGGCAACATTGCCGGACGAGGATTTTTGACATGGTTGTGCCCAGGCACCCTGCACTTGACCCCAGGATCCTTCAGTGAGTTTTCTAACGCTAAACCCATTAGGTGACCGCATTCCCCTTTTTCAAAAACAAACCAAAATTTATATTCAATTCGTTTGCAACGAGTGTATGAACTTCGTTGTTGAAAGATTTGCTCCCTGGATACATTTTTCATTACATCACGGAATTGGAAATCGCAATTTTCTCTATGTAAAATAAGAAAGGTATAAGGAGAGTAAAAATCATACCAAGAGCTGCAAAATAAAAATGCTCGCCTCGTGGTAATAAGAAACTAAACGTAATATTCTTTCTAAAACCTGAAAAACGAAGGCGAATGCTGTTTGGAATGAGGAAAGGAATAAGACATACTGGAGAAGCACAAATGAGATGAGGAAGAAAAATTATCTAGGGGAAAGAAATATTTGAACTAGCGTTTCCCTAAGTAGATTGTACAAATTGAAAGTTTTGATGATATTTGAAAAAAAATTAATTAAAGTCATAAAAATCAATGCAGTAACTATAATGAAAATATTCATTATTTTTTTCAATAGAAATTTAAAAGTAATCGATGAGAAGCGATTTTACGAGTTGCGTTCATAAAATCGACGGTTTTCATAGAACATAAGAAATTGGGAATAGAATTAATTAATATTATATTTTTGGTAAAACTGCGGGGAATACGGAGCAACTGGTAAGTCATATCAGTGTTAAGCAGAATGCAGGGTTTATAAATATGTCAAGATCAGGAAATATAGCACTGAATGTAAACATAGCAAATGCGTAGAAATCGAAGATTGTTTTTATATTTTAAATGGAAATTTTGGATGGTAAATATCAGATATTTGGGCAATCAACATACGCACCAAAAATCATCGCATCAATATACCTTCTAAGTAAATGAGTATTAGGAGTACGATCCATGAAAAGAAATTACCTTCTTATTGAGGAAAATATTTTTCCTTGACCTCATGGCCTTCTCCCTTACCATGACGCAGGACGTTCGTATTAGCTACAAACGAATTCCTTCTTCTTTGAAGAAATCCTATAGTGAGTTTCAGAAATATGATAGCCTCTAAGTAACGGTATGAACCAGAATGCAATTCATCTCTGAAGTTCTCCAGCTAATGTAGAAAATCAAAAATCATTAGCGTGCGATTTTTCTTGATGTGGGTCTCCGATTTAGCCAATTAGATAGTAAGTCAGAGCGAAGATTGAACAAAGGTTCAATTCAAATAGGCTACTCAGTAAAAATGGTTGGGTTGAACCTGTGTAAAACTGAAAATTTCATGCTAATTTTAACACCGTATATTAACATTTTAATCTTCTTTTGCTTAGCAATATCCTCAGCAGTCGCTATTGGTAAGAACTGGCTATGAAAATAAAACGAGCTCGAGCAAAATTACAGTATCCTTAAATTTCTCACATATCCTCATTTACGCAATAGTCTAATATGAAGAGCATAACCTAGTTAGAATACATTTCATTTTACATTCAATCCCATCATCTAACCGAAGTAAAAAATCGGGCTTCAGATCATGAATTGCAGAAATGAACTTACAAAATTTATCATTCTCAAATAAATATGACAGAATTAAGTGGAACACATAGCCCAAAATTATTTTGAAAGTCAACTACACCAAGCAATAAATTCCATAGGGATAGATGAGTCAATCCTGATAATGAGGCTAATACGAGTGATTTAGTCCTGGCTTCGTCTGAAAATGGCAATAAATTTCGCAGAAGTTCAAAATTTCTGAACCTGAATGCCTTTACAACGGTGTAGATTACTCTTTAGATAACATAATTACGGCATGCACGAAATTCTGTGATCCGAGGTGCGCCTCTGTTATCGAACATTCGACAAATAGAATGAAATGATTAAACTTGAGTGCATCGTGAATGATTTGTTGATTCGCAAATGGACATTCAACAGAAAGTAATGTCTGGAAATGATCACAATTGAGGGCTCGCTACTACTCTCCTGTGAATTGTTGTGGGCATCCGAGCAGTGTCAATAAATTCCGTGGCTTACACCTCCAGTGAATTTGCGTCGTAAATTATTTTCCTCCAAGCTATAGTCAGAATTGATAGGCATTGAAAATATTCCAACCTGTAATATCTTTCCTCATTGTATTGAAGTCAACTTAGCGAAACGTAAAAATAACACCATTTATTAATATAAACTAGGTATTATTTATCCGTGAGCTTATCCAATTCAGTTTAATTCCAGAAAGATAAAACGGATACTTGAAACTTAATTAAGGCCATAATGACACACAATTTCTTGATGTTCTGATTAAATCTGTCTTGAATAACCGCCTCCTACATAGGAGCTACAAATAATGATGCAGATTTGATCTTAGCAACTAGTAAATTAGTCATGATATAATGCAGAACTCATTTTCAGTTTTTTTATTTCATGCAATAAGACAAAAAATTATATGGTATTTATTATGATTTAATTGATGCCTACATGTCAACTTAACGCATTTAAAACTATTAAAAAATGACTGCAAAATATCGAATAACTTTCTAATATTTTTAATAACGAAAAATTCACGTAACTTATTCGAGATGGGTCTTTTAACATATGATTGCTAAAGTTAAAATCTGCACGTGACGCCGAATATCAAATTCCAATACCAATTCAAATCTAAATACCAATTTCAAAATCTATACTTTTTTAAATAAAATATACTTTCAGAATAATAAAAATTTACCGGCATTAGAATTTAAATAAAGCAAAAGTACTTTCTAATCTAGGATCGCTACTTTCTTGGAGCTTTTTTTTAAACTCACTGGCAATTATTTTTTCATGACCATGCAATGTTTTTGCACTGGGTTTGTGGAATTGGCCTTATCAGACCCAGGATAAATAAAACTAGTCAACTAGTAATATTGTTTCTCTAATGCGTATTCTTTTCAACAGGTAATGACACCTTCACTCGTTCGTAGAATTACTCTCTATATTGCAACATGAACAATCGCTAAAACAAATTGTTTAAAGAGAAAGTGCGTCGGGTCAGATAGGAGAGGGTGGGTACACGAATCAATGCAAACCTTTGCTAATCGGTCGTTTCGAAATGAGTTATCTCGCTGTCTGGAACATTCAACGCTTACGGCGAAAGAATAAATGCTTCGTGGGCTTGCTAACAACACGCCCAGATAACACTCAATGCCAAAAGTGTATATGGATAGAAGCGCGTACCGACACATTAACGGACATCTCTGAGCTCGTACCTTGATCCCATTTTTAGAATTTTGCGGTGGAAATTGCATTGCAACCAAACTAAATTTGTAGTCATATGAAACTGAAAACATATGAAAAACCTCCTTTTTTGTTTATAGTGTCAAGTATTTTATCTCTTTAAGAACCTATAGAGAAAATTTGGTCGTATATTTCACTGTGTCAGACAAATTATTTTTCCTCATTTTGTTGAATTCAATTTTCTTTCCTCAATATAACAAAACCAACAAAATTTTGAAGTTAAAAAAGGTGGAGAAAAAAGTTCCTATCGGATTAAGTGGAAAACGAGGGACACGCTTTGAGTAAATGCCGACACATAAAAGTAAAATATAAAAGCTTACGCAAAATGGGCTGCTTTTAAGTTCAGAATAGATACCGAAACCAATAATGGCTAGAATTAACATTTGGAGACATTTCGTGGAGGATCAATAACTGTGAAAACATTTTGTTTAAATGACCAATTATGGGAAAATTTGCAATGAAAAAACTGTGGTTTAAAGGAAATAGCTAACCGATCCTCAAAAAGTTTAGAAAAAAACTATCAACTACTCGCTGAAAAGGCGCTAAGAAATGAATATCTAAACACTGTACGTATAGTTCACTTTGCACTTCATTGCGGTCGGTACCAAATGTAGTTAGTGCAAACGGAGTCTAAGATTGACAAAGTGGAGCTCCTTTTCTTTTGTCCACGAAACTGATACATTAGCCCGGGCTACCAAACTATCAGAGTTTAAGTGCCACATCTTACACTCTTGGAATGAAACGATAGGAATCACAGCTTATAAAGTGAAACAGGTTAATTCCTCGCCTGCCAACCTAAGAGTAACGAGATCGAGTCTCGTCAGATTTGGTTTTTCTCAACTCATAGCGAGGCTGTGTGCATAGTTATGCCGGTTCGGTGCCTGAATTACTTGACAGTCTACTCCTTTGAGATTTTGGGAGAAAACGAATCAATAGGATCGATTTGGAGACTAAATGAATCACTCATCTTATGTACCAAATATTCTCCTAGTCTCTTCAATACCTCAAAACTTGACCAAAAAATATGTAGCTAAGGATAGTCAACCACTTCTCGTGGCAACAACCTCGTTGGTTCGATCGTGCCGACGACGGCTCTCATCATCGGGTTGGAGGGCAAAGGGGGTGGCTGGGGTAGAGAGAGAGAGGGAGTTGAGCTGCAAAGGGAGTTAGACCTGCACCGAGGTCAACTAGGTTAACGCGGCCCGTGTCGCGACCCGCTCGGCGAATCGGCAAACGTAATCGGCCGGAGCAATTTGACGCCATCAATCCGAGTAACCCTACGCACCGCATAAACAAACTCGCGGAACGATCCCTTTATGGAGCGGAGGAGATGTTTAGATGAGGAGGCAGGGTGTTATTTGCCGGCCACGGAGAGGGCATAAAAGAGTCCGCGGAGTGTTTGGTTGGGTGGCGTTGCGGGGTGTTGGGAAAAGGAGAGAGGACATTAATCAGAGGAAATCACGGAGACGGGTTTAAAAATTTTAGTCACGATGACCGGATGAGAGAGAGGTGTGAATCACGCAGTCAATCCCATATAACTCAGCCATGGCTCTTCAAAACCGTGAATGGCTTGAGATAATACTATATCTAAACATCACAGCGTAGCCAGACACAAAAGTGGATGTTCCGGGCGATTTTGGTGGAACCGCTCCATCGTGAATGAAAGATCCTCCGCAAGTTCCACTTAAAAACTGTCTGAGAAGGCTCTTTCATTCATGATAGACGCACGACGTTATTTTAACAGCTAAAATAAATCGTAAATTGTATTTCCCAGTTTAGATATTTAACTTAAAGACAGATTCAATGCCACTAACGTACTAAGTAGACCTCTACACTGCGGGCTTGTGCACCATAACAGTCAACCAAAATATACTTTTTTTATATATTGGCTATTGAGTCATTTCTAGGAATATCATCATCATATATTTTTTGAAAATTGTTAATCTACCAATTTCTTCATTTGAAATTTCAAAGAAGACCAACTGTATGTAGTCGCAAGGAGCTACTCAATATTTTCAACGGCTTTATTTTGAGGGCTCCATGAATGCAATTTTTTATATTCTAGATAGAGAGGTATACTTTCCATTCCTGTATTATTCTTCTAAAGAGCCTTCATCGTTACGTTTCTTTCAGCGTCTAGCGTCTTCTTAACGGCAAAATTACCGCTTGCATTCCCTCAAGCCTAGGTAGGTCCAATGAAATGGTGAATACGATTTCTTTAGCCCGTTCTATCCGTATTTTTAGTGTCCGTAAGATATCGTCGATAAGAAAATGGATACGCAATAAAGATTAAGTTTCTTCAATCTACATATTCAAAGACGGTCTTAAACGGAAGTATATAATTGCACACACGTTTTATTTGAGGATATTATTTACGAAAGTGGATAAAGTCGCAGAAAATGACCACGCTGTGTACCCTATAGTTGTGCTAGAGACGGAAGTAGCTGAGAATGGAAATTTCCAATGGGATTTATGTTTGATGGCAGACACAAAACACGTGATTAAAAAAATGAGATAAAAGGGCATCGATAATAACTGGTTTAGCCAAGCTATACACCAGCGATCAGTTATGCTGAACTCTCTGCACAATCAATTGAAGGGAAAGGTAGTTAGTCAGTAAATGTAAATTTTACAGGAGAAGAAAGATGGAGGTTTGCCAACAGTGTGAAGCTTATATTATTGTACAGATTTCGGCAATCGTAGTAACTGATATATTGTACCAATTGACTACATACCTTGTCCATGCCATTGTCATGTGCATGAAAATACTACCTTCTCCATGAAAACACGAAATTTTGATTTTTTCTGACTTACTACCTTTCCCATGTCAACGCAACAATGGGAACGGTCTAACAGGACTTAGAGAAAGCTCTATTGCTTAACTTTAGGCATTACTAAATATTTATTATTTTTCTCTCACGTCGTTTCTATATGACATTTTCTGAGTATAAGGGAGGGAAGATCTAACCACGTGCTGAGCCTCTCGATCGTTAGAAAAGCGATTTTCCTACTTGGTCAATACGCTACAATATTTTAAATTAAAATAAATAATTGTATGATCAAAAAGTACTCAAACAATTTTAATCCGTAGCATCCTTCAAAATTACAGGTTACGGACCGTCATGGTAGCTGACTAGCCTCAATTCATCCAGTGTTAAAATCACTATTTGTATCTTAAAATATTTATTATCTCCACATTAGCAAGTCGTGCATATTTTTTAAGGACCGTGTCCCGGAAGAAAAGTATGAATGCCTGTAACAATATGGATCTTCTTTCATGATTAACATGGATAGCATATTTTTTACACGAAGGTTGAATAATTTTAAATTACTCCCATTTGTTAGTTTGGTAAAAATTATCTTTATTCGCCCGCTCCAAGCAATTTGACTCACTCATCTGCCTCCCATTACTCCTCCGCTCATTCACAGTGCCAAAGTGGGAGTAGAAGAGTGATGCGATCTCAGCAAGCCTCATTGATCCGGTTTATCCTCCTTCGCCAAGGGCCCCTCGCCCATTAACCGTCTGGGATTTGCGAGAATGTTTTCGCATTTTGCACCCTGGATCCTGATAGGGAGGGGAAAATGAATGAGGCATAAAAAAGCCTTCCAAACTTATTCGGTTCCGTAATTAACGGCGCCACATAATCACGGAGCCGGTGGCCGGATGCGTAGCGCAGCAATTTATCGTGCGGTGAGAGGCAGTCGAAAGAGTTAGTGCTATCACACTCAGCTGTGGTACAAAATGCCCACCCATGGGCTAAATAGAATGCATTACGACACAAAGCACGAATAATCAGACTGGAGATATCTGTGTGCTTTCAATTCTATCGCTGATGAAACTAATCAATTACGGTTCGTTGTTCACTTTGAACGGGAAATATTTCCTCACCCTCATTTTCCTAAAGTAATTCACAACAATGGTGAATAAGTAATGACATCCACCAAAGCGATAAATATTGATTTCATCGCTAGTCTATCAAATTTTTTAATTATTATGGCTCACTTTTCCGATGGTATTTCATCAAATTTTGGATTATATATGGATATCATCGAATAAAAACGTTCATAACATGGCGACTTTAATCGTTTTAGTTTTTTCTTTCAAAATAAAACAGCTCCTTTTTTTTAAATTTAGACCTGTCATCTAATACCACTCGGCAACAAATAATGACACGTGACGGTAAACCCTAGCGATTCATAAGGTCTACTATGCATTTCAAATTATTTTAGTACTTATATTTAGGTTAGATAATATTTTATATATAGCATCTAATATCAACTTATCGTGCAGGGTGAAAAGAATTACTTTAGCTAACGCATTGATATGTATAGGAATTTTTTTCTACGTGGGCCCTGATGCCGCTTTTTTCAAGCAAGATTTTCAATTTTTAACTAACCACCAATGGGTTATTAACAGTCTAAAGCTTAAATGAAGACAAATCTGTACAAAGATACTAATGCGTAGAATTTTAGGAGAAAAACGTCAATGCTTCCGAGATAAATCACCTATCAAAAACAAACACTGACGATTTTTCCACCTTATCTTTAGAATTATTTTTTCAGTTAAAGCGTAACACCGCTCCCAGGAAACTGATAATTTTGCTTTATCTACCGAGTATTTTTGCTAAGCCGAAAGGAATTGAGATTCAAATAGAGCCCTCCATTAGGAAAAAACGCCACACTTTGCATTCGTCCTAATGAAAAACTAGCGCTCCGAGCACTCAACATCCACTACAGGTACTCGGAACTTAAAAAGGGATAAAAACGTCTTAGGAAATGCACCGAGGAAGACACAAGAGGGGTCTTTTCCGGATTCTAAGTGCACCTTGGCCACCGCTCCACTTCTTACCACGCCCACAGCGCCACCTCCCGGCCGCCACCTCAACTTCTCCTTTCCGACAACTCCCGCTACGGCCGTGTCTCTCCCTCATCAGCGTCCTCACCCCATCCTCTCATTCTCTTTCTTTAACTTCCCCCACTCCCACACGGATCCTCCCTGGAGGGCGCAGTGCGGACGTTCGGGAAGATTTTCAGACTGGTTGGAGGTTGAGGAAGAGAAAATAAAACACAACTCCTCCAGCGGCGTAAGCCACGAGAAGGGTGCCAATTAGTACCTCCGCCGTGTTCCTCTCCTACCAACCTACCTCTTCCACCACCTTCAAGCGGGAGCACACACTATACCGACACCTTCACCGCAGGGGTAACTCAAACTAGCCGACTCTGTGTAAGTGTGTGAGAAGACTACCGATCCCTCCCCTTTGCGAGGAGACTCGTGTGTGAGAAAGGAGTTAGGTTTGCACGCTCTTCTCCTCCGAGCAGGTTGACAGGGCTCTGGAAGAGAGGCAATGATTTTTCGGCACTATAAGAAAGTCTTGAGCACACCTCTTCTTCCTCAGCTCCTGGATCATAGCTCATAAATGACCAATTTTATGCTTTGGCGTATACATTTATCAAAATGGATAATATTTTCACAGTACAATCGTAGAAAATAGGGATGTTATATTAAGAGGTTCCTTAATTTTGAGATTTGTGGGATATACGGTCATACGTGTAGCCCCTCCAACGTAGTACGTTTAGCCCCATTCATGTATCCACTCCCTAAAGCAACACACCTTTGATATCTTCTTTTCTATCTACAAGATAGTGCCATTTTACCTTACTTATGTAAAAGTTGATATCCTTTGCTGCTGAAGGAATTATTTATAAACAAGGAAGGAAGGATAAGTTTTGATAGAACCAACCGACACCTTCTCGCAGGGTTAACTGAAACTAACCCGCTCGATGTTAATTGTGCGAGGAAAGACTGCCTATCCTCTTTTCCAGCAATACTTTCTCCGCTCCTGGATCATAACAAAGAAATTACTATGTTTAAGTGTTTATACCTGGTGACGTGCAGAATAGACATAGAGAATAAAAATGGCTAATATTTTTACTCCTAAGTCCTAAGCATTACCCGCCTCTGTTTACCAAATAATACTCAATATGCTTCAGCAATCATAATTAAAACGCGGAAAATAATTTGGGAACAATGTCGCGTCACTATTCGCTAAAATTAAAAAAATCCCTAAAAAGTTATTTTTCGTCTGAAATTTTTGAGAGGTACGATTTTTAGTACAACCTACAAATAACCCCCCAAATGCGCTTCTTGTCCAAATTAACCCCCGACGAAATCTTTTTTTATTCGTGGTCTTTTACCTACCCATGTTGAAGTTAGGAACTTATTATGTTGGAATAATCTCCAAGTCTATAGATATATTTTTTGATAAGATACGATGATTTTTAGTCAATTATACCAACCGACACCTTCCGGCAGGAGTAATTCAAACTGACTTGTTTCGTGTAATGTCTGTGAGGGAAGACTAAATACCTCTTCCTTTTGCTAGGAGCCTCGTGAATGAGAAAAGAAGTTTGCACGTTCATTTTCTACTGGGAGGTTGAATTGTTTTGAGGAGGTGGGCCATGGGTTTTATGGATCTGTTTGGAAGGTCTAGGGGAGGCGTTCTTCTATTACCTTTCTCAGCACCATGGCCAGAGCACAGATATGATCATATTGAAGTGAATTTATGCATGTGGAGATGTAAAATTAGATTATAAAAATGCATTTTATTTTCGTAGAAATACCGTAGTAAGGTTGGGCATTGGTTCACGAGGTTCCCATCAACCATCTGAAATGTTTGACAACCTGATCTTATTATATAACCCTTAGATGGATTTATTCTAGCAACGGCCGAGTTAAATAAGCCTTTAGTCATGCCGAAGTTTAGACCGATATGTAGAAATTAATTCTGACTCAATACTCAAGCAAAGAAACGAAAAATTGTTTCTACTAATATATGCCGATACCTCGACACACAGATGACTCAAACTACCTCGACAGTGTGTGTAAGGAAAGATCATCTATCTGTTCCTTCCTGTGATATCAGAGCTGGGCCTGCACGCTACAGCCCTGCCAGAAGATTGAGAGGTTTTTGTAGGGGCGGGCAATGGGTTCTTCTGGACGATAAGGAAAGTTTTGGAAAAGGGTTGTCTCTTCCCCTCTATTCTCAGCTCCTGGACCGCAGCACAGGCGCCGGCTTCAACACATATCCTCTTCCATCCACCACCTTATTCCAACACACCTCTCAACAGCCCCTCTGTCCACCACCTCTTATCAAAGGAGTCTCTTCAAGTTCCTTGACCGTCTCTTTGATTAAGACCCCTTTTCCATTCCTATCTGCACCATTTTCTGAGGAACCCCTCCACGCCGAAACCTTTAACTAGCAGGCCTTCCCCAAAATGACCATCTTAAAGCTTGGATGTGTGTGGGGACGTCTTTGGCCCATCCTTCACAGCCCCTGCATCGCCTCCGATTAACACTGTAATTTTCTTGCAAGGGGTCGTCCCCATAGTCTTGAAGTTTCGAAGCGAGCGGGGTCAGGAATAAGTAAGTGAGGGCATGAGGGGAATTGGACCTTAATGGAATGTAAAATAAGGACGTAGGAATGAAGTCTTTGTTATCTTGATGGAGAGGCGTTGATTTAAAAAGAACTTCGTAGTGAAAGAATTTCTCCTCCTTAAAAAAATATCATCTATCCCACAGTGTACTTTTGAATTACTCTAACTATAACCCATTGAAGTTACATTTTTTTATGACGAAAGACCCTGTAGTAGTTTACCAGTTCAATTCTACAATACGTGAAAAATAATTGTAACACAAAATGTTTTTGAATGATTCAAAAATAGTACTGATAACAACTTTTATCAAATACGGTTGACTTATGGACGAAAATATAGGAGTTAAAGTCTTTAAGGGAAAGACGTGGAAAATATGTCAACTATCAAATAACGCTCCTAAAATATATTTTTAAAATAATTTCAACAGAACAATCCCTATTTATTCATGAGATTGCACCGTAGAATTATTACATATCCTATTTACAGTAATAAAATGAAAATGGCTATGTTTAGATATGGATACAGTGCTAGAAAAGACAAGGCTGTTAACAGGCATCACATTTCATGCTAGATACATGTTTATTAGGCACAAGATGAATTGCATGCAAACACTGCACTGTGTATGCTAAAATTTTCTCTGCCCCGTCCCTTCTACACCTGATGCGCAGATAAATGAAATCGGGTAGGAGCAAATCCTAAATTTGTGATAAAGATTGAAATGAGCTTTCTTAATAAATACAGATTTCTTTAGTAATATGGCACATAAAATGGAGCAAATAAGAGAAAGCAAAAAATTAATCTTTTACTACAGGCATTAAATGTCTTGAAATAATTATTCACAGGTATCTTTTGTTTAAAAACGATAATGAAAAGTTTCATAATCCAATAAATGTTATTAGTCATTTAATATCACCTTGCCAAGGTTCCCTCATATCGATAGATCAAAAAAATTACCAATTTCCCAGAAAAAAATGGTTTGCCACCAATAGCTTGCGTAGAGACTAAGCTTCTGACAGGGAGAATGCCTTAGGATGACATTCCTTGCACAGGCGAATGCCGCTACTGTCTTTAATTGCCTCCTATTCATTGGATTAAACATTGATTAACCAATGAATATTTATTCCACCACTGGTGCCGCTGGCACGCCTTCTCTTTGAAGTAAGCCTTTAAAAAAATCTCTTTATAACTTGGTTACCCGCACTGCTACAAGAGCTGTGGCGCATAAAAAGGAGACCGAGGAAAAGTGTGCCTCAGGGAAAAGAAAAAGCACTACCAAATAGACATTCAGAAAAGCACTGTGTTAAATGGAAACGGAGAACTTAAAAGGGTTATATTTAGAGCAATGCGTAAAAAAACTAAGTAGGAAGAAAACTTGATTACTTGTCAACGTAAGAAGTTTTCTCACCAGATTAGAGCACGATGTATAGCGCAATATTCCTGGTCGGCGACAAAATTTCAGAAGTTCTTTCTAGAATTAGAAACTGGGGAATTAAAGTGACAAGAATCTGGGTCAGTAGTATAATTTTTGAAAGCAACCTCAAGAGTAAATAACTATGTTTCTATGTTTTAATTCTTAAATAAAATTCTACTTCCAAAAAATAACACATTTTTGACAACATATAATGAACCTATACGCCTCATATTACCATGATGTTACTTAATTTATAGGTTGTACTGGATTCTTTTTGCATTTTTTATATTTTAACAAGAATCACCCTTCCATATTCTTCACTAGAATATTTGAGTTCTGGAAAAAGTGTCAAGAATAATTAATTCTCCTCCGCTACACCCAAATAAAATAGGATACCTGAAATAGTGCTTTGAAAAATAACTTAAATAACAGATTACAAGATAGGCAACGAACATTCGTAGTAATTTCACATTAAAAATGACCAAGGAATGTTCCATATCTTTTATAATCAATGGTCGATTAAAGCGCTATCTTCGGGGTAAAAAATACCAGATTAATTAATCATCTGACTTTCACTTGGATTATAAAGAGACACATACCCATGAAACTAAGTAAATATATTATGTCGAAGTGATTTATTGCTAAATGACTGCATAGGATTTTTTTATATTTAGCGTGAAAGAAAAAATAGTGAGCGAGATATTAGCTATATTAGATAAGAACTTAAAAAACGTTCATATTTTCTTATTCACATGAATATAAATAAGCATATTAAATTGATATGAAAATTTTCACTTCAACACTAACTTTTTACACAACAGTCCAAGGCATGATTTATTAGATGCTCACGAACATTTTAAGATGATAAAATAATGAGACAATTCCTTTGATTAAATTGCCACACATAAACTTCATAGATGAAATTTTGATGTTCTGTAATCATTCAGTTTTTAGACGTTATTGTATTGGATAGCTTCTTGTTACACAAACATAATTTTTCTCAACATTGATAACATTTCGAAAAAACTGCAGCTTTAATAAGTCGTGCTGAATTAATTCTTTTTTTCTTTTTTGCGCGTTATATCTTTCTTCAGTACAACTTAAACCATAATTAACCTCAAATCTCGTCCTTTTTTCGATGAGGTGAAGATTTAAATATAACCAACTAAGCCGAAGCAGGAGCCAAAAAGCGAGGCTGCAGTTGAGGCTTACACCAAAAAGGTAGCTCAAGTTCATTTAATCATAATTTCTACTTGGATTTGATTGATTAAGGTGCCTAAGACGTGAGTCGACGCTTAATTTTGTGTTAGTCGTCTCTCAAGAAAAGGAAGAGCCTGGTTCACTGTGTATGATTACACCATACAGGAGGTTTAGTGGTTCCCACATACAAATATCCTATTTGAATATTCACGTACTCAGATTATTTTTTGCTGTATAAGAATGAATCATTTATTAATTTCCCTTTTATGCCACTAAAAAAAACAATCACAAGTTTTCTCCTTTCCCAAGTTTAACCCTTACGCCAATTTGACTCAATACTCTCCTAAATAGTTCAAGCCAAAAGTAAACTTGTTTTCCATAATGAGAGCATGGCTTCATGATTTTTTATGGGTTTCAATTACAGACAGGGTCTAGTCTACTAATTTAAGAATACGTCGGCCAACTTGCTTCCTATATCTAAGAACATGGAACTTCATCTTGTCATCCAGTGTTAACCCAAATTTTCACGCTAAATTTAATCTCCTATTATAGTATATTAAAAGCTCCGTTGATCATAATGAATTTCAACTCATGATGTTTTTTACGATTACTCGATTTAAGAATTTGAATGCACCTGGGGGTTTTCATCCGCTAAAAAATTGAAACATTGGTGTAAATTCGTTTTATATTACATACAACTGAATTCATTATAACTATACATTATTAATTATAATTAAATATATTTTAAATAAATTTATTTATAACATAAAATTATCTCCACTCTCATACTATGAATTATATCCGAGAAAAGGCTTTCGATGATCTGGGAGCAAAAAAGGAATTTCATACCGCGGATAGTGACAGCGACAGCTTTACCCGAGGAATAGAACAAAAATCACGTCCATAATATGCCACAGAGAAAACAATCACATCCTTAGACACGGATCACAGACGAATATCATCTGAAAGCATTTATTTTCCAAACAACTACTTTCTTGTAGCTTTTCACGAAAACATTCTGCATTCAGATCAAATTTTGGGGTGTTACAGATTTTTTACCTACGTATAACTTGCATAGATGTGGAAGAGAAAAGAGTGTGTAAAGGATCGAGAAAGTTTATGTTACATTTAAAATGTTTTAATGGAATTTTGAAGAATTTTGAATGGTATCTAAAATTTTATTTAGCACTATAATTATATACAGTCTATACTTAGGGCTTGCGAGTTAAAAAATGAGAGTATTGATGCAGAATTTTTTATGTAAACACGTAAATTAAGGTCACCAAGGAATTTAAGCTTACGAGTGGCAATTTTTCAAAGGAGTGTCCTCGTAACATTGAATATCTATTATACGAGCTTCAAGAAACAGGAAAATTTGCTAGTTCTGAAAAATCTCAGTATGTTATGTTATTTAAAAGTATATTAAAATATTTTTTTGGCAGTTATATTAGCAAATTTCATTAGACAACGGTCGATTGAAAGTGAGATATCAGTGTATGTATTTTTACCTATACGTAATATTGAATTCTTCTAAAATGTCATCATTCCATGGAAATCTAAGATGATTTGCACCACATTTCACCGAGAAATAAATTAAGCCATGTTTAAATTCAGTTTCTTAAGAAATCGATTTATTTATAATATATGGTTTCGATAGTGTGCTTCATTGGCCTATTTTTCCACTTTTTGGTATTTTCGGATGAATATTATTGATTTTACGGTACAAAATTACGCTGAAGGTATTTCATTATTATTGAATGGGTATCATTGTATCCTGAAAGGTTAATGTACCACCTTCCCCTCCGTAACAAACGATTCTATTTTCCAGAATTTCGAATTTCTCCTATCTCTGATTTATCGGCACTGGCTAAATTAGGAGAAATTTAATTCTTATCAGTTCATCGCCACGGAAGTTGCTGACCATGGTAATTTATGTTGAAAGAGAATAAGATTACCACCTGATAAGCCGAGACCCATTTAATATCACAAAATTAGCTACATTTCATCCAAATCCTAGTGCGTAGAGCGTTTGGCTGATGATAGAGGGATACCGGTTTAAATCCCGGGTGAAGCCTTTATAAACTCCTAAACAATGTCATCGTGAGCGAGGTGGCCCAGGGAAACGAACTGGTCCTGCAACATACCCTGAAAGTTTCATACTCACCCGCATGAGGTTTCATCCGTGGTGATTTTACCTTCATCTATAAAAAAAACACTTTCTGGTAGAATCAGTGAAAGACCGTTGGCCTAAGCACGACGACAAACATAAGAATGAAAAGACAGATCGGTTATTGGACCAACCGACACAACATGAGCACTAGCTTAGGAAACCATTCTGGGGAGAAGACCACTGCAGTCGAGATGTAAAAAATTTGCATTTGATTATTTTTACAGATAAGTATAAATCGATAAGTTATTAAGATATGAAATCTACAGAGTTAACGCATAGTATAAGTACTTACGTCATGACATTAAAAATTGTTCCAAATTTAAAATTTATCTCATCTGAGTTCGTCTTCAAAAGATCACTATAGTTTATTAGGGAACCATTACAAGGAATTTAGTTATCCCGGTCAACTCCTATAGTTCTTTACTAGCATTTTTGAGCGACGGGCCTTAGCTTTTGCTTCTTTTCCGAGGAGAAAGGAATATAATTAACTAACAATGAGAGCAACGCATATCTGAGTTGCACAATTTGAAGGTTATGTAAAACAGGGAAGTGATTTCCTGTGAGTATTACGAAATTCGTCCTAACATGATCTCGAATGACCTGATCTTTTTTCCAATGACGGTCAAACCTGAGTTTTAGCTGCTATATCTACAGCTTTAATCATAATCGGATCGAAAGCAGCCCGTGAGGGAGGAAAGACGAGCGGAAGGTGAAGTGTGAGGCATAAAATGACTTGAACAGACAGGCAGGGGAAGATTTAATCGGAGAGAATACTTTTTGGAGGAGTGGCGGGTGGTATATTTGATCACAAAACACGCAAGCGATTAGAGAGAGAGGCGGGACGGGCCATCAGACCAGGCACGAAAAGAAAGAGAAAAAAGCTCCCATTTGACGGCGAAGCGCGGGAAAGTTCCCGCCAAGCCGACTACACTTTCATATTTGTCTCACACTCTCTTCCATATCCTTATGCTTTTGTCGTATCTCCATCGACTCCTACCCCTTCCATTCGCCCGTATCGCTTTTATTCGGTATAAGTTAAACGGTAAGGGAACAGCTGCCCCTGAAACTGAGAGGAGGGAAAAAACAAGCGAGGAGCGAAAACCCTTTTTCCTCGTTGCCACCGAAACCCCGTCGCCTGCCTGCGCCAAGACCCACCCCAAATCCATCTCCTGTAGCCAGGAGAACGCGCGCAGACGGCAGAAGGATCATAAATGCATAAGGATACGTGCATGCGCAGAAGGGAGAATAGAATTGGAGACTTTCATTTCGGAGCTGACTGAAAAAGGTTACTGGCAAGAGAATATTAAAAGAGCAAGATAGGACGAGGAGGTATACGTTGCTGGGAGTGTGATATGAAATCAAGGAAAGAGAACATTCCGACAGCGCCTTCTGATTAAAACGGAGAGATCACAGTACGAATTGAGCAGACTCGAACGTTTTTCCATTAAAAAATCTCCGGCACAGTGCATTATTTTTTTAATTTTGTGACCTGTGGTAAGTTTCAATTCAGGCACCAACGACGCCAGTAGCTGATCTCATACGCATCATTTTCCCATGCGACCTCTCTCGTGCCTATGGAGGGGCAGCTTAAAGCAGCAATCTAAAAATGCGTTCCATCCAGCGAAACCTGCGTCATCCAACGAGTCTTTCTACATGTAAGTGAATAAATGGTGATCTCTGTCAATCTACTCTTCGTTCCAACACTGGTGCTTTTTTTCTCATTTCTACGAAAATCAAATATGAATATTCATGCTTTATTTCTTATGTTAGAAATATTCTGGGGTAACATGATCCGCTTTCAACTACCTAACACTCTTATTTTCAAAGATTTCTATATTGTGATTTTTTTTTAAATCAAGACACGAAAAATCCTAACTTTGTGTCATGGTATTTCTCACCTACTGAGAAAGACTTGGCAATTCAAGTATTAGTAAATGATCTATTTAGATAGAACGAAAATTATCGTAATTGCAACTTAACCATGGTAAATCCTCTTTTCTCAATGCGCTGAAAACGTCATTTCCTCACTAATCAGTACACATGAAGCTATGTAAATAGGCTTTGAAAAGTCATTTTTGGACATTTATTTATCCTTCTACTATGCTAATGTCAGTGGAATATATCAATAGTTGTTTGGTCCCATTTCGTAAGTTATTTGCAAGGTTTAAAGTTTGACTATTAACCAAAATTAACCCATCTTCACGATTTTTTTCACCAATACTTAAACTAAATCTTGTGAATTAAAATAAGTAATTGGATCAGATTTGTGAGGATTCCATAGTCCCATGTAACAAAACTGCTGCTATAATCAGCAAACAGTTCTTCTATCTTTAGCAGAAACAGCAGAATGATTGACTAAAACGCAATAAATTAATTAATGGCATGGATTTGAGAAAAATCTCTATCAGATAAATAATTCAAAGAAGCGATGCTTTGGAATTGAACCTTACTACTGGGTAGGTGGCAGTGAAAATATCTTCGGCTCTTAATGAGATCAGCCTCACATGTATTTTCCCCATCCTCGAAGGAGAAAGCCGATAACATCGATGGTAGCGACACAATAAGAAGAAGAAGAGCTAAATGAAATATGGATTCCAACAGTGATGCTGGAATGAGTTATATGCGGAAGGCACAATGAGGGAGAGATACGGACGGAGGAAGAGATTTTTTGAGTGCGCTGCCGGGCGTGGAGGAGAAGAGAGATGAGGGTTGACGGGCACGGGGAATGCAGGATATGAAGGGTGCGACGGCGGATGGCTGTGTGACGGGGAATGGCTGAGGGAAAGGGGGTAGGGAAGGGAAGGCTAGAGGGTAGGGGTTGAGAGAGCTAGGGGTAGCGAGGGTGGGAAATGAGGGCAGAAGGTTGGAACGGGCTGCGAGGATGTTTCGGGGAGGAAGTGAGGCGAAAGGAATAGGGAGTTAATAAGGAAATTGAAGAGGCACCTACGGATGGGGAAGGAGGAGACGTGCCATCGGTACCCACGCGGCGGGGAAAATATAAGAGTAGGAAGGAGCTGGATGGAGTGCTTAGGTTTGGGTAGGCAATGGAAGGAAGGTTGGGTGGGTGCTAGCTAGTTTCAAGTTGGCTCCTGCTAGGATAGAGATGAGAGAGGTTGATAAAAGACTATAGGCTAAGGAGTAAATGCCACTTGGGTTTTCCACCTACCTCACCTGAGCCCCATCTTTTTACTCCGACCTCGAAATCCTATTTGAAGACAGCGTCATCTGAGAGCTGGTTTAGGGATGGAATGACGTGGGGAGGGATTTAAAGGGTAGATGAATCTGGGACTCCCACTGAATGGTCAATTCGGAGGTGTGAGTGGATCCTGTGCCTAAAAATGGATCTCTAAGAGCCTTTTTAAAAATTGTTTCGGGAGAAATTTCTTCGACGGAGATCAAAAACTTGATGACAACAGCATTTCTTGAGAATGGCTCGGTGATAATGGGGCTATAGTGAGAGTTAATTTTTTTTAGTTCAAGTCTTCGCCTTGAGATATTTTTCCATGTTTTATTCCTCAGTAATCCCATGGAGAAAATGGAAAACCCTATCACAGTAGGATAAATGAAAAATCGGCGAAGAGTATAAATAAAGCAGGCGAGCACACGCGAAGAGTAATCTGTTCACCAATCTGAGAGGTGGGGGGGGGGGGGAAGCAAATATGAAAGTGAAGTCGGTAGCAATAAGTGAACCGGAAAATCGAAATTGGAATTGAAATTGGTAATTAAATCAGGCAATAAGGTCCAATAATCCGTTGCGAAAATAACCCGGGAGAACAACACGGATGGGGGAATTTGCGAGCTATGCTTGTATATATTCCAAGGATTCCCTGGCATTATTATCCCAAAAAAGCCAATCCCGACTATGTTGGAGGGAAAATATTCCTACGGATTAGGGGTACGACGAGGGAGGGAATGAGAAAATGTAGATATATTAAAAAAAAGAACGAATAATAAATCCGTGTGATGCAGAAAAAAAATAAGGGAGTCATGTCGTTGAAGGGTCTTGAGTTGAGGGAGGAGGGAGGTGACGAAGCTACCGGAAGGGAAGATGGAAAACTAAGGAAATTGGAGAGGAGGGGATGGGTAATTTGGAGAAATGGGATTCTCGAGTTGGTTCACGGGAGAATGAAATGGTGGGAGTGTAGGGGGTGGAGGGCAGAAATAAGTTGAGGTATGCGGAAAGGGGAAAATAGGAAGTCTTTGGGAAAAGGAGAGAGAAGATCAGCCGTGTGACGAAAAACGTTGGGAGGAAGAAATGTGAAAATTACGGAATTGGATTTCTGGGGAGGAAAAAAATAGGTACTTGCCGCCTAGTTCAAGGTGAAGACCGAATAGATTTAGAATGCGGAGGACGCTCTGCTGAATATAACATTCTATATTACTTCTGAAGCGAATTTGGAGGCAAATATTGGTACTTCGATTTGCTCAGCCTTCCCTCATCATACTATGAAAAGGATCAAAAACCAAATTACTCTTTTTTTCCCCTCTGACTAGTGCGCATTTGAAAAAGCTCATTAAATTATATATTCAAATACTTAAGTTTCAAATAAGGACTAGTTCTTTTTGAGGAAAATATTCTGACCTAATATTCACTGGAATGAAAAGTGTTTTCAGACTCAGCTTGCTGCGCTTCACGTAGGAAATCCGATTCTTCAGGGCTCCAAACCCAGCTTAGGGGTATTTATTGTTAGCAAAGAAATATCAATATCAGGAAGTTATGCATTGTGGCCCTCAAGAATAATCATCCTCCACTTGTTTTACAGGGCTGTTCAATTATTGGAAAATTTTCACGTTAACTTTAATTAAAAATCTAAAACAGATAAATTTCCAGTCATTGAGACTTCATCAAAACAACGCCCATATGCAGTACAAAAAATAGAATTTCGGTCCACGAAAATTCATCAATAAATTTCCCAGAATGTTTGAATTAATTGCCCTTGCCAGGAAAAAATTTACTCAAAAAATAAAGGGTTATAATAACTCGTGTACGTAAAATGACCATTTTCAATACCTTTTTGCCAAATTTCCTCCTCAGAACAATGACATAATAAACAGGTGTTAACATAGAATTCCCAGGGTTTTATTTACAAGGATTACAATTTTTCTGAGATAGAACAATACTTGTTTAATTTCGTGTCTACTTTGCATACGACGTTTCTGTACGGCCATTTTCTCTGACATTGCTGAATCTTTTCCAAAAAAAATTCAATAGCTAAATTTTATGAAACACTCTTATCACCGAGCAATTTGCACATACACAAAGATACCATAACGGCATACGGTAAATATATATACCCTGCAATGGCTATTGCAACCTTCGGTGAGAAAATAAACTTTTATAGCGCATGTGTGAACAATTTCCGCCAGGGGACTAAGCAATCAAATGTACGCGCATCAAGACCTGTATTCAAGGAAGGTTACCAGCGCAAATACGTGACAAAAAAGAGACCACGGTCCACACAGATGACTTGCAATCACTCAAAACAGCATGTGTACTTCCTCATCTGGTTTCCACTCAAAATAAACGTCCGCGTGAACTCCAGGTAGCCCACAACATCAATAAATAAACATAGCGAGGGGTATCTAAATCTTCAAAAAATGAAAACAAAACGAGAATAGAATATGAGACTTCAGCAAATGCAAAGAGTTAAACTCGTGGAGTTTTTTATTTTGTTCTCTTTTTCTAAAACTTTTGGAAAAATGGCAAGTCTGAGGAGGATATAAAGCATCACAATGGGCTCGACAGAAATGGGATCACTTGACTCCACCCTCATTCTCCTTCTACCACCCCCTGAGGGCGAAAAGAAAAGAGCCAGACAGAAAGTAATGAGATGTGCCCCGGCATATCAATGTCTCTCACCTGAGCATATATGTGTTTGTGTGTGTTAGCGTCTTTGAGCTGCCACGTGGGCGTTTGGACATTAAGGGAGAGAAATTGCCGGGGACATGAATAATAGAGCTTTTAAGTGATGGACAGAGGAGAAGGGCGATGGAATGGAACGCTTGGGGGGGGGGGGGGAGGAAGGGTGTGAGGTGGGGATTGGGAAAGGTAAAAGAAGTGGATGGGGAGAGAGCCAGCGGGGAGGATAGAGAGGACCACGCCCCCCTTTCCTCTGCGGACGAGTTCGTGGCTGGAAGTGTTCCGGGCGAGGAAGACGCGTGGGCGGTTAAATAGGGAAACGAAATGTAGGTGTTGTGGTTGCCACGAGTGACTCCGATTCTTGAGCGAGTTTGTTTACAAATGAGGCCGAGTTAGTGAGAGCGGACGCATCACATTTCCTTAAGCACGTGTACTGTCCGATGGATGCGGCTAAATCCACCAAACATTGTGTAGAATCGTGTTTCCTAAAACATCCTCCTCAGAGGAAACCGAGTGACAAGAAACATTCCATTCCTGTGAAATGAAAGGAAGCTAAAGCCACTCAGAATACGAAAATATTTTAAGTAAATATTGTCTCCTGATTTGGTATATATTCGTTTACCATTTGATTTTAGTTAATTACTGACTGATAATTATGAATGTGCTTAGGTTCAACAGTACACATTAATCGAGAGAATATTGAGCGGTATTGCCTGTTTTTTGAACAAATGAACAGCTTACAAGGTAACATGTAATGAGTCCAGCTGTATGCTTAAAGGTTTCAAAACTCTCGCACACATTGGTTCTCCTTTGATATAGTGTTAAACTATTGTGATATGACCAAAGGGTATTTTACAAAGGCATCATAGTTTTAAAGACTAAAAATTAGTGAGAATCTCTTTAGGCCTCAAAAGAGCAGTAACTTGGCCTGTGGTGAGGTTAACAGAAAAAAAATCAGCGTCCCACGTACAACGTTGCCGAAATCGTTTCGTGAGGAGCTGACATTTTAAGAGCAAGAGAACATATTGCAAGCGAGTAAACGCAGGGGACTAGAATCCTAAGGATAAAGAAAGAAAATTAAGACCATGATCTCGCCGCCTCATTATTTTTAAAGGATGGCTCATGGACACTGATCTGTGCAGTTACCTTGCTTAAGTCATTGCTCCTTTGTTTTCGATACTTTTTACAAGCACAAATGCCGCTATCGCGGATATATCAGAAATTTTTAACCCCTCATGCGTCATGTTATGCTGTGTAATAGAAAATATACTTAATCTATGGTAATAGTCCTTAATTTAGTAGTTTCATTTATATATATATTTCACCATTGTAACAAGATCATATATTTTCTCCATATTCACAATTCACTCATCCAACAGAAAGTAGTACAGGTTAAACAAACAAAAATATCAGACTTAAGTTTTAGATTATGAATGTTTTAACGTATTATTTGTCGATGAAAAATAATATTCGCGGTGTAAAAATAGCTATGGAAAAAAATAATAATTGAATGGGAGGGCATGGACGTAAAATCGAGGAAAATAGATCAACGAGCATTTGTAGCAATAATTCTAGGGTAGAATGTAAAATTTATTAAGGATATAATCGAATACTACCACGAAGCTGAATCACTCCATGAATAACTGACATAATACACAATAGGAGAAACGGAAGACAGCGGTAAGAAAATTGAGCAAAAAATTGGAGTTTTGTAAATCAAAGCACATATCTGCGCAACCAAAACCACATTTTAAGAGATATATCAGCAAATAAATGTTAGATGAGCATGAAATCCTACCAAAATCCAAGTGGCCCCATAGTATTCTAATGACACACAAGTTATCAAAGGCTCGCGACTCATTTACTAAAAGCATCAGTTTCCCCGCAAATAAATAAATAAATCTTAAGCAGCTGTATGCAGGGGCCAAGAACATGCGCATAGTCCGAAATTTCCATTAGTCGTTATTTACTCAATCAATTTTTTAATCACATTCTACTCGGAATATCACTTCCCCAAGGAACTCACTTCCCCAAATAATTACGAGCATTACTCTAATATCGTTCCTGAAACCCAAAATTCTCTTCGCCCGCATCCCTCCAATTTTACACCCCCTCTTGAACGCCGCCTGTGAAATATCTCGCTTCCCCATCCCCCAGGTTGCCTCAGAACTCCATGCGGTCTTTTCCCATCTTACCCTTCGTCATCAACGGCGGATTAGCGCCTCGGTCGAGACGGCCCGCTACCGTTGCCTGGGGCGTCAAAAAACGTTGAAACGCCAATTTTCGTCGCCGGCACCATGCCAGTGTGTAATGTGTCAGTGATGGAATCGCTCTTTTTTATGGCTACACGTCCTCGACATCCTACGGCCCGTGGTGTTCCGTCGCTGACTTGACCTTTTTATAAAATGAACTTAGGTACTACACACGAGAAAGTTCCGAAATTTAGTCGAACTATAAAACGACTCTACAACTGACAATCTACTATTTTATACTAATATGACTGAGGCTTTTTTTAAATCGCCTAAAACGCACAGACGACAGGGATAAGGCACAAGTAATACCCGCTGTGCGGAAAATGAAAAGTTATTGCCTTTTGAGAGCCATTTTTGAAAAACACTTTTATAAGGCTTCGGTCATCAGTATGTAGTGGAATAGAGGTTATTTTTGGCATAAATGAACACACTTTAAAATCTCATTCTGAAATTTTCTAGAAGTGAAAATGAATAATAACAATCTGTTCAATGCGATAGATAAACAAACTCCTAAGATATTAGATATAAATAACGCACTGATGAAAAATTAAAAAAAAATATTGAATAACATCATCAAAAATAATATTATGGTAACAATAATGAAAGAGATGTCTCTTTAAAAAAATACTGAATTTTAACGTAACAATAAGTTTTCTTATTATTTTGTTTCACTAGCCTAGAACAAGAATTGCAAGAACTCTTAGAAAAATAATTTTTATTTCCACATAATAAATGCAACCTTGTATCCAAGCTTAAAAAGAAATAGCTACCCCCAAGGAACAATATTTCCCGCTGAGTTTACTGACTGCGGGCTATTGCTCAGCAATCTAACTTCTTCGGAAGCTTGGCCGCCTTACTGGGAAGCAATGGAAATAGAAATTGGATATGAAAAATGCAAAAAAAATAAAGGTTATGACAGGATTCGTAGCGTGTGGGAGGAAAGAGTAGCACATTCTGACACTGCGAGATGAAAAATTGGACGGAGATAATGAAAGAATTAAAATTACCCTCGACGGGTTTTACGAGGAGTTAATTTCTCTCGTTCGCCTGGAGGGGGTGCGCGTCCGCCAATCTTTCTCGGACGTCATCTTGTTGGCATTGAAAAATCGAAACACGACGCCGAGAACTCTGCCGGCGGCTAATATTGCGTTGTCTGCAGTAGAAATGCTATTTATGATTCGAATAAATTAAATGGATAGAAATTTGATATCCATCTAATAAAAAATCCATAAACGCCTAAAGGAATTACTTATTCATGTCAAAAATACCACGACGCATAATAACTAGCATACTTGTTGCTACATTGTTTCGAAAAAGATACTGAATATCAACTTCTTATAGGAAAATTATGGATTGTTTTCTGCGGTATAATACAAATATGTATCCCTTTAGCTTTCAAGATAATCCACCGAAACCTTGGAATGCTTTATTTCACTTAAGAACCTAAGCCAAAATTACCAAGACAATGTTTTGAAACGAATATATAATAGGTGGAGAGAAAGCAAGCTTTACGACATAAAATCTGGTTGAAGTAAATTTTAGGGATGCGCAACAAACGGCAGATTTCCTTATGTAGAAAGATAAAATTAAATTGAAATTTAGAGAGAAAATTTAACAAGAGCATTATGGGAGCTGCTGAACAAAAGAAAAGTGCTCCTTTTTTCACATTCAAACGCACAAAAACAATAACGCGCCCTTCTATCACAGAGAAGGTTTAAAAGCCAACTGCATTCATCATGAAACGAGGTGCTTTCCGAAATCCGGCTTGATTTCGTGTAAAGGTTAAGTGTACGAGACGAAATATATCGATCGGCCGGCTGGTTCCATTTCCTTCGTAATTCCGCGGATGCTCGCGAGGCAAGGCACAGTGAATGTGAGGAGGCAGAGGGTTAGGGGTAGGGGTGGGAGATGAGGTGTGGGTGGGACAAATCGAGGGGGTGTGGACGCCTTGAGATGGAGAAGAGAGTGCGAGGAGATTGAACGCTGGCTGGCAAGGGTAAAGGAATAAATTAAGTCAATGCGGGACGGAGAGGATGAATAGGCGACTGAGTAATGAAGAGGGAGGAAAAACACAAGGAGAGAGCGTGAACTCATAGTGTGCCAGATAGAGTAGTTGAGGCTGGATTTCAAAGCAGAGATGACGAAAGGATTTACGGAGGCAAAATTGATACCATCGACTCCATTCCGTCGCCTCAATCCCCCGCTAAAATGGCTGCGTAAGCCCCTGTATCAAGAACGCCTCCTACGTAAGAAGGTGTACAAAATATGCCTTGTGAGAGACGTTGAAAACAGACTTCATAGGAGAACACGCATTAGAAACAAAATTTGAGCAAAACCTGAAAAGATGAAAGCAACCGATTGAATGTCACTTAATAAATAATGAAATAAGGTTTCCGATATGATTGAGGCTTTAGCATATTTAGAAAGATATCTGTTTGAAAGCGATTTTCAATCAGCTTACAAAAATGTAAACTGTCTCGTAAAAAGTTGAACCATTTCAGTAAAACCTTTTGCTTATGTACTCTATTTATTACCCGGAAATACTGCCTAAATATTATCAGTAAAATTCATGATTCAATGTATTATTAGGAAAATTTCCCTGAAATAACAGAATAATGATGATAAGACATTGAAGAAAATCGTAGAAGTGGGTGAGAGGAATTGAAAAGGAAGACATCGGATTAAATATATGAAAACATTTTGAACAATGTGAAAGATAAGAAATGCCTAGGCGTGGAATCATAAGTTGATAGAATAGGTACTGATTGAGGAGTGTTTCAAACCAATCTTAGGATTATCAAACGGTGGTGATGATGGATATTTACAATTTTACAATAGATAACCAATTCTACTGGAATAAATTTGTATTATTATTTAATTGATCTATTGAAATGATGTTTCAATTCAAATGGTATAAAATGATGAATTCAACTCTGAAGGCAAATGAGGCATGAAAAATACGCCATAAAATAAAAAAAACGTTTTTAACTCCTCATATTCATACGAACTGTGTGGCATCTGATAAACTATTAATTTCATCGCATCTTCATTCCTATCATTTCTGGTCATTTTAATTTCAACGATCGTAATAATAGGTTACATTCTCCTCATTTTCTATATTATTCGCCACGTTTACTTTTACATTTAGTTCACTAATGATTTTATCAGCCATGAAAATGACTGCCAAAAAGTTTTTCAGGTAGACTTCCACTTTTTCTTATCTTATTCCGTATGCCTTGTCTGCTCGAGAAACTCCTACTGTGCATTTATTCTCCATTGAACCCTTTATGTCGTACATTTCTTTCTTTTAGTCACTTTCCCTAGTGATAGTAAGAGGCTTATATTTGAGTAACCGAACCAAATTTGCATTCGCCGTTAATTTTTAAATGTATGGAAGGAATACGTAGAATAATATATAGAATTAAAATAATCAAAACAAGTATCATATTTTGAGGTCAACGAACAATGATTTTTTTGCAAATAAGTTTAAAATCATAATTTGCAGGTTCTGTTGGAGAGTATCAATTCACACACGCTAAAATTTAGTCCGTAAGAATGCTACAATTCGATAAAATATAATTTAATAAAAAACAGGAGCTCAATGTTAATTAGATCTAATTTTTAGTTAGTACTCTTTTTGAACTTTGGAAAATCAAAATGGAATATTACCTTGCTGCAATGTGAAACACAATAATGAATAAGCATAGCTACGGTTTTTTGGTAATAGTTCAATTGTAGTGGAATTAATAAGTATTTGGCCTAACGCACGTGTTTTTTGGTCTTAGGTGCATCAATTAAGTATTATTATAATTAATTGCATTGTTAAAATTATTATAGTTGTAATAAACTAGTTTTTGTCATAAAAGTGCATGCATTACGAGTGTAACAAAGAGTAAAAAAAGTATTTTTATATAAATTTCTCATTTCAACACTACATGCGGTTGACCCAAATGCTTTGAAGTGAGTTTTTATCATTTATTCTAATCTTTAGAATACAGAAGGAGAACATTCTCCTCTTCAACTATGAAACCAAGAGATCCATTTTAAAATACGTAATACATGATGCGCATTAGATAGCTCAAAAGCGGCTTCCACACTAATATGCTTTTGGTGCGACACAGACCACTTCGATCGCGTTGGGGCACGCTGGAAATTAAGTTAGGAACGCTGGAATGATACGAGGGTTGAGATTTGTAATACGAAGCCCCGCATTTCAAGCTGGAATTAGTCACGTCAACATAGGGGACCTGTTCTTTAGCGAGAAATTTAATCTGATTGTTTATAAATTCGCAGGTCGTACGATAAATGTTACATTTTACAGTTGAACGCGGCTGGAAGTTCGTAAGATCATGGAAAGTTCAAATCTAAATTGTTTTTAAAATCGAATCAGGTTAGAATGATATCTTAGAAGATTTTTTTTTTAACCTGCGGCCATAGATATTTAGAGGTGCAAATCAAAGCTCACAGAAAACTTGGTCAGTAAGATACTTCGGAACATGGCATAGTGTATACTCAAAATTTGTTATAGAACTGGTTGTTCAGAGTAGATGTAACTCTACGCCGCACGGAAAATATGCACGCAAAGCAGAGATCACTATCTGAAACGTATCCTAAAAGGTTCAAGTAGTACTTTTTGATCACAGTGATTCGAAAAAAATTATTTTTTTAAAGTTAAGTGAAGGATACCGACTCTGATTGTGAGCCGGCAGCACTTCCTCGTGCTGCCGCGCGACCGTGGATTGACAGTTTCGTGACGAACATTTTCCTGCATCTTCCTCCCCGCCCGCCGGCACTCGACAAAGTCTCCATTGAAGCCAACCGCGGCGACCAACTTCCTCCTTCCCTATTCATCCCTCGGCATCAGCAACGGCATAAGGGGGGGAGGAGGTCGGGGTCGAGATGAACCCTGTTGAGGCGATGTTTACCGAGTGTTGATAAGGGTTGACGCCGGCTTGATCGAGTGGATGAAGGACGTGACCAAGGAGGCTGGCGGCGGGATTTCGGTCCGGAAGGATGGATATACAGGAAGCAAGACGGTTGGGTACAAAGAGAAAAGCATTTGCGCGGGGAAAAAATAGAGGGTTATGGCAACTTGGAGGGGAGGAGCGAGTGAGTAAGTGGGGAGAGGGTTGAACGCGAATTCGAATACCGAGGGAAGGGTGGCCAACGTAGATTCCCCATAGTGACAAGCACGAGCTGGTTTTTCTTATAAAACCTGGGTTGAATGCATGGTTTTTTTTTCTCGCAGGTTTTGCTCTTGTCTAAATTCTCTCTTTACGAGAACGGGACTGGAAAAAAACAGTGAGTGGGGGAAGAGGAGGGGGTGGGGGAGGAGGAAGAAGAGAGACAATACACCTGCATCGAGCTGCAGCACGTTTCCATGCACACACAATCTCACCCCTTCCCAACAACCGGCTTTCATATATATATATTTTTTTATCTCTCGCAATTCCCAATTCGCAAGCTGGGTGAAGAGATGAGGGGAAAAAATTTATGCTTAGCACGCCTCTCCCCCTCAAGCGACGAAAATCCCGTCAGGGATGCGTTAAGTGTGGGGATTGGCGCTCGGGTGGGTAAACTTATCGGTGGGAGCTCAGGGGGTTGGAGAAGCGAGGGGAGAAATCACAAAACGTAAGGGGGGGGGGGGGATGGAAGGGGTTCACAGAAAATGCTCGCTGGGAAACGCTTTTCGACACGTCTTCGCCGAATGACAAGTGACGCGAAAAAATGAGTAATCTCCGTCGCGGAACGTGTCATTTTTTTCCACGAATGATGTGAATTCGGGCGTGTGCAATCTTCGCGACGTTTGAATTTATCGCGGCCGTGGGAGAGAAATGTCTTTCATGGGGGAAATAAAAGTGATGCAACGTTGGAGGTGAAGGAAAATTTTAGACTGAGGTTGGTACATTGTCAAACCATCGCTATTTTGAGGACGTATCCGCGTGAAACGAAATAAATGCAATATTCTTCATATTGACACTGGTTAGGCACAAAGCAAGTTACGGCTAATGCTTTAAACAATTTCATAACCTTCATATGATATTCAAACCTGATGTTAAATATTTAGCGCTAAAATAACGCGAGAGCAACTCATAAGATAAGTAAATTGAAAACTTATTAATAAGAATACCAGAATTATTGAAGGATATAATTTGAGAATAGTTTTAATTTATCGTCCATAAATAGTCATTCGTGTATGAGAGAGGATTCTGCACTCCTATGCAGTATTAACATATTAACAGGGCTGTTCTTTTTGTACTGACCAGGAAATAATCTTAAATTGAAATTAAAAAAAAAAATTTTGAAATATCTTTCGTTAAAAGTCATCCCTTTTTGAATAAAACGCATATATATCATAAATATTAATTATTTGTGAATATTAACTGCTTAACACTACGAAATTTTGTGATTGGCTTTAGTGAAGGAGAAGCATGTTTGTTTAAATAGTAATCTTAGGTAGATAGTAGACTACCTATGCTCATCCGCCATGATGGCCTCGCTCAATAGAATTTAACCCATGATTTTTCTTAACGTATTCGTATGCTAACTATTGTAAGCTTTAAGTGCAGCGGCCCAGCTCCATCCATTGTAAGGTATCTATCTCGATCACCTTGAGATGAATTTCCAGACACTGCATTCCCATCAGCACCCGGTAGAACACTTACTGTCCTGCATGTCATTCATTCTCCAATCTACATCGTTCATAACCTGAATTCCTTATCTTTTCTCCAGACACATCAATCACGTGTGACATTCTTTTCGTGTTATGTTTACAGGTATTGATATTAATTTAGCACTCAACAATCACTTCATTACCACATGTCAAGTTGTATAGGTGTGGTCCTACTCCAAACATCTAGCAAGCACTGTTCCCGTCATGATTGATTAATGGTTTGGCCCAAATTGGACACTTGTATTTTTAATATTTGAAAGATGAACGTCATAAACGACATCAATTGCTGCTTTTTACGACCAGGATATGTAAAACCATATATAAAATTATTAACTAAGGTTATTAAACATTTTTACTTTGAACAAACTGAATTATTGAATAAAGGAAAAAAACATATTTTTATCTCCAATGAAAACCATCAAATATAAACATATATTTTTCAAATAAAAAAGAGTAGTCCCAAAGCATTAGACGCATGGTTTATTATCAACTTTTGACAGACCACTCCTTGCTTATCGATCATGTGCTCTCTCATCCCCACCAATTTAAAAGATTGTTGCATTAGGATCAATTCAGCAGATCAGTTCAGACTTGCGAATTTGAACTGGCTTAACTGAAGAAATCTGGATAGTATAAAGCATGAAACACGCATTTACTCGTATTTCAAGTTAAAAATCAATAAAACTCTCGAAGTTACTGCGACGTACTAGAACTTGTGAATGCACGCATGGTTACAGCTACGTGTAGTTAACCACATCTCTTCCCTCCTTTTTCACACAGTGGTGACCCATTAAAATTGAAACAGCAATTTACGCTAGTCCATTTTGTAAAGTAAAATCCGTAGTTTTGTCCTCTTTTTATTGCCTAGAAATATTGCTGGAATAACATTGTTGATGCTGTATCTCAATGAGCAGTCACAAATTCCACGAGGTCAATAGTAATAAAAATGAACTTTTACCGGGGGTCAACACCGGGTAAGAAAATTACGAGACATTGGACACGTTATTATTAGACTTGAAATATGGATTGCTTAAAAGTCATTACCGATTGTACTATAGATAATTTTTTGCTTTCATAAGAAATATAACCTTATAATCTATCAAGAATGAATATGAATATTTATATTGATAACAAACTCTATTAACTAATAAAACATTGAAGATTTGGGAAGCCCGAGGTAATTGCATTCATATTATTGGCCAGGAATATGCGAAATTATGCTTAAGGGTGATGTGATAAACTATAGACGATTGCTTAATTTTCTTCCTTGATTGATCTTGATGGACGGATGATTTGTGCCTCAAATCATCCGCCATCTTTTGATTCCCAATCCACAATCTCCGAGGACTCAGAGCAAGGGGGCTGCATAGAGGAGGCCCAATCGCTTCACCTCGAAGGCTAATTTCTGTTGCCACTTCGGCCGCATTGTAATCGGTTCTCAAAAATGACCGCAGCTTGGTAATGAGTGCAATGCGATCCACTTTTTTCCAATATTTTGCATTATACTGTTTGTAATTGCAATAAATAGCATTTAAAATAAAATTGATGCATCAAATCACCATGTATCGTATATAAATTTCGGTTAACATCTCTAATTATACCTTAATTTCTCGTGAAACTCGGATCACTTTGTCCGCCAGCGAAGCGAGTGGTAACTTTTGTAAAACCATTTAAATGCGCGGTGGGTGACAACACATTAGAGGCCTACTTGAGGATCCTCTTTTGCAATATTCGTGATTCATAAGTTCATTCTTACTCAACCCCCTCCATCTCCTCTCTCATCTTCCCGCAGCCTTTTCTCCCCTTTCTCTCTCGCCCTCATTATCCTCCTCTTCACTTCCCTCTGCAGCTCATCCTTCCCTTTTCCTTTTGTTCTTCTCTCTTTATCTCTCTCCCTCAATCTACCGTCATCTCGAATCTGACAGAACCCATCCCCCATTGCCTGCTGCACTCGTTCGAAAAAAAAGCCATACGTGCCTCCGCCTCAAACGTCGCTACTGCTGCATCGACCGAAAGAGTTAGCCCTCTCAAAAAACCGTCTCTCCTCTTTTCGCATCCCTCCCGACTATGACTTTTTTACTCGAGAACGAACAGGAGGTATATGTATAATTTTTTTTTGAATGAACGAGAAAAAAATCTGTTTCCTTACCCTTTTCCCGCCCGCATTCAAATCAGCCTACGCTACCCACTATCTCAGAGAGAAAAAAAAACTTTCTTTTTTCGTAGTCATCCGACTCCGCCTTTAAATTTTTCATAACTCACGCACCTCTCACTGCTCATTTCTGACTTCATCACATATGCCTTCGCTCCCTCCGTATCCTTTGTCTTCCGCGAGGTAGGTATCTATGCTACAGCGAGACTATGACCTCATCCCCCATCTTATTCCATCCTCATTGAGACGGTAGACATGGTGTAACATTGCGGGTGAACAGGAGTTGAGGGTAAGATATGAGATAGAATAAATAAAAAAATCTGATGAGGAGCGTCGCAAGTTGGGAGGTGTAGAATGAAGTAACTATACCAGCGCTCTTTGAAGGGAGTGCAATGTAGGGCTATTTTGTCTCTAATATTAATAAAAACGTAATCATAAACAGAAGTTTGTAAAACGTACATTTTGGTCATTTGATTGATTGATCCCAAATAAAATCATTAAAGTAAAAAATTATTGGCATTTAAAGCAAAAAACGGACATTTTATCTATCAGTATATGTTTAAGTTCTCTATCAAAATATTCTAGGAATAAATCAAGTGCATCAGTTTACATTCAAACAAAATTCTAAAACTTGAAGAAATGATTTTCTGCCTCTGAATTTGAGGCAGTGATCGAATTTCTGTGCTGATTGATATTCCAAGCCAGTTTCTGAAGGTATCTATATATAAATATAGGTTTACAGGTAGAGAAAATAACAACCTCCAAAGGAAGAGATACCTGTGCCTAGCTGGGATAAAATATTTAGTAAAACTCACTTAAAAATAAGGAAAATACCAAAAAAAATTATCCGACTAATGGAATTTTGGGGCTGGAAGATGTTAAGCAAAAATGGGGCTGAAAGGATTCAGAAAACAGAGGAACAAAGAAGAGAGAAGACGGGAGTTAAGCATTTTGATGTAAGCTAAAAAGTCTAAGAAGCGAAGCGAAAGAGAGATTAAAATCCTGGGATTAGGGTGAGGTCAGACGATTCCATTGGAGCCGCTTTCTCAACCGCTGCCAACCCCTTATAGCAGGAGAGGCCAAGGTACTACTACCGCACTACGGACCACGGGCGGCGGCTGATGAGTGAGAGGAACTCGAAGATATTGAAGAGAGTGCTGTTAAAGACTTTTGGGGAGTAGTAACGGTAACATCTCTTCTGCCTGGCTGCAGCACGGCAAGGGTTATTCCGATGCAACAGAATACCTCTCAGTCACAATATTGAAAGTTTTACTATACCGTGAGCCAGTTTTCATTACAATAATAATTTTTTTTTCATTATAGCCTTGAAATGCGATTTCTTATATGAATACCGTCAACATATTTTCAGAATTTTTATTTTTTGTCTTACAATGAAAAAATTTACGTGACGGACACAAATCGTTACCTAGCATAATCCATTTTCCCGAGGATATTCCATTGGTAACGTTTGTTGGAGACGTGGAAAAGTGGCTTAGGAATTAATAACAACCAACCACTTTCTTCGGCCCAAAAGTATTTCCGATTGTATGCTCAGCTGAGAAAAAATATTTAGTGTAGATCAACCAATCGCTTACACTAAATGTGAAATCATTTAAGCATTCACCGAAGTATAAGATATCCGAATTATCCGAATAAATCCGGTAGCAAGAGTAATCAAACCAGAGCCAAGCATGGTGTTTTGTTCAACGCATGCATTAAAGACACCATAAAACTAGGTGTATAAAAAATCGATATTGTTGTTCCGATAGTAAATTCACAAAGATAATATTGCCTAAAAACATGGATTTTCTTTTCAAATTACAAGGAGACATTAAGAGTATGATATTGAAGAAAGAAAGTGCAAATTTTTTTCAGCATTTTCTAACTTTAATTTCATTTTGATCCAAAAAGCTGCAATTTAATCTGCAATTTACACATGCTAATTACGACACAATCAATAATCAAATCATGCATCAAAGCACATGAATATTCCTATTACGTTATCACTTCCACAACAATAGCCATCAATTTAGGTTAAGTCGGCATCAACACCTACGTAAATACGGTCTCAGAGCTATTTTCGTATTTTCATGACAGCCAGACAAGTTGCATGATACAAGGCTTCAATAATTTGCAAATTAGATGAAACCTCACGATAACCGGGTCATACCACTCCCCGATAAAGCCCAAGAATTAATACCAGTATTACTTTACTCCGCCAGAACGACGTAGCATGAAAGCCATATCATTAATTATCTTTACACAATATGAAATAGCCAAATTATAATAGAACGTTAGTGGAAACACAAAAATTTTATAATCGAGAAATTTATATAAAAATCTCCATAAAACCATATGAGATTTTTGTCGGACATGGTGAGATGCGGGTAAAAACTTGTGCTAGTATCAAAGTTATCCTGCGTATCTATTCATAATATTCTGCATATATACGATACATCTTTAAACAATGGGTTAAAAAATATTTACTTCGCGTCTGGCGTCGCACAAATGGAATGGCTGGCCCGGTCGGAAGCATGAGAAACAGTGGCATGACTATGGGGGGGGGGGATGAAGGGATGTATCTCCGCCGCATCTGCTTACAGTTAAATTTTAAGTGCCAAAATGATTTAAATGCATTTTCAGGCATGTTATTTTACAAAATTTTTCCTGAACTATCCATTTCCAGGAGGGGTAACCCCAACTAACCCTACTCATCCCTCTCTAAAGCATATCCCTAGTTACGCCACTGCTGAGAAAGATTCATCGCATTAGTTCACCCGGAAAACAACAACTCTCTAAGTATAGGACCACTGATTTAAATGATATCTTACACTCTAATAATTAATAGAAAATAAAAAAGAAAATAAGAATAAATTAATACTATGAATTTAATAACTAAAGCTATTTTGAGGTATTTATTGTATTTCCTACCAAGAGACTTCATCGCAAGGGAACCGATTAATCGTATTCCCCTGACACCGATTCATATGGTAAGCACGAGACTCTCTCACGCATAACGGTATGTAAATTTTCAACACTCGTGGAGGTAAAAACGCCACAAACTGAAGGTTACATAGGAAAAAAATACTTATTGCAAGCGATATGTGATTTCTGTGAGGATAAACAATTTAGTGAAAAAGTAGGCCGTGAAATTTTTGTCATTCTCTTCAACCCAAAATAATTTTCGAAGCATCACATTAAAATAGTCCACAAAAAGAGCAAGTTCGTTTTTCTGAGTTTCTTTTTATTCTTCTCAATTTTAAACGAACCTTGAGCACATACTAATTTGGTACTAAATGTTTACGTTAATTCTCTCGCGTGAAGCATGGTACATTTTATACGCATTGGGAGAGAATAAGCGAAGAAACAATTTGTTGGAAAGCACGAGGTGTGGAATATTGATAACATATTTTTCTTTTCACGATTATCTGGCACATCGTTCTGTCTATACAAGTGACTAATATGAACGCTTGGGGGTTCAGCATTAGTGGAAAGAAGAAAGCAAGAGTGTAATTTGAAGAAAGAGAGTAGCAAACGAAGGATACGAAGATGAAAGCCATGGATGAGGGGAGGCGAAAATAAGGGTGAATATCGAACGATGAGAATCACGAGAGAGAGAAAAATAATGAGGGACGAGAAATTGCAAAGAGGAGGAGCAGAAATATACGCATGAGGAAAAGAGGAGGCAAAAAGACTCATATCCTCTCCCTCCGATGCCTCCTTGCCCACGAATCTCAATCGTCCCCTTTTTCTCATTCCCCCTTTTGTCTAAGTGCTCTTGAAGGAGGAGCGCGAAGACGGGAGAGAGCTTTCCACTCTTCCTCTTTCACGGTCTCCTTTTCTTTCCCTCCATCTCTCCTTTCGGAAGCACGATGAATGAACGGAGGAGTGAGATGGAGCGGAAGGAGATGAGCCCAGGGACGTGGAGAGGGAGAAGAGGGGAATGAAGAGGACGGGGGGAGAGGTCGCGGTCGTCGCAAATAAACCAGAATGGAACGGTGAGATGAATAGGAAGATTGTAAGCATAAGCAAACAAAAGATTGATGGACCACGTGAAATATTGAATAAAAGAGTGGGTGATGTATGAAAGGAAGAGAGAGAGAGAAAAAGATCCACCAAACAATCAGAGGCCTCAGCAGGCAAAGGAATCTAGGCATTCACACCCCCCGATATATTAGAAAGATATGGTCTTAGGCGTATCTTAAGCGTATACCATCCTTTTGAAACCCGCCTAAGAACACAAAATCTTTTAACTACCACTCCACTAAAAAACAAAAAATTAATTAAAAAAGTGGTTCTGACAGTAGGGTTAAGGTTATTATAATACATTTGATAACCAGAGCAACGATTACCCCCTGAAGCTGAAAAAAAACTGTGTACTCCTAATCAGTAGACTTGCCTCATAAAGAATACTTTCATAATAACTGGTGACCTTACATACCAGAGATACAGAAAATGAGCTCCATAGCTATTTACAAGAGAAAAATAAATATTTCAATCGTCACTTCTTTTCTTAATTTGAAGATAAAATCTACGAATCAATCAGAATCGAACAATCAATTAACAATGCCGACGAGTTATTGTAAGCTATTCACATGCATTTAAAGTTATATCAGCAACCAAATGTGATTAAAAATTCGTGAAAATATTTTCAAGTAAGCACAACGGACAAGAAATTACAAATTAAAGAAATTTTAAAAAATTGGATATGGGTAGCGGGAAAAATAAATTGATAGAAATCATACGTGCAACTTTTATGCAATTAAATGTGACTGATGGAGCTTCTTTTGGTGGAAATTTGGTCATAATCATTAATTAAGCTTTCATGAATACATTCCTGCGATTTTACACTGATAATAACGGCGGATGAAAGTCATTTTCATCCGCATGGGTCTCCTAAATTATTACTATACTCTAGTTATCGGAAGTTAAAAAATCCTGCAGAGCACTATTTACATTCCATCATTCCTCGGGGCAACTCGATACTACTTGTCGAAGCGCGCTACTGATCGCCATTAACGTGGCATAGATCAAATAATCAGCTGCTGAAATTCAATTTAACGCCACGTCAAAATATCCGCATACCAATAACAAACATCGCACCTTCGGAATCCGATAACTCATACCCGTAGCCTTTAAAACCTTCCTTGCACCCAGGCTGCCTCACTTGCGTGGTATTCCTGCCGAGCAGAGGCGCCCAAAAGGAAGAAAAAGGCAGAAGCAGGAAGAGGAACGAGGGACCATACCATAATCGCCAGGACGGGCCAGGCTACTGGGCGATCGGCAGCGGTAGGTGGGAAGATAAAATGCAATAGGGCGAGGAGGAACAGAAGAAGAAGAATCCGGGCAAGAGGGCAATGGGAGGGCGATGGTGGGAGAGGACTACGCGCGCTAAACGATAGGTACGACGCCGAATAAGAAGGAGAGGACCACAGGGATTGGCTGAAGACAAAACGGTCGGCATTTGTCTTCCACCTCTGCAGGCGCAATATTGGAATAGCTGGAGTTCCTACACCACACCCTACTACAGCGTGGTCTCCTTACACTTGTGGACGATGTTTTCCGTGCCGAATTGAAAGTAGACGGAGCTATGCCTTTCCCGAGAAAGAGAATGGAACAGGAGGGGAAATATGAAGACTTTTTTCGGGTTTCCTTCGAAGTATATACACGGAGGAGGAAAATTGTTGAGTTAGATGGGAGAGGTCGGGTACCGCGCGCCTAAGGCTTGTGTGTGGCATGTTAACATAGCTCGCAATAAAAATACAATGAAAGTAACTAAATTTGTACATGTTTTCCAGGTTCAATGCACTTTAGAATCGTTATAGATGGACTGCCAAGAATCGAGATGGTAGAACTGAGGAAAAAGAAAGGTGAGAGAAATGAAAAGCTTGGAATGGGAGCAGATATGTTTCATAAATACGTTTGAAATGAATGACAAGCATTATAAAGTTTAATTTCGCCTATTTACGGATAACGAGTGTGCACTGAAGTAAGGAAAACTACAATTAACTTTTTTTTTGAGAGAGTCAAATATTTTCGATGGCCCCTAGTATTTATATCCGTTCGAAGTTTCGTAGATTTGGTGATAAAACTCCCTTTCACTGCATAATTTCATTGCTGTTAATTTATCGGCAAAATAAATATTTTATTGCTCATAAGCAGCTAGATTGCCACCGTGATTCCATAAAATTCACTTCGGTACTTAGATTTTATGACGATGAGGCTTGCCATCAAGGCAAATTAGCCTCTGGGGAGATACTTTAGAAGAGCGCCGATTGGATTGATTTTGAAGAATCGACCACGGTTAACTTCACTCTGGAATGTTTTATACTCATCCATCGTCCCATTTTTCATGCGAGTTGGTCCCGAAACTTATCAATGACGGCTTTACGATGAAATTGAGGAGGCTTTGGGCGGAAAAGTAGGTTCGTAGGTAGGCAGACGATGCTTTTGAGGAAGAAAGGTAAAAGAGAGGCGGCTGGATACCAAGGTACGTTCCGCAAGAGGAGAGAGGGAGGGATATTATGCGAAGGTTAGGATATGATATATTGGAGGCATAAAGAGGAACTGAATGGGATCCTGAGGGAAATGAAGAGGGAGAGAAAGGAGGTAGAGAAAGAGCGCGTGCGGTGGAAAAAGAGGCCGGTAAGGAAGGCTTGAAAAGGGCGAAGAAAGGCCCTGGCGAGGTGGTTGTAACAGGGGGGGGGGACCGTTCCCCAGCCAGAAGGAGTTGTCTACGCTTCCGATCGAAGAGCATGCAGGCCTTTTTAGCGTCGGAAACGGGTGTTCCTACGCTGGAATGAGGAACGGCCGAGCTGGCGAGAAGGGAGGGGTTGGCCAGTCAAACTGGCCACTGAAAGAAGAGGCCTTGGGGGATGGCGTCAAAAGGGGCTCGTGAGAGAACTATGCGGAGGGGCAAAGTGAGGTTGGCGGGATGGGGGTGAACTGGAGGTGGGAAGGGTTCCAAAGAGGCAGGCCCCTTTCTCTCACCTACCGTCCAAGAATGAAGGCAACGGCCATTCGTTAAGTCTGAAGCGGATCAAAGCCTAATTCGGTAATTTGCGAGCGGAGAAGAAGAGCGGCAAAATCTAGCCTCGTTAGAAAAGGGGCTCCCCGAAATAGTTTTCTCTCAAGAGAAGAAGGTTTTATGCTTCGTACGGCATTAGCATGCTTTTGGGCCCTTTTGGATATTTTTTATGGCGTGAAAAAGGGGAAAGTAGAGGGGATATATACCCTTGCCGTACAGAGGTGAGAGATCGAGGCGTTTTTTTTCTTGACTTTTAATACGAGCAGCTATTTTTACTCTGTGGAGGGTATATATAATTACGAGTCCATTGTGCACGTCCAAGAGGTGTTAACCAGGTTGAAAATGAGTTTCCGCAAAGATGGATGCATTTAAGTAGCATATTTTCTCTCCGAGAATGAAGTTAGAATGTCCACATTCGACCCAGTGACCTCCAAAACCTACTTTCAATCGTTGGCTGGCCACGACAATAGAATCAAGTAGAGATTCACTCGTTGACATTTTTATACCATTGTCATAGTGGATTGTTGTTTATTAGTGATGCGGTATTCATAATCATAGATATTAAATTGGTAAACTAGTAGAAAATTTTGAAATATAAATAACGTCGAGCGAAAATAACTGCGTCATTTTGTGTATAATTTTTAAGAAAGCACTAAAATACGGTCCCTCGCACCTTTAGTTTTCAAGTTATTGATAGCAAAATAAATAAGGAAAAGCACTTTCAAACAAGGCATTTAGTCGATTAAATAAGATCAATTCACCCAACTTAATACATACTGAACAAGCACCACTGTAAGAAACACAGTTTAAAGTGTTAGGTTTGGGAATCGCTGATATAAAGATACATTGTTGAAATCATAATCGCTACAAATAAGGAATCTCGTGAACGAAGAGAAGATTATTTTCCCAAGAAATAGTGTACCTTTGAGGATAAAAATGCGGCGCTTAACTAGAAATAGGTTTTATTTAGGTAATAATAAAACATAGAGTATTGAATAAAACAATTTAAGAGTCATCTGGCTATCATTCCAAAAACTTCAGAAAACGATACTTTAACTTTACATGTCCATGAATTTCAAAAATTTGCGAGTTTAACCCGACTGATATTGAATTGAGTAAAATATTCTAATTCATTAAAATAGATTAGTCCACCATATCCTGTCAATACCATGACATTTGTGTCAAATTAAACGAATAATTGGCTTGAATACCCAGCAGGCGTATTTGGTTTCAGTCTGACATTAAATTTCGTCATCTTCACATTATTCCTTTCAAGATTCCTAAATAGATCAAAACCAGCTCTAGATCATCACTTCCAACAGCACCACAGCCAAGAAGTAAGGATAATCAGATTTTACGGAGTCTCAGCATTCTTCTTCAGCGCACATCAAGAAATAAAAATGTGGCCATTCCAGCGCTGCCAAGCGACAAAGGAAATGCGCCACCCGTGTCTAATCCTTCGGCTAACAGAGAAAACTTAAAGTTGCGGCTTGGTCACAAACTCGCGTAAATAAATGAGATAATCGCATCACACGACAAAATCCATTCTGGGGAACTTCATTCGCGCCGTCTCATGTCAAAGTGATAACTTAAAAAACTAAGCTTCAGCTGCTACCCGGTTTCGGAGAGATTCGTGATGGTGATCAAGGACGTTTTAAATGGCAAGCCGCGAGAAAACGACTCAAAGGCGGGACATCCTTTGACAACTAAGGTCACAGCCCCCTCTCTCCTTAATACTATCACGCTCCCGAAAAAAAAATCCGGGTCTAATAAGCGTGGAGGAGGAAGAGGATAAACTCAAAAACAAGATTTCCGCCAAGTCTTGCGGAGTTGCGAAAGTGTGGGTAAGAGACGGGAAAGGAGGGTGGGATTGATATGAATGGGGAAAGGGGAGAAATGCTGGAAGATGGGTCGAACTCAAGGCAAAGATAAGTGCTCTTTAGGCTCTCAATTTTCATTCTATGATTTACGGATTGATGGTATGTACATCGCTGAATACCTAATCAGAGTGCTGCCTTAGTCACCCACAAGTTAAAACTTGATGGCGCAGACAGGGTATGTAATAAAGTGCTCTACTAGCCATAGGAATGAATCCAAAGCTGAAAATTCAATCCAAAACATTGCGGAGAAAAACAATTGCAATCTTCACATCGTACCATGACAGTGACTACAACGGGGTTAGAGAAAGTTGGCGCCACATCTGACCTAGAGAATATAATTAATATCATATGTACCAAATATAGAATTAAAGACATTGATTTTATCTATTTTTACCGCCATCCTGTGGTAATCCCTTGTTAACTTAACGCTGAATGGTAATGCTTGGTGGAACTTGGTCACAGGAAGCATAATAAAAGATACACTGAGTTGTATGTTCCACTATAATTTAATTGACCGACCCAGGTTGTACCATGTACCTACACTATGACATTTTCAAAGATAACGGTATACAATTTGCGAGCTTATTTCTGAGGTATAAATCTTTTATTACCTTTCCTGTAATCCCTTGTATAATAAACATTAAAAAAATAACCATAGAGAAGGTGAATGGACTGAAAAACAAAATATTAAATAGTGAAGCAGGGACACGTAGTGAGTAAGAAACTAGAATGAAGGATGAATAAATTTGGAGAGAGAAAGGAAGGAAGGAGTATCTCATGACGAAGATATGTACTACATATACCCCAAATTTACACATGATGAGTAACAGGTTGCATATACATTACTGAAATGCAAAGCGGAATATGGCGAGATCCATCGACAAATTGGATCTTCATGGCACAAACACGGTCAATGATTAAGTGCTCCCTAGCCCCAAGTAAAAAGAGACCGCTGATACGTAATGGGGCGAAAAGAAAATTTTGTCTCATCATGCCTCCTGTCACTGATGCTAGAAAAAAATTATGTGCACGATAGCAACTGGGTAATGGGGAGCGCGTTGACGACACATCTGACTCAGTATTGAATGAAAAATAAACGATATATTTAAATTAATCAAATATACCCTTAATACTACAACGATTGGATACAGTGGAAAAATAGAAAATACTAGAAAAAATCCCTTTACTTAATAATTACTAAATTTCCGTTTCGTGCACATGAGGCAATGCAAGTAAGAGACGATACGGAAGGAGGATTATATTTGGGAAAAGAGGGAACGGGAACTGGTGGTAGTGGCCGAACTCGGGACGAAGAAGACAAGGCACGGTGCGATACGCCTGGAGGAGGGAAGGGACTTGGTGGCTCGAGAAACTCGCCCACCGAAAGTTTTGACGGAACGAGGGCTGCCGTGGAAGATGGATTTGCGTGAAAGGGGAGCGGAGGTTGGAGCGTGGGCGGGCGCGCCGGGTGTGGGAGGGGGAGGCGGCTCCTTCTGTGTGCGGACGAAGGAAATCAAGCCGTCCGCCTTCCTCCTTGTGATTCCACGCCACCTCCGGGGAGTAATGTGAACGCGCAAGAGGAATTTCTAAACCGATATTGGCTTTCCACATCTCGAATGGCTAAGGCGAATGCAGCCGGCAGGCACCCGCGAACCCACTCTCCTCTGAGGCGAAGGATAAGTAATCGGGGACGAAATTAGGGGAAAACTTTGGCCTAGGATTCATGCCTGTCTTGTCATAACGGTAGGACTTTGAACTGGCTGGCAGCGGTGTAAGCACGGAAGGAACACAATGGATGGCGGTGAAAACTTGCTGATTATGTTAGATGGAAGTTTTTTTTCACGGCAAATAGAAAATTGAACGGTGTCAAAAGTAGTGCGGAAATAAATAGGTCAAATGACCTCAGCGCAAATTCAATTATATGCAAAATCGTGTACGATGTCCTTCTGGTTGGCAACTGTTATCAATGCCGCTAATCGCGGAAATTTTGTAAAAAATTGAGTTCAAGAAGATGTATCGTACTATAGTGAATTGACGAATTTCAATGGAGAGGTGAATAGTACTTCCACACAAAATAATTATATAACATGACATATTTCACTAATCAGTAAAGTCTACTTGTTCTAAAATTTTTACCCTGAATGCATGGGCCAACCCAGCGGGGGGCAGAAGAAGGCAGCTGCCCCATAGAAGCAGAAATATATTTAGTTCAAAACGAATTTATTTAACAAATTATCGTTTGAAGAAAAGTGATATAAGTATAAGACAGGGAACTAAATAAACCATTATTTATCCAAGCAAATATTAATAAAAACTAATAAATTGCAGTCATAATTTTCTTAAAATTCCGATTTTATTAACCTTTTCTGCTTGCTTCCAACCACCCCATAGTTTTGATTCTGGGTACGCCCTTGCTTGAATGAAAACATGAGTGGAACGATACAGTGAGACTTAACGTGTGAGCAACTATTTTCGACTTGTAGGCTTATAACGGAGGGGGAATTTGGTCTTCACTAATTAGCAAATAAAATTTGAGAGCCAATTGAAAAGCAGTCTCAGAGAATATATTCAATCCGAGATATCTCCAAAGTTTCAAAAAAGTATTATTATTTCAATATTCATGAAATATGTATGAACCATCGGACCAGAAAAACATCGATAGGCATCTGTGAAAATAAATTGCCTGAGTAATTAAAAAGACATTCCTGGGTAATTACCGCAAAGTCTTCCAGATGACTGAACAAATAGGTTGAAAAAATAGCAAATGTGAAAGGAGAAAGGGAAAAAAGAGTACCGTTCATTCCAGAAGAATAACAGAACTCTGGCGCGTTAAAAATGTCAGAAATAAAAACTTATATTTGCTAATTTGATTTCGAGATGATGGAATATCCGAGTTGAAAACGCCACCCAGACATTCCGGTGACGGTACATTAGCCAATAACCTTAATATAAATGCTTTGCTGGATACTTCACGCCGTAATGGCATGTTTTTAGGACCATACAAATGATAAGTGGCTGTTGCCTGCGGGTATGGTCGAAGGTAAAAAGGCACCTGATTCAGCATGGTCCGTTAACACCTCTTGAGGGTGTATTAGGTGTTGATTTAAGTCCATTTGTGAGGCCAGTGCTGAGTTCCAGTGATGTCCGATGGATAAATACTTCCCCCCTGAGTGGATAATTATTATTAAACGGTTCGTTAAACCAATAGTGAAAGAAGTTTTGTATCCTTTTTCGGCTAATTCTGGAGCTCCATTAAGTCTTATTTTCAACTTACGCTTCAATGGCCTATTTTGATATTTTTTATACATAATAATGGGCTGTATTAAAGAAATGAGGAAAGGAATAAATACAGTTTTAGAATAAGTACAGATAGAACTGTTGGTTGATGGCCACTATCAGCTTTCTTGCTCCAAATGTACATATCCTTTACTTCAAGGAATTCTTTTATTAGATTCCAAGAAAACTCTTAATTAATTAATACATCTGACGCCATTTAACACTCATGCCGTTCTGTGCCCTGTCATTCCAAAAATGAAAAACTTAAACGATACAAATAACGCTTGAGGTATCCTATTGTTCAACTAATCACCGTCCACTACTAATAATGGTACACTGCAAACATACTCTTAGCTGTTAAGAACAGGAAAATTTGTAATTTTTCCTATCTTTTAGAATGCTAACAATTAAGCTGCGCAAGATGGGCACATAAAAAGTAACTTTCAGATTGCGAACTGAATATATTGAACTAATATTAAATAGAAAATGAATGGGATCTGGTCGTAAGATTTTCCCTTGCCAAACCTTGTTATCTGGATTGTTGAACTATCTTTCATGTAAACTTCCCATTACAATCCAAGCATCCAAAAGTTTAAATGAAAAATAATTTTGAATGAAAATCGATAGTTATTCAATCAATTAATATTGAAAATCTTATCGTAAGCTACAATTTGCAATCACTTGATTTCTTGAACAATTTATTCATTCCCAAGTGTTAAACGTTGGACATCTAAGTGATGAAATTTACCAAAGAAACTCCAAATGCATAGCAAAGAAAATTTTAGCTCTGGCGGATTTCACGAAGAGTATCAGAGTTTTATTTACCGCTCCTGCCTCTTAAACATTCAGATACGTTTCATTCCGAGTACCACTTAGGTTGAAACGTCACTCCGAGAATGGATGGATAATATTCAGCTGCTGGGGATCAAGGACTATCGATTTTTCAGCAAATGTTCCGATTGTATCCAAAAAGGTTCATGCCAACAGATGGAACAGAAAGCATTAGAGAAGTTTCCTAATGGGGTATTAAAGATGGTGCTGTGAAACATTTCAGTTATATCAGCGATTCCCTTCAAAGCACTCTTCATTTGCATATTTTAGGCACCTCATACTAAACACGGGAGTATCTATATGGGAATATTGCGCCTAAATGCTCAAATTTTATATTATTTTAAAGGGCCAGACTGCTAAAATCCGTTTTCTCTAAAAATGAAAAAAAAATTAAAACAGAATGACTTCGCAAACTCTTCTCGAGGAACCTTCATCGACCCAGTTCTGAATTCGTTGACCTCGAGCGAACCACCCTTAAGAGCGGCGAACGAAAATAATATCGCACTTCCAATTCAAGAGAGGCACATTTCTAAACTTCTCGCTCTCAGATAATCAACATAAATGTCCATTTCAACGCTTTGGACTACTCGATCAGCCTTTTCGAAGTATTTCCATTCCTTTAATAGTTCTTTTAGGCTAAGTTTTTTTTCTCTCATTTTTCTACTGAATGATAAAAGGCTGCTGCTAAAAGAAATTAAAAAAAACTAAAGTGGGTGGTGTTAAAGACATTTAAAATAACAACAGCGTTGATTTTGAGAAACCTGAAAGAAGAGTAGAAGACGCAATCACCATTAAAACAATCGTTTAATGATAGGATACCGTTCACGATGATGCTACGACTAAAACAATGCCGGATTAAAATTTTCAACAAGCTAATATTATTTGTTCGTCATTAAATAATAGGAAAGTAAAACATAGAAATTTTCGTAAATTAAAATTGCAACATCACTTACCTGGGATTAAATAATCAGCTCTCCTCAATTAAAACTCAAATATCCATTTAAAGTAAATTAATAAGTAAAGCGATTTATAATGAGAATCTATTCCCATTAAATGTGGTGTTCTAGATTAATAAGTTCCTATTAATTAGGTTTTGCACAAAACTATAACGATAATGAGGATAAAATAGCGAGATGTGAATAAGAAAAAATGTATGACTTAATTCCTGGACGACCTACGTTTGCTAGAGCCTCGAGTATATATTAGCTGGGTGACTGCAAAGTCATCTCTTGAAAAAAATCCAAAAATAATAGAATTCCTTTCGATAAGATCGGCTGTTTAACTGTGAACAATCTCGTACACACAGATGTGCGGACTAAAAATTACAGCTTAAATGTAATATTATACATCCATCAGCTTCATATACAGGAAGTACACCCTAAAACGTGAAGTCATTGCCAGAGTTACAGTGCCGGGATTTGGCCTTCTTCAAGTGTTGCGATGCATTTTCAACTATTTGATCCCTTGAAATTACCCATGCTGCTTGAGGGCCACGAATTGAACACTTACCTCCAATTTAAAAATGGCACAGTTGATATGTAACTACCCCGCTACACTTCCTTTGGAGAGAATTCCACCATTTCATTGGGTGTGAATTACTTATTTCGTAGATTTAGAGAATATTCACTCTTAAAACCTAAACTTTATTACACTACGGTTAAATACTATGATAAAAATTAACTATACCTTTTGGTCAAAATCTGTTGTAAAAATAGGATACTTCAATGAACGATTTCAAGATAATTAATATCTATAACAGTATTATAATCGCATTCTCGATCACAGTGCTTTTATTTGACTTAACACATTCTGCGTCGGTGTTTAATTTTATTATTTACCACATCACCACCCGTTAAGTTTCTGATCCAAAAGTATAGCAAAAATATTTAGCGAAGATCAGGGAAACACCCACTGACATTTGATTCACTATTTTCCGGCTTGAGCGCTCACGCTAATTATTAAAAGAAACGGCCACCTACTAAGATGGCTTTGGGGTGCGATGATACCACCATCTGACGGAAAATTTTAGAAAGAGAAAAAGAGGGGGAAAGTGAGATAAAAGGAATGTGAGAGAGGAGGAGGGAGGGAACCGTCGATGGGAAAGGGGTGTGAGGGAAGGATTCTATCTCTTAATTGCCTCCGTAAATTAGAATAAGAACCCTTGCGAAAGGATTTCCATAAGTTACCGATAAAATTTTTGGCGGTTGAAATAACGAATTTCTCCGCATAAAAAAATACCCTCCTCGCTTCACCGGCTCGACCAACGAACGCTTCCCGATCCTCCCAATAGAAGCGCCCACCAAACGAATTCATTTTCGGAAGAAGACGGGGATGCGCGTGGGGAATTCACTTATAATATTTTTTCCCCACCAAAAAGGGAAGAGGTGACCCTTCGAAAATCCTCACCCAAGCTATTAAGTAAAAGGGCAGATCGGAATATGAAATGGAGATGAGGGGAAAAAAAGAGGCGGAGGTATCGAGGGGTAACACTAAGGGGTAACGAAATGGAAAAAGAAATGGGGGCGGAGTGAAAAACATATATTTCGGGATATTATTTGCCAGTTAAGGCGAGGAAGTGAAAGACCCATAAATGATTGCCCGATTACAATAAAAAAGATTTATCGATTATAAAAAAATGTCTAATCCGAATATAAATTAGGGCGCTTTTCGTTGATGGCCTAATTTTTTTTCCAAAATGTAATTGAATGAATTTCACCTCAAGTGTCGGAAAAAAATACTCATATATTTCATTTAACGACAGAGGGAGAAGTGTTACACGAATATTATAGACCTGACCATTTCAGTACAATGTGATCGTATCTACGTAGATTTGTGAAATTATGTGTTACCAAGGCAATCATTTGAAGTTTTTATTTAAATATAAATCATACAATTAATAAGAAACTCGCTATTTTTCGAGTAAAGTTTCATCTTCTTAAGCATCTCATTTGATAAAGATTGGTTATGATCTCATTTCCATTTAATTTGCTGATTTACAGTAATCCTCACCAAAAAGAATGTTGCCATAAGGTAGCAAAATGAAATCTGCATTTGAATATTTATAGTCGCCGGATTTTCCTGAATATAAATCTGAGAATTAAAAATATAGTAATAAATCAAGGCTTAAAAAAGTACGCAGGTAACAACCGCCTACCTCTTGCTGACGCTGCGATGAAAATCCGCTATCGGGGCGAGGTCACTTGATCACACCTATAAATTATTTTAGACCAAAACCCCGTTTAGTTAGCTATTGCTATTCTAAAAAAAAACTAAAAATAGGGACACGGTATGAAGCGTACACCATAAACTATAACCGTATATATGTATCCGAGGTCAGTCGTGGATGCACCGGAAAATTGAACGAGGATCAGTGAGTAATAAAAAATTAAGATTCATCTTCCGCTGCATCCTTTGATACTTCAATACACATCTTCACTATCTCCGAGCCAACGCATAAACTGACCTTCTCCTCTTGAAATGCTCCGAAAGAGAAGGCAAGTAAATAAAGAGAATAAAAACGCTTAAAACGAAGCAGTTGACGGCAGGAGAAGCTACTTATCCTGATGAATCGGATGATATAAAAAGAGGACTACCCTTAAAAATAACGACAACAGAGAGGAAACAATGAATTGAGCCGAGAAGGAAAAAGTCGAAGAGAATGTAGTGCTTGAACACGCAAGTCATAGAATGCTCGGAGTAAGGGTTAAAAACGAAAAACCGCGAAAGCAGAAATAAAGGCCATCCTGGTTTTTCCCATTTTCTCATGCAAGACTGCTACATATTACGCAATTGGACGCAGTGTACCTACCACAACTAACAACCCCTCTGTCTGTAGCTGTCATTGGTAATTTCTTAGTCTCTTTGAAATTCCCTACCATTCATCATTAGGCTATAATTAAAAGATATATTTTGAACAATATCTTAGTCGATAGTATTTAACTTACAAAACTTTCCCATACATTTCCGAATCATCCATTTTTCTAACGATTATTGACTGAGTTCATTCATTTGCGTAAACTAGTGTGCGTACTAATGCAATTCAAATTAATATTCTTAAGTCCTTTTTCCGAGAGGGTAAATGCATGAAGCAAAGAAGTGATAGAGAGTAAGGCTAGGAAAGTTGAATTGAGGTGATGGTTAATGTTCTTTTATTCCGCAGTTTAAGGGATTGAAAAAAAAAACACGCAAAAACACGGATGAAAGTACTGCATTGATTAAATAAACCGTTTTGAAAACGTAAATTGGAAACAAAAAGCCAATTTCTAACATTATTATCTTCGATAAATCGATTTTTTTCCTAATCTCAATTAATTATAAATGAATATGTCTTGGAGTATGGGACTGTGAATGATATGCAAAATTGTTTACCAACGTCTCCATATATTTCTTACGACGCCTTCCGGGCTCTTAATCATGATGGTTACAACAAAATGCAATTTTGCATATCATTTTCAGACCTATATTACAAGGGTTAATGTTTCATTAGTATCTTCGAGGACAGTAGAAAGATGGGACCAGGGATCGTATCTGATTTGGATGCAATGAAGGAGAACTCCCAAATTTCTTCGCCATTTGAGTCAATATCGATTGGCGATCGCGAAACCACGTCGAAATCTACAAACCCTCACACCTCACCATTCGCATCATTGCTATCGCCAATCTTCATATTTGGACAGCCTCCTGCCGTTCTGTCTTATACCCTTTCTCTACACCAATTCTATTACTTATCTCCCAAGTTGATAAAACGACTAAAAACCTTATGTTCAGTGTAAGCCTTCGCCAAAAAGCTACAGCTTTGAGTTATAATTCCTCCTACCATAGGAAACCCAGAGGGTACATAAACCCTGCAAAGAATATGAAAAGTAGATGAGATAGTTTTCGAAGAATAGAGATGGAAGGATATAATTTTCTGAGAACCTTTTTCACTTATTGAGGTGCAGCAAATGGCAATCGCGAGTAAAATTTGCATGCCAAAATTAATAACATGATGAATGAAAATCATAAATTCATATTTGATTATACTGATACCTTACAATTCTCGAGAGAAAAATAGAGGTAATACAAACTCTGAAAGTGCAAAATTTACAAAAAAATCATATCGGTGTAGAGAATTCCGTTCCGAATTACAAATTATAGGCTGATTGAAAAACTGTTGTTTAATGTGACTGGCCCATAATTTAATCACCCAATGAAAAAAATGCATAACTGGACGCGTTTCGTCAACATGTAACAACCTGTGGGTAAATGTATGATGTGTCTAAATTTTATTAAATTTCGTAAAACAACATAAAGTTCATTTAAATAAAAATATGCTGGACTTACATGGGTTGAAGCCTAAATCCATAAAATTTTAGTCAAGAGTGACGGATTACAAAGTTTGATACAAAAATAAGGGCTCTCGTTTTCCAATGCAGCAATGATAGAATAAACGTTTTTAATAGTTAATTTATCCTAATAAAAATTATCAAGTTAATATATTTATGCCATCATAATGATATACTATAAATATATAGGGGAGTGGGAAGATCGTTCATCGTGTATGATACTATGCAACTAATTTTATCTAATATAATATAATATAATATAATATAATAAGTTTGGTAATTGCATTTGAAAAATTTGGCCCTTTTGGGCGGAGATAAATGGAATGGAGGTCAAAAAAAGCATTAGAGCGAGAGATTTCATGAAATGAACAAATCGAAGACGATGCGTGGGTGAGGAAGAGGATGGAAGTCGTTGACAGCAAGGTCTCCAAGGCATCGCGAAGTCATGGATGAAAATGAACGACAGAGAAAGGGGATGAGAGAAGGGTTTGAAATAAAAGAAGTAGTTAGGGGAGGGAGGGAAGGGAGGGAGGTGGTTTTGACTCTTGGTAAACGGCTGAGACGGAGAGAGACGACATTATTTATAGAGGCGATGCAAGGTGGGAGGAAGGGAGGGAAAGCTCAAGAGATGGCAGATGAGAGGTTACGGGGGCGATGGGATGATGAGGGCGGAGTTAAATTCGGAAGGAGGCAATCTAATACGAGGGAGGGAGGTCACAGCGGTGGAAAAGAGGGTTGGAAGTGGAGCGTCATTAATGCCATCGGCGGAGGAGGGTAGGTAATGGTCCAGTCGATTGCTCAATGAACGCTGGATCCTGTTCCTTATACGCGAGGAAAAGATTGCCCGTATCGAGAGGGTTGGGAATTGAGGGGACGAGAGGTTTAATGATCAGAAATTAAAAATCTAAAATTACTTTATCCCCCGCCGTAAAGGTTAAGACGAAAGAGTGAACTTAAGCGCCAGATTTGAACTTACAACCGCTTCTAGTTATCCAAATGAATTTGTACACAAGGAATGCAATTCAGAGCAAGTTAAGTGTGTTTATAACAACTATAACTAGCCCTAAATATGCAATAAACATATTTTACTTGTTCTTTCACTCACATTTACCTCACATCGCTTTCAACGTAAATAAATGGAACGAATGTTAATTAAATTATAACTATGTGCTTCCCAGGAATTCGACTCTTTCGAATCTTGACTACTTTGTATTTTTTTATTGCACAAAAGATGTGGTTGGTAATTACTTGGGAATTCCCTCTATACTACGCACGAGCATGTTTGATGGCATGAAAGGAGAGACTTCAGGTAACGCTCACCGAGGCTCGTAACTTTTTTCATGGAACTCGACATTCCACGCTCTGCGATTGAATCGGCGGGCGGAATGTAGGTCACGGTGACATTTTAAGTATCTGCCTCAGGAATAAAAGTAAAGAATTGTATTTTTTCGCAATAATGATTTAAACAAATGTCCAAATGGCAACTACGCGTGACTTCGGGGGGAGCACCTGGATTTTAATATTATTGCTTCCTAGAGTCTACTTAGAAGCTAGAGGGAGAGCTCGCCTAGGGTATTAAAAAAGCTAATTTTTGCACACTTCCATGAAAGTCACATGCATGGAAGATAACGAGAATACTAATGATGCAGTTAACCTAGGATAAAAATTGTTCAGAAGTATTCAGAGTTTTCAATGGTGCTGAAGTAAAAGATGGGAGAAAATTAGAACTATGTAAAAATAATGTATTAGAGTATTATTTTACTAGCTCTTTCAGGTGTATTTAATGAAAATTTTCTTCCGCACTTAGTTGTATTTATTCCAAAACTTTCTTATTTTTTGAATAGCCCTCGTAGCTACTAAAGGGACCAATGATGATTTCCTTATCACGACTCATAATTAAAAATCAGTACTCAAGATTATTGGATTTCCAAATGTCCTTCACAAAAATATAAAACGATAAAAAGATGCTTTAGTTTTCGTGGAATTATAGCGAAGTTCTAAGCAATGACTAAGATAGGGCAGAAATATCAAATTCGAATTGAATGGTGAAAGGGACAGCGTTTTCTTTTCAACTGTTAACGTGAAGTTGCACATCGTCATTGCCATTTTCCCGAGAAAATTAAGCAAACGCCTCTTTTATCGAAAAATTTTAGGAGCTCAATTTGTACCGGTAAGAAGTGTAGGAAAAAAGCAGGACATAGCAGGATTAGCATTATTAACTTGGCGCATGAATGGCGAATAGAGAACATTGCTTGATTGGAGTACACGGTATGAGGCTTATGCCCACTTTTCAACTGAAGAACCATATTGAATCTTATTTATGGCGTAAGGAATAACCAATACCACAGCATTACCTGCAAAATCAATAATGCAAATTAAAAGACCTTCATAACCCTCCCACATGGAGTAGAAAAAGGTTAATATTGAAAGATTCACAGCATAATTGGTTTAGTTTTTATTTCCTCGCTTCAAGTTGATTTATTTCAGTAGCCTACGTGTTATTACGCATACATCTATTACCGAAACTCGTAAATCACCTTTATATATCCATAGGAGGCGCTCACGCATTTATAGGGGAGACGCATCACGGAGACGTGCCTCGATTTGCATCCAGGAGAATGATCTAAGCCACAGTTTACTCCATGTTTACCCCTCGCGCCTATCAAAATTGTCGAGAAAAAAAGGCAAAGATAGATAACCTTGCGACTCGAGGAGATGAAATGGGAACGTGAAAAAGTGCGTAGCGATGCAACCGGCTGCTGCGGTGTCTATGTAAACTGGGAGTGAGCGTTCGACGACAACGGCCTTATCTAACATCTTCATCAACTCCCGCAAACACTCATATCCCCAGTACCCGCGCCGCCCGTGTGTAGACTCTCGCGCAAGAAAAATACACACGCCATTTGAAAACAACACATGGTATTTTTACACCAAAACGCAGCTAGCAAAGCATCCAGCGTACGATGATGATGTAAATTACCCAATTGCCTTAATATAAATACCCCCAGGGTATTAGTATGCTCACGATATATATAATTTTAAATAGGTACCTGAGTATTCATAACTCTCTTTATACTCTAAAGCCGTTATAGTACTTACGCCCAAAACGGAATAGTGAGACGTAAAGAAATTCATGTTGCATGGATTTGAAATTTAATGAGAGCATAGGTAATTCAGTCAAAATATTTTCATATTTTTGAAAAGCAAATAAAACTTCATCAACAAGGCCGTAGCCAGGGGGGGATCAAGGGGGATTGGTACGAATTAAATAGATACTTTATGCTCGCTTGGTGCTCACACGACGATATTATATAGCGGCGCAGGGACATCTAGTAATCCAATGCGACTTAAGTCAATAACTATCTATACGAATTTGTAGGTGCAGTGTGTGTAGTTGTAGTGCAGTGTGCGAAATAATAGTGCTGGGTATAGTAGAGAGTGACTTATGAGCCTCCTGAGTGACCGGAGAATTGACATCGACACCGAGGAGTTAATTCATTTGGTCGCTGCAAAAAAAAGCTAGAAGGCTAAATTCAATTTTATAACATTATATTTATGTTTTCTTTTTAGGGTTTATAATAAATATAGGTATATATTTAACCGTATACGCTATTTTATTTATCTTATAAAAATAATTTTATGTTTGTCTACTATTCCATAACCCCCCCCCGAAAATATTTTCTGGCTACGGCCTCGTTCACTAAGGACGTATACTATGGTACACAAGAACACTTATGTATGAACCGCATACCGATGAATTCTCTATACTTTTAGAAGTGTTGCTTGGCAGTTAACCCCATATAATCATAAATACGCTCACTTTTGGTATTTGGTACCTGGTCTTGTGCAAGTACCTTCAAAAATTCACCAATAGTGTCTACACCATTACGAGGAACCGGTGTCCTCCGTCCTTATTTTCCTCTTGCGGAGATAACCTTTATCCAGATCTCATTTCATGCATATATATTCTGAGCCCTATTATTTGATTAAATCAACAAGAAGTCCCCTAAGTGGGAAATGGGCCAGAGATGAGAGAGAAGCACATGTGGACGCAAAAACGCGTAAGGTTATCGCACCCTTAAAGCTCGTTTGTGGAGTCCATACAACTACCGTCATTCTCTTTCCCTCGTCGGTGCTAACGTTAACGCAAGATCCCTGCGACTTACGATGCATGCAGGAGTACACTGCCAGAGTATGTGTGTGTGTGTGTGTTTCGTGTTGGCTGAGGGTAAAAGATTTGCGATGTCGGGGAGTGATGGCACGGAAGAAAAGGTGATGGAAGGGAAAAAAGAGGAGGGGAGAGGCATTGAGGGAAGAAAAAACGATGCGGTTTATGTTTCAGGAATGCATTCACGAGCAAGAGAAGGCAGAACGAGTAAATGAGAGTCGGAAGGCGTTGAAATATGCAAAAAGAGCAGGAGCGAGTTGTTGGGAGATGAAAAAGTCGATGGGATGGACGGACGTGCAAGATATATATATACGTATGTATATATATATATACATATCTATTCAGGTGCACACGCCTACAACACAAGTGCTCTGCAAAGACGTGGGTACTAACGGTGACCGGTTGGAGACGCGAGGGTGAGGCGGTGGAGAAATATTTATGCGGCGAACTGGGCAGTATGGAACACACACCTCATATGCACGGAAGCAAGCGCTTATGTGGGTGGGTGGAGAGAAGAAACATAGAAAAGGAAGTGGTTTCAACGAGGAACGGGCACGAAAACATACGATAAAAAAATCAAGATACCGTGTCCACGCAAAAGCTCACTTTTGCGGAGTCGGTACAGATTATGCGGGTAACAAGCGGAGGGAAATATATGGAGGGGCAAATCGGAGGCAAGAAGGCCGAGAGAGAGGCAGAGTAGTATAGTACCTATATCTCGTCCTCATTCGGAGGCAGTAAACTAAAGTCCCCACCTTCTCGAGCAGCGCCTATTTAATATGGTTTGGCATTTACGTCATGATGAATTTTGAGAAGAGCCGCATGCTCCTGAACTACAAAAGACGGCTGTAAAACACGCAAATGGAAAACATTATGGCGGCACGTGGGAGAGAGAGAGAGAGAAAAAAGCATATTTTCCCCATCTCGCAACTGAGCAAAAGCTAGAAGGTAACAAGACCGCATATGCAGGAGTCACGCTACTTGGAATCTTCCTGAGTACGCATGTTATGCATGCTACCTGCATATTTATGCCGCCCACACATTGTAGTGGGATTAAAAAAATGACAACACACTCTGAGAGATATGTGGAAAGGATGAGTGCCAGCTCCGTATGTTGTTCCCATCCTCCCCCACACTCCCTCATGTTTCTCTGATTCCAGTCTGCCTACCGACACTCATATCTCCCCACCCGCAAACGTCACCCCACCCCACTCTCTCCCCTCTCAGCCACTCTAAACTCATCCCTCTGAAAATAAAAAAAAAATACTCACTACGACCGCCATCAAATCTTTATTGAGTGCTTGAAGGAATGAAAGGAAGAGCTGGGGGGTGGGGAGGTCGGAGAAGGGGTCGAGGGCATGTGAGATAAGGTTGTACACGCAAGAATGCACGGAGGGGCAACATGAAAGATGCTGCGGGAGAGAGACTGCATGGAAGGGGCATAAGAGTTTGGTAAGGGTAAAGAAATGAGGGATTGGAGAGCAAGGAGTTTCATCTGGTTATAATTGGCGGTTGCTATCTCGAGTATAGAAAAGAAATTAGCGACTCTCGCTTCCATTCCTGATAAGGCAATAGAGTTCAACTAAATCCCTTACCATCCTTTTAGCTGACCCTTCAAATATGTTACCACTCACGAAAGTTAACCAACAGTAAGAAGAGATAAAGATAACAAAACAACGGGGTTGACGAGAGGTGCAAAGAGGGAAAACAACGCACAAAGTAAAACGATGATCCCTTCTGAAGAATTTTGACTGAAATGGATCCAGAAGCTCGGCAGAAGGAGCACTTTATACAGCGGCTTCCGACGATGGCTAATAAAAAATGAAGTTACCTTTTTTCCATATCGAGTTGTTTAAGCCAGATGCTCAATCTACTCTTAACCTTTGGGCGACTGAGAACCGAAGAAGTTGTTCGCATCTAAACACTGTAAATTGTGAAGTTACACGGATATCAAGATGTAGATGTATTTAGATGTAAATGTAGACATCAGGCGAACAGAATGGCAGGTAATGTCTAAAAAGGTTCCGGTACATAGCAGTGTCGCTGCATTTTCCACAAGCTTCTGCATATGACGCTAAAATAAAGCGATATATGACGATAAAATGGTTTTTTCAAATTCTTATATTATGCCATTTTTTTAAAGGAACACAAAAATGATACCATTTTAAAGAGGGTATTTCAATTGCTAATATTCTAAGTGGAGGTTTTCATAATATTTATAAACGGTGAAATATGGAGCATAAACGGTAAAATAATGCGGATGGGCTCTTAGGATGCTTTTTTGCGTGAAAAATGGTTGGAGAGAAGAAAATGTAACAACAAATTTGAGGTAACATAAACGAAGGAGGTAAGGAAAAATAACATTAGCTCCATGCGGTGGCGGATCCAGGATAGGGGGGCTAAGTGAGGGTTAAAATTCCAGCAGTAGTGGGGGTCGGAAAAAAATTACCATTCTATCTAGTGTACATTGGATACCCAAGGGAGGCTATTCCCCCCCCCCCCCAACCATAGATCCGCCACTGGCTCCATGAAGACTCAATTTCAATTGAGGACAAAAGTTGCAATAAAAGATGAAGTGTATCATAGAAGGACCAATAAAATTCTAATAAAGTTAAGGGACCAAATTTTAACTGGTTATGCATAATCCGCATTCCATGATATCAGTACTCAAGATTATAAGTACTCAAGACAGTGAGTAAAACATCACTAAGGCTCTGAGGATCAATATGGAATTCAGCAATACGCTTATGACCATTTTTTCATTTACCGCCTACCTTGCAAAAATAATAATGTTGCGAAGAAAAGAAAAAAAACTGCTGTTCTACACAACATAGATTTATTGCAATAGTTAGTAACTTAAGGTAGCTAAGAAGAGCAGGATTTTTCTTTCCAACACATCATAAAGGAGTTCCATAAAATTTCGAAATCCATGACTCCATAATTATTTATGCCTACATTTTGATAATAAAAGTCGATTATCAATCGCTTTCTTAATCCTAATTAATTATATCAAACTAATTGAGTAACAGAAAAAAATCGAGTAGATAACAGCAAAAGTAACTACCCCAATATGAATTTAAATTTTGCCATTTCGAGAGAGTTCGACTGAGGTCTTAGCTCTACCCTTAAAGCCCTTTTTATACAAATCCCCGTGCTGTATTTAAATCCGTTATTTCTACCATGCTTATGGAAAACAAAAATTTGGAAATGAGAATGATATCAATAGTAACTCTTTAAAAATTTCCTCCGACAAACAAAAATTCAAATAATAGGGCATAATAAAAGAAATATCTTTGCTACAATCTGAGAGAATGCATTTAATATCCGCCCCAAATAATTTTCCAGTGGGTCGTTATTAAGTGCGTCAGTTATAAAAATAAGAAATATTTACTGTTTTTTTTTAATTTGGTGAAAGTAATTGAAATTATAATAGGGCCATTAAGCCGAAGAGAAATAGCTGGCAGGGACCACAACTTTCACTTTATGAAGCGCACAATCAGTCTGAACAGAAAATATTCGCTCTTCTCCCACTTTTCTCCTTTCCAACGGAATCACGGTAAAACATGAAATAGGTACTCGCAGTTCTTATAGATGAAATTTTAATTGATGGCTCCATGAGCTGATACCATAAAGACTTTCCATTAAGCTGCATTATTAATAACGCATCCGATCCATAATTGAGTAGCATCTGAGTATCTCCTAGGGTTATTATGACTTTAGGTGAGCATAAATCTAATACATATAAATATGCCATAATAGATCTCATCATAAAATCAGATCTAGGTATATGCTATGGTAAAATACTACATGATACATCTTCAATTAGTGAGTAATTTAAGACAGATAGTCAAAGAACTCAAAAGCAAGTACAGATTTTTTTAGATTTTCTGTCCGACAAATCTATAGATTCTCCATTTTCTAAATAAGTTTATCACTCTTGTAAATATAGCTGTGCTGGACAATTTTCTTGTTCCATAATGAATTCCAGGCAGACGCATAGTTTTGATGATTCGGCTTAAAAACCTGATTCGCTTTGTGATTAAATAAAATTTCTTGGAGAAGCACCCTGCCTTGTGGTTTCAGCTACGTATAGTTTACGTGACCCAGATTATAGGGATAATAAATCTAGAAATAACCTAAATCTAATAATAAAATAGAAAATGCTTGAGAAACATGAAAATAAAGAGAGAAAATGGTGTAAAAACCCCAAAAGAATAGCAACTATGAAAATAAACAATACTATTAACAAAAATGTATCACAGTAATATAAAATTCATTAAAATTTAGAGAATATGTAATGAACGTTTCTGTATCAAAAATAAAGCTTCAAATTCACTCAGTTTATTTTTTTAGTGGAATAAAGTTACAACTTTGGGGGAAAATGTAATTTTCGCCGTTGTTACGAAATAATATTGCCATGAAATGCAGCATACCACGGGAGCACGTGAAATGAAGAGATAAAATCTCGCGTTTTAACCCCAAAAGTTAAGCAACTGTGAAAAAAAAGCGATGGTGGGCGAGAGTTGGAAAGTTGTAATGATGGGACGAATGAATGCGGGGACGTGTGGATGTCTGAGTGAGATGAAAGGGAGAGTGAGGCCGGAGGAGGAAGCGGCTTGCACGCAGGAGGCCACAAAGACTCGGGCCGTCCTCCGCGCCTTCGGGCGGCTCGGGTTACGGAAACTCGCGAGGATAAACCGTGGGAGAGAGACGTTCCATGAAGGGCTGGTAGTGCCATTCGGCAGGTCTCGCTCTTCACCGCGAACATGTCGTTCGGGAGGGCGGTGCGTGGGAGGCAAAAAAGGCAACATGTTCTTACACTTCATCCCCTTCTTATTTCCTCCATCGACGGCACAAAACGGTACGGCATTGAATGATTTTGGACAGCTGCTGATGTCCGATACTACTACATTTCCCATAACGTAAAACTTGATAAAATGAGGTGGCTCCCGCATGCGTCACACGAATACATCGATGAAGAAATAGTCGGCACTATTTATATAAATCACTGTCAATGACGAAAATGCATCGTAATAATTTCGTGTGACATGTGAATAATACATATCAAAATTGAAAACTTTAGAATAATTTTTTAAGAGCATTTTATTCATTAGTTTCTAAATGTCAGCAGGAAAAAAATTCAAATAAATTCGGCTTAATCGTTGCCCTAAACCAGATATTAATAGCATTAGTTAATGAAATATGCTTCCACTAAATATAAGTTTTTTTCCTCCTTAAGGGACAAATGGATCTTTTAATCATAGCAATTGCTAGCTTTGGAAGAGAAGACGCTTTATGGGTATTCAGAGGTCCAAAGAAAACTCCTACGACAGGCCTTTCGGCTCTCAAAGAGAAATCAAGTTATGGTACTGGCTTGCGGTAAAATGAGTTCGAAAAGACAGGAAGAAAAGATGCATCTCACGACATGAGCGACAAACATACCGCCAATCTCTGCGTCACGAAAAAGAAAAAAAACCCTAGCCGTAAATTTTTTTTTCAGAGCTCCCTCGTTCAATACATCAAAATTATCACTTATTCGAACTTTTTCTTCGACCTAAGCACACACTTCCAAGCCCTTCGACAACCCATCGGAATTTATGTTCGCTAGAGTTACCTACAAGATTATTTGGAGTCCTGTTCACTAAGGAAGCTTGGCACTTGATCACAGAGCAGATCAGCGACGCAGAAATCAACCAGGTGGTCGAGGGCATCCGATTACCTCCGACGACAATCCGAGACTAGTCCCTGCGACAGAGCGGAATCTCTGGAATTAGTCGCGAATTTCTCGCTTCCGATGAATGCGATGCACGCAGTGCGTGCGGCATTGGGGAGTGGAGGCGGACCGCGCGGCCGTTCCCAGAAAATCAAGCCAGTGCAGCAGTGTAATTCTAATCAGGAGCCACAAAGTATTTCTCTGCGGATCGAATGCGGACAGTTGATCAGTACCAAGCGTGCGCGGGGGCCGGCAGAAAAACCCCTCGGCCTCCACAGCTGGGAATGAATCATCCGGCTTATCGAACGGGTGTCCCTCACTCGTCAGCGCGCCGATTGCAAAGGCACGACCACGCTCCGCTCATCTGTTTTTTTGACCTATATTCTGTCTCCGATTCCTACTCAACAGTCAGAACAGACACATACCGGAATACGATGAGAGAAAAGGCTGGGGGTGATCTACACCGTGCTTTCAAGCGTAACTACAGCACCCTTTCACTCGAAAAATATTTTCACTACGTACACGTGAAAGTTAGCTTTTCATAACAAATACAATGAGAAGTAAAGTCAAATTAAACATATCGAGTACAGGTCTGTGTTAGTTAATCAAAAATATCATTTTCCAACGTTTTGGAGTGAAATTAACTACACTATCAGGGCTTAGAAGTTTTCTTAAATACGGAAACATACTCATCAATATATTAACAAGGTAGCCGCTTTTGTCTTCGCATTTATCTGAAAAAGTAAACGTTAAAAATACATGATCCAATATTATGAGCATAATGGTTATCGCTACATCAATAATGGATAATATAAGGAGATGACGTGATAGCTAATGATTCACCACAAATCACTCAGTGCAGCCATCCGAAGGATTGATGAGATATTAAGAGTTTAGAGCATTAAGGGTGTGGTTAAGCTCACTGCAAACAAGGCCGCATTCAAGTATGTGCGAATTTCACTTATTGAAAATACAGAAGAAGTTCTCCTTTGGTAACCTCGAATAAATAGCATTTTTGCAGAACTTATCATAGGCTTCATCTGGATTTGGAACTGGGGCTCTTCAGTCAGAAACCCAACTCTCTATCCACTAATCATATCAATATCTCGCAATTATATCACATACATATACATATATATTTATTATATTACTATCACGCACAGCAAAAAATGAAGTAAAAATATTTAAAACAAACGCAAGACGAAAATAACTAAATTAATTTTTTATAGCAATGAGCAATGGCAATCCCTCCATAAAAAATAAATAAATTATCTAACTAGCATTGAAAGTATGTAATTACTTACTTCAATTTTTATATTTTTCCGATTTGTATTGCAAGATGTACATTTAAATAACGTGCCACATAGGAAAATTAACAAATGAGTGTGCTTATGTCATTTCTGTGAAGCAGTATAATAAAATAAGCTATAATAATGAATGAGTAAAAATTTCATGACGATTCATAAAAGATTACAGAAAATATATCGGCACATGCAAGTAGTTTTGTTTTTTACATTTTTGGTTAATTTCAAACAGCAACTGCCGTCATAGATCCTATATTCATTCCTTATGTGAAGGTGAAGGATATTGCTGATTGAGCGGCATCATTTAATTTTTCTGCTAAGGGCACTCATACGGAGCAGTGCATTTGAACGGAGCTCAAGATACATTTCAAAACATAGAATAACGGAAACTTACAGAAATGGGTTCAAGGAAGATAACATAATAATCCACTTGACAAATGCGAAAGCAAATCGTTCAATTGAAAAATATATTTCGACGCTTTAATCTTCATTTTGGGAATGGTTGCCAAGGCAACCAAACCACTGTTAATGGCGTAATGAGCGTACTTTTTGTCTATTACTTCTCTTTAAACGATTTATTGAGTGAATTTTTTTTTCTATTTTCAACCCTTATGGATATAATTATTGAACATGTGACACAACTATGTCTCTTAATCAATTAAAACCCACTTGAAGAATTTAAGCGCTAAAATACCCGCTATCGTACCACTCACGCACGTTACTAACGTTAGCCGGGAACGAAATCGATGCAAATTTTTGATAAACACACCGCTGAAATTACTAGCACCGAAATCTTAAGCCTTCCGAGATCAGTCTCATGAAGGCAGACAAGTAATTGAAATTTCCGATTTGATTAGCGATTGTCGGAAGGCGGCGACTAAGTGACCAAGATACTGCCAGACCCCGCATAAGACGCAAGACCTATAAATTAGTGTTCCGTGCACAGCCTTTGCGTGCACCTCACGATACGTGCGAAGGCAAACACACCGCTCGCGCCTTACCGCTTCAACTTTCTCAATTAACCGACCTGAAAGTCAAATCTCACAAAGTTTACTAATTAAAGCCATCCCCGGGGAGTCCATATAACTTCGTAATAACTCATTACGCGAAGCGCGAACGCTGAATTTTCATCACGCGTGTTAATGCGACGAAAAATCTGATCATACCCCATCACCACCTCGCCCTCTCGGCAGTTAACAGTTTGAATATTTTTTTTAATAATTCACACTAGATTAATCTTTTGAAGCTAGATAGGTAGAGATCTCTCCTTGGCCCCAGGTGGCAGTTAAAAAAAAAAAAGAATCGCGCTCTCTTTGACGCATATTGGATGAGGCAGTCAACTGCGTTTGATGGTTTAACGTGAAAAGGGGTGTAATATACACAGGACGAAAAAATATTTTTCCCTCCTCCGTTGAAATGAGTGCCCTTCCAAGCCACTGGTTTCAAGGGAGAGGAGTTTTAGGAATTCAATAACGTTTAACGGCAGAAATGTTTCCAATTTCAACGGGTTCACGCTTGACTTTCTGTCGCCAGATGAGTTTGATGTGGACCTCAGGCAGTGGCTTCCTGTCATATCAAAAACTGAAGCATACTGTTGATCCGCATTAGAATAATGAATGCCAAGTCACCTGGAAAATAAACCTCTTTAATAATACGCTATTTATCGTCGTACTATAAGTTAAAAAGATCAATGAAGCAACTTCAATGAGAAAAAATATTCACTGCCAAGGATTTGACGACAAAAACTCGTTTTATGTTTGTCCTACAAGCGCGAGGAATACCATATTCTTCACTAAAAAAAAACATTATACCTAAATATGTTTTTCAATTGTCTTAATAGAACTGTACCCAATTCTTAGGGTGTAAGATATTTCCATGATCAATGATGTACTTAGATTTTAATTCCTTTTGACAGAGCAGAACAAGGCAAGTACAATGGATAAAATTTCATTACAGCACATAGTACCGTCCATGAAGCATATCGCAACATATTGCAATGTAAAAATTACTACGCTGGCATGTAAATTAAATTTTTATTCAAGGCAAGTCACATATTTTTATTTGCAAATGGAAATTATCCAATAGCCATTCAATACAGTTTTTACCACGCAAGATTGGGATGTATCTTAAAAATGATAAATAACTATAAATTATGGGATTAGATTTTATAAAAATTACCTAGAAATTACACTTACGGGGAAGTAATGGCTCCGAAAGGCAACAGAGAAAGTGAAATGCAGCAGGCTATGTGCTGATTCAGGAGTCAAACAGGATGTTGAATAATACGATGTAAATTATTCTTTCATGTAAAATTTCAAGATATTGATCAAAATTTCTCAGACGGTGAATTCCGAAGAAAATTTTAAATAAATTCACTATTGGATTACAAACGTTTCAATAAAATCTATAACAATGGAAAATGAAGTATATGCGATTTCTATTTATCGGTTAAACATTCTAAACCGTTTACGTCTGTTGCACGGGCATCAGGTTTAACGGTGTAAATAATTAAATTTAATCATTTCAGTACAAAGAGACATTAGTTCACAAGATGGGTATTCGAAGTTTAATTTGCTCAAAATAACATAATGTTATTAAAGTAGGTATCATCGATGATCCACGAATGTATTTTACCGAAATGTATTGATTGGTTACACGGGCTATGCTCTACCCGAAAAATACCTACCTGAAATTAATTCCACAGAGTATAAAAAATGTTAATATTGCATTATATTTCGCCCTGGTTACTGGCAATGGAGATTAGCTGGAGCGCGATCACAGATGATTCCAGCCCGCGGCGTCCGAACGGGAAAAAAATGCCGTGATCGTCCGTCAATGTTCACTGTTAACTTGAGTCTATGGAGCCACCCTACCGCATTAAAAGCACCATTTTAGTAAAAAATTAACATAAGAATATCAGCAAAAATTGTTCAGGATTTCCATTTCACATCCAGGGCAATCAAGATGAGCAGTAATAAGCGAATATCCGTCTAAACTGATGTAATTATGGTAAAGTGTACCTTTGTATGCCGTAATAAAAACAATGCGTAAATAATCAATACCTTGGAAGAGATAAAAGAACCACGCTAAAATAATGTTAGCAACATGGACCACTGGGACACTAACGGGTCCGATCATACTACTTATCTCGGAGGTAACTTACGCTAAAATTGAGGCGTGGAATTATGATCCATGGCACTAACTACAACCGATGTCATCTAAAATATACTTATAGGAGAAATACCACTCTATAATCGAAAATAAAGTAAAATAAACTTGTTTCTGCAAGTTTCACGGTTCCCACACCACTTTATGAAGGTTTATTTTCTCCGCTTGGCATAAAATCCAAAGACTTCATATTATAATAAGTTATTCCGATTTTTGGAAGAATAGAGTAATTCGGCCCTGAAATTACTCATCATTGATATTTTATATAGAAAATACTTAAATAATTAAGTATCGAAGAATTCCTCAAAATTTAAACAATTGAATGAGAATAATGGACCTGGTTTAATATCCCCTTAAGTAACAAAGCGGCCGCGCTAATAAAATTACCATGTCACTGAATTGAAATCCCCGTGAAAATATTTGATTAATGCATGTAGGTGTATCATATATAATATGCATTACCAACATCTTCACACGCTAACGAACGTTATGTTTTTCCTGAAAGTTGTGCTTTCGGAATGTCTAACTAATTTAATCAATAGCGGTGAGACAAACCTCCATTGATATCGTCTCTAACATTACGCAGGATGAAATAGATATCGCTTTTATTATATACCGTAATATTAACTCTCTGGTTCGTGAAGGCATTGACAAGAGGACATAGATAGACACAAAAATCGCACAAATGGAGTTTCAAAACAGCACTATCGATTTTGCTAAGTAAGCATCAAAAAATTAATTCCAAAATCCCAAAATCAATTTTCACCAATACAAACGATAAAGTCAAGGCCTCAGAATGAGCATTAATTTAAAAATTATCAAGACCAATTCAAAACCCTCAACTCGAAAAAAATCATAACACGACACGATCTGACATGAGTATAAAGCGATCGAAATTTCATCACGCTGAAAACTTATACCCTATCCACATGCTTTCTTAAAAATCGATTCTTCGCGTTTCTCTGAATAGATTGGACGGTGACAACGAGAATAAGCTCCCGATTCCATCAGCAGTCTTCGTAAAACTGCCTGAAATTTATGGCCTTCATACAGAATCCATGAAGTTCATACCCTCAAATTTTCATTGACGAAGAAATCACAGGGAAAACGCAATATTACTAACAATGAGACGTAGTCCGCAAGAGTCTCCATTTTAATATGGGTATGGAATCTGGTTGAAAAATCTTGAATTGATTTAAACATTTTCGAAATTGGCAAGAAAGGTATGCAGAAATACGGCTACAGAAAAGAGCGAGACTAAAGCCAAAGGAAGGATCAATCGTAGACGAGAAAGTAACACCACCACAGCGATCGGTAGTCCACTCACCTCAGCAGAAACAGCCGATGGCAGGAAGAGGGGCTCTCCCCGTCGAAGGCGGCCAAGTGCTGGCAAGCGCTCTCAGGAATATCGCGGGACGCTAAGCCACAAGATGCAACATGTTACACCACAGACGAGGGCGAAATCGAGGAGGATGAACCTGAGGCACAAGTGCCGCTCTTCGTGTCCGACGATCCGTCAAAACCGCGAAGGAAATTCCTTCGATTCCAAGACGGCGACACGGAAAGCTCACCGACTGCTCCCAAGGCAGTTCCGCGCACTTCCCCCCCGATGAACTCGCATAAACTCCCGACGGGGATCGGCGTGAACAACGACACCTAGCTCTGCTCTCACTCACAAACCTTAGGGCAAGACTTGATACATCTCTTCTACCCTTCGCGTAGCTCGAAAGAAGCGGACACAAACGTTACGCGATGGATGTCAAGATCCATTCGTTGAGAAGAAACTATAACAGCGACTCACACACCACAAAAACATGCGGCCAGTCCGGGAGGATTAAACACAACACGCTCTGTGAGTTGACTGGCCTAGTCACCTTGTCGACAAACCTCCGCGACTGGCGACCTTAGGGGAGGACACAGGAGTCACACGAAGTTGAGGGGGGATATGTATGAGTGGGGGTGGGGAATCGTAGACAAATGGTAAAAAAAACAATTGAGGGGAATGGGGCGTGTGCGGGAAAATAGAATAGGGGGAGGATACGGGGAGGAAGTGGGCAATCAGTAACAGGGGACTATATGGAATCGGGCGAATGGGTAAATGAGCCAGAGGGGAAAGTCCTACTGGGTCATCCCTCGCCAATGAAAAACGAAGTGCTCCTATTAAAACACACCACACGCAATCAACACACGTAAAATTAAAATTTAATAAAACTTTTATTCTCCAGGCTTCACTCCTCCAGTCCCCCTAAAATATCCACTCGATCCAACAAGGAAAATATACTTTCAAAAAAACATATCCTTATCCCAACTCGCTGTCACCGATGATAACACACTCTTTCTTGTTTCAAAAGACACGTAGATGTAACTGTCACGGACGGATGTCACGTCTCGTAGACCCTTCCGACACCGTACATCTCTCCCGTTTCTACTTCAATCACGGAGATAAGACGTTTTAATCAGACGACACCACCCTCATGAGTGACCGCAGTCGTCGTCGAACCAGGCAGCGAAGCCTTGCCGACTGACAAAACAAACCGACTGTTATCTCCGCACGCCGCGCCGCCTTCCCTCGCGGTCGTAAGCAAGAGCCGGCACTGCGACGAACGAGTCGGCCACCACCAGCTCGGTCAGCGGCAGACGAACAGCTGAGCCACCGGCAAGACTGTCGAGTCTCCCGCCAGCCGCAGGACTGAAGTAGTTCGGCCGTCTGCCTTGCGCCACGCGAGGAGCGCTGCGATCAGCGGGACCTGCCGGCTATTATGTTCCAAATCCGTCCGCCCCGACGTGAACCTCTCCTCCCTCCGTCGCCTCCGACCCCCGCTACGAGACTCGCTAGAGTGTAGTGGGCTCTGCATCGTAGATCGCGAAGTCCTCACGTGTTGCGGAGCTGTAAATGGGCGTTCCTTCGACGAGTTAGGCCAGCCATTTCTCTCATCCCCGCGCTACAATTATGTGCCTTCAATTCAACTGCCCCAGAGTAAATTCGAGCAGAGCGCTCAAGGTTGCAGTGCAGTAGCCAAAAAAAACTGTCGACAACATTGAATAATAACATGGAAAATGGAAAATATTAGAAAAAATAATAAAATAGACTTCATTCAAATTAAGATCCTTATTTTTCTTGATTACTTAGTTTGGTGGAACTCGAATGTTTAATCGAAATTGACAATATGCATGCAAAACCGGCCGTTTCAAGTCATACAGCGCTATCAATCAGCCAATCAGCAGTCCTCAAGGACTACGAAAATACGAAAGGGTGGAATAATTTCATTTGGGATTATTAAATTTCAATTTTGGCTGTATTCGCATAAGCCGAAAGTCGCTCTTCTTTCTCAAGGAATCACGGTGATCGGAAATGAAATCAACATGCCTCGTTTTGCTACTTATATATCGCATCAGAATGCCAAGAAGATATGCTAAACTCACATTGCACATCTGAAGAACTGTTACAGGAATGCAAAAAATTAAATTTAATCACTAGAAAAGCAAGGCGATTGTATTCGGGAAAAATATACATCATGGGATAAGCTCATAAGAAAAGAATCGAAGCTTTCGATAACTAGTTCTGGCGGTGAGTGCTGAATATCAAATGGACGGATATTATGAGAAACGATGAGATTTCCCAAAGAAGAGGAAAATATAGGTAACAGTGGAGCTTCATACGCCAGAAAAGGACTCAGAGGATAAGCTACATTATATGGTAGATATTAGGGATGAGTCAATTGTCGATTCCACCGATTCTCGGACACGCAATCGGAATCGAGAATAGATCGGCTGAAGACGATTCCGATTCCATCGATTCCAGGAAGATAAATCTTTTGAAAGTAGACTTGTTAAGCTTAAAGAGTGAAGCCTGGGGAAAAATACCGCCACACACCCGAGCCATTTTCCACTGTACGTTATTTAGTTATATATTTGTGCCTGAAACAGTTTAAATGTTTACTATATTATTAAAGCTGAGGAAATATTACTGCAATAATAATTTGCTATTTTTAAAAGTATAATTTTTGGGCCACTTAATTGTCTTTGTTATTTTACTCCACTGAATTCTTTAATTTTAATGACAGCAATGCTATTGGCATATCAACCAATATCTCACCTGTTTGTATGAATAAGAATCGATGAAACCGGAATCGGTAATTGATTTGAATGAATCAAAATTGGAATCGGAATCGAAAAAAAGTGGAATCCACTCATCCCTAGTAGATATGCAATGAAGGGAAAAATAAAAGAAGTCCTCAGGCTTAGTAAGCCCTATACTATAAGTCCTAATGCACTTGGGGAGGACAAATGACACAAGGAAGAAGAACATAAGGGGACGGACAGTACCAGATAGCGAAAAGGAGATTCGGAAGGCTGCAGTGCAACAATAATAGGAATATGAATAAATAACCTCACTGTCACATGCGATTCAAGCTTCAGAAAGAGAAGCATTCAAAAGGATATTTTTCGTGAGATTTACCTTCCACGCCGAGGCACCTTATTCGTCCACCATTTCCCACCAGCTCGTTGAGTTGTCCCCTTTTTTCTCGTCCGCCACAAAGCATTCGGAGTTGATAGTGTTGAGGATAAAAAATAAGATTGGAAAGGTGTGTCCTCCGTGGGCGCCAACAATCTCCTCCCCTCTCCCACTGCGAAGCCATCTAGCGCCAAAGCGACGGACTAAGATTTCGTGGGCGTTATTTCGAAGATTGGTGGTAGGGATATGAGAGCGAACAACATCGGCCAGTTAGCGATGAAAGCTGAGCGGACAAGGGGAGAAATCTTGTCCGTATACATTTCAGAAGAACAATTCATTATCAATCCGGAGTGGTTTCCTCCCTTGCGTACGGTAGCACATCAATATCTTTTAGGTTTTATGAGCCCTTGGCGGATAAGGTTCTGTTGCCACTGTGGAGCCCAACTAAAATACGGCTACCTGACTTGCAACACAGGAAATGTTCCAAGCAATAATGTTCCCGTGGCGGCTAAAGTACATAACTTTACCCGTTAGAGTGCAATTCATTTTGCAACCAGTGTCAACTTTGTTAAGATGAATAAACTAAATAATTCCCAGTCATAATTATACAGCAGTGACACAAAGAAAAGCAGTACTTCTTCGATGGACAGTATTTTTATTTAAATTACGCCTGCAAGACGTAATATCTTTAATTCTTTATTATGACCAGCGTCTTGTTTGCATACCACGTGGAAGTTGTTCCCCATTCTTCAATTTTTCGTATATTCTTGTTTTTCCAGTCTCCGACAGTCATAAAATGGCACCTGATTACCGAAATTAAAAGTTATTCATATCTATTTAAGGATAAAGTAGAAATTATTTGGGCTTTTATTTGCATTTCTGCCATTACATTCCGAAAGGTATTTGCCACCATGCATTCTAAGACCTTGTGAATGTGTCAACATTTTCAGTGGGATACGATAAACTAAACAAGGTAATCTGAAATTAATTTTGTTATGGTTTGACGAGAATTTCTTGGAATTTAATGTACCTATATTCGAAGGTCTACCAAGCAAGCTACAAAAATTTAATGAACTGTATTTAACGAATAACGTGAGAAACTGTGAAAACATTCTTGTTTACGGTGTCAATTTTTGGGGTATAAAACTGGTACCAATCTAAAAAATATTATTTGCAGTTACTGGATTATTAAAAAGCAAATACTTCAAGCGCTTGAAAATTAGCAGTTCAGTCACGTAGTTTAGTTTTCAAGGGTTGCGTGAATATCAATAACCAATTCAAGCACGGCAAGCGGTTGTAAAAACTTCTGCGATAATTATAGCATACATTTGGCGCCAAAATTCCAAAAATTCAAAAGATATTGTTGTGTTCACATAATGTCAATCACTTCTGAAACCTGAAAATCGTTTTAATGAAAAACACATTTTTCAAAGCATACATTTATTTTTGTATTGTAATAATATTGGTAAATCTATACATAACTTTAATTATGAAAGGAGACAGGTGAAAATAATGGAACCTTCTGTCGTAAATAGGAGACGAGTGATGTGACAAGGGTGAGGCCTTGGCCTAACGCAGAAATTAGCCAAGTTTTGGAAAAGGTCTGGAAGAAGCATCATAATAAACAGTTTCACCGCGGTAGGAGCTAGGTCTCTGTCATACTCCTCCGTTTAATAATATCATCATCATCATCATCACTGGTCAACAATCCTAGGGTTGGTTTTACGCAGCTCTCCACTCAGTTCTCCTATCAGCTAATATTTTCACACCTACGTATTTCTTCTTTTTCATATCCTTCTTTATACTTGTTCAATATATTTTGTTCGAGGTCTTCCTTTTCCCCCCTTGCCTTCTACTTGTCCCTCGACGATTGTCTTCATCAGGCCATCATGTCTCAAAATTTGGCTTATAAGGTTGTTCCAAGTAATTTTCTATGTGCTTGTGTGGTGAAATTTCCGAAAAGGCGCGAGAGTCAACACCTCTAACATACCACAAGGTATAATCACAAATCCATTCCAATAAATGGAAGGAGCATATTGCTATTTTATGAATTTTAGCTCAATTCTATATTGCTTTAATGTGGACGAACTAAGTCAACGACAACCACTAAAAATCATTTGTATGCTGCTGAAATATACCTGCGTAAACAAACTCGGCTGCTATCCGCAACTTTCACAGTATTGAAAAAATAATTAGTTTGGAAAGTTTTTTCTCCTTAACGAAAATTTCACAATTGAGTAGAGTTCCCTTGAGGGCGTCCTTTAGCATCGAATTCGAAACCATGAATTGTAGATGAAAAATCACTTATCCAGCCGTTTAATTCGTAAAGTCCTTTTTACTATCCCGCAATACCGAATCGTATCCATGACCGACTAAGAGCAGATAAATTCATGGAATTTTGCGCATAATGTTAGAAAAAAGTGTTAACCGCTACAAAAATTAGGAATGACTTGCATACCTCCGCATCCCAAACTAAGTTCTTATAACCACACCTCTTCTTGCTTCGACCACCACCAGACCCGGAAATCTCCAGGGCATAAGAAGAATCGCATTACATATTTTCCCACGGTCAACGGCAACATTTCCTCCGGTAGTGGGGGCCATTCTTATTTATGTTGTGGCACCAAATGGGAAGGAAATGGAACGGTGTTACATCTCCCCCTGACCGCCGGAGAGCGGCATTTTGTCCGTTACAGGATGGGTCGTACGAGGAGAAACTTGGCTGCCACCCATCCCACCGCCGCAGTGATTACATCCTCTCTTTTTTACGCATCAACCTCGCCTGCTTTCTTTTCTTTCTGCTCTCCCTCGCTCACGATCCGCCTCTCCCATTGCGGTTTCAGTATGCGTGATGGCATCCGAGCCGAGGCAGGAAGGAGAGTCTGATTATGAGTCATCGAAGGGCCCCATCAACTCCAACAACACGGTGGATGAAATAATAAGAAAAAAAGAGAAAATGAACGAAGAGTAAAAGGCCAAGCTTGGTGCGCGCAAGTAAAGGCTCCCATGCAATCTATCCCTTGACACCTCCACCTTCCGCCTCATCTCACTCGGCGTCCCACTCCTCCGCGTCATTAGTCCACTCCATTCACCCCCTCCCTGCCTCCCTGGCAATTCTCCTTGTGCCACCTACCCGTTCCGCGCATACTCTCACCAGCGTACACACCCACTTTATACGCCCGATGCTTACTTTTAATTCTCCCATCGTCGTCCTCTCTCTCTCTCTCACTCCCTTGACCCTTCATCTACTCCAACACCTTGTCCTGCCGATCAATGCACCTGTCCTTCAAGTAAAAACGCGTTCGATCGAAAGAATTGACGTCAATAGCATTGGGGACAATAGTGCATTCACTTAGATTTGAAGTGCTTACTGACTTAACGCCCTCCATGTCAACGCAATGAAATGTCAAATACTAAGTGCCAAGGCAACTGGATGTAATCCAATATACTTTCCTGTGCGATAATCTCTGCGACTTAAGCCACCTATCTCAACAACGGAAACTAAGCTTATCAGAAACAATAAAATCTAATATGCAAGAATTGCCATGAGAAAAAAAGTCCCCTGGACCGGGAATCGAACCACGGACCTTTGGCTTTCCGAGCCAATGCGCAGACCACTACGCTATACAGGTTCTTTAAATCCCATGGCAATTGTAGTGGTCTGCGCATTGGCCCGGAAAGCCAAAGGTCCGTGGTTCGATTCCCGGTCCAGGGGAATTTTTTTCTCATGGCAATTCTTGTATATTTTACCGCCGTTCACGCGGCAGGGTTTGAAATATTACAAATAAAATCTAAGTTAAACTAATTTGCCAATAAGGGAGGGTGTCCACAGAGACACAATTTAAAAATATTCCGAGTATTCCATGCCCATTGGGTAGTAATCATTGAGGGTAATTGAGGGTTCGCAATTCTATGCGTAACATCGCAACCTTACGGCTTGCCCTCGTTGCTAATGATGGTGAGTTCTTTCAGACACATTCAAGTCATCCCAATCACATAGTGTGTAAACATACCTCCAAGATATTCGATATATTCCCTTATGCAAACATGTAATTGAATCATATGGTAAATACTAGCACAGACATGATCACATTTCCCTACCCTTGAAAAATAACAACATAGTGCAACACAACACATTCTAAAAAGTTTCAAATAAAATATTTCTTAGCATAACATTCAATCGGAAAACAGACAATACGCCAGAAAGTACTGCATTAGCCTAGGATTGTGGGTAGCTAACTGTAGTGGTTAGCCCAGTGCAGTTCTTCCAAATTTCCGAATTTGTGGACACCATGTTATGGCAAAAATTTCATATCATTACTGAATAAACAAAAAAATTCTTTCATTGTACCACAATTCTCTTTTTTGACTGTTTTCCTCAGAATATCAGTCGGTAATGAAGCTATTCCTTGAATGTAATATCTCAGAGAAATATGCAAATGAAACTTGGATATTTTGTACGAGAGGTAAACTGCCCACTCAACGTACCTATATGAAATGTCCACCTGCGTTTATTTCATTGTTTATTCAAGCAGGATGTTTCTTAAACTCACATTAGCAGCTAAACATAAATAATAATGAAAAAAGTTAGTTAATAATGGGTGAGACTTATAGAATGTCAAATGTCATTCTTGTGAGCAATATTTACACGCTGGAAAAATATCATTATTTCGTCATAATTATAAAAAAACAACTACAATTGCAGAGTGTGATACACCTCCATCCAAGAGGAATTTTGGAATCATTCAAACAGCATAAAAAAGTGGATTAAGAAACTGAAAGTGCAGACGAATAATAATAAAGTAAATAATAACTATAAATTCCATTTAAAAATTCATTGTCATATTTGTTTATTAGATTCTAGGAGAGGCACGTTTGCACCCTCAGCCAAAATCCGTACGACTACGATTCCCAAATACTCATATTTTCTATGAAAGGTACATATTGATCACAAAGAGACGTTGGTAGAGTAGCATAGAGCAGTGGGTTCACTACTGTGTGCGTGTAAATTTTAAATCCCAAAATTCAATAATCCGTGAATTACTCGCGAAGTTAAAAAAAAACCTCCTAAGTAAGTGCAGAGTTGAATGTTTACAGGGTCTTAATAGTCCACTCAAGTATTGAATAGAATTATTGACAAAGGGAGCACAGTCAAAATAATATAGTTGCAAATAGTATGGCGCCAGGAAACATCTTTACCATTATAATTATACTGTCAAGGAAGTGGTGAGTTTGTTTTCAACCTCTAAAAAGGGTATGGAAAGAGAATCTATAGGTACTTTAAAGCTCTTACGACGAGTCTTAATAATCCACCATGACTCCAATTCATATTTCATTTGGAACAGAATGCGAAGTTTATGAGTGAGTTGCATTCATGCACAGGTGCTTGATCCGCTTACCGATAAAAGCTGCGAGCAAGAGAACGCGGAACGTGGGCGCTAAGTCCGCCTCGGTGGTACGGAATACAAACAGATTTTCCACTGGATTTCTGAAATGGATGTACAATCCCACAAAACAAAATTTATTCCATTGGTGCCTCAAAATTTATTTGTCTTCTACTTTAACTCCATCTTAGGTTATCAAATACTTCCTCATATTTCATAAAAATGAATTCAAATTCAACGAGCAGTCGGAAAAATTAGCATTACTAAGGATTCATTTCACCACAATTTTCTCTAATGTTAACATGAATCGTAAAAAAAAACTGTTAAACTAAAATTGCTTGCTTAGAATGAAAAGAATAAATATTTCCGCAATGCTTGGGACCCACAAGCACAATAAAACTGATGAACTCTGATGTTGATGCCAATTAACACCTTGAGTGCGGCATGACGTGATATCACGTCATGGTGCGCTATCCCCTGGTGCTGATGACGTGATATCACGTCATGCGTACCCCGAGGGTTCCGGCCCTCCGTGAGTGCTCGGTTAAGTTCTATTATGACATTTTGCCCCCCTAAGTTGCTCAGCAGGGATCTAGCAGCGCATTTGTGGACGCCGTTTCAAGCAACCTTTCCTGGGAGGATCGGGAGAATTTTTTTCTTTTATCTTAAGGTAAGGCAATTTTCATTCATTTCCCCCCTGTATTTTATGCTTTTATTTTTATTTATTTCTATTAATGCGTGAGTATGACAAATTTTATTTGAGTTTTATTTTACAAATCATAAGTATTTACTATCTGGAACTTAATTGTGTGCTTATTAATTTTTTATTCTATTTTAATAATGTTTAGCGAGAATATAGATTTTTTTCCATCCTTCCTTTTTTTTCTTGCGAGCCTAGTATTTTTCGAACCATTATGGTATGATATTAATAAGTTTTATTCAATTAATACATGAAGTACTGTGATTAGTTAAACTTAAAGGAAATTTGAAAATGCCATTACATTTTATTTATGCAACGTAACGTATCTCTAACTTTCACCCTTCCTTTGTTTATCAGTGCAACTCCTAAGCAGGGAGGGGATCGATAAGCGGCAATATTACGAGTGTGAAGAAAGTTATTTATGGAAAAAGTGTAAGTTATTTATAATATTTATTGTTTATATATGTATATAATGCACCTATAAACATTCTTATTATAATTGCAAATAACTGTTTGCACATTATCCCATGGATTGGCGAAGAAGTGCTGAGGAGTTGCTTTATAAAAATGCTGTTATTTTCTCGATAACTGTGAAATCAATGGCTTATGGGTGCTCTCAATTCTTTGTCTCGTCATTGTGAATATTTAGTTCCTAAACATAGTTTTACATTAGTAAAGCTGTTTGTAGCATTTCAGTTTATTTTCATCCTGTTATTTATCGGAATTTTTACAAAAAAATACAATGTATTTATTGCAGATGGTACGGAAGCGAGGAGTAAAACGGAAAATTTTTCATGCTGGCCGGTAGTCGATACCGCCTGAAAGAGGTGAAATTCTCTATTTATCAGCTTTTGCAGATGATCAGCAGTCTTCAACCTTCCATTAGGACCTGCAGCCATCGACGTCGAGGGAGGAAACCTCCGCAAGGACACAAACATTTCCTTCTTAGCTCTCTGCCGTCTCTAGACGAATGTACACGAAGAAGGGGGAGCTCCTGGAAGAGAGCGGGATCAGGCATTGTCTGAAGACTGCGAGCTAGAAATTAGAGGGGAGGAGGGTGGGGAGGAGGTTGAACCCTCCCAGTCAGGTACTCCGTTGCCTCCTTCTAAGCCCGATCCCTTTATGTCAATCGCTGGCCCATCCCCTTTTTCCTATTCTTTCCCTGAACCCTTCAGTCCTCCTCCATCCGAACGTCCTTTGCGGTGGACCCGTAGTTCAGTGACCCCTCAAAATATCACTTTCATAGAAAACCCAGCTCTCAACACTCCACCCCCTTTCAACGACCCAAAAGTTTTTTGCGTCTCCTTTTCTCAGACACCCTCTTTCGTATACAGACATACTTTCTTAAAATCTCCGAAAGAATAGGTAAGGAATTGGAAACAATTGACCTATGAAGAGTTTTACTTTCATAGGCCTAATATTTCACAAGTTAGGTATTCCTATAACTAATATATCCGACTATTGGAGCGTTGCTATCTTGTTTGACCAGCTTTGCTTTCGGAAATATATGAGTCGTGATTGATTCTTTAGCATTCTTCAAGCCCTTCATTTTTCACCGAACACCGGCCCAAACGATCCAGAGCCTGAGTATTTTCTCTAAAAAAATCCGTCCATTCATTTCCTCCATTGATTCCCTAATAATTCCTTCCCGAAAGCTATGCTTGCTTTGTCATTTATCGTGAACCCGCCGGAAAGATTTCCCTTTATAAATTCCGTCTTTCTGTCATTAGATCATTTATTCTTCCATCCTACATTCCTTATCCCAAGCCACTTTTACCATCAATATCTCAATCTCACTTCCCTGAACTCATCCAAGATGAAGGTGGTAGAAAGAAGAATCGATGGTGCAAGTATTGCACTATTGCGGTGCAAGCACTCTTGGGCGTAGGAAAGAGACCGCAGATATCTACATTGGCTGCTAGGTCTCCTCTACTCTGTCCCGAGCTTTTTTCTTTCTTTCATAAGAAGGCATAAATAGAATTATATATTTTTGTATCATATATTGCAATAGTATTATAGGTTAAATATATTGTTATAAAATTTGTGAGAGAGGTATTCCGTACATTGGTAAAACATACATGACTGTACGTAGTTGTATATAATATATAATTTGAAAATGTTCATCATTTCGATTGTATTGAATTTGTTTTGGGTAAATACAATATTTTTTCATGTCATGTGATTCCTTTTTTCAATAGACTAGGGCTCTTTCATAAATAAGAAGTAACTAGAGATTTCCAAGCACGATGGAATTAGTCTTTCCCTCGTGTAATTAGAAAGAAAACGCCATCGTTGCTTTCGGTAATCGGGTAAGTAATAAGGGGCATAGATGCTGCAGATCTATTCCTAGCAATACGTATTATTGAATGGTTTACTCGAATTGATATTATTATGCACCAAATGAAAAAATATTATTGCGGTAAAAATTTACATCATTTTCAGATTTTCGCCGAATATTTGTAGTAAGAACCGCGATACGTGGCCTAAATGAAGATTACTTGTAAGATGATTGCTTGCAAATACTATTAGTTCCAGTTTTTATGCATTAATTTCTAACTCGGTCACATCATATTGCAAAAATATGTTATTGGCTTGAGTTCAGAAGATAGTAATGAGGAAGTTATGGGTTGATTATTTCTGTTTCCACATCCATTTTTATTTCAGCAACGGAGTCTATACCCCAATGACCCAAAAAGGACACGTATCAGCAAAATCTTTCCTCACACCTTCCCCGTCTTTTTGATGTTCCGATGGCACTCCCAAAAAAGCTATTCCTTGCTCTTACAAGCGGACCAACTAAATCTTACTATTACCCCTCGCTTCATCTCCGTACCCCCTCCACCTTAGAACAGCCGGCAGGAGTGGTGCACGTCAAGAGACACCCTAATACACCCTCGGAAAATAATCTCGAAAGTGGAGTGCCACCGATCTCAAGCACCTGCAGTGTAGGGAATACATTATGGTATGTGAAAACAATTTTTTGTTAAATATCTGATGCTTACGGGTGGTCGTATGGGAAGAAAGAAATCGGAGCTGAAAACATGAAACGAGTAAAGGAATTTGTGACGAGAATAGTGGCTTCAGAAGAAAATGTAGAAATTATTCAATATTATAGAACCCTACCCCGATTCTTAGGATTACTAGTACAAGGAATACGCCGAAATATCCTGCGCAGAATTACCATCCCAATCAAACAGCTGTTCACGGCGACTCCTAGTACTTATAACTTGCATTACATCCATCTAAGCCAAAAATTTCCCTATGGCAGTGGCAAAATACCAATGGCGATACCAGTAGAACATTAAAAATTCATTTTCCTCGTATTTTTTTGGATACATAGCGCAGAAAAAAAATTGAAAGAAAACGGTGGCGCGGGGAAAAATCCGACAGTATGCAACCCGCATTACGTTAATATCCCGCTGTGCGGGTGACGTGATATCACGTCATAAATAAAATAATTCATAGCTAACATATTAGGGCCAAGAAAATTTTTTCATTATTTTTCCCAGCTCTTTTGGCACCCATGCATGCGTTTTGCATTAAAAAACGACAGCCGCACCGGGGGTCGATTTTGAGTTTTACATGGTCAGCATTGAAAGTGTTAATTATTGATGTTTTAATTCGCTGTGACTAACCTTGAATATTCTTCGCTTAGCAAGTAAACTTCTATTTTGAGGCATAAATACATTGGAAAATGAAAATATTTCCGATGAGATACGATTCGTAGCGTATACTTTGAAATATTTATATGATTCGAATTATATATATTTCGTATAGGTACATTGAGTGGACAGTTTACCTCACGCACAAAATATTAAAGTTTCATTTGTATATTTCACTGAAATAATTGTCTGAGATTATGTATCAGCTACAAATAATTGTTTAATTGCTATTCCCAACTCATGCTTCTACATTAAGACTTATTCATACTTATAAACCTGTCTAAACTCGTATTGAACTGCAGTAAACTATATGACCTTCTCCAGATGCTACGCTAGGTGATTGGGAAACGTATTTGACGTGCGTTTAACAGCCATGATTGCGATCTGGGAAACAGCCCACCGAGATCCTGCACTTCACGAATCGTGCCTGAACTTCCGAAGAGTATGGGGGCCTGGCTTTCCTCTGGACTTGACAGACGTTCCTATTTATAGCGGCGTTTTTAAGAGATGTTTCTCTCCAGGCCCTCTTCTCCCGTAGGATAGATAATTTCTCCCACACGGATGTTACGGAGTTCTTTTAATCGCTTTGCAACCCCTTCCTCTCCTCATCTCCCTTACCAGCGAAGGCACTTTTTTCACACGCACACAAAGCGCCATAGGGACGCACAAATATGCGCTTGGAGTCTCCTGAAATAGGTTTTTGATGGATATCCCCGTATTCCTGTGGAGGTCAAAAATTTCCCGGCGTCGAGGAGCGCGGGGATAACAGCCGTTCTTCGTTAAGGGTTTTAAGATTACGGATCGCAAAGGCATGCGTAGAGCTCTTGCTCGCTAGGCTCGGAGCCTCAGGAAGAGTGTTGCAGTTTCTTCAGTAGGTAAAAGTTTAGATCGAGAATTGGCTTTTAAATTAATGAACTGGTTTTGCCCTTAACAGTTTGACATTTCAAGTAAGACGATGTAATTATTGAATACAGTGGGATTTATTTATCTTCCCAGCATTAATGCGAATCAATGCTAAACTTACTGTCCGTGCGACAGGTTGGAAAATAAAATTGATTTCTATTGAAATTCAATTTAGATCAGTAAATATTGCTGCATTGGTTGGTTCGAACAAAGAATGCTAACGTGCATAACGGCATAAAATAATTTACACGGAATTAATGTAAAATATAGCTTAGGTCGAAAGGTGTATATTCTATCAGCTAAAAAACATGAATAATTTTATCATAGATTGACTGCATTACAGAACAGTTATAATGATGACCCTAGTTACGGTACCATCTCCTTTCCAGAGCCTTAGTAGGGCTGTTGCAGTTTCTTCAGGCACTTAAAGAGCAGTGAGGAGTCGCGTCGTCATGGATTTAAATTTTGCAAGCTGCAGGAGGATACCTTTTGTCTGCACCATTTATCGCCTTCATTTATTCAACTATATTAAATATCAATGAAAAGTTTTTTTTAATTATTGTCTGGTATTGCTGACCATGCAAATACGCCAGCGTAAAGGTGACAGGGCAATAGAAAGGCTTCAAAACTCGGTAAATATCTCGTTAATGAAAAATCATTGTGGCCTCATTTACGAACAACTATAATAACAGCAAAGTTTCAGATATTAAATTTAGTCTAAGGTAGGAAACCTATGAACCATTGATATACGGAAAATGCTAGAAAATTATTAATATTTTCATCTTAGAAAGAATAAATGTAATAATCACAAAAGAAATTTTTGATCTGCGATAAAATTTTGATGGATAATTGATGGTTCATAAAAAATAGTTGAAATATCCAAAGCAATGGCTTCCTTGCTTTCAAATATTTTACATTTTCGTCGCCATTCGTGTACTTGTACATTAAAAGGTACGTTCAGGGTTTTCCTCAAGAACAATCTTCCCCAAGATTTACAATATCAGGGAGTTGAACAAAAGCAGATCCTAAAACTAAGTATAGAGCTTCAAGCTTATTAATTAAACTTATTTCTTATATTTATAAGAATTGTTAAAAATAAGATAGAATGTTCATCGGATGCATCCCCAAATGGCCTGAAATACTGATACATGCATAAAATCAAGTTACTCATAACAAAAAGAATGCGATAAATAATTGGGTAGATTAATATGAGCAATGGTTACAACCCACATGAAGCTATGCCCTACATCTGCTGAAAGAAGTAGACTTTTTTCTTGAGTAGAATACGTTTGTGTTTATATCGCATGTTACGCTCAGCTTGAAGTGAATTTATGTTTCCGAACATGTGTCTTGGATTTGTGTAGAGGGGGTGGATGAGGGGGATAGAGGGGGTGAGTTGAAAGGGGAACCACAGCGATGCGTGCACATCTGAGAGAGTCCCTTTGAATGGCATGCGGGAGGACATGGACTCGTGCGCCGCGTGTGGCAAGTGTGTGAAAAAAAAGCGCGGGCATAAATCTCGTGTCTAGCGCCTCAAAGGATTGAAGGGGAAGGAGAATCTTCGAATCTTCCACTCGAAAGAAGAAGCGGCGTCGCGTCGGTTGGAAGTGTCGGTGATGGGTTTTGCCGCATCCGGTGGACTATTCCCGAAGCGAACTCGTCACTGAAGGGTAGTTAATGGGGACAGGAGTTGGAAAAAATATGAAACCGACGTCGATATCATTGCAGTAACGCAAAAACATCCGGTTCCAGCGTACGCTGAACAAGCTTTCTGCCCTCTGTGGTTATTGACGGGTGGATTCAACAAAATATTAAGGTGAAATAAAAATCAAATCTTTTTCTGAATGTTCGCAAGCTTTTAATGATCAATCCAGGTTTCAACTGTTTGACAGTTATATTAAAGGTGCAAAAATCCTGTGAAACGCAAAAAATTGTCACTTTGATGTCATCTAACATGAAGTTTCGCCAAGTTTCCCTTGCTGCCATCAAATTATCGGGGCATAAATTTCGCTTTATTTTCTAACTGGGATAATTATGGGATAAATTGTAGCACAAAAGATATATCACATTTGTTTTTCTCGGTTTACCACAAGATCTCGTTTTTACATATTGCTCAGCGTTTAAAAAAGATGCTATTTCAGCATTCTCATGATTCTGATCACCGTCAGTTCCGAAGCTAATCGTCAAAGATTCCATGAAAATATCAGTCTTCATATAACATTCAGCTAGATATTTACGCGAAAATATTTAACAATAATTATTATTTTTGACACCCATGAACTCCGTAAACATTCAAGTCATCAGAAACGGTAATGTAGTATAATAACAAAATAATCCATACATGAATAAAGGGAACAACTCATTTGGCAATGTTAGGTAGTTATCTAACTTTTCTTCATATAGCAATATTTCCATGTACGGTAGAATCTTTGCATGATTTTGCACCTAGCATTCTGTAACAGGAAATGCGGCCTTAAACGACTTAATTGACTCGCCGTCGCTGGCAGCCAAACAGCTCTTTTGTGATGATCAATGAACTAACCAATAAAAAATTCGTAACTTTTGGCCATTTCTTACTTATAACCGCCGTGTATTGTCTCGGCCGTGTGGCCCGAATTGAAAATCTGATCATAAGTAAAAAAAAAACTTGATAAGAAAATCCCCTTTTGGGATAGGGCGGATTTTGGCCATCAAATCATCATACATAGGAGATTTTCGTTGCAGGAGCAAGGATATCAATTTTGAAGATAGTGATGAGTTTTTCCAAGCTACATCCATACCAATAACGCCGAATAAGAGGTTTAGATGAAATCAAGACGCGACAAAGAGAGAGAGAGACATGCATGTTATGTTCGTTAATAAATGTAAATTATTTGAGTGAGATGCATTATGACGTATCAAAATATTTTTCACTGGAGAATAATTTCAAGAGCTATACAAATGTACGTATATTACAAAAAATAAAATGTTAACCGGATAAAAGAATGATTTAATTCTCTAACTTATTTCATGCGGAATGAAAACTCACATATGAACATATTTTTTGCTCATGAAATCAGCCAAATTTTTCAGAAAATATCTTCCCTGTGTATGACGCCTGGTATACTTAGCCATTTTCCTTTTGTAACTCGGCTTAACATTCAAAAGGTAAAAAATATAGGGAAACGCACGTGTATCTCGATGATTTAGCTTCAAAGGGAAGCAAAGCGGTTACACGATACGGTTAAAGTTCATGGATGAAACGCTCTTAAGCAGCAAATGGAGCAATTCGTTATTTTATATTTCCTGACGAGAGCGCTTCGTGAAGCTCTAAAAGACTAGGGACAGTGAATTTGCCCTCTAAACGCGTTGCATGCTATTTTGCCATTATCCTCAATGAATAGTTGCGAGAAGGATAAGTAAGGTCTAGCGGGCAAGTACGAGAGCAATCGCCAATGAACCGTGAGGCGGCGGATTGGACTCCGTCCTCGCTTCCGTGCTTGCATTGCCATCGAATGCAGATATGAGCAGTCCAAGGGGAAAATAGGCAAAAAAACAAGTGAGTTGAGAGGCCGAGCAAAGAATTTTAAAAGTAGTTCATTGATCCAGGACTCGGATAAGAGGGGGAATTTATTTTCGTAACTTTGATAGCAGGGACGGAAAAATATAGCTTAGAAATTCCATATCTTCACCGGAAACTGCTTGATTTCATAGCTAACATTGACTGGTATATCATTGCATATTTTAATTATTGGTTACAGAACGCTGAGTGATCGCCGAAAGGCAAGGGAAATATAGTGAAGTGATAACAGTTTCACGAATGTATTGTAATGCCAAAGAAATATACAATGGAATTAATTTATCAAACCTCAAGAGATACTAAAACTATTAAATTAGTGGAGGCGGAGCACATTCATCAAAACTCAACTCACAAAAGATCCGAAGAAGTGATTTAATTTAAAACCAATGTGAAATCAAAATTGTACGGGTCACTCTTCATCCTGCTGGATATTTTATTTCCACATCACCATCAATGCTTATTTTTTTTCTAAAATTCAGCCTCTAGATCGATAAATTATTGCCCAATTTCGCATAAATGCAGTTAAAATATATTCAGCTATGGTAATACACGTTATTGATTCGCCATTTACACATGAATTTTGTGGAAATTGTCATTTCTTGACTACACCCCATTGCCTTAGGCTGTAATATGAGCAGAGGTACAGTGAAGGGGCTCCCCGAGGCAATGTAGACCAAATATAGCGACCTGGTGCAGAGAATCGCGCAGGATTGCAGCTTAGCCACGCAGCGCTGAGAGCCTTGTGCGGCGGGGTCAGGGCTTAGGGTCGACTGATCAGGTAAACGGCATATATAGGCTGGAATGCACAAGGGGAGAGAAGGTTGAAGCTGGGTTTAGTCCCTACATGCCTGCGCATTCCTTCATCGAGAGCAACAGAGAAACGGTTGACCTCCATATGCGTATGATGTAGGCTAAATTACTGCGTTCTACCCCTCTATCCTATCTTATTTACTAACCAAACGGTACGGTGTAACGTATGCTATAAAATAGATACACGTGAAAGTGAGTGCTCTCCCAAAAACCCTCATTGGCAATTAAGCGTTCTGACCGAAGTTATAGTTAGCTTCCATAATTCGTATACTTATATATTAAAGTGAAAATTAAAGACATGTGCATTTAATGCTTTTATATTGATATGAATTTACTAATGCGATGAAATGAGGAAAGAGTCGCACCTTTATATTCGAAATGCAATTTTAAATGCTGAAATAGGGATACAACTGGCTTATATAGACATACCTCGTAGATTTAAAATTGTGCAATAGAGCACGAATTTTGAAAAAACGCATTGATTTTTATACTTCAAAGGCATAACCTTGGGAGAAGACCAAAATATAATGAGTCGTCAGTGTTTTTAGACGCGAGAAAAAGGTGAGGTTTCCAAAAGTATCCAATCGAGGAAGAGTTGAAATGCACTGCCTCTGGATGTAGAAACTGTGAGTTTCCTAAGGAACAGAAAAGACGGATGGTTTAATTTCACGGATGAATAAGCAAAGGTTTCAGTGATTGCTTAAACGCCTTGCTTTTAAAACCACCTTATTTATGTAGGTGAGCGTAGAATTCTCACGGCGGAAAATATAAAAATATCTCTACCTCGGTATCTGCTGGTGTATGCTTTTGGTACTTTAAATACTACGTTTTTCTACGATTTCTGATTTATAGTGCTTACTATAGCATGTAGGTTTTGCTATTTATCGTCACTGATACTTGTTTTTTTTCATGATATGCTTCCATCCAAAATGGCCCATTACTTATTATTTTTAGTCCAGTCCATCAACTTTATGAGGGGTTACAGAAAACGCGTATATCTTCATCCAAGAATCATTCAAGACGTATTGAGAAAGCGAAAAAGATGTATATTTAAGAAAATATTATGAAACACGTGATTTCATTCAATTCTATGTGTTATCAAATAATTGATTGAGATACAATCTTTCTATATCTCACTAAAGATAATAAAAGCAGGAATATCACCAGGGCTATATCGTACGACCTTGATAACCTCAAATATTTTACAGTTTTTATTAGGTAATCGACGCATTATGTGACTTAACTATTTTATGATCTTTTGACTTTTCTTATTCGAAAATTAAATTAAGAATAAAATGTGTTTATGATCACAATTGTAGATCAAAATTAGATTTTCCTTGAAAAGATATACAGAATACACCGAAAGCAATGCATATTCACCGAACAGGATAACATTATTTCTACATAAAAAAAACCTCATTGATATTTGCCACAGTTCAATTGGTGTACACGGTTGTTTATGTACGCGATGGTGATGCACTGAAATAAATGAGCTTAAAAATAATCTGTATGCATAATGATATTCTGTGTATACTTATATATTACTTGATTATGTAATATTTTATACCAAAGAATTCTATAGTAATACATAGATTTGAATGAAAACATATATTTGATTTTATTTTCTTTGAAGCACATTTTTTCACTTTCGCAAAGAATACGCGAGCAGATTTGATACGAAGCCCATTAGGAGTAACAAAAGCCGTTCCCAGGGAAATCAGCTTTTCGAGAGAGCTCAAAGGCTGTGGGCTCCACAGTATATCAAGTTCCTCGAAAAATGAATTCGTTTTTTTTCATAATTTGGGGCAACATTTAAAGATTATTTTTAGAAAATCAAAAGTATTTGATGAGCAGGTATAACCGTCAATAAGGATAGGAAACACCGAGCTTGTCGACCTAGGTGGCGGTGCCTGTCATTAAGTCCGTGCCTGCCATTAAGTGGTCGCGGGATCAAGTCCCGCATGGATAGTTTGACCCTAATTAGGGCATGGATGGTCGTGTGGGTACGATCGTCAAATTAAAAACCCCCATGTCAAAGGCCAATAGTGCTCTATCGGTGGTACAGGAATAAAAATACACCTGGAGGTAACCATATAGATAGTTAATTTTTCCTAAAACGATGGTAATGTCAAGTTTTGATGCCTGCAAGCAAGCACTGTTGTGCAAAATTTATCATTAGTTTAAACATTCACCATAAAAAAGAAAAAAAAATATAATTCTCATGCAGCCTCTCATCGTTAAATTTCTCAAATAACAAAATTGAAATTCTCATAACAATTCTCAATCAAGGTAGTAGTTAGCCGTAAGTCACCAAAAAAAGTTGACATACTTCAAAAATCATAATTCACTCATATGTTTAGCTTAATTTGGCATATGTATAATTTGAAAATACCTTCATCCGTGATTCCGTGTTTCAAGCACTAGATTTAGAGGGGAGATAGCCCATTTTAAAATGGATTCTTTCGAAAAAAAGGACCTTAACATTCTTACAACTGGATAATTTGCATACTAAGTAGAGTGTCGGAGAGTAAATCAATCATAAAAATCTGGGTAATATATTCACAGCGTATTAGCGTCTCGTTTTAATAGTTTCACGCTTAAGAATCCTATTAGCGTCCGCCCACTAGTGGTGATTTTTCATATAACTCTACGAATAAATTAAAAAATGAACAGTCATGCATTGCTAAATTGTCACATAAACCAAAATCCAATGAATTAATGGCATTTATGTTGACATGGAAAGGCATTCTACTTTCGTGAGAACGAAACAGAGATTTTATACCGCATTCATCGAATTATGATGTATAGATGCTTAAAAAGACGTAGCGATGAGTACGAACACTCACATTTGTTGCAATATTTGTGGTAAATAAATGGCATAACTCTTTTATATTCTGGTGAGAACAATTCTGTACTAATGTAGTTATTTTGTTGACGTTAGTTTCACAATCTAAGAGTACACCCAAATTTACAGATCAAGGTTGTTATCAATAATTTTTTAACGAATCAAAGAGAAGAATTTAAAAAATTTCAAACACTCGCAGCCATGTTTTGAGGCAATTTTCTTACATCGACTGGATAAGCAATATATTTGGAATGATGCCAAATAAATACGTTCAAACATTCGATTGAACATCCAGACCCGTTCAATGAATAAAATTATTCTTTATGCCTATGGTATATTTCATAGAGTATTTTTCAGAAACAAGGTGAGTTTCCGGAAAGGTTCAAAGTCTCATATACTTAAAAGATTAATTCCTCATTGGTTATTGGCATTCTTGGCATATTGGAATGCTATTTTTAAGTGCCCTCTTAATTTCAAGCCATACGATAACATGTCGTGACCAATAAAATCATAAAATGTGCAAGTCCCAAGTTTCTCAATAACTTAGTTGAAAATTTCGTAACAATTTTGAAAAAGTATCTCGAGCAAAATAGTTAGAGGCGCCCTATCAACTCTACCCTCTGTACGCGTGGTGCTGCTTTATTCATAAGTGCTCACTTTCACCAATCGAAGTTTTTACTTAATCATTTAAACTATAAACTATTCTTTTACTATTGATAAAATGAGGTGTGAAATAGCTGAGTGATTGACTAGGTTACTGAAGACAATTCCCCTTGCTGTAAGTGCCATTAGTAAGGCCATGTCACAAGAGAGGTAGTGAAATAACGGCTAATGCGCGACTAACTGGCTGTAGGGGCTTGAAGAAAATTGTATCCAAGGCTCCACGCAAAATCGATTGGATACTTTACATTGTAGATTACTCAAGCTCAAATAAAAAAAAATAACATGAAACGGAGTTTCAATATCGACAAAGAATCTTCGCTTGAAATTGATGCATTCACATCCAGACTAGGACAAAAATTAAATATAATTTGTGAATAACTGCTTCTTGTCGTTGCAAAAGAGGTCTGTAACGATTATATAATTTTTATTCGAAGCGTATCATGCAGGATAAAGAGTAAAACCTCTAGTTTGCCATGATGGAGAACCAACAGAATATCGCCACTCAATAATCAAAACGTTACGTCGAAATACAACTCTCTACCTGCATAATTGGATTTGCGAGAGGAGATGAGGACCTTGCTGCACTCGAGGAGATCGCTTCCGCATCCTTCGTGAAAAATACGTGCCAGTGTTGAACACCAAACGTGAAATAGTGCCTACTTGATGTGAAGCAAATAAAATGAACGGGCATAAATGAGTACATATCTGCATCAATCAGTCGTCATCCTAGAGGCGAGCGAAGAAAACTCGACAGCGTCGAAAATCTCCGCGAGAGAGGCAGGCGCGAGAAGGGTAGCACATGTGCTCACGACCATTGGGGCGCGACAGTGGAAGGCGTCTCGTAGAGAGAGAGATGGTGTGGTACTCGAGGAAGCGAAACGGCGCGGCGGGAGGAGGAGGTAACGAACGATGGGGCGACGCAAGCAGACGATGACGACTGTCGAGGTGGAGTCGAGTGGGGGCAGCACTGATGAATAACGCGGGGAAGGGGCGAGGGCAGCGCCGGGGGTGGTGGTGGGACGAAGGCCGATTGGAGACGGGATCGCTCGGGCGGAGAGGAAGTAGCGATCTAAATTTAGACAAGCGATTCGATTTTCAAAATTATATTTTGGTGCTCGGGATGCTACGTAAATATTTTTATTTTGATTGGAACGCGAAACCGGTTTTATTTTATGCCCTTTATGTGTGTCAAATAATTCCGGGAGTATCTCGTTCCAGTACGTGTCATTTCGTAAAAAGATTCGACGACCCTAATGTGCATGCATCAACAGTCGTTCGCTGAAAAGCTGTCATGACTAATGTAATGGGGGTGAGAGCTCACAAGAGAGTTCCAAAAAATTGCCTAATGGCAAAAAAGAGAGGTGACGCTAATGAAGGTTTTTGTTTCACACATTGAATGTAATTTTTTCTTGATCCTGGTTAGAATTTCGAGTATTGTTGCAAAACTTCGGTGCGAACGAAAGCATTCATACCTTTTATCACGCGTCATGATGATAATAAATGAAGGAAATGCTTATTTCCCTTCATATAAAAATGCATGTGTGTATTCAGTTTGTTTGGTTTTTCTTAGCATAGCTATATTCATGACGTCAAAATAGACTAAACTTTTACTCTTTATTGATACCAGAGAGCCAACAATGCAAGAATTCAAGAGGAGTTTATTTCCATGCATATATTAATTCTTTTACTGATAACAGTATTGCATATGAATCATTTCTCAGCGTACATCATGACTTATATTAACGATGATTTTCCTAATTTTCAACCACAGTGGTCAGTTCTACATATTTTCGAGAAATATTTGCATCAACTTTGGAGAAATTAAATAAATGATCACGATTTGATCAAAGAAATTCACACAGCATTCCTGATCTCAACACATATGAGGAGATAAGGCATAGAGATCTACTCCGAGCTACTCAAGATATTCTAATATGAATACCGTGGTAGGGAGCTACCACAATCCTTCTTGAGAGGTTTCGCCTTATCGACTGAATCAAGCAAGATTGGCTATGAATGCAGCGAGACATGGGACAAGCAAGTGACAGAAATTCTTGGAAGATATGCATCCGATGACTGCTATCGGCGGGTGGAACGCAGGGAGGGTATCAACAACATGGTGCTTGCACTCCTGCGTGCAACTCTCCCCGGCGTAGTGTCCTGGATGATGTATGAAGGAAGAATAGGAACCGAGGCAATGCGTGGTGGATGGGAGGTGACTTTCCTTTTGCAGGTGAAATGAAATACCGCTCTAGTTGAAAGGTGCTGGGGAGAATAAAGTGTACAAGGCCAATGAAAGCATGTTCACACCTTACTCTTGAGTTTGGACGCGAGCAGGTAGGCGAGCGACATAACAGCAACGGGGAGAAAGAAAGAGTTTGATGGAACGACAAAAAAGTGAGATGGAATACAATTCAGATGCCATAGATATGGCCGATGCTAAAATTCTCACTTAGAACAGTATTTGGTCCAATGTTTGAACCCGGAAGGACCGGATTATAAGCGTAAGATACTTATACTTAGAGCATTAAATAATTGGGTATATCGGAATTTTAAAAATAACGTTATCATCTCTCGGGGGCTACTTTTCTGCACCTTCACTGAAGTTTTTGTGATTTGGAGTAATACTTACAATGGGGTTTTCCACTCTATCGGATTCTTCGTAATGGGAAACTTTTTTCCGCAAATTGACATCATCAACGTACTATACGGCTGACCTCCATCTTCTTCAATATCTACATTTCTGTCCCATGCGATACTTATACATGCGTTACCTGTCAGATTTGGCGTGTTTGTTATATCAATCCTGGTACTTCAAAAATCTAATAAAAGAATAAAGCAATGAATCAAAGTAGACGAAGTTGTCAATCCATTCTTAACACTTGGATTGACAGTTTTTCCATCGATTGAAAGGACTACATACCATGCTTCAAATTTTTTATTTAAATTAATCACATTGAAGTAAAATATTTCATGGTAAGAAATGCAGCCACTTAAATTTTGATTATTATACAAGATATCTCTCTCTAAAGTCATATCATTTTACTTTAATCCAGGGATGCCGATTTATAAAAAAGTATTTGAGGGGCCCAAACCACGGATCTTGCCGCGGGAAATTTTATAAGTAGTAAGTTTAAAGTTTCTTAAGCATTTTATAAGAGTCATATGATCAACATTAGAACCCTGATAACTCGAATCTCGATATCTGGACACTCCGGGGAAAATCGATAAGCCTGACACATTTTTACCTCACACCCATAACAAATTTTTGAGGGGGCTCGGGCCCCCTGAGGCCCCAAGGAGTCGGCGCCACTGCTTTAATCTAGCTTTAGCACAGCATTGTCATACAGGATGAGAGCCATCGCTTCCGCGGAATGGTTTACTCTTTATGGCAACGAGTTACTCACGATGCGATTTTATACTTCGTTTGCCGTAATTTTTGCTCTGGCATTGCGGTGTTGTGCTATTCCGAATTCACCCAAAGACGATAGGAATAATGAAACTGATACATCAATAATACCGGGCAAAATCTCACTGGATTAGATAGGCTCATCAAGGACTTCTCCTAAATTAACTATCCCGAAAAATTTTCGATTCATTACCATGATAATTTTTACAGCAAAAGGACAAAAGCTCAAAATTGTCAGATCATCATCAAATCATCAATTTTTCAATTTAAAAAAATCTCAAAAAATGAGTAAGGAATTTTTTCGATTTTATTTTTAAACCAATGTCACAGAAAAGTTGTAGCAATATCGCCAGGGACAAACAGATATAGGCTCAACAAACAAAGAGGTAAGTGAGCCGCATTTAGGAAGAAACTTCTCCTTTCGGGTTTCAGTAGACAGAGCAGGTAATTTTATTTCACATTTCACAATGTTCGGGCTAGCTACCACCACGCACACTGCGTGGAAACTATGCGTACATTCGCAACGCTAGAGAACTCGGAGAGTTACGGCAGAAAGGATGCGACCTGAGGTTAGACTGCGGAGAGAGTCGGGTGGAGTGCGTGCAATAATCTCTGAGAATCAGCCACGCTAAGAAGAAGGACCACCCACCGCGACAAATCTGTTCTCCACGCCTCCGGGTGCCGCAGGTATCAAGGGCAGCAGCCAGGATGCTTGTTCGGGAGGTCGCAAAGGGGATGAGGTAAGGAGGGAGGCACGAGGAGATATCCCTGCCGATATAGACTCCGTGGGGGCGGCCTCGCGGGGGCAGATGGTGGGGGCGGAGGTGGTGGAGAGGTACGTTATTCCGCGGATTGTGTCGGAGGCGTGGATGGGAGGACGGAGTGAGTGGGGTGGGCTGTGCCCTCGAGATGAGGAGGGAGGCTCGTGAATGCGAGATACATATTATCATATCCAGATGGGCAAGGAGAAAGGAGGCAGCAGCAGACTCGTCGGGAACGACAAGGGAGGTGAAACGGGGAGACGTGTCAATGGGGGATTTCAAATGAGAAGGGATAGAGTGCTGAGTGGGGGAGTGGAGTTATAATCCAGGGACAAAAAAGGAGGAATTTTATTTTTATTCTTCTTATTTAAAATTTTTATTACCCCCGCTTACTCACCTTCTACCCACATATTCTCCATCTCATATCTCGTGAACAAGAGACGCAGTCATATCACCGATCCAAGTAACAAATACCTAAGTATATTTTAAAATGAACGAGGCAAGGGAACTTTTAGCCTATAAAAGAAGATACATATTTACTTGCTTCTATCACTCAGAACCAGTTGCCGTGATTGTGACAAGGTGTCTAAAATTGGGATGGATAAAATGCTGAGTTTCCTACAGCAAATCTGGAAATTGTGAAATCGCTTTTAATGAGTTTCTCGGAATTTAAGCGCACGTGACTGGCTCTACGTAGGGTACAAACATTTTATCTCAGGATAAAGGCTCAGCTCATGTTTTATAAATGCTTTCCCATAAATAGGAAAACATTTCGCAAATTCTAAGCGGCGTTTGCGCCGAATGAAAGGTTTCAGCGGGCAATGCAGGTCACCTATTTAGTGCGAGATGCCTCTAAGGCTGACATCACGTTGACCTAGTTATGTAAAGGTAATGGATTGGCACCGAGAGGCAAGCTTTGATTTTACTTGCAGTTAAATATCCAATACATCCCATTGTGTGTGCGAATTTATTTCCAGTCAAATTTTTAACCACTATAATCAGTTTGGCGATAAAAAATAAATAGAAAATTATTCATTAGGTACTTCGAATTGAGTCTAATTTCCGAACTAAATTTCATTTTATCAAATTATAGCATTAAAAAAGTTAGCGATTTTTACTCCAGATATTTTAAACTTCTATAGGCAGAAAACCAATTTCTTTGATATTTAAGTAGCTAGGAACTCTCAATCGTTAAACAGAAAGCCAATCAATAAGCATTTATAACTTTTTAAAGAGTATTATAAAGTACGTAAAGGCTTTGGGGATGTGAGGATGGGGAGAATTTATTTACAGTATAAAAAAAAAGCGATGTATGAATACAACTTAAAAGTGTGGATTTATCTATTTCGTGTTTACAAGCAGCATATTATATTCCAGACTACTGGAATGTTTTATTTTTAACAATGCAGTTATAATCGCTTTCTGACGTGTTTCGTGAATACTCATTCGGATAATCCACGTCATTATCCACTAGCATAAATGGAATGCATGGGTTTTCGCTTACATTGATATCTCCACTTCCTGATAAAAAGTTATGAAAGCTTTCATATTTCCTCCAAATATTGAAACCGTTTTTCAAAAATATAGAAATATTTTCTGGAGAAAAAGGTCAAATATTTGATGTCATGATTTATTTTGATATTATTTTATTTAAAGGAGAAACTACACGACTCTTTTACCTGCCATTGGAAAAAACAGATCACAAATAACTTCTATTATTACAGTTTTCTCTGCGTTATTCTTGTGACAAAAAAAGCTAATATTCTGAGAAACTTTCGATAAATAACTGATTTAAAAATCACATCTACTCACTACACACACCATTCAATTTTATCATTAGAAAAGAAACATGAAAAACGAAGGGATGAGGAAACAATCACCACAACTAAGGCAAGGAAATTGCACGATTTCAGGAGTGGTAGGTAGTAACTTCATTTAGAGGACTATTTTCAAGATATACGTACAATTTTGCAAGACATTATTAAAATCACGATTTTGCAGAGTGACACTTCTTTAAGTGATTTGCAACATTTTAACTCGTATTTCATTCCAGGAAACTTAAATCGTGACAGTAATTTACCATCAGGAAATCATAACCAAAGGTGACTGCAAATATCATTTTAATCTACGGTCACATTCCATACGTAGGTTTCAGATATTCCTATCTCCGAAATACTCACAGCTTATATCTCTCACGTGGCTTATGATGACTGCTTACAGCTAGAAAATTCTACCATGTGGTGACAATTCAAACAGTCTAAAATAATTCACTGAAAATTGTGTGAGGTATTTTATTCTATGAAACTCCCCTGTATAACAGAATCTGGTCTCACCTACTAAACGTGTGTACGAAGCCGACCAATGCGATGCATCATGCCGGGCTTAAAGCAAAGGATTAACCTTCAGGAGATAGATATAGGATCCGTGGATAAATAAAAAAATACCTGCTGCGGAGGGGGCGAGCATAAGGCATTAATAACGATAAGAGATGATAAATTAGTACCAGAAGGAAGATGAATGAAAATACACGGTTATAACAGGGCAAACCCGAAAGAAATGGTTGTCTCTAAGAGGGAAGATTAAGGTAGGGGATTAAGCCACTTACTCTTCCCATTCCCCAACCGATCCCTTGATCCCCTTTCTCCCTCTCTCCAATCCCCCCCTCCCTCCCTTCCACCACCGGCCATGGAGTGGAGATTACCAAGGAGTGAACAGCATCCGGAGGGGACACATCCCAAAAATAAAAGCGGCCCTTCAATAACCCCTGCAGAGCGCGTAACAGTCTCGGAGACCATCCGGACCGCCTCCATGACTGCGGGAGGAAATAAAGCTACGAGGTTTATCAGCGGAGAAAGATTGTAAAAACCCTTTGGTGTTGAGATTGTTGAGGCCAACGAAATAAAAACCGTTCCAGAGCACCTCCATCCGTGTGTCACGTGAAGAAAGTGGACGAAAGTTAATTTCCACGAGATATAGGAGACCATCTTACTCCGTCATAGTTTTTTATGTTTGCAGATGAGCGGTTAAAAAAAAAGAGCGGCTAGTTGGAAACACGGAAGATGCACGTTTATGATGATTTCGTAATGTATTTTATGATACCGGTGTGACGGCATTTTAGAGAATTTTTAAATGCTTCGGCACGTACGACTCTACCGACCAAAAGAAATCGCGATTCTAGGTGGTCTGTATTTAATTAACTGTTAGTAACATTTGTCGACCATTATGAATAAAATGGACACTTAAATTGCTATTTGTGCGAGAAAACTAAGTGTGACATTACTAACAATTGCTTCCAGTTACATTCAGGAGTATCTATTAATTTTGAGATAAGACTCATTCTTCCCTTTTTACAAATGCCATTCACAAGTTTTAACGAGGGATAAGCACCATAAATAGTTGAATGGTGAATCCTCTCAAGTATATTTTAATTTGAAGAAATATAAAAAAGTATTAAAAAAAAGGTACTTATATTTAAGGATTATCCTGCTCTAGGAACAGTATTATCTTGAAATAATGAACTCAAAAACTGGGATGAAAACAAAAAATTAAGGAAAATACGTGCGAGGAAAAAAAAATTTACTTTGATGTAAAAGTGATAAGTTTTTTAATTCATTGGTAAAATTATCTTTCGATTTATTCAAATAAAGCCCTACCAAATATCACCATGATTTAAAAAGTTTATATTTTACAATTCAATTATTCACTAACTTAATAAGTTTTGGCTAGTATTCATATTGATTCTCATTAATACGAATAAAGGAAGCAGGACATAGCTACCTGCAGCAGTCAGATTAACAGGTTACATTGCATAATGAGTTAACTAAAAAAACTCTGATCTCCCACAAGATGGTTTATTACTCGAGTATAGTTTCGACGAATGGGGGACATCACCAGACTGCTTAGCCTTAACATTAAACACTTTTTGATTCTCAATACTTCTCTATCTACGCAAATTGACAGTCTCTCATTGGAGCGGTATTTCACTAAGGGTAGAGGATCTTTATATTAATGATATTTTGGACTAGGCAACGTCATATTTTACGAAAAAAATACTTAAAAAACTACGTCAATACCTACAATACAGTTACTTCTAAAACCTGTATTACTTGATTCCAGCCTAAGACATTTCTTCAAAACTTACAATAGTAATGTTTGTGAAGCAATAAAAACGTGTTTTTATTGATCGATTTAATGTAATTATCAGCAATTTTTAGGAATGTTATTATTCGCGCATATTTACTTCATATACTTTCCCTTAAATCTATCATATTAGTTTACCTATTTTAGTAAAATCCAAAATAATACTTACACTCAGTAATATCATGCGTAAGATGCTTCCATCAAAAGGAGGAAACTCGTCACCTTCAGAATTAAGCCATGGTTTCCACTTAATATCCATATCTATCACTCCTAATTTCGTAAAAGCCGAAATGTTGAAAACGCCATGATTAAAGTTACGACCCTCTGCATCAAAGCAAAGTAAATCAGTGCAAGATATAATCAATTTTATAGATTTCTCCGTGGCGAGAGAATCTTGACACCTAAGGTAAAAACGAAAAATAGAATAATTTGAGTTTTTTTGTGAGAATAAGTTGAGGAGAAAAAAAGTTTGACTACCGTGCATCTGTAATGAGATACATCGAAAAGATCCGTATCGAGTTCAATAAAGCAGAACCGGAAGGGAATATTTGTGGTCGTTATTATGCGCTTCACCAATTTGGGACTTGGGTAAAAACTCCAGTGATGCTTTAATGTTCCTATAAATGATTCCGAGCGGTGACATCTACGGTGACCCAAACGAATCGAATCTAAAAATCTCACACTGATTTTTTTATTCTTGAGATTTATTCTGTCCTTTAGATGCAAATCTGAACCTAAAGCGATAATCTTAACCACGTAGCCGTTACAGTTTTATTTCCCTGTATCTCCCCCATTATGGCCGCCATCCTTTGGGCCTGCGACGCCATGGGGACGGAATTTAATACGAAGGCCATCGCCATGTCTCGGGTTTACCTCGAGTCAACCTTATGCCCCTTTATAATTCCTCTTTAAGCATTGATTTCAGAAAGAATACATGAAAGACTTTATGTTGCATTCAGGATTTTATAAAACAAAAGTTTGAATGAAAATTCGAGCTTTCTAAGCCTTAAGTTTTAGGAAATTACTTTAAAATTGGTGTGTTTATTTAAAACTACCTCCAATTTTACAGACCCACTGTGTCAATTACAATCATCTCCTTCTTACGCATTGCATTTTATGCTTAAAAATCGCATTCAATTCAAGTATTCATTTGTTTCATTCCATTCTTTCTTCAAACGTTTATACTGAAAATTCTTACATCTCTTATTTCTTATACTGAAAAACAGAGGGAGGCAAAGAACGCTTCGAAACATATAGCTATTGTCTTCTAGTGATAGATTATTCAACCTCCATTCAACCTTTCAACCTTTATTTCCAATGAACAAGCAAACTCGTATCATAAGTATGCATGAGAATTTATAAAAATCTATGCATCTACTTCCCCATCGTCATCTGTCTTTAAATCAAGATGATTCCACTGTCTAGATAACCAACCAACCACTACAAAGTTAAGTGATCTCCTTCCGCAGCAAATCTTATATTTAATTAGTTATTTCAAAATTTAAATTTACTCAAACTGAAAGCGAAGGCCTCTCAGCAGTAAATGATTAATCCATCACTCTGAAACCATAAAAATGACAACAGCTGGATCGTGACAGCTCCGCGGTGGTGGATATAGTCCATTTGTCTGAATAAGCACAAATACTAGTAAAAGTTTTACCCTGCGCGAGCATTAAAGCCCATCATAAAATTTTATCCTTCCCAGGCCGTTACTAAGTTGCCCCCACCTTCCATGATGTTTTATTGCTCTCCTATTATTTTTAATCCTTTTTGACGCATGCATTATGCAGTTAATGAATCCTGAGGCATTATTTGATTGTCCCTTTTTTACAGAGGACAAGAAAAAATACGTGAATATCAAATTTGGAAAATCACTCACTACAAAACACATTTCATTTAAACGGCTCCGAGCTCATATATGGCTATAGTATGTTCACTTTTGATAAATGGCGGGTGCTTGTCCCGTGTGGTGTGTCAGGGCACAATGAATGTAACCATCCTTTTCAACCAAAGCCTCAGGAGTCCATGTTCACGAGGCACGGCACAAAGCGTGCATAGAGGAGAAGGAAAAGGATGTCCACCTGCTCCGCATATAGCCAGTGCCCACTGAGAGACAACCTGCTTTTACCCCCTCCACTCCTCCTCCCCACCCACCCTCTCAAATTGCCAAACGCCTACCTGTTACTTCTTCCATACTTCCCCACTTCAAGATTTCCTCATCCCCCTATCCTTTCTTCTCCCTTCTTTGGCCTGCCGCTGCCTCGTTGCTGGCGCCACTCTCGCAGAAGATAAAATAGAATGAAACGGGTGATTTATTTTATTCTTTAGTGCAACCCCACATCGGAAGAGCAGGTCATACTAGCAATGATGAGCTGAACGAATGGAATAATAAATTACGGAAAATCATGAATAAAGGTATGTACAATGATAACCTTAAGGGCCTCAGTCATGCCTATGCTACCGACTACAGAATAAAAAGAAGTTAAAAAGTTACATATATGGCAGTAAAGGTATGATACACATAAAAGCAGTTTATAACTATAACTACTAAAAATTGTTATTAAGATAATGTTTATTCATATAAGATAAGTATGATTCCAGGTTCGACCAAATACCTATATGCCTCTTCCTTTATCTCGGACTTTACAATTTATTTTTACCAATAGTTATCAACTTTTATTTATGCATATTTCATAAATCATACAATATGCATATACATGCTATTAAATGATCAAAAATAAAATCTTAACCGTAAAAGTTTGCATTTATTGTCATGCATTAAAAATTGCATGCATGTAATCAAATTACGCAGGGAAGGTAACGAATGCAATACTAGAAATTTAGAATGGGATCAAAGGAAATTGTAAAGCATTTGCAGGATTAAGATAATTAAGTATTTCTAAAGTAATTTTATTCTCATGTAACACATATGATCCTTAAACGTTTACAAATATAAATGGCCAGAACATGTTAAACAAGAGCAGGACATGTTAAGATGGATAATGCGAATGAGCGAAAAATATGAACAATGCGGCAAAATCAAAAATCAAACTTTGCCTTAGCACAATCCCTTAACAGTTTTTATTTTCTTTTGTCACGTAGATTACTTAGCCATCTTAATTTTGTGACTTGACATACAATTCAAACATTATGAAAAGTAAACTTGGTAATTTTAGTGTGAAGATACAAAGTTTTCTTTACTTTTCATTATGTTGAGTATATTCCTTAAAGTCGCCTGAAACAACCAAATACATAATTCAAATTGCAAAAAAAAGCTGAATCATAAACTAACTAGATTATTACCCTAACAACTAAAGCTGTCAGAAAATAACAAATGAGTGCGTATTTTTTTTGAATGTATACATTCATTTTATGCTGAAGTATCAAACCAATACGGCTGCACCAGGAGCCACTTACAAGTGGTGTATCACCCTAAAAACACATTAAATATGATTGACTCTCTAGGCTAAACTGTACACCTGCATACCTAACTCTAACGTAACTTGAGTGCGATTAAACGATGCTGGAAAAGTAAAAAGGCAGAAAAAGGAAATGACTCTAATCAGGGGATATATTTTAACTTACAAAGAATGAAAACCGTTTAAGTAATGTAAATGAAGTACATGTAGGATTAGGGAAATTTTTATTGCCAGTTAATTCTTCGTACCATGAGCATTTGGGCATAATGCGGGAGGACGTCGCTCATGTGATGTTTGGTATAGCATCCTAAGGGGTGCAGCGTTGAGGAAGGCAGAACAGTGCCCTGGGTTCCTGTCCTGGGCAAAAAATTGGGAAACCATCTGTAAAAACCCACGACATTTCGTTTTCTACGAGCCATTGCTTCCTGAGGAGGTGAAGGTGGCCCAGGGGAAAGTATTGGCCACTGGATGCGAAGTCACGGATTAGCTAAGGGGTCTACCTGTACTTACTAAACCTTTAAGATAAGTATATCTAAGTGAAAGGGTGAACTTAGTAAAACCACTTGTCTGTTTCCACACACCTTTATTTAAACCGACCATAGCTTCGGCAACTCGTGCCAATGATAATGATCTTGATAATGGCACTAGTTGTCGAAACCATGGTCGGTTTAAATAAAAGTGTGTGGAAACAGACAAGTGGTTTAACTAAGCTGAATATCGAAGATTTCCACCGTATCACAACGGACACTGTATCTTTTATTGAAAGGGGTGAGCATTAATTATCCGATCCGTGTCATTATCTTTCAATCAGCTATCAATACAGTCGCTCGTATGTGAAAATTTATCTATTTTAATGAAAAGCTGTTTCTATCTATGAATTAGATCTTCCAATACCACCTTTCTAAGAATACGAGAGAATTAGCACGAATTATGCAGAAAAAAGGCTATGAATCTTGTTAGAATCAATAATTTTATTAGTGTGATAAAATGGTAAGCATGATCAATGGCGAAATAGCATATATATTATCTTGATTGCCAGACAACCTAAGGCTCATAAAGTTTTAGTGGTCTCCACGTATATTATTTATATCACATGTCTTCCAGGTGAACATTTCCATTATGCCAATGACCGTATCTTTTTATGGCAAAAGGATCGTGAGTAAACGGAAAACCATCGAATGATATCAAGGACATATGATGGATACATTAGTGTAAATAAGGTATCAAGAAATCTCCAGAAGAAGATATTAGAAGGAGGTATAAGTTTTGATCATCGCCACGTCATTTAGAACAAAAGTCATCTTTGCATATTAGCATTTATGACTACGAAACCACGTATAGTTATCTCCGCTTCCCTAATGGTCTGGGTATGGATTCTGACATGAAGTCAATTAGTTCAGTTAACTTCACATCAAAAATATACTTATCATGGGGTATAATCCATGCTCACAAGAAGAATTCATTCTTCCTTTGGAGGAAAGATATTCACAAAACGAAAATTCCAGTTCCTAAATATAATAAACATTGGTAAGTAACTACATAGTGCAACTTTAATTGCTCCGTTCAAAGATACTAAGAATCCAGCCTAAAAAACCATGATTGGTTAAACTTTTTTGAATCGTTAGATTAATAAAAATTTTGCAACTTTTTTCCAACTAGAAAATTGTTTAAGCCTGGTTCCGCTGTAGGTATGCATCCGAAATAGAACGCTCGGATCGTCGTATGAGTTTGACATGTCTTTTTTCAAATACAATATGTCGTATCTAAATTGAGAAGTTTGATCGAATTGGTGTATCGATAAATTATTATATTCCTTGCGTAACATCACCGCGTATAACTATGTTATCTTGTTAAATTATGCCCATGAAATTTTACCTCATATACCCCTTTTTGTGAATGTAACCATAATAACGGTAAACCCTGGCCCTGACTATTAAATATGGATAAAGGCAAACACATAGCCATCTACGATATGAATATCTTATTAGTTTAAAAGGAGCACGGGCATTATCATCAGTAAATGAAATTTTACAGCACGTATTTTTCCCTACCAAGTAACCTGATGATTAAACAGCATAATTTAACGAAGAGCATCTACTAATTAAAAGACTGACTGTGGAACAGACGAAAAAGATACGAAGTAATGCTGTGAAAATAATTTAGAGCTAAGCCTACATGAAAACAGAAATATTGAGATAATGATCATAGCCAAATGCTCACTGGAATTTTTGCAGCGTGTTTAAGGTCAAATCAAGAGAGCGTTCACGGAGGCGTTTATTTTGAGAAGTACTAAAAGCTACTGTCAGTGAATTTCGTCCAAAGCTTTTTAAGTGAAACGCAAGAATAGAGGGGCATTTCATTTTTTCACTCTGCTGGGAGAACGAATGTTCATCACTGCTGACATGAATTAAGCCGGATGTTTTTTCTCACATAAATTGTCATTCGCGGCAATATTGAATGTGACGCTAGACAGCAAAGTGGGTGTAATTCATTCAAGACACCTCCTGGCGGGGAAACCACCTAAACATGCTACATGCCAAAGAGGCAACTCTCCCTCGTTAAATTATGTTCCAACAAACCACCTACGCGGGAAATTTGTGAAGGCACACCTAATTGCAACGAAAAGTTACCGTTTATACAGCCTCCAAGGACTTCTAAAGCAATAGAATACCAACCTCTTAACGATATTCCATTGGTCACTACAATTGAAGATATTACAACGCAAGAAAATGGGCTCGAATATGGTTCATGAATTCATACCATTACGAATCAAGCATTGGTATACTGCAGCCCTCCATATTCCCCATTCTCGAACCAATAAACATCTATCTTCCATCCATTACTAATATTGTAGATATAATGGCACCACCAAATGGGCTCATACATGGTACATTAATTCATACTATTACAATACTATGATAGATGCACCATAGCTATGCATCTCAGTCCCAAACCAGTTCCTTTCGTTTCATGTGGTCATTCTTCTCCGTATCCTTCTTTGTCCACCCCAAGCATATATCTTTTGGCCTTCCTAGGAAGACTATTCTTTCAGGTTCCCCCTCCATTTTACCTACCTCACATTGTAACTTCTTTCTCATTACATTACCAATCCACCGCGTCCTTCTTTGGATTGTGGTGCTCAAAAAAGGTCTATCCCCTAAATCCTCTTCGTTTCCCACTCTAATGAATACGTCATTAGAGAACAAAGCCAAGTCCTGGGTGTCATTTTACGATAGCGATATCTATGAAGTAGGTATCGTAAGAAAGTGAATTTTTTGTTGCCTCAAATCCAATCACCGTAAATGAGGCCTATTGACGGCTGCTTTTTTATTCCTCGGCGTCGGACCGAAAATATGTAAAACTTATCGTCCCACACGAGGACACACACACACGCCCAGGGCGCGCGGCAATTAATCACGACACAATTTACCATGGTATTGATTTCTTATTCCGTCGCGTTGCCCCAATTTTCCACTCCATATGTTTTCCTCGCTAATTTCATGCAACATTCACCGAACGTATAAACCTATTAAAGCATTTCACCCTTTCGTCACCGGACCATAAGTGCTGCCCACGCGGGCAGGGTGCTTCTCGGATCCAGAGGCGGCGGGGGGGCCAACGGCAACTTTTCACATTTTGTCGTCGTAGTCCACTATTTCCGACCACTTCTCCCCTCCTCTGCCCATACTCCCCCCATGCATACCAGGCGGCTTCACATAATTGCCCTCACACTGGGATTTATTTTTTTTCTTCCTCCCTCCCGACTTATCTGCCCTTTACCGTCAGCCCACACCTCTGTCCTTTCCTCCCTTTTAACTCCCCACCCCCGTTCTACAGATCCTTTTTTCCCTCATTCACCTCTCCCTCCACCTTTCTCCGCTATCTCCCCTGCCTCCCACTCCACCTGAGAGTCCGTTAAGGCCTTAACATCGAGGCAGGCATTACTGTCTTGACCTCTCGTGTCCAGCCCATAAACAACATGTCCACCTCATTGAATTACTTGTATTTACTCCTTCTCCCCCCCCCCCCCCCCAACCTCTTGGACGCGTCGCACGACTGTTACCTTTTTTTTATTTCCACTTTAAATTTATTCCGGATGGGACCTTTATTATTTTTTCCGCCATATCTCAGGGTTTTTTGAGAACATCGGTCTGGATATTTTTCCTACTTATCGCTGGAAATAGATATCAGCTGTTTCGTTTTTGTGCCACGAGAGAGGATAATTTGGGTGTATTTTAAGATGCGCTTGGTGCATTGAAATGTGTGTACCTAAAATAATTTTACTGTTCGATTTCAAAACGGAAACTAACTCGATTATGCTACAAATTATACTTATTGGCCAAATTTCATGGTCATTGGCGTCATCACCGTATATAAGTTAAATGGGGATGCTCCATTTAAAGCCAAGATGATTTCATAGATATATTTGAAAGTATTGATTATAAAGTATTGATACGTTAATTTTTTATACTTTCTCTTTAAACATACTCTATATGAAACAGACCTTGACTAAATTTTCATTTTTTAATTGTGACGTGAAAATTTCCCCTTGAATAGAATGATAATGGCAGCCTACTTTAAATTTTGAGAGGTAAGTCGGATAAATATGCATGCATGTCAAAATATTATAATACTAAAAATTTAACCATAAAAAGTAGTGATGTAGTCTCATAAGTAAAGCGGAGTAAGACTTCAAATCATAAAGTTAATGCGTCTCAATTACTATAAAGCCCCGTTATAAATTTGGCAGGGATATTTCACACAGAAAAAGACGATGATATCTTTCCACACGCATGTATGCACTAACTTTACGATTTATAGCGGTGAGATAAAACAAATTCCGCATTATATTCCTGCGATGATTGGTTCATGGCCATAAAAGCAAAAGAAATCAAGAGGAAAACAAGAGATAAAAAGGAAAGACAAAGATATTTCAGTCACTAGGCGTTTCCCAATTCTATGCTAATTCGAGGTAGTGGAAGCCCAGAGATCATACCTGTATATGCATAACTGTATTCTCTGGCTCCAAAATAATTTATGGTCATCTTATTTGTTTTCTTGGAATTATTCAGGATTGCCCTTTTTTCCATATTTTTCGGGTACAGTCTCCAACTTATCGTCGAAGTCTCGGAAAAACAGTAAAAGTATTCATTAATCAGTGAAAGTAAGCGTACTAAGGGACAAGGAAAGAAAGCTGGTGAGAAGCCTCAAAATTACATTGATATTTGTCAATTAATGCACTTACTATCTTATCAGTGGAATGTTTTCTATGTTTCTGTTATCTATCAAAAACATAGAAAAAGTCACGAGCCAGCATAAAAAACATTAATCTTCCCTGTAATTAAGTTTTTTGATACTACGTCCAAATCATAGTTCATATAATTGTGAAGAAGCTTCATTTGCTTCATCATGGTCATTATACGACCGTCCATGGTATTGAAAAAATAATGAATATTCTTCTGAATTCGATCTGTATTTATCTCAAGAATTTTATACGCCAATTCAATTCACTTTCACCACCATGTCATTAAAATGTTATGAGAATCCAACATGTCTATTTAAGGAATGATCATTGATGGATTGAAGACATGCAAGCAATAACTAAAAAAACTATGACGCATATGATATGAAGTATACGAAATGCAATACATGAAATTTTTTTGTTCTAGAAAAATCCAAACTCACTTTAACAGGGGTGTGTTGTATATTGATAGGGGTTTAAAAATGAGGCATGTACTCTATTAGTCTTCACAATTTTCAGAGAGACTGCTTGTGTTACAAACACATCCTGGCAAACATTTCACTAAAAAACTCTAGATCGCAAGCCAAATTAAAAAAACAAAAACCCTCAAATCGACTCCAATAATATTCGTCTTTTGCTTTGGTCTCAATCTGATTTATCGAAAAAAATGTGAATTTTCAGTAGTCGAAACAGAAAAGATTAATCCAATTTTACGTAAGGTGCTAAGTAAAATGGAATTCCATGAGAAGGTACACGGAAAGAACATATGAGGCATGAATGGTGAGTGGTTGAGCGAGATTTGAAGTGAGGACGGAAGAGAAATATAATGACTGAAGAGAAATTTAAGGATGGAAGAAAGAATTAGAAACCATATCACTCTAAGGAGGCCAAATTTATAAATCCTTTTTAACAATTCATGGTCTTCGTAAGTTTTATGAAATCATATCGGTTACTTGAATGTTATTTTCAGTAATTCTACTGGAAAACGTAAGAAAATCTAATGCATAAAACTAAAGCAATATTTGTATTTGATAGGAAGATGTCTAATAGAGATAAACTCTGGAAAAATCTAACAATTTATCCCATTTTTGGAAAAAATCGCATTGAAGAAAAAAGGCAACAGATGAATTTTTAATGCTGATGAGGGACTCACAATTCATGAAAATGGTATACCTGTAGCAGGCTGTATTCATGAATTCTGCGATGGAGGAGGTAGAAAATGATGAAATCACTGCAAAGTTAAAGGAGAGGTTTACAGCGGCGTAGTAAGGTAGCACAAGTGACGTTGCATTACAAGTAGAGCCAACGTTGTTAATAATTTTGAAAACACTGGAATGTTGGTTGAAACTATTAAGAGATCTCCCAGGTTCCTCGGAAATTTTTTCCAAGAATTATATGTAAATACTAAATAAATAAAATCAAAAAGTTTGTACATCTTTTTTATACTAATTAGTCAAATCCAAAAAGATATCAAATGAAAATATAAAATTTACTCAGATAACACGTTCTGATTTTTAGGATTGTGAATGACCTTGTTTTTGATTAGAAACAAAACATTTTTCAGGAAGGTTACGGTCAGAGAAAGCATTTGTAATTTACACCGAGCACTCAGTAAGGAGCTACTCGTGAAGATGGTACACGGGTAGAACGCACGGGGCATGAATGGTCTAATGGAAGTGGTCGGGAATGATTGAATCGAAGCAAGGAATTAAGGTAAGGTTTACGACTGAGGGACGGAACAAGAGACCGCACCATTCCCTGAAGAGCTAGCAAGTGGACTGAGGCTGGTGAATGAGAAGGCGAGAAAGGAGAAGAAAGAAGTGGGTAAGGAGGAGGTCGAGGGGTTGAGGAGGAGTTTTCGACTGTTTCTCTGAGTGCACGACTCGCCTCTCCCTCTTAATTTACAGCCTCCTCCAAACCCACACGTCAAGACTCCTACCCTCCGCGCTTAGCGCGTCCTTCCTCGTGAACCCAGACAGAGAGAGAGAGTGAAGGACCCCTCTGGTTATCTCTCCTCTCTCCCACTCTCCACAACACCTGAGTGCGGCAGGGTGGGGCGTACGGATCGAAGAAATCCTCCGATGAGCCATAAGGCCCCTCTTTGAGTGCGGCCCACCCCACTCACGCGATCACCCTCCGACACCTACCAAGTAGACCTTTCATCCGACAGCATGAGTCGGCACGTGTTCGCGGCGTCAGTCAGCGCATCGACATATTTCTTACCGAGGTAGTCGGTGGAGACGTTGCCTTATTGCTAATATTGTAATAATTAGTATACCTTATATTTTACTAGTTATTAATCATCTAATAACAGGTTATTGATGGGAAAATACAATTCATACATCCACTGTCCCTCTCGGCGCTTACGAAAAGCGAAATCAACAACGAACACGCCAGTTTTAGAGCTAAACTAATGTTTTACTGCCATAATTTCTAAATTCATACTGCTATTACCGTTACTGAGGCCATTTTTCATGATGCGCATTGTTGGTTGACTACTTTTGTATTAACATTTTCTTTTATTCAAGAACTGGAATGTTCTTTTTCAGACTAAATTCCATTATTTTATTGTTTTTAGCATTACGTTATCGAAAAGTTTTCTTTCAGCTCGTCCCTTCACAGCGCTACGACGAAACGGTGAAATGACGGGGGAACTTCATAATGCTTTGAATATATTAATTGAACGCCAATTCTGTAATGACGACCTTATGTTGGTGTCGCGGCGATATACAGGACGACTAGAAGGAGCGCGGCAGCGCGGAGGTATCAAGGCACCAAATCTCACCGCACCGCCGAACGACATCTGACCTGCCGAGCAGTCGAAGGGTTCCCGGGACCAGGAGAACCCATCTGGAATTTGGTTTTTTAGCCTTTCCTTTTATTATTTTTTTCAAGGGAGGTCAACCCGAACGTCCATAGAGGGACGTATTATAGAATTGAGAGTGGAGTGGGTGAAGAGTGCTACTGGAAGAGGGAGCATTATATACTGCGATTCCTTTCGGTCCATCCCGTTCGATCCATCGACGCGGAGGCGGGAGGACAGGGAATGGAAAAGAGGCTTGTCAGTTCGAGAGAGAAGGATAAGGGGTGTGGACGTAAAGCCTTAAAGTAGAAGAGAAGGGAGAGAGGGTGGAGGATTATCAATGAGTTTGTTTTCGATGGAGTTCATTAAAACGAAGTGCGTGGTGTGAGGCGTTCTCGATCGCGAATTTGGAATAATTTGGCAAAGGCAGCGTGCGTCTTCATTCCGATCTCCTCTCGTCAAGTCACGCGGAAAAATGGAAGGATGAGAAGTTTGAGAAGAAGGCAGGGCCCCGTGAATTTCGTTTTTCCTCGAGACCAATTTCAATTCGGATGGCGGGTTGGTGAAGGCGAGAGTGGCCGGCGGGAGGCAGGGGGAATCTTTGAATACATCAGTGTCAGCTATTCGTTATTTAATGCCTTCGATTTTGTTACCCAGGGAGTTTATGAAAGGAAAAAGGGAGATCGTGGGCAAATCTCATTGCCATTCTGTCGCTGGGTGATAAATAATCTTGAAAAAAAGAAAGAAACCAACTTTCTTATAGATCTATGCTAATTGAATTTATTGATATGACTTTTTCTCACACGCTGTGGATAAATTTAGCTTTACTTGACGTGGTATCCTGAATTATTCCTATTGATTTCGACTGCTCCCAGTTACCAATAGCACACCAAGTGCGTGTTACGATATATGTATCGGATAAAATGTCTGATGAAAGTAAATTTTTTATCTTTCACCAATTCTTTTCCTTTTGAAGTTTTTACTGGTATAACGAAAGAAAATATGTTTGGGGCTTAGCATACTTTCCTTTTTACCAAATACTGAATCCTAAAATGGCATGGGAAGCAATTACCCGGTGTAATACTGCGAAAACCAAATTTTTGCGACCTATTTAATCATAGAGATTAATTATGTCGCAATAACATATATTCTTGAGAATATTTTTCTCGACAAAATTAGCACATTCATATAATTTAATTTAAATTGGAAGTAATACATTGTAAAACAAATTTTATATTATATTTCAAGCATAAAATCACAAAATGGGGACTCACACGATTGGAATAGACTCAACATATTACAAGCAAACAAAAGATAGCTAAACGGTATCAAAGATTAAACCGCGCTAATTTTAAAAGCTACTGGGCCCAATTACTTTACCGTTAAAGAAAGGTTCGATACAAAATGCTCAACTCCAGCTTTCATCCTGTTCAAACTGAGAGCAGCGGAATGATTTCAATGCTTTCAGGGGACAGGGCGACGACACACGAAGAGTGTGCTCCCGACGACGTCGGCCTGCCTGATATTAAAACGACGAATGCTCGCCATCTATCGGACGCGGGCAAGGAAACGGGAGGCGAGGGCATCTTCGAAAAGCCCTCCCCAATTAACGAGTCGATGGAAGGAGAGGGAGCCCTCTCTCGGTCGTAAAACTGGCCGAGAGATAGTGCGAATAAAAGTAGGAGTGGAATGGTATCTATCCAACCCACTCTCTTCACGGGAAGTTTCGTCAGATGAGAGATGGCGGAGAGGAGGTTCTGGTATGGGCTGAAGCGAGTAGTAGGGCGAAATATAGACTATTGGGAGGAGAGATAACCTGTGATTGATCCTCATTATCCCGATATTTATGTTTGTATTTCGCTTATGGTGACTACGCGTATTTAAAACCATGTGATTTAGCAGTATATATTTATACACGAATTGTGGGCCCAAAATTCAAGAACTGTCAAAACTTATCTCCCTCATTTGCGTTCAGTTGTTTCATTCGTCCATCGGTTCGGTTCGTCCATTCAAGTCCATCTAGTCGCTCCTGTTTTTATACTTGATAACATTCTTTCTTCCCTACAATTAGTAAATAATTCCTCAATTCCATCTCATCAGTTACTGCATCAATGATGGTCATTTTTGCATGGACATAAATTTTGTACGAATCTACGAAATCGAACCTGAAGTGAAGTTACATATAGTAAAATGGATATCGTTGTCATAATTAGAGTACCCAACGATGATAGAAGGAACGTCTACGTGGAGGAGCAGGTAAAAGTGGGCCCAATTCTTGGAGAACTTTGCGGATTGGTGCCCTTCACCTCTCCCTTCGTAACGACAATGAACGGAAGGTGCGTATTCCTACAAGTGCACTCGAGGTGAGGAGTCGTCCTTGGCTACCGTGGGTCGTCGCGGGAGTGGCGAGGAAAACATTCTCTCATTTAAGACCCCGATGCATGGCGCATATGCGGCATATATTATTGATTTAAGAGAGAGATCTCGTCGGGTGGCCTTTCTGCTCGATTCCACCGGAGCCACCCGCCTAGAGGAAGTACCCACTCACTATATGTTCTCATTCCGAGGGGAGGCTAGCAAAGTTCCTTTTGGCCTCGAGAGGAGAGAAATACCTACGTCCCTCTCACAAGAGAATTTCCGGAATTAATATTTCTCCTCTTAAAAAACAAAATGTACTACTCCCTCAGCAATTCTAGCTTGTGAGGAAAATTAACAAACTCGGTACCAAATCAAAAATTGTCATTTGAAAAATAAAAAAAAACTACAAAGTCTATCCCTTAAGCATAAGTGAGGGTTTTTTGAATAATATCAAATTCCTATTCTTTAAACGAAATTGAAGGAAAGAAGGGAACTCAACATCACACGAAAGATACGTATTTCATTTTCTGGTGCCATTTCCTATTTTTGCTTGACTAAAAACACCACGACTGGATACTAAAACGATGAAGAAGTGGTTGGGTGGATATAAAATCAATGAAACAATATTATCGTTGGAATATATAAGGTGAGAGGACAAAAGTGAACTTAATACGGTTACAGGTCAACTCATATTTAGAGAAAAAGAAATGTTTAAGATGGGAGAGGAATGAGAGAAGGGAAAGGAGGTTAGAAGTACCCCAAAGGTATTCTACGATAAGAGGATTCTTTAAAAACCATCTAGTCGCACATATTTTTATCATAAATCACACCCTTTTTTCTGTACCTTTAGCAAGAAATTCCTCAGTTTCTTCTCATCAGTTACCACATTAATGATGGCAATTAATTCATACACGTAAATTTTGTATAAATCTTTGAAATTGAAATATGTAGTGTCTGTGTTCGTGATTTTGGTTCTTATTTAACTCATTTTTAGGAGAATGCAAACAAATGGAGAAAAGAGACAAGTTGGATAAAGAAGTATGGGAAAAACGAAAAGTAATAGAGTTGGACAAGTTAGAAGATCAGAGAGAATGAAAGGGATTCAGAGTGAGAGAGGAGTAATTAAAATAAAGACTCGTGACCTCAAGTCAACCGATAGATAAAAATGGTTGTAAGAAGGAAACAAACGGAGAATAGTGCCCAACAATTTCAAACCCCTGGTTAGTTGCTCAGACAGGTCATGCTTATAAGCATTTGCTTGCAATTATTTATATTTGCGAACATTTGTAAACAGACTACATGGTATTTATCTATATTTGTAAGCATTATCATTAATATTAACAACATTTTATTCGCATTCCCTTAGCCTCACGTCATTGTTTAGCGGAAAAGATTGCTATTTATAAAGTACAGAGAATACTATTTCTATTTACACTATAGCCTTTCAAAACATTGTTCTTTAGTTTCAAAATCGTTTGGTCTTTTTTTGCTTTCTATTCATGTCACCGAAAATTTTAAGTTCGAACGAAAGGAGAGAATGGAGCAGGTTGATAAAGGCGAAAAACTTGGATGCATAATAATGGAGGAATCGAATAAGTCGAAAGATCGGTGGCAATTAATAGACATGGGATGAGAAGAATCACAGTGGTGACGAAAAGACTCGAACGGTAAGGTCATAGTGTGAGAAAAGATAGAAGAGGGGGGAGAACAGTTGGAAAAGAAGGTGGGCGAAGAAGAGGATGCGCAAGAAAAATAAATCAGTCTTTCTCTGCCAATTTTTGTGAGAAAGAGTTTTTATGTGAGTAAAAATTTTGAATTTTAAGAAAACGAGAGAAAGGAAAAGGTCGATAAAGGCGATAAACTTGGAAAGGATATAATGGAGGAATTGAATAGGTCGGAAGATGGAAGGGAATGAAGAAACATGGGATGATAGGAGAGACAAGTAAATAGTGACAAAAAGACTCGCGGGGTATGGTCAAAAAACATGAGAGAAAATATGAAGGAGGAGGGGTATAATTGGACAAAAGAGGATAAAGGTCGGCGCAGGAGAGGATGCGAAAGATAAATAAATGAATTGGTCTTTTTTGCCAATTTTTGCGAACAGGATTTTTTTTGTGAACGAAAGTTTTGAATGTAACGAAATAAGAGGACTTAAGAAGTTGATAAAGACGATAAACTTGGAAAGGATGTAATGGAGGAATTGAATAAGTCGAAAGATAGGAGAGAATGAAGGGACGTGGGTCAAAATGACATAGGTCACAGGAAATTAGTGGAAAAAAGACTCGAGCGGCGAGGTCAGCGTGTGAGAAAAGATTGAGGAGTGGGACGAAAGAGGATAAAGGTGGGCGAAGAAGAGGATGAGCAAGATAAATAAATAAATGGCGAGAAAGAGACGGTGCGAGTGAGTGAGGGTGGGTCTAGTTAGACGTCTCTGTCTCGGGAGAGAGAAGGGAAGGATAGAATGGAGGGTGGAGTTCGAATCCGGCAAGAGGCGCGGGCGTTGAGGCGCCGATCGCCCCGATTGCCACTTCCCCTCTGACCCCTCCACATTCGCACGCGCTCAAAACAAGCAAAGCACGCACCGCGCACGCCCCCCGACTCGAGTCCCCGCAAACAGGCGGTCGCCGAAGTTGACGCGTCGTCTGGCGACACGTCCGTCGCTCAAACAATATCACACGCTGCTCACAAACGCCGCACCTTCCAAACATTCACTAAAAGTCTTACATCTAGAATAAATTTTTCTCCTGTCATGGGAGTCAAGCCAGCGTGAGTTATAAACTCAAAAAAAAATCCAGGTGTTTTCGAAAATCAAGAAAATATTATTCTTTTGAGCAGATTATCCTTTAATATTATCCTTTAATGGTGCAGATTTAATTAATGCAAAGATGCTGTGGCTCATAAAGTACGAGAAACTTGGAAAAATATGAATCACCAAAAGTGAGGCTATAATTTCTTATTATGTTAACCAAGTTAAATATCAGATGCAAGCTTGCGAATAAAGAGGTCAATATCATCATTAAAATTTTAATTACATCATTTGTAATTCTGACTTGGCGTTAGTAAAATTATTTTACATAAAATTTTGGTGATATAATGAAAGTAGAATACATCAAAACACAAGTTATGATGATGATATGGTGATTTACTTGCTGATAGTAATATGCTGATTTAATTTCTGTGGAGGTAATAAAATGGTTTTATTTTACGTGGGAACATAAAAAGTTCAAGGGGCGTCTTGGGGATACATACGGATGAGTTACGTTTGAGAGGACCACGAAGTCATTCACTGAGGTGCATTTCACTCAAGCTATTCCTTTACCTATCTGATGCATTACTTGAGAGAAAGTTACGAACATTATGAAAAAGCTCCTGACTTTCATTGCCTGTGAATTCACGTTCGAAAGCAAACTCACAATGCTTAGCTTCGTGCAACCTCTCACCAATCCAAGCCATTTATACCGTTTTGTTCACATTTCGCTGTTGCCCTGAATTCACAGCCGAAGTAAGTAGAACTATTCTCGTTGAGTATTCGAGGTCTAATTAAAAGTAAGAACCTTCTCCGTGATCAGGGGCCAATGCTCTCGCGTAAAAAAGGGGTTTCAACGACGGGAACACTCTCCCGCCGAACGGCTGCCCACCCACGACAGCCCTCCTGGGGTCCCCGCGCTACGAAAACCTCACCTCTACCCACACCCCTCCCGCACCTCCCATATTTTCCCTTCCCCTTCCCTATACTACACCGGGAGAGCCTGAGCACACACTGCCGAGAGTATTGGGGTTAATGGTTATACGACCGACTTTTGGTTCAATTAGGAGAAGTATACTGATGATGATGCTTCTTTTTTATTCCCAGGCTGTCATAAAAAATACGTTTTTATCACGTGTGAAACGTCAACCCCTTACTCACAATGTCGTGAGTTTGTTTTGTTACCGCGTAGAAACGGGATTGATGGGCTCTATTGTATGTAGAAATGATAACCAGCAAGATTTTTATGCCATTGGACAATGTTACCACAGGTGACTGCCCGAGATACGATTTAATAGCAGCCTGAGATAATTCTACTGAAATTGTTACTGTTCTACTGTTATATAAAAGAAAATAAAAAGTATACTATGATCAGTAAGTGCAATGGTTAATGTATCAACTTAGAGAGCATTTCCGATTGTTAAGTATCCCGAAAACGTTCAGCATTAGGTCATCAGGAACAGAGTGGAATGACTACATGTAAAAGTGGTTTAAATGGTACAATTTTATATTTGCCCAAAATTAACGAGGTAGCTGAGGAAACTGCAAACAACCGATCAAGTTCCGAAGCGTTTACTTTTTCCAAACATAGGAAATTACGAAGTATTGGAACAAAAAACAAGCGAAATTTCGAAGCATAATTAGAGAATACCTTTAACGTGTTAGGCTAAACCACTAACAAACAGGATTTAGCGTGTAGGATAAAACTGTTTAACATGCATCCAATGATTGCCGCCAATACTGTTTTGACATGTCTAATTTTACGTCGACCGATTTTCCAATTAACGGACTTTGACGTTCAATGCCTTCAAAAGTGCTAGGACGCGCAAGTTTTCCGCGTTTTTTTTGAAGCCACGAACAGAGAAGTTTTCCAGAGCTCGCTCCCAGGATCTATTGTGCGAGAATCAGCGAAGGAGGCCGATAAGGCTCTCACGGGATTAAACTTGCTCCGAGCGAAACAATCTGCAGGCCGTCTGCTTGAATAGCCGCGGTCGAAGACGAAGGAGGCGGGGTTAACGGACATTCTTGAACTTTCGTAAACCACGGCCCGAGGAGGTACCCGGAGGGAGAAAGAAGAACTTCATCGGCTCGGGACCGTTACTACGACGACGGCGAGCCGTCAAAAGTAAGTCCCGCAATTGAAGTTGTTGGTCAAAGGGTTGTTTTTCTTCAGGCAGCAGCAGGGAAAAATTATCGCTCAAGACGTCGTCTATGGTGCAGAGCACGTCATATTGAATAGTCTAATCTAGAATGGGTTAAATGGAGGCCGAACCTTAATTAACTAGAAATAGGCGATGGCGCACAAACTGCGTAGGGTACCCTTTATTTTAAATGACTCAGTAGATTACATTATTTTTCGATCGAATATGGATCCTAAATCATGCTTACGGATGTAATTCCAGCTACGTGCAATATGCCTACCTGAGCGCATATGAAGGATATAAAAGACTTAAGACTGACGCTTATATTTATATATATGTGAAATAATTAAAATCCCACTTATGTAATGAGCCATTGATCAAATATCATATATTTACTAAAAAGCAAATGATTGTCATAAACGTCGATGCATTCATACTTATACGTAAATGTTCCAGGTAAATGTTAGTAACCGTGAAGTTTTAGAAACGATAATATTCTAATGGGTTGAGAATTCAATGAAATAATAAATAACTGGTTGAGGTATTTAAAGATCATAGTTTTCATTTTTTCGATGGATATCCTTAAACTTATGCCGGTCCGTATATGCCGGCCTCGGTGGCGGCGGGGTAACGTCCTCGCCTGCCAAACAAGAGGTTGCGGGTTCGAGTTCCGCCTGGGTAGGTTTTCCCTTTCCAGGGCGTGGTTGTTCGTGTGTGCGTTTAATTATTAAATTTGTTGAATACCCCGATGTAAAATGGGCAACATGAGCTGTATTCGGTGGTTTGGGAATAAATTTAAAAATTAAAAAAATTAAAAAAAAAGTTGCAGTCATCATCTGATTTCCATAAAAATGTTTGAAGTGATACTGTTTTTCAAAGGATCAACTTTTATTCTGACTATTGTAGAAATTTTAAAACTCGCAGCGCCTTAGATTAAAACATACAAGCACAAAATCGTGAAAGATATATGCATAAAAGCATGACATTCAGAGGAATGGCGCCGGATTAAGTTCTCAATACGTGCGAGGTCAACATCGAGAAACATCGAAAGGCTTTTACAGTCACAAAAGTTTTGGCGTCTCCATTGTCGCTGCTTGATTGGTGTCAACTCTGCCCACGCCTAGTTAACTGGAATTTTACTGTGATGACACCATGCATAATGATACATTCTGAGAGACGCAAAGCGTCGTCTCATAATGGCCAACGCCTTTTCCTTGAATCAAATCATTATAGTGGCCTTGAGATGGCCATATTCGTTATCTGCTAACGCAAAAAAACGTGTTATTGTATTACATTAGACGGATACTCTCATCATAAAATTAAGAAAACCATGGAAGGAGAATCTCAACGGCTGAAAAAGTAAGCTCTATAGCCAAAATAAATGTGTATCGGTGATCGCGTGGGATGATACGGAAGCAAGAAATGATGGAACAAGAGGATAGCGAATGAGGAAGAGAGGTGGATGAATAACAAGATGGATGGTGGCCATTTGTTTGGTTCACTTTAAATTTAAAATAATCCCACCGATTACCATAGCGATATAGACAGAGTTACCGAAAGAAAGTTAACCAAATTTTAAGACGTCATATCAAGCACGCGTATAATTTATTATATGACACATATATTTAGGACAAAGTAAATCAACTAACATTCAAAATCAATGTTACCTCTCCTCTACATATCGGGGATATAAAAAATCGAACCATTAATGGCAACAAAGGTGCACAATTCAAGACGGATAATGTGGTTAACTCGGGAGACTCCCCACTCATCATAATCAACAGTAATTTCTAAGAGAAATATTTCCCGTAAGCGTAACATATTTCATGGTGCTAAGTTTTGGTCCCTTGTTACACATCTAGGATGGCAACGCAAGGCAGAACGGGTTTCAAATAAGCCACCAATGTATGGTGTATCAATGAATTATACCTATATAGTACATCTACATACTACGTTATCTACATCCACGCATTACTCCGCCAAGTCACTTCAATTGGCGTAAGGCGGGAGGCGTTAAGGCACACCGTTGATCTGTTACAGAATATAAAAATACAGATGCGCTTTGAGAGAGATTTGAAATCCTGAGTTTGATATAGAAATTGCTAACGCCGTTATTTGAGTGGAACTTCATTTCCCATGCCTATCCATTCAGCAAACACCTATATCTCTCTTATTTTCTAGATGTTGAACGAGGATGCGAAGCGTGATTCTTAGGTGATATTCTCCGTGTCGCGCTGTAAAATTTCATCAATAAAATCTGTTGATTTGATAATATGGTGATTTTTATGTTGTCCCGAAACCGTTATCTACAAATGGAAAAGATATTTCTTGAAGTATCCGATGGGAAAGGTGATGGTGTTATGGTTATCCTAGCGTTAAAATACATCTTACCGGGTAGCAGGAAAGTTAGGCTGTACTAAAATGGTTGAAAGGCTTTAATAACGATGTTTTACCATTCAAAAGTGGTGGAGTATAGCACCAAGAGAGGGCTGAGTGAATAGGATATTTGCGATTCTATTAAGTTTTATAGATTATTTTCATTCCTAAGAATTGTTAATTTGGTAGCTCTTTCCTCTATTACCAATGACTTTCTTTAATCCTTCTTGTATATACCTAGTATATACTAGATTAATTTCAAAGAATATTTAAAAAAGTTAATAATGTGAATATAACTTTTTGTGGAGACAAATTATGGCAAATGGACAGTTTATAAAATGCATGGGATGGCCACTTTTGTTTCAAACAAGTTTGAAAATTATGACCATCTTTAGCCATTTGATAGAACGGGATATCCCATCAAATATCACTTGACGGGAAAAGAAGAATTGTTCTTGTTCACCGAGAGAGAGAGAGAGTCGAGGGCAGTTCGGTTTCATGTTACGCAATGCTTCTGAGTTATGCTCAATGTGAGTCGGCTGAAAAGGATGCGAGTGAGAAGGGGAGTCTGTCCACTGGTAGGTTTGTGCTTGGGAGGTTGGCTAGTGAGGCAGAGAGGAGGTGAGCTTCACTGGGCAGATGGCTGGGTGATTTATGCATCGCATAGGCTTCTGTGGTGCGTGAGGAGACGGTTGACTGTGACGTACTCCGGAAATGAAGAGCCGTCACCTGCTCGGTAACTACGCGAGCGAAGGAAGAGGGGTGGGGGATCATCAAGATGAAAGAGATATAATGGCATGAGGGTATGTAAGCAGAGGATTGGCGGTATGAATTACGAATGGTGACAGCTATTGCGATTCGTTTTATAATCAGCGGTAAGATATAATCAGTTTCGTGACTCACAAAGGGTCCGCAGGAGATTCAAATTTCAGCAGTTAGCGAATTGGATAGCGATTCTCTGTAACTTGATTGGATTAATATTTATAGCGTAATTTACTTCAAAACTAAAGATGATTTACAAATTCATTACGTGAAGCAGTAAATTTTATCTGTATGAGAAACATTTTTTGAGGTTATCCGAGGAATTTGTTATATTTTACGGAAAAAAGAAGCTTTGCCGAGAGCATATAGAGACTTCAAACCGGAAAACGTTCATCCAAGGGGAAAAAATTTCCGCATTGGGTATGACTTAAGGATGAAAATCAGTTTTTGAATAAAACACTTTGATATTATTTGTATTAATGAAATATGATAATGATGGACTTATGGGTATATATTTTGCGCTCTGTCTCGCGAATTAACCTCGCTCCTGATGAAAGTCATAGCCAAAATTGTCTCCCCATTTAAATTTTAACATTATAATTATAATTTTGATAAGGTGAAATGGCAATAGATATGAAATTTAATCGAGCGATCATTTTTGATTGAGAACTACGAAGGACAGGGCAGTGTCACTATGAATGAACACTTTTTGTATATAATACAAAGATTTATTGATAATGGAAAATTATGAGCGGCTGCCGCGTAGAAAGTAAATGTGAGGATTAGAAGCTGACAATGGTTGAAAAGTGCCAATAATGATCGCCCACTAACTTGCAATTCAGGGAGCGTGCTTCTGAGCAAAAGGTGTCCGGGAAGGTGCGAGGAAACAAGATATCAGACGGAAACATTATACATTTACGAATGGATAGGCCTCTTGGGTGATGTATACATGCCATTATCAAGTGATATTTCTTGCGAAGACGATCATGCTGAGCAGCTGAGAAGGTTAATAATAGGGAGAGAGAGAGATGATGGAGATCCATCGATAACACGTGGATGACGGAAGTGGTTTAAGATGCCGATCGGGGTGGCGAAAACTTGCCCGCTCATCCCATTTTATTATGTTTTAGGAGGCGTCAACTTGTGAAGTCATTAGTGTCCATCATCCTCACTCCTCCTATTTGAGTGGCAGGCGGAGATCTATTGGCCATCGCTCGCGATCCACTGAGACCACGCAATCCACCGCCTGCTCTCCTCACGAAAAGCTGCGCCAAAATAGCCGTCAACTCCCCACATGCTTAGAGACAGCCTTAAACAAGGCATGTAATCAAAAAGAACTGCTTTATTTTCCTGAATGTATTGAATTCTTTCAGTAATATAAATCTAATTTTAAGAAGCAGCCATACAAGCCAAGCTGTTTCTTTTAAAAGTATAACTCTGACGTAAACCCAGTTAATCATAGACAATTGTAGGTACGAAGACAATTTTAATCAAATGCTTGGAGAGTATTCAAATAGAAGTGTCCATAAAGTAAATTGAGGTGTATAAGAAACATTTACACTAGGAAATGTGACTTAACATTCACGTTTATTAAGAAGAAAATATTCGATCCCGTAAACTACAGCCAAATGGCAGTAGCAAAATATGTGTGTTGAACTGTTGCAATGCAGCAATATTACTTGTGGGTGCAATACATTTTCCCTCACCGTATCTCCAATAAAATACTATAGTTGGGATCAACCTTGATGAGCAATGGATAGATTTCTTTGTAATGACAAAAGTATGAATGTCCTTCTTAATAACTAAATATATTTTAGAAAACCAAAGTCTTATTTAGTGAAACACGTTTCAGGAAAATAGTTTTAAACGTAAGTGGTAACAAATGACCATAAAAATAGACATGTATAAGACTAAACTTGTACGCCAGAGAAAAGCCCTCTGCTGCAATAAACAATGAAAATGGATTCCCAAAGATCGTTTTACTTAAACTTTATGACAACAAATACTTCATTTAAAAAGTATATTATCAATTCAATGGCAAAAGGTTGTACTTTTTACACATTTCCAAGCGAGAGAATACGATTCCACTTACTGCCATTTTTTTACCAATACTTTCAAATTATCAGCAGATGTTTTATTAATGAAGAGAATTAGATTGAAGTTTTAAAGGAACGCCTAATTGTTCCTAAAATCTAAAAGACCCCAAATTTTAAAAACACTCATGAGTAAAACCGATTTATATGACAATATGGCACACAAACGAATAACTAAATAAGTTCATTTGCATTTACTCAGGTATTTTCCTTACGATTTCCTGAATTAAATGATAGTGGTGCTATAAATTAGAACTATAGGGGTTAGATGTACAAAAAAATGAATTTAACAAATGCACCAGCGATAGAGAAAAACATCAACACTGCGAACCACAAACCATAGTGACTGGTTCATTAGTAGGTTTCACCTTTATTTTTTTCCTGTTGAGACTTCATATATTACCCAAAGTATTTGTTCATTTTTTATCGACGGCAAGGCTCATAATCTCGCAGTGAATATTTCATCAACTTAAAAAAAATTATTGGAACGAAATTAGTTATTTTTCATTTATTTTACACAAATTTTGAAAATTTTAAATTCACCAGAGCCTGCCAATTCTAGGAAATAATGTCCAAGCAATGAACGAATGAACTTTTGGCTTCAATTTAGAATATGTTTCATTTACGAGCGTACAGATACCGTAAACCATTACCGAGCACATAAAAATCTGATTGACTAAAACTAGTGCTCACCATCGAACGAGTGAGTCAAAGACTGCGGTCTCTGACTTGTGTTACGAAATAAGAAAGGATAAGGTAATTGCGATCTCCGAACTTAATCGTTCGAAATGACTTCCGCAACGCTCGAGAACTGAGCACTTTGGCAGGTTACGACAGCACCATTAGCAGTCTATCAGGAGGCACAAGGCTCTTCGGATTCCCATCGACTCATCTCAGGGAATAAAACACACGAATCGAATTGCTCGATCAAATCGTTTGACTGGCCCCGTAAAATCCGTAAACTTCCTCCTTTTTATGAGCCGGGGCCATAGAGTCGCGCCGGACTCTCGGCCGTTTTCTTCCTCAGCGATGCGGACTACACTGACTTGAGTTTTAAGACCCACACGCTCTTGTTTTCCTATTTAATCTCCTCACATTCTTCGATTTCCCTCTCCTAACGGAAATGCATTTAGCTCTGCCCGTGCGATGACATTTAAACGTGGTCGGGAACTTGATTCTCGGTCTCTCAACAGAAAATCCTCAATCAAATGTTCCAATTCTAAAAGTTTGCCTAACAATCTCGTCCATGCTTGTGTAGCTACTCCATCTCTCCTTCGCGCACACTCTATTGGAAAAACAAAAATTAGTTGCGTAAATAGTTCACAAAACTCACTAATACCCCTTCAAACATTGAATTTCATAAGTAATACTTAATCAGAACTGTTTAATAAAACCCCTCTGAAATATTTCTTTCCATATCGAAAGACTTTAGTTATCATTGAATAATAATCATTTTCCTCGGCCAGGTTTCATTTTCCTATCTTCAGATGATAGGTCAAATCGGTGAATACTGATTACACGACAAGTTTAATCAGTGCAATTTGCTTGAAGAAACCTGGAAACAACAACCATTACTGGCATTTAGAAGGTCCAAAATTGAATTCCGATCTACAAAAGTTATGTATTTCTTGATAAATTTATTCATTTAGTGTATGTACCTATTTAATTTTGAACCTGAAGATTGTAACTGGGACAAGCAATTCACCTAATACAATTTTTTCATAATTTTAATTATTTCTTATTGGTTTCCGTAGTCAAGAATTTGCAGAAATTTCACACAACTGCATAGCTTACTCTGCTTATTCTAACTCCATGGATCAGACAGCTTTCCTCTCCCCGACCTTACCCTTCACTTCTTTCCTCCATTGCAGGTCTTCAGACACCATTTCAAACTCCTGAGCACCAACTAGCTCTCTACTACCAGTTTTTCTCCCTTTCCTCTGTGCGCAACACATATCAAGCTCCGCTCTGCTCCCTCCCACCTCAAATCGTCAATGCCAACTCGCTAAACCCTTCATTCCCGTCCTTTTGTAAAGTCTCCCGACTCACAGACGCCTGTGGCGAACGCGACTGACTGACTGAGCCCTTCCTTACCCCCATTGTACCTATTATGTACGCTCCTCTTTTCTCCCTCTTTCTCTCTCTTTCGTTCTTCCCCCCCCCCCCTCTTATGCTCAATGCACGCGCGAAAGGAATAGGCTTTTACATCGGTCAACAATCCACGCCCCCACGCACGTCAGATTGGTGTGCAAACAAGACTACTTTGGATCACGAGAGGGAGAGCGGGGAGGGAAGCTCCGCGAACGGAATATAGGGGGCGCAGGTCGCGAGAAAGGGGAAGGGATTGGCTCCGGCAGAGAAACTTGGAATGAATTGAGGGATTTGGAGGAAATCGGAGATTAGAGTTCGTTCGTTCCACGCTCTCTTCCTCCCTTCCCGATCCATTCTGGGCAGGGAGGTATTTCGGTGGCCGAGGAGAAGCCATCGATGGGAAGCTGAGAGATGTTGTGATGCTTCGGCTGCTGAGGGCACAATCCCCCATTTTACGATAAAGGAGCCGTTTCGACGTGGAAATGGAAATTTAGATGGATGCATATTGCTTTCCGACCGTTTGGAGCGAAACGCCATAAAATGCTATGTCCAGTTGCTCATGGATAATTGGAATATAAAGAAACAAGTATCAAATTGGAACTCTCATAGTAGTTTAGCAAAAGAATTATCTTAATATTGGCATAAAATATGTCACATAAAAGCTGAAAAATTGTGCGCATAAAATAATTTCATTTTACTGCATTTTTATGAATTGGAAAATATTTTTGCGTGACGTAAAACCGAATAGCCTAAGTTGCAACTTTGAAGTTCACGATGAAGAATATTTGCCATTGTAGGTTACTATCACTTAGTCATGTAAAAAGACTGTATGTGCATAATGTGTATTGTGCATACCACATAATTTTTAAGATAAATTATAAGGCAAAAAATATTAAATCGAAAGACCATTAGGGTGGGCTCGATTAATTTTTCATAGTCCCATAGCAATATCGTATTTCGCAGGTAAGTTCACTTTTCAGTGTCGCATCAAATATTTTAGCTAGGTGAGGATATCTACGTTATATATTTCAGTGTGAGTGTATTTTAATCATTAAAATAAGGATTTGTTCTTTGTCTTCAAGCATGATTGATGTAAAGCCTCCAAGACTTAGATATTTTAATCCTTTTCCAAGATAGTAGGTATGCATCCAACCAATGGCGGATCTAGGGGGGGGGGCTTAGGGGCTATAGCCCCCTTAGGCATGAAATTCTCACTAGATAGAATCGTAATTTTGTTTGGAACCCCACTACTTATGGGAGGTTACCCTTCACTTAGCCCCCCCCCCCTTGATCCTGAATCCGCAACTGCATCCAACTTTAGCATTATTATAGCTTTGATGTCAACCTTCCTCGCACGGTCCATTAAGAAGCATTTTATTGACGCTTAATAGTGTATTAAAACACCATGAAAAACAAATTACACGGACCGGTTCAATATAACCTCATATATTGGTAGTAAAGTCGCTGCTTAATCTGCTTAGATACAAAGTCGCTCGGCAATTGTCAAAGGTACCAAGCTATTGAACATTATTTCCTCATAGGCATTCCCTTCTTTGTGAGTTAAGCCCGTTTTTCAAAGGATTATCTTTTAGTTTATAGGGAAAATGAAAGAAATCCTCTTTGATTCGAAATAAGTTCTTTCCCTAATAAGAACTCAGCTCTTTTGGTGCATCCTGTTTGGTATTAGCCTCTATTATAAGGTTGTATGTAATATATAAATCGATTTGACATGAACGCATTCAATCAATAAATACAAACATTCATATATTCCAATGGTTGACTTTAAACCATTATTCTTCAAAGCAAAGCAAAACTGTAAAAGCTATAATCTAAATAGTGTTCCCCATGCGGCCCAAACTATTCCCGGAGAAAAATATCAAATGAACACAAAGTTTTATGAAATAAAATATGACTGCAATTGCCTACACTTGTGACACAAACATCACAACTTAGGGCTTCAAACTGATGCAATTCGGCGGGTGCAGTTTTTACATCTAAGTTAAACATGTTCAACACAACAAATTTTCATCGTTTTTAATATGGTAAGACTAGTTTCTGATATTCTAATCAGTTGCTTGTTTCGGTTTGCCCTGAGGTTTGAAAAGTATAACAGTCAATTTTACCCAGAATCCATATCATAATATATTAAAAATCATTAACTTTGGATAACACAGAGGAAATAATCTTGGAAACGTTGAAAGACAATAATTACAAAGCTTCATCGCTAACGAATGAAGTTGATTGGTGATATAAATTAGGAACTAGACTTTTATCTCTGCTCCTCAAGAGCATTAGATGTTTCAGGAAAAACGTAAAAAAAGAAATTTTTTTAGATGTAAATTCGAAAACTCTATGCTCTATGCTCAGGTAAGGTTTTTAAACTTATTAGTTGAAATTGAAAGACAAATAATATAATTACTTGGTGAATTAGGTATATATCTTACTGAAATCCTACGCAAAACGGAGATACTAATGTTTTAATTAATTTTTGCATTCAAAACGTGGTAAAATAATTAAAATGAAAGTAAACTCTAGAGCATTTATGAATGGCCATTAATGCACTAGTCAAGTTTAATGAAAGACGTCGGAACTGGCACTACACCTTTAAAGAAGGACCACGCGCGCAAAAGTTAAGAGAGACAGAGGAGGCGACCTTCCCCACTCAAAACGCGTTGCTTGCTTAGCGCTCGCGAGTCGCACGCAGTCTCCCCTTGACGAGGGCAGGCCTCGCGGAGATGACGCCATCCAGCCTCACCTAATCGTCTCCTCTTCACCCGCCACTCCTAACACTATCCATTCATCCTCGTCGTCCACTCCCTCCTTCATCACTGTCTCCCTCTCCTCCTCATCCTTCCCCATTCCTCCTTCCACGCGAATATGTTTTCACTTTCCCTACCTCGCACTCCGCTAATGTATCGCTAGGATCTCATTTTGAAAGTTATCGTGGCCTTTTTACATGGAGTACGTCATTGCTTAGGTTAGCACTGAAACAATTTGTTGACATTGCGAGAATTCGAGTTGGGTATTAGAACAGGGGCTATTTTGCCATCTCGCATACATGCATGCATGGATTCTAGCAAGTTACTGGTCTATTTGACGCAATTTTGACTGCGCCACCGAAAAATTGCCACAATGTCCTCTTTTAAAAAATTATATTTGATCGCTCAAAGGATTTTCAAATGTTTATTGTAATAGAAGCCCAAAATACTAATAATCATAAATGATAAAACTCATATGCAGGTGCAATGAGATAGAAAGACAACAGGATGAGAATTTATAGCGGTGAATTTGTTTATTTTGATAAATTTGTTTGTTTCAAAATGTAACACTATCTTTAGGAAACACATTATTTTCATTTTAGTGCCAGCAATAGGTCACTACGCTATCCATTCGACAGCTCTTCCTTTATTTACTCTCCGAGGCTTCTCCAGACAGAGTCTTTTCCACTCCACCCCCTCCTTGCCCTCCATCGCTGCGTCCCTGGAACACACCTCCACAGCATTCAAGTCACATAGTCGTCAGGAAGTCGGCTTGGACGACGGCGCTTGGTCTAGAGGCAGGCGGGAAAGGGTGGGGGAGGGGAAGCAAGTACGAGGCTGTTGGGGTGGGGGGAGTGTTTCCCTCAGCGAGGACGTTCAAGACGTGGAATATTTGGGCGGAGGTAAGAATGGGGGAGAGATAAGGCGATGGTGATGTGTTTGAGTCTATACTCTTAAGTTACTCGATCTTAACCTAGAGCCTGCATGATTGTGTCGTTGCGGCTGCTATTGAGGAAGAAATACGACATGGTCTGAAACGTCACCACCAACGATCAAATATTGAATGTATGGATATTATACTATATGTTATTACACTTGGATGTATCTTCATTCATCTACAGTAAACATTCTAATAAATTTGATTTAATTGAAAATAATTGGTTCTAAAAAGTTAGGAGTATGTGATATTTATTTTTTTACAAAGAAATTCAAATCATTCTGCAGTGAAAATGGAGACATAGTATAAATTTAGTAATTTCATTGATAAAATATGATATCAAAGGGTATTTCTTCGATAGCATTATAAATATCGTTTTGAATTTATACTTTCCAAAAATGTTTAAACAGGAGGAGGTCAAGGTTCCAACACCCTTTGGGGATTGCAGTACAGGTTTCTTAAGTAGCTATAAATATTGCAATATTTTTATTCATTTGATAAAATTCATTCAAAATACCATCTACACGTCTGGGAAAAATTTAATGAAGCCATTCCTTGAGATAATTTCCAGGAAATTCAAACTAGCGTTTTCGTTAGATATTATGAAGTGGGACAATGAATGAAACCGTGACAACTTGACTGACAATGAGCTCTGGAATACTGCAAGCTTTTAATTTAATTCTTTCAAATGTTAGAGCATTCAGGAAAAGGGCCCTTGACGGGGATTTAGGGGTGGAGGAGGTGAGGGCTGCAATCGACTTAGCCGAACCTCTATGAACGTTATCACTGAGAATACTCTTAGGTAGGGGTACAACATTGTTACTGACCGGGAAATAGTTGATTTGGGTGTGATAATTACCACCCCCACGTGTTTAAGGCACAAAATATACCCAAGTAAGGAGGAAGAATTTTTAACATATGCTTCGTAGGATATGATAAAGACACTGATAGAAAAACGGAGAGGACTCACTACTTCCTCAATGCAAATATAGGAGAATGTTCGCGCTGTACTTGAAATTGAAGACTCCGATCCCCTTCTTGCACATCACCGGAGTCCTTTGGACGCTGCAATACCTGCGGTAGGAGACAGTGGCGCAGCGGGGGGGGGGGGGGATAACCCCCCCCCCCAGAGCTCAGAGAAATTTTTAAGTTTAATCTATTTTACTTAATTGGATTAATATTACTTATAGAATAGTGGGAGGATTAATAAAATATCTCTCAGAATGCCGTAAAACTCACCATTTTCAACCATTTATCTTTATTTTTTTATGGCGGAGGGCCCCTGCACCTGCACCTCCCGCTTGCCCTGGCGGGTATGCCACACCCCCAGGACCCCCAGTATTAGTTGCACCTGAACCCCCCCCTAGCCTTTATTCCTAACTGCGCCCCTGGTAGGAGGAGCGACAGGACTACAAGAAAGGGTTGTAACAAGTGCGTGAAATGGGCACGTCAAAACATATCAGAGATCGGTGAAGCATTCTCGCGATTCCAACTTGGTTAGATTTGGTTCCATGGCAACGTTTCGATAGGTTACTCCACCACCGTTCTCAGGGAATGAGTGCCCTGACAAATTTGTAATGTTCATGTATAGGTTAGGTTGAGGGAGATGGCGCCACCTGATTGGCATGTGTTGACATGGAGCCAAAACTGACCCGGTTTGAAGTCCGAGAACGTTTCATTCAACTTACTTACTGGGAATGCCTTTGAACATATCGGAGACGTTGGTACCAGCTTAACTCATGGATGGTATTTTCTGGAATTTAACAGATTCTAGTGGGATGATTAGAATATTTGAACTAATTATTCACTTAAATAATTAATTTTATAATATACATAGTAAAGTTTAACATCCTAGCAAACAAGCTGCCATCCTCATGTTTTGGAATGATACATATGGTGAAGCAGTACCTATAACTGATCTTTTCCGTTGCATTCTGTATACAAATTTCCGTATTTACAATATAATATGCTCAAAAATGTATAATATTAATTTTTAATTATTTTCCCTTTTCCTGCAAGAATCTATAATATTTTTGACAATGGTGTTATATTTCAACCAATTAATATAAAGTAAATACATATTTTAATCTATAAACTTGATTTTGCAACACCACGCTTTTGGTTTCATGAATGATCATTGACCCGTTTCATCACTATAAACATTTTTATGTGCGTTAATTCATAGTCAGGTTTAATTAATAGAAAGAAATTCAATCAGAAAAAAATATTTATCAACGGGAAAAAAGGTTGAATTGGGGCACGATTGCCGCCCATGCTCCTAAAAGTGTAACAAAAATCCGCGCGCCCACTGAACGGTAAAATCGGACAAAAAAGAGTCTTCAATGCAACGAAACACGAATCTCCTTTTCTTCCAATCGGTTGTTATTTAGAAGTACTTTATGCATACAGGCTTAGACACAACCAAGTGTTCCGAAATTCAGAGTTTGAGAAAAGCACTCCATGAGTAGGATCAAAACTTTCAAATGAAATTGGGGAAACCAACTTCAGTCGTTTCAAAGTAAATTACGCATTATTTCAGCTGCATACTGGGAATAGTCCACCTATTTTCTGGGGAGAAACCTTTTGAACAAGTTGATTTCCAACGATCTGTTGGGGGGATTCCAGAAAAACGCGGCACCGACCATAGCTTGAGAGAACAACAGAGAGACAGCCTCCTTATTAACTCCGATATTTTCAATAGGATACAATTTTTTTAGGGGATTATCGTAAAAAAATTAAGAAAACTCATATTCACCAATGAATTTGCAGCATAGGTGTATACTAATAGTCTATCCTGTTACAATAAAGTTTAAATAAAGATTCTGAGGGATTACGAGAAATAATTATCCACATTAAAAAGAAACGTTGAATCACCTGGTCAGATCACCCCAGTTTAACAGATTTTTGAAGGTCGCTCACGATTATCATTCAAATAGTCAGCATTTTTTTATTAATTTAAAATATTCCCTAATGGTATTTTAGATAATCTCCAATTTGGATAGAGTTAAATATTTTTACACCACTACGAAATTTCATCTAAATATTGATCTGCAATATGTAACTGAAAGAAATAATTTCTCTATTGCTCTGCTGGTAGGTTCAATGCAGAGCGTAATGTTTGAAATTTGATAGCAATTATTGATAATATCTCACACCAATTCACCTATAATGTAATATTTTATAGCTAACTTCTTTTGAAGCATACTGCGGCATGATAATGATAAAATACGCGAAATCAAAAGATTATTTCGGGAATTGGACTACAATTTTGTTGCTAAGGCCAACATTTACATTTTTCTTTGCATACAAAATTTAATTTGATGTTATTTAATAACTTTATATATCTACACCGCAGGGCTACACGATAGTTATTATCAGTGTGAAAATTAATTGAATATTGGTGTTACTCAACAAAATAATTACTTATAGCTTGCATAAATTAAATAATAAATTATTAAATTCATTTATTTTATTCCAAATATAAGCAATAATGCTTTCCAAACTGAAAAAGTTACACGTGGACACAGAAAGGGTCATTCAGTTTGGTTTTAAAAAATTATGAAGTTTTAGCGGATTTTTCATTTAACACCTTGATGGTAATCGACATGGGGGATCAAAATCCAAACGGTGCCATTCAGAATTATCTTTTTTAGTGCGAACACGGAATTTACGGACCCGCTTCAACGAAGCCTCGGACTCTACAATCACACGGTTATTCCATCCCTTCCACTAACTCTCCCCTCCCTCCCTCAAGCCTCGAGTCGTATCTCTGGTGCAACGCTCAATGACCGCCTCTGCATGCACACGGAGTCTTTATCACGGCGCAGCGTACTCCATTGGATGATCCCGCTGTTTGCACATGCAGGGGCCACTATGGGCAGGGGTGGCCAGAGTTGGCCCGCTCGGAAACCTCTCATAAAACAGGTTTAAATGGAATCAGCCCGCCGATGCGAGGGAAGTTTAAGGACGGAGAGAGAAGTGGAGTTGGTGCCCATTCCAGGAAGATTACAATCCGAATACTAGTACGTACGTACCTACTAGAGGCTTGAACGTTTCAGGAGGAAGAAAAGCCTGGAGCCAGGCTGTGGCAACTGAGGGATAAATAGGCGGATGGACAATGGGACTGCAAGGGGCAGAGGGGAGTGGGATTAGTGAAGCCCGCGGAGTTGACCGGTGGGAGAAGATGCCGGGAGCTGAATGAAAGAAACTACCCGACCGAGAAAGAATAAGTAGCGAGGAAACGGCCCATTTAAGGATCTGGGGCAGAGTTTCCTCACTTAATACCTCTTCCGGCGTCTTAAAATGGGTAGAAAGGAAAATTGCATGCTCTTAAAACGGATTGTCTAAAGGGCTCTCTAGTTTCGTCGCGTGTTCCGACGATAAGGAATTTAAATATTGATCACATAATCAACATTAGCACTTGACCATTCTCAGCAATGATAAGCCGAAGTCGGATATCTGTTGAACTTTTTCGGTCTTCATATGTCAAGTCAATCGATGGCATGTCAACATAACGGGATGAAGTTTAGAAATTAATTTCAATGGTGTTTTTATTTCATTTTCCTTCGAATTTGAAAACCAGACTATTATGTCTTTCTGAAATTAATGAGAAATTAAGAGGAAATGAGTAATTGCTTGTTTTGTGTGATATGCTGTTGAACCGTTCCATCATAAATGAAAGAGATCTCGCAAGTTCCACGTACAAATTGTATTCACTGCAATACACGACAAGGTTTGATTATTTACAATCATTTTCATGTCTATCAGACATTTTGAAGTATTTCGCACTTGAAAATGATTTGAACAAATCTCTTAAAAGATCTCTTTCGTCGATGATTCCAGTAGTATCTCTGATCAGAATCCATGAATATTAAGATTTCATCTGCAAATATTATGTATTAAAATTCGGTTCTTGTGGTATAATTAACTGCTCAACAATATAAAATAGTTACAAGTGAAAGAAGTTTGAAGAAATACCACCACTTACATGCTGATATTTTGAGAGGGAAAGAAAAAACTATTTTTAAACAAACGATAAGGGAGAAACAGATGGAAGAGGGAATGAACCAAGATACAGTAACCGAGAGAGGCAATATCGAAAATATAAAAAAAGGGAACCACGTAAAGAACCCAAACTCAATCGGTGATAACCACGAAGGGTCATTGTTCCCTCCATTGGAAAGATGTGTGCTCAGCTGCCCGTATTCCAGACCTACATCTGAAAGAGGGCTTTCTTTGCTGCCCCAAGGCTCAAGAAAAGAGTGAGGAAGATTGATGGAGCTCTGTTACAAATGGATTAGTCACCGATGCCACTTTTGTAACAAACTTAACCGACCGATCAATTTTCAGGGATTTTGTGAACACGGTAAAAAAAACGGTTGGTGCTTTATGGCAGTGGCTGCGGGAAACATGCATCATGCATGACGTTGCACTATTTTATTTTGATTTTAAAGGCTGAATGACCCGGAAGTTGAAGATGTTTTCACCAAACGTGATATTTTCGCACCTATTCATAGCTAATTTCGGAGGAGGGGACAATGGATGGTGGGTGAAATGCAGGATGGATGGATCTAACTTCGCTTTTTAACCTTTTTGACATCCGTTTCCAATTTACACCCGATTTTGGTGACTGGGATATATAACTTCCAATGTGCCAGAGAAAAAGGTCTATTTATCAATAATTTAAGCAAAATGTTTTGGGAAGTAGTATTTTATCCGGAAAAAGTTCATTTCCTTTGTAAGTTAAAATTCTGTTCCTAATTGTGGCAAAAAAGAATGAAATAGGCAAAAAATATTCAATATAGCTTTATTACGCTATTTTTACCTAACGCTGAAACACAAGCAGGTTAATTTTATGACACAATACTTCCTACTGCAAGCGTAAAAATCCGATAAAAACACAATCTTCATTCACTTTAATTGTGCCATGTTTAAAAGTTGATTGTGTAGTGATAAATGATATTCCAAAGCTCAGCTACCATTGAACACTCTTAACAAAACTATGGGCGTAAATCCGAAATGTAGTGGATTGAAAATTTAATTGACCGCATTTCTATTAATTTTACTCCATGTATGGCAAGATTTTGAAGAAAAAAAATCATATTAATCTCCAAAAGAAAACGAAGCAATCTAACATAAAGAAACAGGGATTTCAATCGATATTTATGCCTACATTTTTGCTTCTTTCGAGAAATCGATGATTATCCGATTTAAATTAAACAACACATAAATAACTTCTTTTATAGGTAAATGCTCATTGCCGGAATATATATGCATGCCATAGTATTTTAACGCCACAGCGCGTAAAATATAGCGGATAAGTTAGTAACCATCGCTTACAGTGAAATATTTTTTCATGACTCTATTCCCAACACAGATTGTCTTCAGAGATGCCAACATGTACACTTCAATATTTACGCATCGCAAGTTTCAATTGTAATTCTCAGGTTGGATGATATGGGTGGGTTATCCCAAGAGGTAGCCAATGGATTATTTTACCACAAAGGACGAAGTTCACTGGGTTCCGACTCACTTGGAACAGATTTTCCCTGCACATAAGAAGCGTGCTTCATCTCCTTTAACGAGCGCCCTCATTTATCCTCTTTAGACGAAGAAACATAAATAGAAAAATGTATTCTTTTTTCCATGCGGCGAGGGCTAATCTTTCCATCCATAGGCTCAGGCGTGAGTCTCAATGTTTAGATCCAAGGGGCCTTGTTAGCAGGGAGCCCACTCACTGACGTAATGAGGCTGTCCTGAAAATAAAAATCTTTCTGAAAGACTCTGGGCCAATATGGGGAATAATCCTCGTAAATAATCCCCACTTCGGCATCCGATGAATTGAAAGATCTATTTCAAAAGCCTGGATGACGCATCAGAAAAGCGTGGATAAAAAATCCTTCGAGGAGGCACAAAGAAAACCCAAAACGGGTGGGAGGGAGGATGGGTGGGAAAAAATGATGAATAGATAGGAAATCCTTTGCGCAAGGATTAAACACACAAGCGATACTGTGGGGTCGGTCGGTAAGAGTTGCGTAGCACATCGCTCGACGCACAAAAAAGAAACCTTTGAATGTTCAATGGAGACGTAGGTACGCAGGTAAAAGGTGAAAAGAAAAGGCGTTCAGGAGGTGTAAGGCCGTCTGCCCCGAGGATGAGAATGTATACACATTGTAGGATCTGAGCTGTTCCTTCGGGATGAAAGTTTGAAGGGCGCGTTCCTGGATTGAGAAGTACAAGGCAAGAGACGCGAAGGGTCCGTGAAGATCTAAAAGGTAATGAGGATGCATCCAGAGACCACAGTATTTACAACAGGCACACTTGTAATATATTTGTTTGTAATTAATGAAAAACATTGTGGATTCAAAATACAAAAATTCCACAACTGTGGATAATAACAGAATAGTATATGTATAGGTTCCGTTTTCGTAAATTATGTTTTAAAATCTACTTCAGGATGAAATAAATAATAATTATAATTAGTATTATTATTATTTTTCCTCTTCTATTCTTGGCCTTGTTTAATATATTTAATGATATTTCTTGGAGTTTAGGTCAATGTAAAACAAGTTATAGCCAACGTTTCGATTTATTTTCGGCATTCTATTCTGTTCTTATATATATGTGTGCATACTTTAAATTATATTACTGTATATGAAACGCGATCGTAATTTTTTATGTAAAAATATTGTATATTACTGTCATCTTTGTATTTTATATTATTCATGTTTTCTCTTTCATAGCCCTGAGAATGATTTTAAATAAATCGAAACTTTGGCTATAACTTGTTTTACATTGACCTAAACTCTAAGAAATATCATAAAATATAAATAATTATAATAGAATTTTATGCGTCACTTAATGAGTGAGAGAATCTTGGAGATGAATTTGGTTTCGATAATTTTATCAGTTGAAAATGAAAGAATTTTTAGGGTATACGCTTAATAAAATTAAATCCTGCAATTACTTATGTAATTACCATTGCATTGGGGTAGCTTACGAGCGCTTATCGTGCGATGAGTAATTACACACGCAGAAGGAACTGAGAGCGACCTAAATTGCACATGTCTTAAACAGAGACTCCACGTATTGTATACGCTTATCTATTAGAGTGCCTACTTTTCTCCGCTACGATGTAACTAGGTCGGAGTTAGATTTACATTTTTATCAGGGACAGAGATAATGGATGCTCTAGTAATTTCAAGGAGGATGAGAATTTTTACCCTTTCGCTATTGGATGGGATAGCATTATTGTAGCAATCAGAGTTCAAATTCAAGCACAGAAACATTTCTTACAATCTATGTATCTCAAATTTGGGGCTTGTCATAACAGGTTACGACCATCAAAGTATTATGCCAAAATATCTTGGTAAAATTTCTAAAAAGATACAGTTCAAAAAAAAATAAACATTTTATTTGAATTTACAGGTGTACTAATAAACTCTATGCTGATAATCATCATAATTCTTGAATATAGTTATTGCCTGCAATATGCTTATTAAGATCTACAATTGCATTTAAAAATTGTGTTTCCATGGGCCACATTAATAATTTGTAATAGCTTCAAACGGCATTCAGCTTTCAATAAAAACTACGATTTACAGGGATTGTTAAAATGTTATAACTAAATGATACAATGGGAGAAACTTAATTTCTCCAATAGTTGTAATTGTTTGACTCTTACAATTGTGAACAGCACGGCAGTTTATCAAGCAGGAATATTTTCCCTTGTAGGATTTATTGTGCGTTTTGCTATAAAAACCGATACTTATTACTTACCATTTCCAAGGAAAAATGGTAGATTCGACACAAATTACTATTTAATAAATTATATGTTTCAGATGACAAGAAATACTAAATAGCTCCAATGGAAACGCTACTACTTTAATGACAGAGGTATAACAATGCATTAAACACTGATGCATACATTTTTCAGGTCAACGAGGATGGCATTCCGATGGAGCATTTACCGAGTGGATTATTTGTACTTGGTATGCAACAGGTTACTATTCTCCAGGATTAGCTTGATCGATGGCTCAGGAGGCAAGCGGCTAAGTGCCGCAGATTAAGAGGTTGCATGGGTGATACCGATTTTCCCAGAATCATGGGCGCCACCGTGGCGTTTCTCGTTATCAAAATGTGCAGGTATTGTGCGGCCAATTCCCACGGAATGTCCAAAATCGAAGGGAATATTAGGTCTCCCGTTTGCGCTCGCGGCAGTCTGTAGATTCCCTCGAAAGGTAATTGGCGCTCCCTCTACGCTCGCCCTTGGTCCCAGTTTATGCGAACGTGAATCGGAATGGCTGGTGGCTCCGAATCGTATTGTTCTGAAAGGATGCCAGCGACGACTTGTTGCGAAAATGAATGATGGAGGGCCATCATGCAAATGCCTCTGGATCCACCTACGCCAGCCCAGCAACAAATGGAAACGGATTTGCTGCTCGGAATTACCTACTTTAAAACTTGCGGCTGCGACTCTGAGTTTTATTCTGGACGGCACCCAAACTGTTTCCCAAAGTTTCTCTTGACTCGCTATTTTTTATATTACGTCTGAAATATCAAATGCTGGCCCAATAAATATAAAAAATCATATAAGTCTAAATATTTACGATATAAATATTCTTTATGCAATTCATTTATTTTTTTAGCGTGCGAATGAAATATTTGGAATATTAGAGCCCAGTGTACAGCACAGCAGTTTATCAAGTAGTATTAAGTTCCCTTGTGGAATGTATCGTGCATTTCATTATCAAAAACTGATATTTAGTACTATTTCCAAGGAAAAATTGCACATTCTATAAAAAATGCTAAATTAGAAAGAATATTTTTGAGATGACCAGCAATGGCTCCAACAGAAATGCGACTTTTTTAATGACTGAGAATAGAATTTGAGAATATTTTTTCTCTCCCTCTATCTTGTAACCATACATGTGGTCAGATAAAATTGGACTGCATTTGTTTATTTTGATCTCGAAAAAAAATAATTTAAATATTGATTTCCTTATATTTTTAGAATATTGGAACAAACAATATCTTGCGTGAAACAAGGACTCGCTATGAATACATATGGATTTGAAATTCTTAGTTATGCTCAATTTACTTTCAAATTGTTTCCTTTAGGAATTTGTGGCCAGTAAATGTGGGCACACGTAATTTAAAAACTTCCTAGAAAGGTTTCGTTGGTGCAAGTAGTGGGAAAATGGGAATTTTTCCAGGGTCACGACTGCGGTCCCAATGAGGTGGTTTCAACAGAGATCACGGTAACATTCGTGTTACGTATTCCTTAGTCTTTATTAAATGCATCAAAACACTGAACAGAATACACTGCTTCGCGTTTTGGTGAAAATTATGCTGCGAAATTTAGCAGATTTCACTGCATATCCATGGAGAAAACGGCTTACTTCTTTAACTCCGAGGATTATTTCATATGAGGAACCATGAAATTAAAATTTTTGCTTATCCAGAAAGTGCGCTGAAGCTCTCATACAATCAATTATCTGAGGTTTTGGAACCACACACTCATTCACAGACGTATTCATTAAAATCAAAGGATTTGTGCAGTATTACACTAAAATTACAGTATCCGAAACCCTGTGCAATAATATCCAACTATTTTGGGAAAAGGAGCTTTCACACTGGAAAATTGTCGTTCACTATTGCAGGCATCGAAAAAGCAGAATCTTTGATTACTCGGCGAATCAAATACACGAATTTCTTTCAAGATATCAGGCTGCATAAGAAAAGCCTGTTACGCATATTAAAAGTATGGTGCTGAAATTTAAGTTTAGATTGTAGGTAGTCATGCTAGCCAAAGAAGCACCAGGAAACGGAAAAAAACATTTCCATATAATATGGATCCCTCTTTTAACAGAGCAAATGGATACTTTCATTCGAAAATATTTAATAAACAACATATTTAAAGCTAAAGCATTATTAAAAATATAGCAGCCGTTTATGACGCTTGAGCACTATTTTTAAGAGAAATATAATTGCCTGAAGATAATATAACCCAGGTCAGCTAGGTTATTTGTAACTTTAGAAGAAGAAAAAATAATTCCATTCGCGTTATTGAAAATTGATGCCTTATGACTATTTTTTATCAACTAATGGAAAGCCTCAACGTACCTTTAGATAATCGGGTAAGATATGTGGAACAGGTGTGAAAGGATGTGAAGAACTCCATAGGCATGAAAATGGAACTGATGCAAGAATTAGGTTGAGTGCTTTGTCAAACTACTCTTAAGATTGTTAGACCGGAGATTGTAAGACCGTAGATAATGATAAACTAACTTTGCGTTCTACTTAATACCTTATTTTCGGCTATGCTGATTAAAATGAAAAATTAAAATTGGTAACTTAACACAAAAATATTTTTCCCAGCTAATTATGATTTTTCTCAGCTTTTCGGGCATGGTTTTGGCACTATCAGGGTATAAGCCAAGATATCCATCTCATATGCCGAAACAATGTGAGACATTCCTGAAGCTTTGATAACCTGGATATATTTTATACGTGAAAACGCTGCGTTGGTACTTTGATTTGAAAGACGCTAACATCAAGGCTGGGGAAAAAATAGCAATCGCCGTGATGCATGAAAATGGCTTCGCCTTGCGCTGCTTGCCCTCCGTGAAGCAACGTTCCGCTCTCTGAACATGGCAATCACTTTGCAACGGGAGACGTCCGTCTATCCAGCGAGCCCGGATCCGTCCCGCCGCTGAGTGACAGCCGCTAGCCTCCGCTGTCCGAGCCCTCCCTCACCGCTACAATTGCGCACTCTTGGCGCTTCCCTCGCCCTTCCCTGCTATCAGGGGCGGCAACCGCAGAGGCCGTCGCCACACCTGGCGCCTCCACACGTCCCTCCGGATAAACCCTTTTCAGGATGCGTGGCAAAAACGGCGGATTGATCCTCCACAGCGCCTATGAAAACTATTGCTGTTGACGTCTGAGGGGAACGATTTGATCCCTGGGATTGAAGACTACGCTAGGATTCCGCGACATCCCTGTCAGATGTGCACACACCTATGCCTCCTCTCTGCATGATTTGAATAGTGTTGGACATCAATGCCAAATAGGCAAGATGCATGAATGGTTGGTGTTCAAGTCTTTTTTACGAATGGTATTGAACGATTATCAATGAACGTGCTTTATTGTTGAACAGTCATCATTTTTAAACACTAAATATCAATACGGCAAAGTAGCTCACTTTGTTGCAATGGTTGAAATTATGCCAGTTTAATGAGTTTATTTACGGAGTGCAATAAAATATAAGAAACCGTGAAATTATGCAAGGAAAAATATTTGATAAATTTATGTTTCCAATTTGCACTTGGAGAAAGGTAAAATTATTCTATGTATTTTACGCTTAGAAAGTCACGTAAATTAGGGTCATTAGTCAAATAAATAAAACGAGCGTGATGCGCCCGCTACCAGCGGGCTTCCCCCGCTCTTTTCAATGCAGGTCCACAGAGGGATAGGCGCGATTCTAATTTTAAAATGTAGAAAAAAAAGGCAGGGTCTTATGTACAAATTTAATTGGAATGGTCATGTACAAATTGAGGTCAGAGGATCTATTAAACACAACATTGGAAGTAATTACACTATCCTCTGTTAATACTTGTTTAGCGTTTTACCTAATATTTACAAAAATATTTTGAAAAGATCTTACCCTAGAGAATGCTACATAAAGTTGGCCATGAGAGAATACAGGGTCAGGCAGGAATAAGCCAGCTCTTTGCAAAGTCTGACCCTGAGGCTTGTTAATAGTCATCGCATAGGAAACCTTAATGTGAAATTGTCTGCGAGTCAAATTAAAAGGCATGGTGGGATCCGACGGCGTTAGCTGTATTCTTGGGATGAGGACAATCTTACCGGAATCGATTATTCTTTTCATCATTTTTTTATCATTTTTTAAAACCAATTTTAGGAAACAATAGCAATATTTAGGAAGTAATATATGCCGTCGCATGTTCTCTGATAAATTCTGTGCATTTTGGTACCTCATTTGTAGAGTTTGGTTGCGTATAAGTTGAGCAAAAGGTATCTTTACAGTGGAAATAATATTGTAGATAAAATAAATAAATTAGTCAAATAAATTAATGCCGGCCAACGCTTTGACACAATGTATGTCACAGCGCATATAATAATATCAGAACGTCACATTGATTGACTCTTGTTGCGACTTAACCTGTTCAAGTGAATTACGATTGCATTGCTCCCCAAATGCTTCTAAAGAAAATCAATTATTTTGAATTCCAAGAAAGCCAAAATCAGTGGAAGAGCAATTTATTTAGATTGATGGTATTTCTTAGAGCTTCTCTGAGTAAGCGATTTTTTCTTTCTTCATTGATTTTCCAGCATTGCCTTCATAACTGCCCACAGACATTAGTAGTCGTTAAACATTACTCCCGTTACTCCGAAAATACCCAATTTTCGTCTACTTTTTCCAATGATAAATGAGTTTTTTCTTTTCTGCTGTAATCTTATTTATGATATGATTCTCCTTATAATGTTACCTTACATTTTTTCTTTCAATTTCAACATCAAAGGGACCGTATGGTTTTTATATTTACTGATTACTACGCCATGCCACAAGAAACGCTCCAGCAGTAACATCAAAAATCATCATCTCAATCGTTTATCCTCTCCCCTCTCAGGAACAAATTCAATTTTTAGTAAATAATTTGATGATAATCTATAAATGGATTTCATTAAGAAAATTTTCAATATTACCACTCGTTATGAAGTGCGTTATTTTTCTAAAGGATACTGTATAGAATTAAAAGACTGCCTTGGAAGAGAATCTTACTGAGAGCAGAAAATCAATAAAGAAGTACACAGAGGATTCTGTAAGACTAATCCATACTCCACGCCAATGTCGATCATTTAGTTCAATTTGTAACTGCAATTAGTCTCATAAGTAGGAGGACATCGTAGCGGTAAAATTTCATGCTCAAGGTTTTTTGGTCATCTTTTAGTGAGTCTTCTCATAAAATTCGATATTAAATCATGAGATTCCTAATAGAAGTTTTTTCAGACAGCTCTTCTCCCCGATTTCCTTTTCATTTTTTTATAGTAATTAATAAGTTTTCAATTTATCACACATTGAAATTAGTAAAACTAAAAGACAGCTGATGTTTTATATATTCTTTCTCGAATACCATTTTATTATTCGCGAAATAATCCCTAGAGGACGGAATGATTCCAGGGTGAGGCAGTTTTTCGAGACCTAATATTGTATAGTTAATAAAAAATTTTGCTTCATAGTAAATAAATCGATAGTAATCAAATTTTTAGAGTGAAAAACATTACTTTCTGACTAGATATTATGATTTCAAAATCACAGAAAAATTAAACGAATGCGTCCACGCATGCATATAATATGTTATGGTCAAACGTTTTCATACTCAGTCAGTGCTCAGAAAGAATTTATAATAAATCTGCTACTGAAGCGATTCAATATAACTAGGCAGTCCAAGTATAGCAGCCCATGGAGGTTTTTCATATAAAAAAGATGATAGGTTCGAAATTGCATAATACGACCTTCTGGTCATGTGAATCTCGACTTCCAATCGAGTCCACCCGAGGCTGAGTATGCACACGACTCGCCCAAATGACCCATATGCCGCGGATTATTTCCCAGCCAGCGTGGAGAGCTCTTTTTAATGCGAAAGTGATTGAATGCCACTCAGAGATTCCGTCAAGCCGCGAGCCGAAGTCCCCGCTGGCTGGTGAGCCCGATCGCTCGCCAAATCGCATTCATCTCAATTGATCCACGAGGATTCAATTCGTCTTCATTGACTGCCAAAAAATCCTTCGTCCCTTTCCTCGCGTCCTCTCCACTCACATTTCTCGACGGGTCGGGATCAATTCGTCATCACTCCTCAATCAATTGGACGTCGGAGCGCACCATTTAATATCGGACCCCACCCCACTCTCTCCCCCTCCAATCCTCTCTTCCACCCCTTCCTTCCAGAGTTATAAAGGATATCATTAGAAATAAATTATCGGTGGTTCTAAAAATTGAATAATTTTAGGATGATTGTATTCCATTTTGATTCTAATCGCACATGAGATGATAGAACTAGTATTTCCTTCTTTGATTCTGGAGAAAAGTAAAAACTCATTGGTGTTCTGGAGAAAAGTGTAAGCCCAAAGCCCAAATTTATAGGTTTTACATCAATGTTGCATGACTGCGCTACCCATACTCGCATTCGCGATCAACTTAATTCGACAATTAACTTACGTACCTACGACAGTGGGCTAGAATAGAAAAAAGCTGGCCAAAAGTAGCTAGAGTCTAAGTTATTAGTAAATTAACGAAACATTTTACAAATTGTGTATTGTAAATGTGCAATTTAACTTATTTAGGATTATGTTGGCCAAAATGTTGTTTAGAAGGGCGATAACAATTAAAATAGGCGAATGTGATGCGGGAAGCAAACTCTACAGGGGCACGCGTATCTTCTCCTCAGGAAATATCAAGGGAAAAATAGAATTTTTTCTACTGCTAACAACGTTAAAGCTATCAAATAGTTTTGCATGAGGTAAATTTTGAGCCAAAAAGTCAACTTTTCTGGTATGTTTCACCCGATTTTTTCTAATCTTCTAATGTTCTAATCCTTGTGTCGGGCTTCCAATGCCTCTTCGGAAAGCTGCCCAATAGGAAGAATGTCATATTTCACGATTCCCGCTCCATGTATAAAAACTTTGTGAATAGTTCCCTCTCTATTTGCTAAGACGACACTATGTAAATCTTGACTAGTCACTGTCGTTGTATCCATAACTGAGCAACTACTCTGTGGACGTCCTTCGGCAATTCGACAAGGAATACTGAAAGGAAACTGACTCGGCTAGAAATGAGCGAGCCAATCGCTTAGACGACTTATTTTGGGAAAATTAAATTTCTAGATTGGAAAAATTTGCACGTGTTCAAAGTAAAAGAACAAATCTGGGGACACAAGTGGGCAGCCGCCGAGTGAAAAGGGCTAGGAAAGCGCGCGAACCGTTAGGTTTATTACCGTCCGCACGCGGCCTCCGCGCGAAGACCCAAGGGTAAAACCGTCAGATAAGGGTACATACCATAAAGTCACCGCAAATAATAAGTAGTTGAGTGCAATGCAACATAAATGTAAACCAGTGGCAGAGACCATAATAATTTATAATTTTAATATTGAAGAAATACTAGCTAATAATTTCACTGTCAAAAACTTGAATCAAAAAGACATTAAAAAATATCAGGTAATCAGTTCCATCGAAAACCGAACTATCATCATTCTTACATGGGTAGCAAAAAAAAATTGCGGACTACAACTAGGAATCATTTTAAAAATTTTGCTTAACTTCGAACTGCTTCTCGCTACAATGGAAAGTAAAATCTTTTTCGATGGATGCGACGAACACTTATTGAAGTCACAACGAAACGGAGGCGGGTGCAAGGAGGTTTTGGTTCCCAGGAACAAGCAGGTAACTATATCCTCTTTTAAAGCGCTTCTGACGTTGAACAGATCAATCCAGTGTTATAGTGGATGTTCACTCGACACTCTCTCTAGGACAAATGACGGATGTGGTACGCAAAAACAACCGAAAAACCCTAACTAAGAATTCCATTTGTCGGAACAAGTGGCGGTAAGGGTCGGCAAAAAGAGACAAAAAAGTGTAAAAAGCATAACATGGGATAGCTACCGATGAATTAGGGGAAGTAGAAAAGAGTCATTACTGGTAAGGTTGTAAAACCAGCATTGTCGGGCCAGTAAGTACGGAGGGTCGCAAATCCTCAACCATTCGGCGTGGGCGCCTGTCGCTGCACGTGCATGACCTTCCTAAACCCCTCGACCGCAGCCTGCCCATGATGCTTTTGGGAAATCCGAAATTCTGAGAAAATCCTTTCAAATATATTTTAGCCATAACTCTGCCGAGGAACCTTCCAATGACCTAATCGTAGAATTGCCAGTCACCAATATAGCAAGAAATTGTTATTTGCGACAAGATGTTCGTTGAATTTAGCCATTTACAGTAGGTATAATGTGCAAAAACAATATGACAATTATTCATAAAATATGTATTCAAGGGACAAATGTCATTGGACTTTTAGTATTCCGTCGTCTTTATGCACGGATATCATATCCTTTCTTCGCTTAGTCCCGCCGCCGTTTCGTGGCCGCCACAGTGGACCGTGCGGCCGGTGTGGATTCACAGAAATATGGTTGTTAAAATTAGGATCGCAAGTTATCGCAAAAACTGCATTCTGGACATTATTCTATATGCTTTTGTCTATCTCACAGTGCAAATAACTCCGTGTATTCTGATGTATAAACAAACGATAATTGCCGTTAAAAATGAAATTCAATGAAAAATCAACACAGTTTTTGAAAAATTATAAAAATATGAATTAACAAGTAAAATCAAACAAACACTGTCTATATTCATTTTATGAAGACCAATTTTATGGATAAAAATACATCGAAACCAATATTCGTAACAACGACACTGTAATGAAGCTACAAATTTAGCTATTTTCAACGGAAAAAATTTGGTCGCTAAAATCACTCCGACATGCTCTACTTTAAACAGCTGTAAAAATTATATTAACGTATTACATGCTCTGTATGGTATCCTATATTATAGAGTACATGCTTAATAATGAATATCAACTGTTTTTGGTTGATTTGCGCTAACTTCATTTTTCGACTTTTGGCCAGCTTTTTTGGATTTTGGCCCACTGTGCGACGGTGCATACTACATCGTAACGATGCCATAATAAAGTACTCACTCTGCTGGAGATTAAACCCGATGGTTTCAAAGGATAGGTAAAGGTAGAGCTCACTTCCGACTAAGACGCAGGCGCTTGATTGTCCCACATTTAGGCCAGCATTGAGGTCAGTTCCTTTTTCTGGACCACCTCACACTTGGAAGATTTTTGTTTGGGAGTGTCTGAAAGGCTTTTAACGAGATTTGATTCCAATATCTTCCTGTCAGTAGTTCAATGATTTACCCAATTAACCACCACAATATCCCTTTATTTTAGCTCTAGCATGTGAATAGTTCTGGCTCCTGTTTTTCTCCACTTAAAATCTCAGGTATGTGGCGAAGAAATGGCACAGTATCAGTCGGATGAAGAGTATTCCGACTCTTCCTCGTCTCATCCACGTGGTTTTCGATGATAATTTCCTCTCTTTCCCTCCTGATCCTTCCCATTACGACACCGGCCTTCCTTCAATAGCGTGAAAAACCTCTTCCTTTCACCAGGAGACAGACGGGTTTGAATGGTCCACCGTCCGGCTTCCACGTGCTCACATCAGGGGGCCCTGGAAGTTGTTGAGCTAAGATCATGGGCTGCGAGTATTAGTAGCGGCATCATGTAACGTTGACGGAAAACCTACAAATGACTTAGAGGACTTTTTACTTTTCTCCAGAAACAAAAAAGGAAATACTAACGGTGTCATCTCACGCACGAATAGAAATGCATGCGTAGATAGCAATGAAATATGATTCGGATGAAATCCTCAAGTTGATTGACGTCAGTTGGAAGGGGAATAAAATTTATTCTTTTGAACACGAAAAGTAAGGATTAAGAAAATAAAGTAATAAAATAAATAGTAAAAAACGATGAGCGATTACAGCGACTAATTTGAAACTGCCGTACCTACATTTTTTTCACCTATTAAACGTCCAAGATCCCTAAAACAATTATTCTGGTTATATATAATTTCGGATGGAATTTCATTTGAAGTCGTATTTTTCGTGGAGTTCTCGTCTCCCCTGGATCTAAAAATATTTCAGGATTTTATCGGAGAAGAGAGGGGAGACAGCATTTAGAAATTATTCGGGCACAGTGTGTTCCCAAAATTTATGAGCCAGTCTCTGTTGCTGTAAAATCCTTAATCTCTTAATCCACCTCGCGAAAGAGCGTGAGTAATAGCGCTATACAGAAAACACTTGTAGCAGTTATCTCGTATCCAATCGTTATCTATCTCTACGGGTAACATACACTTTGTCGCAATTAAGGGCTGTCATCGCAATGTTTCACGTAGACCATATGATACGAATAGCTGAGCTTTGGACTCAGTTGACGATATTCATTATTAAACTTGCATTAAGGCTTATTACAAAAGAATTTTCCATAGAATCCTCATTTACGGATTCAGTTCACCAGTCTATGAGCATCTCTCTTCTTGAGTTTCAAAAGAGATGCCTGTGATGACAATTAAAATTAACGACTACGCAAGAGAAGATAGATTCATCCTGGTGACATCTCACTCACGACGGTACCGGATTTAGTCCCAGCGATATGATACACACTGGGCGCACGACGAAAGTGACGTCCTCGGGATGAAAAGATTCCGGGTCGAAAAAGGCTTAAGAGCAGAATAGTCGCGGGAATCCCCTAGAGAAGGCGATAGAATACCGTCGACGGAGACGGCGGTCTGAGCGCGGGAAATCTCACGACTTAACCCCGCAGCGTCATCTGTCATCGCCGCTATCGCGATAAAATGAGTATAATCGCGAGAGGGAGGGGAGAGAGAGAACGGACTCCGGGCGAGCGAGGAACTTACGGCGGCATGACAAGGTAGATCGGGGGTTGGGGACCAGCTGCGTCATGCCCAGCCTAGGGAAGAAAATAAAATAAAAAAGGGACTAGTCTCCTCACGCATACATGCACCAAGTACGTCGAAAAGGTAGGTACCGTCACCACCGCCATTCACGTGACCCAGTGGATGGACCGTCTGGCTGTGAGGACACAGAGACGGGTGCTTGGCTCACGTGACGAGGAAAACTAATCCAACAGAAGGGAGTGTGGAATGAAAAGAAAAAGGGTTGGGAAAGAGGTATTACGCACTCGGTGATGACCGTGGGGGGGAGGGGGGGCTGGTGCTGTGCTTACGCGCTGCTCTGCGGGGGATGAGGGAAGCAGACAAGATCGCTGTCGAGATGTTGTCGAGGTGTTCGGTTGTAGAGGAGTTGGAGAGAGCTCGCGTGAAAGATTGGAAGCGGAAGTGGAGCGTAGCTGGGGATTTGACGAAGCAATGGAGGCGACAGGGTGAGAGAGAGAGAGAGAGTTCGGATGAAGTATAAAGGAGAGGTAAAGAGAGAGAGAGAGAGGAGGAGAGGCAAGGGAGAATGGAGGTGTCGGCACTGAAACTTCCGGGTCAAGAGGTCCAAGGGTCACTTTTCATGAGTCTCATCAAACTCGTAAGTGAGATGAAATCGGGACTAGGCACACGAGAGGACGAAGACGAGAGGTGGACAGGCAGAGCGGAGAGGAGAAATATTGCTTTTTTATTGGGCTCGGGGAAAGAGTTTACGACCAAACGAATATCCCGAGGAAATACATTCGAAAATAAGACAAGTTTTAAGAGCAAAGTACGTGTAAGGAATAAACTGAATGGCAAAGGCAATTTCAGAGCGAGCAAGTGGCTTGAGAATGAGAGATTTACAACATCAAATAACCAATATGTAGGATATTTCCATCTAACGCTTAAAATAAAGACATGATGTGACAGGTAATTCCTGATTAGTACTGCTGCTTGCAAATTATCTCTGAGACATCTTGCGTGCCTTATCAAACCGTGGATACGTACAAAACCCACATTACAATTTGGGTGGGAAGCAATGCATTTCTACCGTTTATGACATTCATTAATAGTAAGGCTAGAAATTCGAAATTCAACCAAACGCAATAGATTAATACATTGCACATTAGCTCAAATTCCCAGTTGACGCATTTACTTATGAAAATGCAACTAAACTACGGAAACAATAAATGCTAGTTACTTTTTAGGTGAACGCATAAAGATAAACGTGGCCTTTAGGATTCTGATTTAATATTCTTTATTTAGGAGGCACCGTTTAACAAATTATTACGATTCAATTGTCACATTTCCCAACATGTACATGAGTCCAATATTCAAATCAGAATAATAAAATTATGCATCTTACGTTATTTTTCAGTGACAAATATTGAGATGAGTGAGGAAAAAATATGAAACATGCATTAAGTTGAAATCAGTAGTGCAAAATGTTGTCCCTCCTTGTCAAAAGGTGCAATGAATCAAGTAGAGAGATTGAGTCATCGTATCCAATTTTATCCAATCAGCTTAATGCTATTTTATCGTATTAGTTGGTTTAATCCAAATAGAATTTAATTTGGAAGCAAATTCAAAAGAAATAATTTGTTCAAATATTTTATAGAAATTTTTAAAGCAGTACCAATACGTTTTGGCGTGATACGTCATTTCCCCTTCAATAAATTGCATTTAGTAGAGTATTCCATCTAAATATTCATTGCTCAACCTAGTACAGCAGTGCAGTGCAACGTTAACAGCAACATCTGATCCCTCACTTTACAACAGCTAGAACTTAAGATTAAAGCCATAAAATCTCAAATGATATCGAGTGTCGAATTAAAAATTCGATACTAAATGCCTTCGTGACCTTTTTTTTAAAATTAATTTGGAAATATTTCTCAGCTCAAAAAGTTCAGATGTTAAGACGAAAATTAAACATTTCCATGAATAGACTAGAAAATGCAATCCTCATTGTGATTAAACAGCCAATGATGTAGCGTAGGTGAATGTAGCATCATCGCGGGGAAGAAAACGGCACTTGCTGGGCTGTTTCAATCACTCAACTAAATATAATTGCCAAATGTAGGTTTTTTTCCGATTTCTGTCAAAATGGAAAAATAAATCCTCTTAGATAATAACCCGCCGGTTGAATTGATTAGAAGGGGAGCATTAATTTTTTTCAATTTCAAGATTTTGGGAAAATATGCAAAGTTATTAAGATTTCCGAGTTTATATGCACGGAAGGCTCTAGAATAAATATTCAAATTTTAGTTTTTAAGTTCCTTTAAGAAATATGAATTGAATTTCCTTGTGGATAGACCGTTTTTCTCCCGACCTGGGAGCCCGTGGTTCAAATCAAAGTGAAGCTCCGCTCAACCTCCTGAATATTAGATGTCAAACGTCAGTGACAAATGAAGAGGTGATATCCAGCCACATCTCTTGAGATCAAATCAATGGTTAGCGATATTACTTGGTGGAATCTTGACATGATGGATAAAAAGTCAATTGTTTTGAAAAGGAAGGGTTGACAAGGGTGGTTTCAAAAATCCGTGTGGAATACAACAAAGTTTAATTTATATCTATCTCTCAACATCAATCGCAGGTCAGAAATAGCGAGTGAATTTAATTTGTTCATGTCTAATGAATTTAGTATTAGAAAAATATCATAACATATGGGAAATAGGGTCAACAAAATAATCAATTGAGCACGTTGTGTTGAATTAATATACTTAAATAATGGCCATCCAAACAAATACATTAATAGAGTAAAATATTCTGATCCTTCTTAAGTAATATTTTCAACTTTAAGATTTTTGAAAGAAATGCTAGGCAACTGGGAAGAACAGGTTCACTAGTAAAAACGACCTTCATTTGAAGATGGTCCCGAACTTTTGTTTATTTATTTTCAGCAGAATTTCCACTTTAAGTTCCATGGGCCTATAACCTTAAGGAATTCCTAAGCCTTCTCTTGCAAAAGGGTACATCTCAGCACGCGCTCTTTTTATTTGAGAGGAGAACAACAGCGACGTACTCCTCGTCGCCTTGTCCCCATTTCCTGGAAGGAATGCGGGATAAGATTTTTGAACCCTGCAATCCCATCATTGCGTCCGTTACAGAATCTTAACTCCATTGCAGCCTTCTTACCTCACCCTCTTCTCCTCGACTCCTCATCACGACTGAGCGTGATATGAGGCGGAGCTGAAATGGATTCTCTCGCGCTAGTCGGGCGACCTTTGGGAGCTTCATTCTCTGCAACTGCGTCTTCCCTTCAAAATCCACATTCCCAAAACCTCTAAGGATTATCACATAAAACTGGTCTTACTCATTCTTTCATGCAGTATTAATTCTTTCGAAGCCGATTTTTGGTCGACGACATCAATGTACTTCGTCTCTTTGTATTTCGACATTGAACGCAATTATTTTCGCAATGCATACATATTACGGTATTATACTAGTGCGAGAACCTCTAGTGAGCAGTCTTTAAACACTTACAAATAAAATTAAAACTGTTCGGATTTCACGCATAGCATGCAAAAAAAAAGTATTCCAGATTTTCATTATTTTTCAGTGATTACTTATAAAATGGCATTGAAGAAATCATTATCTGAAGTCTACTTCTTTCCTTGAAACTAAAAATAATCTGAAATATTATTTATGTAGACAGGAAAATAACCCTGATTTCTTCATCGCATTGTGAAAAATGAGTTTTTGACTCATTCTAGTTTTTAAGTGTTCTTTGAGACAGCATATGGAGACAGGTTTAGAACCAATTTTTGATTTCCATAGCTAAATTTTAACTGTCATACTAGAATCGATGGTAAATTCGTATTATTACCGTATTAAGAACTAAATATTTCTTCTTAGAAACGGACAACATTTTTCTATTGATATATAATAATATTTAGGATTTAATGAAATCAATCTCAAGTAGTTAAATAAAAAATGAGATAACCAACAGATATAGGAAATTGGGGTGAAATACATTGCACTTACGAATCATGAAGACATTTTCAAAAGTTATATAACCCCATTTTAGGCTCATTATGTACTGCATGAATGTCGAGGTCTTATCTTCACCCATAATATGTAATATCTACTTTAAGTTCACGACTAAAGTCAAACAACTATCATCATCATTAGTCAACAATCCTAAGATTGGTTTGACGCACCTCTCCATTTCTCTCTCCTATCCGCTAATCTCTTCATAGCTACATATTTATTCTCTTTTACATCCTTTATAACCTGTCCGATATAACTCATTCGGGGCCGTCCCTTGCCCTTTTTCCCTTCCACTTGTCCTTCAACGATTGTCTTCATCAGACCATCGTGCCTCAAAAGTACAACTATCAAGTTCAAAACAACTATTAGAATAGCATAACATAATTTCAAAGTATAAAGTGTAACGAATGCGTTACTCGGACAGATATATGATTACGATGCTGTTTTTTGGGGGAGAATGTACAGGAGTTTTTTGTCGAGTGTTATCTCTTTTGTCTGACAATAATATGCTTTTGTTGACAGGATTGAATAGGACTCTCACACTAGTTCCAGTACGAAATATTTGAATGCGATGGGGACAACAAATATTTTTTTTGTTTTACATGAATTACTTAAGATCGCATATCATGGATGAAATAACTTTAACGAACAAGGACGTGGTTACCCTCCAAGAAAGGCTTGAACTAACCATATCTCTCGGGATTTAAAATTTTAAAAATATACCGATATAAGTCTGAAATAAAGCTAAATAATGAGTACTAATTAAGGAAACCATAAGTCATTATAACCTCATATACCGAATTATTGGTGTGAAATAAAAGTTATGAGAATATGAATATGAGTTGTTACGAATATTATCAATTAAAATTACTTGGAATATCGTCTTACCTCGATGCTTCCCAGGTGAACGAAGATTTGAAGACCTGGGCAAAGGTAACTGGAAAGGGATGATATACTGAGAAGGAAAATTGAAAAAAATATTAATTTATCTCTCGTAGCAAAGATTGTCAAATAACTGTAATGCATGTAATCACAAAATACATAATAATACCGATACATCGCTGATTATTATGGCTCGGTTATGATAAGAAATACTTGTATTGGTTAGTTATTTGTACTCATAAATGACCATTCCATTCATTGAAGACGGCATCGTTAGATTTAATGACGCCAATGAATTGAAGGATGAATGCTAACATTATATTAAAACTATGATGTAAGGAAGGACGCATGCGAAACCGTTAATAAAAGGTTACCAAAGTGAAATAATAAACAAGCATCAAAATTTCCCTGATTCTGTGCCTTGTACAGGTTTTGAATTTCTGCCGCTGAAATGTTGCTACCTGGTAACAAAAATGTATGAATAATTTTTTTCCTTCCCTACTCACAATAACTGCTTTTAGCAGGTAAATACTTATTTTATCATTTAGATTTTATTGTCCTTATTCTACTGCAACTATTCAAATGCCAGCTTCAAGACATTTCCTTTAACTTACTTCATACTGGTAGGAATAAATAGCAGTATGAGTTTTCAAATGTGCAGAGAAAATATGTCACGGCCTAAACGGCATGAAATAATACAGCATTTCTAAACTCATAGGCTGAAGGTTGTGCCAAACTCCATCCATCAATGAATTTAGCCCATCTATTTCCGACACTAGAGGGAATTCACGTGGACAGTCACTTGGATCCATTTCTCTCCATACCAAACCACCAGAGAAGAAAAGAACTTGAAATATGTGTCTATCGGAACGGGAAACCACTCTTAATTTTCGGCGGGAGAAAGCTTTCGCTGTGCCCGGTCGATAAGGTGGTACCACCATTCTCGCGTGCAGGGCGCCATCGAACGGTCTACGGGGTGCCGCACCGTGGTGACGACAAGCGGGCTACTCCTGAACCACACCGAGAAGGGGCGCGGCAGCCACGGCGCATGTCGGGTGTGGAGAGTAGTAAGGGAAGGGAGCAACGTGTAGCGTCGACGGAGCGAGGGTGCGGGGTCCGAAGCGCGGGAGCGGTGGCCGATTGAATATGAATGACCAACAGATGAAAGACGAAAGACGCACACGACCCTCTCAATATTCCGCCAACTTTTAAAGGGATTCTTAGAAGTTTTTGAGGGAGAAATTTCGTTAGCGGGCCCATCCACTAACTTCATCGGTTTTAAGTTAAACTTTGATGAAAAGGAAAAATTCATTATTCATCCAATTCAAGCTTCTGTTGCTCACAGTCTTCATTAGCCATCACATTATTTTCCATGTCACTTTCCCATTATCTTGAATTACATTGGCGTTCCTTCACCATTCTTGATAGCCCCATTTTGGTAAACAGCCGGCAGCATTTTAAGTATACCTTTGCTACTATTTTCAATGCTGCCATTAAAGCCAGTCAATACTTTGAAAGAGTCTCCAATGCAAGATGATAACATACCTTTTACCTACTTAAGTAAAAAAATCCAAGAATTAAAAGAACGAAGTAATTCACATCTGATAGACTTTGGGAACAAATTGCCTCTGACTGATCCAATAATTTATTTTCACGTGGGAATTACTAACTCCATTCACAATTAAAGATATCATGGATTTGGGCACATATGTAAGAAGCGATTTTAAGATTATAAGGGCTGTTAGAAAGTAATAGGATGGAAAGTTCTGCTTAATATCAAGTACTTTTTTGGGACGATAAACGTTATATCATTATTTTTATGTGAAAATAAAAACATATCCGAAGAGTATATATGCATTTCTATTTAATTATGGGCGTTTGATTATTAACCAGTTAATTATTACAGAAAATGAATATGAGCAATATTCGAACAATGCCAGGATCACTAAATAGAATGCCAGGATCACTAAATGGAATTCACACATTAATAGGGAACAAATAAATACTTGAAATTTGCACCTATCTCCACTTTTTAACATTTTTTCACACGAATTTATCGCGGCGTAGATTTTTTTGGGCTAACAATTCTTTGAACTTCCATCCCCATCCCTTGTAATAAAATTATTACCTCATTCGTCACCAAAATAGCCTTCATTCTGCCATCAAAAATATCTTTGCAAACAGCGATCATATTTACTGAGATGTAACATAGAGTAAGTATACTCTATGGATGTAATTTCATACATTGAATGTTACGATGAAACTCAAAACCGGGCTTAGTAATATTAATGATCAATGATGGCTTGATACAAATTGAAGCTTTTTTCAGTGATAATAACTGAATTATAATTTATATCATGTTAACTGCTGTATCCTGACGAATATTTTATCCACTCAAGTTTACTCTGGAGTTCTTCATCAGAAAATACTTTTTTAATTCTACTACTAAAGGAATTATTTCCTAAAATATTATGCGGCAACCTCCACATTCTTCAATATATATCTGCGTGTACTCCCCCTAAGATGAGTCCAGCGGACAAGATTCCAGGAAAATTGATTGCATTGCATAAATTGTACATCTGTTTCCGTAGCAGGAAGATAGGGCAACGTTCATCGCAGTTGATGATCAAATGGAAAACACAAGGGGGGAGTTAAAACTGGGACAGCACGTGCGTTCCGGTGAGGGACGACAGTCGGAAGGAGGAAGAGCAGAGAAGGATATGGTCAAAATGTGAGGGTGGGAGTCCATTGCGGGCGGCGAGGAAGATGTCAACGGGGAATTAGAGAAGGGAAGAAGAGTGGCTCGTGCCGGGGAGGAGGAGGTTTGGGGGGCGGAGGAACAAGGGTTTTTCGGACGTCCGCAAAGCGTGTTGGCTCGCCCTTCTTCGTTCGGAGGAAGTGGAGCAAGGAGTGAGTGAGGGTGGCGGCGGAGGGCGTCGGACTCCGCTGCGTACATGTTGCCTTTTGCGGTGAACAAGAAGTGGCTCCATCCTACCGCGCATATTGTGCAACAGCTGCCGCGAATGGTCCGAGGATCGCACCTGCCCCTTCTTCCCCGGTCTTCTCAATTGGAGGAGAGGGAAGAAAAGCAAGGAATACAACACCCCTCTCTGCCAATGCATGCACTCTTACCTCTTGTTCCTGTCGCCGCTGCTATAGGAGAAATTTGCGATGCCGGGGTAAGGGAGAGGAAAAGATATTGTTGTGCCTCTCGGTCCCCGTTTCCATGACGCACGATGGAAAATTTCGGTGACATATTTCTGGAGTGGGGAGAATATAAAAATATGTATGGTAGCAGAAGCTCTTCCAATTGGAAGAAAGGTTTCGGTGGATTCGAAAAAATAAGAAACGACTCCGCGCATGGAGACGTCCCGAGGCATATTTCTGGGCGACCAGGTGCTGTTGGAATTTCGAAGAGCCATTCGAAGGGTTGCATCGCCAAAATGTGCGTCCGTTTTGGCTTCTCCACCGACGCTGCCTGCCCTCAAACAGAAAAGAGACCCGCGGTCCGTGTGCTTTGAATTTCTTGAACAGGCACGAAGGAAAGCAAATTCTGCATTATTCAGGGAAAAGTATTTCCGCAAATTGAGCTTTAAAAGGGCTTTTTAATTTTCTCTATGTCCCCTTTGAAATATTTTTTTAAAGAAATGAATGTCTTTGGATGGACTACTACTATCAAAGACACCCAAATTCATTTCCTTCAACTGCAGTTCATAAAAAACTACCATATATTTCATAGTGCTTCGCGACTAATAAAATTCACGATTAAGCTAAAAATATTCTAACGACATACGAAATATTTATGATGACATCAGAAAAAATGCATTGGAATATTCTCATTATAATTCCTATTGCAATAGCCGCTGAACACAAAATATTTAAGGCAAAAATATTTCTGCAGCTATTTGAGACCTTTCGATGACTTCTTGGTGTCATGGTCGCACGATATATCTAGGTTTCCACATATCCTAGTATCCAATACATGTAGTACTTCATTCTATAAAATATAAGATTTTCCAAATGTTAAGGAAACTATAAGGTCACGTGAATTGCTGTCTTCATGGCTTTCGCAACCATAGCTGAAGAAAAATCAAGGCCTACATTTAAGAACTAAAATTGTGTTAAGGAGAATTTAAGGTTGCATTAAATTACAAGGTGATGGTGGAAGGAAACATTACCGGAAGGATTGATAAAAAATAAATGGTGATCAAAGTTCCCAGAGACTCTTCCTGGTGCTATGGGAAAATCATCACCTTTACTGACCAGCGATCGGTCCCCCAGCACCCAGTTGCTAACCGATTCACCCGAACCACTCAACACCAGCACGCCACTCCTCAATCCCGGCACCACAACGGCGAAAAGTCGTGGAGAGGGTTCACTCACGATCACGGGCGTGCTGTAAAGGGTAGAGAGGAGGTGAATGGAAGTGGCAAGTCAAAAGAAATGAGAGGCCGAAGACAAAAGAGAGGCGGGGCGAAATCGCGCCGCGGTTTAATGAGTTTCCGGAGCCGAGGACGGAGCGCAAGGGCAGTGGGAAGTCGGATCCGCCGAACGGGCGATCACTCAGACGCACTCCAAGTGCGAACACAATGAGGCATCGAGAGGTGCGGGAGTGGGGCGGCGACAGGGGAGGAGTGGAGCGGGAGAGAGCGTGGGGGGGAAAGTGACATTGACGTCAGGGGCAAGTGGGGATTGAATGTGGGGGCAAGGAGGTGAGTTGGAGGCGGGAATTTCGGTCTATTATGATGATTCCGTTCGTATGATACGTTTCATAGTTCCGGTTCTGCTCCTCCAACTGCCTGCAGTGAGCTGAAGCATGGAAAATGAAAATTCAGAGGATTAAACCACAACCGAAAATGTGAATAATGTGTGATGACTTTTGCGGATGGTCAATTGATGTATTCTATTTTCTAGAGTAAAACGGGCATATTGCAGAACAAGTTAAAACCAAAATTCTATTATTTTCAGGATAAAATGTCCACTAATACTTTAAATATATAACTATTGTTCATCTTAATTTGACTTCCATAATTTTTCATACACATATTTATCTTTGCATGTGACCAGATACTCTCAGAGGCTTTACGCTTTGTAATGATCTATGGGGATATTCATCCCGCTGAAGTGACACGAAAAATTAAACTAACAAATAATAACATGTTAAACGCATACCGATTTTTTCATCGTAATTATTTAAAAAATCATTATCAATTTTAATCATTTCATTCTCCAGGCTAACTGCTCATTTTGCACGATTTGGAAAGAAAACTCCATTATACCATTTTCTCGGTTTATGCCAATGAATCGTTTATTTCGAACGATTCATTGAAGAGGGAAACAGCTCTGATGGTGGTACGGAGTCGAAGATGTAATCGGAAGCTGAAGAGGGAAGGCGAGTGAATAGGTGACGGGGCCGAATGGGGCTTGATGGGAGCGCTCGTGAGGGTTTGGGAGGGCGAGACGGAGAGGGAGAGAGAGGAAGCCAGCCAATGAGCTCCGGAGTCGAGAGGCTGTCAACGGCGAGAGTAAGTACTACCTGCATATGCATTTTACCCTCGAGTCTGAAAGCCTAAAGAACATTTTCACCAATTGTAAGGGCGAGGAGTCACTCATGGGTGAGGTGTATTTAACATAGGCATGGGAAATGCGAAATGCATCTGACACTCGAAGATTATGTTAGAATCTATTATTATAATTAGAAACACCAGAGAAAAAGAGGGAATAAGAGAAACTAGCAGTATCAGAAAGACAAAATATTGATTTATGGAACATTTTTTGGCAGGAAAGATCAGATCATTGTTATTACTGGGGGCTATAGCTATTGGGACTTACGATAGTCTTATATATATGTGGTTCTTTTTCACAATGCTGTATGCGGTTCCACGATCACCAATACCCATCAGAATGGAAAATAATGTCAAATCACTTGTGTTTTTCTGTAAAAATGCATTCCCACAGCTTTCACAACGTAACGCTACCAAAAACACTAACTGCATATTTAACACGGGTAATCATGCAATTGATAACGAAAACTAAAAAGCTATTTAATTGGGAACTTTGCCGCTCAACAAATTTTTACGCCTCAGATTGAGAAATTAAGTCATTTAATATCAGTAGCAATTAGAGTGAGTTTTAGAGATTTTGTTTCCAGGAGAGAAATCCTTTCCAACTTCTCGTTAAGGTTGACACTAATTAAGTTGACAGCGCTCGACACCCTACAGTGCGTAAGATATTATTCCATCAGGCCTTGCCGCCCGTCCTCCAGCCGCTCCGAAATGTGTTGGCCACTTTTCAGCGCAAGTAGAGTGGTGATGGCGAGCATGTGATGACCAGATGCGGTCGCTGAAGGAGGGCAAAGAGGTTAACGATGGGCGGAGTCGAGCGGGGCCTCATCTGGGACAGACAGCGACGGGGCAACATAGAGAGGTAGGATGTAAGCTCAAAGGAAACAAGCCTCAATACTGAGCTATACTTACACCTTTTCAACTTCTATGGGTAAGGTATGACGCCAAACCCATCAACGTATAATAACATTTTTTTTAATACTTTGGAAATATGGTTCCCACATTGTTCAGAACGGATCTGCATGAAAACATAGTATCAATGAAAATTGATCAATCAATTGCATCACCGACTTATGATACGTAAAGTACTTTTTTTGAATCCCAGTGTATTTATTTTTATTTTTTACAACTACATCTCAATTGCTGCAAAATAATTTTTTATCTTATCCATATAGGATCGGATACAATAATAATATTTTACGCGAAAGTCATTTTTCATAGCGTGGATATATTTTGCATGAGCTGCGTGGTTCTCTTATTTCACCAATTTACCTCCCTAAGAAATAAGATATTTTTTAGCATTTTAAACTAGCGCGTATCGTAGATGCTCTTCGCAAGTTTCGCGCCGTTTATCTCTGATTTGCAACTAGATGACATATATAATTACTGTAGACCATGAATGGACTATGAAATCTGTATTAACTTTTGCCAAGTCTGATCAGTGACTTAATTGCCATTATTTCAACGCTTTTCAACTCCGCAAAACATTTTTAACAGGTGCATCGATTAAAATGGTGAAAATACTATTTTCACCGAAGTGCGTGCTTATGCTACCATAGTGTAACGATACTAATGATGCTATGATATAACGCATAGCAATATAAAATGTAATGTAAAGATATTTCCAGATTTTCGCAAATATGACGGTGGTTGTGTACTTTGAGTGGCAAAATTAGTTTGATTTTTTTCTCTGAAATTCAAAACGACCACAGCAGTACTACTCCAGTAAATATACGTAAAAATGAATGCAATAAAATTTTACCGAGATCAGGAAATTCGATCAAATACATGACTTGTGAAAATGAGTTTTTTTGGGGGGGGGGGGGGGGAGTAATGGAATTGTTGGATAATAGGTAATAACGTATGAAGGAGAGTGGCGGGTATGGAAAAAGTCGATTTACAGAGACTTCATCGTATTTCACCCTTCGCCCCCTTAACCATTGTGGGGAAAGGGCACACTGTGAGGGGTAAACGCAATGGACTTCCTGCAATGATCCCCGGAGGTGATTGATTGGGTTATAATGGCACTCATTGCATACATTGGAACACCACGGTTCGTTACTCGGCAATATTCTCCCTCACTCGACGTCATTTCCTCCCCACAGTCTTTTTCCTCCCTCTACTGGCAAAGGCATGCTCTAGCACAGTTATGGAAACGGATAGTCGGGGGAGACCCCGGTTAGCGGTCATAGCATGACGCACCAAGTCAGTCAGAGGCTCCGACTGTAGTCGTATTTCCTCGACGTTGACCTTATGTGCTACGGCCATGGGGGATACTTAGGTGATGGCTCAATTAAACCTTACGGCCACAGCCATAACTACCAGACTTGCTATTAAAATTAAGATATTGCAAAGTAGTTGTCTCAGCTATCTGATTCGTTCGGGAAGTAAAGGAGAATTTCTCCAGAAAAATGATTTATCCCCAAGTTTAAGGGGTGGTGGGACTTTTCAAAAGTTAAATGGAAGAGAAAATTCCCCAAAGAGTCCACGAATTCAACTTTCAAATTTGTTAAATAAATGAGCTACAAAGCATAATTATGAGAGAGCTAAAACGGTAAATGATAATAGCAAAGAATATCCAGCCTGATATTAACGGGATCCATCATCTCGTAATGAAGAATCTTATTCACTGGGCTTGTGTAAAATTAGATTATTTTCACATTTAGGGATAAAAATCTCATAAACAGTAAAGAAGTAGGCCTCGGCCCGACAAAATTAATCCATCTCAAACACCCGAAAATTTACACTCAGTGTCACCTCAGGAAAGAAACAAATTTTGGTCTCCTATATAAAAAACGGCGTTTTGGGAAAACAATAGCCTTATATGCTTGGCAAAAAAAGAAAAAGTATCCGCGATTCAGGGACCCATCATTTTGAACTATTTGCTCAGAGACAATATCGCAGGAAACGTAAAACAGAGAAAGAAAGGGGGATGCTCCATTCGTTCCGAGAGCTATGAAAACCACGACAACTATTTGCGGAATGGCGGGATTGAGAGTTCCAGCGAAGGAAGGTGGGTGGGTTGGGGGTGGGGAAGGGTATGGGAGGGTAGTGGGGGTCGAAGGGGGTGACCAATGTCCCTACAATGTTGTCGTCCAGGGAACGCTTGGGGTTGGAATCCAGACGCAGCCCTACCCCCCATCCCACATCGCATTCCCCATTGCACCTCTTTTGGCCGTCCACCCTTCCACCCCCACAGCCTCGTCCCCCGCCCCGTTCGCTCCTGAATCCGGCCACCCCCCCCCCCCTTCTGTCACTCCACTACGACGGCGGTGACTCCATCGCAGGCACCGCATCTGGTCTGACCGCTCTCCCTCGCGGTAGGAGGCCGGCGCATAAAATTGGGAGGCGGCGGCGGGAGGATACGAGGCATGTTTTGCGGGGGCGAAACTGTCTTGGAGGCGGCAGCGACTCCGTGACGATTTCGAGAGCGAAGGCTGCAGGTTCACATACAGGACACGGCCCAATAGCAAGCCAACAGCTAAGCCTGCTATTGAGGTAAAATTTACTGAAAAGAGTGAGTTTGAGCTATCCGTAGGAAATTTCTCAACATTTATAAAAACTATTTTTAGGAAATTTTTTATCGTAGTCGTCTTCACAAATTTGAAGGAATAAAAATTCTGAAGTAACTTTATTACCTATCTTCGTGCCTAGTCTGCTATAAATACTCGTAAGTGGTCAGTCTAAAGTAGATTCCCTGTTGGGAAGCTCAGTATATAAAAAAATGGTTTGAAATGTAAGCAAATGTTTTTCTGAAAGTATTTAAAGACAGAATACTGCGTATATGCCTTAGATTAGATTGGTCTCTGATGCCTGCAGTAACGGTATATAATGCAGTGGATTTTCGGATTTGTACACAAAAGGAGATTGGTGCACGGGCACCAAAGATTGTGAGTAAGTTGGAATTTGATATTAAATTTTGTATTTATGCATTTACAGTTTAGTGCTCTGTACAAGAGTTACAAAATCATTGATTGCAATAACTTAAATAGACAAGGGACCCCTTATCTACATGCGCCCATATGCTACACGCCCTGTCATGATTTCAGATAGAATCGCTTGGCGGTGGAAAACAGGGAAATATCATTTGTGTACGGTTCTCCATAAATGGAGACGTATCATATAGGGTGGGTGGAAAAGCCAGTAGGGTGGGTTGCAGTATAAGCCTCAAATGCACTTCCCCCCTCTCCCTTATACGTGCCCCTTTCGGGATTTTATTGTGTCCGCCGGAGCGCAGCGTCGTAAAGGCGGGAATGACGGTAATGTTCTCAGCAGAAAGAATCTTTTGCAGAAAACGCTATTGAATCAGGACGCTTGCTTCTCTCGGAGGGGGCCAAGAAGGTGGTGACCCCTGTTCGACCCCTCAGTCCACTGATTGACCGTCTACCTTAAGTGGTCATCATAGCTGCCACGTTCAGGCTGTAAGAGACCGGCGATCATTCCAGCTTTATTGCTTTCATGATCTTGTACGAGAAATTTCGTGGTACGGGAAAATAAATAACGAAAGTGAATGGACTGTCGTCATTTCTTGGGCTTTGTGTATGTAGTTATAGGTGAGGAAACGGCGGGATATCGCATCAAAACTCGGTTTGGGGCTTATGAACCAGACCTTAAGTGGAGCGACATGAGTTATTGTAAATCTACACCGTGCGCAAAAAAACAGTTCATTGACTTCTCATAAATGTCAAAAAATCTTATATTTTGAAATTTTTATCAACGAAAATTTTAATGAGTAAAATCACTGGATATTTCTCAATTCTTTGATGAGAAAACATTATAGAAGCCTTCTGATCGGAAGCTATGCATAATAAAAGAACACGAATATTGAAGTCCGAGTTGATTATTTATTATTTGCAATTTTGTATGAAATTTTGCAATATTACGAGGAAGTTAGGAAAAATAGTTAATTTTAAGTGAGATTTTACCATTTAAGTTACCAAAAACCTTCAGGTTTTTGTTTCAATACCTTTTTTCACGTTCCCATCTTAGTAATCCATGATTCTACTTCTGTTCAAAGTAATTTGTAAAAGTAAAATGTATTTCCTATAATATGTCTAAAAAAAATAATACTTTAAAACACTTGTGAACACAGTTTGCTCTGGGATTATTTAATGATGATTATTGAGTATAAATACTTTAAGTGACACATTTTCGAATAATTTAATGCCTAAGTTCCTTTAAAAGTAGAATGCGAGCAAAAAATCGTTCCACTTGTTCTTTTCACAGTGATACTTGTTCGTGGAATCCACCCAAACAGGGTCCTTGTCCTTGCTTCTGGTGACATGGATGTCTTTCTCTAAGGGCATCCATGTTGTTCCAGTTTTTCAGACCCTCCTTTCCCTTTTCATTCCGTCAATTCTATCTCCTAAATGGATCTCGGAGCATTGGTGCGGGTGTTTTCACACGACCAAGTTTCTGGAAACCTCTCAGAGAGCTTTTAAGGATATTTCTTAGAACATGTTTTTATGTGGTTGAAAAAGAGAAATCAAGAGCTTCTTTGTCACAACAGTTTTTATGGTGATAACTGTAGTAAATATTATGATATTAACGAATCCTTTCCAAGCATCCTAAAACCATGCCCCATGAGTGAACTTGGGAAAATATAGAATTGATGACAACCCAGCGGCGCTAGTTTTTACTACAGATGAACATACACCAAAGAACATCAATCACTTCACATTTGATTGGTACGACGTCACAGAGCGTGGAAAAATAAGTATCACCATGAGTGTATTAATCAGCTGAAAATTTGGGTTGATGGCACTGAAAAACTAGAAATTCAAGCAGCGAAAGAATTCACCGCCGGCAAAATCTATAGGCATTTGACCTAGTGATCAGGCACAAAAAATAAGAGTAGATGAGCCAAAATATTCATTCGTCCGAGTACACAATGAAAGTTTTGACCAGACAAGGGAGCATAAAATAAGAAAGAAAAAATTCGGCAGACAAATTAGCTCTGCTTCTTCCTCTCTGGAGCATGCACAGCGCTGAGCGGCGGCGAGGACTCTGGCCAACCGCCAGCAACACTTTCATTCCGTCAGAGCCCACGCGAGGGAGTTCGGTTGAGCGAAAAAAAGCGGATCTGCCCTGTTAGAAAAGGTCGCTGCTTGGGTTCAGGGGTCGGGGGCGAGAGTTGGTGAGGAGGGAAGGTTCAAATGGAAATAGGAAAGGGAAGAGGGAGGGGATGACTATAATGGCGATGGTCTGTGAGGTCCTCGCAGGGCGGAGGGGAAAATGCTTTTAGTGGAGGAGTAGGTAGGCGGAGGAGGAGTGTGATATGTGCTCATCCTTTTCTTCATCCTTCTCCTCCTTCGAACGTCTCTTTTCTCGGAATCTATTGTTGTCCCACTGAGGGATGGAAAGGAAGGCCAAAGGAGAATAGACGCCAGAAGTTTCTAAGAGAGGAAGATGACGGCGTCGAATGTAGGTGATAGAAAGAGAGAGGTTGACACAGCAAGCATTTAGGAAGGTAAGGGGGAAAGACTTGAAATTTCTACAGGATGAAAAACATTGACGATAGAATAAGGTAATCCTTGCTGAACAATAGAATGGCCACGCAATTGACCTGGTTCAAAATTTCTTTTAGATGACTACTCATGAAGACGAGAAAAATAGGTACATAAAGAGTAGATAGGAAATATTGAAAGGATGTCTTATATAATTATGATTAATTATATGATAATTATGAATCTAAAAAAATACAATGATCTTACTTTACTAGATATATTCTTAATACATAAATTTATAGCGCAGATTTCAATGTACATATTTTTCACGTAATAAATCAGAAAATATTTTAAATCATAACAGACCACTACTATCCAATAAGTACATCATGTTTAGTAGGTTCAAACTGAATTAATTTGGACTAATTAAAGGCTATTTGGAAAATATTAAGGTATTATATATTGGTTTTCGTGAATTATTAGTTTTACCAAGGTAAAGGACAGTCTGACCTCTCCGCCAAATAGTTTTGTTAAATTCATCGGTTAATGTCGCTCTCGTGGGGACGACCGATGGTCAGTCCCGCTAATGAGGGTTTAACCTCGACTCCGAGCCTAATCCGACCCTTTTCCGAGGGTCCGAGCTCGCGAGGGACGGACCCAAAACACCGGGAGGGCCCCCACCCATCTGGGCCACGTGTAGTACATTTTACATTTTACAATTCTTTTAGTGCTATCAAAAATTTATTGGCTTTATCGTCTTCTTGGTAACTCTAGAAATATGGGCGTTTTTTGTTCGTCTTTCTACGATGATTTTTAAGAATTTTGTCCAATTTGCGATAAAAGTCCCCTTCTGACTAGGCAACGCTGCAGCCATCAACTGTGGGCTGGGTAGTGAAGGTCCTCTCGGACCCAAAGCGCTTGACGCCCGAGAATGACAAACCCTGTTCTGACCTGGGAATTGGAAATACCATGCGAGCCACCTCTAGGGTGTTTGGCAGGGGGTGACCAATCTTCAACATGCAGCATGCAAGATGACCGCCGCATTTCACGTCGCAATTTCATAGAAATATTCTACACATTCATGTAAAGACATAACTTGCGAATGGTTAGTAATTCCTATGGCGAATCCATGCAAGTTTTCACTAAAAAGAAAAAAAAGACATGCAGTGAGTCGTCCTAGCGAGTGACGCCAATAATTCTGTTGATTGAAACACCGTTGCTATCCTTAATAGTACGAAGGAAGAATGGCGTTCTAAATCTCTCTGCTTTGCAGTCTATTTCTTTTACTTTCTTCTCGTGATCACGTCATAGTACGTCGGTAAACGTAAGATTTTTTACACGTCGTCTGAGAAAACATTTTCTCCGAATTTACTAATAAAATGTTGCATACACTTCGATCTACGCTCCCGTAAAGAATGACTAACCCTGTTAAGACTTGGTATTTTGCAGCTATTGGCAGCGATGAAGCACGGAAGAATTGCACTTCCTTGAATGTAAAACAAAAGCATTCCATATAACCTGCACCTTCATATGCACGAATTGAACAGCACACCACACTAACTATACAGTGCTTATATTATTCTAATAAGAGAAAAACCAGTATTGGCAAAGGAAACAAATTAATGGGAAAAGGAATTATAAAACATCGATTCATCATCTGCGCAGGATTGGCCATAACTTTGTGGAATTCCGTTTTTTTTGCCAATGATGCACTTGCAGGAGCAGCGATCATTTCAATGAAAATGCGTATCCTTTGCTAATTCTTATGGTATTTATCCTCGTTTCCAGCAACACTGCCTGGTTATTGGGCTTAATACATCTACATAATGTCCTGCAGGCTCCCTTAAGAGTGTATGTCAGTGTGAATGAATGCTCATGCAGGTGCACTTCATAGAATGAAACACAAGAGTTGTTATGTGAACGTCAAGACAAGGGTGTGTTGGCGTTCACACAACTGTAATTAATTTTTTGCACTTTGAGTTGTGAAAATCATTTCATATTTCTGTGGCCTTAGAGTGAATGCGATTATAAATTTTGAGTTTGTATTTATCGCGAAAAATTACCGAGATTAATATTTTATTTCTTATGCCTGCAAAATACATGAAAATTTTCGTTTCCCACTTTCTATTCAGCTTTCATATTGATTCATATTAGTCTCACATTAGGCCTATGGTAATCCTAAAATCCCCACACTTAAATACAGCAAAACATGTCTACGATATATCGTTCCAACGCAACTAAAATTTACAAAAAAGCAATTAAAAAGGAATACTTGGCTTTATATCAGCTACCTTAAACGTGGGATGGCTGTATTTGTTCTGCTCGGCCACCTTCTGCGTGGAGGAAAATGCTCATCTCATGAAGCCTTAATTCACCTGAGTTAATTATTTCATAGTTAGTGTGATATTATAATAATAGGTTGGATCATACATTCCTTAAACGACCGTGAGCAAAGGGTTGTTTTCGACGGCGTTAGCTAACCTTCATATTAGAACCGTTGAGTACTTTTCAGTCTGCTATCATTGATACATTGATATGGTTGGCCACTGATTGAAAGCAAAGCAAATCAATGTCGGTACCTGCTCTAAAAAGAGCTTTGTCCTCGCATTCCTTCTAACCAAAAAGAAGCCTCATCCTGCTGTCTTGATTATAGGTTCAAGATACTTTGAGAGAGCCTAATTATTATGGTGTAAGCGATCACAAGGATAAGATTAGGGAGTGAACGGCAAAAGCGAAACATTTAAAATGTCGTTCTTTTCCACGCACAATAAGGGACCATAGACTACTTAACTAAAATAAGACATTGATTTTGGATTTTGAAAACGATATAAAATAGTATCCATTATCCTGAAAGAAATTTTACTGTAGGTTGAGATTTAACGTACCTTCCATAGATAGTTAGACCTTTAGCTTCCTTCCTAGTGAGGAATAAAGGTGTATAAAGTGATTTGGGAAGCGTTACTGCACGCTTTTTCATCAAGTGCATTGTATCACATATCTTATTGCTATATAGCTTCCGTACCTAACAGAGGAGAAGATATTCTTGATTTATTAGCGACAAATATACCACATGAACGTGAACACCATCTAGGGAATCAGCGTCCATAGATTAATAGCAGCTAAGTTTTCTATAAATATCGCTAAAAATTCAAAAACAGAACGGAAAGTGTTCATTTTTGAAGGAGCTGATTTTGGTAGGGTCAAGAGTAGTAATATAAATCGTCGAGATAAAATGAAGAAAGGGACCACGGATTTATCCGCTAATGAACGTGAGTTTATAATTAAAAAAATATAAGTTGTCTAAAGCCGCCACGAATAAAGGGTTCAGGAATGCATCCACGAATTTTAAAGGAATAACACTTGTAGAGCAGTTACGGGATAACCCAAAAGCATTTTGGTCTTATGTTAAGTAAGTTCACGGTAAAAGATCTACCGTGTGTTCGCTAAGAAACGATAATGGAGATGTGTTGACAAATAGTTCGGATACAGCGAATTTATTAAGTTACTGCTTCAAGAGCATGTTCACCGACCCTTATGAGAACTCATCCAAGACACTTGACAATCTCTGCGTCTCGAAAGATACCTCCTCTCGACATTCGTGCGCACGGAATGGAAAAGTTATTGAAATCCAAATACGAGGGCGTCTTTTTCAACCTCAAGGTGGGCACTGCGCATCTAGGGCAATCGCGTGCCCTCCGTACCACACGCTCAAGTCACGAGCCACAAGCTGACCGTAAGTTGTCAGTTTAAGGCTAGTAGCAATTGCACTAACTATACTGGCTCAATTGATTCTCCAGACAAGATTGCACTACGGAGATACAGTCAGAAAACTCACCCAATGGCTTAAGAATTGACATGTCTTGACTTTACTGCCAATGAAAGAAATTTATTTTAATGACTAGATTGTGAAACCTTGTGAAATAATACGTCCATTCCTATTCAAAACAAAAGAAGAGACATACTGACTTCTGGAAGTGTTCTGATCCATGATAACGCCCGTCATCTCATGTCAGTGCTGATGCAGTGCAGCCCAACAGCTGCTTGAGCAATTTCAATGAGACATTTTTGGTCACCAGCCGTCTTCCATTTTTACGCTGACACGAAGAAGTTGCTAGGAGGAAAGCGTTTTCGAACGGGCGATGAGCTTCAAGGCTAAGACAAAATTCGTAGTAAGTCATTGGCGGCAACATCCCATGAAAAAGTATTGTAGAGCTTGTCCTCAGGCTCGACAAATTCCTCAATCGCCGAGGCGATTACGTCGAAATTACACCACAACTGTACTCAAGATTTAGAAATGGAGTAATTTTTAATCAATCATTTCGTCTTCTGTTCATGGCCCATCGGAGCTTGAAAAAAAGTCCCTCATAAAAACCTCTATGCACATGCAACCTCTTCTCGCGTGTATAAAGAGGTAGCCACAGAAATTGCCCTCTATTTGCATTCAATATTCATTCAATCCAACAAGCAAACCGAAGTACCTAACGACTGGAAATTGCCGTTAGAAAAGACACTGCTCTTGAATTTATCTAAAAGGTTTAGTCTATTTTTCAACCTACGGCCTAACAGAGATTCCCATCCGAGTTAAACTAAGAGGTCAGTAACACTAACATGACTATCGTAACTGCCTTTCACATACCTGGCAGCTCTTCTTTGCACGCGTTCTAATTCTGTTATTAAGCCTTTTTCATGAGTGTCACAAACACTAGCAGCGTATTCTAAATGTGGTCTAACGAGGGAAAAGTAGCTAATTTCTCTCACTTTGTCGTCGCAATTTCCTAAAAATTTTTTAAGAAAACCCATTTTACGATTAGCTTGACCGGTTATTTCCCGAATATGTTTATTCCACGATAGATCATTATTGCGTCTAACTCCTAGATATTTCACGGATTCAACTGCCTTTAATTGGGTGCCCCGAATGACATAGCTATGTTGTCGGGAGTTACTCTTCTTCCATAAACTCATTACTACGCATTTTTTCAAATTTAATTCTAACTGCCATGCATCGCACCACACTTGGATATCAGCAGAATGGAGTACAAACTAAAGAAATTATACACGGCGTTATCGAGGCATTTTTCAGTCACCCATATGCATTTTGTTATAATTTCTTGATGTTGGTACAGCTTCTAAGTCGAACTAAGAGACAGTTCCATATTCGAGAGTCGATTACTGAGAACGATTTGTTCATATGAAGCGTGCGATGTTGTGGGATATGGAGATCAATGGTATGTTTTCGGGTGGGTATGTTGTGTACTTAAATTTTTCTTACAAATTACTCATACAGGTAAGGCGGTTAACCGGTCGGAATATATTTCTACTTGTCAATAACTCTTCTCGAAATCATGCACAATGTACATGAAGGGCATAAAACGAGAACAGGAGGAGGAGTAGCTCAAATAGGAGGAGGCGAGGGCCAACTTGTATGAATAACAAGTAGAGCCAAAAATCTTGCAGATAGTGCATTGGAAGGTGTTTGGAGCTCAATCGAGTGCTCAGCTAATTGTAAGGGATTCTATTTATGCGAATATTATAAACCATCATATTCAATCCTTCATTCAGTTTTAGAGTTAAATAGTTAGATAAGGCGTTTAAATTCGTAGATACATTTAACATTGTCATAATTAGCGGCTATTTCAATATTCCATCTATCGATTGGGAAAAACATTGCCTTGAAAATGTAGGTAAAGACCTATGAGAAACTTATCATGCATCAAACATATCCGATATAAAACCTGCGTCGAGAAGAAGGGTCTATTTATTTCATAAGGCGGATTTTGAAGGGTTAAAGCAGCACTTTTCGAACTCATTCACTATTTTCAAAAACGCCACTCTCAACCTTGGGGTAGACGAAGCATGGAACAACTTTATTAATATTATACAAGAGGCCGTGGATAATACAATACCGAGTAAGTTAAAATGCTTGAAAGCTGAACCGAAATGGTACAATGTTTATGTCCATGAAGGTCTCGATAAAGACAAAGACCATAGAGTTTAGTGTGTAGAGTATTTATGACAAAGACTCTCCATAAAAACAAACACCAATCGCTAAAATGAAAAAGCTAAATACCGGTCTTACTGGTGATAAAATACAAGAAATAGGTGAAATTTAAAAAATCGAAAAAGAGACAAAGATATACTTTGGGAGGCACTGAGTGAATTCAAAATAAACTAATTGGTCGAATATTTAGACGACATTTCTAAGGCTTTCTGGTCATTCGTAAGAGAGCTACAGAAAAATAGCTCCACAGTATGTTTCTTATAAACGAAGGAGGCGATAGAGTGACGAACAATCGAGATTAACCTAATTTCTTAAATTAATTTTTTCATAGTGTCCTCACTAATTTCACGACAAATATATCAACACCTTTACCTCGACTTACTATACATCTACATCTACATCTACATAATACCCTGCGAGCCACCTCTAGGGTGTTTGGCAGGGGGTGATCAATCACCAGCATGCAGCATGCATTTGGACTCTCACATGCACACCACATCGTCCAAAAAACGTCCCGTATAATAACAAACTATACTACTATATGCTGTTAGAAATAGAATATAGAATAGAATTTCAGAAACATGCATTAAATTTTACATAGGTTATTAGGCTACACTACAAGTCATGCAATCTATTTACGAGTTCCATTGCTGCCGTTATAATCTCTTATTGATCGTGGAAAAAATGACATTCGGAATCTGCCTGTTCTACAATCTATCTCTCTTATTTTATTTATATGATCTGATCTTCCGTAGTACGTTGGCGTCCGCAAGATATGGTTAGCTTCGTCAGAAAAGACCCTGCTCTTGAATTTATCTAAAATGTTTAGTCTATTTTTCAATCTACGGTCCGACAGAGATTCCCATCCGAGTTTATCTAAGAGGTCAGTTACACTAACAAGACTATCGTAACGACCTTTCACATACCTGGCAGCTCTTCTTTGCACACGTTCTAACTCTGTTATTAAGCCTTTTTCATGAGGGTCGCAAACACTGGCAGCGTATTCCAGATGTGGCCTAACGAGGGAAAAGTAGCTAATTTCTCTCACTTTGTCGTCGCACTTTCCTAATATTCTTTTGACAAAACCCATTTTACGATTAGCTTGACCGGTTATTTCTCGAATATGTTTATTCCACGATAGATCATTATTGAGTCTAACCCCTAGATATTTCACGGATTCAACTGCGTTTAACTGGGTGCCCCGAATGATATAGTTACGCTGTAGGGAGTTATTCTTCTTCCAGAAATTCATTACGACGCATTTTTCCAAATTTAATTCTAACTGCCAAGCATCGCACCAAGCTTGGATAGCAGCAAGGTCATTCGTTAGTTCATCTATATCTTTGCTGGAACGGATTTCTCTGTAAACTACAGCGTCGTCTGCAAATAATCGTAACTTACTGTGTACTACTTCGCCAATGTCGTTTATATAAAGAAGGAATAGGAGTGGGCCAATGACACTACCCTGAGGAACGCCAGAAGTGACTCTAACCTGATTGGAGATTGCACCGTCTAATACTACTCTTTGGACGCGGTCGCTCAAAAATTCTCTAATCCAGGAAATAACATCTTCGTCTAGACCATAAGATTTCAGTTTTATTATTAACTTTCCGTGGGGAACTTTATCAAATGCCTTTTTGAAATAAAGAAAAATCGCGTCTACTGGAATGTTGTCTTCCCCGGAGACTATAATATCGTGGGCGAAAAGCGCTAACTGAGTTTCGCACGATCTGCTTTTCCTGAATCCATGTTGATTTCCCATTAATAAGCTTTGCGCGTCTAGATGTTTCATTACCGAGCTGACTACGATGTGTTCAAGGGCTTTGCAAGAGATGGACGTTAAAGATATCGGCCTGTAATTAGATGGCTGTTCCTTGTATCCACTTTTAAATATTGGCGTTACATTAGTGATTTTCCAGTCATTAGGTACTTCGTGTTGCTTGATGGATTTACTGAATATTAACTGCAAGTAATGGGCAATTTCTGAGGCCAGTTTTTTATATACGCGAGAAGGGATTTCGTCTGGACCAGGTGATTTATTTGGACTAAGCGATTTCAATATATTTTCTATTCCGAGCGTACTAATGTCAATAGGTGGCATCTTATGTATACAGGGATTGTCATCGGTCTCGGGTGAGTTTTCGGAAGGCTCCGTGAACACGCTCTTAAAGTAGGAATTTAATAAATTGGCTTTATCGTAACTGCTTGTCAACACATCTCCATTGTCGTTTCGCAGCGAACATACGGTAGATCGTTTACCTTGAACATCCCTAACATATGACCAAAATGCTTTTGGGTTATCCTGTAACTGCTCTACTAGTGTTTTTCTTTTAAAATTCGTGAACGCATTCCTGAACGCTTCCTTCGTGGCGGCTTTAGTCATCCTATATTTTTTAATTATTAGCTCGCGTTCATTGGCGGATAAATCCGTGCTGACAAAAAAGTTCCTTGAGTGAGCATCGAATTCGCTACCTTCTCCTCCACAGTCGGATACCGTATCCACTGGGCTGTCGTCCACTCACCCACTTCCAATCCTTTCAAAATATTGGAACACATTATTTTCCATTCGATAATGGGTCATCTAAACACCAAATATCTGTTATTAAAAGAAAATCACGTATTTGGAATTGGGAGGTCTTGTGAAACTAACCCCATTCTCTACGGGAGCGTAGATCGAAGTGTATGCAAAATTTTATTAGTAAATTCGGAGAAAATGTTTTCTCAGACGACGTGTAAAAAATCTTACGTTTACCGACGTACTATGACGTGATCACGAGAAGAAAGTAAAAGAAATAGACTGCAAAGCAGAGAGATTTAGAACGCCATTCTTCCTTCGTACTATTAAGGATAGCAACGGTGTTTCAATCAACAGAATTATTGGCGTCACTCGCTAGGACGACTCACTGCATGTCTTTTTTTCTTTTTAGTGAAAACTTGCATGGATTCGCCATAGGAATTACTAACCATTCGCAAGTTATGTCTTTACATGAATGTGTAGAATATTTCTATGAAATTGCGACGTGAAATGCGGCGGTCATCTTGCATGCTGCATGTTGAAGATTGGTCACCCCCTGCCAAACACCCTAGAGGTGGCTCGCATGGTATTTCCAATTTCCAGGTCAGAACAGGGTTTGTCATTCTCGGGCGTCAAGCGCTTTGGGTCCGAGAGGACCTTCACTACCCAGCCCACAGTTGATGGCTGCAGCGTTGCCTAGTCAGAAGGGGACTTTTATCGCAAATTGGACAAAATTCTTAAAAATCATCGTAGAAAGACGAACAAAAAACGCCCATATTTCTAGAGTTACCAAGAAGACGATAAAGCCAATAAATTTTTGATAGCACTAAAAGAATTGTAAAATGTAAAATGTACTACACGTGGCCCAGATGGGTGGGGGCCCTCCCGGTGTTTTGGGTCCGTCCCTCGCGAGCTCGGACCCTCGGAAAAGGGTCGGATTAGGCTCGGAGTCGAGGTTGAACCCTCATTAGCGGGACTGACCATCGGTCGTCCCCACGAGAGCGACATTAACCAATTCATCCAAAACAAATTTCATCGTTGGGCTCCATTAAAACCGTAGTACAAGGGAAATGAAAACAACCCGGAAATTTCCCTTCTAAAAAGTCATCTGGACTAAACGAAGATATGAAACAAATTTCTTCTCCCATAATTCACTACCATTAGACTTGTTTCAGGAGGTTGCATAAGCTATGGTATAAAGCATTTTAACGCAAGCGTTGAATATACTGAATTCATAAATTCTCAGGATATTTCACTTTTAACACTAGTGATGCGTAAAAAACATGTTCTTGGTATGAACTTGGTAAGTTATTCAAGATCAACTTTAGGAAAGTGATTTCCTTGCGAGCGAGGTAGGGAATGTGACTTCCCCTGATTTTGCCCATGGGACTTGAAATATCACCAGAGGCATCGGAAAACAATCCTTCCCCGCTCATCTCTTCTTCCGCGCTTTCCCTCTCGTTCTCATCCAATGTCAAGACTTGATCCTTTCTGAAAATCCCAATTCCTTCCTTATTCAACCGTAACTGGCTTCTTACGTCCCCAAGACCATCCTCTTCCCATCCCGCCAACCGTCACGAATGAGTGCCCTCCACAATAAGACCCCGTGTAGACAGACCTCTGATAATTGCCACCGAGCAAACATTGGTGCTAGTTTGTGCTTGTCCCCCCCCGAGAATCCGAGTCAACAAAATAGGAGACTGCTTCGTGGGGATCGTTTCTCATTCCACCTGGCTTCTCCTTGTAGAGACTCGCTGTGGCACAAGAAACGCTCAAGGCGTGCGGAACGAACTGCAAGGGAGAAGGCTGGGGAGTATCAGGTGGGAGATCGAAACTACTCCCCTGAGTTCAACAACTGAGTTTGCTACAAACTCTTTGCTACTAAAAGTTCGGTAAAATTGATAACAGTCCATCAACCCTGCTTTTAAAAGATAATAAAAATATTAAAAGCGCAATTACGTGGCAGGTACTGATGAATTATTAGTTTGAAATAAACTAACCAGCGAAGTCACACGTGAAGCGAGGGTTACTAATGGAAGAGCCAACAAAATAAAGTTAATGGCATTGGCTTAAGCGTAATTTAATCCCAAATGAAACAAAATAAAACCGCACTCTTTTATAGACTGATTAACTAAATTTCTAGCTGTGCCGTTACAATTTCCTCACAAATGGAACAGAATACGATCATTTAGGTAGATATAAGTTGGCAAATATCAATCATACGGCTACAAGGTAGGGCGAAAAAAACAAGAATACTAACTGGGACAAATCCTTATGCTTCTTACATAAAAGAAGATCAGTTAATAAGACCAAAAGTAACTAGTACATCATCCATTATGCTGTTTATCAACTAAATTCGTTTATGCGACGGAACTCAATTAAAATATCTATTCCATTGATCTTCTCGAAGTCATGCGCAATTTAATATTCTCAATACGAGCATTCCTCAATTTTTTATTGGGATTCTTCATTTATATTCAGAGGTATTTGGATTAATGTAATACGTAAATGAAAACATAAACATTTCTATAATTATCCTCAATATCACAATTTTGATAATCACTGGAATGCTTATAATTTCTCTCAACTCACATGCATTCAAAGGTTTTGGCTAGAGAGGTGGACATCAAAAAGCAATTTGACATCCCTGATACCTAATGCAAACAAGGATTTACATGGTACGATTTCAATCATAAAGTGCAATTAATGGAAGTATTTTTTGCTTAAAGTTGATTGCTTTGCAGCTATAAATTATGAGAAAAAATATGGGAAGATGTTCCCAATGCCTACAATGTAAAGGAGCTTAGTAGCCTTTTATCGTTATCTATGCTATTCATTTCAAATGGAGTAGAGTAACGTGGATGGGTCTAAGTGTGCAACAGGAGGTAAGACCACAGTGAAGCTAATGTAGGATAGCTAATTGCTGCTCTGTTCATTAACTCCTCGTTTCATTTCGCCCACTGCTTTCTCCCCATTCTATTTTGTGGCTTCCGTCCAAATGTACTCTAATACGAGGCATTAAATAATTTGCCTACGTATGATAGTTATCCTCACAAATTCAAGATAAAACGCATACGATACCTGGTTTTAACTGCTACCAATTTCAATCGCATAGTAACTGAACAAGTTCTATTGGAATATAATTCGCTCAATAATATGATACTCTTGAAATGAATTTTGGAGTTAATAATTCAAGCCTGATTTCCCTTATATTTTCTGTGTAACATAAAAAGGGAATAAAGAGCCAAAAATCAGATAATTACAATTTCTTCCCTCTTCTCCGAATACTTCTACTAGGATTAGTTTACTTTATTCTCCTCACTTCGTGCTTCATAAATTTTATATTTCATAACTATCAACGAACTGAGTTTCCTCATCACTTCAACACCTTCCGATATTTAAAGTAGAATGAGTTCTATGTTAAAATGCTCTGCTCTATCACTGCCCCAGACGCTTTGTTTAAAATACGTTGAAACTAAGGCTGTCAATATCTATGGAATATTAAAGTAGCTTCGAATTCACAAAATTGAACCTGCAGCGATTCTCAGAAATTTTGGAGTGAGAATAACCACGGAGAAATGTATTGTTAACTGGCATTTAATGCTGTTTAGGCAATAACATAGGTTTCCATCGTAGAATTCAAAGAATTGAATTCATCTGTCCTAATGATAAAAGATTTCTAAAAACTGAATGAAATTCATAAAAATGCAAAGATACAGGGGCCTAATGAATTCATTCCAAAACACAACATTTGTACTTATTCCGCATTAACATACAATAAATAACTGCATTTCTTCTATACGTCCCCTATAAGTGCAGTATTCATATACTGATTCACAATTTTGAATACGTGTAATTTGAATCTATCCGTGGAATAAAAGATAAATTGAATCCTTTCTTCTTAATTTTCTGCATCTCATCATCGAAAAAATGTGTCGGAAATGGCCAGAAATAATTTTCATTTATTTAGTGGGAGATGATCGCAATTTTAGGAGAAAATATAATGAGGGTAAAAATATAGCATTTGGGTCTTCACTTCGTGGAACTCAGATATTGAAAAGGATCCTTAGCTTTGTATATTCCTCACACTCAGACAAAATTAATACTGTGCATAGGTCCGGAATGAGATTCAATTGTCCAGAAACATTGCTAATGGCATCTTATGTCAATTAAAAACCATCTGTACGATATGAGTCTGCGGTTGACATGTCAAAGAAGTTTCCTACCGCATTACGTAGGATGCAGAAAAAAAGAATGGGTTGAAATATATGTCAGCAAAAGCTTCAGCTAAAAATTCAAAGTCTGTAACTTAAGTGACTTTTTAACTAAGTGACTAAAAATGGTTGCAGCACACGAGTAACATCGTAAACAATCGTGTTCTCCTCGAGGAATTCCGTGTGAATATAGGTACGAAGAAAATTTTCTTTGCCGTGACAAACCTCCTTGAAGACGAACATATTTGGAGATATTTGAAAGGAGATGCTACACGGCGATTTTACCACGATAACATTTATTCACATGTATGAAACTCACTTTTCTTGAATAACTCGCACATATCATTCTAATTTGAAGAATAGGAAGGGACTATATAGCATTTTTTGAGGAACTCTGTGTAAATTCGCCGATGGAAAAAGCAAAGTTTCCTTTCCAATGACCCACGTTTTTGAAGTGGAGAAATTTTTGAGACCTTTGTCAGCAATAAATAATCAATGCAAGGACACTAGCCAGGAATCATTCCATTTTTGAACCTTACGATTCACTCTTAGGAGAAGATATTTTAGTTAATGCTTCAAACCGGACACAAAAATATTTTTCATGTGGAATTACGTACCAAATAAATTTTCCTTTCTACCAAAGCATGCATTTGAAGGTATCGTGGATGCCAAGCTACGATTCAGAGACGCACATGAACCTCACTTACTTACACTGCACTTGAGGAAATTGTAGTACTTGCGTAGGACCGGACAAAAAAGACATTTTTCACGCGTAGGGGTCGGTTTGAGCGACGCGGACATTGGCGGCGGCGTTTGCCCATGCGGAGGGAGTGGGCAGCCCTTCACGACGACGGGCAAAGGGCGCGGCCGTAAGAAGGCAAGGAAAAACACGAAGGGCGTGGGAGTAGTGGAAATGAGCGCTGAAAATGGAAAAACTGGTTCCTCGGAGAGTCCACTCAGGAGGACGAGGCGGGGCTCATTAGTCGACAGTCCATGGCTGCCCAATCGATGTCGCATATCGAATCCTGCGATTTTTTCTCCACCTACACTCAAGGACCAATTTCGCTTCCGTACCAACTACTCCACACTCTCGTCTGCCCTCTCTCTCTCTCACTTGAATTACCCTCTCGCATCGAGGTTTAAGGAGGAGCTGGTAATAAATTCCTCGTGGCGCATGCGTCAACGCGGCGTGGACAGACGAACCGCCCTGCTTGACGTCTTGCTTTACAAGAAGCCCTGACGCTGAGCACCCCACACTCCCCAGGGAACGCTTTGGGCCGCCGCTATGTTAATCGGTGCCATTCATATCCGCGCGAAATTAATTAGCCGAGAACGTTCGTTTTCGCACCTGAATATACTTTTGACATCCTCGGTACGCCCTTGCTCGAATTCCGAGTCTTCTGAGACGAGGCCGAGTGGTGGGTGACGTGAAGAGGTGGTTTTGTCCCATCGAAAGGACCGCTCATTAAAACGGTGACAATATTTTTGAACGAGACAAGTGCGGTTATCGCCTACAAAATCAAATGTATCAAGAAAACCTAGCTACTTATTATGCATCTCGTTAGCACCTGAAAAACACCCTAACAAAATGTCAATGCCTCATTCACAGCTGTTAGTATACTGTCCCTCGATTTTGAAATATGTTTTTTTACTCTATCGAGCCTAAAAATATTAATTTATGCACATTTACTCATTACATTTTACGTGAATCCGATAAATAATTCTACAAAAGTAAAAAAAAGCTGATTTTATATGAAGTTCAATTTGTGTCTTCAATTAACCGACATTTTTTTCATATAGTTTTCACCAACCCTTTGATAGGGACGATATACTAGCTACAAAATTCAACTCACCTACTTACAAAAATATTTATGAGAAAAGTATTGAAAACTTTGACCAACGGAAGAGAGGCATAAAAACAGAAGCTATGCTTCCGAGCAGAAATTACGAGCAGGGCAGAAATGCTGGTGAAGAAGACTGAAAATGCACTTATGTATTATGTAAGTATATATAAATGTATGCATATCTAAATTTTGCATGTAACATGACATTAGTCTTCACTCAGTATGGTTTCGCAGGTTTTTCACGCCCCCCTTCTTGTGTGGGCGTTTTCCTGCAGTGGGTTTTTTCACTAAAGGATACTACCTTCTTATCCTCTTTTTTCCCACAAACAGAAATCTTTTTTCCGAGAAAAATTTCCACGCATACTTGTTTATCTTGTTTGCCATTTCACCAATAGTATAAATTCTATATTTTTTGCATTGTAAACTTTTATTTACCGTTTTTAAATGTCTGCATTGACGCTATCGAGGGGATAGGTGGAATGGGGACTAATTAGTCCCAACCACGCCCGAATAAAGTCATCTTATTATTATTTATTATTATAAATAAAAAGAAGGACGTAGACTGAATCCTGAGGAATCGAAACCCGGATAGCTTAAGCCCAAATGGAGGGAAATTGTAAGAAATGAAGTTTGCAAGAAAAGATTTAGGGTCCCAAGGTTGTTTCAGATCCTAAAGGGTTTAGCGGGCATGCCTCGCAGCGAACTGTGGAGCAGAGTAAGTGGCGTGTGTGGCTGGGCCAAATAGATGGAGGACTGACGAAAGGGAAAGATTGGATATAGCATGAGGGGAGGGGGTATTCGAGGCAGAACAGAGAAGAGAAGGAAATGAAGTGGGGAGAGTAAGACGGGGAGAATAGTGCGTAGGTTTTGAAGTAGGCTGTTTGGGAGGCCACGGCATCTGACACAGACAGATTCAGCGAAACCAATGGGGGAAGAAAGAAGCGGAGAGAAGGGGGTGGGGGGACAGGATGAATATTGGAAGAGTGGGAGGGGGTTGAGATGGGGTGAGGGTCCCAGAATCATAAGGAGAAGGGAGGTGGGGATAAGAAATCTTGAAGGAAACGGGGGAAAAAATAAGGGGGAAGGAGGAGAGTGAGATAAGACCCTAGCCATTTAATTCAATGCCCAGGTTTCCCGCTTCACCCCCTCCGCACCCCTTATCCCTCCCTTTTGCCCCGCTAACTCATCCCCATCCGGGAAAAAATGAAGGGGGTTGCCAAAAGAGTAGGTGGGGTTAAGCGTCTCGTAGGAGAGAAGGCCGCCTGTTGTTTGACGGGGGTGGTAAAGGGTGGGGGTTATGCAGCGTTTTCGGGGGTGGAAGGACTAAGAGGGTAGGTCGACGATTTTAAGGAGCCAAGGTGTAGGGAGGGGGTTTCACAGGGAAAAATATGTATCGGGTAATGGCGGAAAATAATGAATTCTGGCTCACGGAGGGGAGTCTCTCTCCGTTATCCGAAATCATCTGGAAGTTTGTGTTTAATGTTAATTTATGCGTCGAGTATATGAGAATATGAGGAAGGAGATAACTCATCTGAGCAAAATTAAAAATGGAAGAATAAACTGTGCCTTAAATTTATGTCCTGCACGTGGAACGCGATGCACTTGCCTCTAATACCTAATGATATGAGAAGATCGCATAAAATGCAATTAATCGATTGGAAAATTTCGATGGTGGAAAATCATGTAGTTAGCTCGTCTAGAAACTATCGTAAGCTAAATTATTTTAAATATGTATCTATAATACAGAAAATCCCGGAAGCAATATTGAAATTGAAAGGAACGATATTGAAAGACATGAACGAATATTTTACTACATCAGCGTTGTTTATTCGCTCTCGCGAAATATTACCATTAACTTGCGTGCGTAATTCAAATTGAATTCGTAAACACATCAAGATGTAGCAGAACTACGTTAGCACTTATGGAATATTTACGAACACAGAAAAGAGAGCCCTAAAGGTAATTCCTACGTTTTTGTTACTCAACCTCCTAGGATCAAATAAAATGTTAGTGGCTTAAAGAGACATTTATCAAAACAACAAGTGAGTTAGAAGGCATATAAGGTGCGACCTTTATGCATGAACATACGCGCCATGTCTAGAAATTTTCGTGTACTGACCATCAAAATTCCTTATCAAATTACATTTATGATACTGAGGAATAATTTTACAGTATTATTCCATCAACCTGAGCCAAATTTACTAAGCGCTGACATTTTATTCAATTTAGCATGAAGCCAATTCATACCAGTCCTCTGCCAGTTCTCACAGTTAATGGGCACACTTAATATCATAAAAATTCTTGTCGGGCACTGATGCTCAAAACGATGCCCGGAAAAAGGGTGATACTTATCGCGATGACAGCATTACCGTCTTGCTACGCCATCGCGAGTGGAAGTCCGGAGTTAATCGTCGCGGGAAATGCAGCTGAAATACATTCGGGGTCGCGTTTACACTTAAACGCTGCGGGGGAGCAGAAAAAGTTTCGAGGAAGCGAGGGCATGTCTCTGTCGCATTTCAGGAATTCTACATTTTATTTTCTGCTCGAACGTTAGCATGCATGTTCACTGCGGGACAACGATGCTAGGGGACATTGGGGCTGGGAGGGCGTTGAAATGTCGGATGGAGGCAGTTTGAGGAACATTTTGAGGAGTGCTTTGGGAGGAACATCCTATGCGCTACAAAACCACCGGCCGACTCCTCGGTTACCCTTCCAATCCAGCTGCGAGCCGGCTACGTAACTACTCTACGGTGCTGGGGGACAGTTGGTGTAAGGATAAGGGATATTTCAACGGAGGTAGTAGATTGTGCTGTGCAGACATTGGAATAAACGTGGAGGATAGTGAGAATTGGGGTTGGGGAAAAGGATAGTTCAAAAGAGTTTTGATAGGCTTACTAAATTCTGTTATACTTGATCTCTCGTACCATATTTTTGCCTTATAATTAAGTCAAAAATAAGTAAGAAAGAAAAGTAACTCATCTCCAAAATTTGAATGATTAACGATGAAAATATTTCCCTGATCAAAATTTACGCAGTAAGACAATTGCTGCGAGGAAAAGTAAAATGTATATTCCAACTAATTCTAAACCGTTTATGAGGATGATGGGTAAATGTGGAGATGATAACATGTGAAAGTCATTACAATTTTGGTAGTTACAATATTTTTTTCGGAATTGCATCAAGTCAGGCTATGAATCAGCACAAATAAACCTGATTTCAGGGAAAATTCTTGGAAACTATAATTTACGAATAAAATCTGGGAAAAAGAGAAATATAAGCCCATGAAAAATGGATTGGGGTGGTTACTGTACTTATACTTAATGCGTAAAAATTGAAAATAAAATGAAAAATAGCTGTCCAATGATAGAAAAAATAATTGTTTTGAAACTGTGAAATGAGAATTATATTTTACTTAATAGCGAGGAAGTTCCAATGGAAAATGTAAGACTCAACAGGCATATACTACATTCACATAAGTCATAATTAGCCACGCAGTGACAGCATAGAATCCTGCTCAAAATCGATCATTATCATATTTATTATAAAAAACTTCATAATGTCTTTTCCGCCCCTTACTACGAAAGTTTACTAATCTTCATTTGATTTGACAAAAGAATCTCTCACACACAATATCCTGGGCTCTTTTTGCGCATGCGTTGATAATGTAATTACTAACAACTAGATTCAAATTCCACTAAAATTGAACGCTCATATGCTAAAAATTTACTCCGCTTAATTCCCAAGATCACACTAAAGTTGCGCATATGGATAAATATGAATGAGTTTTAAAGATTTTAAAAATCGGATAGCAGTTGTGTTCATTTTTTTGGCCAGCATAAAAATGCATTACAAATACTGCTCGCTTCTTTCATAAACCTTTCAACCCTCTTCACTGAAGCCTAACTAATCTGCCACTTGCGTGCTCATGCACTTAATGACCACCGGTGGGACATCATAAAGAGCTAATGACTAGTGAATATAGTGCTCGCAAACCTTCTGCACACCCGCTTGAAACGAAACGAGTTCCATGTGTTCCTACCGATGGCTTAAAAAACGAGCTCGCTCGTTAAGTCCGAATTGAAAAAAAACCTCACCCACGGGCGGAGGGGGCAGTTACCTGCTCAACTCGTAACTAATCGCCGTTTCTAGATAGACTGAGAACACGCGGTGCATTTAATACATATAATCGCGGGAGCAATTTCGACCCTCATTAGTCGCGGGATGGGTAGCAGCGAATATACCCCTTCCGCGCGCCTGTCCCGACATGATTGGCGCATTTTGTCTCAGTACTGCGGTGTGTATGTATATGTGTGTGTGCATAAGCTGTACGGGATATGGGGATAGATTGAACTAGATGATGGAACTAGTTTCGTGTAGCGGGGGAGGATGTAGCAGAGGGACTCAGCGGATATAGCATGCCGGTTGGTAGTCAATATGTTCACAACAAGAGCCGTCAGGGGAGATGACAGCGATGGCAATGGAATGGGACATTGATACGCACAGGAACGAGACACGGAGAGGCCGCGGCGGATGGGAAGGGGCAGGATTTTAAAGTGAAATATCAGAGTTGATTTGATCAGCACTCTTCCTGGTAAAAACGGTTACATATGAAAAACTGTTGGGAATAACAATGCCACGATGCATAAAATAAGGTGTAATGTGCAGTAAGAGAAGAAATCCGCTGTTAAAATATGATTGAATAATATCGAAAGAAAACACTATTTTGCGATCAGTAAGATTAAACCATCATTCATATTATTGCCTAGATAGATACACTCCTCCACATCAAGAAGTAGTGTTGTCAATCGCTTTCAATATGAATGGAAATTGTTTTATCGATAAAATGTCATATTATAATGTTAGTAATTTACAAAAAGCTGCATTCTAATATTACCATAAAAAATACACAATTTTCAAAATGAAATTAAACGGGTCTGAGATATAGAGTTTTAAAAATCTATTCCGTCACTAGCAGAGTTGAACAGAATCAAGAATACGGCGTTGACTATATCACTGATTATACATGCTCAATTCAATCACTGGCATTCTTGCCAACCGGAGTCAGGATTCGTCAGATTATTTATATTAGAAGTATTTTATTTATTACGCAAGTTTTTGGGAACCGTAATGAAACCCTTTATGAAAAAGTATGCTCCCTATATCCATACCGGAAATATTGCGGATTTTATTAAGCAACCATTTTTTACAATAGAAGATTAGTGTAACATCTAGGTGCTTTGTGCTTAAGCTAAAGGTATACAAAAGGATACAATTTAATGAAGAATATCCAATAATTATGACAATACATAAGTACATTTTCCTAGAAATGCAGCTTTTCTGCAAAATAAGCATTTTGTGTATGCTTCTAAGGGCGGAATTCTTTACACAAAATCAATTTCATACAGGATATGCAGGGTCTACACTTAAGAATCGGTTATTTAGATAATATCGAGCTTCATAAAAACTAACAGGGGTAAAGTCATGCCTGTCACAAGGAAGGTGATGAAGTTTTAAATTGCAACGGCGTAAATGCACGATCCCCCGCGAAAGTCTTCTAGAGTGCTTCATTTCCACCAAACGTTCACAGGTGAGTTGGGAGAGCAAAATATGCGACGGGCCATTGAGTTTGAACAATACTTAACGATGATGTTACGAGTAAAATAAGGCTTAGTAGTATACGTTGACGAAGGATTACGTGAGCTGGGGTATGGTTCAACTCATGTCTCTGGTCGCTCTTCAAAAGCACTGAAGCCGAAAGTGAGGGTTTGGGGATAAAACGCTGAAGACTGAATTTTAAATTCCAATGTGGTGATTACATGATCTCGCGCGAAACTCCAATACTTCTTTTCAATCACTAACTCATACGTGTACCTACAACACAAGCAAAATAGGTATCGAATCATGGAGAAGGAAAACGAATCCGTAAGGTGCATAGGTTACCATGTAAGTGAATATAACTAGTCTCGCTCCGTGGTTAAGGATCATGCGGAGGTATGTTCTCACGAATTCTTAATGGATGTCTTCAAATGCATTGTTGCAATTGCAGGGCATTGGGGATGGAACGCTGTAGTGGAAGGGAGGGATTTGGTCAGGTATGGGAAGTGGCCAGAGGGGCTGGCTCGCGAGTACTACTGCCCACAAGGTATGATGGGGAGTGGTGTACGTAGGATGTCCTTTGTGCAAACGCGGACGCAGTAACGGGAGTGAAGCGGGGGTGGACGCGCGGATGAGACGGGGGAAGAGGTGCACTGGAAAGGGAGACTCGCATTCGTAGGATCGCGACGCGCGTGGAGAGTGTGTGGGGGCGAATTCATTTCCGGTATAGCGCCGAAACGTCACAACTGACTGGTCACGGGAGCGTCGCGTTATTGATGACGACCGTGCCTGCTGCCGTTGTCGATGATTGCAAATAGTCCGTCCACCCTCTCCCACCCCTTGATTCTCCTCCCCTCCCCCTCCTCCGTTTCCACTCCTACCCCTTCCTCCTCCACCCCCTCGAACGGACATAAAAGTATGCGGCGTGACAAAACAAGTGAGAGTCGGGAGCGCACAGGAGGCCGGACTGATGAAATGTGTGCCCCTTTTTTCTGGACCGAAATAATGGAAAAAAAACTAATAAAAAAAGAAATTTACAAGAGTGGAACAAAAGTAGAGAAAGAGAGAAGTAGCGTTCAGAAAAAGTCTTGTTTTTTAGCGGATACTCAGCGAAATGCTACAAAAAAAGGTGAAAAATGAACGGATGAAAAGGACGTCACGTCGCTATCACGCCGGGACGCCGTGTTTAGGGAGATTATCGAAGGGCAGGAGGGAGGGAGCTTCCCCGGCGCGGATTTCGGAGTGAACGGTCGGATTTAATTTTTGCGCACTGTAAAACAAGGCCGACACGTTGTTTTGTTCTTGCTGCTACCCTCTCTCTCCCTTCCCCCTCACCAAAATAGTAGAGGTTTTGATCGAGACATCAAGATTCTAGATAATTCCCGAGGGCGAAGATTATGCGTAAATCCGTTGAAATTTTAACCTCGTTTTGATCACCCTAAATACCCTACTGCAAAAAAGGGACAGAGAGAAGTGCTCATGATAAATTTTCCCATACATACCATCGGATGACTTCGAAAAATTTTCATCATAAAATCTGGATTCAGTTTTTATGCTGATACTAGAGTCAGCTGAATACGTATACAGGCTTTTGGGATATTATCTCATATCAAAATGCATTTAAAATGCGTATAATCGTAACGGACGATTTAATACACAATTATGTGGGCACAGCTTCTTCTAAAGTATGCCAAACTGTTTCAAAAATGCATAAAATTATGCATCAAATACATTAGTTTCAAATTAATTCGAAAATTCCCTAAAAGTTCACGGAAGGGAAACATAAATTTATCATTAATACTTTTTCTAAAATAATCTTAAAAAATGACGATAAAAACTTGAAAACTAGAAAAAATTGCGTATTTTATGAATTAAAACCAAGAAAAAATTACTGGATAATAAAAGAGATTGAAAATCGATTATAATACCTATAACTACATTTCAAGGAACCTTATTATCTTTATACGCTTTTTAAAATTAATAAAATATCTGAGTTCATATGTTGCCTCATATCGCTGCATTAATTCCAATAATTAGGTACATACATTATTCAAGATTCTGTCATCTAGAGAAAATTATTAGTTTTAGGGAGAACTCCCACATTTTGACATAACTTTACGAATGATGAAAACAACCACTGCTACCATCACGGGGAAAAGAACAAAAAATACGAATCCCGAAAAATAAAGCGCATCGAATGGAAGTTTCCTGAAACTTTGCGGAATTCATAAAATTCGATTATGCAAATCGAGACGGAAGAAGTCGGGGAACTTCTTGGATGGATGCGAACAAAATGAATGGGCCGCCCTACCGTCTCTTAGAGCTGGCTTGGACCGTAATGCACCGAGACGTGTCCCCGGGAAGGGAAGAATAAAGTATTTTAACAGTCAGTTGTTATCGAGGAGTTGAGCGGGAGTGTGGGAGGATGGAAAGATCTCAAGTTTCCGCGAAAGTAATAGAATTTAGAGGACTTGAATGCTCTCTCCGAGGCTGGGGAAGGAAATCAAGTGATGGGAACAGTTCCTTTAAAAGGATACTACGCCGCTATAATCACTGAAAGTTACCACTTTTTTACGGCGTTTCATTTTTCCCCAAAATATAAAATGAGATCCTGGCCCGCCGGGTTAGCGGTAAGTAGAGAGCGTGAGTGAGACCACCCACAACTCAGACGTCCCCAGTCGCCTCGCTGAATGCCACACACAAGGTTTTGGGCGAGAGCGTGAATTCGACACCCCGCCTCAGTCCCCATCCCCTCGACGATGACGAGCAAGAGAGAAAGAGACCTTCCTCACGCCAATGGGGGTGGATTACAGAGGCGACGCTGCCAGTCAAGGGAACTGCAAGGTCAAGGCGAAAAATCCACATACTAACAGTACACATATACGGGTGCGATTATCGGCTTGTGACCAAGGTTGGGACTGCAAAATCCGAGATGAATATGATGGGTCTGATTGGCTGGCGATGACGATAGCATCTATTTGTCTGCTGTTTTATTTCTGTTGAAAATTTATTTCCAGTAAAATGTTAATGTTCAACCAATACAGGTAATCATCGGGGTTCAAAAATGTATTTTGGTGTAAGTGTTTCACTTGGTCACCTTTTCCCTTTCCAAAATAATAATTATGAATTTGATACCTCGACCATTAGTTACTTGGCAGCAATATTTGGCAATCTTGTAAACATTTACTTGAGTCTTCATCTAACAGCCACTTCAGAAGCCATATCGATGAATCAATGCATTGAAGATTTTTTATCACTACTCGTAAACCTTCCAAACATAGCTCGTCTTACAAACTAACAAAAGTCTTACAACAAAAACGAGAACTAATAGAATTTGTAAGTGGGGAATGCTATGATTGCATAATACAAGGGAAGTAAAATAAGTAATGCAACACATTTTTTTCAGAAACAGGGGTTGTTTTACTCAGCATTCAAATACATCATGTTATTCCCCAATCTTTAAGCTAGAAAAAACTATTTTTCAATGTGATCTCCATTCAATGCTTCAGCTCAACGCCACTTTGAAGGGAGGGTCTATATGCCTACACGGTACCATTCAACTGTCGGAAACAATGCGAACTGCATCCATAACTTCTTCATCATCCTCGTAGCGGCGATGATGAAACACACAGTCCCCAACGACTCAGCGTTCCTTCGTACAATGCCAGATCACTGTAGACAAACTGTAAGCGCCTATGAATATTTGAGACACCCTTTTTCTCCGCCGAAAGAAACTCAACCACAGCCCGTTGCTTGGGACGGTTACGGATGCCATTTTAATAGCTCCGAATAACGCGGTCACCAATTGAAAGTCATTGTAACTACACGAGAATATATTTACACATTCCTTGCCGTAGACTTTTAGACGAATTCGCCCATTGCGCCGACGTGTTTTTCTTTTTCTACCGTTTTAATACTTGAATCCTTTCCATTTGAGTTTTCGCGTGCATTCGGATACGCACGCCGAGTCGATCACGTCCTGTACGCGTCGCCGAAGTAGCTATGACCGACGGCGTCCTATGAGCGGCCAAAAGAAAGTCTAATTCTTTGGTCATAATGACCGATGCGGCGTGGAGACAAAGTACATGTTTCGGTCATTTTGACCGAAGCATGTACTTTGCGTGAGCTCCACAAGAATTGTCGAGTTTTTTCAGCCAAAATTGGCCGCGAAAAAATAATGTTCTGCATTACTTAATGAACTCACCTCGTGGATATCAATTTTATAATTTTACCTTCATATTTAAGGGTCCAACGAACCCACCCAAGCGTGCAACAATGGCCTTATTTTTTATTTATTTTGAGCCTCGAAATGAGATTTTGGTGTAAAATGATCTTCTATTTCTGGCAATTACTAACGCAGGTATTTGAAACACATGATAATAAGTAGTGTCTATCTAGGGTTATTGCCATAGTGTCATTTTATGGCATGTATGATGGTGCGAAATGCTACAAACTAGTTCATCCTTTTTTTTTTGTTTTTAGCATCTATAAATGAAGTATGTATTGAATCATGTCCTCATGAATATATATATTTCCACATCAATGTGGCTGGAATAATGAAAACAAAATCAGAAATAGCCATGAATAATTTTGCAAACATAAAAGTTTCATGGTAATGGACAAAAGCCTAAAAAATTTATGTATCGAGTCATAAGAGGACTGTTTGATAGCCCACTGCATATCATATGTATGACGTCAAATTGGTGAAACTACCACCCCGATGTCATCCGTCCAAATTGCTTTCTGATATGACTCACTTCCACGTACCGCAATCAGAGGATGTGATCAGTTTTGCTCTGGGTTTTCATTAACTGGATAAGATTATGGAGATGATATCGGTATGATTGCCAGTGAAAACGATATGCAGAGGGGTAAACAATTTACTTCGAGCACAATCGATCATCTAGATACAGTTTTGTAAGAGTATTCACCTCCCAGTTTACATAGGAAAAAAGGGAAGGCATTAAGGGAATGCAACTCAGCATTTGCTTGCAGGAGTAATGGTAACGTAGAATCAGAAATATTATGCATTCACGAGAATATTTTTTAAGTAGCCCACCATCATGGCATGGTAATAATTTAAATACTACACGCACTATGTGACAAATTGGACTTCGTATATCCATTTAGTGAAGGAAACAAAATGCTGAAGTAATCACGGAAAATACTGCATATTGAGAACTAATGATGATTTAAATAATTCTAAATGCAAATTTTATAGATCTAGTCTTCGTAAATCACAAGATACAGGAAGTTTGAATTTCATTTCAAATAAGATTCCCTATTCTCGTCGTAGAATGTTGACTTTGTCTTTGATACGACAACCGGAAAAGCAAGCAAAGCAAAATATTTGCTTATCACATTTGATAAGTACACGAATACAATAATTTTTAAATTTCATAAGAAAATCAGTAAAAATTATTTAATTAACTGTCACGAACGAGGTGTCAAAAATTATCTAGGAGTCGCGAGGTAACTGTGAATCACAATACAAGTTCCTCACCACAATTTATCATATATTGGCATTCCGTAATATATTATAAAAATCTGATGCTTATCTTCTGAAAAGTTTCATCTTTATTGACCTCTCTGCACCTCATTTATCTTATCGAATATGCTCAATACTGCTGAGAAAACGTCAGCAGAGAATGAAACAGAACATATGGCAGAACTAATGCATCTACCATAATAAAAACTCTTTCGATTGCCACCATTATTTGAAGCTCTTCAAATAAAGTGGCAATTATGTGCCATTCTTATTAGCAATGAATTCGGACGCATAATTTCGGTGGGACATGATAAGATGCAGAGGGGAGAAGATGGGGAAGTAGGGGAAAAACACATGCGCACATTTCCATAACGAATCCAAAATTTTTCAGATAAAAGCGAGAGAATTAGGAGTTGAAAAGGAACGAAGGGACAACAGTGGCGGGATGCGATAAGAGAGGGCGCGAAGGAAGGCGACAAGGGGGAGCCGTGCCGGGCGGCGCCTTGCTTAATCGTGTTAGCAGTGTTTTCTCCGACATCTCCAGGCACCCACCAAGTTTTCCCTTCTGTTTGAATACATTTTACATTCGGTTAAGATTTTATTCCTCCTCCTTTCCCCCATACCACTCCCGTCGCGAGTGGAAGCAGGGTATCCAACTTCTCTGAAATACAGGGAAGAACTCGAAAAATAGTTTGGGCTTCTGGGAAAAAAATCCTTAATAAGAGAAGGTTTCTAAACTGAATTTAAGGAATAAATATATATGAGACATTTCCACTAACATTTTCTGAGTGATTAGTACGTTTTTTGAACTACTTGAACATTTTTTTGCTAAAATAAATTTGGTAAGTCTGCGTTTAAAAAGAATTATTTGAGGCCCGTGCAGTGATGACTAATTATATGGAATTTGTCTCTACCTATTATGACGGCTGGAACACCTTGAAATTTTCAAATAACTTGAATAAAAGCACAATGTTAAATATCCATAATTTACCGATAGTATAAAACTCTACTGCTCATCCTGAAATCATACAGTATGAAATGCAACGTGTCGAGAAATCTGAAGTCATAAATTTCATTCGAAATTTTGAAATAATTTGAATGCTGTTTTAATAGATATTTCAGCTAATCCATTTCAAATATCAGTTGAAGTGAAATCAATATATATTTTTTACATTAGTGAGCATTCGCAGAAATTAAAAAATTAATAAAGCACTTTAAAAAAGACGATCACTTTCTCCTTCAAAAAAGGGGCAGAAAAATGACAATTTACTCGGGGAAAGCGGGGAAAACTCGTGCCTACTTGATACCTGAGAGTATAGCTTAGTGGCCATTCTGCTAAAAGAGGTCTTTCTCTCTACCTTTCTTCAAGTTCCCGAACAAAAGTCGCCGTGCCATCAAGTTGGGGAATCCATCGTGCAACGCCTGCTCCCCTCCGCATCCACGCAGGGCCTCCCTTCTGCCGCTAGTGGAATTCTCTGGAACGGCACAGGCCCTTCCCCGCTCCCACCGATGCTCCTGCAGGTCGTCTCCTCTTGCGACGGCCCAGCATGCTCACCCTCCCGCACTTCTTCACTAGACCTCTCGCTCCTCCGTAGACGCCTTCAACTCGCAAACGGAACACCATCGGAAACAACTTCGTGACATCTATTCTCTCCGTATTCTTCGAGGCTTGATGAGATCCGTGCTTCTGCCCTCAAACCTTCGATTCTCCGTTACACTAAGAAATGTCTGTGCCTTCTGGGTTCTGCACGAATAAACACTCCAGGTCACATTCAATCCGTCACGCTTGCCACCCTTGTATCACACTCTGGAATAATTTGTACAGTAATTCCTTTCCACTTCCGTACAATTCTTGCCATATCTGTATTTGTTTAATACTAACTTTTCTACTCAACAACTGGTGCCTCATTGAGTTTTTAAATCCTTAAATACCTATAGCTATCTATATCTATACCTAAAGGAAACATAAAGTTTTCGATCTGCATGAGTTATGCTTTTAGGCAAAAACAAGAAAACTTATGTTAAAAACTGTAAATTAAAAAATACAAATATAGTTTAAACAATATCGTTAATTGATAGCAATCTTCCTAAATAAATTTATTATCAGAAACTCTCATTAATTACCCATTATCTGACATTTTGCGGTCAATCTTATTCAGACACAGGATATCTCAAACAAAATTTCATATGCGATACTATCCCTTCCTTAATAATCGGATAATCCTTCGAGTTAAACTACAAATCATTAGTTAATAAGCAATAACTTAACATAATCTGCAACTCAAAATCTTAGATGCAAATATAAATTTATAGAAAAGTTAGGAATTATTTACTCTCTATTATGCCATTATTTCACACTAAACTGCCCCTGACATGATAATTTATGGAAAATCCTTTCGCATAGATATGAATATATATCTAGGTAGAAATTCTATCTTAAATTAGCAGCATAGGTTAAAATTCCTGCTTCACTGGAATTATCAAAAAATTGATTTTGAAAATAAAGTATTCTTATGCAAAATTATAAACCAAAATTATATTTTTTTAGAAAAATAAAGTTATGACTAAACTTGAACTGATGAGTAAATTATAAGCTCATTGAAAACTTTTTTTTTGAGAATTTTATTTGCATCGGCAAAATTGGAAAGACCTTCATAAATCGAGCAATACTGAAATATTTACCTCTTCTTCAGGCTTCAGGAATACAATAAAAAACGAATGATAGCGCTTTAACTAATAGCGCATATAACGCTGGATGAAGACATTGAAATCATTTATCCGTTGTCGCAAATGGCTTAGCATGAAAGGATCCTATTTTAAAGGTGAAAACAATATTTGTTAATGAATTAGAATCAATGTACAGGAATAGGAAAAACAAATGGCAATAGTTAAAGGTATCTTATTCGTCGTTCTTCTATGGTAAAGAACGTACTGTACATTTGCTATGATTGACAGAAACACATTCCTGCCTAAAAAATGAGAGCTCTTCACATGAAGGCGTGGTTGGTGAATTGGCCAAATGAAAAAAATAAGCTACCATGGAACAACGTGCCATTAAAAGCTTCAAAACAGAAAGAAAATAAATGGACTTGTGAATAGAATACGCCAAACCGCATCTGACTGATTCTCATCTTTTTCACCGCTATTACGAATCTGTTGACATGCATTACAGTGATTCTAAAAAAACTATTATACTTCCAAATGAAGCTCAACAACTTAAGTGCTGCTTGAATAAAATGCATTTATTCCTCTGTTGATTTTATTAACTGCTGCTTCAGTGAAAAAAGATGAAGACACCTAATGTATTTTTTTATAACACACATTTGATTCAACAACACCACGTTGAATAATGATGAAGAAAATTCAACTATTCATTAATCGTGTCTTTCTTAAATTACTAAACTTGCCGCATTATTTCTGGAGTAAAATTGGCATAGGTAGAAACATGCGTATAAGAGGAAAGTTATCTTCCATCTAAAAGTTAGTTGCATAATTTATAGAAGATTTATTTACTAAAACTTATACTGAACTGACGTCCTATAAGTAAGGAAGAAAATCATCAGAGGAGAAGTTATACTTTGAGTAAGTGAATCATTGTGAACAGGTTATGATTTATTAATTAGATAACTAAATTCAAACGATAAATACTAGTTCAATAAAACGCAGTTCCGTTGTAAGAATGGAATAAAAAATTGTTACATTTTGGTTTCAAACAAAAAGTTAAGGCTTAGTTATTCTTAGAAGCGAGCATTAAATACTTAATCTTAAATGGAAAATTAACATTTTTTGTGGATATAATATCCAATAACCAGCAATCAGTAAATAAATTAAATATTTAACACCATCTAGCCGCGTAACAAGATGAAATAGTAAACAAAAACCTGTGAACAATGTGAACACAACCACTGACTTAGAATTAGTTTGAAGCAATATAGTGACAACAAGAGATTAGGCTTATTAAACATTTTACATCTGATGCGATGTGTAAGGTCAGCTTTTTCTGCAATTCTACAGGTATAACAAGCCTAAAATGATCCCAAACTTTATACTGAGTAAAAGCCATTTTCCAAATTTTAAAACGAATTGGTGAAAACATTCGGTCACCGGAATTTTCTTATTTTTTTATGCTACCCTTGAACTTACGAACCTACCTCGACCCATGAATTCATTCTCAATCCAAGAATCCCAGAGCGGAGGAACTCGCCGGGAGAAATGTCGCCACTTAGGCTACTTTTTTTTGAGCTCATTCCGGCCACACCTCACGACCTGGAGGATTAATTCCCCAGAAGCCCACCCCGAACCCCCATCCTAGTTTTTTTATCTCCTATTCTCATTGTGTGCCCTATCCTACCCTTCCCTCACGCCCTCCATCACTTTGGTCTACCCTCAACCAATTTAATTCCATCCCACCACTGTGCACCATAGGAACCCAGCACCTCTCCTGGTGTAAACCCCTTCCTTATTACGTCGGCCCCCGAGTCCCTAGGCCCCATTCTTAATTTTTGCTCCTTCCGACGATCCCTCCTGACACATACCCTTCACTCGCTGCTGCGTGTAGCGTTTCGTCATTTTTTTTCTAACGCGCGTCGTCCCAGAACCAACCGCACTTTTTTTCCTCACTCTAACCCACTACCACTTTCTTCATCGCCTCCACCCCCAAACTGCCAAGCCTTCCCACCCCTTCATTAAACCTTTGTGGTCTGCGCGTGTTTGACACTTTTGGCACCTCATTCCGTATTTAGATATGCAAATTGGTCACTCCAGCCCGCCATGCTTTGTCTCACCCCCCTCCCCCTCAAACCCTCATTCCTGTTCCTTCCATTATATTAGTTATCCACTCTTTTCTTCCCTCCTCCACATCTCCCACCAAACATGGTTACTCTAGCGGAACTCCTAGAGTCTTTGGCCGATTTTTATTACTCGTCGAATTCAGGCCATGAACGACAACACTCATTGTCACAGCACTTTAATTCGCAATTCAGTTGGGATATGAAGCATTTGAAAAGAAATTGCCATGGTGAATTTTCACTCATAAATGATCTGGATCTGGCTTCACAATATTTCGGTATTTCTCCGAAGTAATATTGAAATCTCTAAACCTTTCATTAACATTTATACTCTTTGATACCGATATTTAAGGCTCATTAATTATTAACGCCTTTTTTTATAGAAACATGCTTACAAAAACAAGTTTTTTTTATCAATTTTGAAAGTATATTAACCCTCAGACGCAAAAAAAAATTCCAAACAATATATCGTTACGTAATGTTAAAAAGTATTATTTATTCATAGATCTCTCGAAAATTACCCGTCATTCGTGAAATAATTGATAGGAAGTGGGAAAACTATTTAGGTACATCTTTGAATGCACACTTTCATTGCACTTAGAAAGTTCATATCTTTACCTACAATGCCAATGGTGGATACGCATCAAGTTTTTCATGCTGTTACTCTTTTTAGAATGCAATTTACTGGTAGCTGGATAAGGACCACTTTTCTTTAAAATAGCCTCGCTTTTTATTTATTTTGCAAAACAATAGTCTCAACACATAGCTCTGTCAGACTACTCTCTATCATAATGTAGAGTGAACTGAGGGCAAGAAGTAGGGAGGCAGAGACAGCCTAGAAAACTTGGAGTATGAGCGGATTTGAAAATATCTATTGAACCTACTCACGAATTAATCGAAGTAAAAAAATGAAAGCATTAGTGTAAAGGATTAAGCGTGAGAATATATCGCAGCTACTAAACGCCCAACTTGAAGTGGACTGAGCTTAAATATTTGGCTTCTTTAACTTTATAAAAATATACATTCAAGATTAGATACTCGTAGGTGGACCCCAGTCAATCTGTCAACAGGAAAACGAGCTACTTTCCTATTTTCCAATTAAATTGAATATAATATAATGATAAAAATTGTTTTGTGCATTTTCCCAACATATTAAATAAAGCAAAACAAAAAAATGTAAAAAACCAATGAAACTTAGATAAAAAATAATGCAGAGCTTTTCATAATATGTTTCATGTGAAATATTTAATAGATATATATTTAAATATACATTACAAGCACACTTATTTCCAATAAGGCCACCCAACCTATGGAACACAAATTTAAATCCTAGGAATGCTCTTGTCACATTATCCTTAGTCGTGTAAGAGGTAAAAACGCTATCAGACTCTACAGAACGCCTCCAGCGCTGGCATTAACGGGAACTGGCAAAAATTAATTTCGCCCCGAACACGAAATTTAGGGCACTTTTCTTTATACATGAGATGATATAATTCCCAATTTTGATTCTCATGCTCAAATGTTTTGACTCATTTCTTCGCAAGCCATAAAATTCTTTCACTGTCAAATAATAGTGTACGAGAAAGAAAATGGTTTGATTAAATGACGGCCACTAATTTTCATTATTTCTCCTAGGCGTCTCATTTTCTTGTGCGAGAGTTGCCCAGAAATTTATGCACCACAATTGTTTTCTCAGCCGACTACAATGATGCGAATGGAAACGTCACGTATGAGTTATCTGAAGTTTCATGGGTGCCCGGGCAAAATTCCTGGTTGCCACGACAGATAGCGTAGCTATAGGACCGTTTCTAAATGGCGTCTGTAGGTGATTAACGTTACAAGCAGCGTGCCGTGATTGAAGTTCTCATTGCAGGGAAAGAAACTGCAGGGAATACTTAAAAACATTTGTGCAAAGTCTATGGAGTATCTGCTATCAAAAGGAGTACATTTAGTTGCTATGCTCGAATGACGAGGGTATTAGAAGGCGGTTCTGTGGAACTAGCATTGTTACCTACCGTCGAAACCAATTCTACGCCTAAACCAATTGCCAAGCAATTAAACCTGTGTGAAAAGTACAGTGCCTTTTATTAATACTCTAGTACGATTACTCGCTATATTATATCCCTGTGGAGTAACTAGGAATATGCTTGGGGGGAAGGGGTGGCGACCCCCCCCCCAGGCGACGGGGGTCCGGCAAAATTTTAGAAAAATGACATGCCTAGATATACATCGTACACCATTTTGGCATTAAAAATTTAACTTTAACCTAATTCAGTTATTAAATTTTAAAAATAGACAACAGTTGTAGATGGCGTTTCTATTTCTCTGAGGCTTTAGAGGGGGGGGAGGGTAATATATCCCCTCAGCCCCCCCCCCCATAGTTGCGCCACTGTTCTATCCAATCCGCACACCTCACACAATCTAAATCTATAGTGTATCGTGTTGTCCTGAAACTTAAACTATAACGAAAGAGCAGGAGCGCTAGTGGCAGGGAAGACAAGACCGGAGGAAGCAGTGGGAGAGAGCGGCTGGAGGGGGTAACTCCGGGAGTGGCTTGCTTCTTTTTAATTTTATTAATATTCATCGGTTGTGTTTCCTTAATTGGGCGGAAGAGGGTGTTGGTCCGGAGAGAGAAGGGAAGGGATAAGGAGAGGGTGCGGGGGTGGAAAAGGGGTGCGGGGGCGGGGTGTTATAGGAAGACGGGGGTGTGGAACTAGGGGCGAAAGAACGGGGACACGGTTGATGGAAATTTGCATACTCTTCATGGGAGGAGATGGCTCTCTGTCCGGGTATATTTCCTCCGGGATGGGTTTGCATATGCGCCTGGAATAAATAACGCAAGGCGTTGGCCATTTGTTGTCTCGCTTTTTACGCCGTGCTGATGCAGTTTTTGACAGTGCGCTACCGACTCTAATGAAAGTTTCCCCCGACGTGAGATCCCTTCGAAGTAGACAAAAAACTGAGGTGAGAGAGCGAGAAAGTAACTGTTGGCCACTTCATTGGGATGACTAGGCAAGACGAGAGGAAACAGTGCTTTTCCCAACTTAATGAAAGCCGTAATGTTTTGGATGTGATGACGAGTTGTGCATACCCACGAAGGAAGAGCACACCTATCACATAGTTAATTTGAAGATTAGCATATTCAAAGAGGTGTCTCCTGTTTGTCTGTAGATTGGCACGAATTCCACCATTACGACAATACTCTCCACAATTTCTTACTTGTATAATGGTATTTTGCATGATAAAACACGAAATATCTAGTTAAAAACTCTCTGATTCTTCTCTCGTTGCATATTGTGTGACATTTATAAATCTAATAAAACTAATCCCTTTAAAAATTCTTTGTTTTGCAAAATCACGATTTGTGACTTGACTCTCATCACTCAACCATCCATGGATGGACCAAAGAGTCTTCAAACTATGGTGTAACTAAATGTATGGTCTTAATCAGTACCATATTGTATGACCAGCACATAATATTCATTTTATTTCATTGCCTACACCCTTACTTGGCCTGCCTACTTCAAGTGCCAGTATCATATCGCATTTGTTCATAACTCACTTTTCCATAATATTTTACTCATAATTATTTCATAATTTCTCAATAAAAACATCAAAGAACTTAATACTCAGTCAATTTCAATCCCGATATCTAATTTTACAAATAAAACTACCCACAATGAAGGAACAGGCCATTGACGACATAGCATTCTATTGCCCTAAGAAATATAGTATTATTCCAGCCACCATTTGCAATATTCCACCCGTCTTTGATTACCCGTCTTACTGAAATCGTCCACTCATTAAAATATTTCTTGTCTCAACACTTGTTGCTAACCTCTTCCCTGGCACGAATAAGAAAATTTTCATTCTCCCCTCTGAATGGTAGAAGAAAGATTTCGCAATTTTCGCAGTCTCAGTAGCTTTCGAAGAGTATATATGCGTCATAGAAGATGCTCATAGATAAGTCAATATTTTCGATACCCGCACGTGATAAAAACTTGTAACTTCGTATTCATAAAAAAATAATAAAAATGCTACCAAGATTTTTAGGATGGGTGCAGCGGTGTGAGCACGTGAAAAATATATTAACCCTTCCAGGTCCAAGGGTAACATTAGTATAAGTCCCTCGAAAAGCGATAAGTTTAGATACGGGGTTGTTTTCCCTTAGTTTAGGGATTGCTTGTAAAAATGGAGGGTAATAGGAAAAAACGGACGTCATTTTCGGATTCAGCGACCTAAAATTAGTCAGAAATACCCTAAATTGTAGCCGGGCATTGTTTTAACTTTTTTTTCAGAACAGTGGAATTGGTATTATTTCACGTCCCAGACTGTATCTTAGAAACAATTAGAGATATCGCTTTTATATAAATGTTTTTTTTTAATCTACGCATTAATATTGGCCTAAAAATCTATTTTATTATGTAATCCAATGGCTGCAATCCTTGTGGACCTTAATGGGTAAAATGAAAATCTCCAAATATATTTCGGAAGCAATATCCAGGAACTTCCTTTATTCTTATATTTCTTAAAAATTCAGAATACCTTCTTCCGCATAACCCTAAACATAACATTTTTTAGTCATACCTACAAAAAACTGAACCCTGAAAATCGACCGTCAATAATGAACTAGTGAGAAATTGCAACAAACCGTTATGCATATATGGAACTAAGTTATTTAATTACTAGTTTTACAGACATGTATTTCCATGGGCCACCCTATAATTTCCCTCTCCCTATCCTATAAGAGATCTTTATGGACTTTTTGAACGTTAACTTTTAAACTTCCATCTCCCTCTTATAAAAACAGCCTAGTTGTTACTTCAGATATGTTGATGACATAATTTGCTTGTGGACTGGTAGAAAGAAAGAACTGAATTCTTTCATTGAGCTAATCAATGATTTCAACCGTTCTATCAATTTTACTTTGAAGCTCGAAATTGATTAGACCACTCCCTAGACCTGACGATTTCCCTTAAAGAAGGTAAACATAATAGCGCAGCATACCCGAAAAGTATCATTACGGATATTTATCAGAGTCAAACCATCCCTTCTTATTCAAGATTGCCACTATTACCTCAATACACCACAGAGTAATTTTGAATGCCTTTAACTGAATCAAGCTTCAACAAAAAACTAAATGCAAAAAATTCAATATATTTGAACAACAGCTATAGTGAACATCTTGTCTAAAAATATTAGCCAAAAAAGTCCGTATAAGAGCATCACTCTCCATAGCCAGTCAACTATCTGTTCCCAAATCACAGCCCGAATATTGGTGCAAATTACCTTGGATTCTTAGTGTTCGTAAGCTACTTCCGAAATACAAAAACCGAGTGTGTTTCTATACTCCATCTTCCCTTGGTAAAGTGATGTTTAACTCAAAAGACAAAGTGCTTCCTGAAGATAAAATATCGGTCTTTACGCTTTGAGTTGTGAAGAGTGCGATGGCGTGTACGTCGGTCCGTCTCGTCAGTTACTGCGTCGTAATTATAGTTTTTTTTTGTCAAGTGGGATTGGAAAGTTTTTAATTTTTTAGTGAAATTAATGTTACATTAACTCGCGGTAATACCTGAATCTTGCAAAATTTATTTTTTTATTTTTCGATTGGAAAACATTTCATTGATTTTGCGACCAAAAATCATTACTGTAACGATAGAAATGAGATAAACGTTAGAAAGTGCTACGAAAAAAGCTACCATTTGCTAATTATGTTCCTCCTAGAAGAATAGTGAAAACTATGAATAAAATTTATGTGAGTATTTTTAATTGGAATTATGAAAACAGCGTCTTACAACTTAAAATATATATTCTATCGTATATTTATTCCAACTTGATTTATGAGATTTTCTTCGCATGGTTTGGCTAAAGAGAAAATTGATGTTGAACTTCAAACGCAAAGATGAGATAATCATTTAGAGTTTTTTAAAGGGAGAATTTAGTGAAATGATATCAAATAATTAGCAGGTATAACTCTGTTACCTTTAATCCGAATTTGCTCACAAACGATTCAAAAACGGTTAATCAGGGAATTGCAAATCAAGCGCTTCGAAAAAAAATGGTGCGGGTTTATGTAATGCAAGCAAAAGGGGTCATTCAGTGCTTCTTTGATTTGAGCCTGAAGGCTACAATATATAAGGCATCGGCAACAAGTTTGATTATTTTTTAACTAGACAGTTTCAGCTGTTAAACCTTTTCATTGACTAATTGCTTAGGTATCTCATGTACTAAAATCTAATATCAGAAAGGATTGATGGCGTCACATTGTGAAATTTTGATATCTTCAATGTCACTGCAAGTGAACTAGGGTAGCATTCACTATAAGTATTATTTTTTCGTTAGAATGAAGGCAATAAATACTACCCATTATATTACTATCACTCTAGTTTTTAATATTGGTATGATTGACGAACAATTTTGCTTTACGTGTGCAAGAGCAAATAATGCTCAGGGATACGAAAACATTCTTGAAACTCGGTAGAAATCCTTTACGCGGTAGAAATCGCTAAACCATATGGACTTTTAAATATTAAGCAGCTATTTCCTAAAAAATTCTGACATTAAATTTGGGACCTACCCAAAAATACAGCAGCTGGCCAAAATCTGGAAATTTATGTGATCCGATTACAATCTGTACATAACAGATGAAGTAGATCCTGAAATCAGTATCAATACTCCTTCAATGAGTGAAGAATCATTATTTATCAATATATTTACAATAATATAAACTTAGAGGCTCTATTTGTAAGAAGATGTCGTAAATTCTTGCACTTGCTCCCTTGTACCTCAAACAAGGGCGGGATACGGTTCACGGAGCACCGCCGCGCCACGCACAGGTGGATTCCGAAACCGCTCGCTCGGATATCGTAGTTTCTCGATTCGACGCTAGAGCGCGGGCTAGTCGTGCTAAGGCGGATTTTCTTTCCCTGTGATAGCGCTCACAGCGCGCGCGATTTTGCGAATCGGCGACGACCGGAGTCACAACGAGTAACAGAAACCAGAGGGGTTGCGAACCCAAATTGATTTGTCCACAATATAAACCCTCGCTATCTGTTTCTCAAAAAATTACGTCCGTCCTATTTTGGGTCTTATTCACCCCTAGATGGCTGTTATTTTAGAAGGAAATATTACGAGACGAATGACTCAGTTGCACGTGCATTCCATAATACATACCTGATATACTCCTGAGATTATACTGTCACGGTGTGTGTAGCATTAAATTACGCAGAGATTTATTTGTAATAGTTTTTTGGTACGATTGTTTTTTTGTCTATCGGAGAATATAAATGGGCCCTTTGAAATGAGGCCTTAATTTATGTTTCGCTATGTTTAACTCCCAAAATAATTATGCACAATACGTTGCAGCAAATAATTCAAAGATTTGCGATACGCAAAATATTTTATGAGAAATAAAATACAGTGATTCGTTGAGATGCATCTGAAAACATATCGGACGCATGAAATTCTGCAAAAAAGTTATGAAACTGGAAATTCATACAAACAAAGAGAAAAAGACACTTTCTTTGATATTTTTTAAAAAATTCATTTGTGAAAATTAATATTATCATCTGAAATAGACCAACTGAAAAAATAACACAATATATAAAACATGATTAAATGGTTAAATATAGAAAACTTCTTACAGCTGTGACGTCATTTATTCTTATCTCATATACTGCTGAGGGTATTTCGGCAATCACACAGGTAATTAACATATTCCATAATGGTTTATTATTATTCTTGAAAAAATCTCATAATTTTATCGGTTCCCTTCGTGATGAAAACAGGTGAATGTTCTCCTTAAATAAATTTGGAATTTCAGAAAATAATTTTTAGGCAATATTAAAAATCTTTTTTGAATCACCCACAGAGGCATGTTTCCTCCCAATTTTTTATTGACCTTGTTTCTCATAAAAGAAAAATTTGAAGTAACTAATTGACTTATTATCCAAAGCAGACAATTCATTACTTTCACAATATTATTTTAAAAATTGCGACCGGTTTTGGCTGTTACACCAATATTAAGTACGGAAAAGATAATAAAGATATTTTTTATACTTGATAATGGTGTTACAGCCGAAACCGGACGGAATTTTAAAAAATAATATATTTTGGATGCAGCAAAAAGTCTTCAATTGATTACATGGAGCCCTTCCACCACGTACAAGCTTCAAATTTTGACTAATAGACCTTAAAAAGATGAGGTCAATTGATATTTTCAAACTATTATTAGTTCCAACGAAGACGTGATGTTAAAGTTTAACATAGAATTCCGTCTTAGAAGCTTAAAAAAATAGAAAAGTGGTTCCTAAACAAGAACATCGCAATTTCAGGTTTCCATGTATTAGATCAATTGAACTGCGATGTAGGTGTTTATCATAAATTGACAACTGAAAAAATCATTGACAGTTGATTTTGGTAAGATGTTGAGAAAAAAGTGAGAAAAAGCGGTCAGGTGTGAGCTCAGACATAGCGAATGAATTGATGCCGTAGATTGAGCAATCGTGACAAGAGAAGGGAATGGATGGTATTGGAGTGATAACAGTGAGGCTCCTCGGAGAGTAAAGGATGTGAGGATTTAGTCAATGAGAGAAAAATGAAAATAAAGATCCATTACCAGAGCGTTAGGTAAAGATCAGATGTAGATATACGGCAATGGAGGAGGAAAAAAGCAATGGCTGCAGGCGCTTTTCGGGTAAGATAAAGTGAGATTTATGTTAACTTTAAATGCTTTTGGAGGCAAAGGAAGAGATTTGCAAGAATAATAGGGTAATAAAGCGAATAACTCTTCACTAAAAAAAGAATACACATTAAAAGTTTTTAAACTTGTGAGCGAAATTGAAATATATCTGAGTCTTACGGTTGTTGAAGTGAATGAAAACGTTAATGCAAAAAAAAGCCTAAATTTATGCCTATAAAGCCTTGGCCATAAATGCTACTTCAGGCTACGCATTAACAGCATGATTACGAGTCATTAAGTTTCACAACATGCAGTATTACCTGAAACTCTCTCCGATGATTAAATTATATAATCAAATCATGATCTCAATCGATGTGCACGTCAAAGTTCCACCTAATAAAACTGCTATTAAAGACGAATGGGAACATGAAGTTTGAGGAAATGGAAAAGTTGAGTAAGCATAATGGAGTGTCAACACTGAAATCTACAGTTGTCAGGTAACTGATACAGATTGATGAAACACAAGATGTTTCAAATCAGGATCATTAAGCTACGAGAGAGCTGTCAATTACAGAGATTGAAATGTGCTTTCGACAATATCTTTGGTTTAAAGATGAGTTTATCATTGCGCTTCCCATAGTTTGTGTTTAAAACCCAAAGTTCAATGAAAATTTAGGTAATCAAATTTTAAAAAGCAATGAAAAAATATCGCGCGGCATCCGGACTATTGAATATGAAGGATGCAAGGTGACCCAGAAAGAGGAAATTAACCTAGACGGATAGCATGGAAAATCATTGCTCAGAAAGTTTCCGATAAAATAAAGTCTGTTTAGTAGTATTATAAAAATTCAGCTGAGTCATGAGCGATACCCAATTTTTTTGCTGGTCAAAGTGTGTTTTAATAGAAAGAGCATCTTCATAGGCTTAATGAAATTGGCAAAATAGATTTTTTTAAATGTCACACGTGACGTGAATATAATACGGAAAGAAAAGACTTATCAATCTTAATCCGCTAAGTGCTCGGTAAATGTGATCACCATAAGTATGTCTAGGGAGAGTAAGGAGCAAGGTGAGTGACGCTTATGGCTCTCGCACAGCGTAGGAGTGGAGACCTAAGCAGCATATTACTCCTCCATATCACCCCCCGCAAATGGAGAAGTGTCACCTAAGAAAACAAAATTGGCCACCTAGCCATAATTTTTTAAATGCTTCCAATCAGTTTTCAAGACATTTGTGAGCGCAAGTGAGTGTTCAAAATAAGATGCTACACTGTAGTCGCATTCAAAGGAAATACCACAGGTGTTAAGGTAGCGTCTGAGCGCTCCCTCCCCATTATCTCGCGTCCAATGTGAGCAGGGTTTCAGTATTAGAAACAAAGGATGCCGCCGTGAAACATCTTTTTTTTCGATTTGAAACCGTAAACTGAATCTCTAGCAGAATTGATTTTAGCATAACACCGACAATTTACGTATCCCATTCCTGAGGAGACGGATTAGGAATATTTTGAATGCCAAGAAATCCTATGAAACTACTTGTAGATTCTCGCTTTAAAAAGACGTTCGCTGAGTACAATACTCATCTACAAAAGCGTTTATGTCTCCACGTTCGTGCAATTCTTCGTCACCTGGGCCTTGGCATCCTTCGAAGTAGTCCTCATTTGATTGAACCAGACACTGAGAGTGGTGATTCAATATATTAAAGCAATCCTCGAACGCAGACCTTGGAAATGCCCTTAGCTCGCGCGTCACATTACTCAGAAGCGTCTCGATATCCTCAAACCACTTTCCATTGAGCGCAATTTTCAATTTTGGGAACATCATAAAGGCAAAGGGAGTTAGGACCGTACCGAGGCTGGTGAAGCTGTAAAATCTTGTCTTCCGCCAAAAATTGCTGCAAATGGTACGATGAATGAGCTGGCGCGTTACCGTGGTGAAGAAGCCCGTCACCACTTGACCGGAAACGCGGTCATTAAACTATAATAATTTTCTTCTAAAGTCATCACTCGATCTTTACATAACTTCAACGCAATGTATACTGTTGGTCTTCAGCTCTCTTGGAGCAAATTCGTTGTGCACAGCACCTTCACAATTAAAAAAATAATAATCAGCATTGACTTGACATGGCTCCCTCGGTCATGTCAAGGTCGGCCAGAACGTTGGTCACCATCAACAAATGTTCAGCCATTTTTAAACCATCTGCAGTACTCTTTTACTTGTGTCATGTCCATACTTACACCTTCAAAGGCCTTTAATGTCATTTCAATCGTCTCTACACAACTCTTGCAGCGATTGAAACAAAACTTGATGAAAATTCTTTGATATCGATGGCTAAGTTACAGCAACACGTATATAAAAAATAGTAACTTTTCAGGAGACAAAAAAAACTTTATTTTTTTGACTGAATATAATTTTGATTGAAATTAAAAACCAAAAATACATAAAACTGAATAAGAAGCATACATTTTCAAACAAAGAGTTTTTTGTGCATGAATTTTATTTTTTATTAACAGTATTAGCAATATTAACTCAGATCGGCCAAATTTTGAGATTCGTGTTGTTGGAACTTAGCCATCGATATTTTCTATCTGCCATTTTCAACAATAAACAGATGCGACTAACAGAAAAAAACACGTTGAACATCCGCGCGACCCTTGCGTCCTACCGATTACTAGAGCATTCGGGGAGGTAGTAAACGACAACTGGCTACGCTCATATCTCTTATACGCACCTCGAGTGCTCTGAGGCGAAGAGTTGCAACGCAAGTTGGATACTTTTCGGACACACCTCGTATAACATGATGAGGAAATAAGAGTACGCTGATTAATGCCCTCATATATCTTATTTTTACTAACAGTTAACCAGGTGGTACGTTTAAATCTAATATCGAGATTAGGAGGGCATTTATTGAATTAAATGCCGAAGTAAACCATCATATTCCATAGAAAACTGCATGATGTGCGTTAAGGGGCACCATAATTTGGCGATTGACATGTAAATGAATTAGCAAAGCAAGTAGAAGGTCGAGTAATGTGTAGTATTGGAATAAAATATCCATTCTGTAATTTTAAAAAATAAGATACTTCGTTATGAAAATTTATAACTTCAGCACTAAACATTGAGTTCTGTTCCAGGAAATATATATCAGTTTCACCTTATGCAATATATTTTTATGCATATATTTTGCCATTTTGCATTTTTACACCATAAAAACCTCTGTTACATTACTTTACATTAAAGGGTGAAAAAATTAATTATAAATTATAACTAATACTCTCTTTTAGCAAAAAATATAGCAACGAATCGAACGGAAAAATCACTAATGGCGTAAAAATCGAAGTGGCTATTTTATTATTCAATAAAACTTGAAAACTGAGGAATCGAGCACTATACTCATGAATTAAAACTGTCAAAATTAAAATATGGAAGTCCTTTACTGCTTTGCTATTTCAGCTAGTTCTTGAAATTGCGTCGAAAAATCGTACCACGCCTTGCTGGCTGTCTATACACGACGACACTGATGCAATATCCAATTTGTGTGATTGGATTACAACCTCATGTTTTTTTCCCTGCCGTTCGACAGGCGATGAGTGCCATCAAAATATTTTTCCACCGAGTGGGATAATCGAAAGAATTGAAGGAGCACACATATTTCCACCCGCGGTCTCTTACGACGAAGGAAATTTGTAACGGAACACTCACCAACGAGCGAGGAAGCGGCATGGGGCGAGCGATAACAGGATGGGGGAGAGCACGGAAAAATTACAATAACCGAATTGTTTCATTCGTTCCCGAACCGAAAAAACTCGTCAGCCTCCCCTGCACGATATTTCCTATGCACCCCTCGTGCGAGAGCTTCAACGCCATCTCTTCCCTCCGTGCTATTCCTCCACCTCCTTCTGCATAGCCCTCAACAAAATTCTCCTCCCGCACCGATTAGCCCTGTTCTGTTTTCATTTCGCATCTCCCCTAATACGTCGATCCAATTTAGCCTCTTTTTTTTCTTTCCCCAATACCTGCCCCAACTCTATCCCGTCAATTCCTCACTGAAAAAAGAAAATAAAAATTAAATTCTAGCCTCATTCCACCAAGACCATGAGCGAGAGATTACTTGTCGCTGCCATTTTTTTGTTGGGCACGCTTTGGTTCTGAGAGCACAAGGGTGCCGAAAGGGTTTTCGCAAAGGGCGCAGAAGAAGGGGTTCGGGCAGTCCTGATGGGAAACACAGGGGTATGGACCACTGCCCACCCCGCTGCGGTCCCCCAGAGTTGTGTCACCACCCTTCCGCCCGCTGGAGTGCGAACCCAATTACCATTCCCACTTTCCAGGGACCTCGACGGGCCCGACGCCCCAACCCCCACCCTCCCTCACTCCCTCCGTGGAAACACCCAATTGCACCAACACTACGCCATCACGCTTGCTATCCACGCCATCCCCTCCGCTTTCCCAATTCTTCTCCATCCCTCCTCTATCCTACAGCCACCCCCTTCACTCTGTCGGTCGCTTAACAACAACAACATCGCACCCCTCTCCTTCACCATCTTTTCCTTCCAACAGAAACCTTCGTCTTCCCTTGAAAAAACAAGGCGGTACCCGCCAACTTACGATCTTGTTGAAAGTAAGCGGACGAGTATTGACAGAGTACTCGAAGCAAGCTATAAGCCACGTAAGAACTTTAGGGGTAAAATTCTTTTCTTTTTTTTTTGTCATTCTTCCGCCAACTCCGGAAAACTCTTCCTCAAGTAGTTTCGCAATTTGGCGAGGAGACTTTTCGAGGTTTAATCGGTCACCCCTTGGGACCATGAGCAGAAAAAAAGAGTCGTCTTTTCTTTGCGGAGGCACTTGCCACAATTGGCCAAACAGGCTATAAGAGACTGGCAATTTTCAGTCAGAGGTATGAAGAGAGAGGGCGTTATTGATGGCTTTGATATTGAATAAAATGTAGCAACAGCAATGAAATAATACAATGTAAATAATCACTCCAGAAATCGTTTTAAAAGATAATTGGAAATAAAAGTGAAAAATCGTGAGGTTTTGGTTGCTTAATTCAGGCAAAAAAGCAAATACATGGATTAATTTTTTTAAATCGAGATTCTCCGGTAAAAAAAGCTGGATAATTAAATTTGAAAGTATTAAAAATGTTGAGAAAATCTGTGATTTCGGCTACGATGTTTTCACGTAGAAAAAATAAGAAATCAATTAAAAATTCCTAGTGACTGTGGGGCCACGGAAAAGGGTTTCCCAAGAACAATTCAAAAGTCCCTCCCCTTTCCTAAACTTCACTCTGCACGCCGTTTGATGTCCCAATTAATTCAATTGATTAAACTAACAGGGGATGAAGTGGAAATACATTTTTTGTGGGGGCAAAAAAATATGTTTGTGCACGTTTTTTTGAGGTGCCATGAAGGTTTCGAGGAGAATTTTGTTTTTTGCTCCACCTCATGCCTCGACCGAGAGGTTTCGTGTCAGAGGCAGTTAATCCCGGGAATTTTTTCTCCGCAGAGGAAAAAAATTCGAGGTGCTGGAAGATTGAGCTGGTGGTTCGGGAGAAACGATACGAGGCTGGCATAGAGATGGAAGGAGTAAAGGCGACAAAACACCTCGGCGGAAAACGCCGCTGCTACGTATCATTACAATTTCCTTTCATTCTGCTGCTTAATGCCAATGGTAGTACACCTAAAGTTATTAGTTAGTTTTGAGAAAATAATTCATGCAGACACATTGAGTCCGAGATAATTTTGGTATTAATTTGAGCCAAAAAAAAAAGAAAAAACAGGCCAAGAACCAATATTTTGTCTGTCATCATCATTTCCTACAGATTTGACACAAAACCTTTTATCTTTGCATAATAATAGCACTAATAACATGAAAATCTAATCTATTCCACTTGTACGTGAGTGCTTTCGTTTTCCCGTCAAAACTCTACGAAAGGATGCTGAAATCCAAAATATTGGATTACGACCTGTTTTATTTGCCGAAATCGTTTGCCGTTCTGAATGTTTTCTTTCTGAAATTTTGTCTTTCTGAATATATCATTAATTTTAGGATGCGGACTCAAGTTTTTACCCCAGATCTTACACGGTGATACAGAAACGTTCCCAAAATGATCCTCTGCATATTATTCCCATTAGTTTTAACCTAATATAACCCAATGCTGCTTCTAAGTAGCAACAAAAATGTTTACCATTTTAGCTCTATTCAGGAAACGTTTAAACTACGTGTTCTTTTGTGCTGCAAAAATTAATGGCGAAATAATTAGCTGCCACAATAACTATGAATGAGTAGAAAATGTTCTAATTTTTAAAATGATAAGTCCTGAAATTTAATTTCTCCCAGAAGCAGTTCTGGATTAGAAAGGGTTAATTGCGAGGGTAGAGCACTGAATTTTTTTTCATAGAGAGATAGAGGAACTATATCTGGTTTTACAGCTCGAGCGCAACTATTTCAGCGAGGTGGTAGGCCCCCTTCCATGGAGGTGGCATGGGTTGGGGGCTGACGGGGATTGTCCTCTGGGAATGTGGGGTGTTGGTCGGGCGGCCGGGAGACAAGGTGAGGGACGGAGAGCGAGGGAATTCGATTAGAGAGAGGAATTGGGGAGGAGGTGACAAGGAACGGCGGATGACATTGGTGAGGCCACGGTGCATGACGAGAATCGAAAATGCGTGCGTCGGCCCACCGATACGGATAAGGATTGGGAGCACCGAGCGACGAGATAGACGTGCACTGACGCTCGTATCGTAAGGGAAGAGACCACTTGCAAAGTCATACTGCTCGGGTTGATGAGGTGAACGATATCAATGTCTGAAGACCGAAATCTAACCATGGGGCTCTAGATGTCTTGGAGTCCGACGTTATATACACCGAATTATTTTATTTCTACCCAAATTTTACGCAGTTGACTACATATTCGCAGCACAACTAAACATATTTCTCATGGAATTACACACTTGATCAACTATAACGGATTTAGAAAGTTTAAAAGTTGCAGAAAATATCATCCCAATGTGCACCACAGTACATAAGTGAAAGATCTCGTGAAAGGATAATATTTGTCATAAAAAATTAATTTACTCATCAGTGACATCTATTTCTACCTACTGTCAGATATTAGTGTAACATTCATACCATCTGTTGATTAAATTTAGATTAAGATGCCCCCCACATTTAGAAGGGGCATTTTTGTACGTGATGTTCATCTCAAATTTAGTCGATGATGTTAACATTAAATCAAAAATTTCCGATTCTTTGATAAGTCCTTTGTACACGTCATTCTGCATACCTAAATGTATGTTTAAGTACTTTATTCATAAATCTTAGGGCCTGTCTGAAAACATTCAAAGACTGAAACTCTCAACGGATCATACTCCGCTCCCTTTCACCTGCAAGGACAGTGTTATTACTTGAGGATGATTACGTTTAAAAATATGTTTTTCTCTTCAAAAGTTCTTTGCTCATAAAAATATTCTTCATTTTCTGCCTTTTCTCCTGATTCCATGCAGTGAAAATGAGTCCTTCGGACCGGGTACGGCAGATACATCTATTTAAAGATGAATTTCCCTTTTGGCATACTCTCTTAACTAGGAAAAGGCTTTTTCATTCTGTTTACGTCAATCTCATGTATTTTTCAGGAGAAAGGGTGACCAAATGGTGAAGATAATTACTGCGAGCCTCGCTCAGATGCAGTCTCTTTGAGCCATATATTGGATGCAGGAACAATGAAGACCTAACTTTGGTTGGGATAACACAATGCCACCGAAGCTTTTAAAAGCTTAAAATGATTTTGTTAGCCAGCTCCCTTCCCTTACGGAAGTAAAAAATATTAGGTTTCTGTCTCCAAATGTAGCAGGTGACATAATTAGGGTGCATAATACTTTTGGATTCTTTGATTCTAGAATAAGGCTATGCTGCTGTTGCTTACACTCAAGCCTAGTTCATTCAAAACACCGTCACATCATCTGCATTAGTAAGTCATGCTTTTCTTGGCAAGATCATTATACAGTCGGCTAAACAAATTTATGATTTAATTTAAAATAATAATTCCTCAAAAATGAAGCCAATCGAAGGCGAGAAAAGAAGAGATGTTTGAATAAAGGTCTATTTCGAGTATAAATTCGTTGTGTCCATCGTGGCTAGAGATTTTTTATCTTGAAACGTAAAAACCCGCAAGTATTTCTACACATTTGGAAGTAATAGAGCCAAAAATAAAAATATTTCACGATTAGGTTACCATTCGGGAATGTAAAATAATCGTTTGATAAATTTATTATGAATGCCTGAGCAAAAATGGTAAGTATGCTTTCGAGGACAAATAACTCAGAAAGAAGAAGCAACATACTCTCAATAAATAGGACGAGAAAAAAGTTAAATTTGAAGGGTTCAAAAACCAAAATTAACAATATGCTCGGAATGGTTAAGAAAACGCTACGACCTGTTAAGAAATAATTCATGATGGAACAATTCGTGTCATTAAACTTAATAAAATATGATAGTAAATTATCAATAAATTACATCGATAGAACGTGAAATTCGTTTAAGATGATATCCGCAAAGCAACTCATGAAATACGATTATAATGTGAACACTTGGATATAGCTTTGAGGCTATCTTGGAAGGAAACTGAGATCAGAATTATTCCTCCTTCTTTGGACCTTAGGTATCAACGTTACTTGGGAATATTCTAAGAAAATAAAGAGATATGATTCTAGGAAGAAAATCTGTTCCTCTTGGTTCTCCAACATACATAGGCGGATTTATGGGAGAAAGGGGCACGTGCCCCTTTCTCCCCTAAATCCGCCCCCCCAGACGCTTAAAAATAGACAAAAAATTTTATACGGTGATCATTACGCTCATTTTGTTTTGTTTAGTACGGAGAACCAATCACTTAGTTTCAAATTTATAACTTTCATATAATAAAAGAGAATATTTCGTTCAGTAAATGTAGTATCTTGTTTCTAATCTCAAGTATGAGGAGATCGTTTGCCTGTCAGACCCTTGTGCCCCCTCGGAAAAAATCATGGATTCACCCCTGTCAATATGTTTTTGGTAGAAAATTTCTATAAAACCACTGAGAAACATAATGGAGTACTTTTACAGATTTATTTACTAAGAAATACTTCTCATTTCACCCAAAATATTGAAATGTCATCACACAGAATTATGTGATGGGGTAAATGTAACTGAACTTCCTTCATCCAACTATGTTTCAAATAAACAATAAAGCGTATGGCACACATATGAAATAGATTCATAAATGAAAAATAGCTGCAGTACAACCAATTTGCTCTCGAGCCTATAGCCATTTCATGCAGTTTACAACTGAAAGCAATGCATCAGCAGAGTAAGCTTCGATAAAAAAATTCTTACGGTGTTTTATTTTGGGGATTATGCTTGCATTACTCCCCACAAACAAAATTCGTTGACGATTGCCGCCTACAGATAGCGCCAAGGAAAATACTGAAACACGTGTTATAACAGCAGAACGCAAATGACAAGAATCACATAGCATGTGCGAGTGACATGGGAGGGGACATAAGCCTAATGCTCCGCACCAAAAATGACAAAAACAGCGAGTGGTGTTGATCCATCCCTCGCTTCCCATCAATTTTTAAAGCCGCATAATCCCCTAAAAAAGTTAATTCCGCCCTGTGCAATGGTAATGAAAACAAAACAGCGGATTAAACCACGATTTCGCTCCTCTGTTCAATTCCGCGACCGGCCTGAGACTTAACCCGGCTAATGCCCTCACTATCCACCCTAACCAGCCTCTTCATGCTCCCCCCCTGCACCCTATATCCCACTCTCCCCCTTCATGTGTAGGGTAACCCGCTCCCCCCCGCCGATATCCCTTTAAAATCCTCTTAATCCACTCCCCAGCCTTCATTTCCACTGAAGAGCGGGCAATCAAGGATTCGTTCAAAGGAGAGCCTCGTCCTGAATCTAAGAGAGACTAATACATACCTACTTCCTACCTCCTCACAGAAGACAACCCTTCTCCCCCCTCACTCAGGTGGGAGGGAGGGGGTACACCGTTTCCCTGGCTTAACGCAAGTCTTCCTACCCCCCTCCCTCCCGCCGCAACCCTCTGAAGAATACCCGCCGAACGCCGCTCCCGTCGCAGACTGCTTCCCAACCCTCCCCCGAAATTATTTCAACCTCCGTACTCGTAATTAGTTTTGCATATTGCCTCGCGGGATGGCTCCGCTCGGGTTTCAGACGGTGGCCGTGGGTGGATTTTGGATTGAGGCAGCCTCCCACCGAACCCTTTAGCTACTTCTTACGCCGAAACCCAAGTCACGGTACGCTAACCCTCTCACAGGCGGGGAGTTAACACCCAGAACAAATCTATAGTCTTCTTTCGTTCCGAGGCTTATTCGGCGAAGGAGTTAAAGCGTGGTCTCCCATAGGACACCCCCGGCAGGCGACAGAGAGACTGTCATCGCTCCACTTACGCTGTGATGACAAATTCCGTCGGTTGATGCGTAAAGCGTTTCTCGCTAGCGGCTGAATGATAGCGATTCCTGTGATGCCTTAGTAAGAGGAGAATTTAAGGAAAAGATGTTGAGGCAAGCACCAGGGTCGGGAAGAATAGTTCCCAGAATCAGCAAGTAATGATATAATTTAATACTTACAGGTCTGATTTTTTATCAACAGCACTTCACAATTTTTGTAAAATAATGACATTTCAAAATTGTTGAAATTTGACGGTAGGGAAATGACTTCCCAAGTGTTTGAAACAACTTTCTATTCCAAGAGATAAAACATTTGTTGCTAATTTCACCATCTTAAATTTCAATGCCTACATCGAACGTTGATTTGAAATAAAATAGGCATGCAGAAGTTTAACTCAAGAGCATATACATTACTAATAATTACGAATTGTTCCAGCTAATCCCCTCAAGTATCATTCCCAATTTATGAAAAAGTGCCTATGTGCCAAATATCTTCATTTATCAAATCTATGACGATTTAAAATTATAAAATGCCATAAAAATGACATCAGATTTTAAATAAATATCGGTAACTTTAAATGCTAGTTACACCCGAACAATGGCCCAAATTACTGGTAATCTCAAAAGTCTTCTCTTGCATCATAAATGATAACAATATCAGGTCGAAAAACTTCATCAAAAATACTTCTTGGTAGACGATTTGATTTTTACATGGAATTGAGAATGACGTCGAAAACATTCATGGGCAATAGCTTTATTTAAAAATATCTTTTTGCATTCAAAGTTTTATGAACCGTGAAACTATTAACTAGTTTGAAGATGAAGCCGACAGTGTTTCCATAATTTTTTAAGACTCTCCAAATATATCTTAACTGCAACACTCATGCTTAAAATCTACAACAAATATGCATTAATCATCGAACCGGATGGTGATTCTGTAAACAGGCGCTCGCGAAGACCATAACGTCTTGAAAATTAATTCAGTCGATGGAAGCGAAAAGACGAAGCAATCCCTCCGCATTTCACTAATGAATCCCTCAAGACTGACTGAGTTTCTTCCTCTTATGTGTGGCCCACTCACTCCCTCTTGATTAGGGATACTCCGTTTGGCGAACCAACTGATAGAGAACTAAAATAAGTCTACCCTATCTTCAACCACTCCCGGGCCACTCCTATCCCGCCTCATCCCCTTCTCAACCCTTTGCCTTCCCCCCCAACTCCCTCGCCTCCGTCCAGGAGTCGCCGAGTCAGCGGGCACTAAATTTCCATCACCGCAGAAATGCCCGGAGACATTTCTACTTGCCCAACTACCACCACCGGCTCCGTCGCATCGAGGACCCGCGGCCCGAAAACTCCGGCATCGAGGAGGGGGAGGGTCCTTCCGCATCTGATTCTGCTAAATACGTCGCAGTCGCCGAACCAATTTGCACGCACGTTTGTGATAAAGCGTTTGTGTCCGCTTAAGGGAAGCGGACCGTATGCGCTTGAGCGACTCGGGTCGTTCCCCACTCTCCGCAAACTACCCGCCAAGTTTCTGGGGAGGCAAAATAGGGACTAGAATGGGAGGGTGGGAAGAGTTCATGTACTGCGAATGCTACGAAAATTGAATGCTTTGATTCACAAAATAACGCATACGAGCGATAACAGATATCTTCTAAGACCTCAATTGGTATTTTTGAGGTGTTACGGATTCTTATCACTGTATATAAATCAAATATGTATACACTTTGATTTTTGACAGGGATTAAGCGCAAAAGCATTTATTATAATAGGGCCCAGAATGTTTGTTCCTGATCACTGGGGCTACCATCTACACTTTCACCATTTCTTTGTGCTTTGATACTCAAGATTATTAATTTTGATGTCAATGATCCCCATCACAGTATATCTAATACTATTCCAGCTATACTAATTTCAGGGCATAGTTAATTTGCGAGTTAACGTTCAAGTTTATTTTTGCGTAGGTTTCTGCGGCGATGCTCATCATCAATGGACGGATGGAGTTGTCCGGCCGGGTTTGTTGTTTATGAGTAATAAACCTGTATCCAACGAAATCTGACATGACGTAGCTAGTGTCTTATAGGGCTAAATCACCGAAGTCAAACATTACGCTGAAAGAATGAGCTGCTTTCAAGGCCCTCCATGAGAAACAAAGCCTTGTGGTTTTCACCGCAGACGAAAGGAACGCGACCGTTCTCATGGAGAAGGAGAAATACAACATGAAGATAGAACTCATTAATTTAAGCCCATTTTGTGGATGTGATAAGAGGCATTGATATCGAAAGAGAAGACATTTAGGTCAGCTTCAATGTGATGTCGCTTTAAGAAAGAAGAAAGCGGAAGCTGTTTAAGAAAGCGTGCCGTTAGGCCTCTGCTCATAAACTCACAACCATCTCCGGAATATCATAAACTGACCGACTATGGAATTCCTAAGCTCGTGGGGTACAGACTAAACAACACTTTCTTCCTGTGGAATGGCAATTACTACGAACAATTGGACGGAGCAACGATGGGATCGCCCCTTTTTACAGTGATGAGATATCTCCTCATAGAAAAGTTTGAAGTAGAGGCCGTCAACACCTACCCCAAGTGACTCAAGCTATGGCTGCGATATGTGATACGTTCTTCATCAGGCCACAAGGTGTAGAAGAATTGGACAAATGTATAATACATCTAACAGGCAACACCGATGGGTACGCTACAATATGAAAAAGGAAAGAGACGGCAAATTTTCCTTCCTAGAAGTCTTGATCAAGAGGAAACACGATGGTAGTCATTGATATAGCGTATATAGGAAGGCTACACTCACCGACTGATTCCTACATGCGGAATCACACAACCATCCTGCCCAAAACCCTCTGTACGCCTTCCTTCGGTGCACTTTACCTTCACTATTTCGGACTCCGAATCTTTTGATTCGTAAAAGAAACACTTAGCCGCAGCTCTAATCAAGAATGGTCTTCAGAAGGGTCGCATATGTGGGTAAGATAAACTCACAACCATCTCCGGAACGCAGGGGAATTGACCAAGCCTGAAACATGATTGATGATCTCACACATCTCATGCTTTACCGAAGGTAACTATTAGTTTAAACTTTGCAGCAACATTCAACGTAATTAAGGAATGAAAAAAACTTGCATATCTGAAGTTTACGGATTCATTATAACTCTAGTTTAAATGAATCCGTAAAAAATGACTGCATTTGGCCCAATCGTCAGCATAATATTTAAAATGAACATTTCATATCAAATAATAACTTTTATATCATTGAATCTTTTTTCATATATTGGAAACTGGCATTGAATTAAAAGCCGTATTTAGCTTATAACATTGAGGAAGAACCTTTTTGTGTCAGATATCTATTTGGAACGCCTCACAAAATGAGAGAGGGCATTTTCAGGTAGCGAATATCACCGGCGCCAGTGTTTCTTCACCGTTCCTTCGCCAAAGGCCAAAAATCTCTTTCGGCGAGCACGCGGATAACTGAGCACGTTCTAGAAATTTCAGCCAGACAATCGCTCCCCGAGAAATAAAAATTTACGGAGCGATCGTTCCGAGAGGACTTCTTCGGCAGAAGTCCAGAAGACAGCTATGGAAGCCCTGAGCGTGGGAAGAAGTGGTTGGAGGAGGGACGAGGGCTGGGAGGAGAGGCCTCGAGGACTGAAAGGGTAAGTTGTCACCCCAGAGGCGGGCGTCACGACGCATTGAACCCGAGATCGAGGCGGAGATCGCGAGGCCCGAGCCAGACGCAGCACTTTGGAGACACGGCGACATCTCAGCAGCGATTTTCGGAGGGAATAAAAAGAAGTTAGAGAAGATTCGAAAGAAAAAAAGGAATTTGTCTAGGACAAGCGAGGTAGGAATTTCGCCATGCAGAACGATAAAGGGGACTGAGAAAAATAGGTGAAAAAATTGGAACGGTGACGCTAAAGTTACGGTGAAGGGAAGCAATGATTTTGGCGCGATGTAATGTAGAGGAAGGGAGCATGCTACACCGAACTTATCCACCGACCAGGAAAAAAAAAGTTGCGTATTATTATTTCCCCGGAATCAATTTGTGAAAAAAATCTTACTGAGGACCATAAAATCGAAAAATATCAAGTTCCCATACCAAAGAAAGAGAAACAAAAATATCAATGAAATAAAATACACTGGGAATATTCATCATTTTTTTATTCTTCAGTAACATTATTGGCATAAATTCAAAGGATGCATTATTAATAGATTTTTAACCATTGCATGCGGAACTCACGTGGCGTTAAGGAAGATAAATGCATAAAGTGACCAGAGTTGCATGAAATGCATAAAGTACCCTAGCAATACTGCGTTAGGAGACAAGGGCTATATAAATGCCGAAAAGCACGTCAACACCTTAAAAAATTGATGCATGCAGATATTTTTTTCAAAATTGAATGCGTGTGATATAGACAATTCTTATTATTCAATGAAAGCAACCATAGATGTTTCCCCAAACCGCATTGCCGAGATTAAGCGTTGGGTATAATTGAAAACTGAAGAAATATTTAAAATTGAAGACCAGGGTTACAATCCTCTGTTTAACACAGAGGTGAAAAAAGTGATGTCATCCGAATGTAGCATATTATTATCGATAAAATGGACGTATGTTTTGGAGACCGTTAATAAAATGACATGCAATTGATCTTATCTCTAAATATCATGTTTGAACATTAAATTTTGTTGAGGACATAAAATATGCATTGAAAATTTGCATGTTTGCATTTGAAATTGCATGTTATCTGGATCAATGCAGCTGCGATGGAACATATAAGTGCGACAAAAATGTGTAGAGAGAAACAAAGAGAGCGAAACAGTAGCCAAATAACCTGTACCAAGTTTACAACCATGTATCTACAATTACCCTTTCAACTATTCTTTAAATATTTAAAATGATAGATTTTCATGAATATCGTTGCAATGTTTTTGGTGGGCAGCACTCTTGAAAACCAACTTCACTAGGAATGTTCTGGAAAATATTTCGAAAAAGCCTGCAGGGTTGGTGAAACTCGGGTCGGTATATTCAATGCATATCGATGAACATACGAAGTGTTGCTATTTTATTTTAAAGTCTGACCAGACCAGGTCCTTGAATTAATTAAAGATCGTTAATTTTTTCGACTAAATTATCATGGGTCCTTGTCGTTGCAGTTCCTTTAGGACCAAGATACTGACGCTACTGTGCACTGAATATAACCATGAGAAATTCCTTAGGCTGACGCACAGCTATCAAAAGCGGAAATGAATATTTATCTAAAATGTCATGAACTAGCCGAATGAAAAGGCCATTTCAGACATCGTCGTCTAATTAGTCATAATGTCCTAAACAGCTGAGATGGCAAGCCAATCTAGAGAAAGGAATGAGGCCGAAACAATAATAACAGACGAAATCACTTTTACCTAGTTCGGTTGAGCAGATAACTAGATGAACGCAATTAAGGCGACATGTTAGAGGATGGAACGGTCGGTCAATACAGTTCCTCATTAGTCGCGGGTAACGACTTCATGAGTGAATGGTCGAACAAAATGGTGATACTCATTTCAGCTTAAGGGTAATCTGAGGGAAATAAGAAGCAAAATACGCATTACATATTATGAATGAGACCAGTTATAATTAAATGTGCGGCCCTAAATGTGCACAAATTGGGTATTCCATCACCATCCTTGGTCTTTATTGAGTCCACGAGCAAATATTATATCTTGTAAATTTTAATTTAAGACCGAAAAAATGTACGCTCCGCAGCTCAACATATACTTCCCAGTTTATTTAGCTTTTAGCTTTATTTCAAAAGCAAAATTTATGAGCAGTCGGCCACAACAACAATACATCCAAAACAACCGTGCATCATCCATCTAATCCTAAGGATGAAACTAAATACTTCCCTATACCGAAACATTTCTTCCCATTAGAGTGATTTTTTATTGAAAATAGATACAATTTAATTCATAATTGCCTACTCCAACTCAATCCACAGACGATTTACCCCAAGGGTCTCACAGATTTTGAACAAAATTTTCACATAGATGCATATTTGTGCTTTACCGCATAATACCAGACCGTTTTTTGAAAAATTGTGTGATCCAAGGATTTATTTTATTTTTTATGTCATCCTTTAACCAGTGTTTTAACATTGCCCTACATTGCGCTCTTTCACATAGCAACACTCATAACAGCTGTAAATCTATGACTTTTAAAATGTTTAATGACATATCGTCGTATTGGTCGTCAATTTTTTTACATTTTTCAATACCATACTGTCCGCCTTTTAGTGAAGAAGTTTTTCCAATTTTATGAGCCTCGAACGGTTAGGAAGCGACAGTATCTTCATGTAAACCAATTTCTTATTCCAAATGATTGTAGTAGGTACCTAATGATTCCCCTAGACAAGAGGTTTGAGTTTTCATATGGGAATATTCCATGTAAGTTTTCAATTCATTGAATGTTTTTCTCAAACTGCTTTAGGGGATGTATTTTGAGTCAAATATGCATCTATATGCTTGGATCTGTCGAAATATTAAATCCTATGGGCCAATTGATCTTTCAATTGAGGTGGAGTGACCTATTTATAAAATGGTATTTGGAGGATGCGAGACGATGGAGAAGTGCTTTGAGGGGTCCATAACCGCTAAACAAATCAGGTGCCAACATTTAATCGAGTCGTCTCCCGCCTCAGGATCCAAATTCGTCGGCATCAGTTGAGCGTCTCACTAGGTAAACTCCTCCCCCGAAACGCGGAGGCAGGCTCGGCCAACGCGGCTGGAAGGTGTCGCGAGAGGTCGAGAGGGCAGACACTAGAAATTAATGGAGTGCGGTGGAAGGCGAGAGTGAGCGAGAAGTGGCAGTTGAGGACGGCCACGTGGACAAACGGCAGCGGCGAGAGAAACTGCCGCGAGAGGGCACGCGAACGTCAGACGGGGGAGGAGTGGGGGAAGGGTGCGGGGAGGGGGTGTCTGGTGGGCGGGAGGCGGGGGAGACGGCAGCTAATGCCGCGTGAAATGAGCGAGGCGAGTGAAGGATGCGAATTTCGGATCGATAGCAGAAGGGCGGGCAAATGAATGAGAGGACTCTCGCGAACTATGCTGTCTCGGAGAGGACACCGCGCGACGGCCGACAACGCCAGCAGTGAGCATTAATAACCGGATACTCAATTCCGCCTCTTTTTTGATTTATAATACCTCGATTCGAATTCAACTTACATGCAAACTTTGCCAGCCGGTCATACAAAAATATTGTTTTTTAAATTGAAATTTTTTATTGTTATCCATATTAGCTAGACCTCCCCGATCAATTTGGTGCCTTAATTTTTTTCCGAACCAATATTTAGTAAAATGTATGCTTACATTTCTTGTAACTCGAAATAAAGATCAAAAAGCCAATAAAACGTCGATATTCTCAATTTATTCATTGAGCGTGTTTTAAATGTACTATCTGCTTTGACGTAGCTTTATGTACCCAAGGACTTCTTTTCTTTAAAATGTTTTCGTCAGACCTATATTTAGCCGCGTACAAGTCTTCAGGTGGCCACGGCCGACCAGTACATCGGTCGCCAACCTCGGGCGCCTCATAGGACCCCTTCCATTGGTCGGGTCGGGTCAAGCGATGTGTTGCCGTATGTATTTGTCAAGTCAAGAAGCATGCAAGTATTGGAGCGTAGCACGATATGAGAAAGCTTCCCTGTAATGTTTTAACCTTTGGTCATTTTGAATCCCTCCAGCGGTAGATACATGAAATTAATGGAAGGTAGGCAGGTAGGCCTTCCAACGGGCGACCAACAGTGTAGGCTATTTACGCGATAGGGAATCGTAGAGAAGGAAAGGTGGAGAGATACCTGCCGTCGGAATTAGTATGAGGTAGTAAGGGGCTAGAGTCGGCATGGGGCAAGATTTCTTTCCGGCGTATTTCTCTAAATACCGGTATGATGCCACTTGTAGTCAGTGGAAGACAACGAAAGAAAAACCGTGAGTTTTTCTTATTTTTCATTTTCACGCGACGGTTATCTAAATTGTACACCACGTATTTCTTAATTGTGTTTTGGGGGTTTATTTAAGTTCTGTTTGTCTAGCAATCCTTTAAATGCGCTCTTTTCCTATAAAATTTATTCAGTTAGCTGTCTTGCAGCTCACCACGTAGTTGTGTTTTGGCTTATTAGGTGTAGGAAATGCCTTTGAGGTAAGATCCCTGGGGCAAGTGCCCGCATAAGGACTCTTGCCCCACTGGTGCTGACCCCTGTCCCACTTTATACCATTGCTTTTTCAATGGCCTCATAGTTTCTGTTATAAATATCACATGTAACTTGTTGATAACGGTATTGAAATAAAATGTGGAGCTGTAGGAGAAAAACTGATCTGAAAGAATTTGAACAACAAATGTGGATAAAGCTACACTGAGGAGGAACAATGGAGAATCAATAAGTTCTATAGAAGCTGATATGGAAATTAAAGAATTGTCTGTGAGCAAACGTCTTAGTGTTATGTGGAATAGAAAATATGTAATGATCAGGATTTGACAAATATTGTTTAATTTCAGAATTTTAGGCATTTTTAATTCGTAGATATGCATAATGCAGCCACATGTCCCTCCTGAGAGCATTAGACCACATCCAAAAACACTGCCTGCGCATAAGCGGCATAAAAACTCAAAGCATATCTCTGAAATTATTCCAACTTTCCTTTGCACCCAGAAACTATACATGAAGATATCTAAAAATAAGGTAAAGGGTTGCAGTGCTAAGCGGTGGTTTGTGGATGGCAAACTGGGCATTCACTTCACCGGAAAAAACTATTATCATTGTGGAGTTTTTGGAAAAATTTTACTCACATCCACCAATTTTTGAATGGATTAATGATGATGATGATGAGCGTGTAATGAATTTATAAATGGAGGAAAGAACCTTGTAGCATTTATTCTGGAAAGGGAAAGTACACATGCGAAAACTGTGATTAGGACTCCTGCCCAACAAGGTTAGGACACTTGCTCTACATGAGGGGCAAGATTCATATTTGTTTCTCTCTTACATTATGATGAGTAACGGCAGTACTTTATTTTTTCTGCAGCAATGGAAGGTAAGTATCGTAGTGCATGTAACTGCGAACAAATTGTGTAAAATGAATGATAAAAGATATTGATAAATTACATAAAAGATAATGCTTTAACCCGAATACATAAATTTTATTATTGTCTGTTAGATGCGTACTTTTACCCCTCATTCCCCTACTCTTAACTAAAAGCGCCAAAAGTATCACGGCCGGAGTACTGTACTTAAAATCTCCTGTGGTTAGTCTCCACCTACACTGAAAAATATTAATCATCACTGGAACTTGAACACTTACCCCATGAGGTACACTATAAGGGTCACTGCAACCTGATACTCCGGCAAGCAAGTCTACGGTTTTAAGAATGAAGTCGTCATATACCACCCTGCTTTGATGATATTGTCCTGCTGACACCAGTCGACGAAATAAAATTCACAATGCCATCTTAGCAGATACAATTCATTCTCCATTTATACCAGGCCATATCATGAGGCTAAACACGAATTTCAATGGCCTTGACTTCAATTCCTGCTGACATGAACTGCTCACAACGATAATATTACAATACGAATTGATTTAGTCGACTTTTATCGCAATATTCGCTCCTCTTAGACCAATTGTTTCATGAGGGAAATGCCTGAATACAGGGCCAATAAAACCTGTTGAGATAGGAATATAATATAATTATTGGAACATAAGCTAGAATGTATAGCGATAGAGATTAAGAAAATTCAAAGGCAGGTTCTTTTTTCTTCCCTGAAGGATAAGTAGGATAGATATCGCAGAACATCTGGTAGAGTTTAGGTTGAATACCATTACCATGGTCTATTTTGAAACTTTCTTTTTTACCGTATCTTGATCCTTCATTTGCATGAGTGTGGATCTTTCAACTGTTTATTCTCGAGACCTCTTTACCTCACTACCACCTTCTATCTTTCTATTCCGGGGCCTTCCCATTTTTCTCCAGTGGAACCAATTGTACCATATGTATACGTGCAATATGCGCATTTATATTCGCTGGATAACTCCTGATTTGTGCATGGAATTTTTATTAATGAGATACTAGATCATCTTTTCGTAAGAAGCTCATATTCACGACTCATAATTTCTTTGCGATTTTAATTCCAATACCCGAATTCTTTCAATTTATAAATATAAGAGTTTTTACACTATTCGTCACTAGTACATAGTCTTAGACAAATCAGTATATTTAATTTTTAAATCATTATATTTCCCGTTCAGGGCCACCGCTTGATTCTATAACCTCCCTTTTTACCACGGATTAATGAATTTAACTTCTAAACATCCAATCGTGCTTCGAGATTTTAATGCACGAAGAAAAGCAGTAGTTCAATGATGACAATATTTCATTCCCCTCTACGATTCACCAAAGATAAGATGAAATCGCAAATGCAACGACTCTTCATGAAATTAGGCTCCAGGGAAACTTGGGAAGAGAAACTCTGGAAGTAAAAGGCACCAGCATTCGGATGGGAAGCCGAGATCTAGTCCCTGAGGCGCCCTATCGATGTGGAAGACATTCGCCAGACTCAGCATTTTCAACTCATGATTCTTTCCTCAGGTCAATAAAATCCAGATATACAACATCATATAGGTAATCTCATGGGTATGGGAGTCTTTACTTCAAGTCTAATTGAAGTTCAAGTCAATAAATGTTTTTTTAGCAACAACAACTCCAATTTAAAAGCATTTCTAGAATTTCAGGCTCTTAGCAAATTTAGCTGAATAAATCATTGTCATTGAGAGGTTAAGTTATAGCTTCAACTTTTATGTTTCGACATTTTAATGATCAGCTATAAAATAAAAACCCTGCTAATTATTATTTCTAACTACTAAATTGTCCAAGCAATCCCTTATCATTGAAGAAAGTCTCCTGAAATCACTACGACACGACGAGAACTAAGAGAATTTGTAATCTTAAAATCTTTACGAAACATTATTCGATCTCAATGTGTATTTTAATCTATATTTTGAGGATAAGGTCAAGAAAAAATAAAAACTATCACATTCTCCCAAAAATTATTTAAAAACTGTTACCTCTAAAATAATTCGCAACCGAAAAGCTGTGCTCCATAATCTTAAATGCGACATTGATAGCGAAAGAAAAATATAGCTTTTTAATGTAATTTTCTAACGACTCCTTATCAAGACCCTCCATTCGTCAATTCAGGTTATGTACTCATATAAATTCATCCTGCTCTGGTTAATTAAATTTTACTCTGGTATTTGCACGCGAGGGAAATTTGTTTCCGCCTTTTCATTCAAGACGATGACATTTTTATGGGAAATTTAATGTATACCGCTCTGCTGCTGCTAGCTCGTTCAATAAAAAATAACAGAGCGTGGTTCGTCTGGTCGGCGTTGGCCATGATTCATTTGACACACTGTGAACGAAAACTAACTTTTATTTTAGATTAAAAAACATTTCGACGATTTTAAATGCACCATGTATGCGACTGTGTTTCGCGTTTCATTTGTTTGCAAGCCCTCGGATTCGTCTATTTTCACTTTTTTTTTGTGTTCGCACGCTCGTCGGGTGTCCGTGCATTTCCCGTTATTTTTCTCCGCTCTGTTTTCCCTCTCCCTGTTGGCTGAATGTTGATTGCTTCGAATTCCCAGCCGAATGTCGCTACCGTAGCCCTTCTTCCTCCTGCCCTTTAATGGGTCTCTCCGCAAACAAAAAATAAAACAACCAAAACAGTGTTAGCGTAGAGCAAAAATTGCAAAAAAAATTCGGGTAGCATTCGCGAAGGAAAAGCACCGGGTTATGCTAGACGGAAGACAATTAGTTTAATTTTGGGAACGTGAGAGCTCGCCAAATGATTGAGACATGATTACACAGCCAATTCAACTGCCTGAGCAGTGAGCTCACCCTGCCTGTGTCTTACGTTCCGTTCTGACTTAATTATTACAGGTGAATGTCAATAGGGTTTACGCTGTTCGGGGAAAAAATCTGGTACATTTTTAATATAAATCAAAAACATTTAAATCATGAGGTATAACAGCATCCAAAAATTAATTCTACCTGAGATACCTTCGTGCTTCACTGCAAAACGCAATGAAATGAAGTTTTTATGACGACAGTGGCTTTGTAGTTTCCTTTTGTAAATGATGAAATTTCGGGTTTCGAATGAATTCTTTCAGCTACGTCGCGAATTTCCAAACATTGAAGGAAGTAGAACTTAATAACCAGTTCAGGATCTCCAATTCAAAGGGATTGTTATCATTGCACGCCACGCGCGCTATCACCAAAGTTGTGGAAAAGTTCATATTCTGGTAATCGATAGTTTCGTCACACACCTTTTGAACTGCTACGCTTGCCAACTTCTTGAACAATTTCTAAATTTTCTATAAGAAATGAACTCTACTCCATAGGAAGGGTAAATCAAAAGATGTTTAAAGTTCAATACGAATCGTAAAGTCGGTGTGTACCTTTTCAAATATTTACTCCCCCAGACAAAAGACAAAATCTTTTTCTGGAAACAACGAGACAATGAATGCGATTGAAATGTGATACATGGTATGGTATCATTAAGGAATTGCACGTGTGCCACAAGTTTTAGACTTCGTTTATCGGCTTAGTGCAAATTCTTTTTAGCCAAGCCTCGCATGGGCATCGAACTCATTAAACGATGCATTCGTATCTATTTCGCAGTTTTGTAAGTATTGGACTCGGTTATTCAATTTGGCAAGTGAATGTAGAATTCACTCCATTATGTGCCGGAGACAATTGTAAATTCCATGTAATATAGGTTAGGGGGCCAGTTCATTTGAATGTGACACATCAGACCTTTTATTAAGGATTTTGGTTTGGAGGTGCCCAAAGCTTAAACCCGGAGTTTCAACCCAGAACTCCTCTATCAGCAAGCCGACGCTCTACCCGCTTGGCTACCATGCTCCCCAAATTAGAATTTATGAGCAAAAACTAAAATAATAATATTCCACTCCAGTATGAAAATAGTGCAACAAGCACACCTGGAAGTTAATTATACTTAACAAGTAACAAAGGCATTTAAACTGTGTTTAATACCGGGTCCACAGCAAGCTTTTATGGAAATAGAAGAGTAACTGCCGGAGAACGAGGCAGCGTGAGGCAAAGGGAGAATTAGAAGGCAAGAAGCAGGCTAGATGAAAAAGGGGGAAAATTGGAAAAGGGTGGAGGTTTACACCCCTTGAGGCAGCGAATATAAGGTAGTCTAGAGCTTTTGTGCACGCGGAAAGTCAATATTTGGCTCTCCCGAGTTCTTTCCATCCACACAAGCCGACCTTCCTCCGACGCAATCCTTCCTTGCCTCTTTCCTCTTTCTGTTTCTCTTTTTCATCGTCATTCATTTTACTCCTCCCGCCTTTCTCTCGCACGCTCTCCCTCTCTCTCATTTCCCTCTTTCGTGGAGTTATCCGCAGTTTTCCCGGAGGGCCTCGGGACAGAAATTGGCCTCGTTACGAGATGGAAGGGAAGAAGTGGAATAAAGTATTTTATTTTCCCGGTTTCTTCCACTGAATAATAGGGGGTGAAAAAGGGGAGGTAGAGGGAAGTAAGAGAATGTAGAGGAAAGAGAAAGAGAGAGTAAAGAAGGGTGGGCAGAGGTGAATGAATCCTGGTTCATATTCGGTGAAATATTTTTTTGTTCTCTCGCATGAACCAACCAATTCAACGTTAGGACTCGCTTTTGAGATATATCTCAAATTTATTCTTTTTATTACATTTTTTCGCTGAAAAACCCACTGATTTTAAGGCACCATAATTTTTTATATTAACTTTCATGAAAACTTTTCAATTGCATTTATACCCTCGCTGACTACGAATTTTGAATTGGACGCATGTACAAGGATTTTTTGAAGTTAATGAAAATTTTATCTTTCTAAAATTTACCTCATCAATAGCAACAAAGAGTGGTGCTTAAACATAATGGTTTTGAACCAAGAACCGTCTTACATATTTCAGAAGTCACGAAAATTATCGTAATTGCACCAATAATAATTAGGAATTGTAAAACTAGTTGAGGTTAATCATAAATTATATCAAGCCGAAAAACCCAATGATAGCTATTGTAACATAATTTTCTCTTCGAAATTTGCGACAATATTAAAAAATAAATGACTCGTGACTTAAAAGCAGTTCAGTTACTTCAAAGGATACATTCTTGCTACTCAATTGGTCTTTTATGGTTACTTATTGCTCACTTAAATCATGTGAAGCTTTGATGTTTTGAAATAGACCCTTGTCAATATTTTCATATATCACAGATTTGAAAGTTTTGTCTTAGTATAATTCTCTTGTCTCTGTGGTATATATTTTGAAATAGGAATGAAGACAGTTTTTGACAACGACCCACTCGATATATATCCTTGCGATTTCCTAAATGAGACTTATTATTTAAAATGAGTTTCACGTCAACAAAATAGACTCAATATGATCGTTTGAGGGGAAGTGATGCGTCCTCTTAAGCCATCCTTTAAGCTAAATATTTTTATTGCCTATTATTTTCCTTTATATTCATTGTCTTCATTTTATCCATTAAAATACTGAGGTCTTTTATATTTCAATCGTAAGTGAATATTACGTAGCCTTTTTTTTAATAGTCTTCTCCAGTATGAGACCGTGTGAGGCCCCAATTTATTCCCCATTTGCACGTTTTTACCCAACCCTGGCTTTAACCTTCACTTTTTCACCGTGGATCTAGAAGACGGTATTCGCCGGATGAGAGGGGAGCTCTTTCCTCCCCACCCCTCCTCATCCAAAGCCGTACAAATTCATAATTTAGTTTTCATTTTAAGTGAAGGTTCCCCGTCGCGACGTTCCGTCTGGCACGGTCGGCGGGGGTTTATTCCGCGTCTGGAGAGCAAAACAGCGAATGCGCCGCTTGAACCCGCCGGATATCCGCCTCTAGATGGTCGCACGGAACACTCGGCGAGTAAGTTACAGAATCTCATTGAAAAACAGACGGGTTTCTGATTTCCCAAGTCAAATTCCAAGCAGAGCGTATTTTCAAGACAATTCCTTTGATTGCAAAATCGATTTCCTGCTCAATGAGTAGGGTCAACGACTTCTTCAAGGCATCGCAAACATCTGAGACATAATTCTGCGTCAAATGGTAGGTTGAAGAATCATCTTTTTGATGTTTGAATAAATAATAAGTCCAAAAAGGTATCTTAAATGGTATTGACTGATAGAGAATATAATGATGAAGAACTAGTTACGTGTTAGTGTGTTCAATGTTTCACGTGTTAGTTTTTTTCACTGAGGAACACTGAAAAAACTCACAAGTTCCCGATGCATCTAAGAATATCGCAATATTCCCTTGGTGTGCATTAAGATGGAGCAAAAGAGAATGTTCCCATAGGTTACTAGTTATAGTAAGCAAATATAAACATTAGACACTATTACTCATGCACTGCGTAAGTTGATTGATTTTAATCACAACGATTCATTGGAGAATTACTAAGAACAGAAAGTGAATCAGGTGAGCATAGAAGTATGTTTAGTTCATTTTCACTTAAGTTTTTTTATCGACGGCCTATATGATAATGTAGATTTAAATAAATCAAAAGCATAGACTTAACATTTGCGATATGCTCCTTTATAACATAATTTGAAAATCTATGCCAGAAGGAAGTAATCCGCCATCGAGTCTTTGCGCTCATCGCCTTCCATGCTTTGAGGTGCAAGCAATCGTGAGTGCTAATAGAGAAAACTATGTACCCAAAAGTAATGAAATTAGAGCTTAATCTATAAAATGACATAATCTGCGTAGCACCTTAGTCTGCCGCTATCGATGAGAACTGGAAATACCCAGTGTAAAAAGCTTAGATAAGTATAAAATTATTGAATTAATAATCAATACTAGCCGTAAAGGTGGTAAAAAGCTAAATAATAATTCCTGTATTAAACACTAGTTTCCATCGTTTAAATATAAAACTGTCTTTTGAAGTGATTTTGAAACATAAAGGGTATTAATAATTAAAATAAAAGTATAAAAGGAGTAAAATACCAATTTCAACCCCATTTGACAAAAATATTTAATTTTTTAAATTATCTCCACACTTCTAGTGACATGAGATTTAAGACATGCCTCTAAGTGGAAGCGAAATCTTCAACATCATTCCCGGCTCAACGTATTTTTCCACCAATCGTTTACTATTCTGAGGAAACGTCAACTTCCTCCGTGAACGGTCATCTCCATTGAGGAGGAACAGCTATGATGGAAGCCTGAGAGGTCCTCGAAGTGACGAGTGTTAGAGAGGGAGAGGCGAGGGAGAGGGCATCAGGGAATAAAGAGAGGCAATTCTGCGCGAATGTATGTATATACGAGTGCCCTTGGGAGGACATGGGCGTGGATTTTTGCCGGGGCGGACTCAACGACCACCTTTCCCATTGAGAGAAAAAAATAGCGACGGAGAAAGCAAACAATATCTGCCAAGTGTCCTCGGCTGCATCCGCCGTATCCCCCACTCACTACTGCTTGACCGTAAGGCAACTGCACTGGACAGAGACCCACTCTCCATTCAATAGCTTGCTCTTTCGTCCTTCAGGACCTTCACTCCTCTGTCTCTCCCTCGCCTTGTCTTATCTTTCTCTCCCCGATATTGATTAATTTTATCCCTCCAAAACTTTCCACCATCCCATCCACCGGACCTGTACCATCAACATGCCACCATTCATGGTAAATGATAGCAAATTATGTAGTACCTTACCTAGGGAAATACGTAGTTCCAAAAGTAGCCGAATATTTAGGCAAAGACTCTTTCACTACCCGTTTCTCAAACAAAGTTCACGCTTTGATCTGGCAATAGCACAATAAATATAATTTATGGCAATGTTCGGTATACTTGTACAAAACAATGTATCTGTATCAGTTTATGCATCTATATGAAATTAATGTAATCTAATTCACTTTATAAATATTGCTTAAAAAATTTGTGTCCCTCATAATTTAAAAGTTCTCTTGTTGATTTGCATGTATCATTTTATCTTTTCTTGTTTTCATTGTGTTCCTTAAAAATGGTCCGCTAAATACTAGTATATTTGCACGATAGGGACGGTTATTCACTTGTAAATTTATAGAATGCTAAATTGAGGCTCGCATAGCCAGGGAGTATGTGACAAATTTTAGTTTAATATTTTTGTTGGGATTACGAAACAAAATTTCTCTTTCTCTCTTTTCTGCGGATAAAATAAAGGAGTGACGGAATAAGCATTACGGAATTAGCATCATTAGATGTAGTCACGAAGCAGAAGGAACTACATGTAGCATAAGTCTTTCTCCAATAAAACGTACAACAGTCAAAGGAATACGAAAGTCGAAAGGAAGAATGCAATAGAGCATTGCACTCAATCATTTATCCTAATTTTTACTCGCTCACCAACATTTTCCTCAGTTTACGGCAAAATACAAAAAAGCTATCTATAGGTCGTCGATTATAGGAGCACTATGATGTTCTGTGCCGGGTAGTCGGAGGGTCCATTTAAAAAATGTTTTTGTAAATTACGTGGACTCCTGAGTAAAAGCTGTGGACAAGCATTATTTCATTTCGTGCTTTCAAATTTATGCATTATTCTATTCCTCCTAAGAATGAAAAATATCCAATGTGTCCATCAATCACAGGACAAATGCCAGTCCCTAGAAGGTTAATTTGCATGTTGCCGACAAACAGTATATAAATGATTTTGAGGTGACAGAAAATGTTTATGAATCTAAATCAAATAAAAATGGATGATTACACAAAATACAATTTCAATAATTAGTTTTGTTACCTGGAATTAGTTATTCTGCTTGAAGTTTAGCTATAAACCTGTATGAAGCATTTATCAAACAAGGAGATATCCTTCGAGGGGATGGCCAATGCATAAAAACGCCCTACTTTAAGGATTTTTTTCATTTAATACATTTAAATGGAAGTAACTTGTATACCTGAATGAGTACCTACCATATTCTTAAAAGGAAGAAGAGTTGGAGAAAAGACGGTAAAATGCCGCCATGCAGCATCTCATCTTTTACTTATTAATGAGAAGTTTATTTATATAAATTGATAAATTATATATTTAAATTGATATTTAATTTATTTATTTTAATTATATTATATATGCCTTGAACTAGAAACGAGTAAAATTAGGAAGTATGTAGTGTGAATTTATTTTCGTAAACTGACGTAAATTTTTACCGCGACTGGTCAGTGGCAAGTATAAGTCACCACTCGAGTTTGGAAAATTGAGGGCAGGATATCAAATGTAGAACAATGGGGATCAATGCGTCGTGAAAAATCTCAATTGAATGTTAACATTACCATGGTTATTTGGTAGTGATTAGAAATTAACAGATCACTAAGAAGAGACCAAGAGAAGAGATTTTTCCACTTTTATAAAAAAATTGATTTCTTAATTACATTTCACCCTTTACACTATAGCACACCCCAAGATTTCTCACCAAGCACAAAAATATTTGGTAATCTTGGATTCATTTCTACGCCAACTACCATAAGCCATGCAGTGTAGTCAGTAAATGTAAGATTGAAATATATTAAGTTATGATTTCCAAGATACAACAAAATCACCAATGGGAATACAATCACGAATGTTTGGGCTATTATCAGATCACTATGCATTCTGCTTTCCTTTGCTCTTATGGCACAGGAATTTGCCACAATAAAGTGGAGACTTTATCATAGGATTACAGAATGTCCTTGGCAACTTTTATGTATTTAGGAGTGAGAGTGCGTGGAATGACTAGTAATGGTATTGATAAATAAATGAATCACATTCGTCGCAAGAAAATGCATATTACTTGCAAGCGTGAATATATCTACACCGATTGATACACCTTAATTTACTAGTCAAGTGACACAATAAGGACATGAAAAAAATGATGTTATGGACAGATTAAAGTGCTGTACGACCCTAAGCAAACTTAAAGGAAGAATGATGAGTGCGATGAGGTAAGAATAGAAAGAGAGGCAGAGGGAGAGGTGATAGCAGAAATGAATCTCTGCAGACACGGTTCTCTCTACGAAAGAATTGGGTGAGAGGAATTATGGGATGTAGAGCCTGTGGAGGAGAGAGGGCAATGCATTTCTTTGTGTGAGATTTCTTTGAGAGGAAAGGCAGGAAGTTCAGTGCAAGTCGAAGTACATGTGGAAAGAGCAAAGGAAGTTGAAGAGATACTATCTCTTCGGAATCACAAAAATCTTAGAGGTGCATCAGCGTACTAATTCTCATTGCAAGATTTCATCCTCGGATAGCCTTCATTCATTCTCCATATGATACCGTTTTGGCATGTCATGGTATTCGATAGGAGATGCAGTGTGAAATATAACGTTTTACAAAGCTTGGTAAAATTATCCATAGTAAAATAAAATCACAGCAATACGTTGAAGCGGTCCGCTGAGATGCAATGCCTACAATGGGTTGGGCTCCTGGACTAGGGCGAAATAGAATTTCGAATATTTACTATGCTGGACCCTCAACGTCATGGATCAAGTCATCGAGACATACGACACCGGTGATCAGTAAAGCCTCTTCATTTAATAGTTTATTTTTTATTAAAAAACTCACCAAACAGGAAATACAGAATACAATTCGATAAATAAATTTGAATAGCCTCCAAGTTCAGCAAAAGGATTAAGACAAATGACGCCTAGCTTATATTTACACAACATTTATATCAAAGTGATGCTAAAATTTAAATACTGTAAATCATATGGGAAGGGGAGTCTATGGGACGAGATAGAATGGCTCTGTAATGTTGGTGATGGAGTTATGGAATGGGTTATGGGGAAGGAAAGATACGGTTCAGACGGATGGTTCGCAAAGTGGCCGGCAGCTGAGCCTCCTCCACCGACTCTCTCCAACCCTTCTCACCCCACGGGGTCCATCGATTACGCAAACACGGAAAGGGGTTGTTGGGAGTGTAAAGGAGGGCAGTCGAGATGGGGCTGAGGAAGAAAGGACGAAAGAATGCATCGAAGGAAGACAGCAGAGTAGAACAAGGAAATACGAGGGAAATGAGAAGGTCGGGCTCTAAAGGGGGGACAATATATAGAGGGGCGGTACAAGGGGTTGCATGTGCGATAACTCCAAATAGCGGCCAAGAACATAAAGAGGGAAGGGTTTTACAGACGAGCAAAGGAACTCGATTTGGGGATGGTATTATCAATTTGGCAAGATGTGAGAAACAGAGATAGGATCAAATCACAACAAAAACATTCTCAGAGAAAGTTATTTCTTTTTTAATTATTACCAATTAAAAAAAAACAGCCAACTTAGAATCGTAACCGATTATTGATTCTGAAAATTTACCCATTTGAAATACAAATTTAATATACTTAAATTAGTTATCTATTTACTGATTGGGTATAGAGGCCAAATGTCATCATTGAGCTTCAAAATTTAAAATCACCAAAGTAAATTTTTCGTGAATCTAAAAATATCTATTTCGCATATTTATCTCATTTTTACAATGGGACCTGAGCAAGTCGCGTACTTAAACGTAAAAAATTAACTAAAATTGACCATAAGAGGTAAAAATGCACACTAGAAAGGTGTTATTGAGATGTCCTGCCGTTGAATATATTTAGCATTGATCAATCATTTTGCAACAATCTATAATATAACGTAACAGCTCACCTAATTAATATTCCATTTCAATAGTGTCATATTTTTATCAAGCTTGGCCATTTAAAGTGATATATCAAATGCCTAGATTAAAAAATACTTAGAAATTTGCGAACTAAATATAAGCACAAATATACTGTACTTTTATTATGAAAACTGGATAGTCTATCACAGCTACTTCGATTCTTACTGCAAAATCAATTCGGAAAAGCAACCTTTGGCGTACGCATGCTCTTTGCACTTGACTTCGCTGTTGACTTACATAGGAGAAGGCAATGGTTGACCCATGCTTTTGAGTTGGCCCGAAGATAATGCAATTGATAAAATCATGGAGACGTGCTCCGCAAATAAATTCCAAGGAGTCTAAGAGGCGAGGAGGAAGTGAGCAGCGGAGTGCGGGTTGCACCGATGGAAGGATATATATCGCTATTCTTACCCCCGGGCCACACATCACGCCGTGCCAAAGCCATCGGCTGCACAATACGCCCCCTCACACCACCTACACCCACTCCCCCACTATCCGCGAAAGCATTCGCTGTTATCTTTGACAGGAGTCAAAGAGCAGTTCCATTCCCACCACCAGTCCATTAACCTTGTTGTTTCTACTGCAGGGCACAATGCCCTTTTTCGTTGGATATAATGGGCGTTCTTTTCCTCCCGTTTTATTGCCAAAGGTTGATTTCTTTGGCCATTTCATCTTACCTTTATCGCACTCCTGAGATGGGAATTGGGCTCTTTCAATGAGCTGCCGACGAGAAAATTTCAAAAATTAATACTTTGAGAGCACAGGTTTTTACGGGTTCCAATTTCACCGAAACTACCAAGTTGCTTTTTAAAGCATTCAAATACATACTACACTATGAAACTTGTTGGCCTTTGACCCTATATTAATTGAATTAAATTAAGTACATTGTAAAAATTCAACGTACTTCCGATAAGCAAAAACATTTGAGGCAATCCTGGTAAAAAAACATCGGGTAAGTTAATATTTGATAAACCAAAGATCAATATTTAAAGAGAAAGTATAAAAATCTGCACGCATTCTCTCTGAATGATCATCATTAAATAATGCAGTACTAATATTTCTTTGAAAAATTGAAATATTAAGAAAATTACTTTTGTATGCTGGTTTTCAATGAGTATACACTTTTTCTTTGATTATCACCACTAGCAATACTTCGCTTTTTAAACTCACAGTACCTACTTCAAGGAGAATAAAATTACAGAAGACATAAATTCTCCGAAGTAGCTAATCTTTATAAACTTTCCAAGAATTTTTGGAGTGGGACTTTCTTAACAAAAATAGGGCTCTAATTAGTCAAAAGAAATGGGAAAGCCCGGTCTGCACTTCTTTAATTCTATTATATGCATATAAATATTGGCATACTATTGTTAAGTAACATTAAAAGTGCTCACTTAACTCGGTCTTATTTCTTTTTCTAAAAACACTATTATTTTGATGATTATATTGACTGCCATAATTGAACCTACCTGTTCTTTCACTAGTTTTTCCCCGTAGTGTTTAAGCTATAAAACTTGCTATTTAAGCATATAAATCACATAGTTTGCACGAGATACGATTTTATTATATTGCTTAGGTGGCAGAAGGGGACCATTGGCTTTCAAAAACGTGTGTTTTGGGAGCTGTTGCTGATTCTTTTGACGGTCCGAAAAATAATGTATATGCATCAATACGATCAGACACAAAAAATGAAAGGGTCATGCAATCCCAAATGCCACTTGCAACACAAAACGATAAACAATGATAGCGATTCATTCTTCACAAAACCCCATTAGCACATGCTGGATGAGTTGGTACATAATTCATTTTTCATCGACGCTGCAGCCATTTCGGGTTTCCGTGAGATCCCTAGGTGCACTCAACGTGCCCCAAACAGCATTTATAACAGATAAAAATCATCCATTCATCGTAAACTGAGGAAAAAATAAAAATCAACAATCAGAATGTAATATGCTTCTCATTGCATTTGAAAATTCTATAGCTGAATAATTCCATGAAATTTTAAATCATAGTTTGAAATAATTTCATCGCATACTATGAGTCTCTAGAGTCAAGGGATGTACATTATAAAATGATCACAGCTAAGGTTTAATTATGTCACTCACACCTTTCTGCTACATCGAAGGATGGAAGATTTATAAAAAGAAGATTAAATTTCACATCAGACAATTTTATACGATACCGACAGTTATCATTTAAGAAAATAAATAACACAACATTCACCTATTATTCATGAATAACATTTATTTTGCAATTCCAAAAAGAAGATCTCGTTATCCCTCTTCTGACCTATATTTAAAAGAAATGTATGTATTTGTAAAATGACAAAAAGTGGCAATTATGGATTTCCCTCCGACGTGCATCCTTTCTCGGTGTATGGTTTGTAGTAAAGGCGTATTCCGCTCAAATTAACATATTTTTATTCTGTTTCTTACCTACAACCACATTGTTATAGCAGTTGGGGTTCTCAGTTGAAATAATAACTTGGGTATCCGAAAAAATAACTCTTTCAGATGTTATAATCCACCTATCACTATTATTTTTAACATTCACCCTACTTCCCTTCTGAAAAATACTATACCGAAAGAAGTAAATGGATTATATCTCCTTCACGATCATTAGATATTTCTTCGTATGGGAGGAATAACTATTTTTGGATTATGCTTTTCACCTCATAAGAATTCAAATCTAGAGAAAAAGGGCTAAAGATACATCAACTCATTTAACTCTCAAATGTCCACCATCAGCTTTTGATAAGAAATGCACCGTTTAGTTCCGATTCACCACTTCTTTTATTTTACCCTTCTTTCCTCCACCCCAAAAAACCGCGGAGCGATCGCGATAGGTGGTATCAGCTAACACACAAACGGGAACCCGAAATCGGGCGAATACGTGATACACAGGGAAGGGTGTTGTGAAGACGTAAAGTTCTCTTGAGCTAATGAGCACGATGTGGAGAAGGGGAAAGTGAGTGAAATAGGTCTGGGGTAGATAGAGGGGGAAGGACCGCGGATGGTGTTGGATGAAAAAGCATTGGGTGCGAGCGAAGAAAGAAAGAAGACAAAGAGGTGCCTTGTGCGTGGATTGATATGAAAGAGAAGGGTCAGCTTGGTGGTTAGAGGGAGAGCAGGTGGGGGCGGACGGGAGTAAGGGGTGTGATCACCTTCTACCTGGAGGGAGGTTTAGGAGGGAGTGGGGGTGTAGCTGATGGGGAGGTACAGCCAAGGGGTGAGGAGGAGGGTTTCTCTGTTGGAGTTAAGGGATATGTAGCAGTAATTGAAAATGGACGGGGCCTCCCGAAGCCGCCACCGCTGTTTGAGAATTTCAATTTCCGGCCGGTCGTAAATCTCGGGAAAAGTTTTCCTGAGGCTCACTCACATACAGCCAACCCATACAACCTCACCCTCTCCATCTTATGCCTTCTCCCTGCCCCCCTCTCTTTCTCTCTCGACTGTTTCCTCCCTTCTCACGGTCGATCCTTCCTCTCCCACCCTAAACACGCCGCGCCTACCCTATCAAGCCCTTCGTTTCCCAGCTCAGGGTTCCGGTTGAACCCTCCCCTTCCAGTAAGGTGTGCACACAGACAACCCACACTCTCCTCCCCGTATATACTCTAGTGTGCGTATGTAAATAGCTTGAAAAGTGCTGCTTATCATTGGTCCCGAAGATACCTGATGCCGTCATTATCCACAAAGCTAAATTGCGTCATATTGCGATTTGCGCGTTATGAAATTCGTGACTTCAATTGCTCCAGCGTCGGATCCTTGTTTGCAAACGAGTCTCTGAAGGAGTATACAGTGATGTCAGAGGGTTCATTTTGCTTACTTTTGCAGTGAACCTCACTTTATGAATACGCTAGGTAAAAAGTATCGCGCTTGACTCCATGATTAGCTAAGAGTGATTCTTTACAAGTCATCCAATTCCTATGATTAAGTACAATAATAATCCTTGGGTTTGACAAAAATCCAAAAAAATTAGCTAGCAAGGATGATTTACGGTAAATTCGCCAAAGCAAGTATACGTTCAAGCATTAAAGCAGCAGGCCACAAACACACTTTACCTCGAGCTTCGATATCCTCACTTTTGATTCATTATCTTATAAAATCTGATAGTAAATGGAATAATCCAGTAGTATCTACGAAAAATATTGTCCGGTTCCATGAAAATCTATTTTTCCAGCGCATATTCAGACTGTGCCAATCAAAAAGTAAGACAGTAATTCATTTAAACGAATACTGATGATGGAAATCACCACATAATGGGCCTACATAAGATTGATTGAATAGAAACATTTAAGTGAAAAAGTAGTGTGAAATTAGTTTCCATACAACACGTAGATAAAAAATGGAAGTAAATGGGATTGGTAAAAGTGTTAGTAAATTTTCTAATAAATTACACAATTTATATAATACTAAGGTATTGAATAGTTTTGCTGCCTCACGATACAAATAATTTCCGCCACAAAAAAGGTGGCAATTATTTATTAAAATAGGATAAAATGAGGACCTAAAATATACTTTAAAAATGAACCGCCGTTTTATTACCATTAAAAGTTTCTTCTCCTTGAAACAGGAAGTAGCAATTTATTGTACACAAAATGCCTCTGATTGAAATTCAGAAAATGAGAGAAAATTAAATTTGCTGTTCGTTGTTTAGAGAGGCAATGAATTCAATCTGCAGCTGTCTCAAAATATATATAAATAAAAATAAATTATCGGCCAGCGCAATTTGTACCGTAACTACAGGGGTCATGGCTCAACAAATTAAACAAACCACTCTGCGAGGCACAACGGATTGAAATTTTCACGAGACGTGGCAACAAGGACTCCTCCCAATCAATGTATGTTCAATCAGAACGATAAAAAAAGAAATTGCAAATTATTTGCATAGCTTAACTGTTTTCCCATCCTCTCCCACCACGTGCATTCAAAATAACAAAGCATGGAATTTGAATAAAATAAAATGTATTCCCGCACGCTTGTCTAAGCGCATACCCCTCTCATTTCTTCCGCATATCCCTTTTGCCCTCGCCTACCCTCTCCGAAATTGCCATTTAATTTCATTCAGACAGAAATCCATTGTTTTGTAATCCTCCCTCCCCCGAAAAAAAATCTCGCATATATCCCCGCGCAATCCGATCTAATCCCAGTATGCTTAGTGCCTTTTACATTCAACCCTTCCTATCTTTGAAAAACGCTCATCCCCACCAAATTGAGGTCCAATGGTTTTTGAATGACGGGCAGATTCCATTCAAAATTTTTGTTCCATCTACTCGGAGGGAGTTTTTTTTTTTCATAAATTCGAAAGGAACCGGAGTCTCTGTGGTCTAATTTTGGATGCGGTGGAAATCCTGGTGAAATAAATTAAGCGGAAAAGCGCTGTGCAACGGGCGCACGAAAAAAAACGCTAAAATGAAATTGGGCTGAGGATTGTGAATAAAATGGATAGTTAAATACAGATTAAGGAAGGGAAATGCAGAAAAGCGGTGATATGGTCGCATTTAAGAAAACAAAAACAAGTGTTATCTCGCAGATTTGGAAATTTTTACTTTTATTTTTTTCGAGGAGGAAAGAACAATACTTAGAATTGAATTCGAATTTACCGTTTGTCATTTTAAATAATTACTCTTTGATTCAATGCAATCTAAATGATGCACTATTTTTATTCAACATAAGAAGTATAATATGCATAAATAAAGAAAAAACTTTTGGGCAAAATGTAGAATTGCTATTGAAATTGCATTAAGCCATGGAAAATGCTTTCTTGTTCATTTTGTCATTTAAAAAAATATTAATATATAATCACATCATTTTATGAATAAATTTCTTTTCAGAACTAAATACCTTCTGTTTCAGCTTATAATGTATATCTTTTCAAAAAGAGATAAATTAATATCCTTTTCGATGGTGAGTGGATCTTCGTGATGGGAAATATTTCCTTCCTACCTCATTAGTTAACTACATAAGCACGCCAAGAGACTGATTTTAAATTAATACTATTTAAATTTATTGATGGCTCTATGCGGAAAGTAAACAACTATTAGACTGCCGTAGTGTAAAGAATTCGCGCAACTGAGGCAAGGTGAAGGAATATGAAGTCTCGAGGATCCGTTGGGGTAGTTCATTCCGCTATTTGGGACTTTTGATGACATCAAAGTTGCCATTGCCATCCACAGTCAGGAAAAAGATATTCTCTCGGCGCCCTTCGTCGCTGCAACCCCTTGCTTATTACCCTCACCATCCCCTTTCATCCCACCGCACCCCTGTTTCCTCAATGTGGAGTGCGAGGGTGGGGATGCAATGGGGGTAGTGGAGCCCGTAACATGGCGACATATAAAAAACCGCACGGTCGTATAAAGCCACATTACGCCGCTCAACCCCCGCCACCGGCTCTAGAGTGTGGTGCCGTCGACGCAATGCACCGCTCCCAAGTACCTACCGCTGCGGGGACTCCAAGGGGGATGCTCTAATAAAATAAGTTTTTAAGGCGGGCGAAAGTTTTCCACCAGAAGCACTGCAGAATATGGAAATTTTAACCACTTCCCCCAAGCTTTTTATGCACTTAAAGGATATGGTATTAAAACATTAAGCTTTGGTTGGAGACGAAAGAAGGATAAGGAATGACGGGATTGATAAATACACGTTTTTTAAAGAGATTAATAGTATATATCTTTTAAAAACTCCTGAAATATGTGATCGACAATATTATGCGAAAAAAATGACCAGTCATTGATTTCAATGAAGGCTTTAATTCTGATCAACTTTATAGTTAGAATATTAATTTTTGACTACGTTTACCATCTACAGTAGGCACCAATTTGTTTCGTTCTTCATCTTCTCACGACCATTCCATATTAATGGCGGCGAGTTTTGCGTATCATATATTGATTCCTTCATTTTAGTGTAGAATATTTCTGAGGTGCAAAATTTTCCGAACAGAAATACGATCCTGATTAAAGTAATTTCCACCTTCACCACATTCACAAGGCCGTTTTAATTCCCATTAATACTTTCCATCTATAAGCGCCAACATATCAGAGTATATATAAGTATAATGAGGATACAAGTAAATGGAAAATACTGGGCTATGCACCGTAAATTTCTCAATACTTGTTCATTCTCGCCGCAAGCAAAATGATATAAATTCTTAGTTTAGTGGTCAATATAGCAAGTGCGAAGCATTTAGTCCATGTACTTACCATTGCCATAGAAATTATTGGCTACTAGTAAATCAAACGATCAGCAGTGATCACAGATGAAATATAAAAAGGAAAGAATAAAAATTGATATTTTTTGTCCTGTAACCACCTCATTTAAAATGAAGTATTTTTTGGAGAGCATATACATTTTTATAGAATCAGATTTTGATATATAATGACTATAAGTTTGAAAGTATTACATAACTTTTAGTGAAAAAAAAGGAAAAAAAGAGCCTTTTCCATATCCCCTCCGACATGGAGGAGCGATACAGCCAGTATTAATTAATAGATGATGCGGAATTCCTTTAAAAGCCCTAATTCATGCAGTAAGGATACGTTAAATTATTCTCAAAGTAAAATAATAGAAAATCGGACGGATTGAATTATTCCACTGAAAAATGTATGCAATTCCGTGAACCCTATTACTTTCACATTAAACTAATAAAACAAACACTTAAAACAGGGTAGGTTATCCCAATCGTGGATTTAGCTCTACTAAGAAAAGACGATTTTAAGGATAAAGAATAATTTCATTTTCACCTACTGCTTTTACGAAGCCCGCGGTAGGCAGTAATATACTTGGCATTATATACCTAGAGTTATGTTTACAGAAAGATATTTCCACTGTTGGTGAAATAAAAAATGTTTAAAATCAATTTACCGTAATTTAAATAAAAGAATAAACCCTTGTGGACCCTACTGGATTGGTTTAATCTAATAAAAATTCTTTTCTCGGTTGAGTGACACGCAGGGAAAAAATGTCGCCCATCAATTATGTACCCGAGAAGATTTTTCCAACGTAACGAAATTAGAGAGGAAATTAGTGAAAGGCAGGTCATTAACTTATTCCATGGAATGATTTAATTTTAATACATTTTTTATACTCTAATTCAAAACAAAATTTGGAAATTAATTAATTGTTATGAGGGCCTCAAGGTTAATTAAAATGTAGTTTTACACATAAAATTTTCATTTAAAGACTAATTTTGTGGTGAAGTTAAGGCGAGTAAAATCCCTATTACAAGCTGTTACATATACAAAAAAAGCATTCACGAGCCATACTTGTCCAAGTGAACGGAATATAACGTTCAGAACAAAAAGTCAACCATGCATAGGTATGTCACCATCTATCTCGAATTTCATAAAATTAGCTTGTTTTAAACAGGATACTTACAATGTTTTGGAAATGACGGCAGACATTATGAAGAAAATTTTCATTATAAGGGTTAAATTTAGATAAAGTTAAATTACTTTAAGTTTAAATTAAGAGGCTTACGTGTTATTAAACCAATGTGTTTATTTTGGGGTAGAGTGGTAGAATAAACTAACGCATTTTCACACAATTTATTACTATGTATATATATTATATATAGTAGTAATTAATACTACTAATTTTAAAAACTGCTATTAATTACTTATTAACTATATTTTCCGTGAAAGCATTCCTAAATTTGGAATAGCGAATGGAAAAGTAAAAAAATATTAATAGTCTTCCCTGTATATTTGACCCGTTTTGAAATGTATAGAATTAAATTAACAGAAACCACTTTCAACCACATTTCAAAATAGCCGGAAATGGCATACAAAATACACAATACATAAATGCTGCTACTTGGAAACTAAATATATTTTCATGCAATCGGCACTGAAGTTTGTGCCAGAGAAAATGTGCCTAGTAGTAATGCATTGAGAAAAACCACAATGGTGATACATGAGAATATGCCTTGTAAAATCACCTGCCTAGCAAAAGAATAGACCAAGAGAGGATTGCATATTAATAGATCGATTTATTCCAATATGCAATGCAATTACATGATGCCAAAATGATACGTAATGACTCATGATATAGTCATAATTGGGAAACCACCGAAAATCAAACCCGAACACTAGTCGAATCTGAAGTTTTGATCGCCTTCAATTATGTAAACAAAACAATTTCCAAGAAAGATATCATTGTTCGCTACCATAAAACTCCAAATGACGCTGTTCAATTTTGCTTCGTTTACTTTGAGCAATTAATTTATAGAGGTGTCGCTTCCCGCTAAAAAGCATAAAAATAAAACCACGCGGGTAGTATGACATCTGCACGAAAATGAATGATTCTCACACACGTGTAGTGCTTGATTGGACACATTGTATTGACAAGGATCCTCGCTGAAACTGGTTATAGCACACACGTGGGACCAATATACGTTAAAAATATTTACAATAACTTCTCTCACCCCTTCCTCGCCCTTTCTACGCAGCACGAACTCTGGTATCGTTCCCAGTTCACATATGTCGGTGACCTCTCTCTCTCTCTCCATTTTTCTGTATCCATTTATTTTTCTCTTTGGACTTTGCGAGCACGTATGGAACTCGCAATTCCTTCTACTCGGTCCATTTATTCATTTATGCGCCTCCCGACATCTATCCCCGCAGACGGGTTTCGTACATACATACGTGAAGGCGGGGCTCCCGTTCGCCCTCGCGAGGGCGGCGGCGGCGGTTCTCCTTCGTGTTTACGCGAGGTGTCGTAAAAAAGGGACCCTTTCGCCTTTCTCCCTTACTACCCGCGCCCACCTACCTTCCTCTTCGCCTCTTCCTTGCCTCTCCGCCTCATTCCATTTTTTCTCCTCACACTTCCACCACCACCACACGCGACATAAGTAAAAACTGCCTTTCATCTCGCCCCCCACTCAGTGTATCTCCCTCCCACCAGTTCCTTTTCCCTCACTCGAGGATCTCGAAGGAGGCGGCATACGACCGCGCGGGGACCGAACAGCCTCCCACCCTCGAAAAGTATTACGGCACGCAGAAAAAGCCACCGCGTCGACGACGGTCTTTTGGGCTCGTAAAGTGGATAAGTAAATAAGGTGGGTCGCCCCCTGGCGGACCTTGCGGAATGGGAGGAGATGGAAAAATAAAAAAAAATAAAAATGTGATCCGCATGGGGAGGAGGAAGTTTGTGGTGTGTGGTGGGAGGGTGCCACGCGAAACGGTTAGAGGGTTGGCCTCTAGAGTAAATGAGTGGAAAATATGGAGAAAACAATGTATATGCTACGGCAAAAGATGGCGAAAGGGAGTGCGGCAGAAGATAAAGTGCAAAACACGCTGAAAATTGAAAAACGATGGTAAAAAGTAGAAAACTTAAATTGGGCCACAAACATTGTTCACATGAAATTTATGAGTAAAAATTACAAACTACTAACCTTATCTTTTTGGATACGAAACTATATAGTCATATAACAGCGCCTTTTAAAATTTGATGCATGCTGCGGCATCTACATTTTATTCTAAAAATGTCGCTCTAAAGCTTGAAAGAAATTACCATAATTTAAAGAATGATGTTCCATCATTTAAAGAAACTTCCAAGGTTCTTCTCATTAAAACTACGCATTATATTTAGCAATTGTATGAATTACTTTTGCGCATGCTCTGCAGCGTGAGTGCTTAGCAAATATCAGCTATCAGCAACATTTCTTGGTAAAAGACAATTATATTGTGATTCAATTATACAAAACACTGAAAAGATTCTTATCAACATATCACAGCCATAATTTCACTTTAAATAGCCCCCTTTATAATTGTTTGAATTAATCGTAGAATTCGCCATTTTGTGACTCGTTGCACACAGTCGCAAAAGAGCAGGAACCCCTTCATAGCTCCTGATGTTAATGTCTTCATTATGAATTAGTCGGGGATAAATGCATTGTAAACGGAAGACGTGAAATTTTGTGGGTATGGAAAGAAAGAAGGGGTAGTCAGCGACACCTCGTAGACGGTCGATGGCATTGTTTCTGGTGAAAGAGTGACCGTGTCTTCTATTCTTATACCTAGCATTCTTTGCAGAATTATGTTCCATCATAAAAACGATATTTTTGAGGTTCTTAACCACTTATTTCGGTTTAGAGTCGTTGATTTCACTTATACCGTCCAGTAATTATACAAGAGCAATATGAGGTAGATCCAACGATTTAATGAGGACAACGAGAGCATTAATGCGTCAAAACGTTTTTGTGATAACATTTGTTCATCTTACTTATTGAATTCACAGTTTCACATTGAAAACACTCTTTAATAGTTTTTTCATGTTTTTTTAGAAATTTTTTCCGCATACCACATTTTTTAATGTTTTGCATTTATATACCAGCAACGGAATAAAACGACTTTCCAAGTCTACTGTTGGGTGTATCTTTGTATCGAGGTGGAAATAGATGCAAAGTAAACGTGAGGTAAGGGACAAGGTGGGCGTGGAAAGAACGGAGTGGTAGCCAGCTACGTGACGCCTCGAAGAGAGCTGATGGTGTTGTTCCTGGTGGCAAAGTGACCGTCTTCCCCATCCCTCCGCCCCCTCGAGTGAGAAATGAAGGAAAAGAGCGTGTGCGGTAAAGGAAAAATAGGGAAAGGCGAATGAATGAAGGGGTGTGCACCAAAATCCATTATTCATGGATTGGTGAGGTACAGTGGGGAGTGACGATAGGGAAATGAACATTGGAATGGAAAGGTGGAGAACATGATACCCATACCTTCCTCTACCAATCACCCGGGCGTGCACTAAAAGCCGACGCGCGACACAAGACAACCTATGATGCCACCAGTAGCGTCATGGTGCCAGTACGCCGTTCCGGCACTAGTTAATAAAAGGCATAATAGTCAAATAACAATATTATCAACTTTGGTGTCACAAAATTTCTTGTACATAAATTCTTAACCAAAACAAAATATTATTTTGAAGCATGCGAACGTAACTTGTAATAAAAAACACACAGAATAATATTTCACTTTTAAAAGAAACTAAAGGAAAGTGCGTTCCGGCGATACTAATTTTTAAAATAACACCACTGAATGCAACCAAATAATCTTACGCTCGTTTTAGGAGGTTTCGCCGCAAAAATAAGTGAGTGCCATTTTCTCCACTCAAGAACTAATATAGAATATTGTAAAATCCTATCCGTTCTCTTCTCTATGCAGTCGAATTCTGGCCAATTTACGTTAATTTGTTTTACAAAACTGAACCTCAGGTTATTCAATGAGTTACGCATTGGAAATGAGAAAATGAGGGTAATTGCGGAATTAACTCCATTGATGCTAATGAAACGGTATTTAACGATAATACGTTGAAATATGTCCAATACAACACATCAATGACTATTTTCAACAGAGTTTCATTGCCTTACGAGCACAGTTTGTCTTAAATGAAAAAAAAATTATCTCATAATATCTGTGAAAATGGCACCACAGCAGGTTCATTCGGTTTCAAAAGACCCCATTAAATCTTAATCGTAGAAAAAACTGCATGCCTTATTATTCCATGGAAGGCTTCTAAATAAACATCACAGAAATTATTAGATAACGAAAAAATTAGTATTGTAAAATGACTGAATTATGTGTTTTATATATTGAAAGACATTGAATCACAGTTTGGCCGTTGAATTAGGGCTAGTTCATCTCTTGAAGTAAACAGAAAATATGTGTAAAGGGTGTACTCAAACTGCATATCTAGGCCTGAAATTATCACGCCACAACTTATCTCTGCGATGCAGTGAACTTCAATCTTATGTCATATAGGGCATCATTTCCAATTTAGTTGGGTATTTTTTGGCATAGGCAGATTTAGGGGGGGAAACACGAGCCCCCCACCCCAGACGCTTGAAAAGTATTATACATAAAATATGTGAAAAGTATTATGCATACGGCTATCACTACGTTCGTGTTTTATGTATTACGGAGCGTCAATAATTTAATATCATATTAAAAATTTTCACGTAAAAATAAAGAGAACATTTCGTTCAGTGCTTTTAATCTCAAGTATGAGAATACTGTTTTCCTGTCAGACCCATTAGCACTCCCCCAGAAAATAATCCTGGATCCACCCTTGCAATATGTTATAAGACAAGATCATCGTTAGACTCCGCAGAATATTAAAAACATATCACATCAAAATTTGTCACTAACATTTGCATTTTAACTGTGCTTTTGATAAGTAATTTATGAAGCAATTAGAAAGAGGATTTGAGAGTCTCCTTTATGCTTCTGATTATAAATTGCCATTTAAGGTGTCTAATGAAGCCTTAGTTTGTACCCACTGAAATAGTTAAAACAATTATCTATTAATTTCATATTGACACGTTCTTATGTGGTCACAATTAATCTGAAAAAAATCGGGAAAAATCAATTTCGCTAGTTACCATTTAGTACACATTTTTTTAAAAAATTGGATTATAACATTTCTCTTTCCCTAGCTTTAGCGAATGGAAAACATGGAGGATACGGCTAGCATCAACCGACAACTCCGTCTACCTTTATCCCTTATTCTCTCTTTTTATACTTATCAGTAACCATTACAGATATCGCTGGGGAGTGGAGTTACTTTCGGTGATACTAAAGGGTTGTGGTGAAAGGGACGGTAAAGGGATAGGAGATGACCCATGGTCCACACGGTACTCTGACCTACCTCCATAAACCGGTCGCAAAACCTTTCCCTTTATTTCCCTCTACGCATACATACATACAATCCCATCTCGTAGCTCCCCATCGCCACCAAGGAGTCTTCCAGACGGCGTCATTTGGCGGTGAAATGGGACGATCAGGGAGGAAAGAACGGACAACCAAACATTTCCTAGAATATGCATCCTGCTTCAAGGTGAACGATTCTATACATTTTCTTTCATTATATTCTTAAGTATTTTTCTCATTTTATTCAACCAATAATAATGCTACTGTCAGGAATGCAGAAAACGAAGCGATGGAAGGGGATATATACTTCAAGAGTGAAGAAACGCCTTGTAGATGTTTGGTGAGTTTTTGGCAAGATATTCAGATGAAAGATGCTCAATGAAGTTCATATACGGTTCCTTACGCTACATGAACCATCGCATAATAAAAAAATACTCCTCTAGCTTTGCCACACAAGTGCCAGCATCAACAGTTGAAAAAAAACAGAATTAGTTCAACTTCAGCATAGGTTTTTGAAGATGTGTATAAAGTAATTACTTTTTTTATTGTAAATAGTTGGATAACTGCCTAAAATGAGGAAAAATTTTGATTTACAATATCAACAATTACAAAACCTCACCATTTACTTCATTTTCATGCCACTTTATTAATCGTAATCAGTCGTACTGTTTACGATGGCTTACGTGCTTTCTTATCAGAATTTAAATAGTTTAGTCAAATTTTACAGGCCACTGACAATAAGTGATGTAATATTCTTAAAGTATTTATAAAAAAATGGAAAATTCCAAATAAATGACTTTAAAATACAGTGATTTTAATGTAGGCATCATTTTAGATTACTTTAAAAAAGTTTATTTCCTTATGAGACTAGAGAGCTTTCGCAATAGACGATTTTCTCAATTGATCTCACCGAAATAAAATTAAATAGAATTAAATTGCTTGAAAATAATTTATTTCCCTCCTAGAGCTCCAAACTATTGTTCGATACGATTTTTCTCAATCATTATAACCGTACTCACATTCCAAAAGATAAAATTAAGGAACGACGGATTTTATAAATCATACACCCTGATAAATTGAACATTAATTTTCCCTTAAGGTTTTACCTTAAAAATGCAATTCACCTCAATCATTTCTCAAAATTCTTACGAACTTCCAATGAAACCACTATGCCTCTCCATTCTCCAATCCTTCCTAAAATCCAATGTTGTACCACTCGATTCAATCCATGTCAAAAACTAAATTGATACCGGCCTCATTTCTGAGATCCAAGACAAATTGAATCCATTCCCCGTCCATGACGAATTGTATAACAGGTAAGGAAAAATTTCCCCTTTACCTTTCCCCTTCCCCTCCTATGACTGGAGCGTGGGAATCCCTCAAATTGTTAAGGGCGAAATATTCATTCCTCTCCAGATCCACGTGCCGAACTCATTTCTGCGAGTCTTATCTCCTGCCTGCCTTCCTCCCTTCGCATCGTCCATTGAGATGCCTCCCCCATTCACCGATCCAAAGGGAACCTTTCCATCTCCCGTACCCACCCCATGCCTTAGCACCCATACACCTCTTCCTTTTCCTCCCTCCATTGCAAACCTCCCAATCAGTTTTCTTTTTCCGCATATATCAACGAATAGCCTTTTCTAATCCATCGAGACCCTCCATTTTTCGCCTTCTCCTCAAACCCCATTCAAACTTTCCGTGTACATACTTTATTTTATTTCTTACCTTCTCATTATGCTAACATGTCTTCTTTCAATCACCTTCCTTTTTCCTGCCGCGCATTTTCATATTTCCTACACGAAAAGCATCATTTTATATCCCTAACTAAATTTCTATCACATTCTCATCATGCTGCTGTGTTCTTTATGTATTTCAGTGGTTGATTATTCCTGCCGTATGAGCGTCGGCCTCCATTCAGTAACAAAATAAAATATCACCTCTACTCCGCCAACAGATAAATTTCCTCCTCAAACGCCAGTAACATAAATTGACCTTCAGAAAATTGTTGAAGTCGAATGTCTAAACAAGTCAAGGTCCACATATGCTTACAGAGAAAAAACGAGTAATGTTGAGTAACTCCACCTTTATTTGGGTAAATTTATTGTTGACGGCTCACTATATTAAGGCACTCCATCCCAAAATTTTATTTCTTACAATGAATGAGAGTTTTGTGCGCCACATTCTCTTGAAATGTGTTCTAGGATTACATGCAATAATTCGCTTTAACTGATTTTATAAATAACTGCTTGATCTTAAAACGAGGTTCTCCTATGTCATTCATTTCTCGAATAAGCATTGATTTCTTCAAAATTTAGATGTGTGCCCAGGGCTACGTTGCATGTGGCTGCCTACCCGTAAATTTCATATAGACATCGCCCACTACCTGCATCCATCTTATAATTTATGAGCCAACCTCCTGACAAACCTCAACCCCTTAGATCCGTTCGGAGTCAACTCAATCATCCCCCTCGGTACCCGAAATCAACCTCTCACCTTAAAGCGATATCTATTTATACCGCACCATCTCTTATACTGAGTATCCGGCCACTCGATGAGTGTGGTCACTATTTATATCAATTCCGACCAGTTTCGTTTCCATTGCAGATCCTTCATGTTCCTTCCAACACGTCGGGATATCGCTTCCAAAAGTCTCCCTCTCTCCTCACAGTCAGATGGATCCGATGGAAACGGAAGATGAAGGAGGAAGGGTGGGTGGATGATATTAGTGGTCCCATGGGAGTGTAGGGGGGAGAAAACATCACCCACGCCTAGCAGCCACCGATATATTCGCCCATCCACAAACCCCGCCATTGAGACAGGGGCGAATCTAGGGTCTACTGGGCCCGAGTCTTATCTTATCGTGTGAGCCCAACAGGTGTTGAATACATATGATATTGACATGAACCATAACGTTATTGTGGGATATGAAACTACCACAATATTGAAAGAGAGCTAGAAGGATTTATTCTTAGTTCACTCGAACTAATTTGCGGTGCATAATTTACGGGTGAGGTGAGTGAAATATTTCCTAAGTCAACTTCTACACACAATTTTGGTGAGACACGACATTGCAGGATATGAGATGTGCACTATGTGAAAACGAGACTATTCGTTTCCTCATTTGCCTTATTCTTCCATCCGATTCATTGAGCGGACCCTATGGATTACTAGTCACTGATAAGTGTGGAATCACGCCAGAGTCAAGGTATACGAAGTACAATAAATGTCGACACCGTGAGCATTGACGCTGTAGCATGATATGAGAAGTTAGAAAGGAGTTCGATGGGAAAATGAAACCATGCAGCTCTTTGATAAAATGAGAAATCGAGTTTTAAAAAATTTAGATTGTTTTACTTATTTTTTCATTGATTCATTTGAGGCTAGTATTACTGAGATGGAGGATATCTATCATGCGCTTAAATCCACTACCTACTCCGCATGCCACCATCACGATCCTCATGGGGACGAGTCGCTAGGGTTGAGAGGATCGCCTTCTCGCGGGAGAGAGTAACATCCCAACACCACCCCCCCAGACACCACTTCCTCCTCAAATCCCCCCAATCCATCCACCCTCCCCCACCCCCAGACATCCCACTGTCTCAAACTCCAATCAATTTCACCCCGAGCCATTTCTCAAACTGACTCGCCCACCCCCGCAACCAGATCTATCTCGGCCGTGAGCCTCACCGCTCCCGCGCATCCTCTCCTCGGTGACGACGGTGCCAGACTCGCCGCTCCTTCCCACCTCTCCCCGCTCCATCCGCCGCGCCTCCATCCCTCATCTCACCTCTTTGCCGGCGTCTCCGCTCTCTCCCCCCGCGGACTGACACCGCAATCGCCCGCGCCCATTTCTCACAATCGGATCTCCCCGCAACCAATTCCTCCTCTCCTTTATTTCCGCCCCAAATTTTTCAATCCTCTTCGCCGCATCCGTATTAGATCCATTCCCCGCCCGCGCAAAACCCTCACTTCGTCACTAGTATTCGGTTTCCCATTCGGTGGATTCACTCCCCTCCTTCCTCTCTCCCACCTTTTATTCGGATATATATATTCCGCCAATTTGACCCCGGGATTGGCCTCATAATTCTTTCCCTGACGTCTCGTCGATCACATTCCCCCAGTGCATGTTTTCCAAGTATGACCCTGATGATTTTCATCTGCTATCGGGAATATTCTGATGCCTCATGGATTCCAAAACTGACAGGCTGCTTAAAGAAGTAACGCTGGGAAGTAAGTATTGTGAGGTACGGACTTCAAGATTGCTCTCGTCTCAGCAACCATCGCAGAAAGTTTCTGAAGGGCACTGCACCATCGTCCGAAAGTGAAGATACTTCATTGATAGTACCAGTTTCTCGTGGCGATTGCTTACTACCATTAAGGTCATGCTACTCGAGGCGCTTTCATATACCTGCACTATTATCCTTGCAATCATTCGAACAATTCATTATGTCTGAAGATATTTAGGTTTAGGTATATTATTCCGGTTTTTATTAAAGATTTTGCATGAATTTTGTGGATTGATAAGTTTAAAACTGGATTAAATTATAACTATCTCAAATTACTAAAGGACATTATGAAACTCTGAAATTGCAAATTTAGATTAAATGGAAAATAAAGAAAATTACAAATTTATACTCAACATTCAGCTTAAATGTAAGATTTTATGGACTGATAGTAAACTGCAATAATAAAAACTTAATGAATTGAAATGTAATTTAGGATTTATGAAAAAAGAGGAGTTTATTATACCTTATTGTTTTGAACCATCTTGTATGTTCACTGAAAATGAAAATATTCCTATTTTTTCAATTTATTTTTTAAGCAAGCCAAACAAAATCCACTAGAGGAAATGGTATCGAAAATAATCCGTAGCATCCTATTAGTCATGGATTCAACCCTTACTCTGTAATTTGTGTATCAAAGAGAATCATTTCTTTTTACAACATGAGAATGTAAATAAAATCCAGTTTATACTATAAGTTCATTCAAATGCATTCTCAAAAAGCATCAATAAATGATAATAATAGGGTAGTTTCCTTCATGAAAGAAAACGAAAGGCATTGATTGCGATTCGTTACCCACCATTAGTGTATTCATAATATACAAATTATTTGGTTTTAGAAACACCGGTTTAGACGAATGGCAATGGTCAATTTTATCCTCATTTGAAAAAGGCCAGATTGGCGCCCATGCGATGCCACTCCACGTGACGTCACAGGGACCTAGTTTCTATACGAGTAGATAGGAGTTTTACATCGTCTGAGAATACCAATGCTTGCATGAGCACAGAGCTCAGGGAAGCATGTCTTAATAATCACCTATTAAAACTGCCTAAGGTCGGAAAGTTTTCTTCGTTTGATAAGGTATTAATAATCCTTATTTAAGCCAAGCGCTACCAGCTAGCAGGGTACTCTGCTACCTGCTAGCATCCTGCGTCCTATCAGCGCTCAAAGCCTCGCCCCAAGGTCACCTCACTTACGGCAGCGGGAACCAGAACGACGTCACACGGAGTTTTCCCAGCATTCATACTTTGCCGCCGCGTTTTCGCGCGCTTGAAAATTTACACTTTTCATTTAATCGCGAAAAATAGATATCGTCATTTAAAAATCTAAAAGCTACGTACGTACAACAGGAGTAATAATCTTTCGATTTAGGCAATAAAAAAATAATAGGAAACCACCCTATTATTCTAAATGTAAAGTAACACATTTACGTCATGATATCATCCACTGTCACGTTTATTCGTGTTGCCGACAAAATCCCTACACTATTTTAAGATAATGGTTTAATGTGTGTGGATGTTATAAGTGGTTTCAACTACACGTCATAGAATTCTAAAAAAAATGAGGAAAATGCTGTGAGGGAATCATATGGGTAAAACGGAATAGGTATGAAACACGTAGTAAATTTCCCAAGCCCTGAAACCTAAAACTGAAGAGAGGATAACCTGTCTGACTAATATCTCGTGAATATGCTTGTCTTTGACCACGGCGATATGACACACAGAGAAAGGACAAGTTAGCTTCTGACTTGAGCGCTACGCCAGTTTATGATATCCCCTATGAGCCAAACATATGCTCTTCTCATTTGTATAGTCAAACAGGATTAGTTTATTTTGGTTATTTTGATACCGCAATACAGAAAATTTTATGCCATCTTACGTTCCTTTTGATAAGGCTTACACGAGCAGTTTTTGGCATGAGGTCGTTTTCCTCTTTCCCCTACGCGGCCAAATTCCACGTTTTCATCTGAAGCCGCCGTAGCCGCAGAGCATAATCCTCAGGAGTCATTTCTGTCCCCGTTTCAGCGTCACATGAGAAGTAGGATATGGAGGGATTTGGGCGGAACACGTGACAAGGAAAGCCATTCCTCGCCGTTTCCTCAGGGAATTCACTAAATCCATCCGGCCGGATACGAATGACACGTCATAACTCCAAAGGATTCTGCCGCTGACCATTTGCTGGATTTTAATTCCTTCCATGATTGAAAAACAAAAAAAGGGTTTTTTGCTCTGGTGCTACAGATAATCATACTCTTTATGACTATCTGGACCATTCGCACTGGTAACGTTTCACATTTTTACTTCTGTGTTCCTAAAAAAAATAAAAGTTCTTCCATAACTGATGAAATAGTTGGTTGATGTGCCATATACTTTGAAATAAGTATAATACCTATTACGTAAATGTGTATGCATTGTTCACCTGCATCGTACACCTACATCGTCCACTCAAGTGCGACAAGAGCCAATACGGATGTGATATGAACCCATTCTAATGAATAAGCATTGGATGTGCATAGAAGCGTTTTTCTCTACGTTGGAGATGATTATGCTGACTTAAATGGCTGGAAAAAACCCAGTGTGTTTCGCTGCTCCTTTGAAAAAGAGGATGCCGTGAGTAAAATTATTTAGTTAAGGCTGAAAAGCCCTACGTATGCACGATATGTCTAGTTGACGGCCAGATTATTGTTTCAAAATAGTTTTGATAAGAATACGCTTTATGTGGCTGTCTCTTGCTTCATGGCTTGTAGAATTATAGAAGTGGAATTTATCTGACAAAAGGTATGGCTATATAAAGTTTTTATATATAAAGTTATATAGTTATTTTGGCGATAATGAAGTAAAGAATTCGTTTTAACCTTGAATATTTACATTTTGCATTACAACATTTCCTCCAGAATCAAAGCGATGGTGTTAAAAAGACAATCAATAACTTTTTAATTCGCTTACATAGCAATCACCTGCAAATTCGCTTTTTCAGCTGAATTTCTATTCCAATAGCATTAGGAGCCACATAAAATGCCACTTTTAATGTTCATAGATTCGTTTTCTTACAAAATATGGAACACATTTAATGAATTTAGGATTAAATTCTAAAGTGAAATATATTTTTGTCGAAAATCAAATATGACTATAAAGTTCTTTCCCTTTAATGCTCTAATGAGATATGTTCATAAAAAATAATATCAGAACATTCCACCAACACAAAAAAAATAAATTATATGAAAATATTAACCAATGAGGAAGCGAGTCACATTTGTTTGTGAATGCCTCTGGTGCAAACTGGTCAATTAATTTAATGGCCGGGATAACCAGCGTGATGTTATGTGCTCACGCATATTCCCTTAAGAGATTTGGCCGGAGGGGGGGGGTCAGGTGCGGTTTCCCATTCAAACCTTTTAATGGACGGTAGCCCTACGGGAACATGAGACCTAGAAAACCATATATCAAGGTTTCAAGCCTTCGGGGATGGTGAGTGAGTGAGCATTACAGAGGGAAACGTTTATTGCAATGGATTCCAGGCGGCTCATCACAAGTTTAATTGCGATAGCTTGCTCCTTTATTTAGTTCATGCCACGTCATCCAACTTCAAACCCCGCCCAATCGTGAGTAGTTTTCTGCCTAATTGCCGCGAAAATACAGAATGCATTTGATTCAAAACACAAGTTAATTCCTCTGTCGTAGTCTGCGAGAGCGCCACCCCAGGTATTCTACAACTAGCTAACCACATGTGCTCACTAAAATAATATCCACTGTTTCATAAAAAAAAATACGAGCAAAGTAACTGACTGCTTATCTTGCGATTGATTTCATCACTAATCTTGACAACGCTCAAGTATCAATGAATATACAAATGAAGGCACCTGATACCTTAATATGAAAACTATTTTTTTTTCGGAATTTAATTCATTTCTTCTCTCAAACTCAACCTATTTTTATTTTAAAAGCACGATTTCAGTTCCATGCGGCGAGTACTGCCGTAATACTAAACTAATTGTATCCTTAATGCTTCAATGACATGAGTTGCCAAACTCATTAATTATAATATGTTGTAATGTGTATTTTTTTATTTCAAAAAGCTGCAATAAATCCACAACAGATGTGACTCATTCTTTTAATTATAAATTTTAGCAAGAAAACTAATAAATATATCTTCTATTTGTCACGTATTATTTCTTTTCTATTCGTTGAATTATGGAGTTTTTCCTCCAATGAGATAAAATAGATATTTAAGGCGAAAGAGATTTACTCCATAAATATAGGAAATTTTATCACAACAAAAAACTTTCATTTGAAAAGCCGTGACTTAGTATTCCGTTAATTCCAACACGGTAAATTTAAAGGTGTTCCTCTAAAGCCGTTGCCATGGACAGGTCATTTTTCCCTCCGGCACATCAATTTGGCTCCGATGATGTGATAGAGATTTCATTAAACAGTAAATACTGCCGAATTCGTTGAAATCTGCATCAAACAAGCAGCAACAAACAGATGGACGCGCTTAATACACACCATTTCACAGCAGCGCCAATAAATTAGCGTCTTAATATTGCTCCAAAGGACGTTTATCGCTCCGTGCACTTCAATTTCGCCGAAAAATTGAAAATAAAATAACCCAGTGGCACTGAAGCGGGGATATACGATCAGGGGAGAGTACAAAGCCCAATCGCACACAGCGGCTGTGATTCACGGTGATCCATTAAAAGCAAGCGCACCGTAATTCCCGCCAAAATGGACCCACCCGATGAATAGTATGTTAATTCGAGTCTCGTTAAAGCGGCCAGTAAGGGCTTCAATCAAGCCTATTGCTCCCAATCTGCCCGGCACCAATAGACTTCCAGCACAGATCTCTCTCGTGACCATTGCCGCACGGAACACCAATTTCCTTTCACTTCGGCAATTCGTGATGCTAATTCGTGAAGCTTGAGTGTCGTTTCCTCGCGGTCTTGAGCCCGCTGAAGTCATATGTTTAATAAAACACCAGTACCATATCACAGGGAGTTCTGTTATATTATCTTTTTACACATGCCCTTGAATTAAAAAGTTTAAATTAAAAATGAGACCAAAGTACTTCCAAAATTAAAAGCATTTTTAACACGCACAGAATTGGAGCACTAACCAAAACTTGAACCAATTGGGATATTATGCCATATTAAATTTACTTCATCAAATCTCCTCGGTCACCATCTAAAAAAACAGGTAAAGGGCTAACGGATTTATTGATAGATAGATAGATAGATAGTTTCTAATTTCGAGATACATTTCCAACGAAATCATTAGTAATATAATTTGCGTGGTTGCTCTTTTTCAGATCCTTTATCCACAGAAGGATTGAATAAAATATTTGAGAAAACTTCTGACCTGCAAGAAAATACAGAATGTTTTCATTTCGTGCCAATCTTTGGTCCAAGATAATATTTTGCAGGCCATGATAAGGACGTTTTATTACGTATGAGTGATAGAATAAGCAGAGCATGTGAAAGCAAATTGGTAGTATTAAAGAGATTATTTCGAATTTCAGTGCTTACTATCGGTTACAAATTTGAATGCCTTTGGCTTTATGCTTTTAAAAACATAATTAAGCGATTAAAGTTTATACCTCGTCCATGAGTACATTATCCAGCACGCCTGAACGTTGACGCGTCAACCGACTAAATCCGACGCAGTAACCTCAGAAACTCTAATCTCACGTGATGAATTCCGCTGTGCTGAGTTTGCTGTTTGCCATAATCTAAAACAGTCATTCATTGGAATCTCTTAAGCCCAATCCGCGTGTCGCGTTGGTTTTGCTGGTGAGAGCGCTTCTTGTCATAATTCTGACGAGTACAATATGGCTAAAATGAGAAAATTCTCAATTTACGAAAGTTAAGGGTGCTAAAGAGTTACTTTGTTACAGAACGAATCTTTGATAATAAAATCAAAGGGATACAAGAATAGCCAATCCTCACAAGTATTTTTTCTTCCCATGCTTAATTTTAGCAAGCAAAGAGACTTTCGGAGTATCGTCTAATCGTGAGCCAAAGGCCTCGTTCTCTGTATTCTCCAGAAGCATATCTTTCTCTACTATAATTACAACAGCCATTGACTAATATTCACACTTTAAATGGCTAATGAACAGGTATAATTTTATCATAAGCCAGCAATGTGATTGAGATAAATATCGTAAAATAGCAGAATACGGAACATATGAGTGCAATCTGCAGATAATAAATTTTTAGAGAGGAAGTATAATTTTAGAAAATCAAATGCGAAAATTAAAAAATATAAGTCCTATCTTCAATGTTTTCATGGAAGGATTGGTTACTAGGTTGGAATTTCGTATGCAATATCAGTGTGGTTGTACTGCCAATTCTGTTCAAAATGATGGGATTTGATTTACCACCTCACTTCCACCTGAATCTGGAAGAAATATTTCGAACGATACCTAAAATTTCGTCACCTAAACCCATGCTTAATATTTAAATCCACAATGGTAAGTTTAGCATGTATTTAAGATTATAAATTTATTCTGAGAGTGAAAGTAAAAAAATCTAAAAATGCCTCTTTTCATCCCTCAAATTACCCCTTAATCCCCAACAGAAGACTCAAGAGTATTAAATTTTTTCCCCATACCATAGAAGCTATAAACGATTAGTTGCGGTGAAGTTATGACGATATTTACCTTTTTCCTGAAAATGGATATGTACAATTTATAGCCAAGTGAAAGAGTATACATTCCTACCAATGCTGCTGTGAATCTATCATGAGCTCTGCTAATCGTTGCGCAAAATATCTTGAGGAAATAAAAACTTATAACTTACTTTTAAAAAGCTAAACTCGTATTGAGAGACAATTTGGAGCGGATTAGGTGACATTGATATGAAATCAGAACAAGGATGTAAATCTTTTAAGATTTTTAACTCAAATCCGTGCACAATTGTGTGAGCGAATAAAATTGCTGAGACTGAGAGATATTACCCAATATCACGGAGAGAGGTTTCCTGCCGTCGCTTCCATGTTACTCACGCACCTCTTCTCTCTTTACCTCGATCTCTTCATTCCCTTTCGTGCTGCACCGCCTCTTAATTAAAAAAAGGTCCTCCGACACTTTCCCATCCTCACATCTCTCTAGCCATCCCAAACCGTTCTCTTGCCCCGTTAGCTTCTTTCCTTCCCTTATTCCCGCTCTCATGTAAGGATGATTAATTTTGAGGGTCCCTCTAGGCCCTTAAACCCTCCACGGTCCCCATAATGAGCCCTTCATGTCTTGTCTTATGCCCGTAGCCCACCCTTTCCGTTCCCATCCTCGACCCCTCCCCTACCCCTTTCTGCTCATACTCATTTCGAAAAGCGCATGAATATTCATGACGTGAGTGGCTGTGGAGCCGTACATGAAGAGACGGTGGTTCGTGTGGACGCGAGCGATGCCGGACATACATACATTGGGATGAGCTGAGGTGTACAGCGATGCAAGTTTATAAAATAAAAGCAATATTAGGGCTCCGGAATGGGGCAGAGGTGAGTGGGAAGGCCGTGTTTACACCGATGAGGTGCCGACGGGTATAACTTAGGGGGTGTTCTCTATGCAAATACGATGGAAAAAGTTGCGCCACGTCCCAAGAATGGACAATAAATTATATTCCCTCGTGACATATTTGATAATAGGTTTTTCTAAGGAAAAGGTCATGGATTTTTTTTAATAGATGGGTACACTACAGGTGGAGCAGGTATTTCTGAAAGTCATCACAAGGTCCTTGAAATCATTATGCCTAAAGGATATCAATTGCTTAATAAACATGAAGCCAACCTTCCTATAGAAAATCCCGTTAAGTTTTTTTCATGGAATAATGTGGTTTCCTTGGGGCTGTTTTAAAATGCATATTTTGGTAAATCTATATTCCATACCCACTTAAAACAAATTGTGATGAGTTCCTAACGGTCAACATGGTGATGTTCAAGTTTTGTATCTACTTGAAGTCGATTTTATACGTATTTCTCTCATTATTTTGCAGAAAGTGAAAAGCCACTCAAAAACAGGTTGAGCCGTTTTAAACTCAACACTATATGGAATCGACTGATGAGAAGAAAACCGACTTTTGAAAGTACATAATGCCAGTAATGAATGTACATGAAAGGATTCCACCGATTAATGTAGGTTTCCATGGAATATTCAAGAAGTAATCTGTCAGTCTCCACTTTCATAATTTTATTGCAGTACCTCCACTTTTCTCCTCAACTAATAACATGTACGCAAAATAAAACTTAAGGACAAAGCACTTTCAATATGGTCAATCGGGTAATCTCATACTTGGAATACCTACAAGCTTTAAGAAGGGTTAAGTGTATTTTCGAAAGAAGTTTTGTGAACGAGATAATATTCGATTACCTACTCACCAAATGATGAAACGTGAGCAAGATAGCGTGCAATTAAGGACATCAAATTCTGCTGATTCTGCCCACTCATCTACTTCATCAATTGCAGGCTAAATCACAGTTTTGTTGGACCCAAAGACGACAATAGTCTGCAAAGAGAAAACAAATTGAATTTTTCCATTTCATTCTATTGTATTGTAGCATTATTGCTTTTTATATTATTATGCAAAGTTTTTATTTAGGAATATATTCCTACACGTCATACCCACCTATACTTGCTACAATATTAGGTGCCTCATGAAAGTTAAAATGTAAATATGGAAAGATACAATGAACGATGCATCACTGCTGGACATCGGTTCAAGTTTTTCTTCTCTCTGTGTACTTCTCTATCTCCAATACCGCTAGCACAATTGCTAGGTATGTCTGGTTATAAAAGCACCATATCTTTCAGATCTTTATAGCCGGTTCATTGTTAATCATAAAAAAATCAATCTCTCAGCAACTAGTTATATTTCCGTGATCATTTTCTTGTCTTCTCTTCGAATTTCGATTAAAAACATAGGCCGATCATCATATCCTGTGGTTTCACATTTTTCCTACCTAATTCATGTTTTCTGGAAAATAAGTCTTCTTTATGACCTACATCAATGCCAAATGTTCTCATTTTTTCAATTGATAGCAATTCAAAATCAAATAACGCTAATGAGTAAATATGTATAAACAGTTTATGAATATTTTCAGATATGAAAATTTATGTGCTTGATTATACGCAGGAGTCATTTCATAACCAAAACAGTCCCGTACACAGATTGGGTAATATTCCCCTACTAACTTCTTTTGCATACTTAAGGTCATTAGTACACCCGAGGAAAATGTAAAAATAGGGTTTTCACACCACTAGTAGAGTATTTATATATTCTTGTGCAACATCCATAGATTGGCTAAGGCTAAAATAATTCAAGGTAAGCGTTTGTTGTGACTTAAAAAAGCAAGACATCCGTATTTGAGAGGTTTTATTTCTCTCAAACATGAAAAATTCATGGTTGATAAGTAATACAAATTTTAAAAATATACCCATATTCTCAACTCAGACGCTGACATAATTGTAGCCAGCGCCTGTTATGACAAGGCAATACAATAGGTAAGTTACTATGTGAAGGCTCAGCATACTCCAACGAAATGGAAAGAAAACTAAAAATTCTAATTACCTTTATACTTACGTGCCTAACGACTATTATCATTTCTTACTTGCTGAATTTCACGAAATAAATCGTGAGTTTAATCAAAAATATCTTTTTATAATAAAGTAAACACATTGTACATAAAAGAAGTTAAACCGTGAAAGAAACTTCTTATTTCCTAGTCGATAAAATCTCTAAATGAAATCAGAACATGCCGTAGAGTAACAGCAAATTGAATCAGAGAGCTATTTTGATGGAGGTGATCGATTAGGGAAACCAATCTTACTTTTAAAGCGCATCAAAAACACGTTAAGTTGGTTATTGCATCGAGCTACGGAAGTTCGCGCGGATGCTATATCAAGGGCCATTTATCACTGGGGGGAGATGAGCGATATGCTTCACATCATTGTCGTGGATGCCGTACGGACCGTGAGACACTTAAGAGCGATGGCTCCACCCAGCAGACGAACATCGCGCAAGAAATTTAATAACCCCCTCGGGAGCCGCAACTCTTCTCGAGACGGATTGATACCATCAATTAAAACAGACTCGCGACGATTAGCCGCAGCGAATATATCAGCTCAGGGGCCAGACACACCCCATCCTGGCAAACTACCACTACCAAAGCCTCGCACTTTTCCGTTAGTCCCTCCCATTTAGTCAGACCCCGATCCACCCCGCACCTCAACACTCACTCTACTGCCGGAATTCCATTCGAGTTCCACAACCTCCAGTCCATCTAATACACCCCTTCCTTTTTGGAGATGACGAGTCGGGTATCCAGGAAGAGTAGCAAGCTCAAGTAACAGTTTTAAAATATTGATTTCAGTTGAGAGCACTAATTTCTATTTTAAAAAGTTACTAACTAATGTTATGAATACATTTACAGCAAAATTTATTGAAACATTTTAAACATTTCCAGCGAAATTTATATATTCCAAAATGATGGGAATGCGGTTTTCAAGCTTTATTTTTGCAAGTAGTAATTCCATTTCCTCGATAATCCCGGATGAAGCAATGATAAATTCATCACTTCACATCTTCTGACGACGGTTATGGGCGAGGCTAGATGGCAGATAAGGGGAGAGGAAAAACTGGCTACTTAGCTACTCTCAAAATACTTGAAAATTACCTGAACTGTGCTCATCACCCATAGTAACAGTTGTGAGTTACTAAATTAGTTCCCAATCCTGTTTCTGGCCAGAAAATTCCCCACCACCTCCTCCGCTGTACATTTTCCACCGCTAGTCCTCCTCTACCACCCCCTATGAGACTCCTCTCCCATCATTTCTACCCCTCCGACACTGCCCCCTATCCCCCCGTCCAACACCCTCCACATTCCACGGCGATGGTTTCCTGTACCAACGCATCGGGATATGAATTGATCATTGAAGCGAGTCGGGGAATCCAACGAATTGACCCACGGGGAGAGCAGGGCGGCGCGGGGAGCGGCGGCGGCGGGAGGAATGCAGAGTTCGAGCGAGGAGGGTGCAGTGGGAGTGGTTCTACCGCTGCTCCATCCATCGGCGGCGGCGGAAATGGAGGCGAGGGAGGGCGCGGGATTCTCCCGATGCATTGCTCCCACTCCCCATTCATCCATCTCCATATCGCTCCCGTTCATCCATCCTATTCCGCGCTGCTTCCATTCCGTTCCACGATCCTTCCCCGTCTACTTTTCCTTACTCTTCCCCTTCTCTTTCCAGGATTTCCTACCGGATGTGGCAGTGGTCTCTGAACTGGCAAATGGCTACCATCTGATATTCTTATATGCTACACTACGTTCGATGTTGTAACCAAATCTTTACTCTGATGGCGATGAAACAATACGTTCCTGCCGTATGCGCGAGGTGAATCTTCAGTAGCTTTTTGGTAATAACACTTTAGTCAATCATAATGATAAACAATGAAGGAACTTTTACTAAAAGATGATTAGTTATTAATGAAATAATATTTTATGCAAGTACAATGGTCTAAAAAAGGAAAGAAGGCGGCATTTTTACGCCTTAATACTGCATCTACTACTACTTGTATATCAGTTATCATTTTTACCTATTTTGAAATATATTACGATATATTTTTTTATTCTAAAGTAATTTTCATTGGTAATAAGACCATGTTGCATGCCCATATTGGCAGAAAAGAATAGGCACAAAGGCAACGATTTTACGAATGCAAGGAGCTTTCGTTATTATCAATACAAATCATGTCATCAAATCTTGAATATTTGTTTTTCAATTAAAAGTTCAATTTCATAGCAAAAATGAATCATGAAAGCAAACAATTCTTGAAAAAATAATTGTTCTTGCACTGAGGAGCTGCTAATTACACAAAAATCTGTTTTTTGACTACTTTATCAACAAGAAAGCATTGCAAGTGATTGTGGGCTTAGTTTTCACTAACTTATAAAACACGGATAGTAATCACCGGCCATACCCCAAGGTTCAACTTTTCATAATTTTTTTCTATCTAAGATGAAGTTTCAACTTTGAAAAAATTACTATTCAGTCTTACCATATTGAATAGCCATGAAATCACGAGCGTAAATGGCAAGAAAAGCCAGTTCCATTCTTGCAAGTATTAATTTTTCTGTGAATTCCTCTCAGTTTTGAAAATATGCATTTGAAATTCTTTATGATGGACTATAATAGTTTTTTTTTCCAATTATAACCCTCGTTAATGCAAAACTTATTGGTGTTTCAACATGAATCATAGGATTTCGGGATATCCTTGACCAACACCTGAGGTTTCTCATAACATTTGGCCAAACCATAGGCATAATAATAATTTTTGTGAACCACATTGGATTATATAAACAAAAAGTTAATGCTTCATGGCAGCTTATTTCGACATCGAAGATAACTGCATCCTATTTTTAAAAATGTTACGAACTTCAGATGTTACTTGAATATGTAGTGATGATTCAACGGGCTGCATATATTTTACATATTGATAAAACCCAAATATGTCGATGGAAAAGGCATTAAATCAATTAAATACGATATTTGTATTGCCAATTTGTCAAAATGATCGCTGCAAATAATTTCCCACTTCAAAGAAACTAAAATCCATCCAATTCATACTTTGAAAAATATAAACATCTTTTTTAAATATTTGAATTGATCTCGCTTTCAGTTTTATTATTTACGAACCAATAAATCGTTTTCATCATTAAAATTTTATCTGTAGCTCATACCATTTTTATTGTAGTTTTAAATAGTGTAAAAATTACCTTATATTAAAACTATATGCTATAATATTGGGGTATAATGATCCAATGATACTATGTTTGAAATTCATTTAGCTTTAATTTGGAGTTCCCCAAAAAATTTGGCGCAAAAGCCACATCCTAAACCACTCACTTCCATGTTTCCTTTTTTTTCCTAACGACTCCTCTATTGCATTTCGTTGTATCTCCACCACCCGCTGCAGGCTTTCGATGCCTCGAATCGATCGGAAAGAGAAGAGTGAGCCACGCGCTCGATACTTGGCCTTGTAGTGCGCATATATATGTCTGCATGAGTGCCGTGGTGCGTGAAATGGATGGCACGCGGGAGCCGATGAGTGATCGGGCGATGAAGACGCTCCTCTCCACGCGCGAGTCGAGCCACGGGTATTGAAATCGAAAGAGGCCAATGACGACGCCCACCCTCAAATCCTTCGGGAAGTTACATCGCGAAAATCAGCGAAATAGGTAAATAGGTCTCATTAACAATGAGTTTCTAATGCATTGACGTATATTGAGTCTTGCCAATAATATATTTTAGTAAAAACATTCGACACCCCACATTTCATATCAGAAAATTACATTTCAAATCTAGGATATTCAAACGGGCTCTCATTCCCATGCCTTGGAGAAAATGCTAAAACTGTTCATAAATAGTTAATATATTACTTTTTCGCGGCAGTGTTACAATATAATTAAAAATCATAGAAAATTCACTACATTGTTTTTAACATAAACGCCAATAATTTTGAGGTGAGGATGATTGAATGAAATTGGCTCTAAATTCAGATGTAAAGTTCGTACGATGAAATTGAAGCAGGAGTCATCTCATTAAAAATCATAAATTTAAACGCAATGATAAGATACTTTTTTATTATCCATGATATTTCAGGCCACGATGTATATATCAAATCATAAAAACATCCGCATAGTTGACATACTAATTTTACAAGCTAGTTTTTTCTTTAATCAAAACAAATATATTCACGTATTGTGAAAGATTTATTACAGTGATTACTGGCCTGCATACATTTTGCTACCCATTTCTCATCTTTCAACAATGATGAGACCCACTTCCAGTGAACATGGATCGAATCGTTACCATAAGTCTTTGAGTGCTCTATCGTAAATATCAATGCTGTAAATTTATAAACGCGTGCATTGAAAAAACACAATTAGTGACGACTCAGTGAAATTAATGCTATATTAAGCATAAGTAAGAAGTAAATAACACGCCATAATATTCAATATCTTTGGTAGTAGCGGATTATTGAATACAGGGAAATTCGACAAAAGCTATACTGGAGGAAACACCATCTGCTTAACTGATGCTTAGAAATAAGCGTGACATAGTGCGTCTTCCAAACCCTCATCCATTCTGCGGACAAAAAGCCAGATCGTTCGTGATTCTCAAAGTAGATACCCTAAATCCTTCGCAAACCTTTCTCCCCTAAGAGTTTTACATAAAAATCTACAGCAAGCTACCTTCCCCTCCGACCTATATCGCCTGAGTATGGCCCCAACGCGTCGATTGTAAAGGGAAGTTTTAGTCCGTCCCCTGCGTAATTAGTCCAGGAAAATCCCATCCGTCGCGTCGATGCAAATTAATCCCCAAAAATCCCGCCATGTATGTCTGGGCACACTCGCGCGATCGCACACCCAACACATCTCCAATGTACCCTCACCTCACTCCCCAAGGATCCTACTCACCCCTCGCCTAACGACCATATAATGGAAAATGACGCTCAACGTCCAGCGGTGGGAGGAACGATAAGGATGACTGCCTGGCTTGGGAATTGTGTCGGGCGATAAATAATCAATACAAAGTTATACCGAACATAGTATCGTAGAGAAAAGTTGGATCTTATCTAGTTGAAATATTTCATTAGTTATTTAAAAAGTGAATAATCATATTAGTATGCTTAGGTTGCAAGTATTTCCAGGCCTGCTATAAGCTAATTGCATTGTTACTCACCAAAATAAACTCCGATTTTCTCATTGAATCGTGCGTATAATGATATTGGATGGGTGAATCCGAGCTAATAGGTGGGTAATACTGTTGATGCTAAATTTTAAAGTAAGATTTAATTCTAACATACGATTTATAATGCATAATTGAGGAGTTCAAAGCTTTAACATGTATATAAAAATTCAAATTTGCCATTTACTTTGATAACATTGTAGATAATAAATACTTCTAAGCATGAGAAATACACAAATTATATTTTATGCCGTTTCTTACAGCTATTTTCATCACATGCCAACCAACTGCGATAAGTACAGCTAACTATATCAAATTAACACGAATCAGAGCGCAGATGTGTCCCTGATTTTGGGAACAGTATGTTTCTTCCATTATTTAAGTCAAAATATTCCGTTAATTCAATCGCACATTTACGTCTGCCAACGAAGATTAATTTATATTAACGCAGTATATTTGATCACATTTATTGTCATTCATCAAGGCATTCCAGAGTCATTAATATTTTCAGCCAAATCTTGCATACATGTTTAGGCAGTTTAGATCTTTTCCGGCAACAATCTTCAGGTTAATATCTCTCAGAGGCATTCTTTCCAATTTCATTCAATGAAAGCTACTCCAAAAATGGAAAAATATCCATATTATTGAGGTATATAGCCGAAACAAGTATGCCAATGCATCGGAAAGCACCATATATCAGTAGAAATAAAATATTACACCATTTTCAAAGCATATATTTTCTAGAAAATGATTAAACTTTATGATTTTACCGATAAGAACGCATTGTCAGAACCTTCTCTTCGTTTTGGCATTTTCACCTTCACAGTAGAAAGCTATATTATTCACCATCTATGATTTCGATATAACCCCTTGCCAACCTAGTCGCACGCAATTTGAAATTGATCGTGAAACACATGCTACGGTCCGGCAACCTCGTCTACTTCGCACGCACAAAATGCTTTTGCACATTCATACGGTGTGCGTGTGATGGCGCGTGTGTCATTCAGGGCCGACGTGGATCAGGTGCGGCAAACTCTGTCGGAGGATGATTAATAAGTGTTGGTGGGGGACGGGCACGGAGAGAGAGAGGGGGGGAGGGAACAGAGGTTTAAGCGTCGAGAAAGGAAGGATAGGAGGAGGAAATGGAGGCAAAGGTTTTTGGAAGTGAGTGCTGGAAGGATGTTGAAGGGGTTAAGAGAAGGGAGGGGTATGGCAGGGTATGGCTAAGGAGGGACGGAGACAGAGTGGCGGGTAAGAGTGGGAATATTGGAGGGAGGGGATTGTTGGGCCACGTTAGAGGTGGGCATTACGTGGATGATAGATGTTGTCTAAGGGGAGGATGGGAGCGGGGAGGGAGCTGTAGGAGGTGGAGGTGTGGGAGGAGGTGTCTAGATGGGTAAGGTCATGGGAGTGGGGATGGCCCCCTGGGCCTAGAGAGGGGGGTAAATGGAGAAAAGGGGTGGAATAGGTATGAAAGGAGGATGGTTGAGTGGGAAGGGTGGAGGAAGAATGGGTGCCGGAGATAATGGAGAATGAGGTGCATAGGAGGAGGGATAGACGCATATAATTGATGAGCCGAAAAGGGTCCAGGGGTTGGGTGATGAATTAATGGGGAGGAAGCAATAATATGTGAAGGAAAATGATAGCCCAAAGCTCAGGAGGGATGGTGAGGGAGAGAGGGAGAGGGATAAATTGATTTTCTTGTTTGTTTATCACCATATCACGTCGACATATTGCGGCGTCATGGAAGCTGAGGAGGATAGGGTTATGAAGCATGTTCGAAGGATTGAAAAATTTTCTCGAGAAAAAAAATTGGCCCTCAAGATAAACAGCATGCGAGTCAAGTTTGAAATTCATTCAAGGGAATTGCCATAAATTTATAATTACTCTTGTGAAGAGCAAGAGAGGCAGTTTTCTATTATCCAGTGAATTTTTTATGCTAACTGATTTCGGAGCACCATTCTCACATATGATTTGTCTAAGAAATATAAGATGCGTAACATAAAAAGTAAAAGATATCGATAAATAAACAGAATTTTAGTATGCTAGGAAGACTTAGGATTGTGAACCATGTCCATATATCCTAAATAAAAGCCACCCATGATTTTTGACCTGGCTTAAGGAGATATTTTCTTGGGGATGGTTGCTGAATCAAAGGTAATAATCTGAGTAAATCATCCTTGCTAATGGAATTTTACAAAACACTGTTGTAGGAAAGTATGTAAACACTAACAGCCGTATATTGAATATATGAGAAAAAAATCTTTTGCAAAGAAAGATACCGGTGATAATAATGGAATTGGCTTCCTAAATATGCAGAAATTCTTATTAATTCATTCAGTACTAAAACAAGACTTTTTTTCTCCAAAGCATTGCATTTTCAACGTGATTAAGGGTCTTCTGATTTAATATTTCCTTCTAGAAATCGTGGTTGTACCACTTAAAACAGTAAAAGAAATCTGCAATAAAAGTGCTCTAATATAGAAAAGGAATACCTATCAACTCCAAAAATCTCCTAATATTCTGCATAAAAGGCGCTTAATATTTTTTTACTCCTATTGGATTTATGGGAACATCAGTTGTAGAAATAAGATATTCCGGAAATATTTTGGAGAGAGAATCCCAGGATTGTACTTCATCCCATCATCACTTTTAGACAGAAATAAAAATAATGAAGATTTTATTACGATATTGCAAGCGTAAAACTACTTTTGAACTTGTCAACAAAAACGTCAGAAGGGAAAAATAATAAAGAAACTGGATACAGAAATAAGAAATGAGTGAAAAGGCGTGAGGAGAATTTTATCTTGTTCTTGAAAACGAAGGGATGAAGATGAGGCATTGAGCGATGAGTTGTGCAGGGGGAGAGGAGATTGAGGAAGAGGGCAAAAAACAATGGTGGGTGAGGGGCTGAATATGTGAGCAGGGGCAAGAGGAAAGAGGGGGTTATTGTGGGAGGGGGAGGAGGGAAGACGAAGAAAAACTATATGGATGCAAAGGGGCGAGGAAACGGCAAAAAGGCCATGCGGATGAAATTGGGAGAGAGGAAAAGAGTTATCACGGTTGTGGAAGGAGCAAAAAAAGAGGAGAGTTTCGGAGCCCTGTAATCTTGAGAGGAGAGGAAAATATTAATAGTTTGTTTTGCCCTCGGCACCGGGTTAACACTTGAGTATCACTTGGGATTCATTAACGCATTGAAGGAGGAGGTCAAGTTCAACCTTTAATCATCCCTACTGCTTAATACCGACGGGGTAATATTTTGAATATTTTTAAAATTCAATAACGCTCTTAATGAAGGAAAGACTTCGAGCAGATTATTTATGATAGGGGTGAAATATGTTTTGGTCAAAATACGATATGATTCATGGGCTGAAAGAGCTAAATGAGAGCCATATTTATGGTCATCTCAAAAGTAATTTCCCACCCCTGGTATGTTCCTTCTATTGAAAATGGATTTTTTGGTCGAGTTAAAACTCTCCATTAGCTTTTGCTGAGCTTTAAACATACTGGGAGTCTCATCTTCCCCAATAAGCATTCATGTTTCAGTCTTAAAAAAATGTTAGCCCTCATAACCTTAATCAGATAGAATAATGTTATGATATAGTAGCACAACATTATAAATAGCATTTACATATTGCACAATTTCGTATTTGAACTATTATTACTAATGTGAGCCCGTTAGGTGGTACCTAATTTTCATTTATTCCTACTTTTAATGCAGTTTGAATGACTTCGAGTTACCTTCCAGATTTTAGGATACAATAAGGCTATCACAACTATAATGGGAACGAAATGAAACTCTTTATGATACGCGGCCATTTAAGTGACTAATAAGGGTTGGAATTAGATTTGATTGAATAAAATTAGATTTTAAGTTTGGAATATGCAGGTGCTTTGAATACCTCTCTGTAAGGGGCGACGCGACGTAACTACTGAAAGGTGAAACTGAAGCTGAAAAAAAAGCTGAAATAACAGCCATAAATGCATTGGCAATTTTTATATCACACATGTTGCAACCGAAAGTGGCTTTCACGAAAAAAAGTTATATATTTTATTTAGCACTTAATCACAGGTATCTTAATCCAGATTTTTAACACTTCGTCGTCATTAAAGCCTAGATTCGTCTCATTTTGTGGAACTCAGAGCACCCACTCTACGAGGAAAGAAGGAAGGTACCTTTGAAATTTGAATTTTCGTGACGCATTTAAAGCAACTTAGCTATGCCTCATCAAGTACCAGAGACTTTAATGCTTGAGGCGGAGAACCATCGCAGTCTTTCTCGGCAAATAAACAAAAACGTTATTTTAGCCCCACGTGCAGAATCTGTGGTTGCCACTGTACCCACTGAACCCTCACTGGCTACGTCCTAGATGATATCGTGCATTCCATTAGCATCAACTATAAGATTTTTTGCCTCCCTTTCCAGTAAAGGTCGAATTACAGCAGGAAAAGGGAGAATATTTTTGATCTTAGCTCCAGCGCTAAACATTCATATTCCTTCACATCGAAGACTACGCTCATATTGTAGAAACCGCAGACTTATTTAGCCAATCAGAGCCGAAATAACGAAGCATCCGATTTTGATGCTCATTTTGATTTCATAATGAGTTCAACAAATATTGATGGGATAATTTTGACAATGGGAGAACATAAAACAAAAATGTCCTTGTGATTCACAAAATACCACCCCGAACTGTCAAGTTCACAAAAGAGCCATCGTTGGAACTATCATGGAAGAGGGTATGAAAAGAGATCATGTGACTCTTGCAGGGGAGAGGAGAGACGGGGAAAAGGCTGCGATAGCGTCTAGTGGAAAGAGTAATTGAAAGAGGTTGGGCTGGACCGTCTGCGCAGCGGTGTTTGCCTCAAGAGGCGTCGCATGTGGACGACGTGTCTGATGGAGAGGGAAGGGGAGGATGTTTGACAGAGCGAGAATACGAGGAAGTGCCACCAAAAGGCACCAAAGGGTTGGGCACAAAGGAACGAATGGCCGCGACATGGAGTGACTCTAAGCGTAGTTACTGCCTGACCAGAGATGATCTCACCAGCTTTTTCAAGTGTGATACGAATGAAAGCAGTTCTTAATTGAAGGCGCGGTTTTCATTTATGTCCCATATATTGTGCGGTTTATGAACAGCAATTTTCGATATTTCAAATGTTGCATTGAATGACTGACTTCAGGTCCAAGCGAGACCATGTGGTATTGTTCATTTGCTATGTAATTTGTATAATTAGACTGACAGTATCGTTCTACAGACAGTATACTTATTAAGGTATGCGGCCGAAAAACCACCATGCTAACTGTAGCATCATAGGAGACGCGCTTTTTAGAGGGATGTTTTTAATGGTAACAATTCTTAAGTTTTTTTTGGACCATAATTAGGAAATCCAGCAGCTCGCAACTTATTTTCTTCGAAAGATTAAAAAATACGCCTGTCAAATAGCTGCAAGTAGACGAATAGAGGAATTGCACACTCAAGAATTGGGGATCAATTTCTTCCCATGTGTCTACGTACTACGTTAGTAGCCATGTATTGTACTCATTCAATCACCATACCCCTACTTTCATATTCATTTATGGATTAGTTTCAGGCACTGAATTCGAAACATTCCATGGAACGAGAATGGAACCAATAAAATAACTGTCTAAAATAAAGCCTAAATAAATAAATTTGCCCGTAAGGATTATGATATTACCACAAGATAAAGAAAAATATTAATGATCACCCATGTGGGCATAGTTACATTCCAAATCGAAATCGCTAAACAAGAAACCTCATATGTTTCCAAAGAATCTAATACCCGCGTGCCACTGCATATGGTAATTTTTCCGTACTATTGAATGAGTTTTTACAAAATTACCTGATTATGAGCTAAAGTGGAATATTTCCCTAGATGCTCACATTGTCTCAAGTTAATACTGATATCCATGAAATTCGTTCAGGTAGAATTATATTCTTCATTTCTAAGTAAACTACGTGTTGATGTATAATAACTCATCACTTTGCCCTGATTGCGTGGAATGAATCATAGATTTCCAATCCCAATTCTAGATAAATGATTTTTCAATTCAATTAAATATCTTTTCAAAACTTTCGGTGCTAATCGCAATCATTTTTTCCAAAGAAAAGCAATTAGGGCTGGAGCATTTGCTTAAGTAAAGCTTGATGGGAAAGAAATATTACAGAAAAAGGTACTAACTCATCATATAAGGGAGAGCTTTCAATAAGAAAAATAACAAATTTCTGTGCGTATATGTTACATATGAAATTCTAATTTTGCCAAAATTTTCCTTTGATAAAGAATGAAATAGGTAAAAAAAATACAAGTATTTGATACATCATTTGTCGAGATCAGAAACAGGATGTCGTGCAAAATCTACCCTGTCTCTTTTCTCAGATGCGCAATCCTCTCCCCAATCTTTAAATAAACTTACTTTTCCATTGTAACTCGCACTCACATTGAGCGCCCAAGTTCGTTTGCGAAAAAAACTCTCATTTTCCCGCTTTGAATTTTCTGCTCTCCTAGGTTTTCTGTTTCTAAAATATTTAATTTAATAGCGTTATTTCTTTTTCCAGATTAATTAAAGAATAAGTATTGCAATCTGCATTCTAATCGTTCCTTGAAAACAAAGATGAAGCCGTCGACTTCCTCATATAAAACTTCTCTCACCGTATGTGTCATAATATCACCGAAAACTAGTAAACTTATGCAAGATCTCCCGCATGAGAATTATTTCTTCTCTCGGAAAACTATTAGGCATGAAACTGTATTTCTAACACGTTTTTTCTGATACCTTATAAGTCAATATAGTTTATTTCCAGCATACCAGAATTAAATCAATAATTTTAGGCAAATTAAATCTTCTTCCAGGAATAATTAGGTATTTGAAACTGTTCAATCACTTTATTGCGATTGAACTTGTTAAACACTACAAAAGCTTTCATAAAGTAATGCAAACTCCATCAAATAGAGTGCTGTATACGGCCAAGTGACTGCGCTAGACAAAGCATTGGCAGGCGGAAGGCGAGGCTTAGGACAGAGGGAAATGGAAACGGAGGTGGGAGTGGGGTGAAGGTAAGAGTCGTCCGCGAGAAAGCGTGCGGTGGCAGGGAAAGCAGCGGTGACAAGGGAAGGAGCGCTAAGAACAAAGGAGCGAGAGTGCAAAGGGGAAAGGGGTGGGAGGTGAGGGCGGAGAGAAAGGAGGGAGGAAAGAAAGGATGAGGGGCGGGGGAGACAAAAGGCGAGGAATAGAGGAAGCGGGGGAAAGTCAAGAGATCGGAATAGGGAAGGAGAAACGCATAACTTTGTACGAGGTAATGGAGGAGAGGGTTGGGTTTTTCGAGGTGGGGGCGAAAAAAGTAAGGAAAGGGGGAGAGAAAATTGAGGGTAAGAGGGGAAATAAATGAGAATGGGGAGGGGGTGCCTAAGTGGTGTGGTTTCAGCATGTGCACACCACCGTTTTAGCGGGTTGAAATGAGGAAAGGGTTGCAAAGGGAGTGGCCGGAGGGAATACCATAGAATAAATTCCACATTTTCTACGATGGCAAAATGAAAGCACTGCATTTTTCGTATTAAACAAAATACCAATGGATCAATGACCTATGTGGGAGGAATATTTATGTAATAAAAGAAAGAGAAAAGTACTAAAATTACTTAATCAAAGCATAATTGCCTACAGTTTGCCATTAGCATCAAGGATATTTCTTGCATTAAGAAACTTGCATACGGAATTATGACACCATATTAAATAAATTTACTTTTAAGTACATAGTGATACAGTACCTTATACAATACGGATTAATAAATATTTTATGAAGGAGCGTCAACCCATCAGGTTTGCAAATGGAAATTTGAGGATGTTTTCAAATGAATATTATGTAGAAAGGATTAATGGAACATATAAATCCCGTGAATAGAAAATAAAAATGATCAGGTAACCAACACCAGAAGAATTATTCCACATAGAATTCTTCCGAATGATATACATGGTTGTTTACATAGGAATATTGAGTATAAACGTGCTCCCAATAAATCTTCCCAGCGAGTAACATTTACCAAATCGCCTGGATACAGCTAATACGTAAGAAAAGCACCTTCGCCCTCCGTGATGATACAAGTAATAATTTATGCGCTAATTTCAATAAAAAAGTCTCTTAATGACCGCCGACGGCAAATAAATTATGAAAACATAAGAACTAATTTTTTTTTGGGAGCAATATGACATTTTTCTCGAGCCTCAATTCGCCAATTGCCTGCCTATGGATTGATTGGGATAGAATTAATTTGAATAGAATAGGCGGAGGAGATGGATGAGTTTGAAAGAAAGAGCAGGGTCGTGGAACGGAGGTTTGAAGTTTGGTGAAGTGGCGTTGTATGTGGAGAAGGCGGGGAAGGTTAGAGGCGCCAACGATTCTACCCCTCGCTGTGTCGCTGCAAAGGGAGCTGGAGGGGAGCGCTTTGGATGGAACGGTGTCGGATGCGGGCGGGGGAGGAGGAAGTAACGGGCTGGATGGGAGAGTAGACGGAGTGATTTGACATGCCTGGCACGAGAGGGAGCTGACACGAGCAGATGGGCGAGAGACTATACAGGGGTGCGGGCGTGGGAGGAGTGGTGGGTGTGCGGGGTGCCGAAGAAAGCGGAAAGGGTTGCGGGAGGAGGAAGCGAAGAGGCTGAAGTTCCAGGGAAGGGTGCGCCAGCGGAGGAGGAGCCGTAGCGAAGAGCACGGCGAGGGAAATGAGAAGACAGTACTAGAGAGGAACCCATTTCTTAGAGGGGGCACAACGCGGTGCACCGCTTCAAACGGAAAGCGTCACGCTCAAAAAGTAATAGCCTCGACGGGTGCTATATCAACGCTTAAATACACGATAAAATATCGAGGGTGCATCATACCGTATTTAATAAATCCAAGAATAATTCGATATTTCAACCCTAGCACTGTGGAAACCTTGATGTAAAAACCACATTTATGGGTGTAATGTGTCACATAAACAAACTAGCCGACAGATTTAACCAAGAAGATTGCATATGCTGCAGCTTCATATTTCTAAACTAAATTCAATAATATAATCATAGGATGATAAAGACCACCATTAGTTTATTTCACGAGATTCATACTCCTAAAATAAATTCAAAAAATTGATTCATAGGAAGATAAAGGTCACTATGTGCATGTATAACGAGATGAATATTTCATTCTGGTCTAAAACGTACGAAAGATCTTTCAAAAACGAAAAGTAAACAACTTTTTTCAATCAAAATCAGGATTAAAATGAACAATTCCTGGTTGTACCCGCACAGATTCAAACAACATGCCGTGTCTGGCACGAAAATCTGGCATTTCTGGAGCAAATTTTCGATTTTAGAATAAGCTAATGGTTAAGCAAGTATTTTCCAAGGGATTGGCCGGACGCATTAAATTAATAACTTGAAGTTACAAATAAATGAAATTGAAATGTGTTCCAAAAGACGTATTTCCGTTCCACGAACATTGTTCTGAGAAAACTTCAAAACTTAATATACATGGTATTGAAAGGTAGCAATAGCAATAAAAATAAAGAAAACAAGTCCAAATTACTTCCCGATGCAAATAATACTAATGTTGAGTGTATACAATGAAGGAAGATGAATAAATCACCCATGATTTCATTTAAAAATTACTGACAAATATCTGGGTCAGATGCCAATCCCGCAAAAATGGCACATTTATTATCAATGCCCAAAATATTTTGGGCTTAGCTTAAATGTTTCTAAGTCCATTACAATCGCTAAAATTAAAAACAATTAAAATGTTAATATTATGGCACATTATTGATTGCGTATGAAGTAATAATAAAACAGACCAGCACCAATTTCAAGCTACGAAACGAGGAATTGTGACAGTCCACAGAGACACACTGCGCCGTTGTAGTGAACTGCCTTATGCGATGTGTCTATACGCAGCAGCCTCTTCCTATTCCCATTCGTTACCACGGGGGGGCAGCTTCGTCTGACGGGCTGACGTCTACAAGGCACGCTCTTGACGAGAGTGCACGCGAAATGAAAACGCGTGGGAGGGCGTGCTATGCTCGAGACGGGATAATAGAAAGACGGCTAATGTACACTGCGGCAGAGGCTAGTTTGGAGGCCGTCACGTAATTCTAGGGAAACATGAGAGACAGCGATGAGAGAGAGAGACAATTGATGTGATGGGTAGAAAAGGGTTTGACGCGAAGGGAAAGCTGGATAGAGTGGGATGGGAATTGAATTAGCAAGTAACTATATTGACTTTTACTGCGTGATGGAAAGAATCGATTATTACCAGAGGCAATTATTATGCTCGAGGTGAGCAGGGAAGGATTAATCATTGCAAGCTCTATTAATTTTCATCCATGGCAACATGCCAGGCCAAGTATAAGCTTTCAGAATTTTTTTATTTGTCACGCGATAACGTTATCCTCACCAATGGCGGAATATTTAAATGCAAAGTTATTCTGTGTACAAAAATTACCTTAGAATCGTAGGAAGTGCTTCAGATACATTGCAGTGGTTCACTGAAAATCAATAATAAAGTAGATGCTAACAATACGTAATTTAAATGTACTAAAAAGTGAAAAAATGGAAGCACAATTCAATTCAAAAATAACAATTATTATCCATCTAAGTCAGTAAAAAATTATTAATCACATAAAAGCATTCCTCAAAGTATTTTAGTAAGTGAAGAATATTCATTCAACTTCGAAAAGTAACTGCATGCGAAATAACTCTTTGTTAGGAGTATATATCTTTCCACTCGTAATAGTTTTAATTATTTCCACACGTACAATCAACTCAATTGTATCGAAAAATGGATTAGAATTCATTTTATGTCTGACTCATCGGATTACTAGTAAATATATTGGGATGAATTCTTTCGTGATGTTCGAATTTACCGCCTCCAAGTTCCAATTATGACGTAAAAATTCTGTTATTAAGAGAAAAAGTTTGAATAATCAAAGTCTCGATTTGAAAGCCTAGGCCCTTGTTTTATTCTCACTCAGTTTCGAATTTAAATATATTTGGAAGTATGATTAATATAAACTCTAAATATTCTCTATGTTACTTCAAGCAGTTGTTCATTAGTCAGTCTGCATTTTAAATATTTATTTCCCGGGAGACCCATCTAATAAAAATTATAGCGGAGAGTATGGTACCGTATTAATCAATAAGAAAAATCAAAGTAGTTATAATAAAAAAGCTAACCGATGCCCTTTTCTCAGGCAGGTTAGCTTGCTTCTTCGATGAGTCAATGAAACTTGAGGCCCTTCCATCTTCGATAAGTGAAGTTCGAGGAGAGAGCTACAGTGAAGACGCAAATATGTATGCAGCGAAGAGCAATCACTCACTCCCACTCAATCGCTGTCGTCTCACCGGCGAAATGTAACCGCACGACACAGTTCCTCTCTCTCTCACTCTCGTGTGCTGAGATGCGACTCTCACTCATAGCTCCCATAGTGATTAATTCGTCTCCCTCTTCATCCCGGATGTAAAACACACCTCGGGACACTTATCGATCCGCGCGCTCTCGTCTTGTCGAAACAAATGGAGAAAATAAACAGGTGGCCCCGAGCATCCGAGCTCTTCTTCTCACCCTTATCTCAACCACTCCGGAGAGGGAACGGGGTTCGACTCCCTGTTGTAACTGAAGCAATCAGTCGCCCGCAATCTCCCGTGCCTCCTTCGAGTGGAAGGCACTTAATCAGGTTGACGGAGGGGGCGATCCAGATAAAGAGACACGTGGGAGAGCAAAAAAATAAAATAAAACCGTAAGGGTGTGAGAGAGGGTCTGTGGAACGGCTCGAGGAAGCAATTGCTCTTCGCTTTCTGCCGTTCGGAAGAAATCGCCGGCCGCGCAGTACAAGGAGGAGAGATAAGGGAACGGTCATGCCGCATCATTCTTCAAACGCACTCGAGCCCTCTCCTGAGGCGTACGCGAAGAGTTATTATGCAGGGACGAGTCGTGCGCGAGGCCCTATGATAGGCAGAAGACGTTGACACGCGAGGCAAAAGAGGATGAAATGCTGTTGAGATGCATGAATTGTGAAAGGATGTGAAGGGAAGGTTGGCACTAAGAGGATGATGTGTTAGGGGAATCTTAACTGGAAATTGGAGTCACACACGAGTAACACGGGCATTCATTTCTTCCGTACGAACTCACCGAACAAGGAGCTGTTATGGAATGATGAGGAACACCAATGGTAACCAAAACGATGTGGGCTGTAATTGGGTTAGAATGGTGCAGGAAGCTATACCCCCCGTAGACACTTATATGCCTAACTGGTAGGAAAAGCGCATCCCATGATAGCTAGGGGTGGATTAAGAGGAATAAAGCCATAATATTAATGCAAAATTATAAGCTAGTGCCATCATTAACTCAAAACTTCTCTTCCATCCCGTTAATGAGACGATTTTGGCATGAGTATTAAAATTTGAGAAATATGTTAAAGACCAGTTGATCAACAAATATATTTACAAATAATTAAAACGGGGCAAAATTCTCTTTGTACTGTCTGTTATCTGTCAGTTTCCATGTAATTTACAATTTAAACAACAGCACAGCTTTCTTTTTCCCCTATTTAATCTATACGTTCATTAGGAAGATATTATATTTTCTCCATCACATGTATGAAATTATACAATGCATCTAATTACCTGAAGGCTTTAATCCAATTCTCTCCATTTAATTTCAAACTTGAATTACTTTAGTAGTATCAAATCAATTTCTTTCTTTTTCAGTGATTTAAAGGGTTTATTTTCTTAGTGGTGCATTAACAAAGAAATTAAACCTGCATGCAGAGAATGCATACATTTTTATATCATTCATGATCCTTAATTTGTAAACAAGTATTCGTTAAAAGCATGTCGTAAATAACTCCTTCATACATACAAAACGCATTTAGATACATTTTACATTATCCAGGAGAGGAAGACGTAGAAGGATAGTCTTGCACGAAGGTATAGGTACAAGCAAAGACTTTAGGGAAAGTAACCGAGAACTCATTTGTTCACACGAAGGTCTTCATTGCGAACAGAAAACGCCAAAGCCACGTTAAACCAATTAAAAACGCGCATATCACACATAAAATGCTCTTGATTTTTATCTGGATCGATTTTTGAAATAATTCCCTTTCTCGATCTCCTACCCATGATAACACGTAATCTGGAAAGGGCGCAAAAGAGAACAAAATGAGAGCACTGAGCGGAAAAATAAAGATTTATTTGAAAGATAGAGTTCGAAGGCGATACCGCAGCCGAGCACTCAACAGTTTACACTCGCTAACGATAACCACTCCTAGGTGGCTCGTCTCGAAAGAACGTCTTCTCATCATCGAACCCCAAAGGTATTGTTAATTCCCTATTTGAGCGAAGGCATCGCGAGAGCAGTTGGAAGTGGAGGGTGTAGCGAACGAAGATAGCCCTCCTCATTACGGACGAAAAAAGAAGAAAGAGTGAGGGAGAGGAGGGAAAATTCGATGACTGCGCTCCGGAGGGCCGTGGCGGGGGGAAGGAGGAGAAGTCGCCGGGATGCATAAGAGGAGTCAGGGCGCCCGACGACGCAGAGCCGGTCGCGAAAGAACATCCACGGAGACGAGATAACGGAATGGGGAATAAAAAGGCGGCGGAGGACGGAATGAATAATTCGCGCGCGGGAGGTCTTCAACTCTCCCCGCGGGGTTGGTAGGAGAGACTGGGGGGAGCACAGGCCCTCCGCAAAACGTAGTCATTTACCGCCCCGCATGACTCTCTTCTTTTCCACCCACGAAACCCCTCGTCTCCTGAGGGAAACCACTCCAGCCTTAACGCCCTCCTTCCCTTCACCCAACCGCCAACTACTCCTCCCATTCCAGTCAGCTCTTCCAGACCACGGCGACTACCCTTTCTCGGTTTCGTCTCTCTTGCGATAAGGTGAGACTTGGTGGCATGAAGGTATACACATCGGCTCAGAGTTGATGCAGTTTTCTGAACTATTTTATAAATAAGGAAAACCGCAAGGACTGAGTGAATAAAACTTACTATTAAGAAAATTGACTCAGTAAATTGCAATTTTCATTTAGAGAAAAATGTTAAGAGGCCGGCAGAAAAATATTAACTATAGCTTAAGTGGTATACATACATTAGAATAACAATTAATGCCAAAAAGACCCTAACCTTGGTACTAATATCACTATTCACCATGAAAAGACGTGAAGAGAAAGCTAAAATGAACCGGATTGTGATGGGAATGCAATTGGTTGTGGAGAGCATTTTTCAAATGTAAAGTATAATTTTCTCTCATAAACCGGGTACTTACAGTGTCACTAAGGTTCCAGAAAATATGTATTTAAACTGATATGCATTTTAAATTTCAATTTGAATTTATAGTATGCGAGAAATACAAAAACTTTTACTTTCAGACGAAGAAAGATATGGTGACAAAAGAAATCACCGATGTGATGCTGAAAAAACTCACATCGGAAAAATCTCCTTATCGATGTATCACCACCGCAAATATGTCTGTGGATGAACCGATATCTCAGATTGATCATCGCATGTCTTCGTCTGCGCAATTATCCTTTTTCTCAGGTTCAAGTCCACAGAAACCCCTCGTTTCGGGCGCGAAACAACTCCTTCAATCCTTTATTCGGCCCTCTCTGCGCCAACACGGTACCCTTCCAACCCTTTTCAAGATCTCACATCCCTTCCCCTTCCTTTCTCCGTATTCCTTCTCTTCTGGTCCTGCCTCTTCCTCTCCCGCCGCCGATGCCCTACCACCGCAGATCCCTTTCCCGCAACTCGAAATTGAATTCCAGTAATTACGCCCCCTATTACGGGATTATGGCACCTTTCTCCTCTTTCGGAGAGCAAAGGAGGGGCGAGGGCGGCCTATCCGAAAGACTATTCATTTATTCTCCTCACTTCGAGGCTCAGCTCAGCTTTTCCTCTCACGGTTCGCTCAATGCTTTGCCCTTCTTGCTGAAACCATGGTTTTCGGGTGCTAGCGATTGTCATATTCATATCCTTTCCACGAAATCGTTTCGATTGAGAGACCGGTAGTAAAATGTTTATGGATGGTGATAGCGGTGGCAGTGGCCAAGTTTATTTTCTTGTTTTATTGGTGATTGCCAGAGAGAAGTCTTCATATCCTTCGCCATATAATTGAATAAAATGAATTCATATTTTTGTTTCATAAATTATTCACGCCTATTAGGCAATTTGAGTACGTTCTACCATATTGGATGATGTGCTCTTATTACTGCCATAAATTTTCCAGGTTAAGAAACGGCATAACATATGGAATGAAATATGTTTCTGGGGTTGTCTTATGGGCACAGATGAAAGTATTTGTAACTATACTGCACCCAATTTTTGTTGACTCAAACAGCCTCAAACTCTACCATGAGTCAGACACCGAAGAGATTTGGCGACTCCAGGTATTTTCGAGTGGGATTTGGTGATATTAAAATGTGGGAAAATGATTTAACCGCAGAAAATGATAGAGCATTTAAAAAAGTCAACAACTCTAATAATAATGCTATTTAAGGACCTTGCAAGGAACAAGTGTAATTTTTTTCATTTTTGGAGAAAGGTACAGATAACGGTTTGTGGAGAACACAATACTGTTGTGGCAAAGGGAAGTGAATCACTTATAAGCATATGCATATAAATTCAGTGACTTCGATGCATCTCTTTGTTACAACATTATTGTACATCCCACCACCCATTATCTGTACATATAACAAAAAAAACAAATTTCACTTATTGCTAATGGATTGTAAGGTACTAACCTTTTATAGGTACCGCCGAAATTAGAGGCCTTGCGTAAAAATGTTTGGCCGATTCCTAGGAAATTAGGAGGTGAAAAGCTAATAATAAGAAAAGTAGGGCCAAGAAGCCATGTTGGCCCATTGAATAATAAGTAGTTTGGGAATTCATACTTGGGTATTTCATCCATAATTTACCAACGTTCACGGTAAACACCCAAAAAATGAGATTTTTTAGCTTTACACTAAGAATTTACTTTTAAAGTTTGGGTATCATACCTGATAAATGTTTTGATTATACCATAAATAAATTAAAAAAAAAATTAAAAATTTATTTTCGAAATCGAAAAATGCGACAAATAAATGAATTTCGATCCGCTACAGATCTGATTTGATGTAACTCTAAATGCTTTCACTCTCGCAGAAAATTTGAAGGTGTCAATGAAGAAATAGGAGTTTTGTATGATGCGTTATGCATACCGAGTTAGCCATATCTGCTGTATATTCAAGGGCACTTCAATTATAATAAATGTATTAATAAATAATACTAATATAAGTCAATATACTTGCACAAATCATATGGACACCTAGCAGATTTAAAAACAAGGTATTTAGCGCTTCATTACTACTACAGTGTTTGTATCACATCAATAACTTCCCCTCTAAAGTCGAATACCACTTCTCCTAACCTCTGCGCCCCCTTCACCTCACACCCTTATTCTTCCCTCCCGTCCAGCGTACCCACCTCCCCACCCCCACCCACCTCGCCACTTGCGCATCCACCCTAAAAAGAAACTTTGCCCGCCACCGTGAATACCTGAGCAAACACTAAAAAGGAAAGAGGATCGATAAATTTTTCCGGGGCCCTTCCCGACATTGAACTCTAACCTCGAATGCGTAAGAGTGGATGGTGCCTTTAGCGTGTGGTTGCGAGAGGTTAACCCCTGGAGCCGTAAGCATAAAAAAAGGTACTACGTATGTGCTCGGAGTGGAGGATGTCGGAGAGAAGAGGCCTGTGTATATTGAAACAGATAGCACACGTAGAGAGTGTTGGGTGTCCGGGTAAAGATAGTGTGGAACACACTACGGGGGAGTGGGGGATTTCGATGCGGGAAAGAGTCCAAGTGGCACGGGGAGGAGGAAGTAGCGTGAAGCTCGGGCGATAGGTGCGGAAAGGAGGCGTTGGAGAAGTGTACGGGAAGTGCAATGGACATCCGAGGCCGCGGCAACGGCACTAGTAGTTGGGTGTAGTTCCTTCTTGTCGCATTTCCATTCAATGGAAGTTATTTCGATTCCTTGAAGCAGGCTAAGGCGAATGCAAGTGTGAGCCATCCGCATTGCTGTAAATCTTAAATAGACGCAAATTTCAGCGACTGTTCTCCATTCTAAAGCCAATGCATCACAAATTACAGCCATTAATGTTAGTGAGGGTCGTATATCGAATAGTCACATCGTATACCAATTAAAACCTTTATCATTAAATGTATGCGAGAGCCATCTAAATAAACACTTCAATCCATTATTCCTTTAAACAATCCGTGATTTTTTTTAAAGTCCCAAATATCCACTTCAGCAATACATTGCCAATCAAACTTAGATCTTTGAAAGCTTGAATAATTGAGGCACGTGTGTTATAAATTTTTCGAGTATTCTCAATCATTGCTCCATACCCTATCCATCACCACGAATAAAATTACCATAATATTTAAACCAGACCTCGGTCAAAAAACGCGCGAAAGTTGGTAGTTAAAATATCGATGAGTTTAGGAATTTTATAGATTACGAAATAGATTTAGGAATAGTGCATTAAATGGGTATTAAAAAGTATCATTATTATTTATTCGGGAAAAAGTAATTTTTATGAGAAAATTATTCAATATTTCGTATGTGAACACGTAGTATACTCGTATAGTATTATTGAAAGCGCGATACGTTGAAACGTTAATAGTGAGTAAATTAATTTGACATTATATGCAATTTTAAAACCTTACCTGATTCTTAGAAAATGCCTCCCTAGGAATTCTGAATTATCAGATGACATAGCATAAATATAGTGCCTCACGTGGTTATGCCTGAAAGAAGAATAACAAATAAAATAATTATGAAGCATAATTAGTTAAAATTAATGGAAAGTATACAAATTAACGTTGTCAATGTGACAAACGATTTCGGAAGAACAGTACTTGAAGGTTTTACAATAAGTGAAGACAATATGGTAATAAGCACTAATAAGAACTAATTAATCCTTAAGAAGCATATGTAATTGATATTATTGCTCAAATTCATTTTAAGATGCTCACCTGATAGACTACTTCTTTGTCCCGGATGACAACCGTCACTCTGAATACGCAGTCAACGAAACCACGAATTTAACTCAATATTTCCTAACAAGAAAATACTTTATGACTTCCATGAATTTGTTTGACTTTTAACGTACCTTGACATAAAAATTATTTGTCATCTATAAGGCGACATATGGACTCTATTTTGTAAGAGTTATGGAGAAGAGTTTTTTCAATGAAGCGCGCGTCCTTCCTTTTTTTTATTAAGTACTGAACCTTATTTTCAAAGAAAAGTGTCTCCGAACAAACGAAGAGCCATTTTTAATGCTTGGTTTTATTTTATAAATCAATGCCATAATTTTCTTTCACATAAAAGTACATGCGATTGATAACAAAATACCAAAAAGTTATTACGATATCTTCAAACTGAAAATCTTCAGCATTTTATATATAAAAGTCTCCAAAGTCAGTTTGTCTTAATCGAATGATATTAACAATAATAATAAGATATCTTTATTTGGGCAAGGTTGATACTAAGAAGTCCCCTCTTCCGCCTAACCCCTCGATAGCATAAATTCAAACATATTTAAAAACGGTAGATGAACATTTACAATGCAAAAGATAAACAATATACACTATTTTTGAAAGGTCAAAAAAGATAAAGAATTGTATGTGAAATTCTTGTGTATTGTAAGTATTCAGTATGCAAGTATTGTGGTTTACAAAAAGAAGAATATTATTTGTTTTCATGATTAGAATAAGTTGATTTTCATTCAATCTTCCTATTGTAATTAGTGTACTTATTTCTGCGACAAAATAAGACAGTGCAGTAGTATACGGGGAAAATAAGTCAGAACAGAATATAAAGAATTGAAGAACTACTTCTGTGGAAGTCTGTAAACTATAAAGTACCTACTGAAAGAGCTATCTTTGCTCAGTCGTATGTGAATTTGGCATAAGTTTTCAATTTAGAGGACTTTCGGCTGAGCGAATATTCCCGTATAAAATAATAATAATAATAATATATAATACTTGGTCATGCGTTGTCTCATATACTCCAGTCATCCTCATCCATCAGGATGAGCGACGAATCATCCATCGTATCGTCTACCTAAATGTTATGTGCCTTTCTCGGAAGTACTGCATGTCAAATGATAGCGGAAGGGAAAGAATTAACGCCTCGGCTACATCCTTATGAGATACGGAAAGCTTCCTCTGATTTTCCGCTTCCGAGGCGAACGAGATACGGTTCACAGCTATTGATGTTGCCGGCGCGATCATACGTGGGAAGACGCGCGGCATGCTGGGGCGGTTAATTGCCCCAAATTTAGTGCGAGACGTTCCTAGGTTGAAAATATTGAGCGTCTTCACCCGAGATGGCATTCCGTTCTATAAGACTCATTTCTCTTCTCTAAACGCTGAGCTCTTCACAGGAAAAAGGACAGAGAGAGTATGATGCCATGGACGTTGGAACAGTGTTTCATGAACACGGAAATGGGAAAAGCGAGAGAGCGAGGGAAAGAGAAATCCTATGATAACTGTGTGCACTTACGATTTGAAAATAATTAAACTATATCCTCTGTACGAACATAAATGTATTCACTGCATGAATAATCGTAGCTCTTTACATAGCAAATGTTGAGCATATTATGTTCTATTTTTGAGAAAAAATTGTGAAAAAATTATTTAAAATCTCACATTTTCCACCACCATTCATTTCAATATTTACAGCTGAAGGTGTCTTCGTGAAAAGTGACTGAAAATTTATATTTAAATTGAGCGGAGTTCTGAAAATTAATACATAAATATTTAGATGCTTCAACCACGTAGAAATATGTACATAAGGTGGAAATATATAAAAAATAAATGCACACTTAATTTATAAATATATTAAAATCAATAAATAAACAGCAGATTTTTATGGGGCTTTTATACAAGGGAAGTGGAAGTAGGAAGCTGCTAGGTAGGGCCTCAACTGTGGAGAGAAACGATAGATAAGGGGTTCGCGGGTTGTGGCGGGGAAGAACTTGGGAGGCCTGCGGAAGGAGACGAAGCCGGAGGTGACGGATGAGTAGTGGGGATAGGAGGGTAGTCGAGGACCCGAGTCTTTGCCCTATCTCCATCCTCGGCAGGAGAGCACTGAACAAACAGGGCACGAGACGGCTCCGATTTGGAACAGCCACCGTCGTGAAGGGAGGGGGAGAAGTTTGGCGGAGATTTTGTATGGGAAGGAAGCGAGGAAGTGTAGTGGAATGGGATAGGGGTGTTTTGGGGTGGGTGGGATATGCGTTCCCTGGATTGGTGGCAGTCACCGATGCTTCAGTAAATCTGGAACGTGCTCATGGCCCACCACCTTCCTCCTCCCCCGCCCTCACAGCAATTCTTCCCGGCCTTTAAAAATCCACTTTATCTCCCGCTCGACCCATCGCATTCCCCTCTCAAGAGAACAGGTACACATTATGTGTGTTTTTGAGGTTATATAAGGGGCAAGGCATGGAGCGATACGGGGATGCTAACGGTGAAGGTTTAAGGTGGTATCATTTGCTTAAAAAATGCCTGAAACTTAGACTCCCTGTGCTAATTTCCCATGAGCAAGTACCTAACTTCTATTCAAACACAAGTTGATATTATTTGCATTTTCACTCATACGTAACGAATGAGGTTCGTAATCTAGTCGTCTTAATATTATACATGGTTTTTGGATATTTTAATCCCTGGCATCTATTTTCCACACCAATGATCATGCTGAATTGTTGATAACATGCAGTGTTTCTAGATTATGATAGTTCAGCAAGTATTTTAGGAAATATTCAATAATATTTTACTACATATTTCTCTCACAACTAAAAATCTGCCCCATAGGTTATAATGCCGCGTTAGGCCGCCATATTGTTTTTGCCAAGAAACATTCCACTAAATTGTTGGATATTATCGGCGGAACAATGAAATGAAATTCCATGAATTTTGCGTTTCTTATAATATTTTCAAATAATTTTGAATTAAAACAATTATAATATTTCCCTCACCTATTTCAAGCAGTTACTTATTGCCTCCTACACTTACAAACGCAGTACCAAGTCACCGATACCCAATGAACTCAAGCAGCTCTGAAAGCTGAACTTTAAGGCAACTACTATGGCAGCAATAATCAAAGCATCAATTATTTTGAAAATTACCATGAGTTTTAATTTCATTACCACTTTCGTGAGATTTACTAAGATATAATTATCTCAATAATTATTTGAACTTAAATTCAGTAATCTTGACGATAGCTCATTAAAACTAATGGAAGAAACCATAAAATTTAATGTATTTTTAGCTTCATTACTTCGCCCTAAAAAATGTTTTTTCCAAATTTTTGTTTCTCAAAGACAAAATAAATATAAGAAGTACAAGAAGGTCTGCTGATTGCTGACGGAGGATCCTTGAATTTGGCTATTTAACATTAGGTACTATTGAGTTTTTGTTATGCTGAAGCTCTCACCAAGCTGAAGTTTTTGTATTTCCCTTAATATTTTCATAATTGGTAGCGTAGAAATGGCTGAAAGGATTTGTTCAAATTTTCACTTATCACTAACACGATAAAGAAAGATATTCCATGAAAGCCATGGTGCTCTTACAGTATGACATTATGTAAAACATCATCGAGATATTTTATTTTAAGAAATGGCCACACTTCTTCTACCGAAAATAAAACTGTCTTCTATGCATAATGTCGAGTGCAAGATTTTCCGCCAGTAAAATGCTTAATGAATAAATCTTTTAATATCGGGACACTTGAAATTGTGTCTTAAAAGGGGAAGCATGCACATTGCTACAGTTAACGCTTGGTTCAACGAGCTTAAATACTTTATGTAAAGAAGAATGTCACATATATTTCTCACACTTAATCGCTTAGGTGCAGCATGGTCAAGACCCTATTCCTGTAATCGGATGACATCGTTTCTCTCTCAACATCTTCTCACACTGTTCCTGCCAATACTCATCTCGCAACGCTTCGATCCCCCGGAGAAAAAAACACTGTCACCCTGAAACCTGGAACCTTCTTCTGCCGAGTCCGTCAACAATCATCGGAGGACAAACACTGTCTAATAGGAAGGGAAGGGGAAGGGAGATAAGTACACTAGCACCCGAAGCAGTAAGCAATGGGTGGATTTACCTTCCTCGCTCCCCTGCATCTCGTCTTTTATCGACCCCATCTTTCTAACCTTGGTCCAGAGCTCAACCCAACGGCGGCGTCTCGCCTAGTCTACGTATCGAGGATACTTTGCCGAATGGAGTTCACCTACCGCTGGCCCCTTCATGAACACTCTCCCATCCCCCAATAAACCTCTCGCCCCTGCAGCCTTATGTCATGATTAACCTTCTTCCCGTCCACTCTGACCTTTTTCTCGCCCAGTCCCCCTTATGTCAATCCTTGCATCGACATGGTTATATCGGCATCAATCTATTTCGTACAACCAGCAAGGTAAAAGAGGCTGACGTGTGATTATATTACAGCAAATTTCATCATTACTACACGAAAGGCATGAAATAGTTTATTTTATCAAATAATTAGAGATTGAAATGAGCATTATAGCAGGATAATGAACTGCAGTTGAGAAAGAAAACTGAGCAACAATGCCAAATACTTTATAGATTTTTCATAAGTTCCATAAAGAATTTAAGTTTGCCTCAAAAACATTGAAAAACTTTAAATGATCCAGCATCATCCTAAGTTCCACATTGCCATCAGTTTTCAAAAAAAATTGAAAGTTGGTTTGACAAATAGTGCACCTGATAGGCTATACATTATTGGAGCAACAGGAGAACAAACTTCGAAAATTACACGAATAATATCATGCACAATTAATTAATTTGCTCGTGAAATAGCGATGAAAATGAGATTCGTGAAAATTCTGCAAATGACTTATTATTTAACATTTCCGTGATATCAAATAGTATCAACGCATGTATTCTTTACGACAGGAAGCTAAAATATAACATAATAACGCGTACCACTCATAACATATTTTTCAAAATGCATACTCATGGAGTTTAAAATTAACCATTAAATTTTAGAAATCACCACATAAAGCTTTTATGTTGAAATAAAAATCCCCTAAAGACACGTTTTTTTGCCATGGAATTCGCCCTTGCGCGCTCTCACATAAAAGCGCGGCCTTTTCGAAATCTTTGCTGATGACACAGTAATTTAATGAAAAATAAAACTGGCTAAAAACTATTCCAGTTCTATTTCAATGATATTCAAGGTTTTGCCGATTGCAGGAAGCGGTCGGAGAGCAGAAAAAAAGTCCTGGAGAGGGAAAGAAAAGGCGAGGAGTTCCTTCCACCCTCGACCTCCTTAAGATGGGCGCGAATTTTTGCATTCCATTAGCCCGAGGGGTATTCCTACCTACATCAGGACCAACACCCTTTCAAAAAAATTTCCTTTTCTTCCCACCCACCCACCTCCCTTCTAAAGGGCCATCATATTATTTCACCCTCCCCCCTCCTTTCCCTTTGTACGTAGCTAACTATCCTATATCTCATACATAAGCTTCATTTCTCCTCTCCCACCCCCGTTTGAGCTCCTGAGTCCACTCACCCCCGTACCCCTATCATCTCCCTCTCTCTCTCTCTCTCTCTACTTCCCTACTAACTATCTCGTCCCCGAAGAGGTCGCACTTCCTGCCCGCACACACAGCCCTCGTCACCGGGAGGCAACTCACACATGCCCCCTTCCGACTCTTGCCCTCACACAGAGCCTCCCCCTTCTTTTTAAGGGCCCCATCCGGCACCTCATCCTCCCTGGCTCCTTTCCCACGTACCCAAGAGTACGGCCCGCAGTCCTCCGCCAGATCAATGGGCCTGGGAAGCGGAGATAACGCTGCCACCTACCGCCCCGAAATAAAAATGAAACGGTGCGCTGACGCTATCCTATTTTCGCCATTAGAGTTACTGGGGAGGGTGAGGGAGGGCGGTGTGAGCGGCGAGGGTATGGGAAATATGACGAGGATGGGAGGGAAAAAAAGGAGTTGGTCTGGGAATAAGGATAAGGAGGGAGAGAGTGAAAAAAATGCACGTGTATAAGCAGGAGGAGGTCTTGGACCATGGCTCCCGCGGCCCTTTTCATTAGGCCACTTTTATGGAATGTGATTTAAGATAAGAATTAATTAAGGCGACGTCCTTCAACAACGTTTGAGGGCCGCAGGGTCTTCAGCAGCCGACGAAACGTGTCGTAAGGGGACTTCTTGGCGCCAGGGTTGCCTTTTTTCGGTGAGGACCCATTTCAAAGGCGGCGTCGGGAGATTATGCTGGATACGAAAATTTTGATAAAATGTGTGGACATATTACTAAAAAGATTGCATATGAGATGATTTGAAAGAACTTGCTTTGTCATCAGACGTGTACGTACCCATTATGAAGAGGGCTTGGATTATCCGTAGTTAATATTCATTCGTAGTTTGAACAGGAATCATACAGTAATTAACATAAGAGCTATGATGGTACGGATACACTCTGAAGCCATTTTTATCCAACATAGTTTATTTAATATCAACAATACTTTATTTCCATGTGCAAGTCAGCATAAACTGGATCAACGTATATCACTTCCTAAAGTAAGTAAGTTGGTCAGGGCCCCAAGGATCACTATTATCTTAAACTTTGCATGAAATATTTAATTTATTACACTTCTACATGCAACTTCACCACTAATGCATTTAATCATAACGATTATAATTTTATATGTCATCAAAGTAAGTTACGCTTATGGAGAGGAAAAATTTATTTATTTCTAAAATAAATTCATAAAATTGGTCATTAGTCACCAGCGGAATTATTCTGAAATGACTTGAAAACCTTCATTTGGAAGAAATGGTGTATAATATTGCCTCTGAAATATACCAACTAAGGTAGCAATAAAACTTTCGAAATTTGTGTGGAATCATAAAATATCATAAAATAGCTTGTTACCGCTTTTTTGCGCAGCGAAGGCACCAAGAATGATTTTCGGCTTTTGCTAAATTTAATTACCCTTATAAAGAGAGAGATAAGCAAAATACAAATTAATATCATATCACTGTCTCCGGAGGGGATAAAAATATAATATCCATTAAAAATATTGTCAAATTATATCAAAGAGGATACGTGGTGATTGAGAAAAATAGAATTGGCTGCATAGTTAAGTGTAAAAAGCGTTTATGTTGAAATATTATATCACTGAATAATGTGTTAACGAAAATACTTCCCTGAGCCAGCAAAAATTAATTACCATAGCTACTACTTACCATATGATAGCGTCTCTTAACATGGAATGCAGTGATTTTGCATGAGAGGCACAGTGAATTATTTTAAGTTGCAGGTAGGTAAGAATATTCCTTTTGCGTGGGAAAAACGTTTCTAGAAAATTTTAAACTTCACATTGAAATTAAATTCCAATTTCGGTATAATTTGTGGTAATTTACGCCATAATACGAAAGATTTTAGATATTATAGTGAGTAGATGGCTTAATTTCATTTCATGCGAAATATTAATTGTTTGAACTTAAGTAAAATATATCAACATCAAGGTTAAAATAATCCAGTGGCTGCCAGAGGATACACTTGCATGTATGGACAATTCTAATTAGAAGAGCACTAAACCAACCTAAATACCTCCCGACTGTATCAATGTTTTACACGAAGGATTCAAGTTGATTAGCTTCGCAGTTATAAGTCTGCGGAGAAAAACCACCTGGCCACACGCGCCTCACGAGGTGTCCCGGCAACGTATAAATAATGCACGCCTATCTATAGGAGCGTTTTAATCCCTCCGTGCAGCCCCGTGAGTCCCCGCTCATCCTTCCCATCCTGGATCATCTGCTCGAGGCGGCCAATCCCCCATCCGCCTAAGGGAAGAAGAAGGAGAAGCCCTCTCTCCCTTTACTTTCCCTCCACTCTTTTCCCCCCAACCCGCTCTAATTCCACGCAATCGAGCGATGGACACAGGTGCAAGCGAGTTCCTCGCTAAGCCACCCTATCCCTCTTTCGCCCAACCCCTCTCCCCTTGTCATTCCCCTGCCCCAATCGCCTTCTCCCCCAGCTCCCTTCCTCATCGCTTTCTCTCCCAGCCTCTCAAGAGTCCTCCCGTTCCCTCATACAACCATGCCTCTCCACCTCCATTCATATCATCTCCCGTTCCTTTCTATCTCTCCCTTTGCGTTCTTTTATCAATTCCGGAGATGACTCGCCGATACGAACCCCGCTGAAAGAAGTGGGAAAATTGGATATTCGGTGTTCGGAGTTCGGAATACATTCGATGGGAAGATTCAATCTTTATATTAAGTATCTAGTGATGAACAGAGCGCTGAAAAATTCAAGTGCCGCCGTTCGTTGTCACGTGAGGAAATGTAGATGTCATTTAAGATCAAGGAGAAAATTCGCCTTAATTAGATGTCACTCGGCTTGTCCGAAGTTTGACCCTGAATCGGTGCACTACATAAGAGGCACCAATGCTTGGCTACCAATTAGAAGAATCGGGTTCGATTGTCGTTGGAGGATAAAAGGTTTAGGCCCCATTGGAAACTGACAAGGCAAGAGAGTACTTCCATTTTAAAGGGTAGATAATTTTCAAGGTGCTCCACGTCAACCCAACTTCATTAGCTCTTTCCCATCCCAATTGATAAACACCATTGGCTCCAGTACTCGTAAACTGCAGACACATAAAGCCACTAAATATAATCGAACGAGTCAAAAACCCACTCATGCAGTATACTTGATTATTGTTGCGTATCTCGTCTGTGATTTCCTGATCATTCATTTAGAGAGACAGCTTGGATCTAAACGCTCCATAGTAATGCTAAACATCTTTTTTTTTGGAAATACTCTCTGCCTTGAAAAACAAAATATTTCCAATCATTGACAAAGAATACTCCATTAAAATGAAACATAACACCATAGATGAACCTAATTCTAACTGTTTCACGGTAAATAGCATTGAAAATCAATACAATGTCATGAAATCCATCATTTGCACACAAAATTATAAATCTTCCAACACCTAGCGCTGTTCACTTATTTTTATCTACAGCTTAGCTCTTTACGTATCCATGATAAATTATTTCCTCTAGCCTGTACAATAAATTTTACATATTCCTTTAATCCAAAACTCATGTATAAATAAAGCATAGCCGGTTGTCGTTTCTGGAGACATGCCAATACAAGGTTATTTCTCGAGGAGGCCTTATTTTAGCACCATGCTTGTAAGCAGAGTTCTTTCTCGTCCCAATTGATAAACACCATTGGCTCCAGCACTCGTAAACTGCAGACACATAAAGCCACTAAATATATTTGAACGAGTCAAAAACCCACCCATGCAGCCAAGGTGAATGAGAGAGATGAGCTTAAAAGTGAATATAAAAAAAATGTAAGATCAAAGAAATATGACAAATGGTATTGATAGTTACTATATCATGCTTTGAGTTGAAATCGTGTCATACATTGACATCATTTACGCATCTTTGTGTCAAACTCAACTTATTCAAACGAATATATTGTCCTGAGAATACCTCTGGCTTTGCCACCGATTCCAATGTATGGTGTTACTAAATTTTTGTGACGGAGGGTGGTACCAGATATTTTATCAGAGAGAGAAAGAGGTCAATAAGGACTGATGCCACGGATTCTATCAAAGTTAAAACAATATACGTAATCCACTGGGCCTACAATTCCAGCGATTATTCAAAATTAAATATGCCCCCATTAATTCATACATTTCAATAAACCCCCCTAATAGATTAATGAAGTACCTACCTTAACTTGTTTAGATAGTAAATAATATATGTGTAACCAAATCATTAAGCAGTTTAAATGGGGTAAGGCAGGACCCATGTGTTCCCTCTCCCCACTACACTTCGAATACGATTGTAGTCTCCATCCACTTCCTTCCCTGCCGCTTCGGCCAAAGACCCGGCACAAGAGGCGCCGTAAGTAAGGCCCTCATCATGGGTCCCAGTACCTAGACCCCCTCGTTCTCCTGCAGGCCGGAGTCTTTGCATCTTCCTCCCCTCCCTCGATCCCAAGCCGTACTCAGCCCCTCTTATTACCTCCCTGCCTACCCATCCTCATCCATTGCCTCTCCCCTCGGACCTGTGTCACGCCAGAAAATTGCGGAACTTTGTCCTCCACCGGTGGCACTCTCTTAGTGCCCACCCCTCCACCTAGCCCTCCTTCAAAAGACCCCTCCTCCTCATTTACCTCCTCACGTTCACCCAACTCGTCTTAAACTACACCTCCCTCCCCTGAAACACTCCCTCTCTCGCGCTATCCCAAGAGGAGAGAGCCTAAAAGGGAAGTGCGCGTAATTAGTTTCTGCGGGGTGGATAATAATGCACGTTACCGGTCTCGGCGTGGCCCCCTGTGGCACCCCGCGCGACTGAACTTACTTCGCTGGCGATCGCTCGTGTCCCTACGCACTCTCTTCCTTCCATTACAACGTCAACCCCACACAACTCAGCTGTGTGCCGTGAGAGAAAAAAGGAAGTGCTCTTTCAAAACTCGCGGGTCCTTCGCATCGTATATATCCTTCCTCCTCTAGGAGCGGGGAAGGATTCACGGCCGAAAAGTTTATCTCCCGAGGAATACGAACACGCTCCTATTTGGTATCTTCCTTTTGCGTGAAACTCGTACCGAATCCTGAAGGGTCGCCTTAGAAGACCTTAACGGAGTTGATCCCATGTTTACCAAATTAGTGCGGGTCTATTAGACGATATACCTGAAAATGGTAGCTCTTGCACGGAACTAAGTTGGCGCAGTGTGCTTTTCAAATAAAGGTGTCTTTCACGTGCCAAAGAATAAAATACCTCATAAGTTCCTTGATCAATACTTATGAAATTTTCTACACGATGAGTATGATTTCAAGTCACTCACTCACAGTCGCATGTCCTTTCTTAATTGACAATCTCATTTTTTTCTGGCCGTATCCATAATTCTTCGGTGGCATTCCATGACATATCATTATCACTCATTTTATACAAATAATATTTTTCACACCTAGGAAAATAATATCAAATAAAAATAAAGTAAAAAAAGAAGAAGTACTATCTGATTAGTGAACCATGCTTTGGACTCATAATATCTCAACATCAAAAATTGGTTAAATATCCTATGAAACTTAATCGAATGATTAAAGAAAGAACAATTCTAGTGCAATTAAATGCCAGAAAACGACATATTAGAGACTATAACTCCGTAACGCAAGAAACTTAACTTCGATCGTCTTGGATAAGATTATCATGAATGCGAATTTATATTTTGAAATTTGAATACCTCGCAATAAAGATGCAAAAGAATAAAGTTTTTATACTATTCAGAAGATAAAGAACGCCATCTCATAGAACAACCTTATTAGTTAAGCCTGGCAAGCGACATATGGACACGGCTTACCGAATAAAAAGATGCGTTTTCTAGCGCTGCAGGAATGAAAAAACGAGTCCTCCCGCCCTTAAAAACACACAGTCAGAGTGCGTTTGCGTCTTGTCACGTCTGATGCCGCCCCGCTCATAACATTCCTGTTCCGTAACCAAAAACAAACGCTCGATTGCGAGCGAATTGTAACCGGGGTGGGTCGCGCGGGGTTAGGGGAGGTGCCGGGGAGAAAAGCACGGCACATATCAAAGGGAAATGTGAAGGGACGTCAGGTCTGTTTGCTTGGGACGTCACTCAAGGCTTAAGAGAAATGGAAGATGAGACCTTTTGGGCCATCATATTTTCCTCCACCTCCCTTCCTTTTCCTCCAACCCCCAACAAACAGATTCCCTCACATTCACACAGCCTGCGACTACCGACACCTCTCGGAAAAAATTCCGTCTTCCTCGAAAAAAAAAATTCATTTTTTTCCCTATCCTCCCACAGACAGACGCAGGTTGTCACGTGGCTGCGAGGACGCCAAAAAGGGCCTGCACGGGTGCCGCACCGCAGGGGGTTGTTCGACGTTCATCGCCGAGGAACAGTTCCGGAGCGGTCACATGCCGGGTGTCGAAGTTGACACCCGAGGAGACGTGAGCGCGCGAGGCCAGCACGGCTGCGGGGAGAGGAGACGGCGAGGCTTAAGGAGGAGATCTGACGAGTTTCCCATAACATGTCACTCAGGATTTTGAGTTACGACCTCCTTTCCCTTTCCTTCATAAGGGGCGAAGGAAAATTGTGGAATCAGGAGGATGATATAGGAGGAAGAAGGTTTTTTTTTTAGTGCTGGAAGTGAAGATTTTCTACTGAGGAAAGTGAGGGAGTAGAGGATCAGTGACGTTGCCACAAGGTGGGGGGGGGGGGTTTCCGGGTTACCACCCCCTTGAGCCTTTACTATTTATTTTATTCTCAAACCACCGAATAAAACTCAAATCGGCCATTTCATATCGGGGTATTCAACAAATTTAACAAATGTACGTACACGTACAACCATCATGGAGACAAATCAATTTAATCAAACATCAGGGGATGGTTATTTGTGTTGTGTATGTATTCTCCGGATAGGGGAAACCTAGCCAGGTGAGACTCGAACCCGCGACCTCTTGTTTGGCAGGGAAGGACTTTACCCCGCCGCCACCGAGGCCGGCAAAAAATTATTTTATTACAAAATAACTTTATTTTAAAAGTATCATAGACTTCATTTTAATAGATATTCGTACAAAATTATTGATTATGACTCCTAAAAAATTACGTTTTCAACATCAAAAATCCAAATATTTTCCGGGGGAGAACACCGGGCCCCTTTGCCCAGGGGTGTTTTCCCGTACACCCCGGAAGGGCCCCGATATCTCCGGTAAACCATACCATTTCAAAATCCTGGCTACGCTACTGGAGAGGATGGAGGAAGAGAGTTTTCGGATTGAAGCCAAAGAGGGTTCGAGCGGTGGTATTAAGAGTTCTCTTCCGGCGTGTCGGCAGACCGAGCTCTCCGTTTGTTTCTAAAGGCAACAGTTTAGCCGCAAACTTGACTGAAGAGCCGCGCCTACGGGAGTCTGTTTCGACTCGCCAGAGAGCGTGTTTGTATCAAGAGGCAGGCCTTCTGGCAACGGAGCCATTTCCTCACTGTTAAATATCTCTTGACGACGAATCATTATCCCGTGAGGATTAGCCGCGGGGCTATTTCAGGGATTTGCATCATCTTGCATAGATAGCAACGTGGATCCATAAGCGCAGCATTTTTAAGGCCGAGGAAATCGTTCGAGGCAAATTCAAGGCTCTTTCGTAAACTTATGAATGGCATTGAGATCGATACAAACAAAACTATCCTGTCCTTCAGGTTTGTTGGCTCATCCATCTCAGATATATTTTACGGTTTTTCGTAACTTAATCTACATATGAAACATTTTAAACGCTTTCAATTCAGATACGTACTTAAGCCTGCTTGGAATCATTTAATGCAACTTTTGATATTTTTCTGACACATAAAGTTGTTTATAAATGTAATCGAATTCATGCTATAATATTTGTGAGCTTCCAATATTTGGGAATTATTGTGGTTTAGCATACGGCTATCAATTTAGCTGTCTTTAAAATACTAAGTAACGCAGCAAATATCTCTCCTCATTTGAATTTTATTTCAAGAAAGTTCGATACATTTTATATAGCTCTTGGGAAAAACTTAAGAATTCAGGCCCTCAAAAAAACTTGTAGAAGCTACTTTTTTGTTATCAAGTGGTTTTGTCAATGAAATCAATGGATAAAATCAGTGCAATTATCACTACATCACTTGATTGAATCTAACCTGCTCCATTCATCCATTCCTGCTAGTTAAACATGCACAATAAACCTCCGAGTTCCATAGTTTCACCTTCTGCAACATGAAGCATTTTTTCACAATTTAGACTACTGTCCACGTTTTCAAGTAAAACGTCAATTACATCAAAACCTTTTTAGAGAAAATATCGAAAAAACAGAGCTGAGAAGACAAACTAATGGAAGGAAAATTAAATCCTTTATCACTAGCGATCTATATTTTAGATGTTTCCTTCATGGAGCAAAAAAATTAATATGCTCCTTATGGAAAACACCTTCGCATTTTCCATCTCATATCCCAGATTACTCCCACCCTGCTGTACTACCCCGTTAAATTCAACTCCCGTCAGATTCAACCAGGCCCGCCGAAAATTCTGAGTTTTCAAATATCGACGCTATAAATTAAACTCGGGGCCGAGAGGAGGAAAAAATGTATTCCCGGCACAACGAGACTCCGGCGCCAGCGAAAAAATGTATCCTCGTCCCCAAACCCAGAAAAGTTCCGAGAATCTCTGTCAGCCTCTTCCTTTATATCCCACCCACCCACGCACAAAGGGGTGGGGGTTAACCGCCCCTCCCTGTATGGGCCCACCCCACCCCATTTCATATCCACCCACTATTGCGACTGCTTCCAATGATGACACTACCCTCCTCATTCACCCCCACCATTCCACCCCCCTTCCCACCCCCCTGCACTTCCCAACACCCCGCCACCCCCTCCCTCCTCGTCCCCCCCGCCCCAATGAGGCCTCCTCCCGCGCGCTTGGGACGCGCATCTGGTCACAGCTGTGCCGTTCATTGTCCCCGTAGCAGTCAATCCCCAGTTAGGAGCCCCCGCATCCAATCTGCCCGAGTGATATCTTTCGGGATGGGTACAGGGGCGGGGGGCATGCAATTGGCAACGGGGGTGGGGGAAAAGGCGTTGTTTGGGATTGGCAAAATTCAAACGCTAAAAGGAAACCGAATTATGCAAACCAGATTTATTCAAGGCAAGGAGGTTATCATATTGAATAATGGAAGTGGTCACTGTACCGTGATGTGAGGGAACATCTAAGAAAAAGAGAATTACGACACTGTTGCCACTTTTCGCCCTTAGGTTGAGTTTCTCTTAGGTTTATTATTGTCACATTAAAAATATGGCTGGTTTCAGGATGAATTGATTAAATAACTTGCATTTCAAAATATACAGTTCATTTAGGCTTGTTTTGTTGCGCGTTTTTTTGTTTGACAACTAATGTTATGCTATTAATTGATATATTAGGCAGTTATATAATTTACAATACGTATAACTGAATATCGAAATGCAAATTTGTAGTCGCGCTGCCTCGACATTGAAATGAAGTTTTCATACCCAATACAAAACAATTTGAATGGTATTCAAGATTTTACTCCATTTACCACTGACTTATCTATTTTGCTAACTCAGTTTCTCAATTTTATTTACCTTATTAACTAATGTTTTCTACTTAATATAGTTATTTATATTTATATCAGTATAACTACTCAGCAGGTTATTTTGAATATTAAGTAGGGAAATGGTACTCTAAATCACTCATACACGTCCTATTTATGTATTCTCTCTCTCTAATACGCAGCTCAAACTATTTAATCTACGTCAGTGAATCGATGATTGACGTACTGGTACAATTGAAATGATTTAAACATTTTATTGACGATTTTTCGTGAACTAATTTATTAAAATAAACATTTAATAAAACTTATCGTTTCAAATACCTCATTAGAATATATTAAAAGAATTCCATTTTATACAACTTTTTACAAAGAAAGCAAATTAAAGGAAATACCACCTTTAAAAAATAATATTAAATTTTATTTTATAAATTCCAAAATTAAGTAAGCAAATACTTATAACAAATAATAAAGTCTCAACCCTAATTTTCTTTAATTTGATGACAACCGGAAAAGTTTGGGAATTGATTCTGAGGTTGAATTCAAGTGATGTAGTGCAAGTGTCACAGCTCACTCTGCAATACCTTGGAGGTCAGAAAATCAAAACATTATAACCATATTTCGTCAAAGCTTGTAAGTGCAGAACAGCAGTTTCAGATTTTGAACCACTATTTTGAGTTCTTCTTCTTTTCGACTCGAATTAAGCTTCTTTAATTTTAAAAATTAAGTAAGACTGATAACCGTCGCATTTATAAACAGAATAACGATGAATTTCCCAATCACTCTAACTAAATGATTTCCAATCCGCAACGTTTGCGCTCAATGATTTCAAATGGGACTTATGTAATTTGTAGAGAAGCGGAACATGTCCTCGGCAACCTATGTTAGTGAAATTCACTAAAACCACTAACCATACGCGTTAAAACGTGACTCTATTACGACAAAATGAAATATCGCTGTTTTCAAAGCCACGAGATGTTATTGGAAAGAGAACACAAAATTGCAGTGAAAACACGAGGGAGGAGGAAACATTAGGAATAAGAAATTAAAATGAGTCCAGGATCGTATGTAATGTCATTGAAAACCATCAAAAGGGACTACTGAGCGGAGTTTAATGAGGCAGTCGTGAAAAATTGTTGACTTTCGAAATGAGCAACGAAATTTGCACCATTATAAATTAGTTTTACGTTAAAAGTTTAAAGGAATTGAAAAATTATGCATGTAAAAGGGTAAAATATCGAATGTTTACAATAATTGTCAATGATAAGAAAACGTTTTTATTGACGAATTATTATAAACGAATTTAATGAATTAAGAACGTCCATTTCCCGGCACGTAATTTCTTACAGGTCGTTTCTATGAAGCAATCTCAGATGAAATTTGAGTATATTCCAAAGCGTGCGGTTGTACACCAGAAACTTGAAAAGTCAAAAAATAGATTACGTGATGAATCTTAAGTGTCGGATTGACTGATTACGATGAGAACGCTTGTTTTCGTGTTGCTTATTAGGGTTATAAAAATTTATTTCCTTTAAGCGGAACACTCATTAAGAAGGAGAATTATCAGGATATTAGTCAAATATGTTAGACAAATTACCTAACCTTTTTCACATAATTTCGCTCATGAAGTTCAATACGTGTATTTAGACTGATGTTCCCATTTACTATGCTATAATTACAGATAATGTTACAGAATCTGGAATTTGAGTTCGGACTGTGGTTACTACTCAGCTAGCATATGTGCTGTTATTTATGAAATCTGAGGAAGTAACCATAAACAAAATATGAAAGATTAACGTCTATAACATAAGTTATTAGCCGTAATATCGTTTGCTTTCATAGTTTGAACACTGAGTGTGGTAAACCTGCGTTGTATTCCCCCGTTTATTCTCATCTACAGGAAAAATGTACGTTTTGACTTAGGAGAATTTATGATGATTTGTTTAGATATTAAACAAAAATGCTGATTAAATACCAGTGCACGTGGATTGACTCATAATTTGTCCATAATTTCATGGGATAGAGAAACTTAGTTTTTTGTTAATTTGTTCTTGCACCATGAAAGATGCATAAAATAAAAAAATCTTAGCAAAAAGTACATATAACAGTCATAATTACTATCAGCATTCTATCAAGCAATTAACTAGTGAGCATATAGTAAGGGTTGAAGGAAATTAAGTAGGTAGGTACATACATTACGGGAGACATTATTTTGAAATGCACGTAATTACCTTTCCGTACCGCTCCATTAACCTTCTTATCATAATTTACGCGGTCACCGACGTAGAACAACTCAATTAAAAACTACCGAAGTTATGCCGTCAAGTGCAGATGCGACTGGAAGCCGGAATGATTTACCCACCCCGCAATCCGTCTCCCACAACGTTTCTTTCCGACCCTTCCTTCTTTCGGAAATAGCGGCCGCAGCACAAAATATTACGATTAAACTTTATTCTAAACACCATTGAAGTTGGCTTGCCGTCGAGATGGAACAAAAATAGCGAAACTCTGAAAATAGCTTGGGAAACAAAAAGAAAAGAGGATGTAAGTTTTCTTTTCCATCAGCGAAAGAAAGATAAAAAAATCAGCGGCCCGTAACAATTAATTACACCAAAAATTCCTTTTTCTGACCGCAAAACTCTGGGAAATAAAGACATATCGACCCGTTGGGCCCTTGGCTTCTCAGCCCTTACTCTTCCAAAGCAATCTCTCCCCTCCCTCTCCTTCTTCCTTCACTTCTTACACCGCCTTTCCTTCCCACTGCATCTTCCAGCCCGCAGCACAAGGTACAATTTCTCTTGTTCTCTCGGAGTCAGTGCTCCATGCCAGCTTTCCTGCCTCTCCACACCATTGCTCCCCGCTTTTATTCTTCATGCTCTTACCAGTAGGTGTACTATCGTCGTGCAGGAAAACGCCCTTTACAACCAACTCATGCCGCCATTACACTACCTACTACCCCTTCTCCTCTTATTTCGTATTTACCCCAAGATTATTACCTTATTTTTGCACTCATAAAGCAACTCATGGTTTACTCTTATAGTGCTACCGAGTACTGAATAGGAAATGGAAATTAAATTTATATTACTACTCTTTTGGAGAGGTTATGATGCTTCATTTTGAAGTTTTTTAGAGTATATTATCTATTTCTCAACCCTTTATTTTGTAATAAAGTAATTGTAACTTTTATGAGTCAAATTTGCAAATATTGAGTTACTTTTCCATGTTCTTGTCCTCTGCACCTGGAATTTCAATTCCTGGTTCAATTATTATCTGGTATCATTATCGTCTTCCGGATTAGAGTTCTTAGAATGTACTCAAAGTAATTTTTCCTACTCGCAAGTTTAATGACACTTATATAAATCTAAGCGCGTGGTAAAATGTTAAAATAAAACCGGGCGAAACAAAAAGTTTTTATCAACACCTTCCATTGGTTCCCGCTTTCATTTCCCCATACTCCCACCAAATGTTGTGCTCTCCCCACCCTGCTGCTCTACCCCGTTACCCGCACCGCACTGACCCAACCACCTCCTCCAATTCCCTCATCTCTTCTCCACCCATCCTTACACGCAGCTGTCGGCAGCAAGACTACGCCCGCACCACCAACTTCCCCAAAATCGTAATTGGTGTTAAATTGTCCGCGGTAAATCCGAGGTTTCTGGCGCCGAGGCCTTTTCTTCCCTCACCTCCTGCCCCCGCTTACGCCCCCTCCACCACCCCTTAACCGCCCCTGCCCCGCTCCCAAACCCTCCTTTACGCACCTCCTCTTCCAGCCACCGCCACGCAATCCAACCCCCTTCAATACCCAGCATACTTCCCTTCTCCATCACCTCCTGCCCTCACTCTTTCCATAACGGTGTCTTTCCACTCAAACCGTGGTCTTGCGCATATCTTGGGGCGTGGTTTCCTGTCTTCTGTTCGAGAAATTCGTCCGTGCCCTTCTCGCGACCCTCACTTCGACTCTTTACGCCCTTGGCCCGTCCTTAGATCCCCACTGAATGGAAACATGAGGGTTGATAGAATGATGCGGAATGGGTCTTTCTTTGAGTAGAAGACTGCACATGCTCTGTGGGAAAACTAAGGTTGGTTTTCAAAAGAGAGATGAAAATATATATGCTGTTACTGTATACAATACCCTCGCTTAGTGAGGATAAAATAGATGTCTTACAGTGGCCGCTTCCCTTGAAACGTTTTGCGTTTAATATTTACTTTCACAAGTATAATGAGGGATTGACCCCAAGTTAAAAATTTAATAGGAAAGGACATACGTTAGCATTGGCTCCGTTTGTCAAATGCAATTTATCCCACACGATACACTGAACAAAACAATTGTAAGAAGAGAGAGGATTTAAGTAATCGCTGTTTGGATTTTATTCAATTCACAATAAAAAATTGAATAACACTTTTAATATGTAAACCGACTGGATTTTCAACAAAGAAGTAGTGACCCATGCAATGGAAACTACCAGTGAGTTGAAATCCTCGTCAGTTTATTAGTTAAAAGGGTGGATTTAAACAAAGTCATTTTACATTAGGTCAGCAAGTTTTACACCTACTAACGTTAAATGTTTGACATAATAACCCTTTGCGTGTATAAAAATGTGCTTTTTTCCTTAAAACTAATTACACGAATATTTATGATGAAGACATTATTTATTAATCATATAATGCCTTTATAAATATCTCCGTATACAGATGCTACTTACATCTGTTGTTATTGTTCCTAATTCCTCTTATTCCAAACCTATATTAATTGTATTTTTTGTATTCATTCCATTTGATGACCTAAGGTCTTTAAAAAGACTAATTCTGCGTAGATCAGTGATGAATTACATCACAAGACCAATTTATGGAGAGTGGGTGTAGAATCATACCCATGGTAGTATTCTGCTAAGACGTAGAATTACCTATAAATGTTTTATGCAGGAAGTTTCTGTTCAATACTATTAGTGAAAAATGTAAATAAAAATTTATTTGAATTCATATATCTTTAGGCTTTTATGAGGGTAAATATATAAACTTTCTGACGACTAGGATAATAACATATGCTAAAATTGAAGTAGAATCGTGAATTGAAATGGTTATTCGTATCACGTGACACATAAATCAAAAAATTAAATGATGAGAAAGATTTCAGCTAATGACACGAGAAGTTAGATGTCCCGAACCCGAACAGAGATGAGTTAAGTAAACACAAATATGGCCATGGCCAATGAAGACATCATGACAAAGGCCAATGTACAATAATTATATTATTTCAAGCATATAACGTTAGTTGAAAAACAATATCAGATTTTCGGACTTATATGCACCACAAAATCCAAACAAGTATGTCTGCATGCCCATTAAAATTCTTCCCTGTAATGGAATGGATTTCCATCAACCCTGTCAAGATAAATGGAGCCATTGTAATATCTTCAACAAACCGCGACGCGCTAGATGGTGCAATGGAAACAGCGGCATCGTAAAGACAGGGGGAGAAGAGCAGAAAAAAAAGAGGAGGAATCACGCATAAAAATAAACACGCGACCCCTTAACGTTTTGCAGATCACTAGCACGGGCTTCCATTATAGATACTGGAAGGCGATAGAAGGAAGTCGAATCGAAAGTGAAGGCAGCAAGTGGAAATGGAGAAATATACGTCGGGCGAGTGAGTGCGCAAGAGCGCCTTTGGGAAAGGAATCTGCGATAAGAGTCTCCAAAAGAGTTCCAGATGAGTCAAGAGGGAGGTCTGCGCAATGGGGGGGAGGGAGAGGCCTCTGTGGGAGGGGTACGGGGGATCTTCAAGGTCAAGGAAAGGGGTGAAAAGACTGCCGGAGAGGTGGAAGGAGGGCATGGAGCGGTGCTGGGAGGGAGGAAGACCTCACGCATCTTCCTTTGATATAGCCGACTAATGACGTCAGCCAATTCAAAGTAGAGTCGATTTTGCAGGCGCAACCACTCCAAACACAAGCTGAGCACTTCAAATTGAAAGAACGAAGGCAGAGGCGGAGGAGGAAGTGGGTACGTAGACGAGGAAGGATAGGATATAGGATGGTTGCAGGGCCGGTTCTAGACATTATTCTAGTGTAAGCAAACAAACGTGTACCCCCCTCAAATATAACCTGAGAGGAAGTAAGGATTCTCTCTGGATGCATTTTAAAATAAATACAAATATTTAAAGAATCACGGGTCGAGACTTAAATATCAGCGTGAATTCCGCGCTTGCTCTTAAATACTGAATGTGATATTTTTAGGAATTAAAAACCAGCGCTTAGGCGATCCATTTTGATTGGCGCCCTACGCGGCCGGGTCCTTCGATTCAGGGATGGCAAGTGAAATGAAACGAAAATGTTTCGTTTCGAACCGTAGGGAAACAAAAATACGAGGCCCAAGGTTTAGTTTCGTTCCCGTACGAAATTAAAATCACCAAGGAATTTTATTTCGAACCGGGACGAAACTTTAGTCCCAGGAACGAAACTAAATTAATCGAAACTCCGCTGCTCATACTTATGTTTCGATCCCAGCAGCTGAGTGGAGGGGGATAACGGAGAATAGTTTCTACAAATTACGTTTGACATATGTGAGAGGTAAAAACATCGAGCTTTAAAATCAAATGGCCAGTTTGTGTTCACCGTTCTCCTGTTAGTGGTAATCTTATGGCGGTAGGCGGAACCTCTACCTCATTCAACCATACTTCGTACTCGGTGTAGGTATGGGTCGAAACTGAACCGTTTGAAGGTAAAGAACGTGGTTCCTCCGGTGCGAAATATTATCTGCGTTTCGTTTCGTCCCAGAGTTATAGTTTAGTTTCGACCCGAAGTAGTTTTGGCTCCAATATAGTTTCGACCCTGAGTTTAGCTCTCCGAATTTACATAGCTCCGTATCGTTTCTACATTTCGTTCCCGGGAACGAAACTACTGAAATTTTACTGGTTTTTGTCTTTCGTTTAGTTTCTATTGCCATCCCTGCTTTGATTACCGCTTAAGCCGGATTATCATGGGGGGGGGGGGGGGGTGAGTAAATAAGAACGTAGTAGAAGAAGATGAGTATTTTCTGCCTCCCACGCTCCTCTCTCATTTGCAACAGCCAATCACCCCTTCCCCTCTCCATTACAACTTCCAATACTGCTCTCTCCCCAGCTCTGGTTCCCCCAATGCGCCATTCCAAATCTTTCCGTTTGGGTCTCGAGGCGCAAGAGCGTGGATGTCGTGTCGTACCCGATTCGAAATGGGCAGATGGTTGAAAAATAGGGTTGAAAGGACTTGAAGGTATCTCAGGAGGAAACGCTGCATATTCCAGATGAAGGACTGCTGGGGAGGAAATAAAATAACTCGAATAATCATTTTAAAAGCCTTCCGCCAGCCCACCCGTTCTAGGTTTTCAGAGATGGGCGTTCCATTTTTTTCCTCAACTGAAAGCTCTGGGTAGGTAGCTTCATTCGTATACACATTTGAGGAATATCAAGCTAAAAATTCCAGACGCTCCGATTGCGGAAAATTCTACGAGAAAAAAAGAGCTAATGTGATTAGGGAACACGTGTCCTCACGAAAGTCGAGCCACGCCCCTCTCGAAATTCTGAATGGGCCACGAAACACTGAATGAAGAGTTAATTAATTTGGGAAAAGTTTGGGATTTCAATTCACTCTACGTATCACAGTGGATGGAGTTTCCCTCCAAATGCCTGCCAGCTTTTTTTAACGAGTCTCTGGGAAAAGGGAGAATATTTTATTACATATAAGTGGAGTGACCTACTTTCATTAGTTAGATATTTGTTTCATTAAAAACAAAAAATAGATTGAGCTAAGGTGATCTGCTTTACTTAGAATTTCTAGCTAATTACAGCATGAGCTAATTCTTCTCAAGTCAGTGAATAGGTTAATTTCCTTAGTAAAATAATTAAAATGATCACTACGTTTCCATGTACGACTAAAATTCTGTCTTCTATGTTTTTTTAATATACAATCGGATTTGACCGTAACATTTTAGGGGCTGCCCGAAAGCCCAAAAAAGACTATTTTTCCTGATTAAGATATTCATAATACGAATTGAATATCGAATTTCGAAAATAAATTACAATTAGAACTAGATCTCAAAAAATAAAAAATTAATATTTTTCCGTTCCTTCGCTCTTATACTCCGGTGAAAATGCCATCATTATATAAGTGAAAATCTACTTCATGGTTTGATGGTATACTACCGTCATAAAAAAAATTTAATAGGTAATCAAAATCATACAATTATTATAATCCTTGAAATACTCATAATGCATATATGCATAATTTCAAGGAAGAAATATAATAAAAAAATTAGCACTTATGTTAAAATTTTCCCCCACGCCTCTGGAGGAGAAAATAATATTTTTTTAAATTTTCTATGACTTTTTATTCTATAATTTTTTTTACGCAAATAATTCCAAGGCTAAGAAACAAATTTTTTAATATACGTTCTTAATCTGTGCATGCAAATGAGCAAGAAAACGAAATAAAAGGAGGAGTATAATATATTATCCACATATATACTCTCCCTGAAACCATGCTACAGGCTATTCTCACGCAAAATCATATGGATAATTTACCCTGTCTAAATATACTCGGACAATCACTATTCATTGGCATAATAAATATCACTGTCTTACGCCACTGAGAAATACATTGACGCGAAATATATCCGTATGCACGTTGGCAGCGAATTTCTAAGGCGAGGCTGTTTGCACTCACCCAGTGTCTACTTCGGCTGACTGCATAGTGGATTCCAAGCATCTCTTCTGTCAGCGAGCCGAGCGCTTCCAACGCCAAGATTGTTGTAATTATTAAAGCACTCCGTACTGCACATCACCAAAGGCAGCCCATACCCCTCCCTACAACTCCACCCCCACTCTTATACCCCTTCCCCTCCATCCCCTTCTCGCGGGCATGCCTCCACTCATCTCCACACCCTCTCTCGGCAGCTTTTCAAATGACGCCCTCCCACCGAATACCTGCCTTATCGCCTTTTTTCTCCACTCAAACCTCCGCCTCCGACACGCCATTTTCCCTCCTCACCACCCAACTTTTTTCGCTTTATCTCATTCCCTCCCTTCTTTTCCTTGCCTCACTTTCACTGCTGCAAAAGAGTGACTGGAGCGGGAAGTGCCATTTCCCTCCCCCCTCTTCGCTTCCTTCATTTCCTTCACACTCTCGCCTCATGCGAATACACCCCATGCCACACTCCCTCTCCCTCGCCTCTCCTCCTCTGATTCGTTTACGGCGACGCGCAGGACCCCTTGGTCACGTTCTCGAGGAAGCGTAGAAAGAATAAAAAAAAGGTAAATCAAGTGAGGAGGGAAGTATTGAGGGGAAGGAAAAGGACTTCGAGGAAAGGGGTTTTTGGCTCCAAATGAAGGAATAAAAGGCGCACGGTTCTTTTCATTTTCGGGTCTTCGTGCAGGGTGAGTTACCCACTTTGTGGGTTTCACGTTATCTTCACGACGAAAAGCTAGCCTAGAAATCAATTTGGTGTTGTGAGAGTGAAACTTTGAATTGCCGAGCGACCAAGCTGGCTGTTGAAAATTTAGTGCTTAGTACGCTTAGAGCGCTAATTTAGATTTAGAATTTTCGTGTAACCAGTAAATTTATTTAATTCTTATAAGTCGATGAAAATGGGAGAAATGCGTAGCATTACAAGAGGAAATACATCCATGGATTGACGGCAATCTGATGATAGATGTTAAGTATGTGAAATGCTCAACGCATTGATGTCAGGCATGGATAAGGGAATCAACTTTCTATAAAAATACTTTCCAAAGGCAATGGCATTAGCCCTTTTAGTGCGGCGGGTCGATTATCGGCTCTTCCGTTGTAATTTATTTAATTTGCTGTAGTGTATTACAATGATATATTTTATTTCAGTAAACGTAAAAATATTTTGTCAATATTAACTAGTTTAACCTCAATAATAAAAAAACAGCTTACAGATACGTAATAAAATAGCTTTGTATTTTTTTTCCCAGTTGCTACATTTTATGAAAATACCCTCCGCATTTCTCGCAAGTACCCCAGGAAGAAGGATAGCACTCAGAGCGTTAAAACACAAGCCCTCTGTAAGAGGAATTCTAAATTTGGGTATTCTTGCCAAACTGATACCTACTTTATATTTTGGCTTTACTAGCTCGGAAAACGGGTAAGAAGTTAGGGCCAACAAGAAGAGAGGAGAAGTCGGATTATGCGAAATAGGCACTGACAATGCTGACAGTATTTCCCCACAACATAAGTTACAATAATTCAGCGATTAATCGAGATATTTAAAATAAACTCTCACAATCTAAAATAAACAATTAAGGTATAATTGAGTAACTAAATAAATTAACCACGTACCTACTTCAGCAATCTGAAATTTGGTGCTTAAGTTCGTAAAGAAGAACCTGCGGGAAAAATTCTATTCATCTATGTCTGGAAGATTCTCTCATCCCGTTCCAGGCCTTAAATTAAATGAAAATCAAGCAACAAGAATCTGTTGCTTATTCAAGCTATTACCTAGATGAAAGAAAATTCAACAAAACCGATTAATCATTGACAATCAGAGTTGATAATTAAAATATATTTTAAATTTCAAAATAAAAAAGTTACCAAAGTTATTTCTATGAAAAAAACTATTTCTCCCAGTAAAATCACAATAGATTTTCGGGTAAAATATCTTTTCTTTCATGTAAAATAGCGGCAATCGCGCACAGCGCATATTTGGAGAGGTACTTTCGTCAGGATTTCTTTGCAAAGGATTTTCAAGGATAAAAGAGTGATTTCACCGATATAACTGGCAGTCGATCAACATACCTTTAGTTTAGAAATCCATTTAATTTTATCTTCAAAAAATCATTTCTTGTTTCTGATTTAGAATATGTTTTTTAAATATACCATTTCAACTATATCTGATTGACGTAAGAGATAATTAAATTCTCTAAAGCATAAATTATTCCCATGAAATTCTGATATATCGAAATGAAGTTATTCAATATCCTTCAAATTTTCGTCAAAGGTGATTTAAAATATATATGCTGATGCTTCTTAACAATGGAAATATGCAATGGACTCGATGTCCACAAAAAGAATTACCCATGAATATAAAGCATCCAGCATACATTTTTTGCGTGTCAACAATTGTAGTTAGAAAAATTATCCCCAATATTCCCCAAATATCAACCAAAACTCAACTAAAATATCCATGCAAGACTTTTTCGATGCTTGCACGTTAAAGGAAAGAGGTGTTGGCCTGATTACCCACAGAAAGAGGTCGCACGCACCAATCCCAATCGCTTCGGATGCGCGGCGGATTTTCCTCCGATTCGAGAAACGCACGCGGCGGCGGCGGACGGCAAATTGAATCAAAGCGACCAGGCCGCCACTCCGCCGATGGCAATCGCTCGCCGGCAGTGCCTACACGATTCAGCGACGGGAATACAGTGCGTCCGCACGAGGGCATTTATCACCTCCGGCGACGAGGAAAGAGGCCGTCGTCTTAATCACTTTTACGGCCAAAGCGCTCCCTCGCAAAAGAGCGACGCAAAGAGAGGACGATTTCGATTCAGAGTGACACGTGCGGATCCAGATGGGACCGGCCCAGCGGGAGGACACGGTACGACCGCGTCGCACCGCGTGGAATGGCTGGCGAGGCAAATCACTCATTCCTCCGGCAGAAGACATTATCTGGCCATTCCCAATGGGCAACCAATCAGCCATTTATTCAGAGCTGTAAGATATTACATAATTTCGTCCGTATTTTGTGGTGGAGGCAGTATTGGTGACTACGGATGATATGCTGGTGCACATTACCTTTTACATGAATCTTGAGAAGAAGGACTGGGTTATCAATCCTTTTTCCACAATATCTGGACATTCTTTTTCTTAACCGGTCAAATCAAGGTGGAATGAGCAGGAAGGGGAACGAAAGAATTTTCGTCTGTCATTTCTCTAGATATTTATGTCTAAATTACAAATTCTAAGACTAGTATGTGAATTAATTGTAATGTTTTGAACGATTTAAACCTAATATTTACACTAGCCAAACTTGATATTGATGATAAAATGATTAAATCAAGATACAAATTCCTTTCATTTGAAGTTTGCCCATTTCCGTGGGCTATCAAATCCCCCGATTTTCGTCCTCAAGCAATTTAAACCGACGCATTCCGCTACCTCAGAAACTTTCAGTTGCCATACATTGTCTTTACATTCAGTTTTCTAGTTTACGTTACTCGCGGGTATCTGTATTCTGTCTTCAGTCGTTATTGTGCAAAAAGAGGAATACGGGTCCCTTACACTTTCAAATGAAAATACCCTGGAGTGCTATTGCGAGGCCATTGCCCCCGCAGAGGTGTAGAACTGTCTCATAGTCAGCCCTACACAAACTGCCGTTTTCTCGCCAGTGATCCCATACGAAATGCTGAATTAAACCATCTAAGACTTAGAACAATGATCAACCCATTTCTTCCCAATGTTGGTAATAGGTAAAAGGACTGGTTACTAATTCGAGAAATCATAACTCGGGTTGGCGATAAATATGCACTATAGTAACCACATTTACCTGGATATTTATTGGCGTAGCAGAAAATGAGTGCAAATTTTTACCATCATAAATCTACAATGCAGTGGTGTTTCTCGCAAGACGACTTATTCCAGATCAAAATTGTATGATTTTAGTTTACGCGGGAATAAAATGGTATGTAGTTGGATCATTCAAAGGATTATAGGCTCAGTCAATTGCAGTTATTAACTAATTAAGGCATTATGGGGTGGTAATGGACCTATTTTTTAAAAGCTTCCAATTACCACCATATTTATCTTACGAGTAGATAAAAAAATTAATAGGTTTAAATCAAATCAACTTATTTCGGCGCTACATGGTATAACAAAACAAAAGAGGAGTACTGTACCACACTAAATTCAATGCTGCCTACTACCTACTTTTAACAACTTAAATTCATTATTAAGACAAACAAGAAAAGAAGAAGATAGTGATATTTAATAAACGCGGGACATACTACGAAAATGGTGCCAAAAAATTCACTAAAAGTTTTACGAAGAGGAGTTTCTCAGATTGAAGGACTGGAGCATGCTATCGTCCTGTTAAATGACATTATAGTAGCATATGGATATAACACGAGTTCACTAAATTCCAAAATGAAATCTTATTGACAGCAAGACTTCTCAGATAATGCATATGGTACTTTGCGTGCATTGTGATACGATATCGATTCACAGATACAAGGTGAAAAGAACTCGGAAAAACTATAGTATTAAGTTAACTTTGCATTTTTACCGATTGGTTCAACTAAACTAGCACAAAAATGGTGCACACCATGGGTGTTGCACTGATTGATTTCAACATATTTTTGTTTATGTTAACGTGTAAATTTTTTTTAGCTATTCCTAGTCTGAAGCTGTTAAAAGCGGAGTCTTGGAAGAAACTGAACTAAACATCAGTTTTGACGAATATTTCTCGGGTTTGCAGCCAGGTTAATGCTTTTAATGCTTTTTAACCTGGCAGCAAACCCGAGAAATACTCGTCAGAAATATTCACCAGGAAAAATTTAAATCGTTTAAGCATTAGTTTTGTTTGAAAAATTATTTAACTGCCAAAACTACTTTATATACAGCTAATAACTTATGTACAGCTACTTAGCCACTCGGAGAGATTTCCTCGCACGGAGAGGCAGGTCATGAACTGAAAATAGCACAGCAGCGACACTGACCGCTGGATAGTCAATCAATCACTCTTGAAATATCCACGAAACGATTCGACTGTTACGCTCTGCATTGCCATTTTAGCGGCTGGTGTGCGAATGGTAACGACGAGAGAGACTATAGTAAGAGATGGAAGAGAGGAAAGGGTGATTGCGAGCAGTGGGGAAGGTCGCAGGAGGTGGAAAGTAGAGGCGATTTCGGTTCAATTGGGGAGCGAGGAACACATCCCCGTAAATCCCCCTAAAGCAAAAATGGATGGACCCTCCTCCATTTGCGTCACGCTTTCGCTCGGACGGCGTATGTTTGTACGCTGGATATGCCACGCGTGTAATGAGTCACAGTGGTGCCTCCTTACTGACGGAGGGGGCTGGCTGGGGTATCATCCCCCTTCCCTCTTTTGAAGAAACGGTGCCCCATACAAAAACCACCCCATTCCAACCCCTGTTCCAGCTCGGTTGCCACGCTCCCCCTCCCCCCCCCCCCAAACCAAATTTCAAAACCCTCCCCACACCAACAGGCACTCACACACACACACAATGACACATTCACAAAACCTTCTATTCTCCTGCATATACCTCATCTCCCCTCAAGCTTTAATCTATTTAACCCTCCGAGGGGTAATATGGAGCACCGGGAAACGGGGGAGTCCGAGTGGACCAAGGAGGGAGGTATTATCCGAGGCCAGCAGACGGGGTGGATGAACAGACCTCTTCCTGGGTCGGAGAGGGAGGCTGGTGTTAGAAATTCCCAAACTGCCGCACATATGGACACCTTAAGAATGCAGAGTGATGTTCATATACCAGGAGAGATCCACACATCAGCTTTTGATATACAATATAAGTCACCATTTTCGAAATGTCCCGGCCCTGAGGAGGATGCAATTCCTATCGAAACGTCGGTCTCCCAGCAACTCACCCGGTGGAAAACTCGAGAAGATTTGACCAGCAAATTACCCAAAGCTATGTTTCATGCATTGTATAGTTTAAGGTTTAGTATGCCGACCTACATTTCCACCAAAATAATTTTGAATTATGATTCAGCGTATAAGCATCAAGCTAAGCTTTAAATAAGTTTATTAGCAGTTTATAATTGTTTCGTCATGCTCTTCGGTGGCAGAACGCTAAATAAAGTAATGAAATAATATGCAAATACCATTGAAAAAATGTCAATTATTTCCCTAATATTTACTGTCCCAGAACTTAAATCACGTAAGTATGACGAAAGAAAAAGAATCCCAAAGTCGGCCAAAATTGCATTTTAATTTTTTTCCTCTCTCCTAAACACTTATTTGCTATAAAACAAGAGGTCAAAATAAGAATTAAAAACTCATTTTACTATTATTTGCTATCACGTAAATAATTTCATATCTATAAATACGCATGTATCCTTAATGATGTCCAGTTACATTTTTCTTGCATACATCGATTTGCGTCAAAATATTAACTATTACAAATGCTATGAGCCACGTTAATATCCTGTGCATCTACGAGAGGAAGTAATCCTCATCAAATCGATCCCAAACATACGGGTACATAACGTTGCGAGGAGCACGCTGGGTGCGGGGACTACGAGAGGGATCGCGATGGGTTAGGAGAGTTGTACTTGTGGGGGAGAGGGGTTCACAGAGCGGGTGATGATATTGGTAACGCAACTAGGAGATGGGTTTGCTGTGAGAGATTATATTGAGAGAAAGGGGCAGGGTATCCATTCGCTACCGCTCTTATACCGAGGCAGTCCGTCCGCAGTTCCCTCGTGTAGAAACCGCGATGTGCTAGGATTTTGGAAGGAGAGACGAGAAAGAAGGGTAGGGGGTGCATAAAGCGTGAAGACCACATAATGGTCTGTGAGTCATACGAGGAATTTAGCATTTCTCAGACGCGAGTAATAATTGAAGGATTTCTGAGAGAGATTATTGGAGGAAAGACGGCATGACGAAGAGGATTTCTCCGCATGTGAGGCTCAAGAAGGGCATTACGTCATTTATTTACAGCACCCAAGTCCGAGAGTAATCCTTTTTTCAAAAAGGAAATCAAAAGAATGCATATAATTTTTGATACATAGGTTAGATGTTCTCTTATAAATTTACTTTGGTTTTCATGCTGCTCCTGCTCCTTTCTTGACAATAAAATATACATTTCTGTTAATAAATTTAGCTAAAAAATACAATATGTTTTTGTTTATTTAGTCACAGTATTCATACAATTAGAGGTTACATTGATTGTTAAGTAACGCTATCATTCAGTTATTTCCCCGGCAACGTACAATGCAACAGCAAAAATTAAAATCATGGAGAAAACATGTTCAAAAAGATTGCGTGAGCAAATGCTGTGGGCAGGGTATGATATTGCTCTTAATTAGCACGTAAAACAGGAATATAAATCAGAGGAATGTACTTAATAAAATTTTTGTATCAATATAATACAAAATTGGTAGAAAAATCACTGAAGAGAATATCGCATATTTAGCTAAAAACTAATGAATTAAATTATAAAAATGGAATCGAAAAGGGAAATAGATTTGTTGGTATTAATTTTTATGGAATATATAAATCCCTCCGGCGCACGTGGATCTGTGCACAACCAACAAGTTGCATACCGTGCAAGCTCGACCTGTTGGGGGACCGTCTTTCCTATCCAGACCACCCATAGAGGGTCTCCAGCAAAGATGATAATCTGAAGTATCATACGATCTCAAATTGCAAAGAAACATTATTTCAAACTCCTCGACATGAGATTACAGGCTTCCCGAAAGCCATAACGATAGCTAAGGCTGATTTCCTCCCAGTGGATGATAACATCGACGTATCTGTATATGGCATTGTCTCGCCATGCATGAATAAGTAAAATCGGAATCGAGATGGATCGCAGACGGCCACCATATTAATCACGTACCCTCCCGACTGCGAATTACTCTCTTCACAATTCGACATCACCTACGTCATTCCACGTCATTTTTCTGCCCCCCCACTTCACAGTTCGTCCCCCAATAATAATGCCTCCCCATCCTATTGGCAACTATCCTCCCTCCCCAAGCCCGTTTCCGTCCTACTCTAATTCCGCCCAGACTCCAGTGTCCTAAGCCATCCATTCACCAGCATGCCTTGCGCGCGTTGCAACAGCTTTGCAGACGTGCCCTCACGAAAATCAACTTCTCCCCTCGTCCGTACGTTCAGCCTTCAACACTGACCCTTCACAAGATTTCCTCAGATTCCTTGTGCCGTTTGAACCACTATTCTTATCCATCTTTCGCATCTTTCCCGCAACGCAACGACCCCGTTTTCCAATTTCTTCGCATTGGCTTACCGATGATGCCATTTCAAAATTGTGTTACACAAGATCGGTGCTCTTAGTACATACACTATGCATATCCATAATAACATGTCACTCAACTCCAATGAGGGATAATTCTCTAGCTTAATCATACATTTTCATACAGCAGGACAAATTCCTCACTTCGCATTTTGTTTTAAGTATACCCGAGCTAAAAAAAAAACGTTATTTCCGTTCATACGCAGCCTTTTCATAAAATATTGTGTTTCTACCATTTGACAGTTTATTTGCCTAGGTTTGTACATCCTGCTTATCATCAGCTAAAATGAAATGCCTGAAAGTCTTGCGACAAAGAGATATGCTATATTCGGTTACCACGACTGATTTTTCCATTATACTACTTGCAGCTAGATAAATTTTGTTGTAATGCGTTAGTAGTGGCTAAATTGCAGGTACTTAAAGTCATGTACGTCCAATAAAAGCTAGTACCACGATGAGATGAAATTTAAGAAACCCCATAGCTTTTTCCTAAGCAGCAAAATTCATTCAAGTCAGAGAATCAAAGGTAAGAGACAGTTAATAGGCGGTAAGGGTCGATGTCCATTAAAAAGAATAATTCCATCAGGTTTTCTTCGGTAGTGTTGATCTATTTTTGAAGTAATAATTGAGTTTAGCTCAAGCTATTTGCCATTAAAAATGCGATCTAACGTAATTTTCCAGATACCTAAACCTACTTCCCCTTTCTGTTTGGTTTTGACGAGTCCAGAATCGTTCGATTCGACGCGCTATCGCATTTTTTCAATTATGCATAATTATTTAAAGAATAATTGAACATTTATTCATTTCCAATGCATCAAGTTGCATTAGAGGGTCAAATAAAATGTCACTAGATCAAGATGAAATACAGATTTTATTTTCTTCATATCTTTAATTTTAATGGATAACCCTTTTTAGTATATGTGACATTCTGCTTAGAAAATCAGTTTACCAAAAGCTTTCGCGAGATCAATACCATTGAACCATCAATAGTGGTGCAGATAGCGGCATGAATACCAACCAAACACTCCCGCAAAAGCTTCATTCCTAACCCCCATCATTCGCCCTTTTTCATAAGCTCCCTTCTTCGCGTCCTAAACCTCTCTCCCATTCCGACCCGGAGTCTATTCTTCACTTGAAAGCGACATCGTGAGCCCATAAATCCATTGCACGGAAGCGTCAATGCCCGAGGACTGTCTGCTGCTGGCTTGTCCTGCTTTCATTCCACTCACAGTCGGCGACACGTAACGGCCTCATGTGCCGCGCGTCAACCGTATCCGAAAGATATATATGACAGTCGCAGTTTCACGTGGACCAACAATAATTGCAGCCCACGATCAGGGAAAGCCATGGTCCCGGGACTCTGAGTGCATTTTCGACTGCTTTCAGAGGGAGGTTTTGGGAAAACGTGGGTAAGATATATCCGACGGACCACGCGTGACCAGGCTCGTGTTTCGTAAAAAAAATGAATGAACACGTACACTGCGACATTCTGCAGATTAATCTTTCCTCCTCGTCATTTTTGTCCCACAGTGTCTTTATATGGAGTCGAATGACTGACACATTTTGAAAATAATACACATTTTTCCCACTATTCCGTACTCCACGAAGGGAAATTGAATTTACGAGTGAATTGGACAAATACTACTGTCACTTCAACGAGATTAGTAAATAAGGTGCACGGAAGTTAATCCAGTCTTTGAAAACAAATGATAGTAAAAGTTTTACCATATTATTTCTCAGTATACAGTGACTTGTTGACAATATTTTCAACGAAAATGAAGATATTCATTAATTTATTACCACTGCCATTCAAACCATGACCACTTTTCAAACTTAGGATATTATTCCACCCATTTTTCCATTGCTTTAACGAGTGAATCGGTGGATTTGCTGAGATTCGTTTTCCACCATATCCAGGAAATAATACCTTAAATCCACTTTACATAGCTCATTTAATATTTTGGTTATTTCGGTTAATTTAAATATTCAAATAATTCACTGAAGATTGTCAATATTGTTTCCTTTTATATACGGCTCACCATCCCATCTGTGGCACCACTTCAATTTTGAATAGCACATTCGAGAGTGTTTTTTTATTCGAAAATGAATGTGCGCCTAACCTATGATTTCCTATCTCACGCATCACTGAATATTTCTGCTTCATCCCCTGCCTCGCCATCTATTTTCTCTTCCAACGCCTCCGACACGCCACGTGCCGACCACCCCCGCCCCCGGCCACACCCATCCACCTCAGTGTACCCTAGGAAGCGGTCCACCCCACCCTACAACACTTCCTGCATTCTCCTCATTGAGGTCTCATCACAAAAGAACTACTTAAAACAAGTGGAAAAATAAAATTATAGCATTTATGTCCAGCAAGTACAGTGATTTGAATTCAATTACAGCGTGAATTCATATCAGAATATTCAAAACTAAAAATATAATGCAACGACTAGGTAAAGCTTTCGTTTTTTCACGACTTTCATGGTATAGTGACGTTAATACTAGCGTTTTATTGTTGCTATGACGTTTTTTTGCCATTTTAATGTATTATACACCAACAGCAGCATCGACATTAGAATGTATAAAAACATTCTCATATTGATATGCAGTAACAAGGAAATTTAGATATTTTTACAGTCACTTGATGGAGTAAAGCTGAATGGTATATTTTGGAATTTTAATGGAACTGCATTAACTTGGTACAAAGTTAAACCGGAACTAAGTGAATTACTTATCCAGCCATTACACCCTTTTTTATTTAGTCTTTCCCTTCTGCTCTACCGTGACCTCCACTTGAATGCTTCCCAATATCTCCTCAGCCATTCACTACCATATCCTCAACTAAGCTGTTCTTGCGCCATTCTTGTCTCATAATTTTTTCCAAAGTATTTAAGGGATGAGCGTTGGGCTACTAATCAAAGGGTCCCGGTTCAAATCTGGGCATGGTCTTCCGGTACTACCCAGTACAATGTCTTGCGTTACAATGTGGACAAGGTAACATATTATACTCAGTACATTTGAAATGCACACGTCTATGGCTTTGTTTTCAAATATTTCTATCCTCTCCTATCAGAATCAATCTTCGAGTTAAAGCTTTGAGAACTTTATTATTGTGAGAATTTAAATGAGAATTACATTATTTTTCATTTATTTAAAATAGGATTAAAGCTTAAAGACCACCTTATAAATGACGCACTACATGATTACGCCTCTTTGATAGAATCAATACAGCGTGAAAAGGCATGCACATGGAACACAGGATTAAATTCAACCTAAATCTGGAACTCAAGAGGATATCTCCAACTAATTGTAAAACTATGTCCACTTATGTGGCTTCACAATAAATTTCAAAAGTAAATCCATGCTGGCACGATTCACTCACGATGAAAACCTCCGCTAACTGAGTGCACTTATCCATGTTTGCGTGTTCATTCGTTTTCAAAGTTGACCTTTTTATCCAGCCTCCCATTCAGCCCATAAAATGAAACTGAACAAGTAGCGCACATTGAAACTTGAATACCTTCACAATCAAAGGATGACGCCAGCGAAGCAAAGTGCGAGTGATGGAGGTTTTGCTACTGGTTTCAACGTTCCTTTTTGAGCTTATCACTTGAGCTCATGACTGAATCATTCCCTACTACACACTTACAAAGCTACCAGGTACGAAAGTCAAATACTAACATCAATGCGCAGCACACGAGGAATGCGGCATGAAAAAAATAAAAGAACGTGGGAAATATGAATTCAAAGCAACAGTCATATACTTTTTGTGCAGTTGAGATGCCATTATAGAAGAGAAACTTTACATCTCCCACAGCCATATACTACTCAATCACTTCCGCTCAACAAGTCTTTTTCGTGACAAATAACTGGCGTAATACTTGAGCCACCAACGTGAAACTACCAATTTCAGGAGTTTATTTATATTTTCCTACATGCATGATTAAATAATTAAACCTCATTATTTTCTCTCATATATTTTTTTGCATTTGAGATACCGGAAAATGTTGAAAAGGATTTCTTAACATTTACTTATATTTTGCAGTATAATGTTTGTAATTTTTTTTTAATTCCCAAACCACCGAATACAGCTCATATTAGCCATTTTATATGGGGGTTTTCAACAAATTTAACAATAAAACGTACACGAACATCCATTCCCTGCATAGGGGAAACCTACCCAGGCGGGACTCGCACCCGCGGCCTCTTATATATTTAAACTTAAAGGATTTCTCAACCATTATGGATATTTTGCAGTATAATGTTTGTAATTTTTGTAATTTTTGTTTTTATTTTATTCCAAAACCATCGAATACATCTCATATTGGCCATTTTATATCGGGATGTTCAACAAATTCAACAATTAAATGTACACGAACATCCACTTTCTGTTTAGGGGAAACCTATCCAGGCGGGACTCAAACCAGCGACCTCTTAATTATTTAAACTTGTCTCGGGATTCCGCGCGGGTAAGATTTTTTAAGAGCGCCAACTCTTCCTACAACAACCGTGACCTATTGTTTGGTAGGCGAGGACTTTACCCCGCCGCCAACGAGGCCGGCAATTGCGAGGAATAGCACTTTAAAATTATAATTTTGATAGATCACATCATACTGAATATAAATTTTGGCTTTTATTACTAAATTTATTATAAATTGTTCCTTATTTACCCTCGAATCTCGGATGACTTTGTCCTTCAGCGACGCGAGTGGCAACCTTTGTAAACCTACTAACATCTGAGGTCGGTGACTACACAATTAGAGGCAGACTTAAAGATTCTCTTTTGTAATATTCGTAGTCTACATTTTCGACTCATGTCCTCCCCTCAGATAATTCTCAGCCATCAAGCAGGGAGGGTATAGAGAGTCCCTTGACCCCACGGAGTCATTCATTGTTTGGGACTTCCGCCTGCCCTCGTGTCCTCGTCGCTGTATCAGCAATCAGTCGTCCCGTTCGAGAGAGAGAGTAAGAGACAGGTCTCCTTCCCCACAGTTCTGAACGCCATCCATTTTTTTCTCCCCCGCAATTCCACCTCGCAACGATTGAAGACTTGCTTCCCGAGGCACGTGTCGCCTCGTCCTCGCATGAGTAAGTGTACGCTACCCGGGAGAATTCGAACGTTCAGCGGCGAGCACTTGGCACAGCTCCTCTTCCCACGGCTCCCTCCCATCCACACCCACAGAAGTGCGCTTTTCCATCGCAACACTCCGATCCATCTCCCGCTTTTACAGCAGCGGACGAAGCTCAGAACATCGTTTAGGCACATGGGTGTGTGAGGGGGGAAACCGCAGATCGAAATATTCTTCTAGAGGACCGAAGAATAACGGTGGGAAAGCTTAGAATGTGTGGGAAGATACTGGGGTAGGTTTGGATGCGTTGGGAATATGCCTGGGGAGGAGATGGTCCCATTGCGGGATTCACATTGGACGGGCTCGCGGCGACCCAACCACTTGATTGCAGCTATCCTCTTTTTTCATTCCATCCACCCCTCCCTATGCCACCAACCCTCTATATATTTCCATCTTTTTTTTCTATACCATCCGAGCGACGGTTCTATTCGCCACTTGCGAAATGAATAGAGATGTTCTTCCTGCAACCTCCCCTCAGACCCATCCCCAATCCTCTCCACCACCCATAGCACGAGTCTCCCTGTAAGTAGGTTAAGGAGGAAGCGCCATGGGAATACGGCACTCGGCTGGGAAGGGGGTTGGAGAAGAATCCACGCGGGTTTGGCGAGAGTCGGACGGAATAGGAAATACATAGAGAGAACAGGGGAGTTAAGGCGAGAGGTCCGCATGGGCAAACACGAGTGGCGATAAGGGAATACGCGATTATGCGATTGTAGGACTCTTGAAGAATATGACGATGCAGGATGGATGGGCTACAGCCCGGGGGAACTAGGAGTACGCCGCGCGGGCGTCCATTGTGCTAGTTAAGGGACTCAAATCGGATAGGGAGTTCGGAATCGAGTTCGCTGGAAATTTTGTTTCGACGGATACACCGAAAGGTTCACGCATGAAGCCCCAATGAGCAACGATTGCTTGTTCTGCGGGATAGCAGGCTTGTTGGCATTAGAGAGACAGAGATAAGTACATTTCCTGTCTCTGTGTGGAGAAAATCTCTTTCCGCAGTGAAATCAACTTTTAATAATAAAGTTTATCCGCAACCCTTCAATTTCCCACGGTATGAATTTAAGATGATAACTCTGCGAAGCGGAAATGCTCCATTGGTAATAAGTGGGCCTCATTTTAAAAATTTGAAGTGTCCTGATATTAAAAGGCCCCTTGCAAGAGTTATATGCTGCATTCAATAAAAAATAAAAAATTCACGATCAGTAATCCAAAACTTTAATAGGACTAGTATTCTTCTCTTCGCAAAAGTCAATTATGCTCATTGTAATGATACCACACAAATGATATCAAAAAATTAACTCACTCAAAGATTCACAGGAGCAAAATATAAATGAAGTTTGAATGAGGCATTTGCTTGAGTCTGAATGGTTTAAAAAATTCTAACTGGGTCAGGAGTTGAAGTATTCGAAGTTTTAATAGTAAAGCTCTTCATTGTTTTCAATGCTTTCACGGAATAATTATCCTTGAAAACAATGACGGAGTTAATCCACCAAACTCAGTCGGCTGAACTCTTGACCTGATTGAGGTAATATGGAAAAATCCTTACAAAATTAGCAGGAAAGATCAAAGTTCGAAGCTGATATATAATTTTTTAGGTGAATAAATCTTCCAACGATTAAGCCTTCCATGAAAACTGTTCTTTCAGAATAATTCAACCAAAGCTGCAATTTTACAGCAAATAGTATGGCAAAAACTGGTGCTATTGGCCTGATAAATAAAGATTGAACAAATATTTGCCAAGGAGGCTTCTCCTTACGTTGCCATTCATGTGATATAAAGCGAAACCAAATTATTTTGGGGCAAAAAATCAGCTCATTTGAATCCATAGTTACTTAAAAAATCGATTAAATACAACAGGGATATGACATGAACCCTCGTAAATACAACTCGTAATAATAAAGAACATAAATAAAGCTCGGCTCGGGCTGCAAAGATATTTGGCTGAGCCCAAAAAATAAGGCACTGCTCCAGCATGTGCGGAAAGAACGATTATCTCATTTGATTCCAGATCAATGCAAATAATAAGTAAACACATTTGTTTTGGAAAATTATTCTCGTAAATTTTCAAAACAAAAGTAAACAAGGAGGCATTTGCGGCAAGCGCGGTATGGAAAATTTTGACTTCTAAAGTGTATAAACTTGAATTTTGTTTTATTTTTTTATTTATTTTATTTTATTCTCAAAATGTAAAATGTAAACGTATACAAACAACCATGCCCTAGACCGTGGAAACCTACCCAGGCGGGACTCGAACCCCCGACCTCTTGTTTGGCAAGCGAGAACGTTACCCCGCCGCCACCGAGTAATAGTAGATGTATGGAATTCAGTTGAAATTTTTAGGCTGTTACTATTTAAATTCATAGGTTACGATACAAAAAAAGTTGTTTTCGATTGTTGAAAAATGTTTAATTAAAAACCTGTAAGACGGGTAATGGTCGTTGTTATCCATAAACTGTGTTTGTATGAAAGTAAAGATGTATCTCTATCTCTCTGTACCTGAATACTGTAGGTATTTGTTTGCAGAAACTAAATATATTAGTGTATAATTCATCAGCGTATTTATTTCCATTTAAGCCTCATTTATGTAATGGAGGCCTTTCTGCCCTCTACGTTGAATTCATATGTAACAACTTTCAAATGTCTTTGACTAAAAATTGCATTCGTGTTTTCGTCAGAAATAAGGCATTACAAATTGTAGGGCGTTTTTAATTATTTCCTAACATAAATTATACATAGCTTTAATGCGCTGTGATAGCGTCGTGATGCAGTATTTTTCCATTCTCAGAAGGAGAGGTTATAGCTAATAAGAGCTCAAAAATGGAAGCCTTATTTTTAAATCGCAAACATTTTAGTCTTTTGGACGGCACATTGAATTCAAAGGCTAATACTGCAGGCTATAAGGAAACCTAAGATTATAAGTAGCACTAGTATTTATGTAAGAGAAGGCATGTACCATAGTATACTTATAAATTCACTTCACTTGTTTAGTGAAGAGCAAATGGAAAATTTACACATATATTTAAAACTTTGGACTTCATAGGATTGAATATTGAGTTTTTTTTCGCTCTAGCAACAGAAGATTTCAGAAGAAGAAGTTGATGTAGGTAGATAAGATTGTATCCATATTATTTTCATTCATCTTAGATGAAGATGATTTATGGTTGAATAGAATACACAATTCTAGTTGCTTGAACTTAGCACCGATAGCGATAATCAAATGGATTAACTTTTATCATTGAAAATTATCGACCGAGTGAGCAATGAGAAAGTCCTAAGAAGAGTAGGAGAGGGGATAAGTCTCATAAAAACCCTGATAAGAAGACTGAACTTCCTTATAGGCCATATTTTGAGACATGATGAAAAACGTCGAGAGACAAGCAGATGGCAAAAACGGAATAGGAGAACCTTGAAGAAGATACATGAAACAAGATAGAAGTATGTGAAAGAGAAGAAACACATAAGTGCGAAAAGATTAACTGATGGGAGAACTAAGAGGAGAGCTACGCCAAACCAATCTTATTGACCAGTGATGATGATGGCTGAAAATAAACAAATGAAATTAATTTTGATACCCAGATTTATTGTGAAGACATGACGTTGCCATATGCTGAAAAACTTTAGGCATAAGAAGAAAGTCAAGCAACTTAACACGAAGATCACATAAATAAAGTCACAACGACTCATGCGATTAAAGAATTTATGAATGTACTGGGTGATGAATTTTGATAATCCAAGATGATGGTTTATTATAAATATTTTGACTTTAATTAGTTAGTTTTTGGACCTATTTGATGATTTTGGTTCGGTAGGTAATGACTTTCTTCAAACAAAGTCGTTGCTGAACGAATGATTTGTATTCAGGGCCAGGGTTAAGGCTTTTCCCTTGACCACCTGGGATTCAAAAACTTTCTAAGAGACTACCAATTACACCACAACTACCAGTGAGGCCAAATTATTTATTAGCTCAATTTTTTACTTTTATTTATATTGCTGAGTAATTTTATTAAATAGCATGGGATGGATATGAAGGTAGTCAATGGAAGCATATTTTGCAGGAACGACGATGACTCAGCAGCCGCAATGCAGCCTTAATTTTAAGATGGAAAAAATATACTACAGGATAGAAACAAAATATCGGAAACTACCATAAAATTCTTAGCCCATTTTATACAATTCTGCAGTATTTTCGTTTCATCAGTCTAGGTTTCATAAATTTTGTACCACAATCGAGATGTTGTTATAACGAAGTTTTTTCAGCGATATGGTAAGTCACACTTCAAAAAACAGGCTTACCTTCATTTAGAGTATTCACTTAGGCCCTTGATCGTAATCCATCAAAAATTTTGGCAGGAGGAAAGGAAAGATGATCGTGAGGAAAAAAGGAAACTTTCTCACTACGACACTAGCATGTGAGGGTAAAGTGTGAAAATACGAAATTTTCCTCCAGGTGTTCATGAAGTGATGACGTGATTAGAGACATAGCTCATTTACTTGCTCTAATATTATCTTTCATTGAGGAATTGTATTACCAACAATGGTCTAAATACCAACAAAGCAGACGCGGCCCATGCACAAGACTTGGGAGCAGTGGAGAAGTGGTGAGTTCGTAACGTCATCAACTAATCTGCGAAAGGTATAAGGTCATCAACTTTCCACCGTGAATAGTTCCAGAAGCAAGCGACGGATCGTAAAATGGAAGAATACTAGTATCCCTATTTTTAAACTCTATCAAAAACGTAATAAAAAATGAAAGACGAGTCTATTATCACCAGAATGTTAAAACCATTAAAATTTATTGGTTTTGTAAATGGTGATAATATTTTGCTTGGAAAATAAAATTATTTTTCATGGGTACCTTAGATAATTAAGACAGGCAGCCATTGACTGCACCAGCGTGATTTGTTTGCTAAAAGCCTAATATCATTCGGAAAACAGGTGAACATTTTTGGATGCAAGTTTTTGTGTCAGATACTAGATATCGCAAACGTCCCTAGTAAAACCTCATTTAAATTGTTCCCAGCAAGGAACTTTTACAGGGAATATAATGAGGTTTATAATGATGTTTATGCATCACATGAGTTATTTAAAGGCAGGAATCACTTCAATAACTTATATAATAACATATAAAAAGTGGCACTGAAACTAGTAAATGGAATTATATACAAGATGGCCACGAAGATAAAAATTTTCATCAGGTTTGGAAGAGAAAGATTTAAGAAGATAAATGCAACTGTGAAGTATTAACATGAATCGTCTGTTTTGCTTTCCTTATCGTTCATAAATTCAGGTAGGTAAAGGTGAAGGATGAAGAGGAAAAGATGCTCCACAATCGCTGGCCGTACTAGTTTGCACCGCGTTCACGTGTGCCATTTCCTAAATTTGAGTGCCATGTCCTCAATGAGTGCCATGTCCTCAAGATTTTCCATCATGGTAGAATTTGGATACACGAAAATGATGTTTGGTTATTCTCTCGAATTCACCTCTGCCGCAAAGTTTCTACGAACCTTGCTTTGTCCTCGCCCCACAGATGTCGAAGGGTTGGAGACAATTGTTGGCGTGGGGATGCTAAATGGCCGCCAGCGGCGGGGAGGGGTTCTTGAGCGATTGAATCCCGTGCTAAACGGATTATCGCACCAACCTCGTTTGGAATAGTCGACCTCGCAGGCTTTCGTCCGGTGTCAGTGGTCCCAACCAGCGCCCTACAAAACCGTCCCCCAGCAATTAAACCCAATGCCTCAACGACGCGACGCCGCAAGCACGGTGCGACCAAGTACGTCTAACGGTTATCGAACAGCTTTTCTTCTTCATCCTTCACGTTGTTGTTATCACCTTATGCTCTTTCCATTAGGAACTATCGATACAATCTGAACTTGTTACTTGTTACCAAAGGCATAAAAATGCTTCGACTTCAATTCACATCGGCTATTATGGGATATTTCTCATTTCGTCCTACAACTTAAAAGAGTATCTTTTATCTACTCTTCTATTTACTCTTATATCTAGAGGAATTGCTCTCCGATCGCAAGTTTGAGCATTTTTCATGCCATGCTTGAAGCAGTTTAAGAAGTTCTTGCGTAGTAATTTACCTTTCTGACTGTTTAGCTACTACCCGGAGTGTCATAAAAATTTGTTCGAAGCCAGCATGAAAAAGTATATTTTAAGATTCAATTTTTCAATGCTAAACGGAGTTTTCTTCGGGTGCGTATGTCTTGCTCTGTTGTATTACGAAATATATTCAGTTTATAATAAAATTACATAACAAATATAGACTTGCATAGCGGAGCTCTAAATTTAATCTTTTAATTCTCTCAGCAATAGTTTTGGAATTTTTAAAGATTGGTTTCATTGCTGGCCTCCTGCTCCTCCTCCTGGTAGCCTCCTGCTGGTCGTATTAATTTCCCACTCAAGGATTGCTTATATAACTCCTATTTACAGCAAAAAGTACATATTTATTTGTCTGTTTCGTGCATAGTGTTGGAATAAAAGGGAAAAATATTCTTCAAAATATCGATGGTATTTATGTGATAATAAGTTAGTTTGATCTCGCACCAAACACTCAATTTCATACTACGACTAGCCCCAAATATTTTTTTATGAATTCCAATCCTTAATTGGATGCACTGTGGAAGACCCTTAGAGCGTTGTACATGTACGCCATCCTTCAGATGGTACGTTATGCAGCGCATAGGCTGCCTAGATACCTATTCTTATGAATCCATTGACGACAACGGGTGTCTCTGCCATTTTTTATGAAGCACAATTGTTAAAATAAACAGAGGGCAGGATTGGGAGTACTCAATTTATTGGTAAAATTAATTAAGATTTTATTAAAAAGATACGCTGAAAGGAGCTATAAAGACTGGTTCTGCAAACGTATAAAAGCATTAAGCGTAATTTAACATCAAATTGAATGATATTAGAGAAAAATCTAGAACTGTAGGAAAAGATATGAATCTCTTCTCAGGAGATGGGTAGCAACAGCACATAATGAGATTTAAATTATTTGTCACACCTTCTACGTTCTATTTTGGTTCACATGGGTTTCCTGCTCGTATATAAGCCTCCATAACCTAAGGGAAAAAATGAAGAATTTTTACCTAATAGTATATTCTTTAATTAATCAGTATGTGAAAATGAAATTCTCAGTAAAAAAGGTAACTATGATTACGATATTCATACAATTTACAGTGAATATGTATTTTTTTCAAAATCTTAAAAAAAAATCAAATTTTAGAAAATTCCCTCTTTTTGCAAGTAACAACAAGGAATATCCATAAGGGTGTGTAAAATAAATGGAAAAAACGTACCAGTATAAATATTGCCATACTCTTATGGTTTCCCATTACATACATCCCATGAGAGTAATTCCAATTTCCTTACGTCAGGGGTAAACCGCACAGTGGAAACGAAAAGGACACACGACCCTGGGAATTTTAACGCCCACCCACGGGGCCCCCGCTGCGTCAATACATCAGCAACGCCTCTCGCGTCCGTTGAGTATGCCCAAGAAGTATAAATACCGACTACCTGTAACCATGCCAATACCCGGAGAGAGAAATCGACTACGGTCCCATTCCATTTGCGTAATTCGCTTCCTTCGCTCCCGTCCCCGGCGCCAAAGGAATGCATAAAATGGAGAGGAAATAAGAGAGGAGGAAAAAAATAAAGGGAAAGGAGTGGGAAAATGGGAAGTACGGGACGGGTGGGGTAGGGGAGGAGGGAGATGAGGGGTGGGGGAATCGTGGGAGTCGAAGCGAGGAGTGGGATGGGAAGTCGGAGTGAAGGGACGGAGCTCGTGCCACCTGCTCGATATTTCAGCAATTCTGCCACGTCGCACGGGACACGTAGGCGAAAGGAGGAACCGTATAGGGGAGGGGCGGGGAGGATAGGAGTGGGTTACCCTGCCTTTCTACCGGCTGGAGGGTTTGGGGGGAAGAGAGGAGGGTGGATAGGAGTCGCGGTGGAAGGACGGTGGAGTAATATGCCCGGCGACTCACAGCGAATACAAATTGGGGCAGTTTCTTCGGAGAAAAGGGGTTGGAGGGGTATCGTGTCTTTTAATGGAGTGAACGACTCCCTTGCAGGCCGTTCATCTTACTACACCCCTCACTAACCTACGCCTAAAACCCACCCTCTCCACAAAAAAATATACCCTTACCCCCTACTCACCGCCTTTTTCTGCAATTCTCTCCGTTATTATTTTTCCGCCCTGTTTTGTTTTACTCATTCCTTCATTTATATCCCGACCATTCCTCTTTTTTTTCCTGCGCATTCATATCGCTCCGTTATTTCTAGGAAAATAAAATCTCACGGAGAAAAGATACACGACTGTGCCTGTCGTATGAGGAGCTCTTCTGCAGCGACGACCCGCGGAACGAGATAGAGCTAAATGAAACTGTTTCACGAGGAGCCTCTTCATTCGGTGAGCAAACGTGATTCTCCGTTCCACGATGTACTGCACGAGATACGAAGATTTAAAGCAGTAATTTGCCTAGGGGACACATTCGGAGGTGTTTGAAATGAATATTAGTTACATTTGTAATAAATGGGTGGACCTTACTTGCTCAACTGGGGATATCGAAATACTTTCTTTCACCCCATCGGTTTTCGGCTATATGTATTTATATGAATTGACAGTCATTGAAAACCTCGTATTGCAATAATTCGTCTGCTTAAAAATTTTCTCTTGGAATGTAGCCAGGATTTCCTGTTTCACTGGGTCAATATCACAAAAGTCAAATATTACGTATCCAGTAAAAGGTAAAGCTGAAGTCTAAGAGTAAAGAAATAGGGGCACTGAATTACGCAAAATATAATAATAAGATAACGAAATATATTAATTAAATAGATTAAATATTGGAAATATTTTTGATAAAATATCCAACTGTAGTATGAATGAATATAATACGAATAAAACGAAATAAATATTTTCATATGCAAACACCTTCTATCAAAAAAAAAACACATTTATCGTACACGCAGTGTAACTTTTACATTTTTTGTCCTATTAGCTCTATAACTAATTTTAAAAGTACGCCGGAACTACATTTAATACGATCTAGAATTTTAAAAATATTGCCTTAAATACATTCCCGCAATATGCGATTGCATTACATTTGAGTAGTTATAATTTCCCCCTGGGAAATTAACTATAGGTAAGCGAATGAAATACGATCCCTTTTCTTCATTTTTTCTATATTGGACGTATTCTCGTCATTTACTCAATCCTGAAAGGTAAAACGATAACAATGCTGAGGGCACTAATTAGATCTGGAAGAAGAACTGACAAGTTGGGATTTTCGAAAATGGGGTAAATCTACATCGGATACAGAGTCGCTATGGAGACGGGAAGCACACATAACCTCCACGGGAGTTTTGGAAAGGATAAATTTTTCATTGTCATCCCATGATATTAATTATTCACCAGAATTCCCTTCACCGTCCACCCTCTCCACCCCACAGTTCGATTGCCCCCGTGGTGCAGCGTGGAGCATAGTTTCCCGCGAGCCAATTATCTTCTTGACAACCCTCTGCTTCCCTTCCAACCCCACCACCGCCTTTCCCCCCTCCTACTCCTGGGCAACTAATTTGCCTCCTTTCCCAAACACCACCCCCACCAACCTAGCCTTCCCTCAAAACCTTCGCTCACCCCATCTGCCAACTTTCAGCCCTTCATCCCTACCTCCTCGTTATGTTTATCTCCGCTCCCATCCCGTTATTCAACCCCCTTCCTTTCTTCAACCGGTTCCTAACTCTGGACTCATTCCTAGCTAATACCGTAGCACATTAATCTTTTTCTAGCCGATAACAACGCAATGCTTAAAAAAAGTCATTTATACATGTAACGCATAATTTTTAAGGTCTGATTTAATGGTTTTCTTGAACATAACTGATTACGATTACCTTGAGATCTCAAAATAAATTTCTATATTTAAATGATTGAATTTCCAGTATTCAATAATTTTCATCTGTTTTTTACCGATTTTTGTAAAAACGATATTTTATTGTTGATGTCTTAAAGCTTAAGTGGTCACATGCATAAAAATAGGAAGGAATATTTGGGAGATAAGGTGTCTTTGACAAATGAAAGAATGTTTCTCAATATCAACAGGGTGGCATATTCACACAGCAATCATTCATAATTACCTTGATCTTATGTGATAACTAAAGCAATTCCTACATTTCAACAGTGTAATATTTTCTATTTAAAAATGTAGTAAATAGGAGTTGTTGATTAAATATTCTGGGTCATTTTTTTACTGTATTAATGCAGAGATAATATAAAAAAAGACATGAAGGCAAGAATATTTCAAAATAAAAGGAATTTTAAACCGATATTAGAGTATTTCTCACGAAAGAAAAGAGTAGCAAAATTACATGCCAATCATACTTTTTGTTAGGCTTTGAGTTGGTTTTTAATTATGGACGAAATACCAGCAAGAAGAAATACCATTTCTCCCTGAATCAAAACTTGCATAAATATCCATGATTCCAAATTAAATTGGAGCATTTCCTCCCGACATAATAAATGAATATATATTTCTCGAAAAATTCTCTAACAAGTTAGGCATCGCAGTCATATCACTATTTTAGTAAATGAATTTCATTTAAGATATTTTTATACGTATGTACATTCATAAGGTATTTTTATACGTAAATCCTAAAGTAGGAAATGCTTTATTCAGTTCAGGTAAAATTAATTCTCTGACAAATCATTTAGTATTTCAAATTAAAAGACTTGATTCATAGCTAACATTTTTTTATTGGCAGTAAAAACTATATGACTGAAAATAGGCAAATTGGCGCTATTATCCGTTAAATAGCGGCAGTAGCGTTCGAGTCACTTTCTTTGGGGAATTTCTACGGCCTTATTCATATAGGTATATTTATAATTTCGAGCATTGATCCACTCAGGATTTTATAAATCTAATTCTTATATCATTCCAAACATTTTTTCATAATCTCAATCCTAACGTTAATTCCACCTATTCTTCAACATTTCCTTTTCACTCTTTAACGGCCTTTCCTTCCATTAAACTGCCTTTATTCTCTCCAATCCCCTTCCCTTACTGACGCATTCGAACTGCAAGTTAGATCGTTAATTCATTAGTTTGGCTACCCGCCCACGCCCTCGAGAGGGAAAAACCATCTCTTGATGGCGGGCACGTCCGTTATGATAAAAATCGCTAGATTAAAGTAAATTTTCGTTGCAGGGCGTTTTCGGCTTTAATTTAGGGTCCTGCTTGATTACTGCTCGAGCTTAATTGATTTGATTCGTATCCGAAAAATTATGCGGGGAAGGGAAACTTGTGTATGGCTTTGAATAAAGATTTCTTATAAGGGACTGGGAACTTTATTTCTCCCGATAAAGGAAATTGATTACTCAACTTGAGGAACTCAGAGAATCATTAAATGAGGGGATTTACTCTAAATCTTAGTGCTACAGTAGAGTTGATTATGGGATAGAATTACATGTTAAAGATAAATATCATAATATTAAGCTTGTACATAGACGATGAATACATAATATTTCCCTTTAGATAAAAACAAAATTAACAATAATAATTTTCAATATGTGATTTATTTAGCTGCTTATTCTTATAGGGATTAATAAAAAACTAATAATTGTTCAGCAAACCAAAACGCTGATCGACACGAAAATTTGGTGTCCCTAGAGATAACTTTCAAATTTATGTCAGAAGTCTATCACTTCTGTGAGAGGTACAGATATTTGTGTCTACCACTACCAGAAATTAAAAAAACATCCTGATGCATATGTAACAAGTTGCAGAGGAGTATTTTTTAGCTCTACATATTGTAAGAAGTAACAGGAACCTTCCCTAATCCTCAAGAAAGTACTTGGTATCGTTCAAAGAGTAAACATTTTTCTTGGGTTTTCTTTCTACCATGTCTATGATTTAGCAATTTTATACTTCATGATAATTTCAATCATTTTCGATAAAATACACCTTATCGCTGTGTAAATCTAAAGATAAATATCACCTTAAAAATTGTTTTTAAAATTGATAAAATATGTTGATAATTTACCACAGGTAGTTCGAAACGTGCATCATTCTAAATAATAGACTTTAAACAGTGATTGGTTTAAATAACATACATGTTGTGGCTATTATTCACATTCAATAGCATGATTTAATTTAGAATCAATTTATTTCAATAGAATAAAATGTAAAAGAAGATTGACCATGCTTTCTACCACTAAGATCTTTTAATATTTACGGTGCAATAAACTATTCTCCTCATTGAATGCTTATACACATGTAATCCATGGCGGTATATCACCATATGGCGCCATGTCGTTGGGAAACATCCAAGGTATGTGGACGGAAATGAACGCTGTATTTTTTCAAGCAGCAGCGAGGAGGAAAAATTAGATCCCTCTGCAAGCGTATCTGCTTCCGAGGAACTAGAGTCCTCCAGAACAGTATGAGAACGTTGCCAGCGTATTTGCTGGGAGGAATTGAAACCCAGACGATGATTGCAAGATAAGTTGAAAGCAAAGCATGAACAGAGCAGCTTTGAAGAGATGCAATGATTACTTCATTCAAAACCAGACATGAGGCAAATAAGCATTCTCTAATGAATGCAAACGTGCCTCCACGGCAAGAAACATTTCCTGTAGGGCTTTCCAACCATCTCTGGAAAACTATTTCGACCGAGGATTTGTACGGAACATCTCAAGATTCTTTTGTGCCGACGTATCAAAATGTTGTTTTGCGCTACCTCTGTATATTCAGCTAATTGGAAAAACTCAAGAATTTATAGTCATTCATTATACGTTCTATGATATTGAGCAGAGAGTTTGAAATCTTATTAATAGTTGTAATAAAAGAAAGCCTAGAGCAAGTGATTACGAAATTTTTTTATTCTTAAGGTATATTTTACAAAAAAATACTATCAAAATGGTTCCAATTCAACTGAAACGACTTCAAATAGCTAGTTAATGAGATACCGTAGTAAAACATTTATCCGAAACCATATTACTTAAAACAGCGTAAAAATAACATTTTGATTAATTAATAGTATAATCGTTTTTAGTCAATAGTGCTTCCTCAATAGTCTATTATTCTGGTCAGTAATCCTAGCATGCAGAGTTACTATTGATTTTAAATTAACAGCGAAGACGACACACTACCTAGGTATCACCTTTGCTTCCAATGCAATTATGGATAGTAGAAAACAAAAGAAAAACTGGGTAAGTAAACTAAGCCGTAGCAATTAACGGCAGTTACATACCAAAAAATAAGAGTCAATAATAATAGTTTGGAAAAATTTACATTCAGAGGGTAGGTTCCACATAAGGCACATGAAAAATAGCATTTCTAGTAACAGGTCTGTCATTTCATTAATATTGCAGTTAATTATAGATTTTCCATGACTATGGGATGTAAAAATTACCATTTACTTTAGTAAATGACAAAGAATCATGACTCATAGTTAGTCAATTTCCCAAGTCGCCATTATGTACACGTCCGCACGGCAGCACGAGTCAGAGAGGCTCTGGGAAAAGTCCAAGGGCTCATTTTGTGGCGAGTGTAACAAAATATAGCAACCATTTTTCTTCATTCGTCCCCTTACACCCAACTAGAGTCTGTCTAGCAGTTATCGTATTGATTTTAGCTATTATAAAGTGAAATACCTTTCCCAATGCTCATTTTTATGTAAGTATTTCAAATAATTGGTCGCACTAAAAACTGCTTAGCGATTACTCTAAATTCCAAATATGTGGCTAAATCTCTGAATAGAACATGAACACCCTAAATTAGGAACGGAAGTGGCATTTGAACTCTAATCATCCCAGACTTGACCAAACCCTAACGAGGCGTATACAAAGCACAGTGGCAAACGAGGGAGAAGGAAATAGGACATAATAACCATTTTCATACACAATTCACCTAGACTGGAAGAATACCCAACCCTAAGGGCCGGCAAGCAATATGGGCGATGCCACCATGGACGGAAGTGAAATGAATTTTCACGCTCTCGGTCGCAAACGACAGGAAAGGCCTCGTAAGTGGCGCGGTTGCGGGCGAGGCGGGAAATAAAAAGGACGCTAACGAGTGATTGCTCCCAGAGAATGAACGGGAAAATTGAGGATCGCTTTTGCGCCATGAATTGCCGACAGAGTGAAGACTGAAAGCTTTTGGTGAATGGAATGCGCTCCTCGGTGCGTGTTCATGAATTCCCCTCGGCGAAATCCACGAAGCGTACTTCCGGAAGACACCCATTAATGAATGCATTAGATTTGGCTCACGGGAATTAAATGAACTTAAGCGCACTTTGCAGTACGTGAAATAATACAAAAAATACTTAAAACGTAAAATAAATTCGGGCGAAGACGGAGAAAAAAGTTGCTGTTCACGACATTTAAGGTCTCTGTATGAAAGAGTTCAGTTATAATACTTTAGAACATAAAAGTCAGGAATATATGTAGAAATTCTTTACCAAGGCATTATAATTGCTCCCCTGAGAATCCCACAAACCCTACTTTCTTACCAATTAAGAGGCAAGAATGTAAGAATAATTAAAACTACAATTAAATTAATTTAATGATATTTGGGTAGAATCATTTCTCATCTGAGCAAAAGAATGCCCATCGTTTCAACCAAAATCATAATTTATTACGTCTCTTTTGGCCGTTTTAGGCCTCCCTAACTTTTTTCCGTAATCATTTATCACTTCACTATAAAGTTACAGGACTACCTTTACAAGGTACATCATTCCCTATTATTCTTTAACCGTGGTTATAACGGATTCTGTCATCATTCTTACCTCTAAAATTTTCAACATATTATAACATATTTATTATAGGATAGCTGCAGAGAAAGGATCACAGAAACATAGAACCATATAATAATGTATATTAAACGTCGCAGTCACTTGAAATCGCACATAAATATGTAGTAATGACAAACCTGCTGATATTACGGACTACAAAAATTTTGGATTCAAAAGTGTTATTAGCAGTGTTAAACGCCAGTTTATTTTTATAACATACCTAACTGTAAATTTTGTATTTAGCGGAGCAAAAAGAAAGACGTTTAAAAACAAATGGAATGAGTGACAATATAGGATACTCCTCCATCAGTGCTACTTTAAGTAGGTATGTGCTATTTATTGTTAGTATTATGTTGTATTTAACAGATGACTACGTTGGGAAGTCTTCCAAGTGATGACCAAATGATACCTCCTTAGAAGGAGCCAAGTAAAGATATATGTGATAATAGGTCTACTCTAGAATAAATATTTATCAAAAGTGTAAAAATACTTGCATGTTAACAACTTCAGATGTTTAAGTTGCCATTTATTTGAAATATAAAATTAAGAAAAATTTATTTGGGTCGTTCTCTCTCAAGAGTAGTAACAAACGCTGAAGACTTCCACATTTACCGTTTCAAATTCCATAGTAAATCATTTAAACCACATTATATACCATTGCCAATGGTATAGCACAGCACCATTAAGAATCGATTCATGGGTTTTCAAGCAATTAATCTAGCGACGTAGCTTAATGATTTTCATGCAAACTGATATAGATTATCCGTCATCTTGACTTGATAGAGGGATGCTTTTTTTGTTGGAACAATGGTCGAAAATAAAATAATATCCTTGGCAGGAGAAGAAAACATTGCAAGATGAAACCGGCGTCAAACAATATCATGTATCCCATCGCTGTTTATTTTAACAAATTTAATTTGAAACCATGAGTAATCTCTCAAGGAATTTTGACTAGCTGAAGCACTTAAAGGGAAAAAATAGCTAATGAACGATTCAAAAATTGTGAAATATATCTCTTTTCGACTAGCTATGACACAGATTTGGAATGAAATAAAGTAATTCACAGTGTAAAATGGGAAAATCACAAGGGCTTCATTTTAAGAGACGTGTCGTAATGTACCTCTCCCCGCATGACCCGATTCAACCTCTTACAGGCGAAGAGGCCCAGGGACTCATCGGAAACCGACGGAAAGATCCGTATGGAGAAGGGTGAAATAAAAAAATTCAATGCTTGAAAGCAGGCCCGAGTTTCAGTTTTGCAATAGCACAAGATATTATAAAGGGATGAAAAAAGTAGCATTTTCCTGCGGTCGGGGAAAAGTGGCTGGTTTTTCATTTTTGAGCCCACCAAAGAGAGCCGAAAGGCACTTGGGGAAAGCGTATACCACGTATTTCCACCCCCAACTGCCGCACCGCACCCCTCTGCTCCTTCTAGTCCTTTTCCTAATAAAGGAGCGGTTCGCAGGAGACTGGGAGAGAGCGCTCGGGGGAATGTGGGAAGGAGGGAGGCGTCTCGCAGGGGTTCATTAGAACCTTTGGTCAACATCATATCGGCGTCATGCAACCCTCAGGATTACCACGGCTGGTCGCTTTATTCTTTCTCGCACCACCTATCCTCCTTCGCCATCTCCTCCTTGCCTCTCGCCATCATTCCTTTCTTTAAGTCTTCCATCCTCTTCCTGATTCCTTTCTGTCGGATCGTTTCGCGATTAGTTCGTTCATAATCCTACAAATTTAACCAATTACTCCAAAAATATTCGTCCCCTTCTTCTCGCCTTATTCCTTCTTTCACACCTTCACATTTTCTCGATCTTTTCTTTACATGTAAGGCATTGATTAAGATTATGTAATTCTTACTTCCTCCTCCAATGTCTTCCTTTGTTGGCCCTTTTTAAACTGGCATTTCTCTTCAATATCATCTCACACCCAACTTTTATCACTCTGCATTACCATCTTTCCATCCTCGCGTTTTAATGAGTACCTGATTCAAAATTTAATTGATTAGTATAGCGACACAAAAACCGACCTTCACAGGTAACCAACCACATTAATGAAAGAAATGAAATTATTTTCAGATAAATGGTTGCTTATTATTAAATTTATCATTCATTCCAATTTTTACTGAAGACACTCCTTGCAAAGGTGGTCTAATTTTTGTTTCAACAGCCTTTAGGAGGAATACCTCTCTTCCGAAGACATTGTTTCATCTGCTCTGCTGTTTCTTGTAGTAAATTGAGCGATTAAGACTGTAATCAGCTCATGCAATGGGAACTCATGCCAAATTTATACACATGTATAACTTTTGCATGAGGTATACATGTAATTCACATGTATTATGCAATGTAATGTAATTAACATGTAATTATTACACGAATAACTTACATGTATAACTCATGCCAAGTTTTACACATGTATAACTTTGGCATGAGTTATACATGTAAGTTATTCGTGTAATAATTATCATTGCAATGAATTAGTGTAGTGAATTTTGATAAATACTCACCATTCTGCAATCAATGATTCTATGGCTTTCAGTGAACGCCATTATAAAGATTATTACAAAAGAACACTGTTGATAAAAAATAAATAAATAGGTTACATTACCAAGATTTTTCCTATTATCCTTTCTCCAGATCTACTTGACTCCTTTTTCGTGTTCTTCCCCTTGACCGTTTCTCCGCCATTGTCTTCCCCCCTTTCCATCACATGTTGTCTGAGTATACTCTCTCCTGATTCGAATTCAATTCTCGCCATGGGTCCGTTTCCGTTCTCTTATAATTTCCACTTTCGGCAGCTCCTTTCCCAATGATTACAATTACAGTCCGACAGAGATTTAATCTTTAATCTTGAAATTGCTTTGTTTTATTTCCAATTTCACGTGTTCCTCAAGATTATTGCCTTAAGGTTGCTTTGGAGCCTTTTCTCCGCCAATCAAATATGTTGTGTTTCATTCTATCTCACGTTTCGGTGAGGAAATAGTTAAGAAAACCTATCTCAGCAAACCCGTTACAGGGAAACCGGCATGATTCAGACGGAAGACTTCTACGGTAGTGTTTGAAACGTTCAGCGCACCCCAAAATTTTAGTGAAGGTACTTAGCACTTTCCATACACTAGAAGACAAGGAGCATAAAGCTCCTTTTTTAAATTCAAATTTACCCGAATGAGAATATTATATATATGGTGTAAATCAAGTATAGCTGATTTAAAACACATGGAACTACAATTCCTTGAGAATTATAAGGTGAAAATTTCCGGGGAAGACTCGATGATTATTTTGATATTTTGATGTACTCTTAATGTTATCAAAACTCGGCACCCCTAAAAATTCAAAAAAAGCATGGTTTGACCACGGTAATCAATTTATTACGCAATGCGCAATTGAATTATTATTCTGAATACAACACTCGGAGATCTCTTCCAGTGAATTTCCATGTAGGATACACTTAAAGAACACCGAGTATTACCAGAATAGTAATCATTCATTAAATAACCTCGCCCTTTCTCTGCTTTATCAGTCACGTATCTCCCACATTAGAATTTTTGGATTTTGGTCATCCCTAAAAGAAATATTTTTATTATAACTCACAGTCATTTTCTACAGTCTCTCCTCCGCTCCCTGTTTTTTTTTCTTAGCCGTCCTTTCTTAGCCTTCTCCATCCTCCTCTTTTTCCACTGAATTCCGAAACATCCACTCTTTTTTCCTATCGGACCTCTTTCTTTGAAGGGACTTCCTTTCCCTTAGTCTACCGTGCGCTTCCTATTTACCCTTTCGGTGGAGCGATTCCCGATGAAATCCCTTGAAGTCGTCTAACAATTTAACCTTTATTACCGGAAATGCTCTCTGTTCCTTCCTCCTTGTTTGCACATACTTCTGATTAAAGAACGGGCGGTATTTTCGAACCATTTCTATGTATCTAGTAGGAGGTTTTCCACCATCCCATGTCCTATTTCCAAAGATTTCCTTCTAAGCTTGTGCGTGGCTTTGACTTAAAGCACATTCAAATAATGATAACAATGTTAGTGCCATCAGTTCGAATTCTTGTCAAAATTAAAATTTGATTCACATTTTGAAGACCATCATTGAAAGGTTAAAACTGAGAGTAATTTTTCGCATTCACTATCATCACCGGCCAACAATCCTGACACAGCCATGATAAAAACACAAATGGTAATTATCACATTATTTAATTCACCACTCAACGACCGACCATGGTTTCAACACTTTCCGTCACTTTCAAGGAAAGGTGTCATTTCCAAGTGTTGAAACCATTGTCGGTCGTTAAGTGGTGAATTAAATAGTGTGGAAATTACCACTTGTGTTTTTATCTTGGATATATTAATATTCCAAAAGCTCAAGCCTGAAACGATTTCATACCTGACACACCCCTTAAATTAATGCTCTAATCAGTTAATCATTTTATGAACATGCATTTACCATTTTTTAAATTTTCATTTTTTTAAGTATGTTACATTGTTTTAACCGTTAATCTTTTCCCCTACGTTTCTTGATTATTAATGTCGTAAAGATGTAGCAATTAGCCATAATCGGGAGAAAAGTAAACTTACGACTGTGGATTGACTAATTACGTAATTTAATTAATGGAAATGTAATGCATGCTATCCATATACATTAAAATCATATTTTCATACCTTTTTTGTCTTATTGATAACCCATAGCCGCGAAAGATACGAGACTTCCAATTAGAACATAATTCTGTTAAAAATCAACTCAAGATCACCAACGACGTCAGTTTTCATTCAAATATCTAAAATAGTGCTGAATGTTGATGCAATAATTTATTACACACCTTTATTGCCATTTCCTATCCAAGGCACATTTCTTTGAAACCAAAGAAACATCGCGAACAGGGATATAAAATACGTAATTAAAATACATGATTATTAGTAGGCCTCGCTGTTGTCAAAATCTCTCACTACCATGTAATAATTAAATATGCAAATGTTTTTATAAGTCAACTCAAGAGTGACGAGTTTACATTGCGGAAATTCATCGTTCTAATAGAAAGACTTTTTTTTTAATACTCGTCACACTGACAGCAATTGAGACTTACGCTGAACCCAAATTAAAAAAATACAAAAGAAAGGTAAATCTCAAACTTGTGTCTACATATGTTTTAATGATAATGACTAATGACTTTTATAAAAAAAACTTACGGCCTCCATTTAAGTTCCATATTACCGTTCTTTTATCATGTTTTTGCAGTTCTTTCTAGTATTGATTCTCCCTTGGCAATCACTTATTCTTCCCATATTCACGCCTTAATCTGTGTATGGCTAGTATTAAAAAATAAAAGATTTTATCACAAACTCGGCAATTTAATTCTAAAACCTAATGAAATATCCAGTTTTCCTTTTGAAACAAAGAGAGCGTTCTTGAAAAGAAATGCCAAAGACCCCATAAAAACTTAGCAACATGCGAGATTGGGTCTACGTCTGAAAAGAATATTATGAACTGAAAAGTTTGCATTTTGTTTCAATGGATATAATTTAATTGTTTCGCTATATACGAACAGCTGATTTATTTGCATCACAAAGAAAATATAATTTAACTCTTTTAATCGCAAATTCCTGCTATCTTTATTTCTCAGAACCAAACCAAGCATTAAAAAACCGAAAATAAAATTTCTTTTGATCTCACGGTACATAGAATGATGACTGAAATTGACAGATAATATCCATACCCCCTCGTTTTGTCTCCAATTTTCTTCTCTACTAAGGAGAGCGGAATCACCAAAGCAACGGGATTGATGACAATTGCCCAACTAGTCTTTGCCACGATGCCACTATCATGAAAGAGAACTACTCAATTAATAGGCCAAAAACTTCAATCAAAGTCATCTCTTCATAGTCTCAAATAGACCGCCGCCGAAAAATGTTTTGCCTGATCAGTTTTGGTCGTTTTCTCTTCATCATTTCCCTTTGGTCCTGGAACAATCTTAGGCGGTCGGAAAAAAAGTATATCTCCATTATGAGTCCCGCCAGCAACACAGCTTGCATGGAGATGGCGTCAAAGGCGTTTTCGACGCCAGCGCGTGGAGACGAAAGGATGGAGAGCAGAAGGAAGGGTGCACAGGGTTACGACGGAAGGGGTGGGAATTCCCCCCAAGAGTTTCCTTATTCATATGGGATGGGAAATCTTTCATTTAGTCCTCTGTGAAGAAAGAGTGTCTGCTCTTGTCACTGGACCCGAAAAGTCTCGAATCACATTCTCCTTCCAAAGGCTTCCTCCTCTTTAACCCTCCATTTTAGTTTTTTTTCGTCGGCAAGGCCTGTAGCCTGAGAAATATGCGCATATTCTAAACATTTTAATCCTTTTTTCCGTGGTTTCGGAAACAAAATTTTCTCTGTCTCTGATTTTTAATTTAATATTTGTCTCGGAACCATTCATTTGATCTTTATCATGATTTTTCAAAAATTCATTCTCTTCCTTCTTCTTCGTACAATCCGTTCTCTTTTATTTTGATTACGTATTTCATTCATAGCCTTCGGCCCGATTCAATCACAAAAACCTCTCCAAAAGCATTAGTATGATTATGCGATTGTCATGCTTGTCTGCGTTCAATGAATAATTTCATGCAATAATTCAACCACCTTGAAACGCTTATACTCTCCAACGCTCGCCACAATTGCCTTGTTTTTTCTTTAACTTTAATTCCAACTTTCTTTCCCATCGTGATATCGTGTAGGAATACAAAAGATGTAAGAGCAACTGGGCATTCCTAAAAAATATTGATTAGTAGCCAGGCACAAAAGTCACTTCGAGAGTCTATCTATTGTAATCTAATTCGAAAATTACTATCTGTAGTAACAGTCAACAACGAAAAATGAAATAAAAAATTTTTTAAATGAATTCGGCGATAATAACAGCATTCACCAATCAAGAATTTAAAATAGCCAGCAATTATCGAACGATCATTTTTCACCCTCAATGTTTCACAAAGATGACTAGATAAAGCGCTGCAAATAATAACAATTATAATTTTTATGGGTGTACATCATCCACCATGTATTTAATTTTGTAATTAAAAAAATCTTTCTCGATAATACGAACAGATAAACATGAATTATTAGTAAGAATTAAAAATGTAGCTGTTCAAATACTTCTTTCTTTAATGTGTATACATTGATATCGTTGTTTAAAACCATTTTATACCAATTTTAACCAATGAAATCAATAATCAATTTTACGAAGTGTAAATTTAAAAAAATCATGTTTTCAGCTTTAAAAGGCATAAATGTGTTTTATAATATTCATAAGTGCATTAATAACTATTTAAGAAGATGCTACAACAGAAATTTCTTGGACTGATGGTTTTCTTTCATTACTTATCTATTCTTTTATCATTCATCTTTCTCATTTAACTCCTATCATATTTTATCACTATCTATGTACATATGTGCATTTTAGCTGCTACTCAAATGCATAATTGAATAAAATACTTAAAAAACAGTTCATAGATTACATATTGGGTCACCACCTCCACAAGAATATCTTCTCCTATGTTGGCTAAAATATCCCCAACGATTAAAACGTGCACAGCCATTGAATTTTATAGACATTCTAATAACTAATGGCAGTTAAATATTTATATTAAAAATATAAATACATTCAATTTGTGATTAGCAAAAGTGACATTTCGATTGGAACGAAAACATCGAAGGTTTATAAAGGAGTAAAGAACGGTAGACCCTCATTCAAGAAAAATATTCTTAGCTATGAACCCGTCAAAGTCAGAGGAATAAGTCACGCATCTTCCCTTAGTCCGAAATTTTGAAATGACATTATGAAAATTTCCGCGGTTACCATTAATTAAAGTTTATCAATATTTCTTTGATTTTATCATAAAAAACATCATAATCAAAAGTTGCATAGCTGTTGACTATTGTCGGTTTGCCGTAGATCATAAGGCAGGTAGGTAAATCATTGCATTTTCGATGGTTCTTTTCAAAATATTAGAATCTCGTCCCATAAAATATTCAGGCTAAATTATATGGATCAACAAAAGGACAAAGGAACCTATTAAAATGCCTACATTAGTCTTACAAGGCGAGAAAAAATAATGCACACACTATACCATATCACCTGAAAATTAAGAGACAATTTAAATTTACAACGGTCCCAAATCTAGATATATTTATTTCCCTGCCACCACAACCTCGACAGCCTGTCCCGTGGTGTAGGAGCTTCGATGCTCTCCAAGCTTCACACTTTAGAAAGAGTAATTTGACGCGGGAGCATTTAAGACTTCCAAGAGGAGAAATCCTTTAGCCGTGGATGGGGAGGGTCGGAGGGAAGCTGCGAAGATGAGGAAGGCATGGAGTGAGGGAGGAGGAGAGGGCGGGAGGGGAGAGGGTCGAAATTAAAACAGCCTCAATACGGATGATGACAGGATTGTAAGCGGAAATGAGACGAGGCGCCTGTTATAGGGTGTGGGTCGCCAAGGGAACGGAGCCATTAAGGATGGGGATAAAAAAGGAGGAAAAAAACCCTACCCAACTCCCTTAATCATCTCATTCGGAACGTTAACAATCACCCTCCTCGTTAACAATGGGAGGATCACACCTCTCTCTTCCTCTCTCTTTCTCCTCTCTTAAGTCCCCAGACCGCCGCCTGCCGACCGCGAGTTCGGGGGCGTGGGTGAGGCAGAGGGGGCGGAGAACAGGAGCTACGGCCGAGGGGACATCGGTCGCGCCGCGTTGAAACAAAAGGTGGGCCCGCAGATGAAAAAATGAACTCGAGAGAGAGAGAGAGGGCGGGTGGTCTGAATGATCAGAGAGGATGCAGAGTGGGACTGCTCCCACGCTTGGTTGCCGGGGGATTAGTGCGGTGGAGTGGGGCGGCTCCGGATTATCGCGACGAATAAAAAGAGGATGAAGAAGACACGGGCACGAGTCAACTTTCAAGAGGGAGGTGTGAATGAGATTCAACGCATCGCCGCCACTTCTTTGTCTTGCCGCTAAATTTTCCTTATGCTCAGTTCCCGCAGCTAACAGGCGATTCGCGGAAAAGAAAGAGAACGTTGGCTAATGCAAAGAATATGCTTGTGTAGTTCTTGATATTTACATTTTTCAGGATTTTTACGAATGCATGAGTGCAACGATTGCATTTTAGATAGAGTAAATGATTTTTTTCAAGTAAAAATGGAGAAGATGTGAGAGCTAATCTTCTTTTAAGAGAGAGAGAGATGAATTGAGTTTAACTTGTCTTCGAAATTTCTTTGTCGCGGCGCTAAATCCCTTATGTTCCATTTCCGCAGCAAATGAACGATTCGCAGAAGAGAGAAAGCACGTTGGGCAATGTAAAGAAAACATTGGATTATTTCTCGATGATATTTATATTTTCAAGAATATTTACCAATGTATGAGTTCAGCAATTTGCAAATTTAGATAGGGAAAAAATTTAAAAAAGAGAGCGAAGATACGGATGCAAGACAAGTTTGAAGAGGGAGATGTGAATGATGTTTCTCTTGTCGTTCAGACTTTTTTGCCGGGGCGCCTACTAGCCTTAGTGATCAGCTCTCATAGAAAAAGGATGAGCAGTGCATGAAGAAAGAAGTGCATAAGAAGATCAATGTGGCCCATTTAATAAAAAATCTTTTTTCTGTTTTCGGTCATATTCGTATTTTTGTAAAGATTTTTCCCAAATGCCAATGAAAAATGACTGCACTTTACACAATTTAAATTATTGTGTTTTATTTCACTAGAAAATATCAATTTGTGAGAACTCATACAGTTGGGTCCAGTTTATCGCGATGAATGAAATTAGGAGATGCCACATTGGATATGTACATGGCTCAATAAGACTGAGAAATAAACGAGGTTATGGATATAGTCGTAGCTTCTTTGTCGCTGCACGATGCCATTTCTTGGTCAGCTGTCGCAGCAAGCGTAGGAGTGACTCCAGTGGCACCTGAGAAAAAACTCTGTGTACCATATAACGAAAATATTGAGTTCGTTAAATTTTAAATGTTTATTCTTCGCAAAGCTTAAAAAATGTGCATGCAATATTAATACGCTTTGAATATGTTAAGTAATTGCGTATAAAAAAGAGAATCTCACGTGTAGAGGATTCATGTGATGCAATGGGGCAGAGAAAAATGAGAGAATACGAAGATTATGTAGAGAAGAATGGTGGGAATACGGGTACAAGTCAATCTTAAAAAGCGAGATTACAAAATTTAGCGTGTTGTCGAAATGTTTTTGTCACGGTGAGATACACCTTTCAAGCAGGATGGAGCAGCAAAGGGCCAAATCAAATCCCAAAGAGAGACGTCGCGGCACGCGAAACAAACATATCGGACACCTATTCTCATTTTTTGTGCTCCGTACTGTATTAGCAAATTAACAGTGCTTTTAGCAAGGTAAGCATATTAAGTTCGTTCGCCAAGCACACTCAAGGTCAAATACTACTTATCATGCTAATTCGAAAAATTTCTCGTCCTCGCTAAGTTTTCCTATGGCTGCAAAGAGTAAACATAACTTAACTCCCATCTGTGGCACGCAGGTTTTTATTGCGAATAAACAAACACAAATATTTTTGGCCATGTTTTCAAAAGGTTTATATACGTACCTTAAATGAATTTATCTGAAAACAAAATGCATGCGGGTGTTTTAAATGCTGATTTCTCCTGGGCTCATCTACTGCATTATTGACAATGATCATAATGGGTTAATTCAAAATAACCCGCAAGGGACAGTAAAAATAGCATCATGTGCGTATTTTTAAGGGTTTATTTAAAATGCAATTCGCATTATTTTAACTCCAATGTAAAAAAGACATTTAATATGTATTTCAAATGATTTTTATAGAGTTCATTTAAAATAACAGATTCGGTGGTGTCAGGGTAAGGTCCTCTCCCGCCAGACCGAAATCCGAGGGTTCGAGTCGCGGGTCTCGTCTGGGTAAGTTATCCCTTTCCAGGGCACGGATGTCCGACGGACTTCCACGGATGTGTCCGTGTTCTTTTAATTGGCAAGTGTTATGAAAACCCCAATTTAAAAGCCAAATAACGCTGTTTTTGGTGGTGTGGCATTAAATAAATTCTTCCATCTTGCTTTGGTTTTGCTGGGAATATGATTACATTTTGTTAATAGACTGATATTAAAATCACCTTGATTCAATAGTAATAGTTGAATTCTTTTATAACAATGTATTTTCCTAATTAATTACCTTTACACTAGAGCTGTGGAAAAAATGGGAAATCTCGTAAATAGGTTTTATCTTGGCAAAGAAACAAGTAGAATTATCCATCAAATCTTTTAAATAGAAGATAATTCCGATATCTAGCAAGGCTCTATTGGTAGCCAGTCGACTATTTGGTGATATTTCTGCTGAATCAATAGCCATGGAGCTAGTTTCTTGAACTCTATTCTCCTGGGATAGATGGTTCTACTTTGGTCCGAGCATAAATATCCTTCTATAAATGACCGCATTCACCTGGTAGGGTTCCACCAGGATCACTAATCATGAGGCATTGAGACAAAAAACTAATCAAGACCACTTCTCCCTCCATAATTCACCCTCTCGACCCTTGGAGGTGATTCGGCCTTTGCTCGACAGAGGGCACAAAGTCCTCCCTTCCCTCCCGCCACGCGCGCAGCCCTCGCTTCCCACCCCACCACACCCTTCACCCCTTTCCCTAAGCTCCACTCTCGTCTCAGCCATCTTCGGAATCAACCGACTCTCGTCCCCGCATGGAATCAACGGATTAGCGGGCTCTCCTGCCGCTGAGGGCTTAAAGAGGGACCCTGACTCCTCATCTTCCTCATGTTACCACCCAATCCTAATACCCACCAGGCCAACTCTACACTAACTCTTCCCACTCCTTGTCGCAAGCCTCGATTCAAGGCAAGCCAGGCTATGTTTGCGCTGCCTGCACACCGGCTATCTTTCGCAGATACAGCTTTTTCAGTAGGTAGGTGGTTTAGCTGTCTGGTGGCACGTTTTCTGAGCTGAAACTTTTAGGGATACACTCGGCCAAATATCAACGTCATTTATAAAAATTTTAAGGATCGATGTAGGCACTCAAATTATTCTAAGGGTAAGTATACCCTTCTGAAGGTACTGATAGGTTCACTGAAACAATGATGATAAGACAGAATCGTCAGCCACAAACTGACTGTATTGAGTGAATCGGTAAGCCTTGTTCGCAATATTTATTTGAAAGCAATTGCAAATATGAGGTAAGAAATAGATCCTCCAAATTGTAAAAAGCCACCCTAAAAATGATTTGAGTAAAGTAGCCGATAGTAAAAAAATATTAATTTTCCTTCTGGATGCAGCGTTTCTTGCACTCATAGTCTTGAAATTTTTTTATCATTGTCCAAAATTTAAAAGAATAAAAATTCGTACTTATCATACTCGTAGTCATGGTTAAATTAAAACACAGTACTATTCCACAACCTTAAGGTACTGTGTTTAAGGAATAGTACTATGTTTTTATTTAACCATGAATATCTCATCGTTCCACCAAGTAACGCCTAAATCTGTTGATTTTATACTCGTAGTCATTATGTGATAAATAATAGATGATGGTTAATGGATTATTTTAACTGTAAATATACTGGTGATACTTGATTCAAATCTGATAAAAACGTTTGCCAGAAATATTTGCTTAGCATTATCCCCACGGAAAGAACTTTCCTTGTGATTAAGATGGTTAAGATGATTTCGCTACTCGTAAGACAGACAGGATGGATTATATCATTGCTAAGAATTTCATCAAACTTGTTGTATTATACTCATGCACAAAAGGATTTAGTAACAAATTGGTTATTAATAATTAAATTTTGAACCAATAGTGAAATAATTCCTTCGCATAATGCAATATTATTGTCTTATTTTTTTAATAGAATTGACTGTATAAAGAGTACTTCGTGTTAAAGTCATAAAATCGAGGAAATTTAATTCTTGGTGCTAACGAACTCCTAATTCCAAGACTTAACTTGTACGAGCGAGCCTTATGGCACTGAAATCATTACATTGGAAGCTAGAAAGCAAAAATATTGCTGACACTGATCATGATCAGGGTGAAGAGGCCCGTTCCCTTTCATCGATCTCATTTTCTCGAATGTTTACTACGACCATGACAGTCTATTGGACATTTGAGTTGGTTTTTCCGTCACGAAACGAGACGCTTGTTAATGCGTGACATAATCACGGTGTAAATTCATAAGTCGTCCCCATCGAGAACCCGCGCTGCCAAACGTGGAGAGGCTGTGACGAAACCGATGGAGCGATATGGAACAGTCGGATCGCATTAGGCGCAATCCATCCGGCAGCCCTTCTCATTTTCATTATTCAAAGGCTCCTGCACTGCATCTGCACACTCTCTTCCATTAGAAGCCACACAGCCAGCCATCGACACTCGCCTGCTCTAAAGATAGCTGCTGTCCCACCAACGAAGCACAGCTAGCACATTACGCACGGCCACTTCATCACTCACCACCACTTCACTTCTCGCATGCCTCTCATAGGAAGAAAGAACTCAGTCAATCAAAGAAATACACTTCACACTGCCATAGGGACTAGGGAAGATGCGGTATGGCACGCAAAAACATTATATAGATCGGGTTCCCTAGACTGCCCCTCATTTCCCTGCGTTCATCAGACTGTCAAACTGACAGAAAGGTGATTGTTTGCAGTTATGACAGCAAAAGGATTTAGTCGTTAAAGGTCACCTTTAAATTTTGGAGAATTATCGATGGGTGAAGAGAAAAACGGAGTTCGCGCTTGATTTCACTCATTGAAAGGGTTCAGCTGTTCCGAAGTTTGACTTGCGTGACAGACAGAGGAAGACAACACCGTTGTATGGGCTTATGAGGAGAGGTTAACTTCAAATTATAATTCAAAACCAGGCAACGTCATCACGAGAACGACCCAGAATGAAATTTACTGCCAAATTTGTATTTGGTCTCAACAATTCAAATTCGAAGTATTGTTTTAGATATGGTAAAATTCAAAGGGGAAACACACTCTCCAACAATTTTCATGACCACTGAAGACGTATTCTGTTTATAGATTCTTTTGAACTTATATGCTAGTGACAATAAATTTTAAGTAGATGAAAGATTGAAGTGCAGCTTTTAAATTGAAATTCTGTCATTCAAATCCATTTTGACTCTTGAGTTTGTTGGCTAGCGGTTCACCAATGGGTGACATCCTATGAGTTATGGCTTCTCTTCGCCTTAAACCTTAATGAACCGCAGGAAAACTACAACTATTGCACTTCATACAACCGTAGGGCCTGGCAAAGAAGGAGTATGGTACGCAAAATCCTTATGAAGACCAGGTTCTCTACACTGCCCTCCACGACCGATTCCCTGCGTTTATAGAACTCCTGCGCCAGAAGATAGGTGATTGTTTGCATTTAAGATGGCGAAGGATTTTTTCGACAACGGTTACCTATGCTGGATATTTGTCGATGGAAAGGGAGGAAGAAGGTTTACGCTTGATATTTTGACAGTAAAAGGGTTCAGCGATTCAAAATTTTGATGAAGATTGAAAAATATTAGGTTAAAACGGGTCCACAACTAAGGTCATTATTGAAATTGCGTAAAGCTTTAAAAATGCTTATACGAATAAAATGTTGTGCACTAGAGAAAGTTGGAAAGGTACCACGCGATACAACAGAAAATAATGCACGGATACGGAAGATGCAAGTAAGTTTTCCACAGAGATCTTGGAACGCCAGACATTGGCAGCTAAATATGGGAAACTGCTAAATTAAGGGAATCTAGCCTTCAAAACGCCATGCCTCTCAATACAACCACTTGGGAAAATGTTTTTGTGTGCCTACGGTTCGTTATGGGTGGCTACGTTGTAATTTATACTTCTTATCGTTGCTGTCCTTGATGAGATTAAGGAGAAAAATCTTATCTATATTTACCTTAGCAATATTTCCACAAAAATTCCGTGTCCACGATGGCGACGTAGTCTACAAATTGGACCAGAAGTTCAAGGAAAGGTTCTCCAGTTCCAATTCCCGTGCAAATGACTATTTTCACCCTTGTAGTTCACAACTGTTTTATCGTCATTTATACGTCAATACATTCATGCTGAAATTAATGCTCATTGTTTAACAATAACACCGCCGAATACTCGCATTTTTCAGAATAGAGAGCTGAAATTTCCTTCACCGACCCAAATTCTTCTACGAAATGTACAGAAATATGGTAGATACTGATTTCTTCTCACAATACCATAGGCAATAAAACTTAAGGTGGATTTGAACTCACTTCTTACGTTCACTCAAACCGTTCATGCCAACAAGTACCTACGTTGAATGATTGTTTTTTTCTCTCAATTCCAACCCACTGCGTATTAATCCTTGCGCTCACTTGGATCTAAGTTGACGTCCCCTTGATCCAAACCTCACGCTGCCGGCTGATCGGAGGCCGTCGGTGGTTGACTTTAGGCTGGGCGTGAAGCGGACCGGAAGACGGGACCGCTGCTAGGGCCCTGCTAGGCTGAGATATAGGAGTGGGCTGGACGGGAGATCGCTCATCGTTATTCCGCGAGACACGATCTCACACGCTCCCCAGAATCATGTGAGGACACCAACTAGGGGAAGAGGGGGTAGATGGGGAACTAAGGAGAGGGGAGGGGGTAATGAGAGTGAGTGCTTTGGCGAGTGGGATAGGGCATACAGGCCACCTACGGATTTGTAGATGAGGTCACGGACCGGGGGATCCTGGACACCCCTTGTCACGAGCCTTACCTCCTCCACCTCCTCCTCACACCCCCTGGGGAAAGGGACGCAGATGGATCAGCCGATCTGGCGAAGGTGGTTGGGGGAAGGGGGGAACGGGGGTTTGCAGCCCACTCTGCTGGACACGGTCGCTCATTATTCACGTCCTTCCCCCTCGCCTCGCGTCCACCGGCGTCGGGTCACGATCCCCACCCTTCCCGCCAGGAGTCGCTCTCCTCCGCATATATTCAACCCAAAGGAGACGCGCAAGTTGGGCAAGGCCGCAAAGGCGATCGCCGGATATGGAGACGCATTTTGCAGTTTTCATCAGGCGACGGGGGTTCGGAATAATCAATTATTTCGGGCAGGGAGGGGAACAGTGACAGGGGAAGCTCAAAATCAATTAAATTCTAAGCATTCCAAGGGCCAGCTGTCTATCTATCTAGTGTAATTAAGCGCTGGAGCGTTAATAGGATTTCAATGATAAAACATTATCTTCCTGAACATCACCGTATGAAGCTTACAAATTAATTGGCCAGACGTTGACCTCGTATGTGTCTCAGAATGTATTTTGAGTAAAGAGGATCAAAATATCATTTTTTCATTGTTGATCAAAGGGATATAAGTGTACACTTAATTAATTTATGGAAAAATATACATTCAAATCATGATCAATCCTAAAAAGATAGCAGCATGGTATACATAATGGATGAAGGTTTACAATGAACTTCCTATTTTCGACTATTTATTTCCCAAACATCATATGAATTAATAGCCTGGATATTTCATGCGAGCCGCAATTCGTTTTGAATATTTTAGATTTTTTCCTTGTTGATAGGATTATGAAAAGCAATTGATATTTCATCTTTTTAAGTAATACACAATGAGATGAAAAATATAAAGATATTAAATTGTTAACATGTTAAAGAATTCAACTGAGGGAAAGAAAAAGATACGTTAAAAGAAGGCATTACAGATAAGTAAAGGAGAATTTTCATATTAAGAAGGATTCAAGACTAATGCTGAAATAAATGTTTTGCGTCTCATAAAAAATCAATAGAAAATGGATAATAAATGTTAATACTAATTGAATTTTGACAATCGCATTGCAATAATTACGGGTGATAACTGATAAACCTATGCCAAAACCGCAAACTGAACGCATTGAGCAGATATTAAATGATTTTTTACGATTCCAATTTTTTTCATCAACTGACCTCAATTTATAGTATCAACCATTTCAAATGCAATTGGAAATAACCGATTAATCAGATCGCGTTTAGTGAGTTCACTGCGAATGCATATCGTGCTTATTATCGTCGTCTTTCATTAACAATTTCCAAAAGACTCCGGGCACGGCCATGAACTTAATCGTATTGTTTAACGATGGGGATAAAATAAAATGCAGCAAAATGGATCTTTGATCCAAAATTTCACATAAATAAACAAGGTAGTGAAATGAAAGGATAAAATTTGAAAGCAGCTTTTGTAATGATAAAAATAAAAATTAAGAAAAATGAAAAAGATTTTTAAATGATCTCACTTTGACGAAATTCACGCGTGACTCAGGTATCTGGTAAAAGCGAAAAGGCCTTAGTCAAAACAAGTCGGCGTGTATAGATAGAAAGTGATATAAACCTTGCATACAATTTTAAGTAATACGCATTTCTCACTTGTGAGATTGTACCGGCGAAATACAATTTTCCCCTCAACTTTCACTTTTCCCTCCTGATGCAAAACTCTCGAAAGTAAGGCCTCGCCAGCCGCTTGATCATGCAGCCATACTAATTGCCAAGGCACTCAAGCCAAGCGGTCCCCGGGCAAAGTGTGCCGCATTCCCCCGAAAATAAAAACGAACATTCTTTCCCGTGAAATTATGAAAACTCCCGCGCGATCACAAGACCGGCCGTTCATTTGTCACCGCTGACCATTAATTTAAAAATGGAAGGGCCGCTCCCAATTAACCAGCTGGGTTATCGAGGAAAAAAAAGGCTGAAGGGAGTGGGACTGTATGGAAAGGAATGGATTCTTTTTTCGGAGCAGGAGCGGAGATAGAAGGAAGAATTGCGTTAGGGACGAAGGCCCGGGGATTTAGATCCAGGCGGATAGGGAGAGGGGCGCGGTGGTGTTATTAAGAGCCGGGGAAATGGAACGAATTATTGAAAATGCTCCATTTCCATTCCCTCAAGGGGATATGAGGGAAAAAACTGGTCTGAGGGCTAATTCAAAAGTGGCGTGCGCTATCCACGACATGGGTCAAACCCAAATCCTTCGGATGGGGGAAAAAATGCATAGGAAATATCTCTATGATCCGACACCCGCACTAACAAAAAAAAAGACCCGAACTGCCCAATTCCGTTTCCCCCTTGACCAAATTAATGCCGAACGCCTCTTTTTTTTACCACCATCTCCAAGCATCAGAAAAATCGGCCCCCTTTTAAAGAACAACCGTGCTCATTCTACTCCTACCGTCCTACCCCCTCATCAATCTTCTTTCTGCCCCTCTCATCTCCGCCCCCGCTCCGTCCCCAGACTGCCAAGGATCAGGGAGCCCCCATCGCCAGTGTCCACACACTTCACCAGCCTGACCACGGTTGCCAATCAGTTACAAAAATAAAATGCCTGAGTTTGTCTCGGTTTTCTCGAGTATATTTTCATTTTTCCTGGGTTAAAGCAAGGAAAACATTAAATCAATCTATTGGCTTTTAATAAAATGGACCAAAACTGCTTTAAGAATGTGCTAATACCATTTAGCACTATATATAGTAGGAATCAGTCGAGTTAGAAAAATTTCATAAAATTCTGGGTTATAAACCAAAAAATCCTTTCGTCATACCGTAGGTATTTCATTAAGTTTTCTTACAAGCCTTTTTCCTATTCACACTTTTCCCTTGATAATCCACTGAGAGAACACCTCACTTTTTAGGAAAGTAAAGAGCACAAGGACATGATGCTATAGAAAATACATGACACTAGTGCTGACGTATTATTCAGAAAATGGTATTAGTAGTGATGAGAGAGAGGCAGTGTGCAGTAGCTTATTGCCTCGAAGTGCCCTATTTTTCAATAGTAATACTTCTACGTGGTATTTAAGGCATTGATGCAATTTCAAGCGACATGAAAATTAAGAGTTTTTAAATGGAAACGGGAAAAGTATGGCTTCAAGGAATCCAATTGCATCAATAGCCAAGGATAGGGGATTAATTTCAGAATGTGCAGCATAATTTTACAGTTTTAAGTAACAAATTCGAACTTATCCTGGAATTCCGAGTGAAATCGTCGGTTTCTTGTTGATTTTATCCGGTCACTTCTTGTCTTTTCCTCGAAATTCCCGAGTGGCTGACCACCCGGCCGCGCACCCTTAGCATCCCCCATACATGCGTCCCCGACTTCGCAGGGCGGCTGAAACCCGCCACCCTTCTAACCACTGCCCTCGTGCCCGCCCACATCCCCTTTTTGCCTCGCTTGCCACCACCCTTAAGGGTGCACGCCTTCTCTGCACCCACACACAGCACTCCCTCACGCAATTCGCCCCCCACCTCCACATAGTTAAAGGACTCACTCTCTCAACGCGATCCTTATTTTTATTCCCACTCCGCCCCCCTCTCATTCGCATAATCCACCGAAACCTAACTCGGGCGGGTGATTTTATAAGCGGCGACCGCTTTTGTGGATCCTTCCATTTGTGATATACTCTTTCTTTTCCTGTTTTTTAATTGGCTGTCGTTGTGTTTTAAGTGAAGAGACTAATTGAGTGCCCTAAAGGGCTCCCGTAAAAAACACTCAACTCCATCTGTTGATCAATTGGGTTTATATGGATGATGTTGGGTGCAAGCGGTTCTCGCTGGTTTAAAAGTTTAGGTTCAGTTCGTTTCGATTTCGATTTACTGGCTGTTACTGGTTGTCTAACATTCATATAAAGAAAATGGGAGAATTCCTGCGGAGAATTTAACTAATTAACGTAATTCATATACTAAAGGAGTAGGTAATTATTAAAATATAATAAATTTTACCTCATGAATGAATAAGTACTGAAATGTATAAGCCATAATAGTTCGCATGTCTCAGAGACCAGAAAAATTTTTCCGGCTCATTAGCTCAACTCGTAAAACGCTGGTAATGTATTCAGCGTATGAATTCGATAATGCACGAACGTTACGGCAAACAAGATCAGTTACAAATCCTCCAGTTCAGGACTCAGTTATTCCACAACATGAAAGCAATCCTATCAATTGTTCTAAGCCAACCTGAACGATTAAATTAGACGCTCATTCTATTTTTTTACTTGGCCATTGGAATAAATAAGAAGGTATGGTGAAAATGCGAAAGTCTGAATATTTCACTGAGAAGTTTTGAGTTATCTTCACGATTTTAACATTGTCTTTAAGTATGCCTCAAGTAGTACATTAGTATCTGAGCTCGATGTACTAGAGCAATGACCTCAGATTTTTACGTTCTATCCCGGAGAAAGAACATAAAATATCAGTTTCTTTCGTATAATGACGCAGGTCACGTGGTCACTTTCTCCTAAACTAGTTGTTAAGTCTACCATTCAGGTCCTTTTGTAATTACTTTCTCCCAAGCTCTTCGTACCCTCTCATCAAAGAATCGTTTTTCTTTGACAGACTAACTCAGTTAATAGAGAGCCTTTGCGAATTTAAAGTGAAGGCTTCGGGAATAGGTTGCAAGAGATCGGAACCTCTTTTTAATTCAAATGTAGAGGAAAATCGTGAGGTGTGGGCAACATGACAGATACAGATGAGAAAGGTCCCATAATTGTTAAAAAGTTGAACTTGACCCATAATTCTGAGATAATTCTGAGGGATTTACAAAATAAAATTTAGGTTAGCATAATGTCAGTTCATTATTCAGAAAAAAGTTCAATGAAGAAAATTGAAACAAGATTTTATGCAACGAAAAATATGAAAAAGCCTTTTTATTGAACACTTACATAATAAGAAAGGCAAAAATTTTGTCATTTATTCATAGTTAAAATATGTATAGCGTTTAGGGCAGAAAAAATTGAGAAATCGTCTGACGGTGCGATTTTTCTCACCAAGTAAAAGTAATGAAGACTGAAAAGCCAGGTTAGCTTCCTTTAAAATTAAATTGTCTCTCGGTTTGACTTGCTAAGGAAGTGAGTGGAAACGTGGGGGATGATCCTCTTCTGAAAGTCTTTTTTTATCCACATTGGTAGTTGGTTACCAATTTTGCTTTTTGTGGTCGCTTCTGATTGACCAATGATCCTCGTTGAATTCACGCATGTCCCAAAAGCCTATTTGATTGTATCTTGAGGATTTTCCCGTCCTAAATACAGCTCCTCCTCTGAAATTCTTAATTATAACAAAGGCTGGAGCTTTAGTGGATGAATTAAGAAAGAGAGGGATGAAAGGGAAGGATGAGGGCATGTATTACATCCTTAAAGGCTTTAGGTGCACGGCCTTTAAGATATTTCATAGTGGTTAGTGAGGAGTCTTTTCCGAAAAAAATTGGATATAGTACCCATGGGTATAATCATTTGAAAAAATAACACCAGTTGTAGGGCAAGCGGAAGTGATTTAAGTGAAGAAAGACAAGCAGGGAGATAGGAAGATTTCTTACAGGAGAGGAGGGAGAGAGGATTCTAAGTTCACGACTTTTTTCAGTGAACTAGCGGCAACAGGGGTGGAATAAATACATCGGGGTGGTGGATGGTAGTCGAGAAGAGGGTGGAGGACTTATTATAGAGAGTATAAAATAGGAAGGGGATGACGATATGAGGCACGGCGAGGTCATGACTGGTCATGGGGGAAGTCAAATGAAAGGAGTATCCCGGGAGCTACGATGACACTGAGCCCGAGTTATGAGGAAAGCATTTTTCAAGAGACCAACTCATAGCAAGCTCTGCTAGCCCACTCTTACTCGAGAACATGGCAACTGAGCTCCAATTGGAAAATATAATTTTTAAGTTTCAATTACCGTGACTCATGATTCCGATAGAAAGAGTATATTCATAGATGAAAATCATATCTATCATCAATTTAATTCTACGAGTGGAGTAAAAAATTACGCCCAGAAAATAAGAATGTGTACAACATGTTTATGGATAAAATAGATCAATATTCCCAATCAATTGATTTTATCTTTTAGATGTTTTCTCAAACTATTGAGCCTGGCACATTCCAAGTAGCTATGAACATTTTTTCATAGTAAATGGGTTCAGCAATAGAGCATGCAGCTCTTGAACAGAATACGTGCATACTGGAATAATATTTTAGCCATTTTTAATATTCACTCTCAATAAAGTACCATTCACAAACTACACACAACTCCTGACCTACAAAGTCATGGTTTATTACCTGCACCATGATGATCAATATTGATAAGCATTGAAAACGAATTCGATGAATAGTAAAGGGTATTTCATTCAATCCATCAACAGCTCAATTATACCGATGGTCAATAACCAAGTTAAAAGAATTCAAAAATCTTCGATTATCATTCCAACTAAAAATAACCATCCTCAAATACAAAATCTACCTTCAAAATACGACCCAAGTTTTGAGGACTTGGGGAAAAAATCTAGTCAGGTTGGAAGCCCTATTGGATGGCAGGTAACGTATACATTCGGATTATGTGAAAGGAATTTTAAAGGAAAAATTACTTCCCCCGGTGGAGTCGGAGCCTCCATCAGTCGGAGTGAGAGTATACTTGGATATATGCAATTACGCTGAGTGACTTTTTGATCCAAATCAGGAAATGTATCAATCCTCTTGACTATTAGGTATATAATCTTCTCATAATCTATGCTTGGATAATTTAATCAAAATTTATTTAAAGGTGTTTATCTTTGATTTTTGAGGGCAAAGGTAGGGAGATAAATGGCAAAAAAACTCAAGGAAAGAGCCTTTTATACCCCGAGTCAAAATTACAGCGCATGTATGATAGTGTTTTTTAAATTAATTGATGAATAATTACTGCCAACATTTTGGATCCAAAGCTTAATATATAGATGCCAGAAGAGATTAATGTAGTCTCAAAGATTATTTTTAATCCAGAAATTAAGAGCTTTTCAATGGTTTTTAGGAATATTTGGTTATCCATCATCTTATTTAGGAATTTGAAATCAGAAGGTAAATCAATAACTTATACCTCATTCAACGATAAAACCCTGAGACACGAGGCTCGAAAAATTGATAAAAATGGCTATATAGATTTTATCCATTATTCATGACGCAGATGTTCTCGTAGTTGAGTCCATATGATAGTTTGATTTAGATTTTGTTAACGTAGACATTTCGCATTAAAACGTGAAAGACCATTGAATCCTGATTTCTATTGCTTTTATCAATAAAAATTATTTTTTTAGACACCATAAATGTAACTCACTAATGAAAAGAAGTGAGAGACTTACCGTAGATGATTTCTTGAAACTTGGTCGAGCAACATTCCAACTGGTTGGAGTACGAATTCCTGTGCGGGGAAAAATATTAATATTAGTGTACTACAATGAAAAATATTTTTTAATATTTATAATAATAGAGCTAATATTATTTTCTGCAGTCAAAGTACACCCAACCAATTATCATAAATGGCTCCAAAAAAATAAAAGTAATCGCCGCTAGATTCATGAATTCATGAAATGAGGATACATTACCTTTTTGCTACTTCTAAAACAATTTTTTTCATGGACTGCTGAACTGTGGGAAAATAAATATATATCAGGCATCATGATGAATATGCTAGGCACGTTGTCCATGACATTAGATGCATTGGTCCGGTCTGGAACGTAAGTGATCACCATCTAAAAAACTAACTTGCGTACAAGAAATGTTTAGAAATTCCAGTCATGAAACTAACAACAACAATAGCCGAGTCATTGGCTGATCGAAAAACGAGGAGGAGGATAGAGTACGTGAGCGGTAAGTGTAGCGTCATGGTGCTGTCATGCAAAAATGATGCATTTCTAGGAAGGGGACGATAGTGGGGGAAACTTGGGCGAATTACAGCTGGTGGGTGGGATGGGGAGAAGGTAGTCGCCTAGTTTTTTCTGCCGTCGATTTCAGAAGCCACTTTTTCCTTCCTTTTTCTCCCCATCACCATTCTCTTCCTCTTCCGCATAACCCATATTCCCAGCTCCGCTCCCCGCGTCCATGCATTCGGATATCCCGGCGCCGGCTAGCACCACCGCCACATTTCGACACCCTCCCCACCCTCTCCGTACGTTTTTCCCCATGAAATTCATCCCGTTTCCGTTCCGCAGTTCCATTGACAACCGCCGCGGACGTTGATGGATGTGTTCTGGGCGGAGCCGAGCGGCAGAAGGGTTTCAAAGAATGGCGGAAGGAGCGGCCTCTCTTTCCGCGACACGCGGGCGTGCTTCTCGTCAATCGCGGCCAATCCGTTTCGTGGAAGGGTTCGGGTGATAGCGGCGGTCGAAAGGAGAGTGGGGGCTATTGGTCTGCTGCGTTCGCAGTAGTCGATCCCAACTCGGAAGGAAATGAAGATGGTTCCGGCGGGGCCCGGTCGGTGGTCCTCCGGGCATATGGGACCCGGCGTGCGGCGACGGAATGCCTAAAAAGTGTCTCTCTCTCTTCGGGTGGCAGAAATAACGTAGCACATTTCAAGTGGAGGATGTATCTTGTCCTCCACAGTGAGGACGTATTGGTCATGCTCCCTCGGGTTTGTTGGTATTCCGAAATTTCGCGATAACGCTGCATGACACGTGATACGAATTTGGAAAAAATCGTAGTATTCTAAACTAAATCAGAATTAGGTAACACGGTATTAATGAATATTTTGTAATCCTCCGTAGACCAACCGCAGTACCTCTAAATAGAAATTTATGTCCTCCGGTCAAACTTTCCCAGAGACATTAAGGAATTGTCGATACTTCACGGGTTAACGTGGGTTAAATATTAAAAAATGAACAATTTTTCAGGGACTCAGCCTATCGTAACTTCTGTAATATTTTCTCAAAATAGAGTTCCAAGATATCTCATAAATATATAGCTAATTTCCTTATTAATATTTACATAGGCATAAATAATCATTGCAATTTATTTCACATCGTTCTTGTAAATTTCGAATTTGATCAGACTCAGCGTCCATTTCATTAGAAAAATCACTATAAACCTGATGATAATCGCGCCAAGTAACAATATCTTATTGATAGTCCCATAATAACATTAGGCCGATTCCTATAAATAAATACCGACACATGACTACAAGAAGAGATGCCAACAAGAGAATTATATAACAAATTTTGAAGAGCTAAATTAATCAGAATTAATCCGATTCGCAGCATGATCGCGGCTTTGACGAAATTTCCACACTCGTATCCTACACGGTAAAATTCAATGCCCCACCCGAAAGGATCCGATTTCCGACCTAACACTTGACTCCGTCATTGGAGATGCCGTAACGCCCATCCAAACGACATTGATCAGCTCGCCGCAGGAGTAGAAAGGATCGCTTATTCCACGTCTCCAAAAAGCGATTCCGGAAACTGGACGGGGCGATATCCACCCAGCCCTAGCATTCCGTCCGTTTCCAGATAAATGAGAGGTGACTCAAAGGGAGCAAGTGAAGTAGCGATGGAGAGCGAGACGGGGGACGATAGCAGGAGGATAATAATTTCCGCGGGTGCAGATTCGGTCATTTCGGAGGCATTCCTGGGACTACGAGCACCCTCGAACATTGGAGGCATTCTGGTAAAAGGGGGCCCGATCCCCCTCAAAAACGCCAACCCCGACCTTAATCATCCCCTTCCAACTCGTTATATACCTTCGGCAGCGGTCCCCAGTCCCACCCACGTCCCCCGCCAGCCCTTGGACCCCACACGCCATCGCCTCCTCTCAAGCTTTTCCAATTATCCGGAATCGATGACCGCAAGCATTAACTACTTCTTCCACCACCGCAGCGACCTCTCCTCCCTCCTTTCCGCCCAATTCACCCTCCCTCCCTTTCCTCTCCCACACTACTGGAACCTTCAGCATCTCTCCTCCGCTACCAATTTCCCAATGGCACTCAATCTTTCGTGTACGCCGATAGATTGAGGGGGGGAGGAAGTGTGAGGGGTCCCGGGAACGAGCACCACATCGCGAGAGTTCACCATACCCAACTTAACCCCCACCCGGTCGGTCACCCCTCCCGTTTTTGGTACTCTTACCCCGGGTTCACCAGGTTTAGAGTTTGGAAACTCACTCTTTCCCTCCTCGTCCCACATGCCATACTAGCCGTTTTCACTTTTCAGGAAATCTGCTTTTTTCCCCCATAACCCTCCACAAGTCTTTCTTCCCATCCCAACTCAACATTGGCTACCCTTTCCCACATTTACTCCATCAGTTTCATTGCGTTTTCCATGACGTCAACTCCACACTTGCCATTTTACCACCCCCTATACCGCACACCAACCCGCTACCAACCTCCTCACATGCCGCTCCCCCTTCGCCGAACCTTGGGGACCCCATCATTTCAATAGGCAAAAAATTTAACCGATTTCGGGTCAATGGAAAATGTTGGGACTTAGAAGAGAGGTGGCAGATCACCCGGTTGCCATACCACCCACGCAAACACACAAACCCACACGAGCATTGGCTATGAGAGTGATACGGGGATGTTTTGGGCGTGAGTAAGTATCGATGGGGTAGATAGCCTCGGACATTGAAGGATTCCCATAATTAAAATAAACGCGTACCCAATAGTGGAAGTGAGTGTGTTGAAATATGGTTCCTGGATTCCGGCACAACCAGCGACATTAAAAGGCTATTGATTGGGATTGGGAAAATGAAGAAAAAGTACAAGCGGAATGGATGAGGAGCCAATATTTCAAGAGGATAGAAGGGAAGGGGTATATCAGCATTGCTTTTCCAAAGTCGCATTTTCAGTATGCAATAAAAAGACATGGAAGCGTTGTTTCGCTATAGTAGTAGCGTAATAATGAAAAAAATAAAAGGAAATGGACGGTTACTTTCCAGGCCTTATAAAGATCACACACAAATTAATATTATGTGATTGAATGAAGCAAGACTTCATCTGCCTTCCCCCAGCTTTGAGCGCTTCAACCTGAAAGATTTTCTCGGATAATGACGAGTAGAGATCGACCCATTCGAAGCCACATGCGTTGGACTTTAATCATTCATCGTATAATGGCCAGTTTCTTCCCCTGGACCACATCATCCTACTAGGAGGAGGATACAGAATTACCTTTAGAACATAGAGAAAATTTATTTGTCATTGGTAAAATATACCGGTTAAGATGTTTTCTTGTCATAATACAGAATGTACAATAGTTTAAAAGAGAAATACTTATTAATCCCAGATTAACGAGAGGTGGCGAAGAAACGAGAAAACTCAAAGAGAAAAACTTAGATCTCAAAGCAGCCACAATAAAAGAAGCCCATAAAGACGCAAATGGTAACCCATAGACCTCTGTTTACCTTTTTGATTTCGCATGAATGGCATTTCCATTAAGTATTTTTTTTCACTTGCTGAACCGTAACCAACGTTATTCATATAACGCAGCCAGCTGTTGAATATAAATAAACTAGCTGACCCGGCGAACTTCGTACCGCCTAACAATCAATGAACTTACAGTTTAGTTACACCATTTATAAATCAAGAGCGGCTGTATAGTTTTTAATCATGTTTGATTCATTATAATAAAATAAGGATACAAATTCAATAAAACTACGTAAATGAGTATCAAAATTGCTTGTCAGAAAGGCATTTTCTTTACTGAATCTACATAGGGTGGATCGGAGCACGTTTACGCGGATTTTTTCAATAAATTTTCTTACGCTTTATCTTAAGAAATTTTGGGCATTGTGGTAGGAAGAAATACAGCGGATGGTTTACTGACTCGTTAACATACCACGTTTGATTGACCATGATAAAATCATGGGTTTTCATTAGCACATGAGCACAAACATCACAAAAACTGAAAGACTGACCATACAATTTGTTAATCGTTGTCACGAATGCAACGCAAATTGGAAATTGAATACGTTTAAGCTCGAAAGGGCATAAGTATATGTTGGGATCATGGTTTCTTCGGAATGAGAACTTCCTCATCTTTGAGTTTTCCTTTGAGTAAAGTCGCGTGAATCACATTCATTATCAATTTTTTAATCACCAATCGCGTTCCGTTGGATAGTTATGGTGTGTTTAGTTTTCGAAATATCATGAACACAGAGCCTACATTTAGCTGTAAATCGTGCCTTGGTAAGCCAGGTACGTCCACGGACTTAAAATATTCAGATAGATAGTTGGTGATTTCGTCTTCATTTGTTACGCAGTTAAAAGATTTGAATTCGTGCAGAGTATCAACTATTTGATCCTGATTTACCTAGTTTGAGCAATCCACATCTTCGTTCTAGGCTGTCAAAATTGTTCGCCTAATCAACAAATTTTGATTTTTGTAGTGATCAATCATATTCTGGAACACTTTTTTGATGAGCTCACCTTCCGATGAAACTAATTTGCAAACATTCCTCGACAGGAACACGGACATTACCGTTCGTCAATAATTGCATGGAGATTTGTTTACAAACATGGTAGTGAAGAGTCAACTCGAGCTGGGCTTACAATTAGGTAGCTCGAATTAAAAATTTTAAATGCAATTTCAATATTTGAGTATATTTAGTAATTAAAATGTTATATTGCTACGAAGTTCCGTTATTAAATCGGTAAAAACAAAACAAATAATTTAATTTGTAGTTTTGGCCGACTTATCAATTGTTGTTGCGTTACTAACTCCTAAAAACATTTCACTAAGAAAGAGATGAATTTTTTTGTTAAATTATCCATTTTTTAATCCCCTATATGTTATCCGGGGCTGAGACGAATCCAAAGAACCTAATATCATTAAAATCGGTGCTGCCGTTCTCGAATTATAAGTGTTCTAACGAACGCGATTTTCGACTTTCTTTTATATATATAGATAGCAGAATTTGATTTTGCATAATCACAACTAACAAGAGTAAGAGTTGATATTTTATGTTAACTACCACAATCGAAGCACACATTAAGAAATGAATGAAACTAAATCATCATTGTATCATAGTAAACTAAAAAAAGAGGCACTTAGAGGACATTTTATTTTCAATTTAACCTTGTTAATTAAAAACTTACATCGAGATTTACCGTATTTGAAAAGGCTTATTTTATCACTGCATTGCACTCATCAGTGGTAAAATGCGGTAATATATTACTAGTTGCTTCTAAATTCAATGTCATTCGATTAAATTTTGATTTCAATAAATGTAAAGTCTGAATGATATACTGTGTATGATTAAATCACGACGCGACGCTTGTTGAGCAGTATTTTATTTTTTCGTTCAGCAAAAAAATGGCATCATCTTCCACTGCAACACATGCATTACTGCCTGCACCCAATGAACGATAACGTGAGAATATCAAATCATTAGGTTAATATTGTAATCTTTTCACTTACTATTTAGCTATTTAAGAATTCAATTCAAAGGGATTGACGGACGAATTAAGATGCTGCTCACAATGAAACACTGGGGAAGTAGAGCCGTGACGAATAACGAGGCTCTAAAGAATTACTTGATTGTTAACCCTCACGCCGTTCGTTCCATTATTCGTAACCAGGAATATATTGCAACCGTAAATTTGATAGAAATATAAGGCATATAGTCAACTCTATTAATAAAATAACCGTAAAATATTTAAGGACGAATAGATCACACGAATTTCGTCAGCTCGTAATAAAATTTCGTGATTGATTTCGGTCAAAGTGAACAATAAAAGTGAATTCACACCATAAATCATTTTTCAGGAAAAAAATGCAGGGGGGAAAAAAGAAAATGACCAGTCCGTTTGGTCTACGGCCAACATACCTAATTGCAACGTCCATTATCCTCGGGCAGTTTAGAGGGAACGCGAAAGGAGCACCTACTCTCGTCCGCGCACATAAACTGATTTGCACGCGAAACAGAGAAGCGCAAATTTTAAAAGCCCTTCAAATTCGATTTCCGCATTTGGTTCGACTTTTTACTCATAATAAATCCATTCAACCATGCACCAGCCTCGGGACGGGGGTCGGTACTTCCTGCTCGCTCCGGGCAGGCTTTAATCCAACCAGTCCTAAATAAAAAGAAACAACTAGGCTCACCTTTTACGTTCGCATTCGTCGCGTTTGGCGCGGACAGAGGGCAATGTTTAACGAGAACCGTAGGGGTGCAAAGTGCGGGTAATTGACTGGCGGCCGTAGAGCATTTCCATGTTCCGAGTCGTGCGAAAAAAAGAAGGGTAGCCCGCGTCCCATTCCCAGGGCGCATATGATGGAGCCCCCGAACGGCAGTTTTTGAGCCAGGGAAAGGATACCAGCGGTACACTATGATGCAGGGTGCATTGTTCCCCGGAAGGTTTGTTTTCTATTTTTTTTCTACTCTGAAAGCAAGTCTGCTCGAATCTGTAGCAACAGCATAAACGGGGTCGCATAAACTTTTTTCCCTAACTCAGCATCCGCGGGTCCATTTATTTCGCAAAAGCTTTTCGTCACATTTCAAATGAAAAATAGCACCCGAGAAACGTCTCACGCTGAAAACTCAGCGTGGATATATATTAATGATAATTTTTTCGACAAGTCTTGGAGCTGCAAACAACCCGCTATTGTGCATACGGGTTGCAGTAACCGCTATAGGTGTAACTAAATTCTTCACCAACAATACTGCATATTTAACCCTTCCAGCAGCATAGCATACGACCAGGAGGATATGAAACGAATTAAAGGCCGGGGCATTACTACTTCATGAAGCTTGAGCGTCTGAGGGATAAAAGAATATTAAGCTAATAACGAACGAATGGATGCACATTCACGGGAATTTCCCTGCGGTAAAGATGGAGGAGTATTTAAATGTCGAAGGAAATTGAATGAGATATTTAATTACAAACTAAAATGTCACAATCCAAATAACTTTTTTCCCGACCCGTTCAGAAAAACTATTGTCTAAATATGAGCACTTTTGTAAATGAAACCATTTTCGTTTAGAGATCAAACATAGAACGAGAGGCTTTCAGGAATACAGAGAACTATATTTGTAGCTGAATCAATCCATCAAAGTCATCATGTGATCAAATACTGATATATTGACCTCTAATATACTTGCATATACGTCAATTAATAATTAATATACAGAAACGATAACTAGAGCTTAAGAGAGTATTCAGGGCGTATTGAAAATGGAGTGAGTGCTTACCCCAGACTTTTCCAGAAAAACAAGATACCACTTGCACTTTTACATCAATTACCTTCAAGTAACTCTTTTACGATCTTACGTCCGAGCCTTACGCTCTTTCATCCTTATCCGTTTTCCTTCTGTGCCTCAAAACCTGTTTCTACTTCCTTCTTTGTCCCCCTAAGGTCCTTTAAAAATGGCGGAAACCTCATGGGTGCCTTGACATGAATGTGCGCCAAATGGAAAGTCGACTAAAAAAAATCTATTTGCACGAATGAATACGTTTGCTGAAAACCATATTTTGCCATGAAAATCTGAATTTTCAATGAAAAGTCTTGTGTTTTTCCAGCATATGATACTGATTTTTCATCAGAAGAAATTTATATTGCCCAAAGGTTCAAAGTGGGAATTCAGAATCGATTCTTAAGAAAGTTAGCGCTTAGTAGCGCTTTTTTAAAAAAATACATCAAGCAGTTATTATAATAATAAATAATAAAAGCTAAATAATCATTTTATTAGCATTTGAAAATAACCTATACTTTCAGCCTCAAATGAATTGATCAAAAGATGTAATCGTATGAAATGAGGGTAATGTAGCAAAACAATTTTTTACCAATAATGACGCATTTATTTACAATATTTCTTCAAATAAAATTTGTTTAGCAATAGACCCATGCAAAATTACTTTACTGAATCCAAATGGGTCTAATTCTAGACAACTTCCACTGCTTTATCATACTCCGACAAGCATAAAAACAAAGATGGATAGGGTCAATAGTTATAATGCTCTTTTAATACCTTGGAACTCATTCATTTATTCATACCCATTGACTTACACATTCGAAGACATTTATTCTTATCGAGCAAATGGAGAATATCCCAACTATTACACAGAGTAAAACCACGAGGCTTTCAAAGCTTTACAAAAATACCCTAGAAACGAGGTTCACCACAGAAACGGTAGCCAGGAACATGATTAGAGAAAGATTGATTTGACTTTGGGGAATTTTTCGCAATGCTATAGAAAATGCTTGCTAAAAGCAAAAAGCAAAATTAAGTAACCTTTTTTAATTCGGAGACAATAGTTTTCCGCACCCTTTCGGAAATAAACTGCGAATGGAATAAAATGAAGGTGAAATTGCGGTTTTATCTCGTAAAATTATCCCCTGATCATTGTCAGGAAGTGATTAAAGAAAACCCTAAGCTAATTTATTAACTGCAGGGAATACCTATGTAATAGATACTAGTACAATTAGATAATATTCGGGCAACTAGCATGCCATCTCAGTTTAGGGGTAAATATCCATTAATGATGCTCCAACTGAAAACGCGGCCACTTAACGAGTGAAAATGTAAACATAAGAATTAGTAATCGCATTATTTATTCTTAACCCGTTTGGAAACACGTAAGTTTGCGAAATTCTTCCAAGAAATTAATATTCAACTCAGGAAAGGAAACTTACCAATACAAAGAAAATATCGAGGAAGGCCCTGCGGGTGAATTGGAGATAGTCACCGTGGTATATTGATGGCATCAAAGGCGAGCCGCCACCGCGTGTTTTACTGGAAGACCTTCTCCAATTCTCAAAAGACCCTGCCGCAGGTGTTTTCGGCGAAGCGGCGGCGGTGTCCTTTGAGAGCCGGCGTCGCAGACAGTGAGTAGATAGAGGATGAAGGGAGAAAAAAATGATCCCACGGCGTGGGAAGAGGTCCCGGAGTGTGTGTGTGAGGCCACAAGGGAGGTTCCTTCCTCGCCCGCCCCTTTAAAAACGTGTCGTCTGTCTCTCTTTGACGCTGAGGACTTCCCTACGCGTTTCTCTGTCAGACCGCGTTGACTGAGTTCCGCCCCGATTGGACCCCTCCCGTGCGCGCGACCGAGTCGCGTTCTCCGCCGATCATCCCAAGAAGAAGGAGGAGGGCCGTGGGTTTAAAAAAAGGGGAGGACGACCCATCTCCGGAAGCAAGGAGACACGTGGGCATCCTGTGTCCTTCCGGTTGGACGGACGGAGGGAGGATGCGGGTCCTAATATTATGCCATCTCTCGAGGTGTAGCTGTCCACTCTAATTACCTTCTTCCAGAGGTTTGGCACGCCTGTTCATTCGAAAGGGAAAGATAATTCCCTCTCAACTTAAGGACAATTTACGAATCAAAAATGATCAGTGAAAACATGAATCCCCTTGTCTGTGGAACTTGCACAGCGTTTTATTGGAAAAAAAACTTAAATTCGCAACTCGGCAATAGCCACTGATATTTCTTTACTGATTATAAAATGTTTTCTGAAAAGAATCTTCTCTTAAAGATACATAGAAATTTTGAAAAAGTGTCTATGTGGTTGAGGAATACCTTTTCGCGATAACTCGTTGCAACAGAGAAAACGGTCTGGGGTGATTTGGGGCGCTTGGGCGGAGCTCATGATGGGGAGGATTCGCCCTCCTCACCAGATAATTTTAGGAATTTGCATACCCGGAAATGGATTTTGACGCTTTTTGGCTCTCAAAAACAAGATATAATTTTAAAAAACATTTTATGAGAAAAAATACTAGGAAGAGTGAAGGTTATAAAATTTAATTATTTATTATAGATCTATTATCTATTTATTAAATTTTTCCTTGAAAATTCCTTTTAAGTAATTTTAAAAAAATCTAAAATAAACTTTTCAAATTACCCATTCAAAAAATAAAAGGAAAAGCGAAAAATTTTACGAAGCACATTTTGGGGCCAAATAATGACTTTTGGTTGTGATGAATTAACTATGTCTGATTAATTTTTGCATGGCACATAGATTAAGTCACAACAACGTAGCTTTTATCCATACTCGTTGGATATTATTTTATAGTGTAGATAAAAACTTGAGCAAAAATAGGTACTATTTTTTTATATAAGTTTGAATTAACTAACATATTTCAAACTATTTTTAAGGGCAATGTTTAACAATTTGTTCAATAACAAATGTCGGGTAGAGAAGAAAATAACAGTTAAAATATAAGGAAATATTTTTATTTATTTTGTTTTTGATCTTAATACTAGAGAAGCAGTCGTTAAAAAAGTATTTTTTATCAGTAATTGTCAAATAATAATGGACCCAGTCCATAATTAAATTCTTTTTTGTGCTTTCCTTCGAAGTCTTTATGTGTTCAGGGACTCATTAAAATACTAACAATATAAAAAAGTTATTAATATTACAAGCATCTACACACTTAAAGTAGCAAATGCAAAATAATCAATTAAAATCAAATCTAAGCTATTGGAGTCCATATTGCTGATGTTTGCCGCGAAGCCGAACTTGAATTTATCATTCCATCCGAATACTCCCTTCAAATGGCAGTTGAGCTGGGGCTTGAAAATCTACACAGAGAATATGAATACGTCAAAGATACAGAAGCAACCGGCCCGCTGAAAATCCTGAAGAATATTTCAGGATATCTGTTTCCTACCTTTTTTTCGATCATTTTATATTAGAGATACATTTAAGATAGACAGCAGAGGTTTCCTTGGAGTCCTTCATCTTGATGGCCTTATTCCTACCAGCCTATCAAGATTCGCGATTCGTCAAAACTGCCACGGGCGTACAGAAAGTGTTACACAGATATTAAAAGATTTGGGTTGAGAACCACTAGAGACCTGGAGGCTGCGCGCTAGGCTTATATGGCTTGACCAATTGAGAATGGATATCTTTAAGAGCTACACGTACGCAAGGAGCGACACGGGCAAGTTGACTCGAAGCGCGTCACAATACGGTATTTTTTAAACTATTAAAATGAATATACGAATATCCCAACGTATCTGAATCTATATATAAACTATCTTTGTATAGTAAATTGATACAGGAACTACTGTTCTTGTTCAGCCAAGCACTCAAGTTTTTAGAGGTATTATTAACGTAAAAGAAGTGTTTCATCTTCTCATTTATTTTCTGCGCACCGCTTTGTAAGCAATTTTCATATTAACTCTTCCAAGAAGATAAAACTTTTTCATTGACCAAACCAGCATTCACTGAACTACTTATGATTTCGCGATCTGTGTGAGTGAAAATAGAGAATATTTGTGCTGCACGCGAGCAACTTCCCCCCTCCAATAACGCTTCCTTTCCTACCTCCTGTCCGTGGCACTGACGATGAGTCCCACGGTAATAGATACCCCAAAGTCAAAAACTCAAGCAAGTGAGATGTGTAACTAGACCCAAATAATGTAATCCGATATTTTTTCTCGATGAGCGAACTGAGGTATCAACTACCCAGAAACACCTGCGGGGATATCGGGTTTCGCTATGAGCAATGAGTGACCAGCATTTCTTTTGCTTACAAATCATTTAAAAAATGATTAAAGGAGACAGTTTTCTACACTGACACCATTATTTATGCAAAAAAACGTAATTTAATCTTAGCTAACCAGAATAAGAGGACTACCATTAGCTCGGGAAGGAAAAATACGACCATGAAAGCACAAAAGGAGTCATAGTATAGATTGCTCATAAAGCACCATGGAAATTTCTATCATTAATTAGAACGCTAAGCGTATACCAGCATGGTCAAGATAATTGCCTGGGTGATACAAAATTGAGCATATGGATTTTCATGGAAGAAATCCTTTTTCATCGGGTAGCTGGAAAATTTTTTATATAAATCAACTGCTTCTAAATTTCAATTTACTTTGGCAGATCATGCTTTAGTTACACTCAAAAGACCAAGTTTTCGTTTCGTAATTCAAAGTTAAAATTAAAGCCAATGCGGAAATAGCAACTCAAAAATTTAACATTCCCAGGTTGCATCCCGGCTACTTGTGAATATTTCGGAGAGGAATGCGGAATCGAGAACTCGCGCGTTGTCACTCTTTGCTCATTTGTCTGTGGGAGGGGTGGTGGAGAGTTTCTCGGACGATGGATGAACGCGTGCGGAGAGGACAAGGGAAGCCGGACAGGGCAGCGCTGAGGGAACATGACGGGACACTGGGAGTTTGGAAGTTGGGCGGTGGGGGAGAAATTCGGAAGGGGGAAGGCCGCCCGCATGGACTGGTCAAAGGTTGGCTGACGCACGGCCAGCAGAATTGCTGAGGAGACGCGGAGGAATGTGCCCGCGAGAGGGAGGCAGAGGGGGTTGCAAGGGGAGGGTTCCCCTCAGAGTGGACCAGGAGAGGGGTTGCAGGGGGGCTGTGAGGGCGAGAAGGCAGCCAGAGTCCATTTGTCAAAGGATGCGGAGCGGAACGTAGAACTAGGATGTGGACGGAGGGTGGGATTGGGGGGCAAGATGGCGAGAAGACTGCTTTGGAAGTGTTTTGAGGACTCCGGGTTTCAGAATCGCGTGAAAGAGAAAAGGCTGCCCGGAATTTAGACCGGTGTTGGAAATGTTGTCCCACCCAAAGGCACGAAAGACGCCGAATTCACTGAAAAAAAACATGTAAAAAACTGCTAATTTCAGCAAGCATGGTCAGAGAGTAAGCAGAGAGGAATCAATCATAAAAATCCTTAAAAAATCTATTTTCGAGGAAACTAACCTACTGTTATAATGAATAAAATTATGCGAATGCCACACGCAAAAAAAGCTATTAACAAAACTTTTGTCCAATTGCATAAAATGTCACCTCAAACGTAAGTAAATACATATCAATCATAATAAGGGAGTACTTTTGCTTTTAGGATGAATATATACTTTTTACAACTTAGTTGAAAATGTGAGCTTAACAGGAGGAAAGGAGAAAAGAAACCCAATAAAAATCATGTAAAATAATTTTTTGCCAAAATTATTAGAAGATTCACTAAGTTAAATGATATTTTATTTAAATCCACCACTTAAGCATTGACCTTAGATATGGTTTTACGTATGAAAAGAAATTTTCATGGAAATATTGAATTTTGTAACGATTCATTAAAATTTTCCCTTTCTTATTAAATTATATTAAGTAAATTAACATTGAGTAATGGCAGTACCCTATCTATTCACCTCCACCTCGTCCGGATATTATGGTATTTGGAGGAGGTAACTGATAGTTAAGGTAATTTCCTCGACTAGTTATTGTTCATATAATGTCTCTCTACCGATGAGTGCCCATCAAGTATGGCTTCTAAAATTGGGTTTTTACACGTATATTCACCAATTTTCCGGTTATGTACCACGTATTCAAGAAGTAAGAAACAATAATGATTATATATAGTATGCGGTAAAGTTTAAGCTGCTAAATAATTCATTGATCTCAAAACTCCTAAATATACGCCACTGGTTGTGCCTGTGAAAATATCTACCCATCGTTTTCGGATTGAAACAAGTACCATTCATTCATCACACAGCTTTCATAACCCGAAATGATTGTGAATCCGAAATGTCTTTACCTCTCACAGCCACTTAAAATTAAGGGGTAATATTTCAATGGATAAAGTTATGGCTTGAGTCTTACCTATTCAGCTTATTATGAATTTAGGGAAATTCAGTTGATAACTGGATATTTTCAACCATCATCCGCTGCATCCTCTATTTGAAGTTCCAAAACCTTTCTTTTTCCAACAATTCGGACACTCGCAAGCAGTAAAAGTTAATCTCAGCGAATAAGAGAGGTAAATAAAGGGAAAGAAAGAGCAGTGAATGGGAAAAAGAGCGAGTCGTGGGGTTGCGAGGAAGAGTAAAAGGAGATAAGAGTAGAAGGGCGAAAGAAGATACCTTTCTGATGTGTGTGCGTGACTTCGTAGGTGTGCGTGCGTGTGTCTACGTGTGTACACATGGGAGAAGCGAGAAAGATTCCCAGGGAGGGCGAAAAAAAATAAATCCCGGAATTGGAAATCAGTAAGCGAAGAGCTATCATCACGCGCCAGTCAACTTCCGCAGGAATTCTGCCTTACCCCTTCCAAACTATACTTTCATTCGCACGGCTGAGCATCAGACTCAACCACTCAGCCATCTCGCAAGCGGAGAAGACGGCGAACCAATATAATAATCGGTATTATTGATAAATCGATCAATGAAAGGAAGGAGACGGAACGGGATGAAAAAAATCTTACAACTCCATGCTATTGAAGAAAATAACACCAGGACGTTCACATTATGGTGGACAGGTGAAATTTACATGCTACATACATAATGATTAGGAATATTATGCACCCTATTTTTGAAAAAAAGCATAAAGCTAGTTAGTAATGCTTGTCGTTTGAGCTAAGCATCTTAAAATAAATTATGCGATTCTTAGATTAAAAATCATGGTGATATGAGGAAAACAGACATTAATTTTTTAATTAATGTCTGTTTAATTAATAAAATAAAGACAGAATTAAAATTTAAAGTGGGACTCATAATATGCCTTCTGAAATAACCGCTATCTTCGAAGTTTTTGGTGCTCATGTAGTAGTTCCCGTGCTTTGCACCAAAGTAATACAGTAACCGCAGCAAAAATGAATGCTTGGCATAGGATCAATGCCTCATTTCAACTAGTGCTGCAATTGATTGAGTAACACATATTATTAGGCACTAATGCCTTATGCACTCTGTTGATGTATCAAATGTGTGTAGAATATATTGAAAACGGCTATTACATTACCTACTGCTGACTCTAGCTCATTTTGAAAGGACTCTTTTTTAAATTCAAGTTGTTGCGATGGTAAAAAAATAATTTAGCAAATCACAGTAAGGCCTAAAATCATAGCTAAGAGATAATATAGCATTTTAGTACTTATAATTTGTACAAATGCAACCTTAACAATACTAATGAGAAGAAAAAAACAGATTTATAAAAACAGAAAAAAGTAGACCACTTTTTTTTATCTCCCATGATAATTTTAAACAACTCCCGGTATTCTAACAGGAGGTACAGAATCATCATAAAGGCCAAAATCCATAGAAAACTACGAGTTTATATTAATTATAATGCAGCCTTTCCTTTGCATTGGCTTTCAATGCAATGATCATATGAGGAGGAAATCCATTTCTTGAAGTATATCATAAATGCCAGTTTATAAGCAATGAATTAGCTGCACTGCATCGTTGGACGCGAAAGATAAATGTAACTGCACTTATTAAAATCATCTATTTGCTCAAGAAAAAACACCTGAAGTCGCAAACTTATGCTTAGAGAAGGTAGTTATTGTTAGTTAGAATTGGTAGTTATTCACTCCATTTTAAGCGAATAATTATAACAGTATATATTGATAAGTAGCCGACATAATGTAAGAAATATTAACATGGAATCTTCAAATGTAAAATGTATCAAGGATAAAAATGGCCGACCGCAAACAAGAGAAATTGCAGAGGTATTCGGAGAATAAGGCATATCTTTTGAGAGGGGATAAATATATTCAACTTGGGAATGAGACTAGCCTTCTGGAGCGGGTGGAGGCGTATAAGGAATCCCGATACCGACACCCGGAGAAATTCTTCAGCCAATCCCTCAATTCGCACCCTCCTCCAAAATCCACTTCCTCCCTCTGCATTTATTTCCACTTCTCACCCACCCTCCCCCATCCACTTTTTTTTCACTTTTCTCCCTCCCTCCACCCACCGTCGTCAACGGAAAGTGGAATCGTCCCCCGTGGACTGAATGGAGATGAGGTTTTTAGCGGCGCGCGATTCGAGGGCCCTCTATCCCCCGTCGCCATATACCAGCCGTGGCGTGCCATCACCATGACAATCGGAGCAATCAAGCAGAGACTCGCGGTTAGATTCACCAACGTCTCTACTTTCATCGACTCCCTCGCCAATGCAACCGCGCCAACCACCGCCTTCTTCGTCTCCCCGAGTATTCCTCGCCGTTTGCCTCGGTCAACCCTCTCCTTCGCAAGTTCAAACCGCCACTCTTGCCCGTATATATATCTCCCAGCATCCCCATCTTTCCAAGAATACCTTTATCCTCGCCATTAAGCCTCCATCAAGGCTACACGTTCTATAAAAAATACCAAATTCCTAACTTAAGGATAAAAACTGCAAAACGATTGCATCCTTTGAAACTAGAAATAAACATATGGGTGATTACCTCATATTATACAGAAAGTGCGTGGTTGCATTTATGGTTAATTTTCCAGCAATTTTGTTCATATTTTGTCTCCATGTTTAAGTGATGAGTGTATGTACTGATGCATCTACCGTTTTAAATTGCTATCATGTAAAAATCAACATTTTGAGGCGGCTACATTTTTAATGATGAGTAAATATTTTGCTTATTGCATCGGCTTAATATAAAAATTAAATTAGTAATCATGATTTTATAATTGAAATTATAAGAATATGTATCTATAAAAGCTAAAGGATGCTAGCGGAAATTTCAAGTTCGATTTTCATAGAAAGAGGGAAGAAAAATACTTTGCTTCTCGGTGGAAACTGCTTTAAAATCTCACACTTTCCTTTTCCTTCCCCTCACTGTCTCCAAACACCCGCCAAGCCCCCTTATGTGTAGTGCATGCGCATAATGGGGGAGAGAGGGAATATAACCCGAAGAAAGAGAGCGATGTCTCGAAAGAAGACGGCGAATCCTTTTGTGAGGGAGGCATCAAAATAAGATGCATCCGTGCGGAAGCGAGGCAAGGATTGAGGATTGTGCGTGCGGAAGGAGAGGGGCTTTGACTGAGAGGAGGCGTGCGAGCGAATATGCTCGTGGGAGGGAAGGGTGTTTGCACTGATGTTGAGGCTGGAATACTGGCTTCCAAAATCCTGGCTCCAATATCACATTCCTGGAATGTGCTTATTCTCTCAGCTGAATACTACTATCACTTGTTCCAAATCACTTGCACAGTGGAGCGATTTGGCAAACCCCTCATTTTGAAGTACGTCAACCAGTCCAGACTTGGTTTTTATTCCATTAATTACTTCTCCAGTGCCACCTTGACTTATTAGCTTCGGATCAACAGAGGCTTGGACCAGCAAGAGTTTAAAACATGGAAGGCTATGAATTCTGCTATATTCATACCTAATTGAACACAAACCAATCAACAAACCACCTAAAAGAGATTATTTCAGATATAAGACACAGGTATCTCAAATAAAACTCGTGTTTTTACGGTTAGAGCCCAGGATAATGGGAAAGATGTTTCATCTATGATTGATTCGATCTTCGATTACGAATGTGGATAAATACATAAGCTTAACGATGGACTAGCCTGTTTCTTTCGTATACGAGAATAATATTAGTAAATAAATGAGATCTAACAGAATCCCAACCCTTAAAATGCGTAAAATCAGCATTTTTGCTTTAGCAATAACTATAGGCAGAGGGATAATGGTAGGGATAAGAGCAAATCGAACGCAAATACATACCATAAGATAGCAATCCAAACTTATTTCAGGTGATGGTTTTGGAAAAACGGTTTAAAATAAATTATTAATATTCCGATGCCATATGAAAAGCATAGGAACATATTCTTCTGACAGCTCTCGATAACGGAATAAAGAACTCTTACGTGCACTTAACCTCGGATGCAGTTGTTGCAGTTGAGGCCAGCAGCACTGACAAACGTGTCTTTACAAGGCTTCAGTTGTCAATTACTGCGAAGCAGTGCTATATGGGGGCGAAGTAAATATGCAACTGAACGCGTCCTCTTGGGGCAGAGGACTATTTGTCGCAATGGGTGGTGACGGTGGTAATGTAAATACATTTTAACTACACATTTTGATTAAGGTATGAAGAAAAACTTTACTCGACAAACCAAATTGACGAAAAAAGGTATTTAGGTATATGGAAGTTTTGTCTTTGGCAAATCACATACGTAAGAATCGAGGAATTAAAAAATAATTGTTTCACCCAAAAACCTCGCATATAAAAAAAACGAGGTCAGTCATAGAACCAAACGTAAACATAACAAGGCTTCATAGGTTTAAGACTACGAAATAATGCCAAGTGGGGCAGTTATCACGTAGCAATTGAACGCACTCGCTTGTGACAGAGGACTATTTAACACAAGGGGTGTGGGTATGGTTAAGTACATATTTCGATCTACACAGTTTAGTTTAAGTGTTGATGAATTCTTCTCTGGTTCTCAGCCAGGTTAAATCTGTCGTACAAGCCAACGTGTCTCTCATCTTTAAAGCCGTGTTACTCCTTGAAAGTCCAATTCCACACTGAACTTTGGAATTGGACTTTCAAAGAGTAACACGGCCTTGAAGATGTGAGACAAGTCATCTCTCGAAACGTCGGCGTATACGACAGAATTAACCTGGCTAAGAACCCGGGAAGAATTCATCAATAGTATTCGCGAGGAGAAATTAAAATCGTTTAGTGTAAGTTTTCACAAAAATTTTACTCGAGAAGCCAAATCAGAAAAATGGTACATCAGTACTTGGAATTTATTACTTTGGCAAATCATATACATAAGAATAGGAGAGTTTCAAAATAATAGTTTCTCCCTAAAACCTTGCCGATAAAAACACAACGAGAGGCAGTGGTAGAAAGAAACTTTAACATTTAAAGCTTCAGATTTCTTAGATTTCGAAATATTGCCAAAGGTTGCCATGTTGCAATTGGTCGCGTCCGCTTGCGGAAAGGGACTATTTCACACAAGGGGTGACGGTAGCGAGGTACCTGCATACTCGGCTGGAAAGGTGGAGACTGAGAGAGAGTGCGTTGATCACAGCTATCGGTGAATGCGTGCGTACTAATTTACTGTTCTGTTCCCTCGCTCGGGACGCGATACACATCCATCCTCCCACCACTCCCACTCCCCCCAGTTCATCCCCCACCCCCTTCCCAGTGGACACCCCAACCCCTCCGCCCAATGTAATCCCTCCCCTCTCACCCTCTCAGTTCCCCCACCCTCTTGCATTTTCGGTTATCTCCCATCCCCACCGTTCCACGCGGGAGTTACCCGTGTTGCACGCATGTTTGCACCACGGCACTCTAAAAACATGGAGGATTTCGATCGACAAGCCCGCTTTATTTCCCCCGTGCCTCAGTTATTTTTTTTCCTTTTTAAAAAGTTATAATTCCTCACAAATACCTCAGATTACGTTGTGGCCGCTCTCTCAATGCGCCATTCTGAACGGCGGTGTACATTTGGTTGAATGGGAAATTAATGGCAGAGTTTTTATTATGAATTTTGGGCCCGCAGAATTTATCGGTATTTGATGAAATCGGATTTTGTTTCTTTTTTCACTAATTTAGCGAGAGTGAAGAAGGGAAGACTTTGTGCATTCCTTTTTTTACGGCATATAATTTGCATGAATTTCGCTGCAAACGCGCGATTAAAATTTTAATTTGCATACATTACAAAGGCAGTGGCATTTAAAATTATCGCCGTCCTTTACCCTTTGAACAAGCTTGTTTATATTGAACCGCTTAATCTTTTAGTCCGAGGCTACTAATTACACATCTCATAGAATTATAAATTTAAATGATGACTCCTAACGCATAATAAAAATTTTATTTTGTGATAAGATAAAAAATGATAATATTCGGTCCAAAGCCTAAAAGTACCCTGAGAAACAAATATCAAATGTTCTGTAAGCATTTTTTCCATCCTATTTTTCTACGCGTTGAAGTTTGGCTAATAATATGATAGAGTGACGACAGTGTATCTTTTGGACAAAGATCTCTTCCCCTCAAATCACCATTGTCAGTTAAAAGATCAGCATATCATACAATATTACTTTGTAAGACTTTATTTCACATGTGTTTCCTAGTTTCACGAAAAATTTAATAATAAGTTGTAGCTAAGATTTTCATACACAAACTCAAAGAGACATCCCGGGTGTATACTTTCTAGAACTGCTTTCGATGGAAAATTGGAGATGCTATTTAAAGGCAGCATTTCTGCGCAATAAATGTTTCTTAAAGGCTTTAATTAAACAAATTGGGTTCCTTACAAATGCCTTCAGAGTAAATTACACATCTAAAAGCAATTTTTAATATTTGATATTAAATATAACACCAAATGCTGATAATTGAAGCCTCTGATTTTTGCTAGCGAATGTCACCAAAAGCTTGAAGGAATAAAAGTAAATAAAAATATGTTACACGAAATTATACGTGTTGTAACGATTATTTTTAACAAGTTTGTGTAAAATAAATTATTTATGAAAATTGAGATTTTGAATTTCGGCCGCATCAATGATAATGATAAAAGGAGAGAGCATTTCGAATTACTTTAAGAGTTGTACTCGAAAAAATCTTGAAAGTAAGTAAAACATGATTTGATGCTTTCCCGGCGAATTATGTGGGTAAACTCTTCTCGGGATTCCCACCAGGTTAATTCTTTCATAACAGCCAACTATTCAAGCTCCGTCTCGGCGCTCATCATCAGGGCTAAAAAATTAACAATTTACCTACCCGTGACCTCGAAAAAACTGTTCCATAGCATTCGGTACTTTGCTTAAAGAATCTGCCCCAAGCGTTTTTGAACTCATCGTTTGAAAGACCAAAAAATTATCAACTGTGTACCTCTCTATGCACCTTTGCAATATAAACTCACCCAAAGTTTTTAGTTGAAATGACACTCCCACACAGGTTCTCAATTTCACCGTAATACTACCACACCTGCCTCCGTTTCCCATTGACCACTCCCTCCACGTCCACTTCCCTCCTCTTTCCGTCCTCTTCCTCGCGACTATCATTCCTCGTTCTGTTTTTTCTTCCCCCTCACCCTTTGCCACAGTTTTCCTTACTCTCCTCCAGACCTCATCGTTCCTCTCCATTTCTCTTCCAGTCCCAACACTCTCCCCCGCTTATACCCGCTCTCCGAACGGAATTCCCTCAAAATGGAGAAGCGATCTCCCGTCCCGCTTGCATTCCCATGCGGCTTCGCAAAACCATTAGTCTCTTTCCCTCACTCCACTCCGCTCCTTTCCTATTTTTCTCTCCCTCTCTCCTTACTCTCCCACCTACAGCTACAGGGAAAAGACAGGGGACGAAGGAAAAAAAAATGTTCAAAATGGAAGCGTTGGTGGTTGGGAGTGGTGGGGAGGTGGTTGGTCTCCCGGCAAACCATATCCCCACCAATCCCAGTGCACACTTTCAGTCGTATAGCAGTGATGTGCGAATTATGATAATATAGTGATGTAGCTACCTTATCCCAATATAAAATCAAATATTACTGAACTGAGGGAAAATATTCGATCAAGATGAAAACGATTGATTGTGAATCCAATGGTGAATTTACATATTTTATTTCTTCTCATACCACCGAAAACAGCTCTATATGGCCTTTTTAAAATGGTATTTTTAGCAAATTAACCATTTTAACGTGCAAAAACACCCATTCCCTAGAAACGGGCAACTCACCCGGGTGGGACCCGAACCCACGCCCTCTTGTCGCAGGCAAAACTAACAGCGAATTCAAAATAATTTTTACCCACTGATACCAAAAAAATAATTTTGTGATAGTTCTCTCGTTTTAGGATTAAACTGTCACATATAGCAATGAATCCAACTATTAATAAGTGTAAAATTAGTCTCGAGGTCTCTTTTTGGGCAAAGAGAATTTTCCTTTTCTTAGTGATGCCAAAAGATCTTCACTCGCAGTCTCAGGTAGATATCTTTTGGGTATCATTAGATAATTCTTAGGGTTACGCGCGAAATGTAAGCTACATATAGCAGAAAGGCTAAATTAGGAGGATAATGGTAAATAGATTTTCACCGTATTAAAACAAGAGATATTGCTGGGAAGCTTAGATGGAAGAATGGAATACGGAGCAAGAGTATTTCATGTTGTATTAGTCACATGCATTTCATTAAGCACTCAATAATATTTGATGAGTGTGATGCTAATCGGCGTAAATTAACTTTATGTTTAATGTATTTCATTACATGCTAGAGCTATCTTTTTCAGAAACATATCTAAGTTTGGAATGATCCTCGGGCTTAAATTGAGAACTGAAACAATAGAATGTTATCCACTACGGGTTTTAAATTAGGACTGGTTTACAGAATATTTAGTCTCACAGCAGATAAATTTATCCGGAAGAAAATATCAGTTTGAGATGACAAAATATTAAAGGCATGATAATGTGTTTCCTCAAAATATCAGGAAACACATTGAATCAGCTAGCTCGTTCCAACTACCTTCACCACCGCTCACCTTTCTCTCATTTCTGTTGCTCGGCAATGATCAAGACCCAACCCATATCGCTTCCATTACAATACTTTTTCCCTGGCACTCATTTCTTCCCTTCACATCCTACCTTCTAACAGTAAAAGGTAGAAGTTTCCCACTCTCCGGAATATATGAGGCGGATCCAAAAACTCTCCATTTTTCCATTAAACCGAGAAGGATTTCTTCACCTCCAAACCTTCGTGCCAGCCTGCCTACCTCGTCCTGAGTCCGTGAAATCCATTTCCTTGCCGTGAGAAAGGTAGCGGGAGCAGTTGTAAGAGGAAATCTAGAGGAATGAGAGAGAGAGAGAGGGAAAGAAAATGTCCGCCTCGCTAACCTTTGCTACGAATTGCATCCATCACGGGCGGGGAAAAGGGCGTTGCGCCTATGGGCGTCGAGAAATATGAAAACGGTGTAGATTCCGAGAGTGGAGCAGCTATTTTCTTTCCTGGCGCACGCACGAGACCCGTTATAATTCAATCGGGGAATGCATTTTGAGCGCCTTGGGAGTGGAGGGTGTTGAGGAGGGGTGGGTAAGGTGTGGTGGCCACATACGCTGGGAAGCAATGTTCTCTGAAGCGGTGCGGTCCCTTTTCCGTGAGTGGAAGAGAGGTGGTGGGGAGGTATGGGCGGGGAGAAAACTATTACGGAGACCTTTAGGAAAACCAGGGCGCAAAGTGCCATGTTAACCCACTCAATAGAAACTTAAATGGGATCTCATTTGGGGCGAACCTTGCTCGATCGCCACGGTACGTTAAAGATTTTATCAAAGCGAGCAGCGTTGGTTTCGATGCTCAATTCATCATTTTGCCGGGTCAGGCAGGTAAGTGCTTTTGTTCGTTATTTCCTTCGCTCCAATTTTTTAGCGAGGATGGTTTTCACGTACGGTGGAGAGAAATTCCCAGTTGAGTTTTTATTTTTGGGTTTGTCAAATACAAGGCCGGTTATCAAATATGTTACCCGTCTACTAGAAGATACTTACATCAGTTTGTTACCACAACTTCTCCATCACGTGCCACATCCACAATAAGTTTCCAAATTTACATAACTGAATACTTTAATTTAGAGTATTCTCTCAATTTCAAAAAAACTGTATTAAATAAGCGCCAATGAACTTAAATGTAATGCTGCTTATTTAACATATGCAATGTATTTAAAAGGAAATTCCTGCGATTTATTTTCTTTAAAATCCCAATCGTCCATAACATTTTTTCAATCCTATTAATTTTTAACTAATAAAATATATTCATCAAAAGCCGTCCAATTAAAAGTTGTGCAATTTTTGACTAATTTTGTGATGTGACGTCAAATTTTAAAAATATAAGCTAACTGAGCATCACAGCAGGAAGCGCGTGAGACTAGTAACTGCTCAGAATTTTGTGACGAATAAAAATGGTAAACAATAGTTATCATGTACAATATGTATCCACACGAATAACAGAAAAGCGTCAGAGAGTATCCCCATAGCAAGTAATGAAACATGAGTACGATAAATAGGACAGGGATTATGCATTATTTTCTTAAATCAGAGGCGCTTAACCCGGGTGAGTGGTAACAATTTGTACTTCTTGAACTACAACATCGCGATCATGCATCGTTCATGTAACTGTATATATACATCGTTCCAAAAGTGCTGTTCGTAATCAAGGATAGGAAATCAATATTCGGCGAGATGTGAGTCACTTTTGAATGGAAAACTTATCCCTCTTGAAGAAAAGTAGAACATTATGTTAATATAAAACATTGTTTTACTTGTAGAAGAATATTTCAAAAATCAACATATTAATGAAAGGGGTAAAACTCACTTTTATAGAGATGATTAGGAATAAAATTGGTAAGAAATATGCTTAGCTGAAAATGTTAACTATTTTCTGATAGGCCGTAAAAGATATGAGTGAGTGGCATCCTTTCAATCCGTCTTGGAATAAATATTTAATGCCTGATGACATATATAATTCTTTAGGCTCGAAGCCCCGCGTACACTCTTGCAATAACTTTAACGTGCTTCCCTTACATTTTCAACGAGCGAGTACAGTCAATCCCAAGGGGTGACCTGTGTCAGAGTATGTTCTTTTCTTACATCCCCTATATTCGCTTGATTAGTTTATTTTGTGTTCAGCCCTCGATGCACAAAATGCTCACAGTCTTATGCATGTCCTCTTTGTCTCTTCAACCACTTTTTGGAGAAATAAAAGTGCAAAACATGAAAGAAAAGTTAATATTAAAGAGAAATTTGCACCCACCCCCGAGACACACGGATCCTTGGATCCAGAATGGAGAGTACTGAGAAGAGAAAAGGGGGAGAGTGCATCGATATAAGGGGGCGCGGTGAGAGAGATTAAGGGTATGGACCCAGGGAAATAAAATAAAATGGGCAAAAGATGCACACCATGAAGGTGGAGGGGTAAGAAGAGTAGGGTGAGAGTAGGGAGGGGAAGAGAAATGAAGGGGGAAACGTAAAACAGTGAGGCAAAAAGCGATGGAGGCAGTGAGATACAGATAAAGATAGGAAAAAGAGACAAAAATGCACTGAAAAGGGAGATTAAGAGGTTTAACCCCGCATGAAAGATGGATTATTAACCTTAATATGGTAAAGAGAGAGGAGCTAAGTCTGTGAGATAAGGTCTGTGCTGTATGTACTGATTATGGCGCAATTTGATTTCACTTTCATTTCGATCTCCATGGCATATTTTTAAAATAAATGGAGAAACAGCAAAATTTTAGGCATTGCGATTACCATTGAGCGCCTGCGATAGCCATTGCTTAGAAGATACTTTTACGTCTTGTACTCGAAGAGATCCGGTAAAACATTTTGTGCACTATTTTATGTCAAGGGAACTACAACTATTTACTTTGAATAAAATTTACATCAAAAGGATGTGGTACATGGATATTAAACTTAAAGAAAAATATGATGGCGAATCGTGTCCAAAATGATAAATAGAGGAGAAAAACATGAAACCTAAACAGCCGGAAAAAAAATCAAGTGTAGTGGAATCTGAGAGATGAAACGCGATAAGTAGGGGTCTATAAACCTGAAAATGGTGCCGAGGTCACCTGGGTAGAGAAGAAATAGGTGCCCTCCCTTTGGGTCCACCATCCCTATTGTCGTCTTCGACCTGATGAGGGTGGTCGCGGAGGGGAAGCTGATACCCATCAACCCTCAGCCCTCCAAGACTTAAGCCCCATCCACTCTTGGCTCACCCCTTTCCCTGCAGCAAGGCCCCTTAGCATCAGCTCACCCCTCGAGAGGGTAGAGGGCACCCTGGTTTAGGAGGAGGGAAAGCGGTATTAGCGGAGACCAAGGGAGGGAGATGGGAATGAAATGTATAGATGTAGGTGGGGAAGCGAAGGAAGGAATTAAGAAGGGAGCGGGATGAGGATGCCTGAATGGAGGTGTACTGCGAAGGGTGGGTTGAGGCACCCACGTCGTCGGTCGTGTGAGGAATCTTCTGCGTCTGTGAGTAGCAAAGCGGCCCCCATTGTAGGCAACAATGGTGACATGGGATTTTCGCTACCCGTTCGGAAGGCTCTCCTGTCAGGAGATCTTCCCACTTCAACACTCTTTGCCTCCAATCCCTTGCCTCGATTCATGCCATGCCTCTCCTCGCGCAAGCTCCACTCCAGTTGCGCGCGAGAAAGGCCTTCCTAAGGATTCTTATTGCTGGATTCTGCAGCCAAAGGGGGAGGTAAGACGCAAGCGGTGGTGGTCGGGGTTTTTGAGAGGGGATGGTCGAGTACGGGGGAGGGGAGAGGAGAAACGGAGGGGCGGGAAGAGTGAAGGGGGATGAGCGGAAGTTTCCTGAGATTTTCCACATCTGAGCGCAAGTAGAAAGGTTGAACCGGCGTCGGAGAGGGTGAAATATTCAAGCAGGCGATTTGATCCCGAAAGGGGAAAGGGTTTGGTGAGATCAAATGGAAGATTATGTCCGCACAACTTGTTTTCCTCGCTCATCTATGTCCGGAGAAACATTCAATTGAGATGAAACAGGAGATTGTTCGCTCATCATTTGCCAAAAGCTGATTGATTACTTCATGCGTGCAATTCATCATACAGCTTTACCGTGCCATTAGCATACGCTTATCAAAAGGGTTTCCGACCCTTGGGAGAATCTACATTGGGACTAAGCTTATTCTTTTCGCTCAATATCTTTTGAGCTCAATGATGAAGATTAAATAAAAAATTTCCCTCGCCATTTCACATGAAATTACTATAGGTTAAAAGGAGAAAATCGGATGAAAATCGGACACTAAATAATGGTTATTTGTTCATGAAAATACATCCATATATGTATTTTAAAACACTAATTTGGGAAAAACCATGTTCAATGATTGAAGAGTTGCAATGAAGTCCAAATAATATGCAGAGTGAAATTCATCATTATCCAATTATAATTTATGTATGGTTAACCTTGGGAAAAACAATTGGACAAAACTTCATCCCAGGCCATCCATACAAAATGAACCCAAGGTATAATGTGCACACGTAGTAATTCAATTCGGCAAAGCCTTAACAAGAATTTGGTAACGAGTGGACCCAAAACTAAAAAAAAAGGCTTCAACTATGAAAACATAGCACTCTCTTGATTGTAAATATTCATCAACTGTCAAAATAGTCAGCGTGAGCATTTTATTTAAAAATTTTCTTGAACTTAATTAATCACAAGAAATCATTGCTGAAAGTTTCTTCGAATAAGGCTCAATTAAATAATCGACGGAATTTAAAGACAAGTGCCTCACAATTGAGTATCATGAGCCAAACATATGGTTAAAATACTATGGTTACGTGGTTAGGTTATTACTCGTAAAGCCGTCAAATTACAACAGAAGGATTCATTGCATTGCTTGAGGAAACATCACATCCTAAAATCAGAATCGCTATCAATATACAAGTTCATGACGCAGGTTTCACCGCTTACCGCCACTCATAACTCAAAATAAGATCATGCATCTGCCACTTCGCAGCAGCATAAAGTGCGAAAATCAAAAGCCCGACGATCCCGGAAAAACGACAAAATTTCTTCGAAAGATGAGGATAAGATATGTGACTCCTTCTGTACATGGCTATTTGGAATGTCGGAGCCGGGGATCTCGAAGACGTCGGGAGATCTCTAGGCAGAGGACAGACTGTAATGGTGTGAGGAGAGCAAGGAAAAGAAGTGCGGGTTTTCATAAAGGCATTCATATATCGGGGTAGGAGTGGAGCAAAAGGGGGTTGGACCGGAAGGAAAGAGAGAGAGAGAGAGAGATAGGAGCAAAAGGAGAGGAGGAAACTGCGGAGGGAGGAGAGGCAGACGAAGGGGAGGAAACGGAATCAACTCCGGTCATAATGGAGCAAACAATGCGGGCCCGACCTCTTCCTCCGCCCCCACACCCAATCCCCTTCCCCCCTTCCGCAAAGACGATTTTCGTCTTGCCCCGGAGGCAGATCCAAGGCAGGAGGGACTTTGCTTCGACTTCAACCCCCTCCGCCCTTCCTTCCGCGGACTTACTTCTGCCCACCCTATCTCCCTCGAACTCAAAAAAACCACCCCATCCACACACACATCGGCTAGGATGGAGACGGTAATGGCTCCGTTGGTGGAGGAGGAAATAAAAAGGGGTGCTGCGGGGGGAGGAATCGCAGCATCGGTGGCTGGCGAGGTACCGGTAAGGTTTCCAGTACCTACCATCGGTTCTTGTCGGTGGCTGAATGAATGAATGAAGACTGAATATAGAAAAATTGAAAGAATTGTTATCGATGGGAACGCCTGAAAGCGTATATTCACATTACTTTCCGTATGCATCGAAAAATTGGGGTCAGACCCATTTATGATGGCATTAACTCACTAATATTAGTGATAACAATGGTAAAATTATGGAGTGGTAGAAAATGAATCGTAACAATGATAATGTGACGAATTTCGGAGATATGCTCGAAGTATTTGATGACAAAGTGTTGATAAAGGCTCATTTTTTATCATTGAGAAAGAGCAAACTTCATTCCTTTACTGAAGAAAAAATCTTAGCTATTATCTTTAACATTCTTTCACAGTCAATAGAACTTAAATACCTACACAAATACAAATGTTGTTCGTCGCACTAATACACTAGAATACAATTCATGAAATGTTCTTATGTATATCTATGGTTGGAGAGGACAAGAAAATAAAGAGATACTACGAAGGATGGTTGGAGAAAGACGATATATAAAAGGTGTGAGTAGCCATTTGCGGCTTTAAGGTAGTGAATCGGAGGCGGTTGGAAAGAAAAATGTAAGAGAAAAAAAGAAATGCCATTGCAGAATAACAGTTAATAGAAGATAAAAGAATGGATTTTGATATTCATCTAAAAACTATTCTAATATCTTTTGAATAATAGCTTGAGTTTCAGTGATACACAGACATTACTAACAAGGGATTGTCACGAACTCCAAAGGTTAGTAATTCACCAAATCCGAAGGATCCATCATAAAAGAGATAATACAAGCATGATGAATGGTCAGCTTTATCTGAGGAGAGTAACGAATTGATTTCTTTGGCCACGAGTCATGAAAAAGTTCCAGGGTACGGACCAATCCCACGGTTAGAAAAGTTTATCTATATTAAATCAATCGATATAAGCGTCGCAATTATTAATATGTTAAATTTAGCAAGGGAAGACGAAAGATGCCGCCTTGGCGATTGCAATAAGTACAAGAGAAGTCGAAAGAATTTCTTGAAAAGAAGTATGTTGGGTATTTACTACTTATATTACTTATTCTGGTACACTCAAATTTTTAATGCCGGATGCCTGAAGACAGTTTAGTGAAAACGATTGTTTGAGGATATTATCTATTGAATGTGACCGTCTGAAAATGCATGAAAATAATAATTTAAAAATAAAATTGAGATGTACATGAAAACGTATGAAATTTATTTGTAATTTTGGGTAAAGATTTCCTGGAGGACAGTGCAAGCATCATTTCCCTAAACTTCACCAGTAACAAAACTGTCCATGGATGATGTGAATTATTGTATAAATAAATATAAGAATGGCAACCACTCTTCTGATCGATAGATCGACTTTCCTATACTTAAGGCTTTGACGGAGGAAAAAGAGTAGCAGGGAAAACAATCTGTAGAGCGTTGAATAGGGGGGTTTGGAAGTTCCCTTAATGGGAGCTTTGGTATAGGATGTCCGAGTCTACAGAAACTGCATGACAAATGGCTGATTCGATAAATTTTGTAAATTTGATTCAAGTGAAAATAATGAAGCTAAACGCAAGAACTGCTTACCTTAATCCTTCTCAATCTTCAGGTGCTAAATACACTAGGTTGAATATTAAGGATATACTGATTTGCAATTGTGTTCCATTTTTACGCAATAACCAGACGTTCTCATAATTTTCCCTTAATTCGTCAACGCGCTAACATGGAGAATGAAAGATGAAGTGGAGAAAAAAATAAATTGGGTGGCAAAATAGATGAAGGCTTCATGGAGTTGGTAAGTTGTAGGGAGGGTTGGAATTCCAGCAGTGGTTTGAGGAGTCTGTATCGTTGGCGGGTTGGATGAGCGAGAAAGAAATCGAAAGAATGGCCGTCGGTCTTTGAAGGGAAAATTGGGAAGGAAGAGGGTGAAAGAGTGGAAGGGGCTGCAAGAAAAGGATTTTTTGGGGGTTGAAAACGAGAGAACTATAAGAGGGAATATAAGGCCAAGGGGTTTGGGAATACTTGCACTTACACTCTCGCACAAGCACAAAGGATGATGGGGACGAAGGACAGGTGGAAAAAGAATTGTGGATGAAGGGAGACCCAAGTTTGAGATGGCAAATTCAGGGAGGGGAGGAGTTGATTCCACGGTAAGCAGGAGGGGGGACTGATTCACATTGAATAAAACAAACGGAGCGTATCGAATTTCTTCTTTTTCGGAGATTTGTGTGCGCGGCGCGAGGGCTGTTTCGATGGCGAGGGTGGATGCGGAGAAGGAGAGCGAGTCTCGTCTAATTTTTTTCTTTTTTTCTTCTCCGTGAATGGAAGGGAGATTGAGAAGGGGGGAGAACAGTGTGTTGCCGGGCGGAGACGGCGGGAAAACCTCTCTCGACTGACTTGAGAAAGGGTTAGCACTGCTCGAGGTGAGCGCACATCTTTCGCAGACCTCATTGCTGTCACTGTTCGCGGAGCGGGCTGAGAAAACGCCATGAAAGGAGAAGCCTTTGTTTGTATGACTGGGAGGGCAAGAGTTAAACAGCAAGCTGAGCATGAGTTAAAGGAAAGGTTCACTCATGGAGAACCATGGAATAGGAGCATCGGGGGTAAATCAGGCAAAATATCATGGAATGGAATAGGTTTATTTGGGTTTCACGTGAAATAATGTCGTGGAAACAGTTAATGTGAGGAAATGCCTGGAAAATAGCTAGCAGCTGTTGATATCTTACGCAAATTTAATGAATTTAAATCGGTTATTAATGAATTAACACGAATATTATATCCATTTAAGATATAGTTTTTATATTTCGCTCGAATACTTGAAAATCCGAATTGATTGCAGGAAAAAAAGAAATCACTCAACAGCCTACCTCACTGAAATAAATAACCAAGAGATTTTCATATTTAGAAATAATATGCAATCACTAGATTCTCACCAAAATCAAGGTTTACTTGAGGGAATATTGGTGGTGATTACAGCTCATACTTTTTAGAAGCCTCTGGTACATTAATTTTTCAAGACTATGAAACAAAATGAATATTTCTTTCTACAGCGCTCCGTGAATGTTGTCTCTGTAGCTTGATAATGGCAGATGTCCAAGGGAAATATTTCTTAGTTCTACTGTTGATACCCCAAAATTACACTATGAATCGACTTATATTACTTTTATACTTCCACACGTTGAAGTGGTGCAGAATAGTAAGAGTAAATCTGACAATAAATTAAACATCACAGTTCTATGAAAATTTTCTTTATCAAAAACTAGCTGACCCGGCGAACTTCGTACCGCCTAACAATCAATGAACTTACAGTTTACTTACACCATTTATAAATCAAGAGCGGCTGTATCGTTTTTAATCATGTTTCATTTATTATAATAAAATAAGGATACAAATTCAATAAAACTACGTAAATGAGTACCAAAGTTGCTTGCCAGAAAGACATTTTCTTTATTGAATCTACATAGGGTGGATCGGAGAACGTTTAAGCGGATTTTTTTCAACAAATTTTCTTACGTTTTAGCTTAAGAAATTTTGGGCATTGTGGTTTAATAAAGCAGTTCATGAAATAAAAATTATACGCATTCAGTCGTTGGCTATTTGCGTTATTAGCTGTAAAAAATGTTTTTAGGTCCAAGTCTGTTGCATACACTTGGCCCATTCAGGGGGGAGGTTGACACTACCCCAGACTGACGCTTGACTGATGCTCAAAATCGTGCAAGAAAAGCCCCTATGAGGCAGCATTCGCATTAAATGACTTAAGGCGCGCCAGTTTTAGTATCTCTGTTTGGAAAAAATGCACTGCGTAAACGTACTGCATGCGTAAACGCACCACGGTGAGCCCTACACATTCGGGTTTAATGAATTGCGTCAAGCACCTTCTGATAAACAACAGTTTTTGTTTTGTTATCAGGCGCAAGATGAAGCAGATGATGCTAAATAAATATAGCGAAGCAAAGCATTGACGCAGCGAGGGGAGGTTTTGGGGGATAAACCCCCCCCCCCCCCCAAGAGCTTAGAGAATATTTTTATGAAAGATTTTGTTATTAATATTAGGGGGAGGGATGACTAATAAACAAAACATATTTAACTATTCACACAGCCGCAAAACCCACTATTTTGAACCATTTATCTTAAAAAATGTTTGGGGGAAGTGCCCCCACACTTCCCGCTTACCTTAGCGAGTTTTCTATACCCTACAGACCCGTGGTATTAGCTGCGCCCAAAACCCCCTATCCTAGCTACGCACTTGAAGCGAAGGAAGAAATACAGATGATGGTTTATCGACTCGTGAACATAGCACGTTAAATTGACCATGAGAAAATCATGGGTTTTCATTAGCACATGAGCACAAACATCACAAAAACTGAAAGACTGACAATGCGATTTTTTAATCGTTATCACGAATGCAACACGAATTGTAAATTGGATGCGTTTAAGGTCAAAAGGGCATAGGAGTTGAGATCATGGAATGTACGGAATAAGGACTTCCTCACCTTTGAATTTTCCTTTGAGTAAAGTTGCGCGAATCACATTCATTACCAATTATTTTAATCACCAAACACGTTCCGTTGGATAGTTATGGTTGGTTTAGGCTTCGAAAGATCATGAACACAGAAACTACATTTTTCTGTAAATCGTGCCTTGGTAAGCCAGGTACGTCCAAGGACTTAAAATATTCAGATAGAGAGTTGGTGATTTCGTCTTCGTTTGTTACACATTTAAAAGATTCGAATTCATGCAGAGTACGAACTATTTGAATTTACCTCGTTTAAGTCATCCACATCTTCGTTCTTGCTCGCTAAATCAACCATCTTTGATTCTTTTGGTGATCAATCATATTCTGGAGCTCTTTGTTGATGAGCTCACCTTTCGCTGAAACTAATTTGCAATCATTCCAAGGAAATGAGTTAAAACTACTCGATTCCTCGACAGGAACACGGACATTACCGTTTGTCAACAATTGCTTGGAGATTTGTTTACACACACGGTAGTGAAGTGTCAACTCGAGCTGGGCCACGGCTGGGCTTACAATTAGCTCGAATTAATTTTTTTAAATGTAATTTCAATTTAATTAATATTTTGAATATATTTAGTAATTAAAATGTTATATTGTTACTAAATTCAGTTATGAAAGTGGTAAAAACAAAACAAATTATTTAATTTGTAGTTTTGACCGACTTATCAATTGTTGTGTTACAACTAACTCCTAAAAGCATGTCCATAGGAAAGAGATGATTTTTTTTGGTGAATTTATCCTTTTTTAATGGCCTATATGTTATTCGGGCCTGAGACGAATCCAAAGAACCAAATCTCATTGAAATCGGTGCAGCCGTTCTCGAGTTATAAGTGTTCTAACTAACACGATTTTCGACTTTCTTTTATATATATAGATTAGACTGAACCCATTGCAAAGCAATCTGTTCACAAAGTTACCTTAGCAGTTAGCTAGGAACTTGGTTATATCGTTATTGCAGGTAATCAATTTTGATGATACAGGAAGGCTGTAGCACTGAAATCAAATATGAGCAATTAAACTCGTGCATATTATTCTTAAAGAAAGCATGTATTTTTGTTATCTTTCAGCAATTTAATGAAAATAATTACCGCTTTTACTTTATCGAAACATGAATTAATTTATCGATATATTTTCTATAATGTCTATTTAGTTGTTCAAATAATATTGGAAATAAAATGATAAAATAATCAAGGTAAAAATAAAAACTGAGGACAAAATGTCGAAGATAAACGGATAAAATGTACTTTTTATTTGTAAAAATAGTAAATTTCAAGTCAAAATTTTGAGCTAGGTAGGATGGAAATGTTTTGAACGACATTCCTTGGACCCATAACGACTTTGCTTTACTACCGAATGTAGGCTCAAATGCAAATTGCGTCGATAAAGTTTGCAGATACTTCGTGAGGCGAGTCCTCTTCATCTTAATTTCAGTGTTTATTCGAAATTCAGGCACTTATTTGCCCGAGGAATCATGATAATCGGATTACAGACAAGGGACGCCCAATTTGCGCAGTTCATTGATTTTACATGGCGCGGCAAAGTTTAATCCCGCAAGCAATAATCGAGGCAATGAAAAGGCTCCGGCTCATTTCCACTATTTGCCTGAATTAAGTGGATTTAAACGATATTCCGAGTGAATTACAGCGTTCGATTGATCGAAAAAATAAGCATCTAATCCCCGAACAGAGCCAATAATTTTCGCTGGATGAATACCACTCACCGGGTCAATGCAGTCCCGTCAATGCATCGCTAACTAACAATTGGATAGTCATTTTCACAACCCACTCGCTCATAATCTTTACATAGCATTATCCCTATTGAAAAACTCCAGCCATCCATTGATTATAATATATTAATAAACATAATTATATATTATAGAATAAAATAAAATAACTTTGTTTTATTCCACACTTTATTTTAAATAGCACGACCCGGGTTTCAACAGCTAGTGTTATCATCAGGATAACACCATAATGAAGAAATTCTATAATGATGCAATTCCACAAAATAACGCCTGAGACCGTGTCTTATATTAATAATTCTGTATTTCTATAAGCTACCATCCTACTTTGAAATTACGCACTGAATAAACTGGACGATATGTTTGTATTCTAATCAGCTCTGTTTACAATAAATGTGTATCATAAGTAACTCTTGACATTTTGTTCAACATAAATCAGGAAGAAGAAGAGAAAGGCTCAGTCTTATTAGCCTCTGCACATGTTTACACTGTAGCGCCGGATTGATGATTTTCTGGATACCAACCAGAAAAATTCCAGATGGTGGTTAAAAAGATGAGTAGCCACGCATTTTCCACCTAGTAGCACATTTATAACCCAAGTATTAATGTGAATAACACCTGCGTGACTCACAAAGCAAGTGATATTACAGTTTTGAAAAAAAAAATTGAGGAAGTTTAATATTTAAGTCAAACTTCCAATAAATAAAAATTTAGTAAAATTATAGCTTATAGCTCATAAAAACATTCCCTCTGAATTATGACGCTGCATCTGAACATGTACCGCAGACAAAGTATTAGGAAAAAGGGATATAATATGCATTATGAAATGCAAATTTTCAAAGGTTGCGCTGGAGAGATGCTGTGGAAACCCAATGATGCGAAGAAATAAATTGAAGTACAAACTGGTCCATTTCATGATTTTGAGCCGGAAAAAAAGTTTCTGTCCCAATCTTTCCACGCCCACTATCCTGCTTAAAACGTGTGCACCGTGAACGTATTGAACGTAAATATTGGTCTGCCCCTCCGCATATTTCAACATAATCTTAAATGGGATAATTTTGGCATAAAATTGCCTTTGCCGAAAATCATGATCAAATGATACATACTTCGTACCCAGGAAAACACGAAGCATAAGACTACCGCACACCGCATATTCTTGGGTTTCAGCGAAGTTAATTCATTTGCCGGACGTATCGCCAAATAAATCCATCTCCCGCTTTCACGACATAAGCATCACGTAAATAATTCGAGACGGAACCGAACAAATCTCGCCCGAGTGATCAGAATTGGATCCCTGGGTAATTATAATTTTGCCATGACCCCATCATTCATTAGAGCTCTCGGCAACGTTTTTATTCCGCACGTACGGCGAGCGGAAAGAAAAAAAAGTAAACAAAAGTAAGACCGCCGCGGCTTCAATTTCTGCCAAAACAAAACTAATCACACACGGCCGAGCACGGCGCAAAACTAGCGCAGTTAATCTTCCGAGCTCATTCGGGTTCGGCCACCATTTCGAAACGGCTGAAAGTTTCAGGCTCCACCGCCAGCGGGCGCCCCCCCACCTGTGCTGAGCGAATCACGCGACAAAGGCCATTTGATACCGGCCTTCGCCTAGCCGTAGACGCAAGATTGAACTAAATCACCCAATTAGAGCGAGCGGCCCGCACCGGGGCTCACCTTTCAACCTCTCTCCCATGCCCCCGCTCTTCTTTTCTCGGCGCGTCGGACAAGGGCCGGCCAAAATCCCTGTTATCCGTGGCACTTGCCCTTTCTACTTCCCCTCCCACTGCGGCTCTACGTTTTTAGTGTTCCCTTCCACCTGTGCTCCAGGTATTCCAGCCTTTCAAAAATTCGTTTTTGCTCACGTATATACATGATGGAACACTTCATGATCCTGTAAGCAGGTTCGTACCCAAGGACGGGGATGATAGAAGGTCTGGCCTACCCCACCACCCTTCAGAAAAACGTAAGTAATAAGATAATTAAATTTTACAGTCACGCGGTAACTGCAATTGGGATAATAAGAACTCGCGTTTAGATTCAGGCGTGACAGTGAAATTCCATGATAATGAAAATAAATATAAAGATGGAATATTTCACAGGCTTTCAACGATTCAACTCAGTTTATAACTGTGCCTATGTATTTATTACCGCTGAAATCATTGGAAACCTGGGACACTTACTGAATAAAGTTTTTAAGAGAATCCTGTCACACCATTATGCTCGATTATAAGTTGTCCTAAGTAAATGGAGAGGTACTTTATGCTGTTCAACGTGACAACGTTATTTCTGGTAATTACTTTCCTTTCATTGAAGCATGGGTTGGGTGATTGGCAACCTTCTTGAAAAAAAATTCCTGTGCACCACGGCCTCCCAGCACCCCTCTCATCTACATCATTACACGCTCTCATACCTTGTACTACACTCACTTCTCATTGTGGTACGCATGCTGCTCGTCATCATTCCTTTTCTCTCCGTTTACAAGGTTGCCAGGTAAGTAACATTCAACCTATCTCACCTCTCGCTACTTCCACCTTTCCACCCCTAACGTTCCCGCACCCCACAGCTTCTATTCAATAATTCTGCAAACCCCCCCTTTTATATGTATTTTTTTTAAACCGTCACCCGTCGTCCCCTTATAGTCCTCTACCATTTCCTGATCTTCCTCGTTCCGCTCGCCCACTTTAATAATTCCGAAGTCCACCTTTTTACCCCCGCTATACCTTCCCTGCGACCGCCAGAACACTACCCACCCTTATATCCACCGCGCGACCATATTTCAGCCCTCTACGCCTTCATTCCACATTCTCCACTACACCGTACCCCACCTTCCTCTCTCCCACACGGGATCCCTTCCTCTCTCCCTCCCAACGTTATAAAGTTTTTGAGCGTGTCTCTCCTGTCATCTCCCCAAGGGGGGGCTCTCCGTCCTCTCCTATCCTGAGGGGTCAGCGAGGACACTCCCCTGACCCCTGAGGGCCTCCCCGAAGTTACGTGGGGTGAGGCTTTCACACCTGGCCACTCGACGGAGCCTCTGTCCGGAGGGCACGTAAAGGAAAGTGTATCCGTGGGGGGCGGGAAAGGGTCGGTATGAATAGAACAGGAGACGGGCTGGGTCGGTAATGGTGACCGAGGGAGTACAATAGGCGGGTATACTTATTACGTCGCGGGACAATGTGGAATATTTTATTTTACACGGGCATATTTCGAGTATCGAACATTATTTTCTTTGGGAGATCAGTTGATTAGATCAGTAAGCGACGGCAGCTGAGGTCATTCACGTCATTTAAAGGATAAGTAAATGTGTTGTATGAGGGTGAGAATCGCTCATCGACTGAGGTAAATATGGAGAGTAAAGGTCCTTGCGTATTTAAATTACTCTAAAAAGGCCAAAGTTCTAGTACCTAGTACGGAAAAGCAAGCTCTCAATGCTTCACTCGCTACATGAACTTTTATTCTTGAATTACTTCACGAATAAATAAATGAGGCAGCTAACTATCTTGTTCTCGAATATAACCATCTTGGTCTTAGGAATATCGATGACGCTGCATTGCACTCATTTATCAAGGAAATATTTTTCTACCCATTGCGCGATTGAGAGAAGAATAGGGAATAAACTTCCATTTCGATGAAATTCTAGTGATTTGCAGCATAAACTAGGAGATTTCTTGATAACATTGAATACCTACGTAACAATTAACTCTTTCACATCCTGACTAAAAGTTTTTATCGCTCCCGGGACTCCGAGCAGTATTAGTTACTCATTATTCTTAAGAATTAAAGTCCATGAGATCGATATAGTGATATTTTCTAAGAATATAGATGCATTTATCTTCCCCTACACAAACTATTAATTGGATAATGACGCGTAGGTACAAACTTACACTCAGCACACCATTTCAAGCAAGAAAAGTTACACCATCTAGTGTATCACACAGGAGGATGGTGAAACAACACACGAGCTATTCATTTCAATTCAATTTTTTGAACGAGTCAATGTGCCTCTTAAAATTAGAAACATTACCGAGTACTTCAAATTAAATTTAGTTATCAAAAAATCTATCTGTTAATACATAAATTCTGGCGTAATAATTCTTAGGAAAACTTTTGATACATTTAAAAATATTCCTTAGTCTCTCCCCGGAATCGAAAAAAAAGAATCTGTTTCACAGATTTTAACAAAAAAACACATAAATACATGTGCAAATACTCCAAATCATGCATGAATTCCTGAGTAACCGTTCCATTTCAAACTAGCGTAATTGTAGAGTTTATAAATTAAAAGGAGTTAAATGTTTGAAACGTATAATTTAAATTCTCTATAGCTTTGCATTGTAGAAGCAATTTACCAGGAAATTTCTAAAGCACTGTGAATTCATGTAATTGCAATATTCTTAGTTGCTTGAAAACTTCAATTTTTCATACTTGTAGTCCCTACAAGGGTTTACACGGAAAATATTACCGCATATATTACATATCATAGGCCTAGACATATCCATGTGATATATTAACTCTAAATTTTCAATCGTATTTTTAAACATGCGTCAAACTTGATTCACCATCCTCTCTGACGGAATGATGGAAAATAAAGTTGAAAATCATGTCTCAAACTCAATTTGCTGACAAATGATCTAAACAACATGAAATAAATAAATATTAAAATTTTCTCATTTTTACTTCACGGTGTGAAAAATGTGTGCAGATGACTAAATGGATGCTTGAATCCACTCCATTAACAACAAAATATTAGTGAATTAAAGGAAAGAACACTTCAGTCCACCTAATTCTTAAAAGGAAAACATTAATGCGAAATGCTACCGGTCATTTTTTTACCCATCCTAGTGATTCTGAAGCTTAAAGTAAATAATATCAAAATACGGGAATAAAATTTACTTTGCTAAAACTTTTTCCGAGAGTCATTAATACTCTAATTAACTATCAATAGGTGAACTCAAATAAAAAATGACTTTATAGGTGAGAATAGGTCACACTTTATTGCTCGTGTGCGTGCATTGCCTGTTGAAGTTAGAGGGCCATTTTATTTTACAAGTACCACCAAAAACTTTCCGAGTATTTAAACATTCATGCTTATTAAATATCATGTATCTTATCTGATAAATGGTTCGTGATTTTTAATTCAAATTTCTCAGAATATAAATTATAGCATCATAGAATCAACCGCTAACTCCTGAACTCGATATGAAATAGCAACCCTTACATTCACGATGACTAATGTAAACCAGTTTCACTGAAGCTTTAGTAGGTCACACAAAAAGATTTCAAATCCATTTATTCAACTATTCCTATTAGATTTTGAAAATGGGCCAATGTATGTTATATATGAGCGCAAAATAATGTCATTTCGGTAGATTTTTTTGATCTCTGCATTTATTACGGATTCAAATGATACAATGGCATGACAAGGCAACAAAAGTACCACTGTCATCTTCTGAGAGCATCATAGTGGGATGAAGTCACCAAAGTCACGCAGGACAGATTTAAGGACAGCTTTCAAGTAATTACTGGATCCAAATTTGAATACAGCCGTCTAAAATATGCAAATTTGTCTCGTAAGAATTCTGAACCGCCTCGAGACACGGTGGAACTTTAATAGCACGGCATTATAAATGTTTTAAGTCCGTATTTTCGAAGACATTTATGCAGCTTAGGGACATATCTGAATGTGATCCAACCAAAATTCATTGTTTTAACTTCTAAGTATCCCCAGACAGTGACTCCTGCGGCTCACAGGAAGTGCCCCATGTCTGAGAAGGAATCGGTAACAATGGGACCCCGGGGAGATATTAACGAAGTTGGCAAGAATAAGATGAAAGCAATCAGGAAAAAATCCTAATTCATCTCCTTCTTCTTCCTGTAAATTTCCTTTCCCTTCATTATTTTTTCCCCGCCATTTGTCTAAATTAGATGCTCATTTCTCACTCCAACCCTTGTTACACAAACACCCCGAGTCTTTTTTCCATTTATCTCGACGGTTACAGCCTCCATTACTCCTCATTGCTTCCTGACGACTTAAAATACAACACACCCCACAAACCATGAAGGTTTTTCCGAAGAGTCTTTCCCCTTAGCAACCAAAAAATATGGAAATAAACGAGGCGGAGGAAACTTGAAAGAGTGGAAAAAGGTGCTGGAAACATTTTAATAGGACTTGAAATATTTATACCCTTTTATTTCATTTTTTCATGCGAAAATCTATACATATAACACCAAGACTTGTGCCAAATTATCGCATGAATTACCTACTTGAAAATTCTAAAAGACAACTTCTGCCCTTAAGAAAAGTCTTGGTATATCAGCGAAAGCTATGCATTTTCCTTCGAAGTCTACGATTGGATATAACTGAGTCAAATATAAGAGAAGCAATAGTAAAATATGAAGGTTTCTTTCAATGCGGAATGGACTTCTGAAAATTTTCTCATTATTCTTAATTATTTCCCATTTATTCGGCTCTGTTTTAGGTTTTAAGCGTCGCCAGCAATTGCATAGCTCACTGAAGTTCTGACCCTTTAACATAAGACATACGAGGAACTCCAAAGACACAAACCTCATCAACGCATACAAAATAGTCGCCATACCCCCAGGCTCACGATGCATGGGCGTAAACACCTGGCACTTAGGACCCAGTCCAGAACTGGAGGAAGTGATGAATGTGCTTGCGTGGGAGAGGTGAGAAACATAGAGCAGAGAATGAGAGGAGAAAGAGAGGGAGGAGAGTGGAAGAAGGGGAATGACAGGATGAAATAAACGGCTGGAACTAAATATGGGAGACTTGTATGCAAAGATGTATCTAGGGGATGCTCTCAGAAGAAAACAGCAATAGAAAAAACGATCAGGCGGTAATATTTTTTTGACTATGTAGAGAAAGATTAACTTTTTTGACCCACATATATATTACGCTTTATGCTATGAAATTGTGATTAATCTTTTTGTGACTTCCATACAAAGCAAAACCTTGAAGCATATGGTGTCCCATAATATGGACAAATTATGTACTTGGGGCTTATCATAGCTATGAATAAAATAAATTCTAATCGTTTAACAGTTCCCTTATTCCGTCGTAGATAATTAATTAATTAATTACCTGGGATATGTCACTATATTATTTTACTTCCATCGAGCCGAGAAGATAAAAATGAACATGGCCATACGAGTATACCCAAATAAATGGAATAAGTAAGTTCCTTACGTAATGTGAACCATTAGTTTTTCAACTTATTATGGAAAACACGAAAAAAATGCACGTGCAAATGTAAGCGAAATGTTAGCTCAGAAAAAAAGGAGTGAGGGTTAATAATGGATGGAAAAAAGTTGGGGCGTGTATGTGAGAAGATGGGGTGTGGTGGTGGGAGAGAGAGAGAGAGAGAGACACGGGCGGGCACAAAGCCTAATGGGCGGGGGCGATACTCCCGAGGAGGCGGCACCGCTTTTAGGAATGCAGAGGGATCTCAATCAGGTGATTTCCCGGGGGAGCAGTTTATACCACACCCGAAGGTTCTCGCGGAAAGGGAAGGAGGAGTGGGAGAGGCCAAGACGCGGCCGTGAAAAGCAAAGGGAGAGAAGGGAAGAGGGTCCGAGAGCGAGCGAGGCAGAGTGGTGGGGGATAGGGAAAGGAGTGCACTATCAGCGATGGAGAACTTCATGAAGGCGGATTCGCGTGGATGTAGCGAGAATATGCGATGAATACGGTGGAATGAAGGTTCTACGTCTACACTACATCTTATGAGATGCATTGTAGCTTATCGTAAGATCTAAATACCTTCAGGTCATTGGAGAAGTTCATTGATAGAAAAGTCGCGTTGGGTGAAACTTGAATTTGCGGGAAAAAACTATTTGAGCGCGTAGTATTGTCGTCTTTTATGTTACGAGGTTTCCTTCCGTCAGCTCAAACAGTGAGTCTGGGAAGTAGACATCTCGGAATGATATTAAAATTGGTATTAACAAAGATATAATAACAGATTATAGAATTAAGCTCCTAAAAGGGCATTGAGACATCTAATAAGCAATGTAACTAAATGTGCCTTGTTTTAGAGGTAAATTTTTGGGATAGGAGGAAGGATAACTATAGAAAGTCGTTTGTCAGAGAGCGAGAGGTCAGAACCTATTTGTGGAAGAGGTAGAAAAAACAATTTTGGGTGCAAGTGTGAAGACGGAGTATGTAGTGCTGTATGGATCGTAGAAAAAAAATGTGTGCTAGGAAAGAAAATTTGCTACGCATAAGTAAATGTGATACGGGGGAAAAGAAAATGACGAGATATAGGATGGTGTAAAAGACGATCAAATTATTAATTAAGGTCATATAAACTACGGTTAATATATATTAAAATTATGCTTTAAGGATACAAATGAAAAATGATAATTAAAAAAATAAAGCAAAGTTTTCGTGCATAAGCATTTTAAATGTAATTGAAGGAAATTTAAGTATATTTAACTATTTTTCGGTAAATCCTTTCCGTTCCAGAACGGACTTTCTCATAACAGACTCGCATATAGAAGAGCAACAGGCAAAGGTAAATTATTGGAGAGGGAGTCTTTGGCCATACTTTAAGGCTAGGTGTACAATGGGAAGTTACTTTCTCCTGTAAAACGCTTGCTGACGCAGGGTAGTCATGGGATCATGTACGGCCAAGGATGGGGCAAGGGTAATATTTTAGCTATGGAGGAAGGCATTGAGTTGAAAATAACTTTGAAGGGCGCAGGGAGCTTCGACTCTAAGCAGAAGGGCGAGCTAAAATTCATAAGTAAGAATGCGTAGGCAGCGGTGGGTAAGAGATAAGCCATAAGATAATTAATGATCCCGGAGAAAAGGGTACGCTTCTAGAATACCGAAGATGGAGCGGGCTGAGTTTCAATTGGATGACAAAAGTGACAAGAAAATGATGGTAAAATGACACGGAAGGCTTGGAAAGGGGAGGAAACGCTTGAAAAGACGGTCGAATTAAGTGCTAGAGAAAACAGTATGAGAGGGATAGAAGCCAGATGAGGACCAATTACAGCCCACACAAGGTACTGCTGATGCCAGGTAACCACACCTTTAAGCCTTTCAGGTAAGAGCTTTCAAAACTTAGCAACTTGGGGAAAAGAAGATAATTGCATACGAAACCTCTTGACTTTTGATAGGTGATTCAAGATGGAAATTGTTTTTAAGGCAATTTTAACGATGAAATCAATTCATATCACCAGTGCAAAAATTTTTACCATTAACCCTTTTAGTCTTCTTTATAAAATAAATAATTTTCTTCACATCCTTCCAAATGCATTCAAACATGGAACACCTGAAAGGTGATCGATGAAATTAATAATGTTTTCAACTTCATTTTTATGAAATAATTGCCAATGTAATCATCAGATCTTTGGTGTCAAGTAACGTTTTGGCAATTATTTCTGTATTTTTATGTTGTGTGAATGGGAGTAAAACATACCATCAGTTAATTTTTATGGTTCTTTCTCATTTTCGAGTGAGATAACATGGGATTAAAACGACAGTAACAGAATGAAAAAATTGCATAACTTTATTGGTTAAAACTATACATCGTTGGTTGATATACTACTTCAGGAATGCATTTTTAACCTTAAGTTTCAGTAAAATAAATTGAATCCAAACTTATTTACGAATTCCCGGATGACCATGATCGCAAGTCATGCACTACCTGCACTAAAAAGAAGGTTCAGCACAAATCTAGACGGTTCAAATAGCAATTCTTATGTCTATTTTGTGCAATTATTTTGGAGTTGTGTGATGAAAAGCATTTAGAGCATGACATTTTCTTGCAAACTTGTCCTGTAAAATTTATTTAAAATATCACTATCATATAACGTCATTTTGTAGTTGAGTACTGTAAAATGGTTTTAATAACGAAATTTTTCAAATTAAATTGAGTTCGAGAAAAAGGTATTACAATGTCTGCTATTAATTATTGGGTGTTTTGCGATAGAACTGAAGTCCTTTTAGTCCCCTTACTGCCATAAAGACTATCCAAAATGCTGTAACAAGAGTCAGAAACAGGAAAAATGTCTCTGAATATTTCAGTCAACTACTAAAGTACTCACAACTTTAACATTTTCCACGTCCAATGAGAAAAATCGAGTGATGTTTGGTAAAAAAGTGATCATTACATTGATTAATTTGGCAAATACTGAAATATTTAATTTATTTTAAATGATGGCAACTGAATGACCACACCCAGGAACCTGGGTACTTTGAAGGATACAAAAATAGAATATTGCTAGAATTCCAATGGAATAAACAAGGAATGTCAAGATCAGCTAGCTATCCAGTAAAACTGCGCGGAGAGATAGGTAGGTGAAGTTGAGAAGTGCCGGTGAGGTCGACCGGGATCATCGCGTCAGGGAGAAAAGAGTGAGGAGTTGACGGCAACGGAGAGAAGGGCGAGGGGCAGTAGTGGTGTGGGTTGCATTTGGGATCAGGGAACAGGTGTCCAGAGCCGGGAGGGAGGGAGAGTGTGGTGGAAAAGGGATATGGCAGGAGGTGAACGAGTGGGAGGCGCCGGGAGAGAATACCTCAGAGTGCCTGAGCAGCAGCAGCAGCCCGTGTTTTTCAGCCGTGACGTGGAGGATGGCTGGTTTAGCGGTGTGAGAAATGATGTGGAGCAGAACGCGAGGATACGAGAGACGGTGAAAGTTTCGGTGATGGGGAAAAAACTGAAAATACCTCCCAACGCTACCGCGTCTGCCTTCTTTTTTTCTCCCCAGGCGTGTATATCCGCTGAATTCCGGTGAGGTAAAAGCTCACGCACAAATGTGTGCGAAAAAGGTATATTGAAGATCAATTTTTGACCTACCATTCACCTTGAGCCCCGGAAAAATTGGGAAAATATTAATGGCATCTAAAGGTAAAAGATTAATGGAAAACCCATGTAGCACATTGACAAACGAAAGAGCTCTCACCACTGTTAATGGAAGCAATATAGTAAAAATTCTGGAAAAAAATACCCTCACATAAAATCAAGGTTGAAATCACGTCCTTTTCTTTTTGTTTTCGTTAAGATGCAAGAAATGCCATTTATTATCCAATGGTAAATGACTGAATATGTTCCTTTTTCTCTGCGGATAAGGTACTCACAACTATCTAGTACATCCTGGTTTGAAAATAAAATAAAATTGGAAGATGTATTTTAAAAATTCAAAAGTATAATAGCATAATTTAATGTAAAAACCCTATAATGGATTTTTCATGTTAGAGGTGCACTCCGCCCGAGTTTGCGCTCACTGAATACAACCTACCTTATAAAAATACAGAATCTCTGATTTATATTCTTAATGAGGTCTATTTCAATTTATGATGGATAAATAGAAGCATTTTCAACTCCTCTAGCAGGATAGAATCAATAACGATTTTTACTTAGCGAGAAGAGTTAGATACCTATCTTTTGCTCCATCACTGATGAGCTATGGAAAATAATGACGTATAGGTAACTGTCATAACATCCTTCGCTCACCATGTTGTATACTGCATATAGGTTAGACGTCTTTTTGAGTCTATAATGGTTTAACGGTGGACATTTGTCGGCCCATCACCATACTCATATACACATATGCGGATGTGACAGCGGCATTAGCCCCAATATATGAATTTGAAATCTGCAGTGAATAAAAGGGTATTTGAAAGCATGCATTTAGCGTTATCACAACACAACTATCGTGGAAAAGTTTAAGTAAAATCAATTTTGGTCGGAATGGGAAAATCATAATTTTTATAAAAAAAGAAAATTTGCAAAAAAATGTTTCGAGAGAACATGATTTGAAAGATCAAATGCCTGATACGTATAATTTGTAATAGATCCATACATCGTTAATCTTCCGCAATATGGTTATCCCTCGAAGAAGCCTATATGTGAATTAAAAGTTACCTAAAGGCATTCCGGCATGGATCTGACATGACAAGTCTTAATTTTGCAAATATAAGTTTAATATTGCTAAACAAAATCAGCCACCTTCGGACGTAACCACTCAGTTAAATTAATTTTTTCTCGAAATTTTACTTATATAATCAAAATAAGACTAAAAATACAATGCCCGGGCAATCAAAATTAGGGAGCTAGCCTCGAGATATTTTTGCAGTTTACCTTCCTCTTGCTCCATCGTATTCCTATGTAAACGGCCTTAAATACAATTTTGATGACGATCCATTTATAATCATAAAGCATTGTAATGACTATATATTTCCTTTATAAATGTTGTACACACTTTGTAAAGACAAATTTTTCATTGGCAAGCAAAACGTAATTTTAAAAAATAAGTTCTATAAACTTTCTATACATAATCTCAAATCAGGTATAGCATTTTGTGAACGACGATCTGGAGAAAAAATAATACTTAGTTATGTAAATACGTAATTTTACAAGCCTGAAAAATTTAGTGCTCTCAAAATTGAAATTTATAAACAGCGAAACGCTCGACCTAACGTAAAAGTGGGTCTATACCAAAATTTAGCTGTAGAACACTCTTTTGTTCGTAAATCCAGGTCCTGATTTCAATGCCATTCAAATGATGCCGAAATCTTTGACTCGTTGACTACGCGTACATTAACCCTAGATTTTCTAGAAGAAAATCGTTTATTTGATGTCAGCAGTTGCTGATAATTATGCATAATGGGAATACTTTCCTCAACCCTATTGATTTCCACATTTTTTATGACTGAGAGCATAGTACTTTGCATACAATTTTTGGAATACCTTCCACTGTAGAGGATGAAAACAATAGACAAAATAAATAAAAAAGGTCGCCCATAAGGTGACGCAAGTGGAAACATCCTCAATGATAATCAAAAGAAGTGCGTTCAAAATGTCTCAAGAAGTGAATATCTCTGGTTATGCTTTGAACAATAAACACTTTGGGATTATTAAGTGAGAAGAAAAGAAACCGCGGATTAGAATAACGATGGGTGTATTAGTTTTCAAGGGGTAGAAAGGGGGAGAGAGAAATTGATGGAGCAGCAAAAAAATATATTATATGAGATGGAGTTTGGAGTGAAGGTGGGATTTGAACCGAACGCTTCTAAAAATAAATTGAGGCCATGAATAATGCATTTAGAATGGAGTTACCTTCATATCTCTCCCTCTAGCTCTCTTCACTCCTTTTTATATATCGATTCATTCCGGATGCTCTGATTGTTAGAATGATTCAATAGGACGCCGAGTTCGAGAGCTTATTTTATTTTCTCTTCTAAATATCTCTCTCCCTCCCTCCCTTTCTCTACCTTTATGACGAGTAAAAAATATCAAATCCCTCCACTCCTACAATCATTCACTCTATTCGCTTTCAAAACATTCCAATTAGAGTTACAAGTTTTGATCGATCGAAAAACTAAATTTTCCTCTTTTATCCGTCCACGAGGTTATCAGTGTATTTCAATCCAGGCATACGGGATGAATTGGATATTTATGCGTGTTTTATTTATCCATGTCTATATTAAATATTTTAATCAGTCTCTTTCATTCTGTTTTCATGCTAATAACGAGAAAATTCAATTAGCACTGACGAACACAAATCATATGCAATAAAACCAGCCGTATTGACTTATCGATTGCAGTTTTTGTGATAGTCAATAAATGATTGAAATGTACAGAAAAACCTTAAACCTCTTCACATGAGAACCAAATCACATAAACATTTTCTACTTAAACTAAATCTATGGCTAGTTAGGAAGGTGGAAAGAAGGTTGAAAAGAAAGATAAACACTCAATTAAGGGAGAGCAGTTACAGAATGGGTAAGAAACGTTTCGCAAAAATAATAATTTTTCAACCAACCGGCATATCAAACGTATGATGGTATTAAAAGATAATTAACCATAGGAGAAAAGTAGTAGATACTATCAGCCTTGAGGGAAACGTATGAAGTATGAAGTAAATATTAAGTAGATGATTTGAAGTTGTTTGCTCATGATTTCGAAGAAGTGAAAAACGAATTAGAAGTCGCGTTTAGGAACATGATATTTTATATGCAACTGTTCTTGTAAACTTAAAGCTTCTCTAATCCTCAGTGATGACACCATGAAAGCTGTAACGTCGAAAGAAAAAAAACTCTCTCTAATAATTCACATATGCATGGAAGTTTTTAGCACCACACAGCGAAAACATAGCTTCCTGTTGGTTACTTTGACTTCGTAATACACGAGAAAACATCTCATACATTTAGTACAAAATTTAAGAGATATTTCGTCATAGTATTCCTCTTTCGTAATGAATACGGCTATTAAAACTTTCCCACTCGCGGAAGCTGGAACAATTCGATATCGGAGGGGTGGTTTTTTTTACTTCCGAGGTACTCGCCAGTCCCTCAGGCATCCGGGCAAACCATAAAACACAAGGGCGTTCCGCATGTCTGGAGATGCAGTGTACCTACCAAGCGACTCTCTCCTCTCTCCACTATTTCCGTTCGGCTTCCTCCGAGGGTACAGATGCGGCTTCCATCCCTCCCTTCTCGGAGCCCCAATTAAAACTTTTTCCCCGTTTTTTTTTCTTCGCGGAAGGAGGCTCAAGAGCGGTGCGGGAAGGAACAGACAAGGCAGCGAGCGGGTGGATGGAATAACGGGGGCGCATGAGAGACATCGCCGTCTATGAGTGAATCAGTCTCTCCTCCTGCGATTGAATTCTTCGCCGAAGAATAGGATGGCGATGCAGAAAAAGCCCATGGCTCTCCGTTTCTAAAAAGGTCATCCAGAGGAGGGCGTTCTCGTTTCCAAAAGTTTATGAATGGTGGTGCTCATCCAGAATAAAAAGAGTGGCAGAGTCGTATTCAAAAGATTTATTCTAGGCCAATTATAACTGCACCAGTGTAATTCAAACTTTATTGATTCATAAAAAACGTCATGGTAGCAAAGGCAGAAGAACTTCATATACTTTCATAGTTGATATCTCTTCTAAAATACATGAAAATTCTGATTCCTTAGTTCATACTTACTTCTACCCTCATCAAAACTCATTTGAAGTTAATGCATGCACTGACGAGTGACTGTAATGCTTAATAGCAGTAAGTAAAATTGATTATGGAAAATATTATGAAAAAACTTTCCTTTGAAGGCAATGTGCATTGATTCAAAACAGATATGTAATTTTTGTATCCAAAAAGTGTTGGGCAAAGAACTCATTCAACTAAAAGTGCATAGAAGACATTCACCTGGTAAATATTTTTATTTATACGGCCAAGTGTTCTAAAATAATGTAAATGTTTGTATCAAGAGCTCTAGCCTGAAGTATGCTTTGAAGGCCAAATTGCTCGTTGTATTCTTAGGAAATACTAATTTACCAATTAGAATCCTAACTGCTGGTTTTTTAAGTTCATACTCCATTATTTTATAATGTTGGTATCTAATGCAATGTATTAAATTGTTTTCCGTATGAAATTTATGAATCTAAAGACGTTATTATTAACAATTTCTCACTTGGAGAGAAGGGAACAGATTAATTTGCGTGCTGCTCATACAGATGCTCAAAGAAGGAAAATTTAGGTTTTGGGGAGATTAAATTTCATTTGCATTCAATACATATACGTTTTTAATGAACCTTTGATGCATAAAATTTAACTATTACAATCGCATATATAGCTACTACAGCTAAAGCCATTATTATCACAAATATAGCCAGTGACCATTTATGTGTGTATAGAAATGTGTAGCTATTTTGTTCCGTGTTATCACATTTTTCACAGAGATGGCAGCAGTAGCTGCTAGAAAAATTTAAATAATATGGAAAAATGTTATCGATATGATAATTATTATACACATTCAAATCAGTGAATAACTTTCTCCAAAAGAAACGTTTCAAAGTTTCGATTTCTCAAGTGAATATACCAACATTCTCGTTAATTTCTGCGGTCAAAAGGAACGTATCATGAGGTGAAAACAAATACATTTTTATTATAACACGACTTTAAACCTCATTATGCCAATTATGTGTTTTTAACCTTTGGATGGCTTTTCTTGGCCGTCGTCCGACTATTGCTCTCGCAATTACGACTTAGAGAAGGGATCACGGAGACAATTCATTGAGGTAAAATTCATGCCGTTTATTCGAAGTAAGTCCCAGCTCTACACGATAGTCAGCCAGAACAGAATTCTTACAATTTTTCGACAAAATTCCTTTTGAAATACCAACCGACAACGTAATATACATATCAATCAATAATTAAATATTTTTCTTGGGTAAACGATTCTCTTTAAGCCAAAAATGGAAAAATAAGCCACCCTATCATGTCACACCACGAATGAGCAATAGCTTAGACAGAAGACGTGGCATCATATCATTGTAAAAAAACACACTGAAATTCCCTAATACTTTCTCAGTATGGATACTGGAACACAAATTGTTCCAAAATCTATGACCCCCAAGAAGCCTATGCATATGATTTTGAGTGAATATAAAAAGATTTTACCACAAGTCACAACAAGAAAAATATTTCAACCATTTTTCATTATCAATAAACACTTCATAACTCTTTCTACATTCGTGAGGCCAGTGAAACAACAAGAGAGACATTGAAATTCAATGAGTGTGCTAAAATGATACGAACACTTTTTTTCTGGAATCATTGGCTTAGCAAGATACCATGTCCCTCACTCCAAAATTAATGAAGCTCCATCTTAAGCCAGGTAAATACATTTTCATTATGCATTTTCTTACTTCTAATACCACGTGTAGAATGTTTTATGAAAATCTCTAAGCATTTTAGAATTTAATCACTCATGTTAAAAGCTTACATAATATGCGCGACCTATGAGTACTTTCAACGCCCCCTGGCAGGGCAGCGGGACATCACAGAAGGAAGGTGCGTGAGCGGGACGGGGCAAACTGCAGGGGCAAATTCTGCCCATTCCACCCCCTCCCCACCACCTCCTTCCATTTCCACGAATCCCCCATACTCCCACCCCCTCCAATATTCCGTGATAAAATTCCCCGGGGAACGATACTGGAAGGAATTTAACGGCGAACGCTTGCGTTTACCCTCGTTAACTACCACGAGTCGTGTTGTTTAAGCGATTTCATAAAAGAAGCCGAAAGGCCTCCCCCCGTTTTGAATTATCGCTTCGGCTTTTATGAAATTTAGGCGAGCAAAGGAAAAACTAATGGCGGAGAAAGGGGAGTCAAGTGGAAGGTACCTGAGCAGGTTGAATGGATTTTTGGGCATTTCCGGTGGTACTAAGGGGAATGTTTTATACTCTCCCACTCAATACACGGGGTAGCAAAAAGGTAGGGGGAAAACGGTGGTGAACATCTCCGAGGTAGAGCTGATAAAAATTGGTTTGTCAGGGCATGATAACGAGCTGAATGCGGAGAAGAGAGTATACTTAGGTTACTAAGAATGAAGAGGAGACGACCTAAAGCTAAGGCAATCTTTGCTAGTAAGATAACAAAGAATTAAAGGATATAAAGGTGAAGGTATGGTTTAAGAAGGAAGGATAGTGAGCAAAGTCACGATAGTTTTATTCCACTCTTAGCGCAAGGCATCGATTGGACCAAAGCTCAAAATTTCCTCTAACAATAAAATTTACTACATTTTAAATGGTCTCACCAGATCACGGTGAAAGATATCCTTACCTAGAATACCAAGTTCCGGGTTGGCAGTAATTGTGAACAACACCGCAGAAACCTACGCTCGAATTTCGAAATCGAACCTTTTCCTAAAAAAATCTCCGTCCTTGCCAAATTTCGTAGGCCGACCTAAAGTGGAAAATTAAACTCTATAAAACTTGCCAGCAGTTCAAGCTTACCCGATCCCTACTAAAATTCGGTCTGAAAAGTATAATCGTAACGAGTGATGGTGTTGCCGTACATTCGCTGGCAACACAGAAGGCAAGAAAACATGTGACCAGGTAAGGTAGTCGGCATGATGGCGGATGCTGCGGCAGGTAAGCAAGCAGTGGGGTTGGAGAAGAAAACTCTTGTACGAGGGTGGTTATGGGAATGCGAGCGGAGAGAAATGGCTCCCAAGTTCTCCTTTTTTTAATTTCGCGCTCACCCACCCCAAAGCTACTCCTTTCCCCACTCCCTCCGAGGTTTCTCTATGGCTTCCCACAGCCGATCAGGTGAGAGGGCGCAAAGGTCGGGGGGGGGGGGGGGGGGGGGGGGAAGGGCAGGGGGTGAGAATGAGGACTCACTCCCCGCTGCGATGGAAGTAGAAGGGAGGTTGGAAAAGAAAAAGAATGAGAGGGATATGGAAGGGAAAGAGTGGGTACCTGGGGTTTGGGAGAAGTTATAGGTTGGAAGGGGTGTATACTACAAGGCTGCTTTCTGGGACCACTAGGTTGCGGGGCGGGCTGTTCGGGAGGCTTTGCGCGGGGATTTTGGGCGTCAAAGAGGGTGAGTTTGGTAGAGGGTGGGTGGGTGGGTTTACGCACGGGGGTTGAGGGTGGTAAAGGGGAGAGAAGGATAGAGAACTTCGTTTTGATTCAGCGGATCGGCTCTGGAGTCGTTCGTAGGGCTGCCGCCCCGTCCGTTTCGAGGAGGGAAGGGAAAAGTAATGAAATTCGCTTATTAACCGGGAAGGCCGGGATTTCTATATAAAAAAACGTCAGAATAATAATGAATATGCACCGCTCGTAGCTCGTCGTTTTAAGGAAATCTAAATTAAGAAAAGATGAAAATTTCCTCTTTTATGAATTCTCGCGATTAAAGGCTGGATTTATTATTTTTCCAGGAGGAAAGCCGTACGTTTTCTTTCCTTTTAGGGAAGAGAAATAGAAAACAGAAATCTCTTCACAGGACAGAGAGTCTTGATATAACTTGCGAAATTAATTAAGCTAAAGCAATAACTTGTCTTTTAAGGTTAGATTGCTAGTTCGTCCGCAGAGACATGAAAGAAAAAACTGCTGGGCGTGAGCTGAAGAATTCGCTCGTCCGTTCCGGGAAAATATTTCCCATTAATTTCAAAGACAATATTTCTTTAATAAATTATTCGTCTGGGGCTCAATCCTTTTTCGCCTGTGAGGACGGCTTTCAATAATGATTTCTTTGCATATTTTTTCCTGCCAGTTTTACGCACAGGACAATAATGTTGAAGAGAGTTCTTACGAATGAATGTAAATTTCTGGCCCGTTGTCTGCAAAAACATATCATAGTTTCAATTACTTCTAAGAGCAGGAATGCAATGAACTTGTGTAAAAAATTATCTATTGGGTCACATGTTCAGGAAATATCATTTCATAACCTTGAAAATGGTGAAACGAATCTGATAAAATATGGGATAAAAAGTATTTCTCAGGACTGCCTTTATATACCGAGGGATGGAGAAATGTAGAGCTGGATAGTTCCGTCATAGCTGATTATACTTTCACTTTTCACTTAAATCATATTGTTCGCGCTAAAACTACTTTCCCGACTTCTATGAAACAATGTATAACTTTTTCCCCAGGAAACTTTCCCCAGAATATTATAAATTTATTCCACTCTAGCCTATATCTACACGAGCCTACCCGGTCTTTACCATAACGCTCCCTTAACCCGCCACAACTTCCTTCCACGGTCTATCTTTCCGTTGTGTCAATCCACGTCAGCGGCAGGGGTTTCCCTCGGATGAAGTTCCACGGAAAGAGTGAGGGGAAGTGAGAGGTGAGGAGCAGGATAGATAGAGGAAGGCGGGAGAGATCGGTGACGGGGTTAAGGAAGGGCGGTGAGATAAGGGCACTGAAGAGGGCACAGGAGAGCCTTAGCTGAGGCCGGGGGAGGGGATGTTTTTTGGAGGCGGAGGGAAATGCCGACGGCTCGGTGGGAAGGGTGAAGACACGACTTCGCATACGGGGAAGAATGATGAAGATTGAAGACGGAAGAGAGGCGGGAGACAAGGGGGTGGCCGAGCGTGGGAGTGGATGCAGAGACGGAGGAAGATGATGATAGTTCAGGTAGGAGGAAGCGGGGTGGGCAAGTAAGTCACGATACTGGGACTTGAGGTAGTAAGCGAAGAAGGGCGTAGTGCGCCGGCGGGAGGGGCGGGTGTCCTCTGCGGATGACGAGGGAAGTTGTGAGGCGGACGAGTTGAGAGGACAAAACTCGTGACACTAAGATATGGAGGTGAGGGCAGTGGTAGGAATATCACGAAAGGTGGGAATCGAAGACACGAAGCACGTTGGGAACTACTAATATTAATTTAAAAATAAAATGGATTTTAACGTGAAAGAGACCAAGAAAAACACTTTACACGTTCGTAAAATTACAAATCCTGCCGTGTGAACGGCGGTGAAATATGCATGGATTGCCATGAGAAAAAATTCCCCTGGAACGGGAATCGAACCACGGTCCTTTGGCTATCCGGAACTACAAATGCCATGGGGACTATAAAACCTGTATAGCATAGTGGTTTGCGCAGCGCAGGATACTTTACACATGTTTCAAAATATATAATGTGTATTCATGGTGAAAGAAAACCCAGTACTATTCCCCAAAAGTTTGTTGAATAGTACTGTGTTTTGTTTCACAATGAACATTTCATCTTTCCACTAAGCCAAGCCCAAATCAGTTGATTTTATTAGATAATGTGTAATTAACTGTTTCCACTTGAAGTTCCAGTGAAATAAGAAGATAAATTGAAAATCAAGAAGTGAGCTAAAATTATGCAAAAAAATTTTTCTCGAATCATTGTCGAGTTGAGAGGACAAAATTGGTGACACTGAGAGCTGAAGGCAGTGGTAGGAGTATCAAAAGGTGGGAATCGAAGATAAGAAAAGCGGAAACTATAAAAATCTATTTAAAAATAAGAAAGGTTTAAACGTGAGTGACAGCAGGCAGAACAATTTAGACATATTCCAATAAATACAGTATGTTAATGACTGTTTCTACTTTTGATAGGCCAGTAAAACAACAAGAGATAAATTTAAATTCAAGAAGTTTACTACAAATGCATGAACTCTTTCTTTTTGAATCATTGTCTATGCGTGATACCGAGCCACTCAATCCGTATAACTCATTACAGCACATTAATTAAAGTCTGTGCTAAAATTCACTGCCTAAGATAACGTATTTGGTGTAACTTTTAATGGAAAAATGTCCAAATTATCGTTGCTGCAAGTGAGGATAGGCGTGTTCTGTCATTGGTACGAATATTAAAAATGCATATAACTTTACGACTGAATAATATTGCCCAATTAAATGTTTACACTTTTTTTCCAAGAATAAATTCAATACATGTGTTCACGTTATTGTTCAAAAGCTTTACCAGGATTTGAACCCGGGGCCCTTCGATCAGCATACAAGCGCTGAAAAATATTTATGGCGACGCTTCCCAAAATTATTGAGAATAATAGACCCTATGTTATTCGAATTTCAACTCTCATTGATTAAAAATACACTGCTATTTATTGTCAAAATAGCTTAAATCATTCCCAATTGATCTTTTATGGCCATCTCCCTTATTAAATACTCAAAACAGTGTAGTGAAACGGTTTCTATTCTACTTAGTCCTATCATAAACTTTACATCATTGGCTCAAGTATTAGCTTAGGATTTTCACAACCTGGATCCCCGCAACTTTCCAAAAGCGTCATGGATTTAGGAGAGTCGTGCAGGAATGCATCTTGAAAGTACTTCCCCCTTTAGTTATTTTTTTCAATCATTCTCAAATGTTAAATACACACCATAAACAAGGCCTATTTATCACAAGAAATTTTCGAGCCATGACAAATGGTGTTCCTTCTACAAATACATGAGCATTAATAACCTACGAGACTTAGTAAATTTTTAAGTTACCAGCAGAAAGATGCCTGATTAAATTAATAAAAAAATGATTAATCACGGCGACGGAGTTTTCCGTGAAGACTTTGGGTGGAAGTTGGCCGGGAGGCATGAGGTTGACGGTGAAGTCAAGAAAATTGATCTTCTCTTTTCTTCCGCCGCGAATGGAATCAGCAGAGACTGATGGTGCGGCTCAGACCTCCAGAGTCGCTGGGCAATCATTCAACTAAATAAGACAGCCCATGGAGTCCTGACACCTCCGCGAGCAAATTTTCTTTCTGGGAATGGAAAATTTTCTCTCCAAGGGAAAAAAAATAGGGAGGCAAGAATGGCCCTGAGATGATATCATGCATGATAACCTTCTCTCCCCCACTTTACCTCACAAATTGTTAGAAATAAAGACGTTTTCCGTGATAAATGGCCTAGCATCATCATTTCGTGGCAGCATACTTGCAGGAGACTGCGTGAGAAGATTATAGTAAGCTCTTTTTCACACACTGTCCTCCCCTTTGTAGGTACTTGTTGTGTTTGGAAGAAAATACTCATGCCTATGTGTGTTACAAGGGTGGACATGGGACATCACACGTCCTGATATTGCATTTTAAACAGATGGAATCTAATTTTTTGAAGGAATAACAGCGATATTTCGCTTCCATGAAAAAAACTACGAACATAATGAATTCGGAAGTTTTCTCTGGTATTTTTGCGGAATGTAGCACTGGAAGGCTATCCAGGTTTTCCAGTGCCAGTAACGGCATTGCAGCCGAAATTTTGAAAACAGTGTCGGTTTCCATTCACAGGGTTGATGATGACATTGGTGGTGATACGTATTGATGGTAACAGACTCGGTTTTATAAAGATCTGCAGTTATATCGTCATTTATTTCGCAAAAACTCTTAATGAACATCCAAAGGTATTATGACGCCTAATGGCGATTGATGGTAAAAAGTAGAAAAACGACACGAGGAATAAATATAGTTAAAACAATATTTCGTTGGATTTATCTCAGTCAGTGGTAAAAAATTCTTTTCGGATTTTCTGACGGTTTTAACACTAGAAGGACGGCAGGGGTCATTTGACCCATTTTCAGAATTCAAATTTATTTTTCTCTTATTAAAATATTTTTTTTAATTTTGAAACTTCTTGACTTTGTTCATTTTGGTCTATATTTTGATAAATTAGTGAAAATTCAACAATAATGTTTTGTTTTAAATTTTTATGACGTGTTATACCTAGAAGGACGGCTAGGGGTCATTTGACCCACAACTGGTTTTCGCGCTATTTTCTTGCCCGTGGGCACTTTAGTGCCATATATATAATATAATCAGCAAGAGGCTAGTGTGGTAGATGATTTACTTCATTTTGAATATGGAAGTACCCGGTTCAATGCCAGTTTCGTCCCGAGGGCTCCTATCTGTATTCGAAAACTTAGGCATAGCGACTTGTTGTGCACAATCTTCCGATATTTTTTGGGAAGCAAAGGGAAATAAAACCTTTTCAATCCTTGATTTGCATAAATTCATGTAATTATGATATTTTAATTTTGTTTTATTTATTGTTCAATGATTATTGTATTACCCACACTGGAAAATCGTCACGTATCCCAAGAATTTTTTTTCCGTCGTCCAAGATTCAGAGCTCTTAGAGACATTATTTTCAATATCGACTCATCAGGTTTACGCATAACTTTCATTTTTCTGGCCTGACGGCACTGTCACTTGACCTAGCCCCTTTGCCGTGTGTCCAGCATTAGTGCCGCCTGACCCCGTCGGGGTTTGGGGCGGGTCGACCGCACACTGTGTATTGGGGAAAAATCCTGTCTCTTTCTGAGAGAGCGGAGGAATTGGGTGGACTAAAATTCTACTGTAAATTCTACCCTTGCAATCCGCACGTAGGTCGAAAAAGAAGCATTACTGCAATTTCCTGGAAGATACGAATCAGGAAACGGTTGGCGGTTGAGTCCCTGCCTTTCGAATGGCAATTAGCGTTACTTCTGAAAATTTTGTCCTTTTGTATGAATTTCTAATGCTCTCCAGCTCTCTATACCTCCAATGCAACTGGAGAAGATTCTACCATAATGCGCTTCCGTTTGTAGATTTTTTTGCATGCATATCAGTAGTGAGTTGAGGAAGAAAGTAAGAAGTCGATAAATATATCAAGAGAAGAGAATCGTCGCGATTCAAATAGCTGTAGGGAATATTGAAGATCAGTCTGGAAGTGAATTGTAAACATCAGTTCAAGGACATTCTGACCAATCCTTCAAGATCTGCGTGTGATGGAAGCGACGAAGTCCAAGATAGTGAATCCGATGGCGACTTTGGCATGATAGCAAATGCACAGCTCTATCCAACAAAATGCAGCTGTCCTTTTATGAGGTAAATTCCGAATAAACCAGACAGATTTGGAATCGAGTACTGGGTTTTGACAGATGTGAAATGAAAATACACCCTAAATGAATTTCCATATTGTGGCAAAGATGATGATTGGCCATCAAATCAAGCGTTGGGGAAATAAATAGCTACTAAAGTGACCGTAACATACAAGAATTCAGGAATAAATGTAACTTGTAACAATTATTTTCCATCCATCCAGCAGGCAGAAAGTCATAAAAAAATGGAAAACTTCTCCTGCATGGACGATCTGAAAAAAACAGCCGTGATGCGAAAATATCCATGACCCCTAAAATAGCCATGTAATCCATTCAAAGCGAGTGTTCAATATTACCTTAGGCCATACTCTTAGGTAGAATCAGGCAAACTAGAACAATAATGCACTTTCACTCCGCAGCATGATCTTAGACGACACTATTTCCGAAATGAATAAAAGAATACCAGAGACCATCCTATTTCATAATAAAAACAAAGTGGGAGTAGATATGATGGATAGTACGTATCAATTTATTTACACGTCTCCAAATCCAACAGCCATAATTCCACGGGCACAAAAAAGAAAAAGGTGCCAAATACCATCAAATTGAATCATTGCACCAATTTCCTTTCCATTTACCAAATTCCTTTTCAAGTGCAAATGCCTGGTGTGGTAACACCCTCTGCCACACGCTTTTAAGCGGCTTGTGGGTTAGTGTAGATTTATAAATCGTCCAATGAACGCATTCAGCGCAAAAATATATTGTGTGGAAACAGCGCTGAAAAAATACTGTCTGTCTGAGATTTACAACAAAGTAATAAGTTTTAAAAATTTTTATGCAAATTTTGTAAACCCAGTACCCCTATTGTTCAAACATGTAACACAACTTTTGTATTGAGTGTATATATTTTCATTATTAGATTTGCAATCGACTACTAGATTACGGTTTAAATCGTGATTCTTTAAAATAATTGTTATTAACTTTTGACGATCGAAATAATATTAAATAATGTTAAATAGTGTTTTTAATGAACTGATTCAACAATTAATACGATTAAACCGAATATTGGTTGAAAATTAGGCGTTTTATTCCAAAATACATTTTAGGGGTCAAATGACCCCTAGCCGTCCTTCTAGGTAGCGCGAAACTCCCGTCCTCCTAGTGTTAATTGTTCCATCATATCACAGCGCATCACTCCATCAAAATCATCATTCGGTAGGAAGGGCTACAAATCTAAATAGAAAATGTTAAATAGTGCAGAGAGTTTCAAAGCATTCCATGCTATTGCTTTATTTTAGACTCCTCATGTTCAATAGGTATTTCATTCGCCGGAAGCTGAAACAGCAACCCCAGGAAATTCACTCCGTAGCCAAAACTTGATTGTCCTCCATTCTAATTTCCACTTCGAACATGCGGCAGGCGGGTTTCCGAGAAAGAATCGGGTGAAAAACTCGTGTAATATTGAAAGACGCGCTCGTGCTCGGCAACACGGTGCTTTTCGCCGCATTCTTCCCGGAGCGTAATATTTCAACGGCGCTGCCGGGTTGGTTGAACATCGAGATTGGAATTTTGTAATGCCATTATTAAGGCCCGAAACTTTCGCCAGGTGCGGAGCGTGGAAAAGGCTCCCGTATGCCAACTCGCGCTCTCGCATTGTTTCCCGAAATTTTCCTCGTCCGATTCTCATCGGGAGGATAACGTTCCGTGGCCAACTGGGAAGGCCAGGCATTGACCGTCCGGTGCGAAACAATTGGCTCCCCGACCTCACCCGCGGACAATGCACATATTATTCCCCGGAGTCCGGACCAGCGCGCTAACAAGCCTTCGTAGTACCCACTGCACCCACCGGGCGGGCGGGGAGCTGTTTACGGAGTGAACGCGGACTCGGCGAAGTCCAACTTTCCCTCCTCCTGCGTCGCCCTTCCAGACCCATCTTTTATTCAATAACTGTATGAATATGGCATTTTTCAATTTCTGCGCCGAAAGAGAGGGTTCCCGTGAGGATGGACAGGGGGAGTTGTTGGAGAGGGATAGAATTCGGCCGATAGAAGGAAAAGAAGCTGGAGGAAGGGTAGCTTGGGAGATGGGAGGCAGAATAAAAGGGAGTAGACCGCCTGAGTAAAAAGGATGAGAATAGATTGCCAGGAAGAAGGAGTTTGAGTGGCCCGGCGGAGTTCTTCTCTAGGGGAAGGAGAAATGGGAAAAATTTATTGTGCTCAGAAAATCTTAGAGTTCGTTACGATTGCTATTTCTTTTATATTCTCCTACAATTCGAGAACTAATTTCCGTATTCAATAAAAGCTCTGCACGAATACATTGAATTCAAATTATGGACGTCAAATCACAGCATAAACGACTGGGATGATTTAATTTTTATCATCCATTTATTGGTTTCATTTTTCTCAAACTGGAAGGTCTGTCTGCATATTTGAGGGTAGAGCTCACTCGAGACTAAGGGTCAGGCGTTTGAATAACACGCATCCAGTATAGTTTTCTTCATCCTTCATAGCTCCGTGAGGATTACTGTTCGGAGATTTTTAGAAGCTTTAGAATCTCTTATCATGCCGCGATTCCCAAATTGCTTCATTTAATAAGGTTACATCATTGTAGATCAACAAATCTGAATTAATACTTAAATTAAAATAAATCTCAATTGCAGGAATGCATTAGGTTCTCAGTAAGTTTGTTTAAAAACAGCATGGTACTGGGGGTTTGAGATGGAAACATTTTGAGGCACATGAGGAAAAGAGCTTTTGCCAGGAGTGAGAGAGGATAATATACCACAGCGCTAGGGACAACACCCACGATAGGACTTCTCGTACTGCGTAAGGACGGAGTTTTGCCGTAATCTGAATGAATGGAGAGCGTGGACCGGAGTTGGTGTTGCCACATCCTCGGACGACATACCCTCAACGCCGACCTCATTCAAACTACGAGTTCGTACTGCTGGCCGTTTGTTTTCGTGACTTGGCCTTATGAGAGGAACAGAAGCACCAGAATCTGTTTTATTCGCTGTCTAAAATATTTGATTACTTTATTTGCATCTAATAATTCTTCCCAACGATTCACTTCGTGATTTTTTAACTGAAACACGGGTAAAACTGCACTTTTGCAACTAGATTTTTATGAGAAAGTAGGCCATTTTTCATAGTCAACTTTCACCTCGTTCAATCGTGGAAAAATGCTTAGAGTAAAATAATTCGTTGAGTTAATTACGTATTTTAACTCGTAAGCATAGAAAAAATGCACTAAGTTAAGATGCGGAGCAGCAGTTACTCCATCTATGACTTGAAATTGAAAGTTTATTTTCCTTTTTCTGACCATTGGGAGTTTTAGTATCCACATTGGTGTTATGACATTCCATATTGATCACATTGCCTTTCATTACAACGCAGGCCAATGTTCCGGGGCTAATATTAGGGGGAGTGTAATTCCCCCACCAAATTAAACTTTTAGGAGTTATATGTATCTAAGCATCAGATGTAATTTGTATGCATCACTTCTCGTCACGGAGATGAGCTAACAAATAGGGCGAAAGGTACGTTGGGGCACGGACAAATTCAGGACCCACTTCCTGTAAAGTTTTAAATCAATAGTTTATGGTGTATCGAATAAGTCGAATTCATATATTTTAAATACTAAAGAGTGCCTGTGAAGTGGCAGTCTCAACTAAACAGCTCTGCTTGCGAAAAGGAAGGAAATTGTTTTCGTTATATTCACCTTAATTATATCAGATGAGTTTGTTGGTATAAATAAATATAAACTGATAAACCATATAAGTATGCAGCTGGATCAATTATAATTTTTTAGTGCTTAAATTTACCATACAATAAGGCGAGGGGCGTCGTTCCTCTCGTTCATCTACAGATATTAATTTCAAGTAAATCTAATCACAGAAAATTTATTTATCTCATACTTTAGCACAGAACGGAATATTTTAAGTTTCGTGTCTCCTCGTATTGCCTATCTTAAAATGATCAATCCGAGATAAAAATAACAAGTTAAAATCACGTTGGGATAGAATTTTCCCCTAGCAATGCTATATAATCCTCTCTATTCACTATATTTATGACATCCCTGTCTCTTAAATACCTTTTTCTCCACCATCCCAGAAACTTTCCCATACACATAATGAACTGTTTGGGTAAGTTTTACTGATACCTTTCTTCTCCTCCTCCCTTGTCCAAAAAAGACAACCACCGCGGCATGAATCTTGTATCCCTTTCTTTCAGCGATCATAGTTTACAATACGCATCTCTCAAGCCACGATTATTTTCTTTGAGAAATTTTTCTGATACCAGTTTTCAATTCGGACTTCACACCTTCCAACGGAATACTATTCCATCAAGTCAAGGTTCGATTGAAGGAAGCCCTCCAATTTTTACCATGTCGATTCGGTAAACGAAAATATTCCAATATTTGTTTTTAAACACGCTAATTAAACAAATAGATTTCAATGTTGCGTGAATAGTGAGAGAAATATGGCTAGATTCAAAGTAAATATGACGCTAAAAAATTCGGTACAAACATGCATATACTTATGGAAAAAAACGAGGTTGTGATTTTGGCGGTAGAGCAAAAGTCAGGATTACTGCATATTTCAGATTTTATCTCTTAAAATTTAAAGAAATCATGCTAATAGGGTGTATGAGGCCATATGCATTGGTTTAGACCAAAGGATGTAACTTTGGCATCTCAAAGGAAACTTTGGTAAAAATATAGTTAGTACTAAGTATTATTCTACGTAATTACAAACGTCCTCCGGCGCTGTAGAGGACATGTTGCGAGCAAAATGAGAAAATAAACGGGAAGCAGATTTGTTGGTAAATAAAATAATAGTACACCCTCCAAGTTCGTTACAGTCCGGGAAAAACTCGCAGATTTTACCCCTTACTTTACCATTTCACCGTATCTAAGGACGTTTCATCGCAATATTAAATGAACCAAGTACGCTTTCGGCGGTACGTTATGAATACAGAAATTTCACGCGCTGTCTTGCACTTTCCTGACTTTAACATTTGAGTAACTATATGCCACCAACAAACAAATATATGAAACCATAAATATTGCCTCTGAGAGGGACATGAGGCGGATAAAATAGAAAGTGATGGCGGACAGGTCGACGAAGGGACAAGGAATTCGGAAACAACACCCACTACATATGGAAAGAAAAGAATGAGAGACCCAATAGCATTGGTTCCCTTACTAGGCAGCCGTCTCGACATCCCTTTGGGTCCGTCTCTCCCTTGCTTCTTACAGAGTGAAATAAGAAGGGAAGGGGTTCGGAATGAGAAAAAACGGAGCGGAAGAAGGAAGCGAGGTACGAGTTATGAGTCCCTCGGCGTCCTGTGCGTTGCATCCGAGCCACCTACAACCGACATGGGGTGTTCCTGTTGTCCACTAAATCATACCATTTAAGGGTTTAAGGATTCACTAAATCTCCAAGAAATACCCCATACTCCTTTCCCATTCACTCACTCAAAAAAATCTCAGAAACAAGGAAATAAAAGAGACTAAACAATTCTACATATGCATTCTTCTTCGTCCGTTGATAGTTAATGGCTAAGGAAACGACTGCACAAGGAGGAAAGAGGCATTGCTATTTCAACAATATAAGGGGTAAAATTTATATGAAATAAATATATTACAGAATGAAAGATGATGGTGGCAGATGGGGAGAAAAGAAACAATTTCCATGAAAGGAAGAAAAAGGGAACGTTGAGTGTTTGTCGGCCATCCTGAGCCAAAGTGAGATGAAAAGTGACGGCTCGTCTCCACAGACATAATTTCAGAATCTTAGAGCCATGGGCCGTAGCCGTGGGCTACGTAAAAAGTCAAGGAAACCACCTTAAATTCTCGTTGAAAGAAAATAAACAATATTTAAACAAACAATCAAAATTGCGAGTGATCACTGATTTAAACTGTACAGCATTTTTTGTACGAATACAAGGGGTAAGTGGTAGATAACAGTGAAAATTTTCATAACTAAGCAGTAATATAGTTAATATTAGATTACTCTTACTCAAAATACCAATTTTAATCATCTATTCTCAATTACTGCTGCATGATAGACATGTCACCCTGATTCCAAGATAGTGTGCTCAATATTTCGACGACAATGGGTGGCCGAGAAAGAAATAATTATAGACGTTATATTTTGCTGAGAGAAGATAATACAGAATGAATTACTTGAAAATATATGAACTTAAAATTAGTACGCAAATTAATTACCGAAAATGGCGATGATACCGATTTTCAAGCCATGACTTTTTATAATTTTAGTGTTCATGAAATGATGTTAAATGAAGGCGTGAGGGGAGGATGAGGAGATAACGTAATGATAACGTAAATCGGTCATTATGATACAATTATTGGTTATTATTGGTTTTTATTTGGTTATTATTTTTACGCAGTCACATTGAAGGCAACAAAAACTTATATTATAAGCTTACCGGTAGGAATAATATATCTGAAAATTTTTTAACTAGTGCATTTCCGGGATATCTGAAGACGATACTTCACCTATGATACTTATTCAAATATATCAAATCACCGAGTAGAAATAACTATCAATACCAAAATAAAGTGCAGCTAAATTCAGCTTGGGTCTTAACAATCAAAAACGCATTTTATTTAGGTTTATACAAATTAAAAATGAAGATTTCACATTATTCCTTCCTGTACAGCTGTTACTTTCTACATTGTAGCAGTTGTTTAATTACAAGGATCAATAGACCAGTTAAATGAAATTACTTTTTAACATTGGGTGAACTCCAGATACGCAAGAAAAAAATTATACAAATTGCATTTATCTAACTAATCTTTCTTGTTGTTCCATTAAATTCTTATTTTTAAAACATAATTTTGTTAAATAAATGTTTCCCAGCACTGTAAAAACTCTCTAAAATAATTATAAAATAGAGTGCTACGGTAAGAAATAACTCGAAATGCCCATTCGAATGAAGGTTACCCGCATAGATTTCATCTGACAGTACTGAGGTACAGGCACTAATAATTGGACACGATGCTATGCAAAGCAGCTCTTGCTCCTCGTTGTAAATCTCTTTTACTGATACCCTAGTTTCCAAATTAACAAATTTATTTCATCCTGTACAAACTTTCTATACGTTGCGTTCCTGCATTCCGTTCAGCCGTAGGAGTCTTCATAAAACCTTCAATGCCAATGTGCGTTTCTAAATATTAACAACTTCAGGTTGTTGATAAACGAGCATCCCTAAATAGGACCATAGATAATTATATACCTGTTACTGGTCTCTGCCACTATCCAAGCAAAATTTAATATATTTTAAATTTATTCTGATTTTATCTCAATATTAGATACCAAAGGAAGACTATTTCAAAAGATAACTACTATCATCCTTATTCCAAACAATTACACGTTTCACTTCAAACGCAAATATTTTCACATGCATTTATCTTCAAGAACAATTTACGCATTGGCGTGGAATTTTCTAAAGCCATTAAAATATTACCACTAACCGATAATCCTTCGATATAAATGCAATTGCGCCCTACATAATATAGTCCTCGCAAATTTTATTTAATTCCTTAAGAAATTTATTTGCCGTTAAGTAAAACATGATGAATAAAATGTCTACCGTATGAAAAGCCAATAGAAATATTCCGCTAGATTAACTCATGCTTATCATCACTCTAATTCTTCTTATTTTCATATTTCTTACTTTTTCCGGGCTCTTTCTCGGTAAAGCTAAACCTTGTCAGCGGGAATGTTTACGACTTGTTCTATTGCCTTATCAGATGAGATCTACAAAATAATGAAAGTCCCCATAACAGCAATAAATCAGAGTCCACAAAATTTTTGTCTAATCTCTAGAGAGAGAAGAAATATCTTAGGAATGCTCAAGTGCACGATCCATATTTTCTACCATCACCTAAAGATACACAGCGCGAAATGCTCCCCAAAGACATTTTCCATTCAACCTGGTGCGACAAAAGCAATTCGAATAATCCACAATGCCCACCTCGCTATTTATAATACCTGGGGTGGACGCACATTTCTTTTGAGGAAAAAACATATCGGGAATTCCAGGCGAGGGAGAATCCCATAGTGTATAAATCCAAACTCCTGAATATGTGGCTGCTATGTCACGGTAAATTACGACCGGGATTGCGGCATACCCTATTAGACATTAGTGCACACACAGGAATAGGAGAAGGAATATAGTTAGGGACTTCTCGTGCTCCTACGCAGCACACGCTCCGGTAATTTTTCCTATGAACACTCGTTCATCATGGGGAGTCGCCAAGCGCCGGGAATATTACATACTTAAGCCTTCCCGTGTACCTCTACGCCCTCACCCCACCCCACCACCCAGCCCCTTCCTTAACAACCACCCACATTGGCCCACCCCACTGCCGTCCCTACCCTCTAGTGCACCTGGGGTCTATCCAAAAACTCTTTTAAACTCACACCCCCCGTCCACCTACGATACGTCTTTAAAATTTTTCTCCCTGCCCCATGCGTTCCTCTTTCAAAAGACTATGGCAATATTTCCGACTCAAAAATCACCGCACGTGCATGATGGTTGGGTACAAAAAGTCCAAGCCTAAAATACTTACTTCTGAATATTAGGCTACGCTACGCTGAAATACGGCCGGGATGGCGGCATATCCTAATAGACATAAGTGCATAAACTGGTCTATAAATTCGCTCACTGATTTAATGACAATTTCCTGAAGAATCGGTAAAGACGATCCAAACAAGCCTGATGAAAGATATGCATCTAGAACTTACTCTAAATTAAAAGGTGTAACTTAGTGGTTTTCATAGATACCTTTTCGTTAAATGAAAAAATATTTCTATAACTTTTTACTTATTTTCAGGAAGTTTATTGAAATATTATTTGCAACCAACCTCTTACAATTCATACATACGTTTCATTTGCCCTGAGTTTTTTATGGGCTTATATCCAGCAAAATTCAAGTATGGGCAGTAAATAAAACGAAATATACCAACACTAGTAAGTAGGTTATTTGGTAATTATGGCCCTCAGACATTAACTTATTTTAAAAAACCAACTTTAGAAATTACTGCCAGTGGCCTATTAAGTAGTCTATGTTGACGAATTAACACATTACTAATACGTGACTCCACGTGTAAATTCATTGAGAATTAAAAAGGCATAATTAAAACACATTAACTCCAAAATATTCCGATCCATGTGAATATTGACAACCATTTGTTGAGTTTTCCAAGGTGATTTCGGTTGCAAATTGTTCTCGGAGACACAAAGGTAAAGTCCACGGTAGTATAGTGCTGACTCAAGGTAGAGTCACGGCGGCTGATCGCTCGATTCTGGTACGAGGAGTGAGAGAACAAACAGAATTCTTCATCTCCCTGAACGGAGCATCACTCAACGTCAAAGACCTTTGGCTTAGGGGCGCTTAACCTTTTTGTACCTAAAGACCCTTAGGATTCTCAAGTATTTCTTCTCTGCTGCCAGAAGGGCCGCGGGCCATGTTTGGATAGTATGCAGAAGAGAACAGTTTCCCGTAGCAATGGGAACTCACCCGACGCAAAAAAATCATTTTAAAATGAAGCTATTGACATCACAGTAAGAGTTAAGCCTCCTCTTCCTCGTGCAATTGATAACTACGTGATTTGAATCAAAGCTTTCGAATTTGCCAATACAGTCACGGCTATAAGGCTGATCATATTTCGATAACGTCTATTTGGACTCAAAAACAGAAAAAGAGTTGCGTAATTACTCAAATCGCTCATTCCAATAACAGATTAATGTTATTACACATTATTTTTCTTTCATTCGTACCTCTCAAATGAAATACCGTCAGAAACGACGCATAGGAGAAGTAAAGTTCCTAGTACAAGGAGAAAAAAAAAGTTCATTACATCAGTCCTACATGGTCTTCGAACCGATCGAGTGGTAGAGTGTTTATCAAAATAATAATTTCTATGAAATTTTGTCCATGAATTGATACACGATGGCAGTATCATTATTTATGAAATCAAATCTCTACACTAATTAAAACGCTGATGCACACATATGCTTACTTTCAGAAATCTTAAAAAAAGTAGCTTAGATTATGATACCCAACAATTTTCAAACAAGTTCCCATTCTCCATGTAAACAAAAGTCTCATTTTTCTCTTAGCTAAAAACCAATTTCTGTGAATTTTTTCTTTTATTATATCACCCGTAGACCCAATTTTTCCAAGATTAACCTGAATGTATCTCCTTATGACCATCACATCTCGCTCCACATCTTCTTTACCACAAGTCTAGCTCGTAAACTCTTCCCGTACACCTCTGCTACGCTGTCGAAACCATCAAAACCACTTCCTCCCCAACCCTAGGAGAGAATCTCTTACCCCTTAAAACCCCCCATCCCCACATAACTAATCCGTCTTCCGCCGCCTTCCCCTAATGCCATATCGCATCTTACCCCAGCTAAAGAGACTGAGGGTGTAAGGGAGGAACATAGGTGATTGGGGGTGAGGGGTCTACAGTGATGAATCGGCTCCAACCGACACCCACGCCTTTCCTAGGAGGACCTCGCCGTATAGTCCCATTGCCTCCCCTCCTAAAACCCTCTCTCAGCATCCTATTCCCCCTTCCACGGTCCAGAGAACTCTTCGCTAAGAAACCAAAGTGGGTAGGGTGTTATGAGGGAGTGTTAGATGGGAAGGGGTCGTCGGATGGAAGAAAAACAAGAAACAGGACTTGTGCACTCCCAGGAGAGCGGCCCCATCTGTCCGATATCCCCAGATCCCCCTCCCCTATGTCAGCCCTCTCTATCCTCCCCGTACAACCCTGAAATGGGGAAGGTGGATATGAAAAGATATAAGGGAGTCGAGAGGAGGGCACGTTGAATAAGATTCTTCGCGTAGAAACCGCGAGACCAGCAAGAGAGGTGGGCCTCTCTCTCTCTCTCTAATAACGTAAATCCTTCTGCATTTCGGGCCAAAATCCTTCCCTCCTCTCCTCATGTTCCTCCTTCCTCTCATTTTTTCGAGGCTTGAGGGAGAGAGTGAGATTATTTTTTGCCATCTCTCGAGGATTTTCCCTCACGAATCCCTTCCTTCCTTCCTCTCTTGTTAGTCCACCCGTTGGGCCGCCCGCGGGGTGAGTAACGGGAGAAGCGAGGATTATCCCATGCGCCATATTCTCATTTCCCTTCTGCCCACCTTCCCTTTTACGCAAACCCCTTCACAACACGCAATCCCTTCTTTTCTAGTCCTAATTACCTTTCCCCAGTGTTTTTTCACGATGAGTACTTAATTTTGCAATATTCGTCATATTACCTACTAAGACTTTCGCAGTCCATGAATGTCAATATTAATGCATTTTGGGGGTAACCCGTGACAAGACTTAAAAATGGCCAATGTTTCCTCTCCTATTTTGGAGACCTCATCAGGGCAAATTTTAAGGCTCACGGCAAATGATGATGTTCATTTGAGGTTCATGAGGGGTCCGGCATAGGAGAGGAAACGCTACCTATTTAAAGTCATGACGCGGGTTACCCAAGTAACCAATAAATATTTTTCAATGTTATTCTTTTATTCTACGCAAATTTTATGTACTCGGGATTTGACGACTTTTCCTTTCTGGAGACTGAAAAATTCAGGGGTATGCAGAGATAAAATATTTTCACCGAACACCGCAACATCTTATTGGTATTTTATTCTTAAACTCACAGTGAGAAGTCAAAATTTTGTCCTATTCAATCCTAGATGTTCACTCTTTTCAATAGATTCAAAATTTAGTAACTGCATTTAATTAGTAATTTCATGGATAATTTCAGCAAGTAGTATGTCTTGACAATGTTCCAACAGAAGCGATAACTAAATAGGAGCATTTTGCCGAACGGATAGGTGTAGGTTCTCTGTAGGCCGCCGATCAATAAAGGACTTTGTCAAATAATTAGCGGAACTTCATACGCGCATTTCCACGTTTTTGATTTGTAAATGACAAGTGTCCTGACACCCCCGCCACACGTATACTGAAGCGGCTCGCGGGTTAGTATATGCAGAGTAAATAAATAACATAAGAGATTTATGAGTATTTCAGTTGTATCATGAGATAATACTATTCCACGTAACCCGATTTATACATACCGAACCTGTTTAGTGCACATTAAAAGGTCTACCAATACAATTTTTTTTAATTTCAAGAATTTTTATGTGTAATACCATTCCCTAAAACTAATGCCTTGTGATCTCTTTGACTCAACGTATATTCTTCTTTACTACACTCCTCTTTCAACCAACTGCTGTTAATAATACGACTTGCGTCGTTCCAAAACTGGCTGTTTAACAATTTAATTACATTTTTAAAATACTCAGATACCCATATTGGCCACAGAAAAAGGTTCAGTGAATATATAATCCTTCGAGGACATTTAAAAGGTAATTAATATATTGGTCCAAATTTAGCTGACACTCGGATAAATATTGGCCCATAGCAGCATAGTTTCAATTATCTAGCAGGTATTCACTTTGTGAATCAGTTCCTAAGTCATGTTTTTTTCTGAGAAAAATTTGAGGTACCACTCACTGGTGAGTGATAATATAAACGCCTTTAACCTACTCCAACTAAATTTTTTTGAATCACGTTGCTTAGGGAGAGATAACTCACGTTGTTTCAATTCGCTAGCTGCGTTAGATATCATTTCAACGAGACCCTCTCCGTGAGAGAAATACCAGGTCATTACGAGAGAGAACAATACGAAACTCCATTAAACCTTGTTTCTCATCGATCATAATATCTCTTGACCTGATAGCCTCTTTTTCGTGATGCTACGCTCCATCCTTTTGCAAACCATTATTTTTCTCCCTTGTCTTTGCCCTGGGAAGCCCTTCTCGTGACGTTTAATTCACTGCCATTTTTATTTTCCCACCCCCTCCTTGTTTTATTCATACGGTCGTTTTTCTTTCCAGCGTCCTGGTATTCTTCCACAGAGCTCCTTTATCTTTTCCCCGCAGTCATCAAACCTTGATTTATAGCTTCGACACAGCCTGACTTCGGCTTGGGATATTTTTTCTTTGACACACTTTAAAAACGTGCCCCCATCCCCCTCACGCTCTATCTCCAGCCACCCCATGCTCTTACCAAACTCAAGCTTCCATTAATACTCGACAAATTCCTCGGGAAGATAAAAAAGAAACTTAGCTCACGTATGACTGTAACCCCTTTTTCAATTCTTTGCGTTCTCCAGGGCTCTTGTTCACGTTTCCTCTACAGTTCCTCACGTTTCCTGAAAAGTATATTTAACTCCCCTTCTCTCATCGCTTTTGGGACAAGTTTTCAACTCATCTATCCTCGAATACAGCTCAATCTTTTTATTTTTTTCTTCCTCTACTTTGGTTCACTTTCAGGTCCCGACAGTCTTTTTTTTTTCTTCCCTCCTCCCATTTTCCCGCACATTCTCCTCCTCTGATCCTTCTCTTAGCTCATCCGTCATCGAATTTCCACCCCACTTCAGCCCTTTAAGGAGGACATCCCTCCTCCATATCTTTCACTTCTCCTTATTTTTCGCTTCACTTTCTCCTCCTCGCTCCGTCCACACCTAACGCCTCTGTCTAACTTGCAGCCATTCCTCCCTCTCCGTATCGCCTTGCGAGTCTTTACTTCGATACGTCTCACGCCAAAAGAATGTTTCTTTTCCAATATTGGGCTCCGGTATATATAACAATATCGAAAATTTGACGATTTATTGGAAAGGCGATAAAAATAGGTTATATCAAAAGATTTCTCAATGGTAATTGCACACTGGTGCAGAATTTAAAATGTATTGGTGCCATCAGCACTTTCCGTCTCAGGTAGACATTAGAAATCGCACAATTTCCTCCAGTAACAACTTGAGGTTTTTACAGGACTGCTTTTTTTTCCTGAGATCAGCTCTCCCTTTCACGAACCAAATTGCCATGCTTTATGGGAGAAAGCGAACGCATGAGTTACCTATAGGGCTACGGTTTCCCTAAGTTACTTTCAATTCTAAATGAAAACACTATCGAAAAAGTGAATTCGGGTAAACTAGAATAAATAACCACATTAATAAAAATTCTTATATTAATGAAGGAAATGCTACGTCTATAATAGACCTGATTTTAATTATTTCCTATCTTAAATATAATTCATCATAATTTTACCCCAAATTTTATTTCATTCGCATCTTTCTCACTTAGGAGAAATAACCACTGGGCTCCATTTTTTTTCTTTTTAGCTGTTCCATCACAGCATATCAGATATACTTTGGGATGAGTACTATTCTATAGCACCTACAAAAACTTCTATTGCTTGAGGTCGTTAGAAACAAAGGGATATTGAGGGTATTACGTCATATACAAAACAATAGACTATAATGAAAAACTGACAAGCATTCATCATTGATGGAATAGTTTTAAAATATTAGTATTGCCCTACATTATTAACTATTTCCTCATGCTGAGACTTTAGTCAATACGACAATTATCTCTCGTATGGCCATATCCTCTTTGTTTCTCGGCTGCATATTCTTTTATTCTCTTCATCCCCCTTAAAACACCAAATTTAATGCCTTTACATTAGAGGATCCTCACAACTAATAATATTTTTCTATCACAAAAACCCATGCTGTGGAAAGGGGCAACCTACATAAGTGGGACTCGAACCCGCGGCATTCGGTTTAGTAGACGAAGAAATTCAATCAAAAATTCGACCCACTCTTAAAAATGAAACTGTAATCAACTATTGTAGACCAAAATTATTAGCGGTTACCACCACCTGAAACCTTTGTCAGTACAACAATTGTCAGTCACTCTTTGCCTCCTTCTTCTTTATTCCTTGCCTGTGCATTTTGCGAAGGCCGAAAGAACCCGATAGTGTGGGTGCTTGCATGAGGGAGTGGGAAAGGGAGAACGCGTCTCCTCCCACTTTTATCCCACATGTCACATCGCGGCAGTTCCTAAAAACGAAGCAATGCCAATGAAAAGGGGCGTAGAATGAAGGAAGGGGGAGGGAGGGGGCAACGGGGATAAGCCCAACGGGGAAGGGGAGGGGGGTCATCCCGTGCACAGGACGCGTGGGAAAGGGGAGGGGGAGGCCAAAGAGAGGAGATTGCGCCACTTAGATCGATACTTTTGGCAATAGTTGGAAATCAGAGTGGAAGTTGACGTGTAGCCGAGAGGGGATAGGGACGTACAACGTATGTAGGTGGGTGTGTGAGGGATTTGGGCTCTGGAAAGTAGGAAAGAGTGGTGGTCGAAGGGTAGGGTACAGGGGGGATATATATATATAGAAAGCCCTGCCATGATTATTTGAGAAAGAGAGAGACCGGGGGACAAGTGACGTACGTTTCTTTCCATTCCCTCCCACCACCTCCTCCTTTTCCCTCGGCCTCTTCCTTTTCCTTCCTTCGGAGAATTGGCGGAAATGGCCCGATACACCGGCCTATTCCTCACTTAAGGGTGGGAATTCCTTCCTCACTCTCCTTTGGAAAAATACCCACCCTCTTTCCTCGCTCAATTCTTGCCAGTCTCGAACCCTCATACCGAAGCCACTCTTGTCCACCTCTGGCACCCAAACGCCTCTCTTCTTCCCTTTTATATATCCGTTGAAGATGACAAGTGCTTTTTTGTCCCGTTCCCTTTTAGTTATAGAGGGACGTTTCGGATGAATGAGGGAGGCAGGCGTGGATTTTAGTGCGTTAGCAGGAAAGAAGGGAAACGTGTACAGGGGGTGAGGGATAGAAGGTCTAGAAGTGGGGAGGGTCTAGTCTGAGGGATAAGATGGGGAAAGGGGTGGTTAAGGAGGTGGTGTGGTAGATTTAGGGGGAGAAGGTGACCCGAGAGATTTGGCCTAGGGGGTGGTTTGGCCACCATCAAAACAGACCGCTCACAATACCTCACGAACTCTCTGTCAACTCCCCACCATCCACATGGAACCCCCTAAGAAGGATCTAAATTCGCCTCCTCACGCACACAACACGCTTTTTTCTATTCCGATTCACCGTACTATTCACCCCTCTCCCGCAGTGTAAAGGCATTCTCAGGCATCTCCACCATCAGTTTGCCTCAAATACCTCACTCCACTGCAGGGGCGCCGACTTATAAAAAATATTGGGGGGGCCCATATCGGAGGTCCTGCCCCGGGAAGAGGTTAAATTCAAAGTGTGTCGCAGCACCGAAACACTATCATGATTCACACCACTTGATTCAGCAGGTTAACTAATTAACCTGCTTAACCTTATTTGTTTCAACACTCATTGTTGAATTTATTTTAAAAGGTAACTATCGTCAAGCATGGGAAATAAAAATCACCAATACATTTTTGTGATTTCACAAAGCATAATATAACTTAATTATTTTCTTGAATTATTGAGGGGGCTCCGCCCCCCCAAACGAATCTTTGAGGGGGCTCGGGCCCCCTCAGGCCCCATGGAGTCGGCGCCACTGCTCCACTGGCGAAGAATCACCACATTCATCCCCATCGCCTTGTCGCAACGGAAACATCTTATTCTGCATCGTTCAAGGCTCTCATTCACACCTTTACTTCACAAAAAATTAAGACAAATCGTCTTAGTTGAATGGCTCCCCCGAGTTGGAAGAGCATTGAAGGCAATGGAATAGGGGTCTATCTTGATACGTTACAGGTAACAGATTTTCCAAGTTTTCTTAAGGAGCTACCGATGACAGAGTTTAGATGTTTGAGAAAAAATATACCCATAGGTACTCAATAACACATTTTCAGATCCGAAATACAATTGCTAATAAAAATACCCATATACTTACTACTGCAAAAAATTGAATTATGCATAAGAAATAGCAATATGCGTGACCAAATTGGAAACATCAGATTTTCATCGTTGTCCAAGTCGTTGGAGTTTTTTCCAGAGCATTTTTTTAACATTTCTAATATAGAGAGGGCATCCATAATATAGCAAGAAAACTAACTTAAATATAATACATTATCCAGAAACATACTGTATAAATCCAGTTTTAACGGTTTACTACCTAAAATTCATTCTCATCAAAGCTGGATCCATTGGACTTTAGCCTAAGCTAGTCTTTCGCGAGCGCGTGAAAGTCATAGCCGTAACTTATAACTTTAACTTCTCCCGAAGACATATATAAATTCATCATTATTTATTCTGCCAGTTAACCATCTACCACGCATTGCCTCGGATTCCCTAGTACTTTTTTCTTTCACTGTCTTATAGAGCCCGCTCTTCCCCCGTGCCCTGAGGTGTCGCAGTTCGTAAGACGACCGTCGGATTGCCATGTGGCTGGCGATGCCCGCAGGGAAGGTCCTCAAATCCTTGACGAAGGTCCCTTCTTGCTCCTTGCGGGATGAAGGAGATAGCTGACGTCGGGGATGACTAATTCCTTTGGACGGCAATCCCTCTTCCACTTTCGCACACAAGCCGACAAGATTTCTCTTCCCCGACCACTGCTAAACACTTTTCCCCAAGTACTATCTGTATGGATACAGCATTCGTCCTTTCTCCTTGCTTCCTCACACAGATAAATGCGTTTTACTCCAATATACGTCTTTCATCACAATTTATATTTCATGGATTTCGAAAGCGCTTCTAAAGAAAATGCTGTACTTCATGGGTTGAATCACTGCGTGTTAGATTTTTACAGCCTCTCGCTCTGCTTTTGCAGTATTGCATTCATACACTTCCCTGAATCTCTCATTGCCCTTTGGATTATTCAATGGGCAACTTCGAATAGCCATCTTTTTTATAGTTTTTTTAATACTTTACATTCGCTTAAGCTTCAGGTTATAAGTTTTAAATTCAATGTAAATGTCGTATCGGCTGTTTTCGATTTATTAATTAAATAAATAATTACCCTTGAGCACCCTCCGTCATTCTCTTCAACAGCCTTCTTGCATTCCTCTACTTGATTTCTCTCAGAATAATCCTCTTTCCTTCACCTACCTCCTCAATAGCGAGCACGCCACTACCCTTCCATCCCCTCCAATCTCCAAACCACACGAGAGCACGCATTACGGAGCAAGGCGAGGATAAGGCCACCCACGTCTTCTCTTCTTGCGGTTTCACCTTCGGGTAGCAATAGAGGGTGCTGTGCATGCGGAGGGTACACCATACTGCATGAGAGGGGCCATGCAATATTGTGAGGTGAGCCCTTGATTGCGTCGTTTGGGTCAACTTACGTCGGGTGATGGGAGAGCCTGGGAGAGCGACTTGGGGCTAATGATCATGGTTTCTGTCACTCTGGACGTAAAGCAAAGGCCTCAGGGGCTGGATACATTTGCAACCTCTGAAGGGACGGACGTCATTAGAGATTGCAAGCATGGGTATTACTGTTTATATAGCAGGCAAGGTAGTAATTATGTCGATGTGTCAACTGTGTATAAAGCACAAATAATGTCTACTATGAATGCAATAAATATACCATATCCTCTTAGCACGTAGCGTGATTCGTATTACTGATTTTGCTAAAAACAAACTAATAACCAAATTTCTAGTCAAATATGTTTAAAGTTATATATTTTAAATTTAATAATGCAATAAACACATATCAAAGAGTGAGATTTCACCGAAGCAGCGAATCAAAATTTGGTTTAAATCAGCCATTATCTCTGAACGTGCACAAATAAAAATTATACCTTATTCCTGCACTTTTCAATCTTAAGCTGTATGTAAGGATAGATAATTGTAGGAAAATCAATAGAGTATCTTTGACTAAAGACAATCCTAATACCAATCGTAGCTCCATATCCTAGGTTGAATATAATGTAGAGATTTCAAAAGCGAACTAGCATCTGCAAGAATTGCAGTGACATCCAAAGTGCATTAAAAATGTCTGAATGCTGTATGCATGCCATAAATTTAAGTCAGCAACATCATTTCAAGCAATTTTTATGCCACCAACTATGTCTTCACATTTTTTTTCTAATTAGTACATCGTTGCCTTTTCCGTGTTCATTAAATATGACATTAAATATTTCTCTGAACACATTTGTACAGCCCTCGTCCCGTAGGATACTAACCAGCTGACTAAGTAAAAAAAAGTAAAACACATATCATTGATATCACAACAGCCAAAAACTGCGTCATGAATAACCGTGGAATGACCGGAAAACAATAATGCCACATTTGTAGAAACCCCTCTCTGGATCTTGGTGGGAAAGTCAAGACGGAAGGCATTAAAGATGATGCGGCCCGTCGTCAGCCCGTCACATCCGACATACGCGCTCACAAATTCTATCCAACCGTTTCGGAAGGTCAAAGAGGTTTAAAAAGCCGTTTGACCCGGCGTATGGACGAGGAAGATGGGGATGCCATCCCCTTACCGGAATTTTTTAAGTGGCGACTGCTTCCGGGATTTTTTTCCTCTGTTTTCCTTTCCCCCTCTTCCCTCCTCTTCCAGGCACCCTTCCTCTGATCCTAGATTCCCAAAGTCTGCCTCGACTACGTCCTCCCCTTCTCACCTCACTTCGACACCCCTCCTACCCTGTCTAAAACGATTGAGGACGAACGACACGGCCCAAGTCTGCGAAGTTTCCCCGAAGGTCGGCAAGAGGTCATCGGCAAAGGCGGAGCCTCACTCTCGTGGAGAAAAGGTGGCGCGAGTCCCAGTGAGGGAGGAGGAATGGCAGAGGGAAGAAAAAGGTGAAGAATCGGGCCCAGTTCATTGAAGGTAATTTTCTCGTTGAAACAAGTACGGTTATCCCGTGATACACATACTTATATCATCATTTACTCCATGGTGGACAAAAAAATATGTATATATTACTTGTTCATCTCTGTACAAATTAGTATTATACTTGAGGCAAAGATTTTTACACCGAGTTAATCTTTGTAAAGATATTTTAACAATTTTAATATCATCGTCTAAAAATTCAACAATCATCATAATTAATTATAATATGTTAAATTATTATAGAGGATATCTACTGAAATTCGGAACGCTGATAGTGGCCTTAACCGAGTTAGTGCCAAAGTTGCGAAAGCGCAACATTATAAGGATATACGAAAATATTGTTTTAAATTGATTTTATTCATAAAGATATGAGAAAATTTTCAATTAAAACTGTGAAATACATACTTTGAGAAAATAATCACTCAGACTCATTCTTTCAAATTGTAATGCATATCTATTTTATGATGAATTTAGGTTAAAAAAAGCTGCATCTCACTGGACACGTATTATCTAACAATTTAGTTATCAAATATGTCGGTACCTGTCAAATAGGTGGCATCAAAAGGCATAGGATTATATCTGACGGTAAAAACGCACATTCCTAATAATGGTAATGCGAGTTGCATAACGGTCTGCGGAATACCGAATTCGGCCAAAATGCAACATTAGCTGATGCGAAAATACATTAATTTTTGCCATGGGTAAATTTTTTTCGATGCCAATATTTTCAATTGACCTTATTGAGAATATTTTAGGAAAACTAAATGAAAAATAATATATTTTCATGTATTTCTTTACTCGACCGGAAATGGGTTTACGAATCAGTTCTTCTCTCATTAACACAAGAAACATCTCCCCATACCGCATACTCTTCTTGAGTCAACTTGACTAAATTGCACAGTGTTATGAAATCAACTTTATTCTAACAGGGAACCGCTTTGTATAGCAAGTTATTCCATCTCGAATATTTTAAACGTTTATAGGTAATTCGATAAAGAAATTCATTAGTAAACTCTCTGTTATTAATGGTTATTAATTGATATTCCTAAGGCTGTTCATCTTGCATGAATACATTTCTCTGAAATCCCTGAATTGGCATCTCGGCTATTCCAAAGTCTTATATAGTTTCATTGGCTCGATATCACTTAAACTAGCTCATTGCCTCACTTAACTTTTAGAGCTGTCTTAAATTCCCGGTCCACCGCTCAGGACAGTACCAATTTTCATACATCGGTCTAATTGTGATGTTTAACGGCTCCCTCGCACCCACAAGGCTGCGATGGCGGCATTGAGCTTTCAAATATGCCTTTCACCTGCTGCTTCTTAAACGACCGCACCTAAAGGATCGCAAGGCCAATTAGCTGAATTGAACTTTCGCCATTATAGCCAGGAGTCTCATCGATCAAGCTGCTGAAATGAAATTTGTGGGACATTACAACGAGATATAGCATTTATATGCGGCGATAAATATCAAACAATTAATCAGTGATTTCCAAACTGTTGCCTGTACAGCGTACACCCTTCCGGAGCTGCGTTGGAAATAAAAGGAGGATCACCACATTAACGAAAGCTAAAAAATACAGTATGATAAATTTTTTGCTGTACATTAAGTGAACCAAATTTGATCGCTCCGATACTCTTCATTTTTTTAACGAACTCATTTTTAATCCACTGACTGTTTGGGCTTAAATGTGATACAATAAGTAGGACCTAAAACTAAAAAATAAAATTGGTAAAACCTGCGATATATTTATCATACAGATAAATATACCGCTTAAGGGGAAAACTGGTAGTACCGGCCCTTTGTAATGCTGACATCAACTTGGATACAAGTTTCAATTATAGGAAGCAGTTGATCTCAGGGAAAAGTTTCGTCTCTCAATACAAATTCCGCCAATGCTCTTCACGTATTGAGCTGAAAGCCATTAATATTAAAAGCCATTTCGACACTAACCAATAATATTTTATGAAAAAAGTAACGTCAGAGTATAAAGCTAAAAATGGACTTTGTTTTCCATGTATTAAATTAAATTGGCAAGTACATGTTAAGTTTTTCAGTTCCTTGGTTAAAAATCTTTACCGGTCATCAAACATTACTTTTATAAGCCAATTATAGAAGAAAGATAAGAATTACTTGCGAAGATGTGTTATTTATGCGTCGATAATTGTTAACTGATATTCGCAGTTGGGCAATCCGAAATCTTGCAGTCATCACAAAAATAAGAATTATCACCAGCCTGAAAGGATCATCTTGCCCGAATGCAACATTTGGCCGGAGCTTATATTTCTAAAACTATCGGATTCAAGAATCTGTGGTATCCGTGAATTTACTTAAATTCGTAATCTCAAAAAAATTAACCGGGTTGAAAACCTTAGTATTCAAAATAACTGCATTCAGGCCCTTGAGGCGCCTCAGGCACGGCTATCGTCATCGCACGAACCTTGGGCTTAAAAAAAATTCTCACCGATTTGTACAATTTGATACCACAAATTCTTATATCCGATCATTTTTCTGAAATACAAGCGCCGACCTATGGCTACGTTCAAGCAGGGATTTCGCGATTCTTCAAGGGTGCAGTGCATTATGAGGCGTCAGTCGAAGCGGTCTCAGAATTTTTATTTATTTTCATCTCCCGTTGAAGAGCTTCTTTAAAGTATTTACTACGGGGGCTCAACAACAATGAAAAAAGAGAATATTCACAAATGCAGATCGGGTTGGTATGATGGCTAGAGTATTGGCATCCCACCCCTTGGGCTGGAGAGCGGGCTGGGGGGCGGAGAATTTTCAGACTGCCCGATACCAGCTTGAATGGTGTGTGGAGGAAATTTCAGGTGCAACACTCCGTCCGTCGAATGAGTCGTTAAGCCGTGGTCCCCTCGGCACTTCTCGTTAAGATCAGGCTAATGCCGACGCCGGGTTTCTCAACACCCTTCCTTCCATACCCTTCCCTCATGGAGCAAATGACCTCAATCGTAGGTCGCCTCCTCCAATTATAATACTTTGATAATAATTAATATTCACAAACGCGTAGGCCCAGGAAAGGAGCTACGTACCTAGCCGGGAATGGAATCCGCGATCGGTTCGGTAGGCGAGGACTTTACCCCACTGCCACTGAGATGTACTCTTGCGAGACCGGTGCAAAAGCGGAGTGAAGCGGAAGCTTGAAAGGGGAGACAAAGGGGAAGGACCACACACTGATTCACGCGGGCGCTGGCATCACTTCACTTGGTCCCATCAAACACCTCCACGGCCGGCGCGAGTGCGCGAGCCTTCTGCGAAGGGGCGTGGGTGGACGGCGGCGGCTGTGAAGGCCAAGATGATGAAAGAAGAGGTAGCGGCGGCCTTTTGAAAAGGGATTAGGGGAGGGAGAGGGGAGCGGCTGACAAGCGATTTGTTATACTCCTATTTGCGGTGGCGTTTTCTGCATTTTTTCCCAGTTTTTACGTTGGATATTATTTCTGAGCAGCCATCTGTTCCTCCTGATTTTTTTGAGCCTGGCCAATGTGACCAAAAAGGAAGTGTTTGCGGTCCTCGAAGGCAAAGAATTTGGGGAAAAAACACATATCCTCTCGAGTAAGTATGAACATATTTTTACTTTCAGGAGCTTTTTGAAATAAGAATCCATGAGATATGGAAACAGAAGATAATCACATTACAAACGTGAAGTACAGTGGCGGCTCGTGAGTCAAATGCTAGGGGGGGCGCACTCCACCGGGGGGTCATAATTTTTTAATATTTCGTGTATTTTATTAAGTTTTTACGGCAATCTAGGAATTAAATTTTGTGATGCCATATGTTCCGTTTTTTTCAACAAAAATACCTAGTTCTCCTAATAAGGCTTGATTAATAAATACTAAATGCAGAAGACTCTCGGTCATACGGATCGGCTTAGTCCGGACTCTCGATTATACTGATCAATGATCTTGAAGAATAAAAATATATTTGCTGCGATATTATGCAAATACAAACGAAAATACGTTTTAGCGCCTACATTCTTCGTGCGGATATGCCCGCAATACACTTCTGTTGTTCGCTTTGCAATCATAATGCGTTATTTGTCAAATCTATACAACATTTGCAATGATTTAGGTAACAATGACACTTATAACACCTGAGGAGGGAGGGGAGTGTCACAGACTTCCACTAGGCAAAAAACACTACTAGAATGCGCGCGCTTTGCTATTGCAGATGTACACTTTGATGGCGGTGTTCGCGTTGTTTCTTGAATACAGTATGATTTAAAATCAACAATTAAACATTTCTCACACATTTTTAACATAATCTGAAATACTCACATGCCTTTAGTTATATTGCAGAAGTCCATCCTTCTTTCCTTTTGTCCAGCAAAGTGATCAATTACAAGTTCGTTGAAATCAGCGCCGGACAACAATTTCTTTCCCATTGAACGCATGGCAAGGGCACTAGTCTATAAATAAACAAGGGACGACACAAAATAGGCCGACGAAAAATACGACCAAAAAGAACAAGGTGCCTGGACACAGAATTGTGACAATTTTTCCCTATATTTCCCTAAAAAAAACGAGCACTGTTGATTAATTCAAAATTGTCTTCTTGAATGTACACACAGCGCTAAGAAACTTCTTAATCGGCAATTACGCACAGTTAACTCCTCGAAAATGATGTCTGAACTCATTTCACTCCGTTCCTTCCGAGAGTCTTGCCGTTACTATAAGGACGACTCAAGGGAGATAGAAGTCGTGGTCAACTAATGCTGATTCAGCTGACGGACGAATTTAAGGTCAGCAAAGGCATTTAAACAAACAAGGACGTCACGGACCATCTCCTTGAGTCTAAGATTCATATGTGGCAAACACACGAGACGCCAACGGGTCGCATTTGGAATAACCATGTCTTCGAAATCATTGCCATGATATAATAGAATATAAATTCTAGATCGTAAAAGACGACGACTCTGAGCCACAGATAGGAGTTGTAAGGATCTCCGCACTGATATGAACTCTTCGAAGCCATTTAAATCAGACCGAAGTGGACATTTTCCGTCAGACAGCTACCGCTCTGCCGCTGAGGAATTAGGTGAACATGAACTAAAAAAACAAGGACGGCTAGAAAAATGATGAACCTACACACAAAGGGTCCGTTGTACGCGGCACTTCTTGACAGTCATTGAATGACTCTATTTAAAGTCACGTTTTACGGGTTAAATCATGTTTAATCCTTCACCCTATCACGCACGCGCCTATTTCTTAAATTATAAATCAGTGGGGAATGTTAACTGATTTTTTCTAATACTGCAGGTCTTTTGATAAATTTATCTGAAAAATAGGTACCGCATTTCTAAACATCGGGAAGATATGAATACATTGTTCAGGCCTAAACATTATAATATTAGTTTCCCCAAGGTTCTTGAAATCCGTAATCATAATAGAACTGTGGCAAATACTCGAGAATGGTTTTCCTACATCAATACGGCCTTTAACTGGTTGGATTTTATGTGTTCCGGAATTCAAACACCAAAAAACGCAAGCATAATGGGATAATTTATTTTCTGTAGCAATACCTACCAGTAATTAAAAATTAAAATCGTATAACTACACCCAGTACAGTGATCATTCTGATTCCGTACGTCCCTTTTCTGTGGCAGCACCAAGTAGACGCCAGATTATACGCCCGCCGGCCTGCGCAGCGATGTCAACTCACACGTCGCTCTGCGCATTTTCGGACGACGTCCCAAGACTTCCATAAGACACAACGTTAGACGCGTCATAGCACCAGCGGCCCCCACCACTACCACTCTCCATATGACTGCATGGGGATGGATTGGGACGTTCTGGCCAGCGCCCCACGGCTACAAATACGAACTTCTCGCGCTATTTCTTTTCGTGTTTTTCCAACACTTTCGATGTATGGGACTTAAAAAACACTTTGATTAATCAGATGTATAATTATAAATTAATAGATTTTTATTATTTTTACTTTTTCAAATATTTGGGAGGGGCGGCGTCCGAGAGTCCTTATGGGCAAACCGCCACTGGTGAAGTATTTCAGTGACTAAATTAAGAAAGATTAATATGGTTCGTACTCTGGTACTGATACAAAAACCTATTTGAATTTCATGCATTATTTTACACAGTTTTTGCCAAACTTCGGTGGCTCATTATTTGTCTTAGTATTTCAAAAATTTCTGCCAGTCTTCCGATCATTTGTTTAATGGTGACTCCTACATTGGTGGTTTTCCCTCCCGAAGTGGAGAAGGAATGGTAGCATTTAATTGTGTGATTCATTTATTGGCCTGAAAATAAAAAGAGCGCTTTCATAACTTGGCTGTCAATAGCCAAATATATGATAGATGATTTTTTGTTCTATTACAATCACCCACGCTTATACTTCAGCAACAGCTTCTATTTGAGCTGGGAAAGCACTATTTGTTAATAATATCTGTGAAGGAATACAGGAGTAGCTAATGATATTAATTCTAATTATAATAATACTAATATTAATGTTTTCAAGGAAAGATGATATTTTTTCAAAGAATATTTTCATACCAAGTCATGACTGTGGTTAATCTAATAAAATAAGTGTAGATCTCGTAGATCTACTGAAGTTAAGTAATGCAATGTAATCAATAATTCAATATCAAATCTATCATGCAACATCAAAATCTATCATGAATATCAATCTATCTTATCTTATCCTATATTTTTTGGGTAAAAAAATACAGATAAGGAATAAAAAACATATGAAACATTTCACGCTCACCAATTTTAATGCTTGCCTGGATAATCGTGAGCTTATCTCTAAGAACTATTATCAGATTGAATCACCCTACTTGGTATTCTTCGACAGTAATTACATGTGATATTCAGCTTCATTTATAAATAATGGTTCGTCGTTCCCAGCATATAGATTACCAACTCCTTTTATGCTCAAACACTGAATTCATATTTTACGGTCTTGGTAATTCAATTCCCGCAAAATTGAAGTTAATTAGTTTTAAACTTAGTTCATTGTTAAAGAAAAAATATGGCCTAAAACCTCTGGCTGGAAAGAAAAAATATCACATAAGTTACCATCACAATATAAAGTACCCATTGTATCACCAAGGAATTTTTTATCCACGGCGCTGAATACATTGAAAAATTGATCCTAAACGGTCCACGGGACAGACAAACCGAACACAAAAGTGAGACCGTTCCCTGCGGCGATGTGGAGAAAATAAAAGTCCCACAAATAAATCTCATCCTCACTTAATGGAAATCCACGAACGAACGTATTGATTTACTTTTCGGTGAAAGAAAAGTTAATGGACCCGGTCGGCCGTTTCCTTCCACTCTTCCGTTGCCCGGCTGGTTGTTCTTTCTTGTTTTTTTATTCACATACATTCGAGGCCCTGAGATATGCATGCATGGTCGAGTGTTGCTCACGAAATTTATCCCCGAAAAAAAATAAAATAATAAACAAAGTTTTCGGAGGTAGACTTTCACGTCCAGTACAGGGTGAAAGAACACGATAAGGGAATTAGAGAGAAATAAAGAGTGGGGGGGGGGGTCGGAAGGTTGAAGGAAGAAAGGAAATGACGCTTTGGTGGCGTGGGTGTCTTGTGTGTTTGCCGCTGACTGAGTGAATGACTCGTGCGCTAGTGAAACATGAGCGAGAAATAGACGATGAGGAGATTGATTAATGGTCTCCGTGGGAAGAAACGAGGGAAGGAAATGGAGGAGGAGGGTGGGATTTCGTGAGAGAAAGAGGGAGGTAAGGAACGAGGCGCACTGGAGGCCGCAAAAAGGACCGAGGGGGGAGAAAAAAAAGTGGTGGTCGTTTTAAACGAAGACGCTGGTTCACACACGTTGGCCCACGCTCACAAATACGATAGCATTCAAGAAAAGGGAATGCTTAGCATGACAAAGATCTAGGATTGAGGGGATAGAAGGGTGCGGATGAGAACGTGAGATGTCAGTTAAGAGTCATTCACGCTGGAGCCGTCGGAAAGGGCAAGGAGTTTAGTGCTTTCGTTGGAATAATCACGCAGCCGCGGAAGGCCTCTCTTTTCTGACGTCGTAGCGGTCTTTGGTGTAAGATCAAATAGAAGTTATTCTATGGAAACAAATGCAGTCAGAGGGATAGCCAAAAGATAGCAGATGTTTTTTTCTTACTATTTGTTAACTATCAGATCGAGTAAGAACTAGAAAGTAAATAAGAATCAATACAGCTATCTGTGATTAGGTCTGATTCCGAAAAGTATTAGGCCAATGATCGTTTTATTTAAATGTTATTTAAAGAATTTATTGAATTATATGTCACTTGAAAGTTAATAATTACGCAATTCAATATCTCTTCAAGTGAATATGGAATTAAATTCGCACCTCAATATGTTTATTTTGGTTTGAAATGCATAAACTCCTTAATAGAGATAAATACGTATTCTTCATAGGAAAATATGAATATCAGTACGAAGACCTTAAAAAATGGCTCTATGAAAAAGAAGCATCTTTTCAGAAATTAAGTTGGATGTATTTCTTCCCAACAACTTTACAGGTATCTATTCAATATTCACCGTATTCTCATACTCCCAAAAATGAGTTCCCGAAATTACACGCAAATGCATTACTATCGCATATTTTTACAAAAATAGGACCTTGGAGTCCATGCGTCCCTCATTTTGTGGATGACGATGCAGTATAGAACTTGTTGTGAGCAACTGTCACATCTCCACTCAAAAATTTCGAAAAATTGTTCATTCTTGAATTAACCTACCAATTATTCTCTCGGCAAACACATACAGCACCCGCTTAGTCTAAATTCTGCAGTTCATGCAGTTGGTATGAATGGTGATAGAATGTAATTACTGGTTTACTTACTTAAAAAATAAGTAATTTCAGTAAAAGTTAAATATGAAGGTAAATACACAGTATGCGTCCCAACTCAATTGCCGACGGAACATTGCCACTAGTGTTTCTTGCTAAATAGTCCAAGCTACACTCTTATAAAGTGAGATTATTCGGAGCGTTTACTTTCTATTCCACTCCAAAGTTACCCACGCGAAGTGGCAGACTTCACAGTCCTTGTCCAGGCCAGTTTTTGTCTTTCAGGAACCTCATAGCCCAAAATGGAAACTCCGTCCATCCGAAGAGGCTGGAGCGGACCACTCCAGGTTGATGAGGGTTAAGAGGTTAATGGGGCGGGTGGGCCAGCTGAAAGAATCCACGTGGGCGTGAACGGTCCGGAATTTGGCGTGGCCAAGGTGGAGCAGCCCAATGAGGTCCAGCATTTGCTAATCACGTTTGCTCCCTCCTCCCCCCCTCTGTTCCTTTCCTTTACACCGTCTCTTTTTCATGTGCTCGCTTCCCTGTCCCTTGTCAGACTAATCCGATTAAATACAATCCCCAAGCCCCTCTCCCTTTTATCTTCTATTCCATTATTTTATTGTCCTACCGTTTCATCGTGCCGCACAAGGAAAACGCTTCCTCCTCGCATTTATTCGAGAAAATATGCCCACCGGAGGATAAAATACGTTATTATCCGTATATTTTATCATCCACACATAATTATTCAAACAAATTCATGATGCAAGCCTTTTCTGTGCCCAAACTTTCTTTACATTCAAAAAAATTCCAACCTTGAGAAAAGTATATAATAAACAGGGAAGCTCATTATCCATGGTCATGTAAATTTATTTGACAGTCAGACATTGTTCTTAAAAGATGATTTCATGAAAATAAATATCATATCAGAAAACAAGTTGGAAATATTTCTTCCCTTCAACTTTCTAGGTATCTATCTAGTATCTACCATGTTCCCATTCTCCAAAAATACCTACGCAACATCCTCCTCAACTCGTTATCCAGTCTAAAAATAATCCTAAGCGCTTTGACTTTTATACGAAGCAAAAGATAAATCAAAATCTTATTCAATCATTTCTGGGTGAACTAGATCATATTGGGAGATATTTCCTCCGTTCCGCAGTTTTCATATTCCTAATATCCTATCGTTTCTAATCATTAATTTACATTGCATCTCATGAAAGATTTTGACAATATGGATATCTTTATGCGCCGCATAACACTTTCGATCAAAAAAAAATACAGCAACTTAAAATATTACTTTTCCAGCGGTGCTTTCGATAGAACCACTAACATATGATATCATTTGATACTGTCGATTTCGCAAGCTAGTTTCTTTTCAGACTCTTAAATGTCGCTTTATGCGTTTAGTATTCAAATATAATTTGCCCATAAACCTAATGCAACCAACTCAACTGTCCTCCATTAATAGACGCAGTAGATTCAAATTAAAATTTGCTTGTTGGACTGGATGTCTTATTATAAATTCCAATCCACTAGTCAGCACATCTCACCAGCTCTCTTCCCCACATTACCATTTCCTCTGCACGAGCACAGAAGACGCTTCCCCTCATGGCTCGGGATGGCGCCCAGAGTCCGTCGACGAAAGCTTTCAATTCGCACCACTTCCCTCTGCCATCCGTTCTCTCCCCGGGGCAGTATCACCATGACGCTCCAAAATTCCGCCAATCGGGCGTGGGTGGCTCGCGTGGGATGCAATGAGCCACTTTGCGTCTTCGCCCGCTCACAACTGCTCCTCACCCACGGCCGCTTCAATTGCCCATCCCTTACATCCCCTTACATCGCCTGCCTTTAGCGCATGAAGCTTCTCCCTTATTCACTCATGACCTCCGTGTCAGTAAATCAGATTGAACGCCGACAAGTGAGGAGTACACGAATTTCGCGATTGCAGGAACACTACTGATGCTTGCAAGAAGGGGCGCAATATTTTTTCTTACTTGGACTGAGTATTCAGTACTCAATGTAATGGAAAATTAAGAAATATAGCCATCTGTTACCACAGCATTGAATTGATAATATTTAATGGTAAACTGTTGTAGCATTGAAATACCTATTAATGGTTGGGTGCAAAAGGGTTTCTAAGGCTCCATCGATAACTTGTTGCCATCGGAACATCACTGAGATTGTGCCATCTGTGTATTTACAGCTTGTTTTTCAATTGAGGATTCAGATACCTTTGAATATAATTACTTTATTACTAAGGTTCCTTCGATAATTTGCTGCCATCGAAACATCACTGAGATTGCGCCATATGTGTATTAATATTTTGTTGTCGCAATGATGGTTAAGCTACCTTGGCATATAATCACTATATTTTACTCTGCACGCAGACAATTATAAAGTAGATGTACAGGCGACGATCATAATTCAATAATTAATTGCTCGTGAACAGAGAAAATATTTTCAAATGAGAAATTATGGATATTTGACTTACCATGAGTTGATAAAAAAAACATTCCACACTTCAAGCCGAATTTCTGTTAGTCTCTTTATGCATCACTAGTTTCTTCATAAGTTTACGTTGTTCATATTATCCACCTTCACTAGTGTGCTTCTCTATCCCTGAAAATTAAAAATAAAGGTGAGAATATTTCAGCTATGACAGTAAAACTTATTTAAAGAACGTTACAACCCAATAAAAAGGCTTAAATTTTCATAAATATTAGTGAAAATCAAATTTTTAGTCAAGTAATTGAATTAAATAGCACGAATTTATTTACCATCACCTATGAAACTATTTTAAAATATATTATCGATTTAATGAAGTAGAATCATCGTAAAACAATTAAATGCACCACTTTGAATTATTCTAAGTAAATTAAACTACAACCACACATTAGCATGTAAATATTACTACTACCTTCAAGAAAAATTTCATTCGGAATGATTTTCTATAAAATACTGATCAAATTGAAGACTATTGCTATCAAATTTAAGAATACGGCTAACAATTTACATATTTTCGAAGTTTTCATCCTCATGATGAAAGTGTAAACCACCTTTTTTCATCTATGGATATAATTACAAGGATTTGAGCAACGTCTCAGACAGTGGACTACATATTATTGCAAAGTAGGAATACAATTACAAAAATCTCCAATACGCTGATTTGACTGAGCGGACTAAGCAAAAATGTAAGCCAGCGATAATATAAAATTTTATAAAATAAAATAAAAACAAGAAATAAAATATTATTCCTAAAGAAATCGGTTAGCCCCAAACTGGAGGGCATTAATTTCATTCGATACAGAAGAAGTGAAATTGATAGCCGCGGCAATGTTATAAACACTTTCAATACCTATATGATTTTAACCAGATGTCTACATAGGTATATTGACACCAAAATGGAAATTTGATAGTTAAATGAATTGAATGAAATTTATAAATATCCAAATAATGTCACCATCTTAATTCACGAGTAAGAGTCCATCAGAGATCGCGTAAAACCAAATATCTAGTAACAGGTCTCAAAATTTTATCGGATGCTGGGATAACCTTTTTGTTCGCCACTTTTTAAAACCATTTTCTTATCACAACTTCATAATAAGTTAAGATAAATGAATCAACTACTGAGTGTACAAGGAGTAAAATTCTTGGTAATATTGTTACAAGTACACAGACCATTAAACTGCGCCGGAAAGGAATTGTAGTTGGTAACATATGCTTTAAATTATTAATTAAATTCTCAAAGTTTAAAAATAAAATCAATTAAAAATTTAATTAACATACTCTCCTCCGAGATCGTGGCTGTAAAAAAAAAATAAATGTTACCGAAAATCAATTTCACCTCTTGGATTCCGTCGACTAGGGTCGAGAAATGCATCACGGCGCGAGAATAATTCAGGAAAATGTGTTTACCTAACTTCATACCATTTTAACGAGCCATCGAGGAGACCCGACCGCAAACTCGCATCATAAAAGCGGTCATAGCGTGGCTTTGGAGGTGAGCAAAAATGAGGCGACGTAAAAAACTATAATAATAATACCCACATACGAGTTCTCACTCTCTCTTCCCCCCAAAACCTCTCTTCTCTTCATTTGGCCAACACCCTACCTCTTATGCGTCCTATGCGAGCCAGGTTAACGGCTTCCGTGCGAAAGCACGCATTCTCCCTTTTAAGGCCTTTCTGTCCGTAATTACTGTACCCTCTTCCTCCCCCGGCTCATTAGCGCCGCACTCCTCACCCCAACCTCCCTCTCCGAGAGGCCCTCGTGCATGTCTCATCGTTAATACAACGTCCTCCTCCTCTGGGACATGGCGAAACTCGCACACATACGTATACACAGTGTCGCTCATATACATGCACGCGGCCATATTCCCGCCCCGACCGCACAGGAGACGACGACGCGTCGCGGGCACCGCAGTGCCACCGAGCGGTTGAAAGGGAAAGCTTGTCCCTCGGCCTCCCGGAGGAGCTCGCAGCATTTGCTCGTTATGATGGGAGGAGAATGGCGCGAGGGAGTAAGTGCTCGAGGGGATAATGGAAGAGCCGAAGAATTGCGCGCGTTAAAGGAGAGTATGTATGCGTGCGCACCGCCTGCAAGTGCGAAGGGGCCTTTCGCCGTCCCGAAAAATAATCAATGCATTATTACGGCCATTCATATTAATCTATGAGGCAGAGAGGGAAGCAGAGAGGGTGGTCTTAATGGAAATGATATGGATATGCGTTACGGAAAAAATAAGTTTCGCATCTCCCCTTGCATGCATTACAAGTCCCTTGCTGCCTAACCATTGCACAGACTGACGTGCATCTCATATTACCAGATATTTTAATTATTTTCCTAGTTGAACCGAGCGTTCATGATAATAATTCCGTGAGTTAGGTCGCACGAATTTGGGACATCAACATTTTCCGCCGTAGGAAGTTACCTGGCTCATGTTATACTTTAAAAGGAAACTTCCATAAATTCATCAGGCATGAGAAATACAAGCAATGAATCAAGTTGTTTCTCCTCTTTGTGGCGTAGCTTAACAATGATAAACATTCCATATTAAATTATAATTTATTTCTTCCCTATTTATGAATACAGAAGGAAAACTCAAATACAATCTGGATTATAAGTTCCTGAATTATTAGTATATACGTTTTACTCGACATTCATTCATTGCGTAAGCATTGAACATGTTTATAACTATGCCTGGTGAGAGATTTTTTACGACAAATTTAAATGGAGCAGATGTTGTGAACCAATTCTTGAGTAATTGAGAACAATTAAAAAATGTTTTTCCTTTGTGGTATGCCTACTAATATTAATCAAATCGACCAATGATGCTCAATTCCGTGAACAGGTTTTACCAGTAATTGGACTGTTTCTCTTGCCAATGAGCTTGTGTTAGAAAATACAAAGTTTAATGATTTCCTTGAAAATGGAGAGGTCCTAATGAAAAATTCTTGGGACCCGTCAAAAGAAGTTCATTTCAATAGCTGGAGTGAAAAATGTTCTTTTCACCATAGGATATTTTACTTGACATAACCAGACACTTGCGTTCGAAATAGGACTATATAATATCCTTAAAATCATTACTTAACATAAATTCCCAAAGTTCAAATTGTACTCTTTCGAAACAAATGGTAAAGTTTTACCCAACCATATATTTTCTAGATATCTAAAATGATGTTTCCTAGAGTTTAGGTCAATAAATTAAAAATTAGCAGCCAACGTTTCGTTTTATTTTAAAAACATCTTCAGGGCTATGTTAGAAAAAAAATGTGAAACAATATAAAATGCAGAGAATTAGGCAATATACAATATATATACATAAAAAAGGAGCAATCGGGTTTTTTATAAACAATATAATTTATAGAAATATATATATAAACATATATATATATGAACAGAATAGATTATACAAAAAATTTTGACATACCTCTAAACTTTGAATACATTTATTGATATTTGGTTTCTACGGTATTGCCACAACCTAGGTTACCATTAATTTTGATGTTTTAAATAAAAATAAATTTTGCTGAGGTTATCGATGTCTGTTTTTTTATTACAACAATTTTTTGTTTTTGAAATATAAACCATTTCCTTAAAAAGTCTTTTTTTCAATATAATTTCATGATCCAAAATTTCGGCGTTCTCAAAATCAAAAATATGGCCATTGTTTATGCTATGGCTAGCAAGAGTACACAGAGTTATACCACCTTTTATTGTTGATTTGTGTTGTGAAATTCTATTTTTTAAATATTGCGATGTTTGTCCTATATAACAAGTGTCACAATCGAGATATCTTCAGAAAATGCTAAAAAAAGAATAGGACATCAATATCAAAGGTATTGCTTTGGAGAGCCAAGAACACTGTAGTAAAAAATGGTGCGATGTATTCTTTGTCTCCTTTATTCATCTTTAAATATCATGCGTGGAACCAAGAGCATAAGTTTAGCTCCAGTAAAGAATGGCAGCGCTTTCCCTGACTTTAATTTTGGCATCAACAAGCCATATTATACTCAGTGAAGGGGAATGTCCCCAAACTTTAGCTCTCCCAAGAGTCCCCCCGGAATAATGCACTTATGAATGATGTTGGCCGTCAAAAAGTATGGTCTAAAATTCCTATTAAAGTCGGCTCCGGGGAAATTTATAGCGTTTATCAAGGGATCCGTGCTCTCAGGGAGGGCCAAGCAGTGAAATTACACGCGCCGAAATCACAAAGAGGAGTGGTGCTCAAAAAAACCTCGCATGAGTCATCAGCGCGAGGCTGCGTTGTCACAGAGACTCCCACAGAAGTTACGCGTCCAAATTGCTCAGAATGGCTGCGCTTTCTACGCCCGTCAGTCTCACATCGGGCTACCATGACGTCAGCTCCGCCGTTACTGTTCCCGTGGGTGGAGATAATTGATGAACATCCCGTGAAAAGCTTTTCCTAATCTCACACACTCTCTCTCTCCTCTGGGTGGCCGAGAGTTTAATGCAAAGAAAATTCTGCGGGGTAACAGCTTGGTGCTTGGGGATTGATGTCGGAGATAAATTATGCATGAGATACTTTAAATGATAAAAACAACGGATACTTAAGTATTTCTAAGGTAACCGAAAAGCGTGTGATATATTATCCCATTTATTATTTTGGAAATTGCTACACATCAGATAAATAAACTTAATAAACATTGAACACGCTTAATATTCCACCGAGATCTTAGCTATATCCAGCGTAAATCTGAAAATAACTGAATCGAATGGCATTATGCTAGGAAAAATGAATTTTCTTCAGCTATTTCATTTTCAAAACATGAGCCAGGAGAAGCATTTTCAAAGACCAAAAGTAATGAAAAGGCTATGAAGTCAGTAAATTCTACGATTTGATGCATTTTTAATAGAATGAAAGTTTTCAAGTTAAAGGTATTATCAAAATTTAGTGATGCTGGTTCTCAGCATCACTAATTGTAAGTTACAGCAAAATGTTATATAGGTACATAATTAGAGTTAATGATCAAAATATTTAGAAGCAATGTATCACTTGATATCGTTCTTTTCGGGAAGTATTTCAGAAAAAATTCTCATTTATTAAAATAAGAGGACTACATCAGAACGTAAATGAGAAACAAATACTATCAGTACTCTTCCTTGGCAATAAGATTTACAGTGAAGCCTACGCTTTGAGCTGTAGCATGATCTCTTTCCAATTGACCAATATCAAGAAAGAGAAGATCCAAATACTAAACTTCCTGGAAGAAAACGAAGTTTACGTCACCACTCTCATTACCTATTGCAAGTTTCATATGTTTCCTCAAAAAGTCAGTCGCATAAAAATACACAGAAAAAATGCAACAAATTTCCCTGTTTTGAAGTACCGTACACCGCAGATGAAATATTGCTTCCATTCTAACGACTACTCTTCACAGAAGGTGGCTTATCAAATCAAATAAAAGAAATAGGCGGACGGCAAGCGAGGGGAAAGAAGGATGAAAAGATATTCCAAGCGAAAAAATCCAATAATCTCTCGTTTGCTCATCCTCTCCATCACAGCATAATGCCATAAAGACGGAGCGAAAAAAATAATAATACGAAACCATTGCCTTCCTCGGACGAATAAACACTCCTTGGATTCCTATTCAGTGTTCCCTTCTGACGTAGCACTCGATAATCTTCGGTGGAGGGAAGATTTTCAGCGGGTTATTTCCACCCCCCAATATAAGCTATCCCCATGGCCCCCACTCCACAGGAGACTCTCATTTTGGCAGGAATTGAATGTCGCATTTAGGGTGAGACCGTGAGGAAATGAAAACAGGAAACAGAAATGAAACGCGAGGAGATGGGAGAGGGGCGAGGCAGCATATTCGACGGATGGATGAGTGAAAAGGAGAGTGTGACTTGATAATAGCTTGAGAAAAAAGTGAGATTTGTGAAAGAGTGGAAGGTAGAGATTAGCATCTTTGGCGGCAGTGGGTTATTGGTGGCGGAGGGATTGGTCGGTGAATTGAGTATGTTTCAAACCAAGATTATTTTTTTGTTTATTTATTTTGAACTTCCCTTTAAACGGCACATAGAGGCCTCTACAGTGGAAGAATTAGCAAAGCAAAACACAAATATACATGCCCTGAATAGGGACCACCAACCCAAGCGAATTCGAACCCGCAACCTACTGATTGGCAGGCGAGGACTTTACCCTACCGCCACCGAGGCCGGAAAATCAAAATTTACTAGCATAATGTAAATATGAGCATACCCTAAACCTTTCCCGCTCGCTTAAGGAATGAATTTTACTGAAGTCATTCTTTCTAACCCTAGAGAGAGGCATAGGATGATTTTAAAAACATTTTTCAAGCAAATTATCTTTTTATGTCTGCAATGATGTGTTACAGGATTAAGTGTATCTACTCCCCCTTCATTGAAATCCAACAGTATTTTATTTGAGATTAGGTGCATGTTAACATAGGTGCAATGCAAAGAGAGTGTGAATTCACGAAAATAGAGAAAAAAAGATCTCGCCATTCATCATTTATCTGCTCTAGTAACTTTGCCTTTCGTCATAAGTCACCCATTGCCTTTTCAATTTCTTTCAATCGAGGCTTCTCTTTTGAATACAATCACTCACTCGAAAGGGGAGAAATTGATTGGTTTTCCACGGCAAACCCCGGAAGGCCATTGTCTCTTATTACACACCTGCCTTTATAAATTACGCTATTCCACAATGGAGACAAGAAATCAAATTAATGCATTTTATAGAAACGTATTTAATGTTCCCGATTCGCTTATGTACTTACAAGTATAATAGATATTTTGGTGCATGAACTCTTAGCTTACTTTTCGATATATGGATGGAACTTAACTACGTCTCGCTGATATATTTGAGCAGCGTGAAGTTCTCCTGGTGCAATTTTCGTACGTGGTCAGATTACCATTTACAGCACCCCATTTTTCCCGTCCTTCGTCTATAGCACGTGTATTAGGCATCATTGCAGTTTAATCAAACTATAAATTTGTGATTATTAAATTTATTTAGGTATCATAATTTCAAGAGTGAGTTGTTAATTCCACGGTAAATGCTTTAGACTATTGGTGATCTCCTTAATGAAGAATGCCAATATAATTAAAATAAATGTTTCAATTAACAATAAGTAGCAAATTCCTTTATTTTCTTTAAGAGGTAAACCAAATTATCCCATTCGGACTGTTAGACTGATTCTCGAACCGAGGAAAAAATTAACAAATAATTTGTCACTTTTACAGCCTGGATTTTACGCAAGGCTCCTAGCAGGTATAAGTCAGTTAGGTAGTGGCTTACGGCAGATTTGTGATTACAAATTCAAGTAATGGTTTTAGAAATGAGGACTCCATTGGACGACGAGCCCATGCAGAGTAAATGTCCGCCTTATTTGATTAGTGCGCAAAAATTACACTAATATAAGGAATTATTATTACTTTGATGAATTAGGCCACTGCCAGTTTTTCCCATCATTGAGCCATGCACTGTGTTTTTTCACCATTTACGTGGTTGAGGTGTTCTTATGAAGAACTAGAGTTTTTTAGCTAAGCAAATACATTATTAAATTCGTAATTAACGTGTTTCTCGAAGTGCTTTGTCAATGGTACGGGCAAATCCCGCTCTCAAGATTAAAAATGAACATTAGACGCACAGTTAGATCCCTTGATCAGATTAATAATCGTGGGGAGTAGCCAGCGATGAGCATGGACGGAGTCGTATGAAAATAGTCACCATTGCAATGCTTCTTTATAGAAAATGATATTTCTCTAAACCTGTTACAGAACCAAGATTCTAAAATTCCCAACAAATAAAAAGGAAAACATATTCTGTATACTCATAAATAAATAGGACTCAAAAAGAGTTAAGAGCATTATAATGAGAGAGAGAATCCGTTCACTTCTCGCAAATTTGTAATTTCTTCGGCATGCATAAACTCTAAAATGCATAGGAGTTTTAAATTTAGTTGCCTCTATTTGGACTGTCCAGGTGTATCACTGTTAATTTCATCTGTAATTCTCAAAATAAAGAAGAGGGAAGTCACAGCCAAAGGGAAAGAAAATAACGGAAGAGGATGACACTGTGAAAAAAAAACAGCAGAAGGGAGGGTTCTGCGGGATTGTGGAGTAAAATTTATTCCTCAAATTTGAATAAAATATTTTGGCGATCAAGTGTTTCGTGAAAAAAGGAGAAAAAGTGGGCAGAGAAGGAGAAAAATGCAGACAACGTGCACAATAATTGCGGTTATTTGGGGCAAATCACAGCTTTAAGAATTCAAATGCACTCCGTGGGTGGGAAATTGGTGCATGCAAATGGTGACGACCGCTCAATAGGAACATTTGTACACAATGTGTAAATATAATACGTTTCACTGACTCCGCATATGTATTCTTAGGACAAAAAACAGACGAGAGCATTATATGATTCTATGAATAATAACTATACCTTAAATTCCACTCGCTCAGAAGGAATGAATTTCACTAATTTGGAAAACAAACAATCGCAAATATTTATGGCACGAGAACAGCACACAATTCTAAGGTTTAAAGAGTATTTATTTTTTCATAACAATATTCTGTAAAATAAATATTTTGGCAGAGTGGGGTCTAAGGGATAACAATATGCATGAAGGAAGAGGGCAGTCAAATGTTTAACTTGGAGGTAGTTGATACAGTAAAGTGAGTTCAATTAGCTCTGGAGGAATGGAAATTAAAAGCGATCAGCACGGTGAAAATACATGGGTGAGTTCGATGACTGCGTATACAGTAATTTCATACAAGAACTAAATTTATATAAATTTATCGATTTCCTTTTTACTGAACTTCGTTTATTTCTCTAGGAAGTCAAGTTTCTTGAACGGCATATTTGCACCTTTTCCTTCCCCAGCCATCTGGAATGTACCCGATAGTAGCCACAGAATTCAAAATACGAAAACACCTGTGAAACATAGGTAGAACCAGTGATTGCCTTAAGTTTTAGCATGTCTTATCTTTCATTGATTCAATACCCAAACCTATGTACATTTACCTTCCTAGGAGTGTCCATCAATAAATGGAAATGAAACTAGGAACTGAGAGCTACTACTTGCAACAAATTCCTCCTAATTAACAAGGTTTTCATTGCAAATATCACTCCAGTCTGCGTACTAAGGATGCTTGATTTTAGCTCAATCTAAAACATGTTATATAAATATGGGACTTCATACAGGGAATGAATCGACTGAGGCCCCTTCGTCATAGCGCAGGAACGAGCTATTCGCTGATGGATCGATGGCCTCAGCACGCCAACTCCCCCTCATATTATGCATAATGGCACGGTGCTGCTTCGTCGGCACTCCCTCCGGGAGGTAAACATTCGACCGATGTTCTCGCATTCTTTTACGACACAACGGGCGGTGTTCGCCAATTCCGCGGCGCCGCTAATTTTCCACGGAAAGGACGAGACCGCCCAAACATATGTTCCACGGAGTTGAGGGGTGGGAGGCTCGATGGGGTAGATGACGTCATTCGGCTGACCCGTACATTTGTGGCAGCTATACCTACCTACAGGAGGACACATGTTACGCGCCTTAAGTATACGTTTCGACCCAAATAACCACGGTCATGGGGATATCAAATACATCCGGTCGACCATGGTCAACGGAGTGATGGGGGAGGGGAAGGGAGAGAATGCTTTAGATAGCAGCGGAAGGTGCCTTGGTTTTTCGTGAAAGGTCGAGGGTCTGCGCGTTAACTGATATCTTGCGGTACAAAAGGTGGCATGAGTCCTTTTTTCGGGCATACAAGGGAGTCTTTTCGGGAAAACCGGATACCTATCGTAGTCATAAAACTTTCTCATAAAATTCTCTCTTGGAGTGACTGACATGAAGTTATTCATAGACTACGGACAGACATGAGAAAGGCATTCGGGATGGGATCTCGGGTCACAAGTGAAGAAGATCAAATCAAAATGCGCAGCCCTACAGCTGAAGCACGGTAACGGTCTACTCCTGTAAGCTTTGGCTCTATGAGCGAGGAAGAGAGGAAGGTTGAGATGATCCGTGAAGTTTCTCCGTGTATTGCAAGCAAGGAATTACTCTTTTAAATGTGCAGATTGGAGTTGTAACTGGCGATATACGAGGTGGAATGAACCTCAAATTCAAGTATAAACACATTTATAAATGAATAGAGTGCAACAGGGAAGTGATATCAGTTATAAATATCCTGCGAAATGTCCATACACAAGTCGATTTGCTGTCATAAGGTCGGTCAGTAAGGAAAATTCTTTGGTACAATAAAGACTAAAAAATAAAACACATTTCCTCATAGGATGCGCCCAGTAATTGTTCAATCTTGTATCCGAAGTTCCAGGAAATGACGAGGGATGGGAAGCAGGGGCGGACGATGGTAGAAGGGTATGTTTTTTAGGAGTTTAGCGTGAAACCGAGGCAAGGGTTCCAACATCTTCGGGTACCGATCGCGGTTACATCTTGCGGCATCATGGGCGGCGTCCGTCTCTCACAGTGACCTTAGAGGAGGTATTCACTGGTTTAAAGTATAGGAAGGGAAAGAGGAGTGTGGGAGGGGATAGGAAAAATATGCTTATAAAAAAGGGGAGAGGGAGAGGAGTGGAGGGGTCGATGAAGAGCGTACATGACCTCCAGCGCCACTTAAGTGATTGAATGGGGGCGTCCGACGACCTGGCTCCTCAAAAACGCCCCACGACCCCCATAATTCCATTCCTTCTATTTTCGGACCCGTCCCTCCCTTTTAAAACTCCAGTCCCAAGGGGGTAAGCGGAGAGATTCTGAAGAAAATAAAGAGGGCGGGGAAAGGGGGATAAGGAGCAGAAAGCACAAGGAAAAAGGGAACAAGAGAACTCCAGGAAAGGAAGGAAATCCTTCATTTTTTCTTCAGAAAAAGAGGGCCCAGCCGCCACCAGTCTCTCGGCCATCGGAAGAATGACGGAGGCCTCAACTTAAAAGCTGGCGAAGGGAATAATCTTTCACTTGTTTTTTTTTCTTTGCATAGCATTCTCTCGGCCCATTTCCTTCGATAAAAAGAGTACCATGATTCTCCTTTGCGTTTGCATTGCCGATGGCTAGCTGTTTTGCCCATGTCGGCGCTCAGTAATGGTTCCCCGAAGTCTTTCTTTCCCATTCAGGCGTTCAAGGGAAAAAATATCGAAGGCGCATTATGGACGGGGTAAGAGGAAAATTGTTGGTATCAATAAGGTTGCTCACAGGTTTTGAGTCTTCCCGAATAACTGTCAAAGCCACTCTTCGATATAACTAATTTGTCAATCCCATGAGTTCTTTCATACCGAAAACATTTGAATATCTTAAAGCGTTTTAAGTACTTTCATAACAATACTCAATACATAACAATATTAGGCCTGAAGCTCCCATCATACAAATATTTTGGTTTATGTGCTTCAATTATAATTGAAAATGGTGCAATAAAATCATGGAATTCATTGATGTCTCATGTATGAGTATCATTATCATAGTAATTCTATTATCGAGGTGAGCTAAAATTATTAATTCTGAAACTTATAATTTCTCAGCCATATATATCGCTTAAATAGTAACTACTTCTAGCAAAAATACCGAGAAATTTCCGTCATTTTTTTACTCCTCTCTTACTTTAAATTATTTACCAAAATTTAACTGGCAGATATTTTGGTACTCATTGATTTGCTTAGAGCAATAAAAACGATAAACAGAAATATTGTGTGCGTAATTAAATGGCAACTTCCATTTTTGCTATTTGACATGTATCAAACGAATTAAGCAATAAAAAGTATTTATTATCTCTATGGTAAAAATATCTACAACACTACTAAGCGTACTACTTATGGAGTTAAGCTCCGTCCTTCATACTCCACCGTTTCCCTGGCAGTTGACCCGGTTATCATCAAGACAATCAGTGAGTAATCTACTCAATACTCCATACTAGGTCGGTAAAAACTCACATCCAATCCTGATGAGCAATCAATGACTTAACATCGAGATATTATCTCGTGTCGAACCTCAACGTACAAACGCACGCTCCTCCATCGGGATGATTGACAGGAAGCCATTCATGCACGATGCTCTGACATGAGTTAGGTCAGGAGGCATGGTTTCTCCGGCCGCAAATAAAGAATAGCAAATTAAAACAAACAACTTTGTACATACAAGCACACCACAATTGTCTGCCAGGGCACCCACACACACACTCCAAGACCGCGGCACCCCTCGCATATGCCGCGCCCAAGAGGATCCTTTCATGCTCAGCGGGCCCTGCTCCGTATAGTGGTCGCACAGGGACTCCCCAAAATCTCCTCAACGTCCGTCCGACAATGTTGTCTTTCCGCTCAACTTTCAATCATTCCCTTTGTGCTGACTCGGCAGCTCATAGCGCATGCATGCGTGCTCTTGTGTTCTCAGCGGCTTAAGGGTTGACGAGTGCGGGAGGAGGCACGCGGCTCGAACAGACGAGGATCGCGAAGCGCAGCTCTCTTTTACTCTCTCTTCATCCCATTCAGAACGCCAACCCTCTCCATTTTTCTCTCTTGGCATATCCATTGCCCTCATAATGCTCATCCCTTCAACTGACCTCGTCCTCGCGTCCAGAAACCCTTTTTGGTTCTTTTATGTTTTCCTTTCTCTGAAGAGCGGTACATCTCTCTCATTCTGGCCTGAGGGTTTGCACGTGACCGGGGTCCTCAGAGAGTTCAACAATTACGCGTGTCGACTCGCCCTCGAGGTCGCTGCGGTCCCCGCTGGGGTCGCGTGGGCCGATCGTCCCGATAAATAAATCGAGGTGCTCTATCCAATGAGTGCATCATCATTGTCGGTTAGTGCTACACGATCGTGGAAATGCTGTAGTTTGCTTGTTCAGACCCTTTCCTCAACTATTTTCCCCAGTTTATCACTCGCATCTAGATTGTTTGCAGATTGAAAATTTTATTCCTTTTGTAGATGATTAAAGGATGAAAGAATTAAGAATTCATTCAACACATCCCTCATTCCAATAAGCCCAGGAAGGCCAAGTTTTCTCATAATCATCAGAGTTAATAATTCAACAAAATTACCATATATCTCGCCATACTAGGGGGAAAACCCTGATTCATTAGGATAACAGATGCTTAAAAATATACTCTTCAATTATCTCTACGGCGGGCTTAGGGTAACTCCCATTTTAATTTTTAAATAGTTTGAAATCTACCTCATTAGACGTGAAGATTAAAAAAACAATAGTTTCATATCCAAATATGTATTCATCGTTATTATTTTAAAAATTTTACTAATTATACAAGTTTTTCCAGCATGTTTATTAAAGGATGCAAATTTCCATTAAACATCCTTTCTTAATATACTTACCCAATACCATGATGTTCCGGGATGTATCAATATGAACTCATTTTATAATTATAAAAAAACGTAACATAAATAAAATAAAACTACTCCGAATAGGGCTCTCAAATAATATCCCCTTGTGACCCTGGTATCTACCCCTAAACAGGCTCTTTCTTATCATGGATATACACAATTGTAAGTATTGATCACACTGTCTTATAATAAAAATCTAATTCGGTCACTAAGAATATCATGTAATATTTAAAAACCTGAGGCGTGAACGGCGGTGAAATATACATGAATTGCCAAGAGAAAAAATTCCCCTGAACCGGGAATCGAACCGGACCGATTCCCCTGATCTCTGGACCGGTTCGATTCTCGGTCCCAAAGGATTTTTTCCTCATTGCAATTTATGTTTGAGAATATCATAAACATTGCTTATTGCAACAACATATATAGAACAAAATCTTAAATGTAACTACTGAGGAGACAAAATTATTATGCATTATCATATGCATTTCGTTTTAAATCATTTATGTTTATTAAACTATCAAAGTTAATTTCAACTCCTTACTATTTACCGACAGAACATTTCGAAAAAAATAATTTGTCCTCAAAGACAACGACGCATGAACTTGCAAGAACAAACAACTGAATCAGTTCTGGTATCATTAAGGAAAACTTTTAATCAACCACGTTTCCCGTTTGAAGACCATACCGGTTTCAGCTGAAGCACGAAGTGTTCACAGCCCTAGTTTTCAATTAAAATATGCATTCTACCATGACACAAACATAAACTCGAGCTAGTATTAACGGCAGAGCTTTGGGAAACACATGACTTTCAGACAGGCCGCCGATTCGGCAAAAATGAGACACACGCATAGACAAATGCCCTCGGAGAGAAGGAGGGGCAATAGTGGTGAGGGTTTGGTCCTTTGGTCTACCCTTGCACACGTGTCGCAGACTTGCACACATGTTGTTCTGGAGGATGGAGAGGGAAGCATACTGCACCGGGATGGTAAACAGCCCCGGCCACATCTCCGCAACCAATTCCTTGGAGACACAGGTTGGAAAGGGCTTACGGGGACGAACAGAAGGGCCATTTGGGGTCGAAGGAACAGAGAGAATGGAAATCAATCATCTTCCCGTCAACGGTAAAAAAATGAAAAGAGAATAAAGTATCACGGAAACCCCTTGCATGCCGTTCAAAGAACCTCAAATATACATATTGGCTTACGGTGGATGCATGCATGCAATGGTGCAAATATTTACCTTCAATGGGTACCATCTCACACGTGCGCAGTTTCGCATATGTGGGTGGAGACATGAGCAAAGGATTGACGGCGGATATGTCAATAAAAAAAGGGAGATAGAGAAATAACGCCAGCGGGGAGAAAATATTCATTGCCATTATTTTCATGCTACGTGGTTGTTATTCATTAATACAATATTGACGTATTACACATTTCACTAAAATTTGACTGTGCTGCCCTACAAATTTTTCTCGTACAGATGAGTTGTCATAACCGCAAATGATTAATAAAAGTAGAAGAAAATCCTAAGTTTTACCAGCTTATGACGTTGACAATTTTTTTCCGCGTTTTCAGTTGGATTTGGCTAATCATTATTGCCGACGTTTTGACGGCCGAGAAGTCCATCATCTTCAGGGCTGGGTTATCGAAAATTTGGAAAAAATAAAGATCCTGACTCGGCTGGAAATCTGACAAAAATGTATACAAAAGTAACTCATTAGTATCAGGTGGCAGTTTGGAAAATAATTTCAAAATACACCTAAAACTTTTGCTATCTTTTCAAATTAGTCCATTAGAAAAATTAATATACTTGAAATCTAAAATATAGCCTAACTGTGACGAAATGTAATTGACCCGTTCCTTGTTAAAAATATTCTACCTGCAAACTTTAAGCAGGGATAATTCGTCAACTAAATACTGTGGTTCTAAATTCACGACAAATATAATCTTGCCATCACCAATTCGTTGAATGGAACTAAATTTTTCCAGAATTTCCGATCACAGGCCTTGTGAACACTACAATATTTATTATATCATGTATTTTTATGACACGGTATATCCATTCTCGTTGATATTTGAAATTCTGTTCTCTCACGAAACACGGTCGGATTGGAAGCACATTACATCCTTGCAATAAATATCGTGGCACGTTGATTGAGGGAAGACCCACTCGATAACTTCCATTATTGGTAAAGGTAATGATAGAGCACTGACGAAATGAAGACATCATTGTGCAAATTGATTTCACGTGGGATACATAATTAATTAATTCTATCAATATTGCGGAATTTTATATTGCCTAACCATATATATTACCCGATTAATATGTACCTACTTTTGTTATCGGGTATTCAAATATAAAAGGTAACTATAAAGAAGAGAGCGGTTATAAATGATGTCATAAAATTTTAGTGTTTCCACACAAAAACGAGGCCAAAAAAAGCAATAAACTTCGGCAATCATTTATCAACGAAACGAAAATTCATCACCCCGGAGCGAAAAATTATAGATTGATGATTCAATTCGGCCGAATGCTTCTTCCGAACGGCTCACTCCCAGGAGACAGAAGGCAAAAAAGCGAGCCAGCTACCGGGGGCGTGTAAGGCACGCCCTTGATTGATTTTGCCTTGAGATATTCTCGTCGATTTATCAATTTATAGGCAGCATTCGGTTTTCCAACTACCATAAATTAACTGCGAACGGTATCTACTCTTTGCGCATATTAATTAAATTAAACAGTTCATGACTGTTCACAGCGTAAAATTACTCCTAAATATGGGAAACAGTATTTGATGACTGATTTTCGCTCTGTTTATAAGTAATATATCTAATAGACGACTAGAAAACTATTCCTCACTCAAATACAAACAATTCGTCATTCAAAATGTTTGCATACTTGCAATTGCAAAAATAGGCCTTACCAAAGACTTGAACTGATGTTTTGTTTGCATATTCAATTATGCGATCAAAAATTAAATAATGTACAAATAAAAGTGACATTTTCTAAAGAAATACCAATCTTTCATCACTGGAGCAGCGTTTACTTTCGTCCTGCACCTTAATTATTTTACTAGCTGTCAGAGTCGGTTTAAGAATTTTTCGAAGACAATTATTATTCTCCAGAATAAGTTACGGACCACCATCAAGTCAAAAAGGACCAAATAGAATCTTTGAAGCAAGTTTTTTTTCCATTGAGTGAGTAGATTCAAAACGTTTTTTTATAGAAAAAAATGAGAATTTTAATTTCCATGCGAAAGTCATTCTCGGAGAAACTTTTCAAAAAATTGTACATTGCTATTTTTTCAGTATTTTTATTCCAATGCAAGTTCCTTAGTGACGAAACGGAGAAAAATATAATATAATTGACTTAATTAGTGACCCTTTATTTCGTCTATCGTTGAAATATTTTAAAGAAGTCGTTATTTAACACTGAAACTACCGATGGAGTCATTTTGAATCCTTGCGATTAGTATTTCTCTGCCTCTATTTTCCAAATTTCGGCTTGTAAACTTTCCATGTAGTCTGCGTAACATCTTCAATCATTCAACCATGGTAATTAAATATGGTGAAAAGTTTTTGTATGCTGTATTATTCAATTCCTTTGTGATAGTCACATTAAAACAAGTTCAAATGTGTGAAAAAAGAAATTCAAAGTAATGCTGTAGAATCGCGCATATAAAAAAATTATAATTTTTTAAAATCCATGTCTGAAATATTGCGGTAATAAACAAAAATTAAAAATAAAGCAATTTATCAATAAATATTGAGACAAACTGCGAAAATAAACAATTATAATGTAGGAGTGAAAATTACTCCATTCGGTAGTTCTAGAAGGGGTGTCTATTGCGGTATTTCTTGTGTTAAGAGTGCGGTAAGATTTGCACATGAGCTACATAATAAACTTAGGATGAGATTCTGGAAAATCAGAAAAATCCTTCAAAAACGGTAGACGAACAATGTAGTTTCAGCATCAACTCAAAATTCGAAATTACCATTCCTAGCGTTAAAAAAAAGGAAAACGAATACCGACATTTAATTGACCTCAGATTCTATTCCACTTTGAAGTCATAACTATAAAATGGACGAAGCTGATTTTATTACGTAAGAGTTCCGTACATGAATTTCTTAAGCCATGAATTACAAATAAGAGCGCCATGTATAAGTGATACTTTACCTTTGCGGAGTTTTGGTAAAGTTCCTTAAATTATAAAGTAGCTTAAGGCGAAATATGCTCTATTATTACAACAATTTTCAACACTTGAAATGGAATAAAGATATATCCTATGAAACATAAAATATGAAGAATGATTAACTGTGTTCCAAGTGTGAAAAGATCCCAGAACTATCACCAGGTCAGGAGCCGAAATTATAAAACCGTTTAGATCCACCATCGACTTCAGGGCTGATAGTAATATACAGTTACATAGTACAGTCTATCAACCCTCTCTAGACTATCAGCCCTGAAGACGATAGCAGAGTCGGATATCAAAACATTGGGAGCGTTGGCAGTGACAGTCCCGAGAGCTTTGAACACAGTCTTATCTTCGGGAAAGCACCAATCCTTTTTCATCAGTTCCAGTTGTTAGTGATGAGATTGCTTTTAATTTTAAATGACGTATTTTATTGATACCTCCACTGCAAAAACGCTCAACAATCGCCCACCGAATCATATCCACTCATCTAGTAGCACAACAATATGAATCCGCTCAGATGGCAGTGTCCGGAGCATAACCGCTCATCTCCTATTATCAAGCTTAGAGGTGACCGTTTACGCTCTGGACACAGCCAGCTGAGTGGATTCATATTGTTGGGCTACTAGATGAGAGGATTTGATTTGGAGGGCGATTGTTGAGCGTTATTATATTGGAGGTATCGTAATCGTCATACTGTGGATGTTTTCGCTAAATGAAAAATTAATCTGCCCCTTCTTTTTTTCTGGCGATTAATTCGACTTTCGTTCTCTTTGAAAAAATGGTAAAATCCGTATTATTCCAAAAAAATATCAATTGCAGCCGCTTGGCCAATCAGTGATCTCCAAGTACACAAAAATAAAAAAGCTGATTTATCTTCTTATATACATTACTACTGCTCGTATAAACGACTTGGTAGTACATTTATGGTATTAAATATTTGTTAATATACTTTGTTTAAACAATGAATTTTTGAAATATCGGAACGGGATTACCGAGCGATCTGTTTTACATTTGAGCTCCAAAATTAAGCAGAATTTTCACAATATTGGGTGGATTGGATACTAAAACCGAAGACACTACGTGTGTTTTCAAGATAACTGATGACACTAGCTGGGGGCGGAAGCCCGCGTAGAGTAAAACGGCAATTTGATAATTTAATTGAGAAATCTCATGAATTTTCTCTGCTGCCATGCATTTTATCTTGCAAAGATGTAAACTCAATGCCATGGAAATCAGAGCACCATGATTGAGCTTGCTATCTATGTAGCCCATCTGACCTGGGAGATCAAACTGCGTTTGATCCTAGAACTCACCATTCAATCTAACCCCTAGCTCACCCCGAGTGAGGCGACAACACTGTCATTATTATTAACCGCGCAGATACCAACCCCTGGGAGGTAGAAAGATGCTGCGGAGAGATAATAGGGGGGAGTGTTGAGGAAAACATAAATCCATACGCGTCGACCAAAAATCCAATCATCCACCTCCGGAGCTTCAAGACGGGACCTTTCGGCGAAAGTGGCCGTGTCCACGCATTATCCAATCACCGCACAAACCGCCAAAGGTCTCCCATTCTTGGTGGATCCAAAGAGGCGAGAGGCCTACGGCTGCTGGGCTGCCCCCGCCTATAATCGAATGAAGAAACCCTTTCCGCCGCCCCCCTTCATCCATAACGCCACCCTGCCCCCGAGACACATCACAACCGCCCCCAACCGCCCCCGACCGCACACATATACATCCCCTGCATCTCTCCATAAACCCCCATGAGGGCCGTCACCCACCCACCCCTGACGAAATCTCACCCAATCCTTTCCATCCCGTCACATCACCCAGACCGTTGCTTTATCCTAAAGGACTCTTCCCCACGTTAAACTCCCCGGCGAATCTCCTCCCCACGCGGCGGACCAACTCCCTGGAGAAGATGACGCCACCCAGTATGGTAGGCACAGGCGGCCCCTAGGATGCCCAAAGAGGAGTAACAATGCGGGGGGCCCAAAAGAGCGAATCACTCCGCACGGGGATCGGAACAAAAGGTTTCTATCGGAGGAATGAGACAGTACCCCCTTTTCTCCCTTATTCCACGTGACTCGTCTCCGTTGTTATGCTGCTCAGGGCATCAGAATGCCCTCCAATTTCACCCCATCTTTTTCCTTTAGTCGTGTCCTTCAGCCGTCCATCCCCTCCTTGCATTCCTAATTCCCGGAAATAGGCTGGCGTTCATCCCTATCATCATTCCCTCAGCCGATCCCAACCCTCATCGCTTCCCGCCCGTTTATGCATCGACACCCTATAGTTTACAATTCTTCAAGCCTTGTGCCTCCGTCGTCATCACACCATAGAACCCAGCATTTCGCTTCATTTCCTGTCGGTACACTTCCAGTTAACGCATTGCATCTTGGAGAATTCCCCGGTTGTTAAGCATATTTACAAATTTAAGTTATTTTACGCAATTAATCGCATATCAATGTGGCTCAGGATTTCAAAGAACTTTAAATATTTTTTTTAGTTTAAGAGCTTTTAGTGATTGTATTAAATAATAGAAAGGAATGCTAAATTTATTTCAGCAGAAGTCCGTTGGTAATTAGCTGTATGCCATATTTATGTGTGCCTCTCAAATGTGTAAGTGGCAATAATATGACCATAAGGTAGAACACATGCCTTACAATGAAATGATAATTTGTACAATTATTCAACAAGAATAATGAAAGAAAGGACATTTTAAACATGCATATTAATTTTATTGGTTCATTAGCATTTTAATAAAACTTTGATAATGCATATACTGATACCGAGACAAGTCCAATTAATTTCCTGCGTAAAATATCCCAAGATTTTCTGTTATATGCTAACAGAAGAAGAATAAATAGATGCATTACCCGCATTATATTGATACATTTCGTGCAATTTAATTCCCTGAAAATCCCTTGGCATTCGATATGTATTATATTTAACCTCAAGCAAATCGATAGTTCACTCCATGAGTAGCAAAAATTATGACCAAAAGTCTAAAAATGCGCAGTAAAAGAGGATGGCGCACATTTTCATTTCAAAGTTTCATAATAAACGTGAACGGATACCTCTATTAAGTCGATAATATTTCCGTGGAATTTCTGCGGCAAAATGGCATATTTCGCGCATTAGGGAAAAGCAATACGTCAGGCAGCCGCACGCGGATGAAGTTGATCGACTGGCAATCCAATTTCGGGTCTCCTAAACTGCTGCCGTTGATGACGATGATGACATATACCTCAGCTCAATATTTCTCATTTCTGGCTCGCACTCCTTCCGCCACAATCCCCCTCCTTGGCGCTCCTCCCAAACCGACGCCTTGGGCGCATCACACATACGCCAAACCAGACCCATCCCTTGCCCCGGGCCTCACCCTACTCCTCCACCCTCCCCGTCCAATATAACCAGCCTCCCTTCATCCTTTTAACCCCTCATGCCAGCTTCCTCCTGCCTATTAAACGAGGAATGGTTTACAATAAACCCACGAGATCGCTTAAAAGGCCTAACTCGATCACCTAGGGAGTAGCCCGGGAGCTGTGATGGGGTTTCGGGAGATCGAGCGAAAGGGGCATCCCCCGACGAGAGAGCGGGTTGGTGACTCACGCAGCCAGCGGTGTGGGGCGGGGGTAATTCCCCCCGCCCGTGGTAGCAGCGTCGGCGACGGGGCAGTATAATGCGGGCGAGATGTCTAGGATGACGGAGAGGATGCGGAGGATCACTCTGTTCGATGCGCCACGGGGTCGCAGCGGGATCGAATCGGAAGGGAAGAAGAGAATATAAAGAGACCTGGTTTTAATTAAGATGCCTCCGATTGTTTAGGTTTCCTTCCGGGCTAGATTTGAACTCAAAGCCAGCGAACAAACATGCAAACCCACGAACGATTTAGTTCTGAGTCCCGGGGCATCGCATTTATTTGCTTCGAATCGACCATGGAAATGAGAACAAAAACCAAAGGATATCGGTTTGGTAAAGCTGTCTAGGTCAAGATGACATTTCTTTTCATCTATCAATATTAGTGTTTATTCTTCCAGAATCATAGTTCCGAAAACCAGGGATAAGTTTCACTTTTTAGAGACATTTTTCATCATCTCAAGTTTTAATTGTCTGGTGTTAAGAAAAAACTATAACTCACAGACGAAAATTAGTACAAAATAAATTGAAAAAATACAATACATTTTGATAAGGGAAAATTTTGTGACGGATTAAGTCAGTCATTACAATAGTTGATGATACTCTTCCATCGCATTCAGTGTCACGTGTACGAGACAAATCACGGAATGGAGAAAAAATAATGGATGCGTACCATATAGCATAACTGACATAATGCAAGACATTATATTAAAATAGCATCATATTTTGAATATTATTCCGTATGGCGTATACTAACCCTGGAAAGGGTTAGTATACGCCATACTCCTTACCTCTTACCTTTTAACTACTAATACGGTTGTTACAACCGCCGCCGCTCCGGTCTTTATTGCACTTAGCTCGAAGTCAGCGAGAAATATTAATGTTCGTGATTAATATTTACGAAAGACATCCAACAGTAGAAGAAAAAAACGACTTTGTGACACAGAAGATATTCCAAGGTGGCCTGTGATAGCCTATGATACTCACTATCACCGGCCATAAAAATTCTAGCAATCTGGCCGTGAATGGAATAGTGGCGCACCATATATTGCCGCAGGGACATGATGCCAGTCCGTTCGTCGTCTTGTTGACGTGTGGACTTATCGCGACCGGACTTCGGAATAAAACGAACAATCCTGCGAGGGTGGTGGTGGGAATAGGAAGGAGAGTTTTTCGTGGCCTGAGGGGATATCACGTCCCGCGCTGTTGTTCTCTGTGAGAGCTGCATTTCTCCTGGGGATTGACGCCCGGCAGCACGGAGGACGGGGGATAAAATTTTTAAGTCCCCGAAGGTTGCCCGTTGAGTGTGTTTGTTTGTACGCAGTAGAGGTCTGGGTAGAAAATAGTGCGTGGAAATGGAAGGGAAAAATTTGTACACTTGAGCGTCAAATCTTTGTCTGGGTTCCCTTTGGAAATTTTCGATAAATAAATGGACTGCAGAAAAGCCAAAACTTGGCATTCCCTGTTGAAATGACTGGCCTGTGGTGGAGCATGAAAAATTAAGGACAAAATGTTAGGAAACATGCCCTCTATCCAGATTTTTCTATAAGTGAACATTAACAAATGTTGTCACCGTAAGTTTTCTAAGACAAAAACATTTGCAATGAATCAGAGCTATCAAATTGATTTCCTACCTATTTATCATCAAGTTCAAATGCTTTTATTTTTCTCTCTCCGATGCCTTAGAATTAATTACACGTAAAATAAATTTTACTGTTCTCGCTTAGGCAGCTTTGGACGGCTAATAACAGTATTCAACAATTAACCATTGGTCAAAACAAATGTAGTGTAATTTTAATTGCAGAGGAAGCAGCGCCGCCGCCTTTTTTATAGATTTTATTCCTTAAAAAGAGGTAAAACTCCACTAGAAGCAGAATTGCAACCTGTATCGAAGACTGTATTCGTCAATTTATAGTTGATATACCACAAATATTATCGCCACTCAAGTTACGAGTCCAATCATAAAAGGGCTTTAAAGTTTTTTCCCCGTGGTCCATACTTTGTAGTTTCTCTTAAAAAAATGTACTCCTTTTCTTAAATACCAACAAACATGAATTTTCACTTCCATGGTAAGTGCATTCCAGATAACGAGTAGAATAAGTATTCAGCCTAGAGCAACAACGCTCTCCCACTGAAATTTGGTGGCGTCGCAAATGCTTCTATTTTTCCTTTCCCATGAGAAAAAACATACTGTCCATTCACAAGCTCCCCCTTAAAAACTTACCCCCACTTACTCTCTCCCACCCTACTTCCCATAAGTCTCCACCCTCGTCATATGCCAGTACCAACCCAAAGCCCCCATACTCCCCATAAACTACCCTGCATTCCTTGTTCGGATGAATACATGGAGAGGGTTCGACAAGCGCTGGCGACGATGATGCCGGGTTAAATTATCAAGCGGTGAACACTGGTCTTTGCATGAAACGAAAGAAATATCATTGGTATAGAGAGCAAAGATCTTGAGATGGGCTTCGGTATTCATCACTGATTTTATACTTTGCAGCAGGCAATATTTCGCACAGCTCGCACGTGGCGAAGCTATAAAAACTAAAAGACAAGATACAAGGGATTCTTAAGACCGTGGGTGCCGACCGCTTTGGTGAATAATTCCACAATGGTTGTCATGGCTATCAGCGTATCCATTTGCATAAAAATCTAAATTCAAATTGCGGACTATCCATAACATAACTTAAGGTTCCTTCATTATAGGAGATGAATCATGACTTTATACTCATGCCTATTTTACGTGAAATGCTGGTAACGGGAGCAGAAATCAAAGACCTCCAGTAACCAACTACCTCCATTATGACAGTCTACAGCGAATAATCAAAGAATAAAATTTCTAGCTGATACTTTTTAATACAAAGAGGAGCCGGCCTCGGTGGCAACAGGGTAAAGTCCTCGCCTGCCAAACCAGAGGCCCGGGTTCGAATCCCGCCTTGGTAGGTTTTCCCTATCCAGGATATGGTTGTTTGAGTACGGGCAATTGTTAAATTTGCTGAATACCCCGTAATAAAATGGCAGATATACTGTTTTCGATGGTTTGAGAATGAAAAAAATATAAAGTGTATTCGATACATTCCTGTCCTCCAAACGTTTAATTTAACATTCAATGTTTTCCGTTTTCAGGTAAAAAAAAGTTCACACTGCATAGGGAAAGAAAGAAAAATACAGTATCACAATCATGAGTAAAAAAAGAAATTGATAAGAAATTCCCTCTTGGATGTCAATATAGTTTTTATTCCGTTCCATTTTTATCTTTCTCAGTTTAAATACCCAATTTTGGATGTAATAAAGATATTTACCTAGGCAAAAACAATACACAGTAGGAGCAGTTAAGCTTCCGGGTTGTCGTGAGCGTTGATTCGTCATCGTTACGACAGTTTCGCCTGCGTTGCAGCGTTTGAAGACCTCAAACCAGGGATGGCGAGTGAAAAGAAAATGTTTCGTTTCGACATAGAGGGAAACAAAAATACGAGGCGTAGGTTTAGTTTCGCTCCCGCACGAAATTAAAATCACCAAGGATTTTTATTTCTTCTCGGGGCGAAACTTTACTTCCGGGAACGAAACGTTGACCGTTCTCCTGTGAGTGGTGAAAATCGTGAGTCCCCCCATGCATCTAATGGCGGTAGGCCGAACCTCTACTTCATTCAACCATACTTCGTACTAGGTGCGTGGGTCGACACTAAACTGTTCGAAGGTGAAGCACGTGGTTCCTCTGGTGCGAAAGATTACATGTATTTCGTTTCGTCCCAGAGTTTTATTAAGTATTGACCCGAAGTAGTTTTGACTACGATTTCGTTTCGACCCTGAGTTTAGCTCCCCGGATTTTAATCCATTTCGTTTCGTTTTTACATTTCGCTCCCAGGAACGAAACTATTGAAATTTTACTAGTTCTGACTTCCGTTTAGTTTCGATTACCATCCTTGCTTCAAATCTGGAGATGCCTGCTGCAACGCCGACGGAACTGTCTTAACGAAGATGAATCGACGCAGAAGACGGAAGGCTAGCTGCGCCTACTGCACCATTACCCGGAAGCCTCCACCAATAGCAATATATATTTTGATCTAAGGCAGTAGAGCAAACGAAGTTTTTACAATAATACAGAATTTTGTCATTTTAAATCCAAAATTTCCTCCATGGCATAAAAACTTCGTTCTGCTAAAAATAATGAATTCTTCCTTCAGAACCACGCGTATTCGTCATAATTTCCATTTAAATCAAGCAAATAATGTCCCTCGTTAAAATGTTTTTTCTTCAACACATATTCTTGAAACTCTAAATCATATCAAATTATTCCAAAAAAATAATAGGACCAAAACTTGTAAACCTCGGTCGTTCCCAGGCTTGGACCACTAAATTTCTTCTCCCACTCAAGGACGCCATAATCCAGCCCTATGCCGAAACCCATCAGTTCGTGACCTCCACGGGTAATAAAAACTGATCCAGTGGGCTGCAAGGAAAGGAGGGAGAGTGTGGGGAAAATAAACGGAATGGACCTTCCGGGGCACCCACGAGAACCCCCAATTTTACTTGTAGCCAGGAAATCCAAATCTCCCTGTGCGCTCCCATGAGAATAGGAAGAAAAAGGAGCTGGATTTGGATCCACGCGTAGGGGACAACAAAAAACCATAAGAGGAATAAAAAAAGGCCAGGCAAGGAAGAGATAGCCTCTGCCATCCTCGCACACACAGGCATACTACATATATTGAGTCACAAAGGCAATCTACGAGACAACAAGAGAATACGAGTGAGGGGGGGACAGAAGGGAACTCATTGCGCGTAAAGATAGGGAGGGGAATGGTCGTTAGAGAGGGCGGGGGAACGTATTGTTTGAGGGAGAAGGTGTGTTCGCGAAGCAGTGTGCAAGTGATTCGGGGGTGAGAAGTTTGCGAGATTGTTGGGGAAGGGTGGATTCTCGGTCCGCACCAACAAGCGCTCATGCGAAAAGGTCATCATCGTGAGAGCAAATGCTATTTTCCCGGCTATTATGCGGTAATTTCTCTACTTTTTTGCTTTTTACAACCTACTCGTAATGGCAAATGTATGGTCTCTGTTCTGGTAAAATTAATTTAAAAATATCGCGTGAAATAAAAAAATTATGGAATACAGTCTGTAGAGTTGAATTTGATTTGAATATAATACATTACAAGTACTTCATTTTTTGTAAATTTTGGCCCAGCTTCTTAAGACCAACCTTTGACGAAAGAAAACGGATTTTTCGTACTCCTCCACAGGAAAGCTATTTTCAGCCATATGTTTCGCTAGACATGGGCACCATATCCACTATTTTTTCTTCACCGTTTGTGCTTGTTTCAAACCATTTGAGTAGAAAATCATAAGAGGAACCATAGCAGTGACTAATTGCATATTGATTTTTTCTATTAAAATCGGATGGATTTCCCCGTCTCAACGAAAAAGAAACGCTTTGCATGATACCATCTATGGGGACTTCCGTCGAGTACATTTCCGGAGTACTACAGGGAGGAAAAATAATAATCCAATGAATTCTCTCCATTATGAAAACAACCTTTTTTTACACTCCCACTACCAAGTAGTAAGATTTAACTATGAGAACCGAAGTCTAGGGCATGGAGGCTGGAATAAAAAGTAGTTGTATGAGTCATGACCCCGCCTCACGCGAAGAGACGTGGGGGGCGTTCAATTCCTCCCACAATTCCTCTCACACAAAAGGAGTCCTGTATTAATAAGGGGGGAGTGGATGGTGCACAATAGAAATCCGCGACCTCCGCACACGAACGCACACACACGGGGGTGGGCTTAAACGTTAACTTTAAGCCCCAGAGTCACGAAGCACACAGGCAGCAGCCGGCCCATTCAAAAAGTCTCGGGCATTGAAGTCACTCGGCACGCACGACGATTGTCACCGCCCCTTTGGACCTGGGATGTCGAAGGCGCGTGCTGCTACCGGGCTGACGGTGTCGCTGCGACGTCTGGCTACCGCGTATCCGTGGGAGGGGAGGCGGAGTCTTTTTGACGCAGAGGGACCACGATGGGATGGGGGAAGTAGCGAGTCTTGCATCTGCTCACGCGCTGCAGTGGCTGCCGCGTGCTGGAATAATGGACGCAAGGAGGTGTACCGAAAGGGAGTCGGCGACGAAGACAACGTTGGTCCAGAGCCGTTGGCGTGGACTCGAGGGGCACGCATGCTCTCCGCCGTCACGTGATATGGCTAAGAAAAATGAGTGGGTCAGGTCATGGTGCGTGATGGATATGCAGCGGTGGTAGGAGCAGGGTAGGGCCTTTTATTGTGAGTAGTATGAAGAGGGAAAATGGTTTCCACCCATTTTTTTCTGCGGGCATAAAGAGTTGGTACGTAGCGGTTTTCAGCGGAGTGCGGAGGGCACACTTTAATGGCGTTGAGTTGTGAAGCCATTTGTTAGAATGATGGCTTAAACAGGACAGCCATGATGGATGGTTGGACTAGGTCATGAGAGATATTACTCGTATCGGATCAAAAGGGAGTAGCGAAGGGCTAAGGTGATAAAAATGTTATATTTTGCAGACAAAAGCAAATCCAAATCTCTAAATTATATTTTCGAGCCTAGCTTTATTACTTCAATGATTTCATTGGTAATCGTGTTTTTGTTATTACACAGAAACTAAAAGGTGGCAAATGGCAAGTTCTCGTTTAAAATAAAAAAAATTCCCAAGTTAATCATAATACTTAATGCATTAATGCACCAAATTTTTATATTTATCACAAGTGGAGAAAAAAATTAGAGCAGAAGAATTTAGTAAATGAAACACGATAGTAATAAATTTATGAGTAAGTACTTTTTAAATGGTTACATAATATTTAGAGTCAAATCACGAATTGAATCAAAAAATAAAGTTAAATTTCTTTCTTTCTCCTCGGTCACAATTATGTCAAAGAGTGATCATCATATTCTTACTTTTAAACTCAGATTTGAAAAAATGTTGACCATAACAATAAAAGAACTTCTAGTAATGCTGTTCCCCTAATGAAGTTTGTTGGTGGTAGAATAAGCCACTTTAACTTCCCATACTATCCCAAAAGTTATTCAATTTGAGTTATAAATCCGACAAAAGTAATATTGGTGCCAAATAAGGAATCACTTAACTCAGAGTTATTCTAAAAAATTTTTGCAATTAGAAATTCGTGATGTTACGGAAAAATTCAACCCGCATACCTTATTGCACAGATCAGAAACCGGTAATTTCAATGATTATTACTCGTGATGTGCCCTTTTGCAGATTCGATTTTAAAATATCATGAGAAAGTAATTGAGAGGCAAAAAGGTTAGGGAGGATGAGTAAAAAAAATCATCAGGCTCACGAGGGAGAATAGGGGGGATAATGCTTTGCACACCGCCAGGGCACGTGAAAGGAAACGAGAAAGTCATTCGTTTCCGATTGGTGATGGCTCACTAACAGATTCATTACGATTGGATATGGGATTTATCGCGGATGCACACGTTATTTTTTTCTACTGCGATGCTTGATACACGACCTTGGCACTCGTCTGCGCTCTTGTGGGCCACGTGCGGCACGCGATACCGTCGAGAGGGTGCTGACGTGGATGCGACCACGGGAGGGAACACACGACGGGACGCATTATGCGAAACTTCAGGAGAGCTTCATCGCAACTGCATGTAGGTCAACTGAGGCATTTTAAATGCCCGATCAATATGAAGCAGTCATTTTTCTTTTCAAAGCATCCTCCCAAGGGTCGCATAGTATATCTGTGATTCATTACCTCGCTGACTCTGAATGCATACTTAAACAAGAACATGATGCTCTAAAGTTCCCCACATTTGCGCAAAGAAAAATAAATTCCATGCTATATGTAATGCAGCTCTGAGGATGAAATCCTACTTGGGCTTCATTGGGTGCAGGGGTAAGAGTAGGTAAGCATGAAAGGTACTTCGCAACGATCGTGACGCGTCCTGCAACTATCGTAGAATTTTCTTTGTCGATAGAGAAAATCCTCTCCGTTATTGCCTTTTACGATGAAGGACCTTAAGTGAAGAGAGATGCTTAGAATTATTAATGTGATAATAATTTAAGTGCCCGCAAAAAAGCGTTCTATAATGGCTTAGGGACCAGCATTAATGCCGAAATTAATACAGGAATATTGATCCATGATAGGTAAAAATAATTTAATATTTTCCATAAAACTTTATTGGGAAATAACTGATGTTCTCCTCGTAAAAATTTTCACCTGCTTTATCGAGCAGTAGTTTAATATTGCTGTCTAGTAAACAAAACTGTGGCTCCATAAATGATCGTTACATTGTTAAAAAGATTTCACCGGCTATCAAATTGTAGCAAGCCATATTGTGCGGCGTCGATCTTGAAATATGGAAGGGTTAGATAGTGTAGACGAGGTACACTATAGCTTGAAAATCGTATGCTCTTCACCGCTTACCGAACCAAAAGAAAAGGAAAGGTAAAAAACACATTTACAGCTTATGATGAAAAAATGAAATTATTAAAATAAAAATATATTAGTAGCTAGTGTAGATGTAGTGGTTGGATTGCACAAAATCCCGGAAGGATTAAGTCGAAAAATACACCAACTAAGGCCAAGTGATTTTCTGAGCTTCAGAATTTATGGGAAAACGCAGATGGCTAAAGAGTTTCCATTGTTTCCACCCTCACCGCAGGGTGGGGTAATTTCGGGTGCTATAAGATTTTAGATCCAGGTGAGCCTCTGCGGGAGGGATCTACCTATATCAAACTTATACTTGAAATAAAAATCAGTAAGTTTTCTACCGTAATTCTACATTTATTTAGTTTTTTTTCCTCCTCAAAAGTAACTCAATTTTTCTACGCGATTAATGTATACTCAACTTAACAAACAAACCTATACTCAACTTCCCGTATATTTTTGCAAAAATAATTTAAATTTTACCAGCATACTTAAAAAAATAAATATTCGGTTACCCTGCAGATCTCACGAAATTCCGGTAAAAAGCAAATGCACCCATACTGATAAGGCTAAAAAACTCACTTATCTCTCTAACCAGGGTACATGCGTTTCCTAGATTTACGTAGGTACCTCCCTGGACAAGCCTGTTGAATATATCACAGAACTATGCATTTTCGCTCCTGTGAGATGAACTGACGCTGTTTTCTAACCTCTTGTGTCTTCAAATACTCCGCTAAAAGCAGTAGTAGATTTCACAGTCTCCACGATAGTAGAAAACGTCCATGTAGATTTTTTAACCTCGTCTATTCTCAGCTTTTAATCATATAATAATTGTATAAATTGCAGAAAATGCATTTTTTGAGCATGCCAATAAAGCTGAAATACAATCACACTCAAAGAATCAAAAATTACAGTCGTAAAGTATGGAGAACGCAAGTCCAATTTTTTAAATCTTTAAGCATTTGGTGATCACGTTACTGGAATATCCTTCAAATTTCGTACAGGAAAATATTCCCATTGCTGGAATGCTCATTATCCAGCCCATATTCATTTGAGTAACGATGTATTAAGGTTGAACAGTTAAGACTTCTACAGCAACATTTTAGTCATAACGTGAGTATAGGTGAATTATTTCTCTTTCACAGTGACCCATGTTAAGGTACTAGAACTCAAATTCTTAAACTACTCCTAGCGCTAAATAATACTGCCGAAAATATCTCCAAAAACTTTTTTCATTATGAGAGAAAAATTGCATTCAATTATAATTTAGAAACTTCCAGTTACATTGATCTTGTACACAATTTCTTCACTTTATATTTTTTATGCGTCGCACATTTCTAAAAAAGAATTTTGAAAAGAAAAATCAGAACAAGCTTAGCAGGCACATTAGAACTATTGCAAAAATATTTTTTGGCTCCTCATTGAGAGACTAAACGCCTTAAGATCAAAGTAGCGCTCTGGTTGATAGTTCTAGAATGAGTTGCTAAGGCACTTTAATTGGTATCATGGAACTATTTGACACCATGTGGATTAGCGTTGTAGTGAATTTACTATAACCCCGAAACGCTGGCTAGGAGACGGGAAGCATTAGTACTCTGGGGAACACTTTGCGAGCTAAAGTCGTGCTATTGCACGACTAGCCACCGCTTCATCCCGATTCCTCCGATACGCACTCTGCCCGTTCGACATCGGCACCACCCCCTCCCGCCCCTGCTCCTCACGCACCCCCGTCAACTCCCATAGAAAAAAACTCCCTCCCCCGAGCGGCCCACCCCACCGAATTTCCAAAGCCCCCGAGATTTATTGTGAGCGCGGGGCCAGCTGCGCTCATGGGACTTGCGTCGTTACGCCCAGCCTCCCAATCCCCTCCCCGCCCCCTTTTCCCACCTCCCTATCGCCCCCCTCGCCATCCCCTCTAAAATACACCCCCCTCACACCCTTTGCCACACTCTTGCCTCGGCCTTCTCCTTTTTTTCTATTCCTCCACGGTTACACCTTCCTCCGCACCTATCTGCCTCCCATATAAACCTCTGAAACCCTCCCACGCCTGAGGACCCTGGCTTACTTCGCCGCGACCTACCCTCGTGGCCATATGCCTCGCCCTTCCTTCCAACAACCCTTATTTTCCCTTATTATCCCATCTCCTTCTATATTCAGAGCTTCACTATACTAATAAAAAAGCCTCCTTCCTGCCCTCAATTCGAAGCAGAGAATCCGTGCGCCACACGGCGTTCTAAATTTAAGCCGAGCTTTACCAACGAACAGCAGTTGCTCAAATCTTATAACGGCCGAATTCTGTAATTCCTAAGGTGATGGAAATCCTCCTTCAAAGCTGTAAATTACCAAAACGATAGTGAATAGTTAATCGGCATTTCTTAAAAAGGTATTTTTTTAAATTTTGCACGCAAAACATTTTAAAATGGGAGAATGTTTATCTCAAAATGCAAAATAAAAAAAAATATTTCCATGTTGAATTTCGTAATTAGAATTTTTAGCCAAGTCGAACGAAATAATAGCTACTTGTACAATCCACACATCATTTGAGAATATTTTTTTCAACCAGATTATTTATGTAGCCGTATAACTAAATTGAAATGGACTAGATAGCCATATTGGAATATGGCTGAAATTTAATGCGTACTGCGATACATCAAAATGGACTACAGGCTTTTTTAATTTTCCAATTACAGCACCCAATAAAGCGTGTCAAAACTTTGAAATTCACGGATGCAAATGTAATTATTGCGAAATCTTTAGTAATAGAAAAGTACCGCAAGCGAAACTTTAGAACGGAAATTGAGAGGAAATCTTAAATAACATCCAATACAATAGATGAGTATTTTATTTCGTATATTTAAATTACTAGGATAAAGAAGAATTAATAATTTGACGGTATGAATTTTTCCAATGGTAACATGCGACGCTTTCTATGCCTGCACTCTGATAGAAACCGTAGCGATGGATTTCACCTATGATTGTCCTGATGCAACCGAATAATTTACAGTCAATATCGACCCTGCATTGGAAGGAAACTTCTTCTGTGTCTTCGAGACTCTTTTTCACCGAGGACAACGTAAAAACGTTACTACCGCCATAGCCGGGGATCCGAGAGGTTGAATATTTCCCATGATTCCCCTCCCGACCTCGGAACGACTGCAATTCCCTGGAAATAATGCACGCGGCAAAGCCCCTTTCCACACTCCCTCGTCTCATGTCTTCATTTTATTCCCAACTCCCTTTCATCCAACCTCCCGGCCTTGCCTTGTGCCCGTACGCCTTCTGTCCCTATTCTCCCATTACACCCTTGTACCCCATGCGGGGAGGAAGGGGCAACGGCCAAGCCTCGCCTCTCTTACGCCTTTTTTCCTACACGCAATAAAAACCAAAGCTGTAGTTCGCAGACCCACGGCATATACTTGTAATAATTGAGGAGTTTTCAATTCAGGTTGAAATTATTAAGTATCAATCAAGCATATTTCGGGTACATGAAGAGCGAATTGTTGAATGAAGATGGGTTGGATCATATCATTTTTTAAATTTGAATTGAATCAAATATTATTATCATATTTCCTCGCATGGTCTGCCAGTTACAAATTTTGTTCTTCACTTCAAGTTGAATGCGGATAATTCCGTTTTTGGATGAATTCATTAAAAAAATTGCCACAAAACTGCGGAATATATCTATAGCATCTATTAAAATGGAAAACTTCTGTTTGATTTTTTACATGCCACCATATTCTATCGTCATTATAACATTGTCTATAAATTTATTTCGTCATTGGCTTTCTTAATACTTATAAAACTATCCTTTACAGAATAAAGAACTTACTATCTGCTATGTACTCGCATCACTTAAAATTTATTTTATTAATTAAATTATGATGCGCCTGAATATTTTTCGGCATACAACGATACCTCCACTGCACAAAAGCTCAACAATCGCCCAACTAATCAAATTCTCTCATCTAGTAGCCCAGCAATACGAATCCGCTCTGCTAACAATAGCCGGAGCATAAACGTTCACCTCCAATTCTCCAAGCTTCGGAGTTAGTGTTTATTCTCCGACTACGGCCAACTGTGCGGTTTCGCATAGTTGAGCTCCCAGATGAGCGGATTTGACTCGGTGGGCGGTTGTTGAGCGTTTGCGTTATGGAGGTATCGACAAGTTTGTTCTCATTGTAAACTATATGCAATGCCAACGTACATTAACATTTTATCTAAGTTTAAAACACGTTTTCATACTTTGACCAGCGATTTGGTATCTGTTCCCATTGCGCACTGGCAGAGTTAGACAAAGCAGGGTCGACTCAACGCAGGGGAAACATCGCATTAGGCACGGATGAGGCCGTCGCGTCGCACCTCTCTCCCAGCCACCGTGGCCAGGAAGATGTTCTTCCCAATCGGTCCTCCTCTACGGCATTCATCCACACCTCATCCGCGCCCCTTTTTACGGGTGTGTTTTACGGTCTGGGCTGCTTCCATCTCAACCCCCTCGTTTCCTTACCACTCTTCCGCACATTCCCCGCCTGTTATCCTTCAGTAAAAGGTCTCCTTTCATGAATACGGCGACCCCTTCCCTTTCCATTCGGTGCGTGTGTGTCTCCCTTATTGAATAATCCGCTTACTGTCACGAGGTGTTTTTTTTTCAATCCCCCAGAAAGAGTTGGGCGGTGTTAATGTACCATAAGGCTTGGCGAGATTTCAGTGCGGCGACAATTTATTTTTACTACGTGAGAAACCGTTTATTGTAACAACGACGAAAGGATAAATTGAATGGGTGGGTATATATTTAATACGCTGGGTTGAATCCTTTCACAAATCATACCGCCGCTTTCTGTACGATCACAATGCATTTCATTAATATTCATTTCTTCCATAAAAACTCTTACAGGCGTAATAATACTTCTGATGCCGAATGGTTTTAAGGTTTCGTAAGGTTTTAGATGCCTTAGCTGTATATTTAGTGGCTAAAAGGATTATCATGATGTAAAGTAACGCCGCGGTGTGCCGTTAGCAGCTATTAAAATAGAGACTTGGAATTTGGGGGAAATATCAGCAGTTAAACATCAACTGATATCAACTGTTAAAATTCAGAAAATAACTTCCCCATATAACCGCACGTTAAAGTAGGAGAGACATTAATTATAGTGAATAAAATTATTACTGCATTTTTTTTACAAATTGTTACTCTATGACCAAACCCTACAGCTATAATAATTCCAAATACATTGAAAGATGACTAATGTATCAAATATCCTTTGATCATTCGTGTAACACACTATGAATATGAATAAGCTTTTCGGTTGAGAAAAATTTGTAATTAATGGACAGAGAGATAGCTGTTGTTATCGGGATAGCGGGATGTTAACCAACATTTTCTAAGTTACTGCAAGTCACAAGTATAAAATTATCTCATAAAATTTTGTCAACCGAAATGATTGAAAATCGTTAAACCAATGGTAAATTCATAAAAAAATATCCTCCCTCCCTATCCTCCTCCTTTTAATTTCAAAAGTTGTAATTTTTTTCCTTTCTACATCTTCGTCCACTGCGCTGAATCCCGTCGTAATGTTCTCCATTGTCCCATTGCAATCTCAGTTTTCAATTTACATACCGTGAATGCATTGGATGCACTGGGAAACAATTGTTCTACTTTCTACAAATTACGTATGTACTAGTGCATACATAACTAGAGTCAGTAACATGCATATGGATCTCAATGCAATTTTGATTTGCCCTTAAAATAAATAAATATGCATCATTTTAATACTAAAGTTTATGCTTAAATGTATCAAGATAATTTACAACATGTAAGCAGAATATTGAATGCTTATAAAATTCCTCGGGAAATATATATTCGTTCAATGTTAGCTATGTAAATGTTACCTGTTGTGTCCATTGACAAGTTTTCTCGACCAATAAAATAGAAGATAATAAATATTACTTTTCTAGTTTTGCCTTCTTCCTGGCATCTAATTTGATCCTCTAATTATGTAAGCTTTCCAATTTTTCTCCCATTTCTATAAACGAATTCTCCTTTCCTTCTTCTTGTGAACAAGTTACTCAAGATCTAATGCCCAGTCACAATATATCGTGCTTGCGGAGTAATGAGACAAACATATAACAGAACTTCTTTCTCACCTTCCTTGATCTGCAACAGTTACACACCTGTGTCTACAAGTGAATTTACATTCATAATCTACCTACGAACACAAAAAAATGGTGTAAAAAAGATTGTGGGTTAACTGTAAGCGTAGTCGAAACTCGAACCTCCTTCATGTCCCGCCCAAGAACATAAATTGAATCCTTTAGCCAAAGAAATAAAAATCTCCTATGCACAAAAGAACCAAAACTACGGCTACTCGGGCGCGCCACAAATAGCATCCACTCTTATGCACCATATTTTTGTTGAAATCCAAGCTGAGTTTCAATCCACTTTAGGGTATATTAGGCGTACGTAAATCTCCCCAGTTTCCGGAGGTGACGTAACATTTTCTGACTTTAGACGAACTTCATGACCAAAATAAGACACACTACGGCTGGTACAGCTGAAGAAGTACTAAGAAGCTGTACCAGCCAAACTGAAGAAATATGGCGGACACGGGCAAAGCGTATTGTTTTTAAAATATTAGTTCATCGACCCGGGATAGATTTTTAGGCAAAATGATTTTTAAACGAGATTTAAATGAATGGACTAGGCTGATTCTTTGCGGAAGGCCGTTTTTAGATATGAATTGAAATACTTTGCACATTGCCAAATAAATATTTATTTGAAAATGAGTCAAAATGTTCCATTGCAATGCAGCATCATCAGGACAGTGATGATTGTTCATGTCCTTTAAATAATAATACAGCAAAACATACGTACACTTTCCCTCCATTGCCCTGTTTCCTCCCGGTTAAGAAATAGAGTCAAAACAGTATGACCTTGTTTCTGGCTGATCTGGCCTTGTTTCGATCTCTTGGATATAACAATGGCTTATATACAAGAGATCAAAAATACTGAAAAATTGTTGTGTTGCCTTGATAATTTTGATTTGCTATTTTGTATTTTCATTTCTAAAAGTTATCATTCCTACAAGTTTTTCTAAAAAGAATTCTCTATTCTTCTTTAAATGCATGATTTAATTTGTATTTGCATTATTTTGTATTGTTCTTGAGTTTTCTTTTAACTGTTCCACTACTGTAGAACTCACATATATTTGATTACCAAAATTATTTTTTTTCCTATTACATTTTTTAAATGTTCATAAATCAGCACCAGCCGCTGCTTTAAGAGATGATGGTATCCTAAATTCAGGTTTACCTACGCGGTACCTGTATGTTTCTTTACTGTTTTATTTATTTATATGTATGTATATACGTGTGTATTTTGTAATTTATGAATAGTGGAATAGATATTATTTTTATTTAAAAAATAACGTTTTATAAAAAACAGCGTTTTCTCTCGAACTAAAAAAATTAATTTCTTCGCATACAACGAAAAACGCTGTTCGCAAGCATCACTATATCAAACAATTTTTACTTAATATCTTGAAACAAAATAATTACGAAATACAATGAACTAAATTTTATTCCATATTAATTTATTTTACATCTCCGTTAAGCTTGCATTCGGTTATATTACCATAAAAACGGTAACTCTTAATGGCTACATAATAAAACCTGAAACACAACCACAAGGTAGCGTAAAAAATAAATCTACAAAAATACATGAATCAAAAAATTCATCCTCGCCATAGTCCAATGATTTAAGCACCGTAACACCACGTTTGTTTTTCATTAATAGCCCTCAATTCTAAATGGAGAGGCAAAATGAAAAACTTCAACCAGCTTTTCACGGATCTTCTAGTACATACTTAGTATCTTAGTGAGGTATAAAAAACGTTCAGCAGATTACAGACTAAATTTTAATGCAATAAATGAAAGACGTGAAAAAAAACAGAGAAGAGCATTTCACTTTGCACGATTTAGTCTCCCCCGAAATATGGGAAACCGAGATATTAAGTACTCCGAGAGTGATAGAGTAGAACATCCAATTGTTAAAAGCTCATGAAAAGATTCATATTTTATTCATTATAGTAGAGCCTCCGTTCCCTTTCTTGCTGAGGGCATAGTGAAATAAAACTCCGCACCGCGCGTAAAGGCGGAAGAGGAAAAAATAGGGCCAGGGATTGGAGCCGAGGGAGATTAAGTAGACCCTCTTACACCACCTCTCCTCTCCTCGGTCCTTCCTCATTCCCGCTTCCTCCTGTGGCACGCCGAGCATGCTGGGCCCCACCACCAAAACCCTAACACGCGCCCTCTTCGAGCGAGGCGAAGCAGGGGCGTTTACGTCGGGTATCCTTCCTCCACCTGAGCCTCGAGAGCCCTTCCCACACCGCAGTCCAACCCCACCTCCGAGCTCCATAACCCCGCGGAACAAACATTCTAATCCCACGCCCCTGAGATTTAAGTGAACCGCATCACCTTCCCGCTTATCCCTTTTCCTCCCCCTGCCCATCCTCATATAAAGTTTTAAACCCTCCCTTGAAAAACCAGCCTCATGGAACAATCCTCCTCCACATTCTCCATCCACCGATTAACATTCCAATCCCTACGCCACGATATTTTAATTTATTTTATTAAAAAAAACTTTTTCCCCGTTCGCTTATACATTGTTTTCATATCCTTCCACTTCCCGGTAGCAGATTTACAGGCCAGTCTCCTTGCTCCAGCGGTGGCACCAAAAGGAAGGGGGTGGGTTGAAGAGGATTGAAGGGAGAAAGAAGGGGCGTGTAACTATTCAAGGGATTTTCTTTTGTTTGAACTGTTCCCTTCTATTACATTTAGGAATATCCACGCTCAGCTGGGGACATTTTTTCCATGAAATGCTCCAATATACGTTTTTCTTCCATTTTATTTCTTCGCTGAATATAAATCGCTTGATGGTAAGGATTCCATATTAGTGCCATTATTATTCCTTCCTTTCATGCGATCGTTTCAATTCTGTCTCCCTTCTCTCGAAATTCACTCTCTTCATTCTTTCCGCCACCCTCCGAATGCATTCATACGACACGGATTCACATTCGTAAAAATGGCCGCGATAAAACGTAATTGGGCGTTTAGTCGGAGACTCGACGGGTGGTCTCTCCATATGTTACGGGATTTTGCGCGTATTGTATCAAACTTTCGGGGAACGACAGCTGCTCAGCTTGAAAAGTTGGCCCCCGGCGGCGACGGCGGTGGCACGCACAAACGTCCTGGATGTGACCCCCCCGATTCAAGCGAGGGCTCTCGGAGGAGAATGGACCCATCGCTATCGGAGTTTCCCTTTCTGCGATTTCCTCGGATAACTTCCCGCCACTATATGGCAAATGGCGTCGCGACACATAAGAGCTCCGAAAAAATTCCGATGCAAAATAGAAATTGGAGAAAATATAACGGCTTTATTCAAAGGATAAACGAATATTTTTTCATTGCTAACAAATTGATGCTGGTACAATATTATTTTTTTCATGCCATTTTATCGATGTGAAATTGCAGTGCATAAAGAATGTATAGGCTAGTAATTAACTATGAATAAAAAATATTCTCGAATAATTGCATCCAACAACTTATGAATTTTATTAACTGGCTATCGAGTGGGCTAAAAATATTAAGGCTCAAACTGTATCCCTGATAACATTATTTCCCTATTATATTTTACCGCAAAAATTAAATGGTGAGTAAAGCTACAATCAGAGCATTAAATACCGTTTATTTTAAAGTAAAAAATATTTGGCGCCGTCTTTCACGGTAGAAATATCAACAGATTATTATAGATATTGTATTTCTTATCGGACACATTAGGAGGCTAGCTTATTACAACCGTTTAACTACTTAACTATAATCATCACTACTGATATATTATGAATAAATTCAACAAATATGTTCATTACCTTTGGACCTGCTTAGGGTGTTCAAAAGAGATGAGTTATAAGCAAAATAATCAAGTTGACCGTCGGAATCAATAGAGATCAAAGAAATGGGAGAAAAGGGAATGCAACAGGTTTTCCACATCGGTATTTTTAGGTAGTTGTTAACTAAAAGTGGCGAAGCTTAACGTTAAAATATCCATCAATAGTGTTCATTTTATTCATGTTGAGGATATAATTTTTATTTAAAATATTTGATCCAACTCATTTTAAACAGGTCTTATCAGATAAGATACCAAAGCAACATTCAGGCAAAAATATTGGGAAACAGACATCGGGGACAAATGCCATCATGCCATTCAGCTTGTGCGGGTAATAAATTCATAAATCAAGATACAAGCAAAGTGAATCATCACTAGTGGAATATTTATTTTGAGGAGCATAACACCTCGGCAATGAACATTTTCCGACGAAGACAAATGACTCTCAAAGCGTCACAACTGCGGCGACGAACGGGTGATGTATTGGGGACAACGTCATCAGTCCCATCTGATGCGAGTGGCGCGGGAGATTGGTGCAATCACAAAATGATGATTGCACTCACGCGAAATGAAAAACTGAATGTACATACGTGCATTGACGGCCACGGCATGTGGATCAAACTAATGGGTGCGGGGAGACATTTGCGACTATGCACTGGACAGCCAGATGCTCCCTAATGTCCATACTAATTTTCAATCGACTGAAATGGAATGAACTTTTTTTTTACTCCACTAGGCTCTGTTACCAAAGTGAATCACATTTAATGATGATCACCCACATAGGTGATTAAGTTAGTGAAGATTTAGAAAAATGTCTGAACAGAGATTTCAGAATCCGACCGATTAGCACAATTGCTTAAATATCATCTATAATTTACTATGAATATGATATCTTATGGCACGTAGCGATAATCATAATTATGTGAAACTTAATAAAAAGAAATCGAAATTTGAATATATGGAATCGTGAAGATGTCAATACCGAAGTAGAAAGACAATTAAATAACAAAAAGAAAGTAAAAAAACGTCATATATTCAGCTCACTACTCTCTCCAGGTTGTGGTATCATCCGTTTGATGTTTTTATATCTCCGCTTCAAAAATGAAGGGGAAAATAAGTAAACCATTTGGATCTGGATTTAATATTTCTCCATAGTAACATTTTTGCTATCCAGAAAACATTTGAGGTGACCAATGCTTTTTAAATTAAAAAAAAAACTTTACTTCAAATCTTTTTTATTTTACCCTCTCTCAACTGATATTATTATTTTAAAGTATACCGGGACTAGCCGCGGTGATAAGAAAAGATTGTGCATTGCGGGTGACTCCCGTAAAAGTTGTCAATTGTGCATCGCATGATATTATTATTACTGAAAATCGCTCTTAGCTACGCAAAATCAATAAAATGAGCTTCAACTAAATTCTCCTCTGTTATATTTATTATTATTTAGGACAGGCTTTATAATAAGCCTATCATAAGCGGTGGAACGACAGATCTCCTATTGAAATCTTCAAATTATACCGGCATTTTAAGAACTAGTTACGGTCTGAGCACTTCCTACCGTAAAATTAAAAAAAATGAGTGTCTCAAGGGCTATAGCATTTATAAATGACCATGCAAGCACGAAGTCCGTGAGTGCTCAAATGAGGCATGTTTTCCGCTTCTGGAATGAAGACGTCCTCCATCTCGAGCTCCCTCACCAGTTGTCATGAAGCTTTTTCTCTTGCTCTCCTTAACGCAGCAAGCGCTTCCGTTTTCAGTGTATTCACAGCGGGCGAGGAAAAGAAACACTCAGACTAATACATACTCACTCGCTACCACTAACCATGCCTCAGTCGGGGGTTATTTCATTCTGATGAGTACGTTGTTTGCAAGTGAGTCCTGTTTCACAATGTCAATTTTATTCGGAGAATAAAATTAAGCTTGTATTATTAGGGTAAGTTGATTCAACATAGCATCAAATAAAGTGAAAATGCGTATTACGCTTACGTAGGTTGAAAACTAATTTGACGAGTATTTGATAATACATAATATTTTACAAAAATTAGCATCACGAAATTATAAGTCAAAATTCATTAGTCATCATGAATTATGAATTGGGGTTGATTATCCAGCAAAAAAGTTTTCATAAAAATAATTCAATAATAAAAGCCAAGATCTTTTAAGTTGATTCTTAAAGATATCAATTTAATGTTTTCTCATTACGACAGCACCTAAATTCACGTTTTCAATTTTTGAAATATTTGCCACAAGTACAAATTTACTGAGCCCAAGTGCCGTTATCGTTGAAGAATGAGTAATTATTAGGGTAAGTCAATTGAATCAATGTTCCATCAAATAAAGTGAAAATGCATACATATTAGGCTATTTTCTAAAATAACTCTGGAGGAATGAGTATCTAATGAGTTATTAAAAAGTAAATATTATAACTTACTTTCACTTAGAGATAGAACACGCCAAAGTATTTACATTTATTACATTTTCTTCTCAAAGTATAACTTTCGTCTTAATTAATGAAGACAACGAATAAATGCAAGTCAGAGATTAATATAAAGCTTTGAACACCGCACCAGTTTTAATGAAAAAACACCTTTAAAAATTGATAAAGAGCCAACAATGATCGAAGTCAATGCGTAGCTGTAGCCTTAAAAAAACATTGAAAAATAGACCAACAAAGAGAAGTGAAACGTGAAGGCCAAAGTGTAGCTAAAGAATTTGACACATAAACCATTATGAAAAGAACCAAATGCTTTCCGGCAGGGTGCCTTGTTTTCCCGCGAATCTCTGCGGGATATTAACTGGAAAACTGAGCCATTGCCAAGAACTTCAAAGCGTCTCTTTTATGAACGGTGAACAATGAATCAGTCGGCCAAGAGACGGATGCTGGGGTTTATAATGCATAAGCAGGAGTAAAATATGAGTGTTCCCACAGGCATTACACCTTTTCCGTAAATAAAATGTACCCAGAGATTTCGAGGTCTAAATAATCATCTACCCACGTACTTGTCTTTTCTTACGATGAGAAATATCCAGTTGCCATTAAAGCTCAGCACTTCTATGAGTTCATTTATTTTCTCCTAATTATTTGGCATTGAAATTTTACTTAGAAGCTACTAAACTACCTTGCGCAATGGCTATACTGAGTCGTACTTTTTGTGCATTCCATTTCAAGATAAAAGTAACGCTTCAATAGAATTCAATGTGAAACATATATATATTAACTACTATTATGTAGTAATGTACGGATAATCTTCATTTATAGAGATACCAATGTGAGTCACGGGCGTTTGAATTTTTTTAAATAATTCATGGACACCTAAAACCCTTGGCTTCCTTGCCTAATGTGTTAATTTAAAGGAATTTAATGTTTCCGATGAGCATAATATGCATGCAAAAGCGGTTCAATTGAAAAAATAGCTGTTTAATATTTCCCCAAATACAGGGCAACGTAGGCTGAAAAATTATTTGACTAGATTTTGATACTAAAAAATATTTTACAAAAATTAACTACGTGAAGAGAGAGCAACAAGAGTAAACCATAGAAAAGAAGAAAAAAGAGTGAAATTCCCCATGGTAAGAGGCAAGAAAATGATGGGGTGGAAGATGGATAGTTTGGCAATGGAATGTTTGAGACAAGAACAAATTTAGGGCAATATTTCCTGCTAGAAATGTTTGAGGCACATCCCAAGACTCACTCTGAAATCCCTAATTTTGCCTTATCCCCACAACCCACCCCTCCACAATATCGCACCCTACCACTCTCACCCTGTCCCTTACCCTTATCCCTACGTTACTCCAGCCTCAAGTGCACCCAAAAACCACCTCTTCTCCTTCCACTTACTCTTATTTGCGTGGCCATTTTCTTCGCGATCATTTATGCAGAGCGCTACACCTCTGCAAAGTGCTGCTATCGCTTATGAGCCGGCGTTCCTCGCAGGAAGTGAAGCGAATGACTCAATTTGTAGGCAAACATCACGTCCCGTTTTATTTCCGCGCACAAGCGGAATGTGGCTCGAATTTGGAACAAGGTTTTGAAGAAGGTCCGGTTGCAAAATTGTGACTCATTTGTGGAGATTTAGCGGGCGTATCCATTGCGCCATCCTCCTCACTAGGTTTCCACTAGGATATTTGCAATTCTTCTAGCAGATGACTTACGTCTGGAGCAATCAGTACTGAAAAATGTAATGCACCTCTTGTGAGTCACCCTTATCCCACTGAATCACGCCAATCAAACCATTACAGCGATTTTCGCAGTTGAACAGCTTATCCATTCCCAGTGGTCAGTCACTTCGACTTATGATTTGCAATCCAGTGAGGAGTGCGCAAATCAATGTACCAAAATCGGCTTCTAAAAAATACGTATCACCTCTACCCGACATATCTTATTTCTTGATTCATTACAATTGAAAACTAATGCTACGACCTTAAAATATTTTGGGTTTTTAGTGCACCGGTGTCAAAAATTTCTTATGCCCTCAATATGAAAAGTACTCCATTTCCCCCTGGATCCAAAGTTTATGCTTGAGGCACAGGTGAATATTGAAAATGTTTAGCCCCTATTTTAAATATTTTTAAATGATAGCCTTAGTTTTAAAGGTCATACACCACCAAAAAATAACAATTGACCCGTAGAATAGGAGTGATGCCTCATCACTGAGGTGCAATATTCCATGTAGGTGTTATGGAGGCATGTCGGCGCATTCCATAGAGGTAAAATTACCATTTGCAAGGGAATCTCATGGAAAATTTGACTGCTTCAAGTCGTCCACCGACATAAAAGGCATTAATATTACTGAGAATGTTAGAGGAAGAAGCTTTCTCCGGCAACAAAGATAATACATAAAATGGATGCTCCTCTTCAAAACAAATACTCTAAAATTGTAATTCTGATAAAATGAAAGAGTTTTCAAACAGCAATTTCTTCCATGCTATTGACATGAAGAAAATACATCAGAAGAGCATTGTTAGGAATTCTTAAAATACGTAGTGATAAGTACCTGTGAAAAAGCCTACCTAATAAAATCAAGAATATCTATGCCATTTCCTTGCATAGCTACGGAGTAAAAACAAAACGCATACTCCGTATTGCATACACCTTTTTATTTTTTCTAACGTATTTCTTAAAGTCTTGATGAACATAGGCACCCTCTATCAAACAAGAGCAGTATATATAGGTAGAAGAACGATAAAATGAAGCAGATTTTAATTTGGCAGTAATTGTGGTCTTACAATTAATAGAAGTATTCTCTTCCGTCAAGGCTCTCTTATTTTCCTTCAGCAGGTATATCTACTCCTTCTTACACTCCCCATTAATCAACCACCTTGTTTTCGTGGATTCATATTGTAATTCAACTCCTTTGGCATTTCAGTACAGTAGTGTTAATTTAACCGCATCATCAACATAAATGTGGGAATTTACGTTGAATTATGTAGGAATCGGATGTAACAGTGCAAGACGCTCCCGCTTCCACTGATTTTTTTTTAGCTTTACGCGTCAAACGTGCTCACGCTCCCCTCAAAGTTTTTGGTCCATCATTCCTCAAAAGTAATTTTCCAGGATCTGTCAGATAAACGATTTTTCCGCTTAGATACACTTATAACCACATTCGTATTAACTCGAGCGCCCCTCAGACCTGAATACGAAACTTTCCGAAAATTGGTCATCAATCATCGCAGCGGCGTTTGGCAACATTGAGAGAATCCAAGTCTTCTCTTAACTTGCAAGATATGGTGCCCGAACATGAGGAAAAAATAAGTAAGGAAAGGATTGGTTTGGAAAGAAAATAATGAGAGGAGGTCGGCGAAACGTTAAACGCCGAGGGGTGAAAGAGTGAGTCTTCGAAATAAAGTGAAGAGAACACGAATCTGAGCATTTTCATAGCCTCCTTTTCACTGACATACTCTTAGCAAGATTTTGGAAACTCTCAGTCATCATCAACGCTATAGTTTTGATTGAATGCTAGCATTATTTGATATGCCTCACAATTTCTATAGAACTCCAACAAGCTCAACAACATTTTGTTGCACCCTAAAGTGACTACAGTTTAGTCTTGAAAATCATATCTAAGAATCTTCATTACGCAACCTTTGAAATTTGGCAAAAATTATGCAAAATACATCATGGATTAATCTTTTCCAAGGCGTCTTACATCCTCCAAATATATTATGATCTCAAGTGACCGTAGTTTAGTCTTTCGAGATTAATTAAGACCAAAATTAATTTTAAGTCATCGGTAGATAAAAATGCATCTTAAAACTTGTCCATGACTCGTATAAATTGCATTTAGGTGTACGCATTCACATATTATTTATCAAAAATTTCTACAGGCTCCCATGTTACCAGGATCCTAATAGATAATTAATAAAAACGTTATGGAATGTGACAAATATTAATACAAAATGGGTACTCACGATGATTTCAAGAGGAAAACTAAACCCAGATAGATAACTATACTAAATTTCCAAGTCATTGGTAAACTAATCTTTGGTCATATAGAAATGGAAATGTCATTAGAGCCAATTAAACTGCTTCAAAATGCATTGATATAAAATTTTAAACATTTACTGATTTATTTAATGTTTAGGACAAAGCGTTTTCTAAAAATATGTATAAACACTTGGAAGAAGTATATTTTTGATTCTCTATCCGCATATACTCTAAAGCCATTATGTCTTTTAATTCGTGTTCCATTGGGGCGGTCTGTTTGGTTAGCTGAAGCACTCAGCGTTAACTTGTGAGATTATGGCTCGAAACCTAATTAGACCGATGGAAATAATTAATCCAAGCACAAATGGTGAGCTCGCTTGATGACCAGTAGCAAAGATAACCAATAACCGATAGCGAAAATCATCAATAGAACAAGCGCACACAAAATCCATTAAAAGAATATAATTTCATTATTCGAGGACGATTACGTCTCATCGGAATAGAAACGCACATTGTGTTAGAGAATATTTATTAATGGCATAAAAATATAAATCCACATTATTGTCATAAAATTAAAATATCATTTAATATACCCTTATCATTCAGCGATTAAAATTGGAATAGAATGGTATAACTCGCAAAAACGACACGTTAAAAATATTTTAAATGATTCACGAAATAACATTTATTTGCGTTGCTGGAATAAAATTCAATGAAACATTTTTGCATCTTTTCAGTCTGTTGAACCATCTCTAGATTTTAAAATTTATTCAAGCAAGAGTATGGAGCAAAAAATGGGTTTGAAATAACTATATAGCTGTATTCGGTATAAAGAAACACAAAAGAGTATATACACATTGGGCGTTGGACTTCTATTGTAACGAAATAGTATAGAGGGTATGTTGTCGTACGAATATGTGGAGAGTAAGGGATGAAGGACGATCGCAGGAGAACCAAGAATAAGCAACGGCATTTGGCTAAGGGAAGCTGAGAGAGATACAGCCGAGAAGAAGAGACTGAGTAAGAGGAATAGTGAAAGACAGAGACGTCAGAAAAAGAGAAAAGGGGGTGGCTCGCCAGCAAGAGGGGAAGAAATAAAATTGGGTAAAAGGAGAGGAACGGGAAGAGGGTTTGAGTTTGGGCGAAGTTGGAGCTGTGTGGGATGCGAAGGGAGGCAAAAAAAGAGAGATGGAAGACTTTTGGATGTGTCCGTTGGAGACGGGACGGAATCAGTCGGGTAGGTCAAATCTTGATGGATGATCTTTCGGACTCGAAACGCGGAGGTGGGAGTTCTCCTCCTTGAGAGGGCCTATCGGTAAGGATGGAGGATCGATTTTGCTTGGGAGGGGGTTGGCGGATATACTGTGGGAGACGGAAACGGAGTATGGGGCTGGCCAGACGGGGAAAAGTAAGCAGCGAGGAAGGTTTGTCAGTGAACGGGATGGTGGCCGCCGATGGCCCTGATCACTGATAACTTCTACCAAACGGACAACCAGACAGATGAAAGACTCTTGCTGTATCTGCTTCTACTTCCCTAAATTAACAAAAGTAAATGCTTTCATTGAATTTAATTATATTTTGTTGGAATAATTAACGTTATACTGTAACAATGGATTGATAGTGATTGGAATAAGAAGTAATGGATTAAGAATAATGGAAAAAAATATTTTGACAAGCAGGTTAGAAATTTTCCTTACAATAATATTAAATTTAACATAATGCCCATGATAGTTATTTAAATAACTGTATTTTTGCAGAAAATTAATGTAAAACTACATACCTTATTCAAGTCAAAATGAGTTAAAGCATAGAAGAATTGAGCCAAAATTAACCCTCCGAACTAACCGCTAATAAAATGATACGTGGTAAAATAAATTAAAATTATTGAAGATATGTAGCATTGTATGGAGGCTGGACGGAAAAATAGATGTTATTATCCTCAAAAAAACGGGACCAATCAGTGAAATACGTTGCTCTCGTAACTTGATTAAACCTTCTGTCAACACTTACCACGAACTGATTTAAATTGTTTTTTAATTGAAAGCCCTTTAAAATACTTGCTGGCCCGTATTTTTTTAATTTTCGTCTATTAATTTCATGGCTTTAATATATTTTTTTTATTAATGTGGTTATTTTTCACTGTTTCTAAAATTCTTATTTTAAATTTTTGTATCCATATTACTTTTTCACACATTCATTGTTAGCATCATGATTTCAATTTTTGAAAATCATTGCTTCAATTATCTCTCATCTATTTATCAAAATATTATTGATGTTTTACCATCATAAGTTGGTGCATTTAAACCAATGACGCTAGAAATAACATTCTGAACAAAGTTTATGCCGATTTACTAAGGAAAACTTATGTGATTATCTAAATTATATGCAAGCAAGTATTGTATGTAAAATTATATTCTCAGCGAAACAGCTCATGTCTCGCGAGACATCTATTTGATATAAATTGCGTCTACCGCACAGTATGATCGGTTCATCACGGTCATAGTTGCCTGTGATGGAATGTTAATTTTTCAATAGAAATCTTAAAGCTGTGAATTTTCTCCGTAATTTTATTGTAATTTAACAAAATTAATGTCACGACAAATATGCGAAATATTGATAGCGTGCGACTGATTATAGTTCTCGACAAAAGGTCAAATTATTATCATTTGCCATCCAAATCACCAATATTTGTGAAGAATAAAGACAATAGTTAACTAAACAACTCGCGGTAAAATAAATTAAAAGTATTGAAGATGCGGAGAATTATTTGAAGATTGGACGGAACGACAGATTTCAAAAGAACGGGACTCATCGGTGAAATACGCTGCTCTAGTAACGTGACTAATGTTCAGCAAATATTTTAACGTGGATACAGTGTTAACAGTGATCCAGTTAACGTAACATACTTATAAATAGCAAAATATTTCAAGGAAATTTCTGCTTATTAGACTTAAAAATACCTCTCTCGATGAATTATATAAAAGTAAATATTTTGGATTACTATCATAAAAAGTAAGGTAATCAAAATCTAAAAGGCTCTCTCTTGAACCAGTTCCATTTTCTTCATTTAAAAATTTTAACTTGAGTAGATAATTACCCTGACACAACTAATTCAAAAATTAACTGGATTTCATCTAAAATTTTACTGAAATCCTTTCCAGGTGAAAATTTTCATTCATGCATACCATTTTCTAACAGACAATCCTCAGTAGCACGATTTTTCCATTGCTTGCACTAAGAAGAATTACACCAGACCAAAATTGCAAGATTCAAGTAATATTTTATTCACAGCTTTTTATGTCGCCCGCGCACTGCCACGCCATACAAATGAAGATATTTTCCGTGAAAAAATAATGTTTTTCCATTGGAACGGATAAGAGACGCTAAAACATTTTCCGAGTACCTCTCGTAAGGGACCCAAGACACATTATACATTCTTTGGTTTCATTACTTTTTTCGCTCGTTTCCTCGAATTTAAACCGCTGAGGGGAATCCAAAATGCATCACTATAGGAAATATACGACTGTTTGACGATGGAACAAGAGAAAAAGAAGGAAGGCGTTTTTACGGCAGCGTTGCCTACGTAACCCCATTTGTACGCCTACCCCCTAAACCGAACCAAGGAGATGGTGGTTCTGCAGAAGGGGAGTACTCGTAAAAATGGCAACATGGTGCGTGCAGGAAGGATCCTATAAGTATACTCAAGAGAGTACATCGTCGTCCCATCTGCTGTGGGCGTTACTTCCTCCCCAGCGAGGTTCCTGAGGGGAACAGCGGGTGTAGGAGCATATACTAGTGAGGCGGCAGCGGTTAGCGGTGTGGAGCAAAGGGCTTTCTTCTCTTTTTACGCAAGGATAAAGGATAGCGAGATGGTGAGAAAGGGATAGGTAGGAAACAAGAAGGTTACAGATGAGATCCAAACGCTACGAGAGATAAGACAACTTTTCGAGTGCTCTAAGAGAATTTAGGGGCCTGTGTAGATTTAAAACGTAAAACAATTGACAAAAAATGGTTGCCGCAAGCTGTAATAGAAAAGAAATACAGAGTTTTTTTTATAAAAAGGGATGAGAAAAATAGATGTGCAACGAATCCTATGCAGCATCTTGTTTTTAGATGCAATAACCTTCAGTTGCCATCAGTATGAGAAGAATTAAGGCTCGAACGCAATGCGACACAAAATGATTAACAGATAAGTATATTATTCAAAAATAGAAATGCTGTAAAACCAGTGAGGAATGTTGAAATAATATAAAGAACTTTATCATACCGATAACCAACGATTCCTAACGCAAAACAAAATATTACATAATCAAAGCTTAGTTTTCACGCCGATGTTAGCATTCAAATCCCACTTATCTATGATTTACTTGAAGAGTAGATAAATATTATGAGCTGAAGGTTAAGTGGAAGTTTGGTGAACTTAAACATAAAACTGGAACTCCTTCCGAGAAAGTTTTGAAATTTTTTTTCCGTGCAATTGCAATTTAATTCTTTTACGTGAATACGCAAACTGGAAAGATCAAATTCCATGTATGTACACCAAGGATGAAAATCGCCACGAAAAATATCATTTGGCTATGCCGGGACTCGAACCCGGATATCCCGATTGCCGGTCAGGTATGCCACCAGTTACACCACCAAGCCTATATAATATTCAGAGCTGTATTAAATTCCATGACGTTAATAAAAATAATTTTTCAAATAATAGAGGCTCAGCGTTGAAAAATTAATTTTCTAAACGTTAGACAGAAAGATTTGAGTATGAATTAAAGGAACCAAAACCATCAATGCAATGGAAATAAATCTCGTGGTTTATTTTTAGCTTACTTTTTCACTTTTTTATCGGTCGCATGCAGGAGTGAGAGAGACATTGTAGAGGTGGATGACCAAGGGGCCGAGTAGAAGGTGAAGAAGGACGGAGGTTAGGAGGCCGGCCAAAGAAAGAGGCGAGACCGGCCGTTACATTGTTTGCGCGCTTTGATGAATATTTCAAGACAGAGGAAGGCGAAGGGAAAGACCCGAAAGCAAGCGAGTCACCCCCACGGAATGCCACGCCAGCCGATGGAGTGCACACGAGGAACCCCATTACCTTGCCGAGTGTGTCACTGGTGGAAACCTATCTTGACACGAAAAGCCCGCAGCCGGCCATAACATACGTAAGTCTATTGCTAGGTGAGAAGGGACACCTCAAGGCGCCTCCGCGGGATTTGAGCCGGAAAACACGGCAAGTCACGCACCCGAAACCTATTTGGGTTTAATGTATTCTCGCCTCTCCTCCTCTCTCCATAACTCTGCGGTGTAGCCACCCTGCCCCTCGCGACCCGCTGGAGAAGAATTTGAGGCAGCGTACACGTGGCTCGGATGCTAGTATTAAGAGTATGCGATAAACAGTCACAATGCTTCAGCAAATGAGAATGTATATATTTAGGAGCGACACAGAGAACATCATCTTAAAGACCCACTATATTTCCAAGACCAACAGATGCGAAAAATTAAGAGAGATATTTTTCCGAACGGATGTATGCATATGGGAAAGCGTTTTTCCCCCGGACCATTAAGAATTTTCATAAATGCCATTCGTATTTTTTAGCATATTCTTTTCATATGTAAACGGCTAGTGTCGTAACACCCCCTGCCACACGCTTTTTTATGCGGCTTGCGGGGTTTTATGTAGATGTAGAATTTCGAAAGTTCAGTCATTTTACACTATGTCCCTTGAGTTTAATTTCGCTCTTCACATCCAAAATCGGTGGTGTCGATAACTTCCTTAGATATCAAACACGTAATCATAATATTTATTACACCTAGTATAAACCCATTCCATCATAGATTATTCTTATCTAACGTAGTAGTGCAGAGCATAAGCTGAGATAACTAACAACAAAAACTGCTCGGCTATAGCATCTAATTGGTATAAATAAAAGTTAAAGTTTTACTCGGAGCCATGGCAATGAGACCTTAATTAGCATGATATTTTTGTTTTGCGTAATTGAATAAGCACTTTTATAGTCTTAATTATTTAACACGATTTATTGAGAATTACGGTAAATACGCAGGAAAGAGTCTACTGAAAATCATTTACCAGGAAACTTGAGTCTATCTTTAGTGGTGCAGGCACTGTTAAAAAAACGAATTCGATTAGTCGTTTGAGATTTTGACGAAAGAAATTGACGAGTACCAAACGACGGCGTAACTAAATGATCAGTAACGCGGTAAATTTTGTCCTTTCTCTTCCAATCTTAGAGAATATGAGAAATTAAACACGCATGATGATTTTGATGCAGAGTGTAGAAGAAACCAGAAGGAGAATATTGTTCTGAAAAATGAAATTTTCCTCCATGAAATCTTGAGGAATTGATATTATAAGTGTTTTTCACTCAATGAAAACTTGTAACACGCAAAAATACGGACCCATCGTCATGAAAAAAATGGAATTTGATCTAGGACTACCCATTCAGTATTCAATTTTCGCATCAAAATACCGCCTGTGAAATTAGTTCACGGAAATAATTGACGATTTCAAAGGATGGCATCACTTCGCTGGAAAATGATTTTGCAGAGTATGGAAATACACCATATAAATCAATGAGTTGTCCTCCCAAGTGTTGAGATAAAAATCTCACAAGTCGTAAATGCGAATGATGATGGAGTCTCTTTTTCTTTCGACATTGGGTTGAATAGTTGACGTGGAGAGGGCAGTATAAACGGTGAGGAAAACTCCATGATCGCGTGCCGAGGATGAGTGGCTGAATAAAGTAGGACCTAACCGTGGGATAAGTGGGATGATGGAGGGAAATTGCTACACGAATAAATGACCCAAGATGCCTGGATGTGGAGTGAGTAATTGGATTCGTTCGGCGACGATTTCTGGGAATAAGGACGGGGAGGTGTGCCTTCGGATGAAAGGGCTACGGTGAAGGAGGTGTAAATTCTTCGGGTGGAGAGAACGCAAGAGCCTGTCGCTGTTAACCGTATTGTGGCCGCGGGCAAGGAGCCTGGTCTTTGAGGCCTAATAGGAGTCGGCTGAAGGGGTAATGATGGCTATCTACGGGTCACAATCGGATAGGAAAGGGGAGTGGGGTATCGCCCCTACACTGAGATATTCTTCGAATACTCTGAAACACCAGAATGGATATATTTACAAAATCTCCGCTTTCCTATAAAAGTGTAAAAATTAAGATGGTGAATAAAATGTAACAAGCATTTATAAATCATAATGCTGTCTTGTATTAGGATGGAAATTCTATTTTTTTGAAAATTTTCTAACAGTTTTTAGAGAATCATATAAGATGATTAAAAATTAAGATTTTATTGCTTCGTTTTGAAACATTTTTGACATTCCCCACCACTGTCTAATATTCCATTTTGGTTCATTTACACTCGTCTTTTTGTTTACCACTACCCACCATCAGGTAATGGGTGCGTAAAATATACTGTCTACCGTTGCTTGATATTAAACTTACGTGGACACCACCAATTGCAACAACTTTTTGTTCTCTTCAAGAAAACAAGACCTAAGGAATTGAATCGTATATGCAGATACCTACAAAATGACCTACTACCTAAATAGGTATCTACCTATAATTTATAAATAATCACTAATTGTAAATGCTAGATTAAAAGTAAAAAATTCAGTTGCGTAAATTATTGAGACCACAAACAAAATTTGTTTTTGGTGGTATATTTTAATCACTTAACCGCTATTACTTGATCAAAAAATTGTTTGTGTCGGAGTAAAACAACACTCGCATTTCAAAAGCATATATCAATTACTATCACGTAGAGAGACGTCCCAGAAAATCGATTAGGTATAAAATCTATTCTCCCAAAAATTTTGATAAAGTGTTTTACATACTACCGCCCTTCTAAATTGACCATATGCATTATTCATACAAAATTTGCTTAAATACCCAAATTTTACTGAAAGTCTTGCATAGAAGAATCAAGACCACTCCCATATGACTATTAAAAGTTTTCAGAAAGGAGTATTTGAGCCTCATATAGAAGCACCAACCAGCTATCAAGAATCACAATTGACATCCCTTTCCTTGATTTCAAGCAAATGCTGCCAACAATAAACCTCGCAAGAGTATTCAAATTTTTCTATCACCACTTTCCTCAATCAAAACTACCTACTTACAAGCTCACCAGAATGAATTACCACCCATCACGCACATTTTTATACCACCTCTTTAGGGATAAAAGATGGCTAGTTTTTTACGTTTTGTTCGCCTGGGGAAATATCTCCGCCACTTTTTTTCCCCTCTCTACTCCCTCATTACCGTATTTTTCTTTTATAGTCCGTCTCCTCAACCTTCTTCTCCGAGAACTCTTTCGCTCATTCTCCAAGCTATATTTTTTTCGTGTCTCCGGTCGACAGTAGGTATAGCAGCCGGTCCGATAACTACGCTTATTCGACGACGTTTAAGAGACCCGACGGTCCGATCCAATTAGATGGACTCCGCTGGCCTTAGCTCAGTCTCTCTGCCCTTCTCCCGCACCAGACAACAGCCTCAGCTCAGGTTCTCTCTCCGTCAGGTGCCCAACCTACGGTCATTCATCCATCCTCTGTCTCACCCATCCTTCCCTTAGCTCGACCGCTCTCTTCCTCGCCCCGTTCCGTGGTTCTCCCTCACTCAAGGTCCAACACAACCCGCGCACTCTCCCTCCGATTCTTCCGACTGATGGAGCGAGAGCGTTTTTTCTCACGTCGGTCCCCGGTTGTTGCCCTTTTTTCTGCTTATTTTGCTCTCCGCACGGAATGGCATAATTTGTTAGGTGGAGATCGATCTGCTTTTCGGGAAGAACAAATGTTTGGGACGAGACGGAAGAGAGAGAGAAAGAGAGGGTTGTGGTGGAGGGTCGAAGCATACGAGGGGAAGTGGAGGGAAGAATGGGGGTGGAACAACACTAGAGTTTCCCTAATTTGCCGAAATTCCTCCGATAACGAATGCCTGGTTTTCTGTTTTGCATTTTTTATGCGGATGTGCCCGTCTCTACCTTGTACGCTACCCTCCGCATACTCTTCCTTCTTTCCCCCTTCTCTCTCAAGTCGGAATTACTCTTCTGCCCTGCGGCAGTATTTTTCTTGTAGGGTCAAAATAAATTCTCCATTCCCCCCGTCGTGACGCTGCATTGACTTCAAATGCAAGCGTTTTTGAATGCTGCAGCTAATCATGCATAAATTGGAACTCATCCTTACAAGAGAGGAAGTATCCAAAATCAAAGAGATTTTAAACTTTTAAACTAATCTAGTTTACATGAACCCATGATGTTACCTCAAGTTCATAGTACAAATAGTTTCCTTCGCAAAAAAACCGCATTCTCAAGAAAAACCCTAACCTATGGCAAATCATGTTACTAGAAGTCTAAAATTGTATTTTTACCTCTATATAATTTCTCACACGGTACATTAACTGTTTATTACGGTTGGTATAAGTTGCCCATACAGATCCAACTAACGCAGGAACACGGCTCAAATATACGTCAATAAAAAATCTTAGTCCAAGTATAACCAATGATATTTCATCTTTCCATTTTTAAGTGTACATTTCTAAATCATGGTGACTCTCAAGGTAAATTACCAATGCTGCAAAGAGAAATTTTTCATTTAGTAACTCACAGGAAAGGCTGATTTTTTATAACTACAATTCATTTTCCTCGGATTTACCATATAAGGAATGGCAAAATAACTTCAACCACATCGAATTCATTTGCTTTCACCTCATGGAAAATGGGAATTGCTGGAACCTCGTATGACTCATCGGCCGATGCATAAAATCATCAATTGAATAGAATTTATTGAATTAAATTTGTTCTGGCGGTTTATCTAATTCCTGATCAAATAATACTACGCTAATTGAATTGAAAATTTTATATTTATTCGTGAAAAAAGCCGTAGTCCTTAAAAATTCATCACAAAATTTAATAGCGGGTAAGTATATTGACGGAATAACACCTGCTCTTATCAATCTATAAAATAATGGTTAAAATCAAACAATAGTTCCTATTATTTTGATATCCTTTACGAAATTAACAATCAAAATTGAATGATTTTAATGCTTTCATGGATAAATTATTATTATTATTATTATTATTATTATTATTAATAAATAATTAAGCAAGCATAATTTTTAATTCCCTCCCTTTTATGGAAAAAACTCATCGTTCAGCTCTAAATTAATTGATGGGAATGTATACAAGGCATAAAAAGGGGCTTTTTACGCCATCCAGCCTATGAAAGAAAAGAAATCAATACCAAACGTTTAAATGTGCCGAAAAAATCTCTGAGCTTAATAAAGACTGGAATCTGGATATCCCAATTACCTGAATTATTGAATCCCAATTAGCTGATTACCTAACGACCTGAATTTTTAAGTTCGTTATCGTCTGCAGTATAATTTGCAAAACCTCCTGCGCAAACCTACACTAACCCGTAGGATGCCTTTCAATTAGTATACTTTGCAAATGGATAAGGGCATTAAAATGAGATGGACCTAGATGTGTAATTCCACGCATGAGCTAGAAGAGGAAAGCTCTACAAGTGATAAAACGGAAGAATTAGGTATAGATGGAGTGAGTATCGAGCAGGGAGACTATTAGGGAAATCTTGGCAAAGGGAAGAATTCAACTTTACTTATAAGCAAATGGGAAGGAAGAGAACAAATTAAATGCATAGATCTAAGGAATAACACTTATTAAAAAGAAGGGAGACCAATGCGGGAGGGAAATAGACCAGGACAAATGTAAAAAGTTTTCCATGCAAACCTAATTGAATCGCTGAATTAGGTTGCATATTATGAAATCATTAATCACCCTCATATATAGTGGGAGCGTGGTTACCCTGTGGATAACGCCTTGAGCTAATAATCAAAGGGCTCTGGGTTTAAATCCAGGATGATGTCTTTGTACACCCCATGATAAATATCCTCGAAGTGCGAGATAGTGCAAACAAAGGATTCAACCCCCTACCCTGAATATGTAACACCCGTGTGGTTTAACTATGGGTGAGCTCTACCCTCACCGAACTAAACTAATCTTCGAGTTTAGTGAGTGAAAGGAGCATTCATACTAGAAAAAAATTGAATGCTTCCCTGCTTGCAAAACAATTCATAAATGGGTGCCAATGAATTACGTGAAACTTACGGGGAAGGGATGAAAGAGTCGAGCCGAGTATGACCAAACCAAAGTGCAGGATAGAGGGCAAAAATAATGCAACTTTTTCTGCAAGAAGGATGGTATAATTCCGATAATTAATGAAATATTGAAACTAATAGTTAAACAATGATATTTATCGAGGCAATGGAAATAGCACAATGCGATACACAAGCAATGTCATATTCCTGCTTTAAGTGTAAAAGATATCTATTATGTGTAAACAATATCACTTTTACGTCTCTAACACTTCATTATCACCAATGGTCAACAAATTAAGATTGGTTAGATGCAGCTCTCCACTGAAGGCTCCAATTAGCTAAACTTTTATCTCCTGCATAATTCTCCTGCTCTACATCATTTATCACCTGCTCTATGTATATCACATGAGGCCTTTCTCAGCCATTCTTCCTTCCCACTTCTCCCACAACGATAATTTTAGCGATATAAAAGTGGTATATCATTTAAATATAACTTGGGATGTTATAATTTCATGACGTTACAACTGATGAAAACGTAGCCCTATTATAAAATTTTGACATCACCACTACTTTTGAAATACTGATGCCAATTATATATTACCCGATAAAATAGTAATAACTGGCCGGAAATTGGCCAGTTAATATTTTTCATGGCAGTATAGTTGAGCGGCTTTTAGAATTTCACGACAATTTTTTTTAAATTGGCATTTTAGTGGTATATGCATTTTAAATACAGTAGTCGAGGGAACAGTGGAAGGAGATAAGTGAAGAGGAAGTAGGAGGCTGAAGATGACAGACGCGGTGAGGTTGAAATAAATGTAAGAGGAAACCAAAGAGGCCTTGGTCAGGAGGAGGCAACTTTGGTGTCTCGGACCTGCCTGGGCAGAAAAGCAGTTGATAATGATGATGCATTTTGATCTAAAATAAAGTAAGTGATACCTATTTTAGATTAAAATGATATAACTGGTGCATATCGCTTTTTTGATTAAAAAAAAGTGTTATCATTTTCGGCTGGTAAAGACATCGCCATTGACTTATTTTGACACAAAATGATATTAAGTAGATCACAATATCCATCTCCCCCAACATCATCTCCTCACACTTCTCCTCTCCTCTCTAAATCCCTCTCGTGCTTCCCGTTTAAAACACTCCTTTCCCCAGATGACGCCATGGCATCCGATAGACCCGCCCATTTCCACCGCCCCAGCGTGCCACTACCCCCGCGGCAATCTCTGCCCACCATCTCCTCCTCCCTCGCGCCCATCTGCGGCATAATAAGGGGGTGGTGGAGATAATAGGGGCAGGGCGTCCGGGGTGGCAGCCGCCCTGGAGTGTGGCATGGGATGGCAATAGGAGTAGGAGGAAGGGCGCTCTCCATAAGGAAGGAAAGGGAAGAAGAGATAGCAAGTCGCACAAAGTGAGCTGCTTTCATGAACGGCTTTAAGTATCGACTCTCAATGGCATCAATCGCCAATGAACGCAGTTGCATATATTTTAACTCGCAAGGCAAGCATTGAAATTGTGGACCATTTAGATGGCAATCATAATTTTCAGTCGAGTTTTGATAATTATCTCCGGTCGATGGATTTTTATTTATTTATTTATATCACACCAAAAACAGCACTAAGGCCTTTACATTTGGTTTATAAACAAAATAATTTATGTAAATATAATAAAAAACATGTATAAAAATAACCTCATAAATAACAACCATTTTCAACATATACAGTATATACAAAAGGTCCGTGTCAAAAAGATAGTCTTTTCAATTGGTTGTTAAAATTGGTATGGGCAGCAAAGATGTCAAGAGAGGAAAAAGTACCAATCGTTGCCCATCCCTGATTTTATTAGATAGCTCAGAGTATTTTAAATGCTCTTAAATTTGAGAGGAGACCTTGAGTCGTAATTTTCAGTATCTTTTCAATTGTGGCCAATAAAATTTATTAAACATCAATATTCGATGACCAAGGAGTCTAAAGTGCATTATTCGACCAATCGGCATCAACTTCCATTTACTGACCTATACTAGGCCAACTTATGCCACGAAAGTACGGATGGAAGTAGACATACCTCAGTGGGAGTCATTATAATTATTTTTTATGCTAATGAAAGAAACGGAATGTTAAAATGATCGTTTAACTACAATAGCAGTGAGCTGTTTAGGCTCAACTCATACGTGTGGACAGCGGCTGCGAAGTACTGCAAAGAAGGCACGAATCAAATGAGGTCGTCATTCAATCTATTAGTGAAGTTGAAGCAAAAAGACTTTGAACGAATTAGGAGTCGTTGGCTATGGATATCGCATGCAGCAACTACGTAGGCAAATAATGTAGGTAAAGATTGCTTTTTTTCAATTTATTACTCAGAAGGGTTCAGGAAAATCTCATTTTATATTCTTAGAAAGAAGAGGAGATGAAATTATGTCTCCTTAGCAACTGTCACTTCTTTTGTCTTTCTACCTAATCCATCACGCACGCAATCCATACGCATTGACAACTTTAGGACGTTTACGAGTGGATATAAACAGCGAGATGCCGTTCTTGAGCCACTGCATTAGTAGTCTATTTCGACACAAAGCCTCGCATAAAGATTGAATTGCCTATGACTTCGATCAATCGCACCATAGAGCAAGCCCAGCATAAGGTACCTATAACTCGGTTAGGGAGGAGAGTGTGAGATGCTCTGGGTAGATTTCGAGGTCGGGTTGAGGGCATGTGGGGTGGTGGCGGTGCTTTTATGTTCGAAGGTGGAATCGGTCCGTTTCTAGAGGTGCGAGCAGGGGTTGAGGGTTGTGTTTGCGGCGCCTCCGGCCACCCACCCTGGCCCCGCGGCCCACCCCAACCCACAGACCTTATTAGCGAAGCAACACAGTCCGAGGCGAGAGGGAGAAAGACCGAAGTGCTAAATTAGGCCCTCGTTACGCCCTGTATCATGGCCGCCGCTTCCCGGCCCTTAAAATCCATCCCTCTTCACTCTCCTTCGCCGAAAATTCCTTCTGTTTTCTCTCGCCCTTCCCTTTGGAGTTTCCCACCCTCAAGCGCTTCTCCCTCTACGGGCGATAAGCGAACCGACGCTGCCGCCTCGACTGCTCGCTTAGCCGCAGCCATCAAGCGCCGCTCCCGCCAAAATGTTGTGTTCGCTCATCGCCACAGCAGCGCCTAAATCGGATCCCTGAGGAAGTTGCGGGAAACTTGGCCAGACCGTATTTCAGTGTGCCCACCGCCGCTCCTAGAGATTATGCTCATTTCTGCTGCTCCACGTATTCACTTAGACTTCCATTATCGCCCTACTTCTCTTCCGAAACATAAACTGAAGGTATATCACTTTCACTGAGAAATTTGTGAGTTGCTAAGGATATTTTCCATGAAATAAGGCGCCTTAAATATATGTTATTTCCCATTACAATTCAAACGAATTCATTGGTGCTATGAAGGAAAAGGTTTTGTTAAGTGTAACCACGACTCATGATAGCTAATCGGTGTGAAATTGGTGTTTTTCAAAACTTCTGCATGCATGAATTTTACAAAAAAAGATTTAATTCAAAGCTTACTCGAGAAAAATATATTCGATGTGAAAAGGGATTACCATTGAGAAGAAGAAAAAACTCAGGAATAGTTGCTTAAAGTTAAAGTTAAATAAAGGCATTATATCTGGTGTGATAAAAAGAAAATATGTCCAGAAGGTACAGATGTATCAAAAATATCGTATCGTAAAATAAAGAATCGTAACTTAAATTTGGTGTGATAACAACGCATAAAAATCACTAAGCTTTCCTATGAAAAATGCAAAATCGGGCCACAATATTGTACATACGAAATGGAAGGATCAATTTAAAAAGGCTGTAATGGAAGTGAAAGGTGTGAAAGAAAGAAATAAAAAGGAGGAAATGAAAAACTTTTAATGCTTCTAAAGTCTTCACCATATACTTCAGCTTATAAACCATATGAGTGCCTTGTTTCTTACATTACTGCTATTACCAAAACTCGTAAAACTTTACCATAAGAGAAGCAAAGTACCAAACATCGCGTTGTTGTACGAGTCAACCTCTGTGTCATTTACGCCAAAGAAGTCTACAGACAATACTATTTGGATCCTTTATTCCTAGTGCAATACGCTGAAACAGTGTGAATATTGTGGTAGACGGATCAGAAAAAGAATGGAATGTGAAAAATGAAACATACTTTGCATTATTTAATCTGATGACAGCAATGCAATTGAAATCATGATTACAAAACGGCTCTAGTTGACTTTATGGACGTTAAGTATGAACAGTTTTATGTGCAAAACTAGACTACCTAGCTCTTGACTAGTTTAAAGTATACCGGGAATAGCCACGGTGATAACTTCGGACGGATAACAGAAATCGGGAGATCCGGGTTCGTATCCCGGTCAAGGAGGATGATTTTTTTCTCTGTGGATCAGTCGCATTTTCGTACCTAGCTCTTGAGTCAATGTTTTCTACTAATGGTCATTATAACTGTAGCTTAAATTATCATGAAGAGAAGTAGAGGAAACGTATTTAGTCACTTCTATTACGTACTGAGAGGTTCATCTCAAAACATTGCCGAACGGGTCACCAGACTGGCAAAATTTAATCCTTTATGGAAATCACGACTTCAATTTTGTCTCTAAAAGACTCATTTCATGAAACTACATGATGGGCACATCCCAAACCACCTCTTCTGCATTTTTATCTGGCTTAACCCGTTCATATTTTTCTGAAAATTTCCCGATGACGTTCGAATTTCTCGTTCTCCCGTATCTTTTCCCAGCCTATGACTTTGGAATGGAAAGGTTTCGAATCGCGCGAGGGATGACACATTTTCTATATCCGTCGCCTTCGCTCACAGAAAAATTGTACCGCGGCGCGGCGTGATCTTCACCTAAAGCGCCCACTTCACTTCCGTTTCCACATATATATTCCAAGGGGTGCATATTCATGTGTAGCCGAGAAAAGCGGTCAGACGTGGATATATGTGTGACTAAGGACTTCCTCCTCAAGTCTCTCGCCGAGTAAAAGGTTTTTTCTTCCCCTATCCCTTCGACTGGGAGCACGGGGGATGGAGAAAAAAATAGATATTTCCTACGGAACGAGCGTTGGCACTCCGTGAGGCCTAAAAGCTCCGTGTAGACAAATTCTCTCTGCCCGATATCTGGACGTCTTATCCGCTCCGCTTCCACTCCGAAAGCCATTGAATTGACGCATGCGCACTCGGCGGATATTTTTATTGTTTCCTGCCGACAAAGTATTTCCAGTGGTTTGAATGTATGAGGTGAGTCTCTAAAATGGCGAATAGCGTCGTTGCGAACCATCAAAATTTTGCATTTTGCTATATAAACTTGGTTTTAGTGTGCTTAATTCTTTAATGTATTTTCAGGTGAGGATGAATTAAAGCAATATTACGAGAATGCACATATTAGCTTTTAAGTTGAGAAATAATAAAACTTTCCCCAAGTTTTTCACAATATATCATGTATTTATGACAACATAACTAAATATATCCTTTAAAAGCGACAAATAGAGGTTCTTTATTGTCCAATGTAAAGGTATGCATCACTTTCTTTACGAAAAATACATTAAAACATTTCACGAAAATTTCGATTTTTCACTGATGTTTGCACCATTACATTCATAGCTTAAAATGTGCATAAATATATTATATATTGTCTTGAATACAAATACATTGCTGCTTAAAGTTTACCCACAAAATCAAGACGAATCGCTGCTGTTTAATTTTTTTTCTGTTACTTTTCGTGCGTTACGCCTAACGCCAATGTGGTGTGCCCCCTTACGACGTTGCGTTAGGAGGGGAACCCAATTCGCCATGGTGATGCCTCAAGACGTCTGAATGTGTCGGAGAAACGAAGGTGGGGTCCAATGGAGGGAGAGAACAGTAGAGAGGGGCTAAAACGGACTTCTTGTACTAGGGAAAAGAGTTCGGAATGGTTCAAAACCAATGCTCCCTCTCTCAGGAATTGACGTCATTGAAAAAGAACAGAGGGAGGAGAAGACTTAAGAGTAGTGAAATAAGCGGAATGCAGACGAGTTTATCCTTAAGGGAAGAAAAGAGTTTGCTTGGTAGGAACTCTAAAAGGAAAAGAGATTGATATTTGAAGGCGTAACCATTCAAAAGAAAACTTTTCTATACTCTTGGAAGTGTCACAGTTCCATTGACTGTTTATTCACAAATAAATGGTGAAATTTCCAGTCAAATAACAGACACGTAACCAAATATTTCTAGCCGCGCACCCCATGTTTTTTATTAGTATATATTTTTTAACTGAGTGCACTTATATGAAATGGCAATGTGAGTTTCCAGCATGCCAAGCTTCATTTACTTTCTGAATGGCTTCACGTCATCTGTTTTGAAAATATTAAGCGAGAGTGTGCTAGAGAGTCTCTTCTTTTTATTCACGAAGTTGTCAGTTTATTTTATTCCTTGATTCGTTGAATATCATGACGTGATAAGTAGATATGTATATGAAATATGTAGTACCCATACATGGGTCCCATAAAAGCTGAGGTGACACTCATTATTCATCTCTCAAATGTTTTCTCCGGATATCACTAAAGCATTACTGAATATTTTAAAATTTAACAATAGCAATAAAATAAAATTTCATTCAATTATTATAAAGTTAGGTATATAGCAACTCCAAGCACTGCCTCTGTTTAGAATAAAAATTTAAGTATCCTTTGAAAATCATCAACGCCGACGTGTTACCCATTGATTACAGTTACTGTGGCTGGTAGACAACGACGACCTATTTTTCACCATTTTCAATAAGAGGTCACCAAACCTTTTTCACCAATGCCATCAATAGTTATTAATATGCTTTCCAAATATTCCTAAAAAATATTATCACAAGCTGAATGAAATGTAAATCGCGGTGAAGAGAACAGCTAAAGAGATAAAATTTAGGTAAAAATTTATGAATAAGTGGAATCCTTAAAGCATATTTTTAAATACGAATCACAATGCGTGTTCAATTATATGAGCATTTTAAGTTATATTTTTGAATCAGAGTTAATTTTGATCCCTATTTCTTGTTTTATAAGATTCTTCCGGGAATAATTGCCTCAGAATAATTACTAAATACTGACAAAAATACTTAATTGGGCTATAAAATAAAATTTATCTAAGTAACAGTAATAATGATCTCAGTTTTTATGGAATTTGGATGGGAAATATTGCTAAAAAGATATCATAGTAAACACCAAAATTATATGCAGCCAACGGATTCATCTGTTTTCCGTTAAGTTAAGCGAAAAATTCCTAATATGAGTGAAATATGTAGAAAGGTACATGCATTGAAATTGCTGACGGTTAGATATTCTTTAGAAGTCTTTCATATTGCTAACTTAAAGCAAATAGTTAACGATACTAAAATGCCATTAAGGGCCTTTATTGTATGGGCTGCAACGAGAACTTCACAACAATCTAATTTAGAGACGTAGGGGTAGAGGTAAACTGACCAAAGTAAAGGCATTTGGCACATAAAATTTAGCAAGTGTTAACTAAAGAAAACGATAGTCATTTAACTGCAACTTGATATCATTTTTGCTGGCCTGCAGTCATATTTGGAGAACAGAATTTTTATAATGTACGTATACCGAATTTAAAAAAATTGAAAAAGCATTCGATAGAGTGGGCTGGGAAAAGTTTGTGAATGCCTCCAGAACATAGGCGTTATTTTTTAACGTTTACGATGAGGAGATGGCAAGAGAGGCGTGGGATGAACTGGAAGCTGGAGTAAAAGTGGGGTTTGCGGATGGTCAGGCGTTGATTAGCCAGTTATCGAGGGGCCTGCAAGCTCTATTGGGTGCGTTAGACAATCGCTGCGAGAAGTTATCGTATTGAATTGAGCATATGAGAATTAATCACAAGATGACCAAGACTATGCTGTTTGATATTGCCTCGTGAGCTATGAATGTAAGACTAAATGTAAACGTAGTTTGTGAAACATTTGAGCTGGTAGAGCAGTTCCACAATTTGGGCAGCACATTAGAGGAAAATGAAATTGCTTTTCCTCAAGACCTACGCAAAAATTCCTCGTAATAAATGCACCATCCTTTCCTACGGATATTTTACATTTTAGAGCACAATAGAGCCAACTTAAGAATACGGAAAGGGCTAATTCGATGACGGCGACGCTTTTTGCCAAGTTGGTGAACTTCCTTATGATGTAGCATCACTGCCGCTACACTCCATGTATTTTGCATTGTTTCGTACTGTTTTATATGCTCTTAAAGTAAGGTAGATCCTTAGATAATCAAGAAACATAGTATAATTGCAAGAATATTTGTCGACGTTCACCTATAAATAAATATGATAATGTTACCCCAGTATTTTCTCCGATTAAAACATTTTAATATTAGATTCAAATACTGAAAATTTTCTATACGCTGAAAATTTCAAGATGATAGCGTACATTTTAAACAGGTATTTCAATTACATTCTAGATGCACTTCCGATTTTTTTCGGGTATACTCCCCGTACTACATCGGCTGTTGTCCGACAATTCAGGGCCGTCGTTGAAGTGAGGGAAATTCAAGGAAAACCTCGAGAGAGATAGTGGCCTCAACATAAGCACCACCTGGGATCCAATTGTGAATGATGATATTGATATTAAAACTCTATCTAAATTTTTAACATCTAACTTTCTAACCACCTCACTTTACCCCTTTCCAACCTCTTCCCCTCCATGGACGGTTTTAAGTTCCCTTAACTGAAAAGGTGATTTATTCACTTCCGACCCCGGACCCACCCAGAGTGTACCCGAAAACCCAAAATATAGCTGCAATGACCAGTGAGAGCTTTCAGTAAGAAATAAAATTCTTGGCTATCATGATATCAAGACAAAAATTAGGTGTAAAATTACCGTGCCATTATTATGTTCGGATACATTACAACAGTATTCATATTACTAACTCGGCCAGTTCAAAACTTGAAAAATCGATCGATCGAAATTTATGAAAACTTGAAGAACCGATTGTACTTGAATTATTTACCGTCCTGAACACATCAGGAATGATCTTGAATTATATTTTTAGGGAAACACCGTTTTTAAGTACCATTTTGAAAATATACTCGTCTTCATTGACATTTCATTACTATTTAAATGAGAAAAACCTGAAAAAATTTTCCATCTTTCAAGTCGTCAGTGGAGCTCGATCCAGTGACCTCCATATTGAAAAAAATTTCATTTGTTTTCCCATGATATGAAATGAAAATGAAATGAGAAATTAAAAGGGGAGGACGACGTGGTTCCACAAGTTGTGAATTCCCAGGAGCGCGTCCCCGTGGGGGGTGGAAGAACTTCAGGGAGCTCCCACTGTCCCTTAATTCCTCCGACTTCCACTGGGCCACAGAACCAACACCACGCCGCCCTCAAACAATTACTGCGGAAAATCAAATGTATAAACACTAATCCAAACGGTCGCCATGGTAATGAGTAAAAGGCCCAGTCACGCGGCTGGCCTTTTCGCACACAATTTACCTCATCAATCTAAAATGTGTACGAGCCTGTTCCGAAGGAGGTTAACCAATAAAGAAAATCTAATTTGGATATTTACATTACACAATCGGCGTGAACCTCACTCATAGTGGTTATGAAAAGTTTTTTGACGCATGACTCTTCTGCTCTACAGAGATATTGAGCTTCACGTACTGCTATTGTTGCCCTTGGTTACGCGCCGCGAATATTTCGTTTGTTTGTAAATAAATGCTGTTCTCAAAGCTAAGAGCATAGAATAATTGCATATTTAGCATTATTTCATTGATTAATTTACCTTGCCATGATATTGCGCGAGTTTTGATAAAAAATATTCTTGTTTACCTTGACTTTTCATTATATTTAAATGCGGAAAAGTTGAGACAAAATTGACGTCTTATCCTTTCATATTTTTCTAAATTATTAATTTGTATTTTAGTAGGTAATCTTGTTTCTCATATAATTTTCTTGTTAGTATGTTAATTTCTCATCTATATCTATTATTAACATGTCACTCTAAACTGGCAGAAATGCAGAAGAATGTAATCAACTCGTCAAATAAATAGTTGGTATTAAATTCTTTCATTTGGATAATATTTTTCGAAATGTCCACATATTTTATTTTGTTCCTCACCCATATATTATTCTCTTAAAATTCAAAAATCCCTTAGAACATGCATTTTTCCATTGGCTCAACAGGAGCGTTCATTTTTCTCCTCGAATGATGCTACGCCCACGTGTGATTTATTCAGAAATTCGCTTGAAGATGATTGATCGTCAACGTTCTTAAAATGCACAAAATTCCCATAATTGTCATGTTCTTGACCTATTGTTTTCCTTCTGTTGTTTTCATAACATTTTTCAATCTGTGGATAGCAATGTGGAATTTGTTTGATCCTTTTGGAAATTGATAACTATTTTCTCGAATTTTTACCCTTCATTGATTCCATCCTCGACATTTCACCCGATACACTGCGCCTATTCTTTGAAATTCTGCGAAAAAAACTAAGCCTAAATTGTTGTTCCTAAAAAATTGCACCTAATCCTATTTTTGCACCCAAAAAATATTTCACGCAGCAATATTTTTCATTATTTCAAATGATAATTCTGTAACAGAAGTGGTGACAAACCATGGTTAGTTTCAGTCACTTGGAGCTCCAAAATATTACTTAGTTCCTTTCATGTACATGTTTAGTTTTACGGATCGCTTTTTATTCATACTATTTCGTGCAGAGTTTGGGTATATTTTACGCTTTCGACCAATATCCCAAAAACTACCAAAACTCATTGCTCAGAGTTATAAATTGTCAGACTTATATTGATAAAGCTACAATGTGATCTAATTTTTAAGTAATTTCGCTGCCATAATCAACACCTTAATGTTTACATAACAAATTTTTATCTACAGACTAAGCGCACTCACTTGGCCGCGCAAAGATGAGCACGAAGTACATCAGACATAAAAAGGTTGCCAACCTCTACTCACTGAAGCAAAAAGCAAAAGCGTTCACCATGTGACATCCAAAGGATGGTTCGAGGGGCTAAAACCGTTGTGCCCCTTTTTCAGGCCGAGAGCGGCTTATAACAACGCTCACCTTTTTGCTCCGCTCAATGCTCCTGAGGCACTCTCCTCGGCCCCTCATCTCAAAGCCTCAATCCCTCCTCGACCGCCACTCCTTAGTGTCGCTCATTCCTCCACCGAGTAGGCTTCCATCTGTCCTCCCTCCCTCCTTCACAATCCACTCCGCTGCCTGTCTTACGCGGGGATGGAGAGCGCGCGTGAGACCTAAGACGACGGAAATCCATCAGCGGGCTCCGTGTTCCCGCTAACCGCGGGCGCCACCATCACTACCCTTCCTCCAAACGTAACTACTCACCCCATCCACCTCTATCACGCACTACCCCATTCCCTCCCTCTCTCTCTCTCCATTTACCACACTCGTATTCAACCTCGCCTCTATTCTATCCTTGCGTATCTCGCATACTTCCTCTTTGCAGTCGTCATCATTGCGAGATTCATCAATCGCTTGGGCCCGCAATTTTGGTTCTAGTGAACCGTTCGTTCCGTACTGTACCTTTCATTATTTACGGCGCTCTGCGATGCCGGAGCTTTAAATCCCACTGCATCAACGGGAATTTAAATGCATGCGCTCGCCTGAAAACCGTTCGAGGAAAAAATTCTGCCCAGAAAATGAATGCTGGGGTTTTAGTAAAAGGTACCCGTGGACGCTTGGCAGAAAACGTTCATTGAAGGAATATTGAGTTAAATATTATCTTTGCATTTATATACATAGACTAATAAGTCAGATACATATTTTTTGGAGAAATTTATCTAATTTAGTCAATTTTTATCTTCACTTAAATTAAAACTATATGTGAAAATAGTAGATTATATACGTACTTACTAATTTCCTCCAAAATAAAAATTATATTTATATTATTTTTTATTGTTGATAATATTATTTTATTACAATTGTACACATTCATTAATATTACCCTGAGTTGTAACCAAGCTCAAAGAAGGTATAAAGTTGAAAAAGATATTACTGGATATGTTTTATTCATCGACAGAAAATGTTATCCCTTTATGACTTGAAGAGTATTGTAATTTTTCGTCCAGCTTTACGACAAAAACCATCTATGTCTTACTCATGTTCAATTAGAACGGACACGTTTGGGGGGTTTTCTGTCGCCCTTGCAATCCCAGCGAGGCAACGTAGTAATAGTTTCAAATTTCTTGAGCTCGAGCGAAAAAAATCCCCATTTACTTCGAAAGGTAATTAATGTTCCGACGCCATCACGGTCGAGTGAGAAGACAAGATTAGAACGACGCATGAGAGGTGCGGGGGGCGATGTAGCGCGTTCCGCTGGAGAGAGGATGGGATATCCGGCAGGAAAGGGTAGAGGCTGGAGGCGGAATGGGAGAAAGGGCACGAGTCAGAGAACAAGCGAGGGAGAGGCCCTGAAGGCCCCTTGCGGTTATAGGAGGCCTCTAAGGCCAGGGAGATACCTAGCGGAGTGAGTTCTTAGTTGAATGAGCTTTCGAGGAGTGACAAAAACCGTACAGCTTTTGCTGGAAGAATTGAAATAGTGATCCTTTTCATTCGTAACGACTACAATTTCACGGTAAGGCTAAAATTTAAAATACTGCTGTTGCAAATCGCTTCATTTTTAGCTTAATATTTGATTAGATTTATCCCCGTTTTTAGTAAAATCTCGAGGTAGAGAAGAGAAAGTAATGAATACACTTTAAACTCATAAATAAATTTTATTTAGGCTCATAAAATATCATTATCGATTAAATTTTACATAAAAAAGACCTAAATTTGAAGACATAGCAATTTTGAGTACCTAGGCGAAGTGGGAGAAGGACACAGTCGGAGAGGAATCAGGCGAAATCCAGCGGGACCTATGTGGCTATAGAAGCCTGAGAGTGCACCGAAGGAGTAAACGCTTCCTGTACTGTACAGTCACTTTCAAAAGTAGGTCCCCACGGCCAGCGCGAGCAACTACGTTTTTCTCGGAGGTCGAACTTCGGGTATTGGCTATGCCTTCTGTGTCTTGAACGGGCCAGTTTGACTTACTCTCACCGTCCGCGCAAGTCTTCCCGAGGCATTCTTCACTATTCCTAAATTCTTCGCGACTTCCCCGACTCCCAGTGCCACAACACAAGGCGAAGCATATGTTCTCAGTCATGGGATTCCCACCCTGATAGTATTCTGAGATGGATATTCCGAGTAGTCTGGCTTGCACTAAAAAATAACGAGACGTATCTGCGTCGCAACGCACATATGAGGAAGAAACGAAAATTGGAATTTACGTCTGAAAGAGTATTCAAAAAGTTTCCTACAAAATAACCTTCTAGATTATACCTTCAACACATTATTACCAACACCATCAATATATATTGCTCTATGTTTAAGTATTTCAAACACACTGTTTGGTGCATTCATTACTCCAAACCATTTCCTTAGGATACATATGTTTACCATGGTTTATACTACATTTTTCTACGTGTCTCATCACGCCAGAAATCAAAAATATTAATGTGCGCTAAATTGTAATGTTTAATTCTGTATCATATTTATTCCAGTCGTTACTAACATATCCTATATGAACAAATATTTAAATAATGCTTTATACATTCGAGGTATCAGGAAGTAATTAACCGACATCTTTATGTTCATCGAAAGTTCGAATGTCTTAATTGTTACCATAAATATATTTTCCATAATGAAAATACCAACGGAAGCATTAATTACATGACTTGTGTGCCTATTTCTTACCATTTAAAGGCACATTAATACTATATGTTTTATCTTTGCCCCTTCATTGAGAGGTTAACCTAAGTCTTCCCCCTTTTTCGTTTCTTTTTTTCTGCTAAAACCAGTCGTAATTGGCGCCTGCTGATATCATGCAGGGCAATATCCTACACATTATTATGTATAAGTGGTTTTACATCATAAATAGAACTTACACTCATGTAATGAATACCTTGAGTCAGCCTTACGTGCGAACAAATACTGATCATATTCCTACTGACACTAAACTACGCACGCATAATATTCATCCGATAAAAATATACCGTGTTGGGTACCTAATTACTATTTCTGCATTATTAATACAAATTAAACTTATGAGCTGCCAAATATACTGCTTGGGATGTAGCGTTTGACGGTGTGGAAACTTAGACGACGACAAAAGAGGGACAAGAAAAGAATGAAGGCATCCGAGATGTGAGTATAAAAAAGAAAGGAAAAGGTGAGAAGGATGGAGAGGAAAAAAAGAAGAAGTGCTATCCATGGTCGAGAGATTTTTGGTAAGGGGGGAGGGGAAGGATGAAAGTAAGGATATGGTTAGAATGAAAGGGCCTAATGCGAATGGGCGTCACTTTTAATTAAAGGGGTAAGTTCAAGTTGGGAGGGGCGCAGGCACGGTGATTCGTAAAATCTTCATTTCAGAAGGGCAGGTAAATGATGTTTTTCTATGACCACCATAACTGGTTGACTCGCCATCATAACTCCACGCACATGTTGCTTGTACTGTTTTTCTAAAAAAAATGAACAATATTAATGTAAGAGTATTTCCCATAAACAAAAGGACAACACTTCCTACGACGCATTATGGTCTAACAGCCTGCCATTTCACTTGATACCAATAAACATCTCGCTGCTTCTTTTAGTGAAAATTTATGTTTATCTTAAAAGCAATTCAATAAAATTTAAAGACAATCCAATTGCTTATTCGAAAAAATAATGCAAAATTATCTTCTCCCATAAAAAATTGCCGTACCGGTAGTTTTGACCGGTAAAAAGTAAAAACTTCTTCTGATTTTCTATTCACAGTATGGGAATAAGTTGCGTTATTCAAAGTGTAGGCACTACTTGTAGTCCGAATAACCTACTACTTGGGGAGTGACTGCTATTTAACTTGTAAACATTGAAAAAATGTCTGAAAATCTTTAACCGCCGGCATGGATGAACGCGATGACGGATGGTAACCGTGACGCAAATGTCAATATTTACATAGGCGTATATATTTACGTATTTTTCACCAGGCGATGTGAAGAAAAAATATTGGAGTAACATGCTCGAAATGCTCCGTAAATTTATTTGCACAATATGTTTATATATTTACGTATTTTTCACCAGGCGATGTGAAGAAAAAATATTGGAGTAACATGCTCGAAATGCTCCGTAAATTTATTTGCACAATATGTTTATATATTTACGTATTTTTCACCAGGCGATGTGAAGAAAAAATATTGGAGTAACATGCTCGAAATGCTCCGTAAATTTATTTGCACAATATGTTTTGTATAAGTTTACCAAACTACACAGATGTCTCCTCTCTTCCTCGTGCGATGGGTTACTTGCCGGAAAAACCCATGTATTCTTCTCCGCTTTCTTCGGTGGTGGAATTGTTTGGCTGTGTGGGGGTGGGGGGGGAGGTTCACGCGGCCCTCCTACCTCTGAAATCGTAAGTGGGGCTCTTGACGACGGCTAAAGTAGTCAAGTTGCACCATTTGTACTACCTGATGAAGTCGAATCGATCCCCAGTGGCCAAGGAACGTGTAAGCAATACGCGAAGGTCGACTTCGGAGGATAACGGAGACGGCTGCGCCAGGTATGGGGACCGACTTTTGAAAGTGACTGTACATATATAGCTTTAGGGGAGCAGGAAAAGCGTATGAAATAACTGGGAAGAAGCTTGTTGAAGAAGAGTGATTTTTAACAAAAAGAATAATGTGGAGGGAGGTTAAAGAGAAGAATAAACAACGATTATATCTAAACATGCAAAAATAGAATTTAGGACATGTTAGTAGATTTTCATTGGGGTTACGAACTTTGTCGGGCCCATTGGCTATTTTTTGATACAAAAACAATTTTAAACCTCGTCAAAAAGGTTCTTATAGGTCGCTATATTAACCTCAGGGTTCAAACTCTGAAATATTATAATTTGACAGAACGACAGGTTCCAGTGGTCATATGCAGTTTCTGAGGAGTATTATAATAACTAGTTGGGTCACAATGCGATAAATAGGCTAGTTTCGATTGAAATGGATGAAAATTTCAAGAAATGAAACGGGTCCATTCATAAGACAACGACTTCATTAGGAAGATTGTGAGAGAAAAAGAGAGTATGTCCTTGTATATCCTTGCATCACCATGTGATCTTTAATGATCTATAGCATTGGGTTGTTCTAATCATTGCCTATAGGGAAATTATAAAAACAGCCCTATGAATAGAAAATTGTGTACAAGGTTTAGCCTTCATTTTGGTTCAATTGATGATGATTAAAAAAAGAATGTGAAATGTTGGCATGCCTTTTTAGACTTTGCCAATTTCATTTAACTGTGAAAAATGAGGGGTACTACTTTAAATTCCACGCTCTTGATTCTTGTTGCAGCCTGCTTTTAAAGGGCAGGAACAGAAAAGAAGACGAGGAGGACGAAACCGCGTTAAATCCGCAATCAAAGTTAAAGGTGCATTTCAGCCTTGGCCAATAGGGAACTTTCCTATTATTATTTTATTGCCTAAATCGAAAGATTATTACTCCTGGAGTACGCATTTCACGATTTTACATTTTTAAATTACGATATCTATTTTTCGCGATTAAATGAAAAGTGAAAATTTTCAAGCGCGCGAAAACGCGACGGGTAAGTATAAATGCCGGGAAAACTCACGTGTGACGTCGTTCTGGTTTCCACTGCCGCAAGAGAGGTGGCCTTGGGGCGAGGCTCTGAGCGCTGATACGACGCTGGATGCTAGCAGGTAACAGAGTACCATGCTAGCTGGTAGCGCTTGGCTTAAATAAGGATTATTAATACCTTATCAAACGAGGAAAACTTTCCGACCTTAGCCAGGTTTAATAGGTAGGATTATTAAGACATGTTTCCCTGAGCTCTGTGCCTCATGCATGCATTGGTAACCTCAGACGATGTAAAACTCCTATCTAATCGTATAGAAACTAGGTCCCTGTGACGTTACGTGGAGTGGCATCGCATGGGCGCCAATCTGGCCTTTTTCAAATGAGGATAAAATTGACCATTGCCATTCGTCTAAACTGGGATTTCTAAAACCAAATAATTTGTATATTATGAATACACTAATGGTGGTTAACGAATCGCAATCAATGCCTTTCGTTTTCTTTGATGAAGGAAACTACCTTATTGTCTTTGCCGGGATTCGTGCAGAAAACGGCTACAGGAGAGTGGGTTCACATGTTTCCGAGGACGCGCACAAGAGAGCAGATGGGTCGGGAGTGAAATGTGCACGGGTGCGTGAGGGATTCAGGGAGGCAGTAGTCCCAGCGACGCCCTCGCCTGGACACACAATAACACCCCCGTGGGTCAGCGGGAGGCGCCACTCCTAGGGAGTCAGTCCCTCGTGCGACACCCCTTTCGCGTCGCATCCCCACGTCGTCTTCCCGCCCGAAGGAGAGCCTCGTCCCCCGCAAACAGACCATCTCCTCCCCCTTCGCCCCGGAAGGAAGCGAGACGAGACCGTCCCCTTCCTACCGGCTCATCCATCAGCACTCGACAGGCGCGCCATCACGCTCTCGAACCGCAATAACAAGGCGATGGGGAACAGGGAGGGAATCACACCGATCACCCTCACACGTCTCAGCATCCTCCCTCAAGCACGAGAGAACATCTGAGCGAAACTAAAGGGTGGCAATTAATAATGCTAATTGGGGCAGTTGAACTTCAGCGTGTGAGTGTAAGACGGAGGCCCCTTGAAGCCAAAAAAATGTATATCTTCTATGCACTTCTGCTCATATAATCATCACTAACGAATTTAAATCCCTCCAAAATTAGGAAATTTTTACGTCGATATCCATGAGTGATATATATCTGCTCAAGCAATGTATTGAATTCCTGCAGTTATAATAGGTCATTAACAGAAAATACTTTAAACGTTATTAGCGCGTAAAATAATGAAAATTGATATTATTATACTCATCTTCATGATAGGGGTAAACGATACACACGTAGGTATTCGTGATTTTGAGACTACTGTAAGCTACTATCGATATATTTTGAACCGTGAAGGAAAAATAGACGCAAACTAAAGCGGCAAACTGGAAGGAGTTTTTTTACTCCATATTCTGCCACTTAGGAGAAATTGGTTGGTTTTGAGACAAAAATCGTTGGTCATAACAGCCTTTGGTTCTCATTCACCATACTCTTCTTGTCTTAATACCAAGTCAATCCTTATTCCATCTGAAAGCTCAACTTCTCTTTAATCCCTCTTTCTAAGCACTACGAATCTATTTTTCTATACCAAATTCTCCAATTTCTTGCTGTCTCTTTGGCTGCGCACCGAAAGGCCAAGAAATGAGGCATCCAATTCCGTTTTAACTATCTTTACTTATTTTTTTATTACAGGCTTTTTCTGGTGTGGCCAACAACCCTGGAGTGCAATAAACCCAAGGATTGAAAGAGAAGAGATATTCAGGAGAATATTCAGGAAAGGAAGTTGTCGTCGCGACGGCTACAGTGCAGGCGATGGGAAGAATTCGTACCAAGGAGTTCTCTGGCCATCGATTGATTTTCTCTCCAATGATCAAATACAATCAAGGGAATCAACACGGTGGAAATGAAGAACTACCCATAGCAATGTATTTCCCTGATTTTTTCAAGCAAACGGATGAATCTTTCAAGAAATTGAACTTCAGATGAGTTTATTGATTGGCTCACTCTTGAGAAAAATATCATTACTATGTAACATTACCTGGAACATTTTTCACTCCTTTTCTACACGAAAAGTTCTAAGTCAAAATAGATTAACATGCATTTATATGCCTAGTATAAAAAAGAGGTGGATAAGCATAGATTTTTACCGAGAAAGTTGTTGCCAAATACATTCGAAAAAAAATTACTTAAACCAAATTGCCTATCCCTTAAACATTCAGCAACAAAAATAAAGGTAAGCAAATTCTTAAGATTAAGTAAAGACATTTTAATGTTTTCATAAGGAAGATGTTGAGCCTCTGGACTACATTTTTCTTTCAACGGAATTACTTCCTTTTCAGGAAATACGGTTGCCTTTTGGGTCCCTTACCAATTTGGAAAGGATATGTCTTCTTCTAAAACGTGTTTCAGCCTCTGCAATCTGTCCAAATGAGTAGGTAGGTGTGCCATATATAGGTAGAATGTGCCATAATGAGTAGGTAGGTGCCCTGCCAATGAAGAGGGAACCAGATGGTCACCGCCGAATTAAAGATCCTACAGTCTTTTCAAGAAGATCGGTATTTTTTGCTCTTCCATTATAACTTTGATCGGAATTCTAACAGCAGACGGGAAAAATGCGTTATATTTTTCTAGATGGAGATATATATAATTAACTTTTTCAACTCTATATACATGCAGTGAAATAGCATATGAGCATTATGGGTGCCTTCACAGTTTGGCGTTGCGTTGACGCCACGAAAGCTCCGGCCGCGACAATAAATTTGGTCCTTCCCAGATCATATATATGTTTTTTTTTGCATTTTCACGCAATTTTATTTCTTAATATATTCTTCTTACCTATTAACCCTAGAGTGGTGACGTGAATTTTTGGTACACGAGTGGTGACGTCGGTCTCCTGGACCGATGTGGTCTCTTACGCTGTTTGGAAGATTAATTGAGTTGAATTACTTTGAATTAGCTTCATAATACGAAATTGTATGGCTTATTATAAATATTTATTTCACATTTTCATTAAATACACAATTTTTTCAACTTTTATTCGTTTAAATGTTGGAGAACAGGAAGAAATATTTATACATCGGCATCTTTTCATTACTACACAAAAAATCCGATACATGGTATTGATAATTAACAATAGAGTTAATTTAAATTACATTCCATACATTTAAAATATATTCAATCATTCCCAATCAGGAATTTTTCAGGAATATCAATGTCAAAAGAAGGCTTCTGAATGTTTGGCATAACACCTTTCGCAAAGCAAGGTTACGTATTCAAGGCAGAGAGATGAGTTACAAATTTCACAAGAGTATCGCGTTTTACGATTCCTCTTACTGTCACAATATTTACAGCGCCCAATCTGCCATTCAGTCGGATTAGGTGGTAATTCTGATGGCTTAATGGTCAGTAGTTCATTTATCCGTAAAAGAGTGATTCGTGGTATGTTTTCCATAGATGCACGATAGCTAAGATGATTTTCAAATAGCAAGAAATTGAAGAAATCAGCAAAGAACGCCTGGCAATTAGAGAAACTAAAGGAGCCAAAAAATCAACAGGCCTTTCAAGAAGTAATGGAGCGCAAGATAGGATTAGATCAGTCTGAAAAATCAGTTGAGAATAACTGGACTAACATAAAAAGTGGGTTTGAGGAGGCCGCTAGAGAAGTTCCAGGGAGAAGAAAATGTGTTAAGAAAAAGCCTTGGATCACGGATGAAGTCCTAGACCTCATTGAAGTACGGAGAAAGTATAAGAATACGAATACTGAGGAAGGACAGGCTTGCTACAAGAGAATAAAGAACGAGATTTGCCGCAAAGCGAGGAAAGCCAGAGAAACGTGGATGAGGAACGTATGTGAGGACGTACAAAATAACCTCGCACTAAGGAAAGTGGAAGTGGCCTATAGAATAGTGAGGAACTATTTCAAGGAACGAAACACAAAATGTAATACCATAAGGGACAAGAATGGAAACATTCTAATTGAAAACGAAGACAAAGCCGAGAGATGGAAGGAATACCTGGAGGAATTATACAACGGAAGCAAGCTTAGCTCAAAAGTTATCGAAGAGGAAAGTGAAGTTGAAAAGGATGACATTGGAGCAAGCATCTTAAAATCGGAATTCGACGCTGCAATAAGAGACCTGCGAAAGAATAAGGCCCCAGGAATAGATGACATTCCAGCAGATCTAATACAAAATGCAGGAGAAAAGGTCTTAACTCAACTGTATAAAACTATCTGCGATATGTACTCAACAAGATTTACCTGGTGACTTCGAGAAGAACATCATCATTCCCATACCCAAAAAGAAGAGAAGTGCGAAGAATTTAGGACCATAAACCTGACGAAACATGCGTCAAAGATTCTGACAAGAATCATTTACATCTACATCTACATAATACCCTGCAAGCCACCTCTAGGGTGTTTGGCAGGCGTGATCAATCACCAGCATGAGCATGCAATTGGATAATTGGATTTACAGGATAATAGAACGAAGAGCAGAAGAATTCCTGGATGAGGACCAATTCGGATTTAGGAAAAGCAGGGGCACAAGGGAAGCAATTTTGGCACTTAGGATGCTCATAGAGAAGATATTGGAGAAAAGCGAACCGACTTTCATAGCATTTGTCAATTTAGAGAAGGCATTTGATAACGTGGAATGGAATTCAATCCTTAGAATTCTGAAAGAAATCGGCGTACTCTACAATGATCGTAGAATTATTCATAGTTTATATAAAAACCAAGTAGCTGTGATCAAATGTGGACCAAACGGTGCAGAAGCAAGAATAAGAAAAGGGGTGAGACAAGGTTGTGCGCTTTCCCCCTTAGTTTTTAATGTTTATATAGAGAAAGCCATCAATGAAAATAAGGAGAAAGCTTCGGGTGTCCATATCCACGGAGAAAAAATTAGCTTGCTGCGATTTGCTGACGACATAGCTGTCATAGCCGAGACAGAGAAGGATTTGAAGAAGACGTTGACAAACATGGAAAGGACAATGGCCAGATATCAGCTGTAAATCAACAAAAAGAAGACTAAGCTATTAGTTTGCAGCAAAAGAGAGGAGGCTAAAACAAACATCAACCAAGGAAAGCACAAGCTTGAAGAGGTGAACGAGTTTTCTTACCTGGGAAGCCGAATTACCAGCGATGGACGGAGCAAGAAAGAAATACACAATAGAATAGCGCAGGCGAAGAGGGCTTTCTACAAAAAAAAGAATCTTCTTACAGTGGAAAATACCAGCATAGAAGTAAGGAAACAATTCATCAGATGCTACATATGGAGTATGTTTCTCTATGGAAGCGAGGCTTGGACGTTGACAACAGCAGAGAAGTCAAGAGTGGAAGCATTCAAAATGTGGTGCTACCGAAGAATGATGAAGATAAAATGGATTGACCGTGTGAGTAACGAGGAAGTGCTAAGAAGAGTGGGAGAAAAGAGAAACCTCCTAAAAACCTTATGCAGAAGAAAGGACAACTTAGTTAGCCACATTTTGAGGCACGATGGTCTGATGAAGACAATCGTTGAAGGACTAGTGGAAGGGAAAAAGGGCAAGGGACGGCCCCGAATGAGTTATATAGGGCAGGTTATAAAGGATGTAAAAGAGAAGAAATATATAGCTATGAAAAGATTTGCGGATAGGAGGGAGAAATGGAGAGCTGCGTCAAACCAATCTTAGGATTGTTGACTAATGATGATTATGATGATGGGCAGATTATACCCCGTCGAGATAATGATAAAACTATAAGTTATTACATATAATGCCATTCATCTCGTTCAGTTATTATGAACCAGAGATAAGTGCTAGCCAAAAGAAATTATATACTCGTATATTGTAAAATTAATTATTTGCGTGAAGATAATAAGCAATTTCTAATGAATGCACTCCAAAATTTATTACGCACCTGTTAGTGTCGTTGTGCTTGGATGTTTTTCCTGGACAGCGGCGTTGTTCCACAAGCAGGTCTATCCACTGCGCGCACACAGTGACTTACTCGTGGAGAAAGGATTCTTTGGCCTTATATAGGGTACATGTAACTTCCAAGACTTGAAATTTGAATCCAAAGGATGGTGAAAGCGGCATCATTGTAATCTATTCTCATGATACATCAATGTTACACTTCCGGTCTGTGAGACCGGGCGTCACCACTCCGGCAACAAAGTAAAATTTCAGAACATGAGTGGTGACGCGCGGTCTCGCAGACCGAAAGTAGCAATAAGTATCAAATTACTCTGACGAAGTGATTTTTTCGGTCACATATCGGAAGAGCAGCGTGAAATAGGAAGCTACTGAAAAGCATAAACTGCAACATTATATACTTCGCTTGAGACACCGATGAGAAATAATCTTCGGTCTGTGAGACCGGGCGTCACCACTCTAGGGTTAATAGCATTGGAAGTTAATATGGCGACCGTAGAATCGCTAATCATGTATATAATGATGGCACTTGTCAATGCAATATAATGACCTTTAACTTTTATACCCTAACTCGGGATATACGAAAAATATCGAATTACATGCACTCAGTGAACATGAGTATCGTGAAAGGTAATCAGGAACATTTATTTATGATAACTGTTATTCAAACGGATTTTCCCAGAAATGTTATCTAAATAGCTTCCACTGAGCAGATTATGAGGGCACAATTATAAAATATAAATTGGTATTTGCACAACTGTAGTCACCAGCAAGAAGCTCTCACGCTGCACTCAGCTTGTGATATCATTTAAGGGTATATTTTATGCTAATCTATGCTCCTTAATGATTGTAATCTAGTCTAGGGTTAACGTTTGTCTTATGTTTAGGAAAGATACGAAATATATATGCTTAAAACTTCAAAATAATGGTGAATAGTAAAATTAATAGCATTATTCACTCCCATTGGAACCACTCCTGCATATTTGTACTCCTAAGCTTCCCATAAACAAACACCAATCCGAAATCACCTGCAAACTCCCGCCTTCACGCAGAGAAAATCCGACACGATCAGGTTTTTCTGCGACGACGCGACGCACGCAGCGAGCTAGCGACATGACGTCATCAATTCTCAAAGACGAGCTCTAATTGGCTCGCGAGCCGCGACATCAACGCAACGCCGAACTCTGAAGACACCCTAATTCCATAGTCCTACACACGGCAAGCAACAAATGGATTACATTTATGTTCGAAGTTCATGTGAACAATAACAAAAATATGCCATGTGATTTTTATGCCTTTCAGGAAATTTACATGCACGCAGTGATTAAGATGATTGACATTTATATGGTTTATTCTGGCTCTAAAGATAATGGATTCTCTATAAGGCAGGCAATTTACTGGTCATAAATCTTTAAAATTGAATGAAGTATGTTTTAAATGTGGTTGCTTCGTTTTGCAATGATCCCAACTATATTTTGATATTGTTCTGGGTTACTCATTATCAAACCAATTCAACACATGGTATACATGATTTTTAAAATGATCTGCTGATAATTGTTTATCTTTCCCGGCACACAAATACTTGCAAACGTTAATGCTTGCGTAAATAATAACAAATTCAAACATGAATTTTTTAGTAAGAATATTAGCGCTACAACTGCAAAAATTGCTTGTGGTACGAAAAGGGCTTATTAAACTCCATCAATAGTGTAGGAAGCAATTTTTTACCACTTAAGGTTGTTAAATGTTAGCTAAAACTGCCAAGCCATATCACATTATACTGAAAGGTATTATACTGAAACTTTTTCTCTCACAATGCTTTCTTTTGCTAAAATAGCGAATTCCATTGTTAGTTCACACACTATTTCATCTTTCAATTTCCTACGCATAAATTTTCACTACTTCATGTTAATCACAGCTAAACTATGTATTAAATGACCAACTTCATTGCTTTCGGCAATGAGCGACTAGTTATGAAAGCATCTCTATCTGTTGTTTCACTAACATTTCACGATGAAACACTAATACGTAGGTATTATGCCCTTCAAAATCCAAAAAACGGTTAAACATTTTTCCCTATAGCTATAAAATAACGTTTTGCCTGAACTCAATTTGGACTCCAAGATAGCTATTATTTTTCAAAAGAAGTTGGTATATGCTACCCAAATTCACGTGCATGTCACTTTTTACATCCACTAGGCGCATGTCGACGTGGACTAGGTTTCTGAAGAATGGCTTTCAAGGAGTTTCTTAGCTAAAATCTTTGTCGTTCCCAGGGCAAAACTCCCTTGAAACAGGGAAAAGTACAAGTAAGCCTCATGGGGAGACGACCTCCGAGTTCCCCTTCCATTATATAATCCCTCCTCCTCATATCCCGCATGGACCCGGGCGCATTCTCCGCCACCCTCCCTTGCTCATATCCCCTGGCGTCCAACTCATCAGCTGCATTTTTTCCATCCTGACCTTATCTCGGAGGCGGGACCCGACACCTCCTCGCACCTCTTTCTGCTTCTCCGGCGAAAAACACCCCCATCAACTCGGCGGGGTCCACCCTTGCACCTAATCTCGCTCCATCTTCGCTCAAACTTCTCCAGGGGGGCGGGGGGATAGGGTGTGGGTCGGAGGAAAAGGGTGTACGCCGGGGGAGGGGCCTCTCTCCCACCCACACCGATTCCAATATCCTTCAGGGTTCAACCCCTTTTCCCTCCCAATGCACGCAACACCCTCCCACCTCCGCTGTGGTCACCCACACCCGAAAACCTTTCGGGGTCCCATCAATCTTGCACCCAGCGTCCGGTGACTTCTCCGCTTCCCCCAAACATCCATGTACTCACTCCTCTCCGCATGGGCGAAGCATATTCTCGACTCGGTTCTCCAGAGGAGGTGTTAGCCAGGGTCAAATGGGTGGAAGAATGCGGGAAACAACCTTAACTCCAACTATATATGTATTGTCTTTCTTGTGAGCCAGTTCGTCGAGGGATAGTTTCGATATTTTACCATCTACAATCTTATTTTCAAGATACGAGATAATTTCACTCACAGCTTTGATTTTTATCTAATTGAATTATGTGAAATGCGAACAACATCTAGATTTTAACTATTTGGGCTAAGAAGCGTTAGACCCATAAAAAACAATAATACCACAAAAAGTTTACAGCATGTATTCATATCTAGCTAATGAAAAGGATAAAATTACAAGTTAAATTACAAACTTATGCGTAAAATTAGCTAATAAATGTTTCCGAATGCTTGTAATATTTATTCAAATAATTTCTTAGCATATATTAGAGTAAATATTTTGATTAAGTCTGTGGAGTATTTTCATGTGACAAGGCTACTTGAGTGTTCCACGGGATCGTGTCTGATAGGTGAATACGTTCCTGAAAACAATTCACTCTGAAGAAGGGAATAGACATCAAGAAGAACCACAATTCTGTGATAATTTCTTGCATTAAATTCCCTGTTATTCAATTGACAATATCCAACTCATTTTAATATTTTCCTCGGAAAGCATTTTGATCCATAGCCATGCGTCAGTCTTCTAAAATTCATGAAATGTTCATGAGAGATCAAAACATATTGTGTAACAAAATATCATGCATGTGATTGTATGTCCTTTTGTTAGTTAATCTCAGAAAAAAGAACTTAGAACTACCTTCAATAAGATTTAAAGAACTTCCGCAGGTACGCGCTCTGCACGTAGACTCTTTTACAGAATAAAACTATTCCTGCACTCACATATGGACTCTGTTAGACATTTCCGCGCTATACTAAAGACATATAAAATGTCGCCATCAAGGGAACCGAAACAAATGGAGGATTAAGGTGTATATCTTGACTATGAATCGATGGCAAGTTTGTTATTCCTAGGGTTAATGGAAGGCGAAACGTTTCCTACTCCAAGATAACCTCACGCTCTATCTCTCCCTCCGGTTCTCTTATGAGGGGATGGAGGTAAGTAGGATGAGATACTAGAGGGACTCCGGACAAGGCGCCACGCGGCTGGAGGATGTGGGGCGGCCAGAGGTCCCTTATCGCTCACCGGATATGGAGCCGGTATGTACACGCCCTCTTCCGAAAACGGCCGAGTTCATGTTGAAAGCAGCGGTGGTCCTCGGAAGCCGGTAAAACTGCCCGCTCCAACCTCCCTCCCCTTGTCGCGGCCGGCAAGATAACGCAGCGGCAGGATTTACGTGTTCCATAGGAAGTCGACATAGGCGATTACCCGTATAATGGGCTCCGAGTGGACGCAAATAAGGTATAATCATATAATGGATGATTCCGAATCCGATTTGTAGAATATCGCATTGCAGCAAATGTGAAAGTTATAATGGAAATCCCACTCTCTCGATGTATATCTCTTCGCATTTATCGTTAATTAATGACTCGTTCTGAACTACGGATAGAATTATGTGCAGTGTTTCCGCTTTAATCCTTCCCTATTTCCTCTTAGAAATCTTCGCTCCAAGCACAGCAGCTCGTTCATATTTCAAGACAGTTACCACGTAGGTAAATTCTATTCCATTAAATCATAGCGGATGAGCCTGACTTAGCCTTAGCAGCAATTTGCAGGAGAATTATCCTCGTACAAACCCCTACCTATGGTTGTTCTACTCACAAATATTCGGCAATATAGGCAACTGTTCTCAGTAAAATCTCCTTAAAACTGAAAATCTACCAAGTGGTAAGTGGATGTTGTTATAGCAGATAACGGAACAGTTGGTAGATAGCCAAATACAAAAACTGGAAGGAAATATTATGCATCATCTCAGGCTTCCGGCTTTTTGTAACAAGGAAAAGATCTTTAACATTGCTATAAAAGCTAAAAATCAATGTATAATGAAACGACACATAAAACTCCATCTTTAAGCATCAATACATTTCTCGTTTTGACTCAACAGAAGCACACTTGAAGTGATTCTTAACTCTAAATTAAAAATAACTCACTATAATAAACCACGGTTCACACATGATAAGGTGTGTGAGCTTATTCTTGGATTCTATCGATTTCTCTTTCGTATATACTCGGATTACTAAGAAAAATTCTAATTACTCTCTCAAAGGTTGTCTCCAACACAGAGGCATCCGGACAGCAATAATCGGAAGTATATTGGGGTGAAAATCCCCATTTACTCTTATGTCGTTCAAAACTGGCACGAATCATATTTCAAAGAGCATAAGAAACACTCGTTTTTTCCATTTCCGCCACTGAATTTCACGCGTCACTCATCATCACATCAAAATACTGAGAGCTGTACCACTAAACAAGCTTTGCTCCACTGCCTGCTTACCCTTTGAAATCCGACATCGCAAAACCAACACTCGTCACGCCAAAGGAAAACCATCCAGCTGCGATTCACTAGATCCTAACGACCCTCGAACCTCCTTCGCTCCAAATCACTGAGGAGCAAGCCGACGCTGTGGCTGTCTATTCCCCATCTTTCCTCAAGCAAGAGGAAAAATACAACCCGAGAGATTTGTGGCTAGCTTTGCTTTTAATGATTCATAAATACTCCTCGACTTTAACGAGAGAAACCCTGCAGAATGAAAGAGAAAGAGAAACGTAAGGATGAGGGGTAGGAAAAAGATAAAGACACGGAAAAAGCCTTCTTTTCCAGATCATCGTTTTTTGTCTCATGCGAAGGACATTTACGTTCACAAGAGTGAATCTCCGGAGAAGAAAAGAGCCGCTATTGAATGTCTCGCGGAAAAAAAATACAGAGCTCAACGAGGAGGAACTTCCAATGACCTCATTCAGGAACTCGGATCCTCGCTGACGTCCCATCGAGATGATAGCAATGCATTCCACATAGCCTTCAGTTACTCTTGCAGCGCGCTTTAAGTTCAGGAATGGGATAGGAAAGAAATTAAGGATGAGAAAAGATTATCGGTTCCCGGGCTCCGTTTCTCCGCTTTCCGTCTTCCTAAACGTCTTCCGCCGCCGCGAGAGAAAAAATAAGTGGAGGAGAGAAAATTTACGCTATTCAGCTGTCGTCTGCGGTGAAGGGGAGGAGGGGGAATGTAAGAGGAGATGGAGCGGGCAGCCAGCACAGCTTAGAGACGAGGGAAGAATTTTTTTTCCAAAGAGAACCTTGGAAATGGTCGGGAGAAGATGAAAGTGAATGCTGCAGCGAGAATAGGGGGAAAATTATATCAAATTAATGCGTCAGCCACAGTGCTGGCGTTTAAATTCTCGCAGTGGCGACAGTTTTCTGTGGAAACTTGATATTTATTCCATATAAAAATGGAATAGAAAGCTTGAATGCCATACGGAATGTAAAATATAAATTTAAGATATCTATTAACTTAAGTTTGTGCATAACTTCTATGCAGTTTCTTAAGGAAATGTGAATTTAGCGAGCGCTTATGTTAAGCGCCGCGCCGCCAATACACTATCCCCATAGCAAATATTAAGTCAAAATTTTACAAAGCTCCCCTACACTAAATGCGTAAAATTCACAAGCCTGTGGCTTGATTCGGAGTGGGTTCTTTTCTCTTTTATTCAAGCCAACCTCCGGTCTGAATAACTGAATGAACAAGCTAACAGTATTGGTCAATCATACCTGTAACGCAGCAAGGGAGGGTTTTGGGGGATTAACCTCCCCCCCCAGAGCTCAGATAAATTTTTAACTTTAATCCGTTTTACGTAATTGAATTAATATTATTTATAGAATAGTGTAGGATTAATAGAATATCCCATAGAAATCCGTAAAAATTACCATTTTGAACCATTTATCTTAAACATTTTCTGGGGAAAGCCTTCGCACCTCCTGCTTACTCTGGCGGGTATTCTACACACCCCAGTATTAGTTGCTCCTAACCCCCCTAGCTCTGCCCCTGAATCATACAACTAGCTTTTTTCAAATGTCCAACAATTAAGAAGATCGAGCTGCTTTGCTTACGTTAAAACTCTTATCCGTTAATTTTTTATCGAAGCATGGAAACGCATGGGCTGTGATAATAAATTACGCTTGATTCTCTTCGCAACAGAGAAACTTCGAAACATAGGACAGCATTCTCCCTTGCTCTAATAGAGTCGCAAACACCCTTTGTTATTGCCAAATAACCATCACAAAGTAAAGTGATGATGGTCACAAGGTTATGGGCGAATGATACGGATATGGAGATGTTAAATCATTTTCTCTCATGTAGCCGTATATTTCGATAAAGTAAACACTAGATGCGTTGATGTGCAAAATATTTTTCCCACCATCAAAGCGTTTCATTAGAAGTCATGAGGAGCTTATCCTCGCCCACTCAAGCCACACTCCTCATGAGTCGTGAGTTCGCACACAATCTCATACAAACTTACCTAGGAAATATTAATTATAACAGGGCTCCTCAGGAGAAAACGTAAACAGTGCTACATGGTGGAGAAGTGTATAAAAAGGCGTATTTGTTTCTTTAGATGAATACGTGAGTAAATCTCTCTTGACAGAAAAAGTAGAAACGCTCAGTGACCTTGAAAGGTTGTTTTTCATAGGAGAAAATTTCATAATTATTGTAACATTTTCCCCTGATTTTTTCTTTTAGAAAGGAACAACAATGAGGTCTGATAAAAATATTACTTTCTTATATCCAGGAATTTGAAGGGAATAAAACCATATATCATTCTCTTGAGCAACCGCACATGCGACTACCTCGTTCTCGACAGAGCTAAAATCATACGGCAGTGCGGATTGAATCACACTGGTAACTATGCAATAGACCACATTACCAGGATCCATTGTGTACTTATGACTTAAAGTAGGTGAAGCCACAGGTATGCGATAGAATTCAAACGAGATTACGAAATTCCAAATGGATTTCGGCCATTAATACGGCCATAAAACTACATGCAAAGCAAAAAAACGTGGAGATAATTGCCCAAAATTATTTAAATAAAATGAAAATAATCTGTTATAGCAAGGTGACTTAAAGACTAAAATTTCTCGTCGTTCATATTCTTTCCTATTTGGCATCTCAACAGACAGGAGAATTTTTAAATTACTTGAGTAACTTTCTAGCTCATACTATTAATTTGAGGCGCGTATTTTTATTTTTGTAGCATCTTCAGGTGATAATATCAATACACTTTACCGGAAAAGGTTTTTTATTAACTGAGGGCTCCCATAACGAAGTTCGTAAAACAAGATAAGAGGCTGATACCTACTTCGTGTTTTCTTCGTTCTACTCTTGTTTCCTAAATATCCCTACCATTTAGAACTGCTCAGCTATGTACCCTGTAAGACGTAAAAGTTTTCAATTTCCATCCCAAAGAGAACAACCTATCAAGAGGGATTGTAGATGTAGAAGGGGTGATGGAAAGTTGCGATACAGGCCCAGAGGAAAGGAGGTGGGGCTAGGAATGAGGAAATGGCCAAAAGCAGAGGGGAATGTGCGGTGTCTTATCACGAGCATGAGGGACTGAATGAGGCCTCCGGATGGGGTGATGGAACGTGCCCAGAGGAAGAACCTCGCGGAGGGTTTTTAAAAAGAGAATGAAAAAAAACGTGCCAGGGAGTAGGAGCGGAGAGAGAGAGAGGGAAGAGCTACACTAGTTAGGAATCTTCGGAACGTTAATTTGCGAGAGGTCCTTTCAGTAACCTCGGAGCGCGTCACTCAACTCCTTCCAGACTTCTCCCGAAAACCACGTCTCTCCGCCAGTCTTCAGACACCACCGCCGCTCATTTCTTCGCCGGGAGGCGGGAGGAGCTGTCACACGGTGCCCCGCACATGTTTACGCTCGCATCTCGCGGTAACTGTCTTTGGAAGGGGTTAAAAGGGCGATGGTGGGTGGCGTCTGGCACTGCGGTATCATATCCTTCTCTCGCCTCGTCTCGACTAGGGTGCGGGGGAGCGGCATGAGTGCAGGGGGGAAGGCTAAGGAGTGCGGCAAGTAGGCCGTGAGAGTAAATTGTGATGGATGCAGGAAATGTGAGATGGTTGGATTCAAGAAGTTATAAACGAGGGAATGAACCTAACCGCATTCAGAGCAATTTCACACAAAAACAACATTTGTTCGAAAATAGTCCAGATTATTTGAATATAAAATTTAATGTGCATAAATAAATAAAAATCGATACATTACGTTAATGTGCATAAACTATGCGAATTCATTTATTAAATTTAAGAAATTTCATGAAAGATAATAAATTTTACCTGAGTTGTTAATCACTTCCAGCAACATAAGTACGGATACTTTATCGTAAATTCGGAATTAAGAAAAAAATACTTATCTCCGATAGAGGCAGCAAATTTCAAAATAATTGCCACAAAGATGAGATAATTTGGACAGAATTTAAAATATGATTTCAGGACTACTATTTTTAAATTAATATAGCTTATTTTTTGTAATGCAGAAATAAAAATTGAAATTGTTCCTGCTGTTTGGAATGATTCTTGAATCAGAGTTTGTATATGTTGAGAAATAAACAATTGAAAATGTCTAGTCCTTTGTAAATTGAAACTTGTTTACACATATTCGCCTACCTTTTTCCATGATAATATCAAAGCACGATATTATGAGAGAAATGCAGTTTTCATTCATTTATTTTTCACTACAGTCGTGACCATATGGCTCAATTCCCCCGCCTACCTGTACATTAAAAAAAACTCTTTATTTCTCTCAGATGCGCCTCATTCAATTTTTACACTCACACTGTACTGTACTTCTCACTGATATGTGTAGTACCTTGTATGCACATTCATACAGACTTCTGACCTCTTGACAGAAAAAAGGCTTCCTCCCGAAAACAGTCCCGTTCCTCCCCTCCCAATCCCCCTTCCCGCTTCCGATTTTAAAATTAGTCTGGAATCTGGCACCGTGGAAGGAGCAGAGAGCCACCGAGAGCGGGAGAATTTTTTTCCCTTCCTCCAAAATACTTAGGCCCACACTCACTTGCCACTCCTCCCTCCACAGCGAGGCGAGTGGGGTGGGGATGGAGCGGGGATCTAGGGGGGGGGGAGAGAAAACGAGGTGCTTTAGGGTTCCCGCGGACTCAACTTTATATCAGTTCCGTGATGGCATTCGTTTGATGTGGATTGTGAATCCCCTCTTAACCCATCTTCTCTCTCGTGTTCTCTCTAGGCCACGACTTCTTCCTCCTCCAACTTCCCTTCCTCCCCCCCCTCCCCGAACCTTAAGGCCTGGATCGTTTGTAAGAGCATGCGAGTGTTTCGGGTTTAATTTAGTACGCCTCAGGACGAGGAGACGACTCAAGAAGTCCGTCCGTCTCATCCTCACGGGACGTTTAAGGGAGGGACGCGACGGTAATTAAGGGTGATTGATTGACGTAATCGTAATTCACCTGCGAACTCAAATAGACCTCGGAGAAGGAGTAGAAAGTGTGGAGGGGGTGTGTGTGTGTGTGTGGAAGGAAACGAGTGGGATATGGGATAGGCAAAGCAAGCGGTGGGTCCACGGAATGTAAATCAAGACGATCCCATGCGGAGAGAAGGTTGAAAAAGAACGACAGACGGCGTAATCAGTTTTGGCACTCCCACGGCAATTTGTCAGAGATGAAAAAGAGGGATTTTTTTCGAGGCCTCCTCCTCTCCAGTTTACACTTGCAACTCACTCGCAAGACGGAATCGTTACTAAAAGTTATTTGGCCGGACTTCAAAAAGACACCGAGGCAGTTACAAAAGCGGGAAAGGCCTCCCGCCGAAAGGCTAAGTCAGCATTTCTCTCAAAAACCTACTAACCTGAGTTGAAATATGGCTACGTTATGAATGCCTCGCCTTGAAGAAGTAGAGTCATATTTTTATCACGGGTGTAAGCACACAAGTCTCTACAGCATCATTTTCACATAAATCTACTATAAAAGACTCTTTTTAAAAATTCAACTCCAAGGTCTGGTGTGTAATAACCTTTGGCGTCAAAAACATAGGTAAAATATTTATTAATATTATCACATAACTGATAATTACAGTTAGGAAACTCGTGAATTTCTTCAACTAGAAAAGTAATTTCAATACCATTATGCAATTCTTATTTGTATGACTCAATGTAAATTAATTATTTGCTATAAAAAGCAAAAGCTTACTCACATCGCTGGAAGTTGTAGTTCTTTAAGCACCTATCACAAGTTTTCAATATTATTTGTAACATAACACCATAAATTATCATAAGCGATAGCAATTTTTGCAAATACGGATCACAAGTATGACTTTATCTACTGTTTGTACTTCTTTTAACTGTGATTTTCATACAGAATTTGGTTTCAATTCCAGTTTTCAATCCTATTCAACCCGTTATTACATTAAATTAATATTGAATCCATTGTTATTACTACTGAGGTATAATCCCTCAGTTAGTGTCCACTGATTCCTCTCCAATGTGAAAATAATGTACGAAGCGAAGAAGGCAGAGCGATAAAATGTTTAGGAAAGAAGAAAAAAACTGCCACATTGTGATGAAAAGAATAAGGGTAGAAAGATTTGTCAATTTAGAAATTGCTACTAATAAATGGGAGCATAGGAATGAAAACAAATACTAATGAAAAATAACAATGAGAATATAGTCTATCATCGACTTCAAATAAATACCATCTTGGTTTTTAGCGTGTCGTAATATTTCAACTATAACTGGAATGTATTTTTCATTTCCATCTCATCTTCAATTATTATAACTCCTTTTGTAAATCTAAATTCAATTTTACCACCATGTAATTATATTTCTCTGTCCCACGCAAATTTCACAAATTGTTCTTCAAACCTTTCTCGCCGCTTGGATGAGGAACTTTTTCACTCACCCCTTAGAGGACGCAGTGGGAGAATGGATGCGGTGGAAATGGCCCTCCAAATATGTACATATAAAAGGATATAGAATAATAACGGGAGATGGTCGGCCAAAGATTGAAAGGAAGAAAGAACAAAATTGGAAGGAGCCACCACCCTTAGCTCTCCAACCCAGTCTTCCGGTTTGGCTTTCCGCTCTCGTGAACCCCTGGGCCATCATTATGCAGAAGACCCTCCAAAAAACCCCTGCCTAACTACACCATAAACCCAAACTTCCTCTTCCTTCGCCGCATTCTCATCTTTCCATGCGGATACTGCAACACTCTGACAGTCCTCTCTCAACTATCCCATTGTTGGGTGAGAGAGCTGAGAAAATATAAGAGCAGGGGATACCGTTTCGAGATGATTGAGTATTTACTCAACTCTTTGCCACACTAAGCGAGGGTTGATCAGTAAATGAATGTTCACCTATTTAAAATAGTTCATTTAAATAGTTTAGACAGCAGTTTTACAACACATTTAACCTGAATCTGAAAAAAAATTAAAAATGATATTGTTTTCTCATGCGTTATCTTCCGATGAAACTTAATTTTAGTTCTGAGTGATCTATTCAGGACGTTTCAAGACTAAGAAGAAGAAACCTGGAATTTTCGTGTTCCTAAACAACTCTTATTACATAATGAGTGTATGTACGTAAGGAATATGTAAATCAAGTAAGTTCTGCGTACCTCACTCATCTTTAAGGGAAAATTATTCTTCGCAAAAATGTATCATATGAGTTTTTAGCTTAATTTTACGCCTAAGTATTATTTGCGCCTGTGATTACCATTGGAATTGTGATTTAACAATCTGGTCTTCGAAATATTCATTCAATTTATAAATTTCAATTAATAAACTTCATAATTAAATAATAACTTAATAAAATTATAATAATAAATTAATAAACTGTTCACATTTTTTGCGACAATCATTAGTCACTTGAAACGCAATTTAACTAGAATTCAGACAAAATAATTAGTACCCATGTATTTTTCTTATATTACCGTGGTAACGGAAACGTATTTTGCATTATCTTATTAAAATAATCCTACTTTAAGCATCATCTGTAATTGTTATCATAATGTTAGTAGAGTCGAAGTCTTTAACAATATTCTCGATTTGGTTGAGGAAAAAGTACTTCTGTTCGTGAGCATTTTCATTACTTGGTGAATATTAACTTCAAGATTTGAAGATGACCACAGAAATTATGAGATGCTATACTTTTAAATAAAGTTCCTACACCACGCATGATCCTTAATACTTTCGAGGAGTAATTAAATGTGATATTTAGAAGAGACTTGGAAGTCAGGATACAGTATTTTGCACGAGCATGACTCTAACCAATTTTCTTTCGGATAATTACGCATTTTAAATAGGATACTCAATTCCGATTCTCTGGGAACTGCTCTCTAGAATGTTATTTTGCACCTGTGACGGATTCATTCAATGATAAAAAAATTGCTTGAAATGATTAAATATTCGGCTCGTTTCTTACTTCCAATATTCTGCAACTTTTTCTCGTCCTTCGATTATCTATCACACGTTCACCATTTCACCTATCCTCTTCCTTCCATTTTTTCCGTTTTCTTCACTCCCCTTTCCCAACAACAGTCAGCTCTTCTCGCATCATCCTCTCGATTCAGTTCTTATTTACTTCCGGAGCTCCACTTCCCCCTTCGACCCTTCCCTTGCCACTTAAACAGCCCTTCCCTATTCTTCGAGATTCAATGTGTCCCTTTGAGCCCTGCACTTCTTATTTTCCCTCCACCTATATTTCCCCTTTGCAGCCCCACAGCGTCCACATTCACAAAATCCTCCCCAAATTCTATCCACCAGTAGTGCATACAATCTCAAAAAAATAATGTATTCTCCCTATAACATCCTTCCCTGAGCACACATCCCTTTCAGTGTGCGCTTCCCTCTTCTTTCCTCAGTCAGTCACTCCTTGTATTTTTCGCAGACGCTCTTTTCCAATTACCTACGAGCAGTCCTATTTTCTATTCACTGAGGTTCCCTCCATTGACCTTTCCGTTAATGCTGAGAATCGTAAGGGGAAAAATGAATGCTGGAAATAAAAAGAAGGGTGTTTATCAACCAAAAAACGAAAGACGAGTCCAAAGTAAATATATACACTCGTGCTGCGAACTAAATGGTCAGAAATTTTACAAAATATAGTCCTTGTACCTTAAATACATTGTTAAGGCATTTATTATGAAAAATAACCTCTGGAGATGTTATAAATATTAACGCTCGGTATCATTTTATCCTCAATGCTTGCATTTTATCTATGATATTTGCTTATTTCTGAAAAATAAAATGTGGTTAAAGAAATTGAAAAAGTCACTTAAGATATACGGGATTACTATTTAAAGTGTAGTAAGTTTTAGATAAGCACAATACTTTTAGCTGCATCCTTTCCATCCATCAATTCCATCGATACCATGACTCCAAAGTGCATAGCTGAATAAGAGGGTGAAAAGTCCCCCCTCCGGGATTTTTTCCGTACTTAGGGCATGCGATTTAGGAACAAATAGGACTAACCTCCCCACACTTCCATTCCGCTAGAGGCCCACCAGGGCCGAAAATAAGATTTTCACTCTTTTTGCGATATCTCGGTCAAAAAATTTTATATTTTAAAGCGGTTTGCGGTATTTGGAAAATTATTTAATGGAGAAAATACCCATTATATTCACGAATATTTAGTAGGAAAAGGTGAATGGCGTCGATTTGAAAATTTCTGAATGTTTTCATAAAATATTCTTGAGAGGGCCAAAAAGAAAAAATGTTTTCCGAGAGCGTTGTTTTAATTCCTTTCGGCTAGTATATCGGAAATTTGTTTTTAGGTGGTGGAGTATCGCGAAAAAAAAGAAGAATATGCATTTTGGCCAATTTTACCTGTTTTCGGTATATTATGGCCCTCCATAACACCCTTTACAGGCCATTTTACAAACACTTCGTCCTATCACGAGTGCAAACGCTCATACAGATTGTAATACCCACCACAGGGACTGATTTTTGTGAAAACTGGTCCAGAAAACCGCTCCGAAAACTGCCGGATTTTGTGAGAATGTAGATTATGAATAAGAGCTCTATTTGAGTTTTCCTCGCGTTTTATCTACGCAGAAGTGTTGTTTCATTTGTGGATATAACGCTACAAAATATCTCCGCCCCGCACCCTTGGCATTACACCCAAACTATTCCAGTTAAAATCTCGTCTGGTCCTGCAATTTTATTTTGGTGCTGCCCATTGGATAAATAATTTTAATTATTTCTCCAATATGAGCCCAACAAACCTAATTTTCAATTTCTGTCACCACAGTCACAGCAATATATTGACACATACGATCCCATTCACTGTATATTCTATACGACAACCATAGTTCCTTCTATTTTAATGCCTGTGTGGCACTGAAACTCTTAATACTCTTTTTGTTCGAATCTCGGTCAAGGCGAATGATCTATTTGAAATTATCACACATTAAAGGTAGGGAGCCAGTTTCTCTCCCTCGGCCCCATTGAACTTCGAGGATTTAGTTAGGGGATGTCAAAGGCTTGATCTGGGATTTGAATCCGAAAGCCTTCGCCGTCAACAATGCCATAAGTCCTGCATTAAAGGGCAAATTTTGGCGATAACCTGAATGTATAAAAGACAGAATAAGGGATATAAGAGCATAAGAGACGTAAAATAACTGGCATGAGGTAGTAGAAATAGAGTGCTGCAGTATACCTACCTAAAGATTTAATAATGCATGCAAGACAGTACATATTTTTACAATTTACATCAATTCAGCTCCTAAATTAGCCAGCCTTATCAGAAGCGTTAGGACATTAGATCCCGGGATACCTCAAATAAATATTGGGAGCTAAAACTACGATTTATCATTTCATATTCTTTTATCTCTTGTTTTGACAATGTGACAGCATATTAGGTAGTTTTTGGCCTAGCACGTAACGTCATTGAAATTCTAGTCCTAAATTTTTGAACTATGACATTGGAGTGCCGATAGCATGCGAGGAAAAATCTCGAATAACGGCAAGTCATAACTGTCACGCTCCTCCACAATACGTACGCCCGCGGTCACAAAGAGAATATCTACGCCGTGATATCGTGTCCAGACAAAAACCTTTAATGAGAGAGAATTTTACATATGTAGCGACTCCCACGTGTCATTGTTGTGCGTAGTAGATCAACGACGAAACAAATGAACTCCAACGGAAACAAAGCGAGAGCGAAATAAAAGAAATAAAATAAAATCCAGGGGAGATATTCCGCTTCGGACGTTTTTTACTCAGCCGTCCGCGCTCGGCCGCTCTTTTTTTGTTTGTTTGTGACTCCATATATCCCAATCCGTAGTCCATTCCGCTACTCTTCCCACTCCACGTTCCAGAGCTATCCGTATAGCCCTACCTCCCACAGGCCCTTAATAAAGAAAATGACCAGGAGCGGGTTTAACGGGGAGGACGGGTGGACATGGGGACCACGCCCGATCCGTGTCATCGGAGCAGAAGTGGGAGTGGCCACGTGGAGGAAATGGCAGGGGTTGCAACAGTCCCGATTTCGACGCACTGGTGGGAATCGGAAAAATGCGAGAGACAAGGGGAGGTGGGAAGGGAGGGTATTTAGAGGGATGGTTCACTTCGTGGGGATGGTGGTATGGGTTGAATGAAAAAAAGGGCGTAAATTGTCCCTTGAGTTTCGGACTTCATCGGCCCTCGACGAATTAACCTCCGCGGCCAGCGGCGAGCCGGAGCCCCATTCCCTACGCCGCGGTCGCCCACTTGATTCACCACTGGGAAGGGGGCGCCTTCGCGTATACGCTGTGGACCCACACGAGGGTCCGTTCCCATACCCCAACGCACACCACGATTGTCGCCCCACCACCACCGGAAGGTACGTCCCTCCGCTCTCTTTAGCTCAAACCCTCTTCCTTCCGACTCTTCACTCATCAATTCCCCCTTCTCTCTCTCTCTCTCCAGCCCGCTACTAAAAATTCCCATGCGTCCGCCCCTCGGAAACTCCGATACACCTCGCGGAATACATGGGGCGCTTGACGTGGTCAAGTGCGCGAGGAGAGGGAGCGGGGAGGATCGGTAAGTAACGGGGGAAAGGCAGGGTTGGGGGAAGGAAAAATTATTCGTGAGGGAACACCGCAAATGTTGGGGTCGATATCTAAAAAAAAATTGGAGTGGCGATAAAATATGATCTTCGGGAGGGAGGGGATGATCATGTGGCAGAAACAATTCGATGTAATATTTTGAGAAGTGGAGATATAGCCACAATTAATTTCCTGACCAACGTTATCAGTTACTGATGAAACCTATCTCTCTCTCTTGAGGGGCCTATGACTACTTATGCACAATAATGTGAGTTGAATAATCGTGAGCAGGTGTAGGTCTTTCAATGACGCGAACTATAAATAATGGAATGTTACTTGCCATAAAACTGAAAAAGGTAAGCTCCATAAAATCACGTTGGAAGCTATATAAATGACGTAAGAAAGAGACGATAAAAATATTTTTACAGCTCATTAAGAACCATAAATAAATGAAATAAACGATATCCTATTTCTTTATTGTCTCAGATAATGCTTTTATAGATAGATAGGCATTTATGTATTTTTATCTAAATTAACATCCAACTTACCTGAGACATTCACGTCCTCTGCAATAACTTTTATGTCGAGGATGTCGAGGCTCATCTTTCAGTTAGGTTCCTAAGGTCATCACGATTCAGGCTCTTGGCGCCCTGAAAAAGTAAAATGCAAATTAACTGCATCAATCACATTACATTTCTTATAAAACTAGCATGTAAAATACGAACAGATGATGGAACGATTGGGAACACTTGAATAAATTTTAATCAAATAGAAAGTTGAAGCAAGAATATTATTCTGCAGAGTAATTTAAATTTGATTTTTCTTTTCTTCCTAAGAACTTATTTAATACACCTTCTAACTAAAAACCTCTATGACGTATCTTTTGCCGCCAATCAATCTTCCACCTGACGCTTTCTTATATTTAAAATACAATGTCAATTAAATTAATATTTTATTCTAAGTTTTAAAATATTATAAGAAAGAGAACGAATTCAAGAATATTCAATACAATCCCGAAATTACTAAATAAACAATGCCACAACGTAAAATACGCCAACAAACGTAAACTTGCGCTTACGCCTCTAACGCTTGCATCATAATTTTATCCTTTCTTCTAGTATGCTTTTACGTCATTTCCATTTATATTTTATATCGTTCAGAACTCAATTTTTCATCAGGTTAAAAAACATTACTTCTTAGGGTATAGATAAATTTCAATCACAACGAAAGTTGTGCGCATTTATATGCTTCATTGATATCAAATACTTTTCTATTACATGTACTTATATTGTAATGATAAATAAATAGGAGAGAGTTCCATGCAATTATTTTCATAACAGCTGTGGTGTAATGGTTGAACCTATTTTTGAGGTAGCCAAGTTACCATTTTGTATCCAATATACCTTTAACAAATTCCACTTTTTTCTTCAAATCCTAAATCTATTTACGTCAATCCTACTGAGACACGCGATGAAACAGATTGTCTTTTATTTTAAACACCAGTATTTGCAATGAATTCGATTATATTAAGCACACATATATTACTCGAAGATTACGTGCTAATCTGAAGCTTGATTCGCAAGAGATTTGACCTTGCACTAATCCGAAAATTTTGAAGAGTTGAATTTCAACATTCCCCCTAGAATTTTAGATGGCATGCTTATTCCCATAATTGGCGCAATACTGTTACTTGTTCCCAAAATGTAGCCACCGGCGACACGATTTTTCTATTTTTCAAGCACTTGATAAAATTTTCTTTATACTATTCAACAATGATTTTACTACGCCACCGGTGTCAGCTTTTCGAGGTCATTTTGTAGCTAAAAGTGAAACCGGTTGTTTAAGAAAATCACTCTGGGATAACATTGAGTCCATTTTGTGAAGTTCAGTAGAATTCCAAAAATTGACGACCAAATTTCTCTTCCTAATACTATTATGAAATATTTTTTGTTGTTTCTCGTTCCCTCCAGTGAAAAAAGTATTCTCCTCAAAGTAACATAGCAAAAACACTTTTAATAAATTAAGGGTGTCGTTCGTTTCAGGCTGGGATGATTAAAAAAATCCAAGGTTGGTTGGACATGTTATGAATAGGTTTTTAAAGTGAAAACTTAAGACCATTGAATAATGATAAAACTACAATTAAAAAAATTCCAATTCCAAAAAATACACGTTATCCATGTTATAATAATACACTTTTCCAGGTTGAAAGATTGTGTCCTACCGGCCATATGTAAGTATAGATATGCAAAGAGATGTTTTATCCAGTACCTACTCACTACAGTTTGCCACTCGCAGTCCTACGATCATTCTCATCTCAAAAGGCATACATGCATCTCTGATTTCAACCTTCCACCCTCCTTCATTACCCCTTTTTCCATTCCATCCCTGTTTTACAAGTCACCACCAGAGATATCTCCACCACCCACCAAACTCCGTCCCCAACATGGAAATATAAACGACTGTTTGGAGCGGGCAGGCGGGGTGGCGTAAAAATGGCACATACGTGCGGGCTTATTCTCTTGACGTCCTGGCTGACGCTTGTGCTCCTTCCGTGTGTGACAACGGAGTGAGGGGTCAGGAGATGTGGAGATAGGCCCCCCCGCGAACACATTCAAACACTGTGGGTGGGACTGACGGTTGGAAATAAAAACGTGAATAGTGTCCGAGACGGACGCTGAAGCGGGGGACGCGATTACGAGTGAAAAAGGAGGAGGATGAGGGAGCATGGAGTAGGGTAGGCATGCTTTCGTATACGCACCTATCTAGACATACACTAAATAGGATGGGGTTCAACATAATGTTAAAGTATCCGCGCAAAACCACTGTAAAAAAGAAAAACTTTGTCCCCTTAAATGAAGGGCTGGATTTTTAGGGAATATAAAAGGAGAGAAGAGGATGAGGACCATGGGGCAAGAATCGAAGATGTAGTTTAAAGTAATGGTACATTTATTATTTATAAAATTGCAGTGAATTTATACAAATAATACCATTGCTCCCTATGAATGGTATCGTTTAAGTCATACGGTTCCTAAGCTGTCGTGGAAACTGGTAATTATAATTACAGCCGTTTTAAGGCGATCCAGGATAAATAATGATATCATGGACCTATCTCTACCACCACTTGATATTATTTTTGCATCTCTGTATTTTTCTACAGCCTCTTTTGGAGGACGCATGACATATTTATTGTACATGATCAATGAAGACGATTACACACGCAATAAAACATATTCGAACGTTCGTTATATGAAAAATATGCTCATATTATTAAGTAGTTAGTTCTCACTTTGAAATTTTGGCTATCTTGTATTATTATACAGTCTCCAAAATAATCTTAGTTTAAAATAAATGGCCAATCTGATGTTTTTTTAATCAAACCTTTATTTCTCGGTCAAAATTAATCAATATGCATATGATTGGGGTCATCAGGCACGCCATTGAGCCAGTAAATATTTCAATATTTTATTTTTAAAGCCTGTTAATACTTAGGCCATCAAAATTATTTACAGGAATCCTGTCTGCTGTACGCGATCGCAGTAAGTTTTAAACAATTTACATTCAGTCACAACACGTGAAACGTTTCTACCCTATGGGCTCCAATTAGCCAAATCATAAGCTTCAATGAAGGTACAAATGATATAAAAACGCTATACCGCCATTTGTTAACATATTGTATTTCTAAATAAGATGATATATCATTGTACACATAATTCACTGATCGCACTTATATTTATAAAATACTCCTCAATATCAGATTGATAACAATATGACAATTATTTTTAAGCTATGCTCGCTAATTAATACAATGGTATTTGTGATGGCTTCAATCATTGTATATCGATTCCTTGTCACAGTGGAAAAACTTAAGCTTCATTAATACTAATCCTTTACATGAAAAGGTAATCTCAGAGACTGATTGGATTTTTATAGGCAGTGACCCGATGATTCATCTGAAAAAATATAATTGAGAACAATATGACAATGAGAAGCACGAGTTTAGTCAAAAGAGGATATTGGGATTAAAATTTACATTCCGTTCTTACATTTCTGATGTTTGCCATTTCCGACATTTGACAAGGTAAATTTCCCGTTTATCTTTGAAAGCCTCAGAGGTATTTATGCTTGGCTGCATAGTCAACTCAAGTACCAGTGATTCAAATAAATAATCAAGGGCAGCAAAGCGTTCATGAAATTCACAGAAGACCTAATCCTCCAACAAGGGCTATAAAAGGACTGAAAAAAATTTAGCATCCACATACGTCCTTACAGCTCCAGTTATGTTCACTTCCTGCTCCGATATTAATTTCATCCAAATCAATCTTTTTGGCTAACATGCGAGGGTGAATTCCTCCGTGTAGTTCTGCATTAATTTGGTATCGTATACACTGCTACTCCACAGCCAAATCCTTCATCTTTTATTCTGTCCCCACATTCTTTTTATGCCCTCATCTACCAACAGTCCTCCTACGTTATCCAACTTGAAAACTGCAGCTTCCGCCATGCGGATTGCCCTTTCCGTACGTTGATCCCCAAAAAAATCCTCTAGTCGCATGTATTATCTCGTCCACCATCTCTTTTTCACTCGTCAACTCACCCTCCATCTTTCATTCCGCTCTTATCCACGTTTTTTGTAATCATCAGGTCGCCTGATGCTGACAGGTTCATGCTGTGCCAAGAGCAATGTGAAAACAAGCGGGAAATGAAGAGCAAGTAGAGTGATGGAGAGACGCAGAGGAGGATAATGAACACGTTCCAAAACTGTAGCATTTGATTTCCCTGACTCACTCCAATTAAGTTTAAAATCAACTTATCGTGCTACAGGAAATTACCAAACAGGAATATGCTATCGGAGCATTTGCTCTGGCCCATCGGAGTCATAAAGTGACATCATGCGGGATACTCCTTTCATTGAATACTTCCTCATATACATGAGTATATTAAAAAGCACAATTGCATCCGCAAGTTTCATGCGACTCAAGTTCAGGGATATTTACCGCTTAATGCATTCATCCAAAAGGACGTCTAATTGATGAGTCATTACCAAAATTACCGTAATCTTATGGAGATATACTACCTGCTGAATTCGTTAAAGATCACAACATTGCAAAATTTGAATGTTGATCTGACCAAAAAAAACGTTTTCAATTAAAAATAAATGATTAGGTGATCAATTCTATGGTTAAAACAACTTTGAGATTGATACTTGCATAACCTCTTATTATTGATGAAAGCTGCACATTTATAAATCTAAAACGATCCCTAAGGAAAACGGTTACTATGAAAAGATCATAAATATGTAGTATTTTGAATCTTAAGTTTTTTACAATATGCCTATGAAAAAACTAAATAAATATTCCACAGGGTTGCGCTGGGGGATGATACTTTAGTAAAAATCTACCCTCAACAAGAGATAACGATCAAATCATGCATTACGTGTCACGGAAAAGGAAATAAAAGAACAACGATATTGACAAAGAAGCAGTTCATATGCTTCTTTCCGCATTTTTTCTCATTCATGCTCCATTTACTGTTAAGCACGAATGACGCATAGACGAAGAAGTTTGATTCGTCCATATTTTCCATACTTATCAATCTTCTTGATGAAAGCACCCAATTTGCGATTCACCGTACGCCTTTGAAATAGTGATTGCGTGAATTACTAAATATTATTATTTTCTTGAGAAGCTCATTAAGTTGATTTAGATAAAATTTTAATATCTTATGTGGAGATTCATTAAAAGATTAAATTGTTCAAATAACAGCACAGACATTTTAAATAATTTATACTTCATTTCATACTGCCGAGAATCAGTACGTTTCCGCCACACAGTAACCATTCCTCCCTTCAAAGGAGCATCTTCTTCTCTCCCACGAAGACAAATATAACAATAGACGTAATTCCTTCACCAAATAATCTCCTCCCTTCCGCGTGAACGCAATAAACGACCCCTACATTTTTTTCCCTTTTGTCCGCTCCTTTTCAAAATTCCCTTCCCCAATCAACGAAGTAACCATGGCCACGACGCTCAAGTAAATGGATGGTGGGCTGCCGGATAGAGAGGGCAGCAAAGACGGAGCTGCATGCTCCCTGAGTTGCAGCCAGAGGAGGGGGTGTGGGAGGTTTAAGATCTCCACCCTAGAGCCATCGCCACACTAATCCCTTCCACCCAATACAGTCTTAGTGACACCCTCTTCGCCCTCTTGGACCCCCCCAAAAGTATCCCCACCCAAACCGCCACCTTCCGTCTGCATCCCTTGAGTCACCCCTATGAAGACGCCTGCCAATCACACCACTTCCCATTCTCCCATAGCCCAGAAAAACTCCTGCTCTCCTCCTCACGAGCTACCCAACCCCAAACCAACGGCTCCCCTCCTCCCCAGACCTAAAAATACCCCCTCTCCCCGCTATTGATGAGTGTTCACCATCCCGATGCCCACCGCAGCGGGAGTAATACTCCCTGCACTCATTAAGGGAGATTTTTCCTTTTTATTCGGGAAGGCGCCTTTTATTCATACCACGATCCCCTTCCCCAACTTCCTCGACTTATTCCGCTCGCTGGGGCCCCCAGAAAGACCCCTACTTTTCCCTCCTCCCATCGCGGGGGTTCCGACCCCTTGGTCCTTGGGCCTTGCCCCTCCCCCCTGGACTGCATGTATGCATGACGTTGTACAAAGGCAGGGGGGGCCTCCCGCGGTGGCAGCTATAAGAGTGCACCTCACTCGTCCGACACGCCTATCACTCAGCCGAGACGTGAGTAATTCGATAGCAGACTACGCGAAATCAAGCAAGAAATCGAGGCATGCGATGAAAGATACGGACCGACATCATTTTCATCTGATTCGATTTGGGTTTTGCGCTCCACATATATTAACGTGCGAGATGGAACTCATCTGAGGAGGACTATCACAATTTCACAATGAAAATTTCTATTCTAACCTCAGCTGATGCTATGTTATTTAATACATCTACGGACACTATCAGTAAAATAAATTTCCAACGATATCTTCCTCTTACTATTGCTCACGTAGCACTTCTTATATTATCATAGCAAAGCCCTGTGATTATAATCAATTATGCTATACGCCATTGATAAATTTATTATTTACTAGTGCTTCTTCCTATCAACTGGTTTAAGCCTATTCTTGGGCTTGCAATTAGCTAAATAAATTGAACGTGGCATTTTTATGGCAGGTATATAATCAAGATAATCATGTATGAATTGCAAAATACTTTAAAAATCATTCAACAGAGATAACTGGTTTCTCATTTTACCCCTTGAGGAGAAGGTTCTGGATAATAACGAGTCGTAAAATGGGATGCAAATTAATGCCTCAACAAATGGAACATGAGTATTGATGGGATATTTCTTACAGTTTAATCACATGGAAAGGGGTGGAGAGCGATAGAAAAGAATAACTGGATGGTGGCACAACGGGGTATTACAGCACACCAAAGTCCAGCGACCCCTCTTTACTACTGTCTTCTGCCGAACCCCTCAGCTACTATCAAGCGGCTACCCTTCGTCCCCAATCAGCCAGATCTCATTCCGCCCAATTTTTTTCTAGCCATCAACCTTTAGGGAGTTGCAAGGAATTTAGGGGGTGAAAACATGATAAAACCCAGCAGATTTCAGTTCGACAGTAAAAGGATTTGGGATAATTAAAGACTTAGTAAATGAGATAATTAATGATAATAATTGCTGAGTTGAAATATTTCGAGCATTTTAGTGATTTATACTGTAATAGTCAAAACGCTGTCTGAAGTGATTAAAAGTCATTAACTGTTGCATAAAAGTGCAATTCATAATTAGGATAGAAATTTCCTCACCACAGGCACTCACATAATAAATGGTAAGATGTATATAGACCGCGGAAAAATACGTCGTGAAGCAATTAAGTCACCAAAAAATTATAGGAAATCTTATTTCATGGTACTTCACTCGCTTCTTTTTGAAGCATTTATGTCCAACCACTCAATCTAGAACTCATGGTGCATTGACATAAAAAGTAATGAGCACATGAATTTATGTTGAGTAAGAAATGTAACATGTACTTTAGTGAATCATTCGCTCATTCCGTCTCAACTTGCTCGTCATATTTGCCTTATGATATTAAAGGAAATTTCTCAACGAGTGGAATTTACCCTTTCAAGCTATTTGTTTTGAATCTCACATAGCGATGTAAGTTTTGAAATTCTAAAACAATTCCTAAAAAAAATCATGGAGTTCATTTTTTGAAATTATTTTAGTTAACATATGCAAAAAGAAAATATTCTTGTAGTAGTGTTCAATTTTAAGGGGATTTTATTATTAAACTAGCTCTGAGGAAGAGATTTTGTTGGATCCCAAAGGTTTTCATAATATTTCTAACAAAGAGTAGTAATCTAAAACGCTTGATTTAAGAGCAAACACTACAGTCAAAAGCACTTTAAAGAAGGTTTATTTAAAAAATTAATGTTTTTAGTAATCCAACACAATTTTCATCGACCAACTGAGTCCGTAGATTGTGTAATATCTTCTTTAATCAGAGTCGTACCCCGTTACTAAAAATGGTGTATGATTTTATTTTATATCAACAAACCAATAAAAAACATCATGCTCGCTGAAGCAATAACGCAGGAAAAAGACATAAACACTCTAATTTAACTTTACAGGTAGACATAAAATATAGATGATGGAAAACTAGAATAAGGGCAAGCGAAAAGGTTCATCAAAGGCCTGTAATTTTTCCCTATCGCTTTCATGGTGCTAGCCGACTCCATCGTAGATATATTCTCTCCTTGATAATTTTCCCAGTGCCTCGCAATTTCTTCTCTTGATAACACCGATGCGTTTCATCTTTACGAGGCGGCCCCAAGTCCGCAATGCAGCTCCTGCTCCGAACAAAATAAAAATTAATTAGAATCGAAGAAGAAACTTCTATTCATAACGTAAAGAAGCCTCCCTCGCTTTCTTTCCTCTCCCTCTTTCTCTCGCTCTCTCTTCTCTTTCATTCCAAGAACCCTCAAAGTTGGTCCATATTCTCCCACGGAAATCTTTTCTCTCCCCCACCCCTCCCATCCAACCACTAGGGGCGTTGTGCTCTCCGCCCCCCTGTAAAAGGAGAGAGAGAGAAGAAAGGCATTCCTTGCGAATGGAACCAAGAATATGTAGAACACAAATATTTCTACCTCGAGAGAGTTTGAGGCGGGAGCGGAGAGCGGGAGGGAGGGAGTAAGGGAGGAGATAGCAGCGGCTCCCTCGCATTCCACCGCCTCCTCCCCTCATCTCCGCTGCCTTCTCACACACAGATACCACCTTCGCTCCCCACCCCTTCCTCCTCTACCCTCGCCCTATGCTTCCGGTATCTCCTCGCTACAGCTTCCTCCCGTGCTCTCCGCGAATTTCACCTCCACATACTCAACTTTCCTCAAATCTCGTTTCTTGGTATAGTATAATATTTAGTGGAGGTACCGACAACTAAGGTCATCTTCACCATATGGGACGCAAGGGTGGAGAGAAACCCGGCGTCATAATTGGTCTGCTCTTTTCTAAAGACGCCAAAGAGGACACGGATTAACGTCCCATCCGACGGACGGAGTATTTCGCTCGTGCCTCTCACACATAGATCACCCTCGCCCTCTGCTCCGGTACCTCCTCGCTCGCTTCCTCCCATGCGGCTCCTTCAGCCACACTCCCCACTAACCTCACCTACATATTACCTCCTCCTCCTTATTATCCTCCTTACCTTTCCTCAATCACGATTCTTGGTATAATGTAATATTTAGTAGGGATGGTCGGATCGGATACATCGGATCCAAATATCCGCGGATTTTGCCCTTCATCGGATACATCGGATCCAAAGTCGCGGAAGACATTGGATCTGGATCCGAAATTTTAAATAATAGCTTCAGTGAACGCAACTGTCATAAGGGTGGAAAGAGTTCTAATTCTCTCTTCGAATGTGCCGTCGCATGCGATTCTTGTCCTATTCATGAACCGTTTTGTTTGAAGGCTCTCGCAGAGGTTATGCAAGAGAATTTCAGCCGTGGAAAATAAAAAAGGCAAAATACGACTGGCACATAGTGTGACTCTTCCCAAGAGATGGAACAATCATCGGGGAATCTCAGCGTCGTAGGATAATAAACACGTCAAAAGTAACTACGTCGCAGATTTCAGAAAACCACCCTCGGCCGTCCATCAGCCCTTGCCTCTGTTGTTTTTTTTTTCGTTTCTGAAATCACACAGTCTATAAAATGATTTTTAATTTATAAAAATATTAAAATGTATATGAAAATCGAAAAAGCATTCCTTTGATTGTATGTACCTATCCAGAATAAACTTGAGTAATTACTTCGTTTAATGGCAGGAATTTGAAAACGCATTTGGATCCGAAAATATCCGATCCGAAAGATCCGGCTCCGAAAATCAAGGATCCGATCCGAATCCGGATCCGAAAATCAATCCTGGATCCGTCCATCCCCAATATTTAGAAAAAGCTAAAGATAGCTAAGGTCATTTTCGCCAAGTAGGACTTATAGGTGGAGAGAAACTCGGTGTTCAACACCACGGCGTTGGCGTTAGCCTGCTCCCAACGAAAGGTGCCAAGGGGACCAGGGATAAGTCCTACCCAATGGACGAAGTGCTGCACTTAAGACGCCCCTAACACTCAAGTAGTGATTAGGAAATCTCTGCTCTTATCGAAGGGTGCCCAGGGGGCCACGGATTTACCTCCCATCCGACGGACGGAGCATTCCGCTTGAAGTATCCTCCACTCATGCAGGGATCCGGCTACCTCTGAAATCCTTCCAACGTCGGTATTTTAACCTGGGCCCATAAGGTGTAAAGCCAACACTTAAGCCCCCACACAAATCCAATCCTCGAAATTATAATATTGTGGAAGACAAAGATTTTGAAAAGTAATTTTATGGAATTCCAATCGCACTCCGTCTTTGTATCAAATTTAATGAATGCAACATATTGACTGATGTAAGCAATTGACCCATCCGACGGACTGAGTGTGCTTCTCACAACACTCAAGGAACTTGTTAATTCTGAAAATTCTCTTCCACTGCCGGGATTAGACCCCAAGCCCACAATTTATTAAGCAAGCCCCCTGCCAATAGTCCAATCCGATCCTCATGTCGTTTACTTTTTCTTGGCTTTACCAATACGCCTTCCCACGCGTGCAGTCAGAACTTTTCTAATGCAACTGTATTTCATATTCAATACTGTTGACAATCTTTATTGACATATTGAAATATTTTATATTCCATTTTATTGACATTGACTATTTAAATAATAGCTAAAGATAAATAAATTCAGCGGAAAATAAATTTTAGCTTATATTTTATGCTGCACGCATTTTCCGAATCGACGTCGTTGAAGTCGTATTTCGAAGCGCAATTCCACATAAAATTCTTCAACCATAGCTAACCCTCAATTGCCTTCATAGCAAAAAATACACAAATAAGTTTGTTTAATCCCAAGAGGCGCAACTGCCCAGTCGAGCATCTAACTAGACATATAAAATGTAGTTTACCCTTATGAAAATAAGTAAAATGACTCTTACAGAAATTTTTTTCTCATAGATAATTCTAATTGTTCTTCCTGGGAATTTATTTCTTAGGATTAGGAATGGAATAAAGTTAATTGTAATCTTGTGGGAAGATAAACAAATCAAATAGCCTAAGAATTTGCTTCTTTGGGATAGGAATGGAATAAAGTGTTTTGCAATCTTGAGGCAAAATTTAAATATCATATAAGCGAGAAAAATTCATTGTTAGTTTAAGCTAGTGAGAATATATTCGCTAGTGATTGAAATGTATATATAAATATGATTAATTACCCTCAACCGAGACATATTCCTAATAAATTGAATTTTCGGATGACGATGAGAAGTTAAGCGATGCATTTCTCGGATCGCCAACTTAAAAATAATTCACTTTGTAATTGAGCTGCTCTCCTTATCTCCAATTTACAACCTCGGCTCGCATCCACTCCATTCTCTCCCGCATTCGTCTCTTCAGAGCCATCACACTCTCTCCCTCCTCTCATATTCCATTCGCACACATCTCTCTCTCTCGCTCTCCGCGGCACAATTCTTTATCTCCTTGTTTCCGCTCTCCAGGTGTTTCACCTTCCCCTTCGCCGCCAAAACCAACCTCCTTTGTTACCTCCGCACTTCGCTAATTCCGTCTTTGTAAGTCTACCCGTAATTATCCGGTCCACTTTTCTTCATCATCTTCTTAATGTTTCGGTATAAACTCTCTCTCCCCCGATCCCTCCTTTTGTTTCTGGGGTGGAAGGAGAGAGAGAGGGGGGGAGGGGGTTGGAGAAGAGTATGAGCGGGAAGTGGAAGAAAAGGGGAAAAAATAAGGGAGTCAAAAGAGAAAAAAATTAAGGCTGCCTCCTTTAGGTGGAGGCCCCAACCACAGCTCCACCCTCATCTCCCAACGATTATATACGTGTGCCGTCGCATTAATCCTAATTTCCTTCCTCCCCTCCCCTCGCCCACTTCCAGTCTCTCTAATCCCACCCCCGCCATAAAAGCCGACTTTTCTCCCGCCAAACCCCGCCCTGCCGCCACCTTTCCGCCTCTCCTGTATCAGAGAAGTCTTAATTTAAGTTAGCCATCTCACTTTTATAAAATGCCGGGAAATTTTCTCACGTCCCCATCGCTCCCTGTGGCATCCGCGAGATTTGTTTGCCCAGCCGTTATACAGACCTCCCTCTGTTTAGGTATATATTCCCAAGCTCACAACAGTCCAGCTCCGTCAACTTGCACCAATTAATTTTCTTTCGTAGCCGTGAACCTGTCTCGTTAATTACTGATAATTTAACTCCTTCCATCCCTTACAATAGCTGCAAAATCGAGGAAAAACTTCTCGAAATGAGTCTTTAAAAAATAAGATAAATATCAGGTGAAAGAGCATAATGCCTCCATTTTTCGGATGAAAACGATCCGTATGGTTTACCTTTCTCACTTTCGGATTAATTGATCGATGTCGCCGCAACTAAGTTAACGGTAATACAAATTCTGGCCCGCTATTTTAGCGGCAATTGTTCTGAAAACCGAACATGATTGTGCATTTCCTTCCTTCATTATAAAGATTACGATACACGCAATAAGCAGTTAATGCCTTTTAGAACGCGCATCGATTAGCCTTTATATCCGAGGTTTCGTAGCTCATAAACATAAAATAAAACATGGGTATAATATTGACTATTGTAAGTGAAACCACCGTATTTCAATTCAATCAAATTCTTTCCTCATTATTTAAAATAATTATTGCCTTCTGAAAGTAGCAATGCCATTTCCTTGACAATCAACTCACTTTTTCATTAGAAGTAATATTCGTCAGGAAAATCTACGATGTTTTAAAAAATTATTTTAGTGGTAATAGGCCAGAGTAGGTATGTAAATAAAAATAATAGGAAAAATAAAAATTTATTAGTAGGGAATCTCTCAGAGGTGTTTAGTATTTAATAAACAAACTGAAAACAAATATCCTATTGGTACAAAGCGGAGAAAAACAACATGCGCTAAAATTTCACTGAAAATACAAGATTTCATCGGAGTATTTGGTCAATAAGACCACAAAAATTATAAAGGAATTATTAAGTCAGAGAGAGCTGCTATAAGCAGTGCACACAAAGTACTCGGAAAAGGGATAGATATCGTAATCGGTTATTTAATGATACTGTAATAATGTCTGCGTTTGTTTATACCTGAATTTTGAGCTATAAAGTTACTAGAAGATTAGGTATTAGGAAGTTACTATATTGTGTTTAGCATTAAGCAAGAGTAGCTTTCTAATCTTTTAAGCGAGCACACTTTCGTACGTTCACCATTTAATAGATATCACAGCATTACAGACATAGTAGTTAAATTTATTCCTTTGCCAATGTATTCATATCCTTACGTTAACCTGTAAAACCACCCTGCACCTCTCCAAAGCACTATTCCCGAAGTTGAAAATAAAGACAAGGGTACGTTGTATCATAATATTGGAGAAAATACGCATTTCATTTTAGATGCTACTTTCATCTTGTTGAAAGCAGTAGCTGAAAAGAGGAAATTAGGTGATTTTCTCGGAAAATGATATTATCAATATGCAATAAGTATTACTACTCCTGATACATTGGCTTCTCTATTTTTTGTTACTAACAACTGCAGGTGATCCACGCCATATCCCGTGCTTACAGCGAGATATGACATTAAAATTTCAAATGACAAACTCCTTAAATAGCTCAGTGATGTACGAGAATTTCAAGGCTAATTGGGCCGTAAATGTCTCGGAAATATTTTTTATCAAAGAAATGGATAACTTATTATCAATGGCTAATGTTGAGAGTTTATCACAATAAAATTACTCATTGGAGAGGCAATGGCCTTGTATGCCAAATATTTTTTATGTTAGTTCTTAGCTCTTTATGGACATGGCTGTTGAAAGTTATACTCAGTACACACTGGTGACATTTTATCAACTTGTCGCTGCACGTTGTGGCTTTTCACAACGTCTCCTCAAACTACACAGGCAGCGAATAGTTTCCTTAGCAAGACCACACCTTTTAGTAAGGCGTTATCGGTACTGAATGTGTGCTATTCATTTACTACAGATGAGACGAATCTACAAGGCATCGAGTTTTAGGCAATCTCAATTTTAATGTATCGATCGGCCGTTAATGAAATAAGGGTCAAAAAATGTACCTAAAATTCCATCTTTGTGTGTCAAAGTTTCTGTCAAAAACTACAGAATGTTCATTCAATGAAATTATATTTTTTTCTTATCCACCAAATAAAAAAGGGCACCAGACTTTTCTCCGCATATTTACCAAATCAGAGCTTGCGAATAAAGAGCAAAGTTTTGATCGGGGTGAATGCACACATTGCAGTCCATCCGAAATTAAAACATGACAAGGCCTAATCCATCAAAGAATAACCCAGACGCTGCCGTCTCATTGTCAGCATCGCCAATACTGCTGGAAAAGCATAACACACGGAGTAATTTGGGGAGTAACAGACTGAAGGGGTAATTTTGGTGGACGGAGTTCCGAAATCCAGGAGATAGAACGTAAACAACAGCAACTTGGAGTGATCGAATGGATTCTATCAGTGGAGGGACGAGTGGTCCAAACTCTGCGGAACGGGAGACTATACAAGCAAGAGTATCCACGCTATTGAGGCAATAAAGTACCACGCCTAATCCCTAATTTAGTTGGAGGAGGTACCATAATTGGAGTACTTCAGTAAAATGCACTATTCCGCGGATAGAACGAATTCTTCTTTTGAGCGCGTTGTATTCTTCGAAAGCATGCACATATTAATGCTGATTTTTAACGTTATTCATGCCAATTTGGGGAATGAAGACAGGTTTTGAGAGGGTAAACAAGCCAAGCCCTTTTCATGCGGTGACGATAAAAGGTGGAACAAATTATGGCGGCATTAGTACAAAGATCTCAATTATAATGCACTGATTTGCATTAATATATGCAATAGGGGTCAACAAAATATCGAAACCTCCATTTTTATGCTCACTGATGCTGATAACTCATATGGAGTGTATACACATACTTACGTCAAATATACCTTGGCATTGTTTTAAACAATACGGAGCAAATACGGAGATATATGTGCTCTCCGTGACGATTGAGCCTGTTGATGCACTTCACCCTGTTTTTATTCTTTTACTTCACTTTCTTCACGCGCATTTTAGTCTATAAAAACTAATTTTATCAAGCTAAGAATAATATAACCGGAAAGATAAGCTTCTCAATTTTCACACAAGCATATAATATACATAACACCACGTGAGAATTAATAGTTACAACAATCACTGCCCGTATAAAACGACTGGGATAGGATTCTGAAGTGATAGTATTTTTAAGTAAAACTTTTTGAGCACCATGATTTCATATGCAGGCATTCCAACATAAAGATGTTATATATGGTATATTACCATCACAAAAAATTCTCTTAATTTCTTCGTTTCTTCCATTCTGAGTGAAAACAGTTTTAACTAAGATGATGCCAGTGACCAGTTTTGCATGTAGTCACTTAAATGGCATTGTAGTTTTAAAACAACACCTTCTAGTAGGTAAACCTATTTTGTAGGATAATTGCAATCTTAACTTAGAAACATTTCCTTATTTATTTAATGTATTTCCTAAAATAAATATATTTTTTAAATAAATTAAATCAATTACAGCATTTAATATTTAAATTTTATATGAAATCTGAAGTTCCGTAATTCCTCGCAAAATAATTACTCTCAATCGATTTTTTGTTAATGTTTCAGCAGAGAATTCGAAAAAAAAACAAAAAAGACCGGCGAGCTCGCTCCATCTGCCGAAAAGACTCTAAAATAGGTACCAACTCGAGATCAATGAAGCCGTTCACATATTCAAGCAAGCATGTGAGATATTAAAAACGCATATATTTCGCCGATCCGCACTCAAGAATTTCTGCAATACTCTCGAAAATCAATTTACATTTTATTGTCTTCACTGCACTTCAGCGTGTTTATCGGAATAGGAATACTCTTGTGTTACCTCGTGTCCGCGGTCTATGAGGCGCCCCTGATGACTAACTCCGGTGAGGTGAGAAGCCGGAAAATCCCTCATGCACTCATCTGATCCACAAAGGAGCAAATCATCTTTACCCTTTGGGTTCCGAAAATTAACTAATGTGTGCTCTCCGTGACGATTGAGCCTGTCGTTGCACAAGTATCGTTGCACAAGGGACACTTAAGCATGAGTGCCGGAACTCCAAAAATGTATGATATCGCATATTTTCTTTTTGTCATAAAGAATACTTTAAGAGCACTTTGCGATTTCAAACCCCCTTTTTACCTAAATGCCCGGCACTAGCGGAGGAAAAGGACAAGAAGTGACCGCTACCCACGAAGAGGGCGCATCAATACCGCTATACTTATCGCATTTTGTCTAAATATCCCAACGCATTCCATTTCAAAACTTAACACAATCATATTTTAACAGTATACAGAGAACAGACATGTTTAAATTGAACTGTATCTCAAATGCGAACGTTTTACCTCGCTCGCTTTACCACAAATATTAAAATATTCTCCTGTGCCAGTAATTAAATCTATTTTTCATCACCATAATACAAATAGGATCTAATTGCTGAAAAGAGTCAACTCTTTATGTCACGGAAATATTGGTGAGACAGCGCGGTGTAGCCTACGTGTTAAACAAGAGAATATACTCTACCTATTCTATCTGCACTGTCACTAACATACCACACACAGATTCTGCGAAGCAAGTTATTTATAAACACTGATATTCGGTTATCATAATAGAACACCAATCGAGGAGGTGTGCAGAAATATGAATTTCAGGTGAATTACTTTGAATTATATTTAGTCTACCAATCAATATAAAAATACGGCTTATTTTGCGGGTGCGATACTTTCCCAACCTCAAGATCACAGGAATTCAAAGGAACACCGCGGTGCGTGTCGACCGCTCCCGACGGCCGATCGCGTGGGAGTGGCTTGCCTCTCGCGCGGCGGCGTGCGATAAGTGCGTCTCGGCGTGCAGCGGCGGGGGCGGGAGGATGCGCCGCTGCGGGCGGGGGCGGAGAGACTGGGAGCCGAAGGGTGGGGGAGTCACGGTGGCGCGCGGTTGGGCCGACGGCCGAGCGGAGCCGAAGCCGAAGCGACGGAAGCGCCCGAAGCGACTCCGGCCGGCGCGCCACCGAGGGGACCGCGCTCTTCGAAGTCCCCTTCAGTTCGGTCGGATCCCGTCTATCCGACGCAAGTGTATTGAGGCGGGGAAGCGTGCAGAGCGGACGAGAGAGTTCGCCGGCCGAGGTGCTCGTGCCTACCCGAGCGACCGGAGCGCTGTTGGCCGCCAAAGCGGATGGGGTCGGTGGGCGAGGAGGCTTGCACCGAAAACGCGCTTACCACCCGAATTGTGGAGTTCAACCCTGTGCTTTTTTGTGTGTGTTAGGGATTTTTTATGTTCCTGCAATAGTTGATCTGGATGTTTTAATGACATTTATCAATTAGGAGGATACCGGGGAGAAAAGTTTACTTAGGTTATTTCTTTCTTACACTTCCCAATCGGTATCCTGTTTTATTTTCATCTTCTGGAAGCCTGAAGTGAGTGTGTTAGGTTCGCCCCTATTGGAGTTGATTCGTAGAAATTGAGACCATTGAGGGTGCAGCGTCTTTTTTGAGCTTCTCGTGCAGTGCATTCTATTTCTGCAGATAAGTGTAAGAAGAGCATAGAAAACACATTACCAAAATTTAATAAATCACTACATAATCCACCTCAAATTCATATTTCTGCACACCTAACTCTATTGGTGTTCTAGTATTATCATCGAATATCAGTGTTTATAAATAACTCATCCCCAATAACTTGGTTCGCAGAAACTGTGTATGTATATTGGTGACAGTGCATAGAGTACTAGGAAGTGCGAATACATGGTCTTTTCAAGTTTTTATCGTGAAAAATCATCGTGAAAAGTGTTTTAAGTGGCTCACTAATCTTCGGAGAGGAGGTTATTCATTGTTTTCAAGTCTCTCAACAAGTGTGTCTTTCCTCGACGCGGCTGGCTTGGATTAGTTTAGTGGCAGAGGAGTGCTAGGATCCTTCCAGAGCTTCAAGAGGTACGTAAAATAACTTACTACAATTGATTATTTTCTTAGATGAACAATGAAGTGGAGGAATCGCTTTTTTCGATTAATTTGCACATTTGCGGACTGACCTCAAACTAGGCTGAAGAGTGTTTTTATGGCGTCACCACTGCGATTAAATTCAAATATTCCTTACTGGAGCGATTACGATTTTAGAGAAATAAGATGTACGCTTCTAAGAACGTGTAATTATATTAATACTAACCGTTATCGGAAATGGGAAATATGGATGTAATCAACAAATTAAAACACATCGACTAGAACACTGCTAAGGATATATGAATGACCCCATGTAAAAAAGCTCGCGACTGTACTAATCCTCTTTTTTTTTTAGAAACATGCCTTTGACATTTTACATTCTTGTGTATTACAAAAGCAAATAATAAGTTGCCTTCCTGCGGTTATGTTACAAATTGATTGAGCAAGAGATCAACAAGATTTCACTAATGCAAATTCTAAAAACCATAAATGATATTTCAACGCCTAAGGCAAGATATTTTTTGCGATACTTTATGCAGAAAATGCTAGTTTATTACAAGATTGAATTATAACGGTTCTTCCAGGCCGAAATGGTAGGCTATAAATTTAAATTACACTTTTAATTTGAATCGATATAGCATTCGGGAAAATACCCAAATATTTTCATGACTCACAGCCTCGATAACAATACCATTGAGTATAAAGGGTTTTATGGGATATTAAAACGATAGATACGAATATCTATTCATTGAATAATAAATATTTTATTTTCCTTTGACTTAATATAAGATAGACATTGCGTAGAATCAAAGCCCACTTGTGAAGACTTATGAAAATATCGTCAATATAAAAGAAACTACTGTGTTCCCGCGCAATAATTGAAATGAAATAACTTATTGATTTTTTTATGTTTTTAGTATTTCTATGACCTCCACTGGTAAACCCCGATTTTTATTTCTCCACGACAATCGTTCCAGCTGGCAAAAGGGAAGGAATGAACTCAAGTATTCGCATTTGAAATATGCGGAAATGAATGATTTCTTAAATACTCAATAACATGTATGAATTTGAACTTTTTGCAAATATTTATTTTTTGAAATTTTTTTAAACCGTGAAATTTGATTTTATTGGATTTTTGATGCGCGGAACTACATCCAGTGTCTACAGAGACCTGAAACAAATAAATAATTCCGTCTCAAAATACTCCATAAATAGACTGTTTCCATTAAAGTCCCAAAGCACCACACGAAATGCACGAAATGAGGAAGTATGTCGACACGCGACGCTTAAACGATAGCGCCTCCAGGTAAATTTCGTCCGTGGCTCGTCCTCCGTGCTGCGTAACATCATCTGTGCTCGTAAGTCACCCGATGGAATGAAAACGTTTATCCAGGTTTCGTCGGTTCTATAATGACTTGCTAAGCGGAGTCACTCGTATTCCAACCTAGATTGAATGCGTTAGAGTTTTGCTATCTTTCAAATGAGGTAGAGTCAAAATCTCTACGAGCCAGACGGTTTATACTTGTTCCATTCCATATTATCAAACACCGCCTTGAACCTACACTTCATTCACCCAAAATCTACTGAGAACCTCTCCCATTTCTAATAATTATCTTGAAAAATTAATGATTTCATTTGCATGATTTTTTAGACGCAATCACTAGGCGAAAGGGGAGACATTTTTAATATTAAAGGAAATTATTCAAAAAATTATTACGTACCAATTTCTGTCAATATTACCAAGGATTAATCAGCATGAGATTTTCATGAAAATATCTCTAAAATATACACTGATTGTAGTGGATCTCAAACTAACTTGAGATATCTTGCAGTAAGAGTGAATTTTTCTGCTGTTAATTTTTTATTGCACCTCCGATTTAAAACCACTCGCAATATCTTTATGCTCTGGTTTCTTCTCTTTCAAATTCCTAACGATTGTTCAAGAAAAAAGCATCTATAGGTTGTCGGTATTGATAAGACATGGGTATTCTCACAGGCAAGATTAATACCATCCTGAAGTAGTCCCAAGAGACATAATGTCGTCAAAATATACTTCTAACATTATTATCTTAGACCAATTTTACTCTAACACCAATTTAAAAGTTTTTTATATCTTTACGTTGTAACATAAAACAGGATACTAGCGTCAACATAAGTGAAAATATAAGGTTTTAAATTTGATTTTCAGGAAGTATAGCATGCATGCATGAGATGCGCGAGCGATTTCTTAAAAACTATGCAAAGAATTCAGGGACTTCTATTGATGATTATGATATGTTTACGTTCATGTTATAAAACATTCAATCATTTCCATAGCTTGAGCGTACAAATATTTTGCTAATCCAGAATAATGAGAGCAATAACCACCCAGGGACCCGCACAATAAATTACCTCTCTGCAGAAAAATTGCAACCTGGCTGGAGGAAATTGAAGATTCAATGTATTGTGAAATTAAAGGATTAAGTGAGTGCAGTAAATAAGCAAGTTTCAGAAGTGCAAGGAAATTTTTTTGCTCGGTAAAAGATTGGCTGCTGATAGCCGTTTTGATATCAAGTTCGCAGGATTGAGTATGAGTATTTTAATGATGAAACTGCGTAGAGTAAAATGTGTGTCCAATCCATTCTAATGAATTTAAAAAGAAAATAGGTGATTAGCTGTTGTTTTCGGTAAGCCGACGATTGGTTCCGATTCATTTTTTTTCCTTACCTAAGTTGACTATTCAGAAGTATAATAAGCATCAAGAAGGAGACTACTGTAAAAGTTTGAGTTAAATTCAGGGTAAGTACAAATACTCAATTAGCAGAAATATGATGTAGGCTCTTAGCAACATCTTTAACCGGTTATTTACCATGGTAAGCTCATCGTAAGATAACAATCCCATCACAAAAATAGTGAAAAATTGGCGGCATACGTAATAAGAGATCATCGTCAGAGGTAATATGAAACCAAATCCTTCACTAATCATTCCACAAAAAAGTGTCATATTTTTATGCCAGAAAAATCGAAACAAGAGTGGGTTTAATTAAACCATACCCGGATACGAAGAGGGACGGATTGAAACGAAAGCAAAAGATCGAACTCGAAACATGCACGCCTCACACACAATGCAACATCACTCCGTTCCTGCGAGAGACATGAACAAACTCCAAACAAATGAAAAACGCTCAGACGACACGAGGATACCATAAAAAAGAGAAGAGAGATAGCAGCGGGATGATTAGCACTGCATTTTCCGGTACGTTTCGTTTCGGAGACTTGACATTTTTCGACGCGACTCAATTACGGATTCACCGAGGGAGAAGGGGAGAGGGGTTTGGCCGATTGGCCGCGGACCGCCGCGGGCCATCCCGGGAGGGTTTGAGGGGCTCGACATGGGGCCCTCGTGAACACGAGTGACGGGAGAGAGAGAGGGTGGGTCACAGCGGGTGCGGACGGGGGCCACCACTCCACAGCGCTTGGAACCCTCGCGGCGACCGTTTGCATTGATCAGCCTTCCTCGCCACCCGCTCTCCCATCGAAGACCCCATTGTGTCCGAACAGTATTGACTCAGCGGGGGTGGATCGGGAACCTCTCGGGTATGAGCGATGGAGGTGGGCAGGATACCTACTGGAGAGAGGATTATAATAGGAGAGAGGGGACTGTGCGTGAGTGGCCCTGACGAAAGTACGCTCCTCCGATCAAGGGAGGTCCTCCTTGGCGGACGATATCGCCGTGCGCGCCGCCGACAGCCCCAGCGCTGCGGTTGACGACACCGCTGCTGCCAAGACGGAACTTTTCTCGGGCGACGTGCCGGCCGGTGCGGCTCTCCTAGCGGGGATGCTGGTAGAGAATCCCCCTCGGATGCTCGAGATGATAAAATCTCACGGGCGGGGTGCTGCACAGTCAGTCAAAGACGATGCGAAGGGGGAGGGATTGATGGATGGCACGCTCAATGGCACCTAATGCATGGATCGAAGCGTTCGAACAGACTGGTAATAAACCCCTTTGCATCTTGACTGACGATTTGCATAAGATGTTCTTCCCTGCCCGATATTTCCGTTCGCTCTCTTCCTTTTCTTTCCTGTTTTCGTGTTCTTCTCATTCTTCCTCTCTCGTGGCGTCTCCTCATTCTACTCAGCCCACCCCTCATCGTCGCCGACCGCCTTTTTTGAATTGTAAATTTCCGTCATTAACGCTGGCCCAGTGATTCGTTTTTGTTTTCATTTTTCCGCTATGGCGCTTCTTTTTATCCCATTCCAAAGGGGGAAGGTGGAATTTTGGTCCAGGTAACGCCACGGTCATCTATAGAATCGATGGAGAACTGACTGGTCTGGCGCCAGTTGCACCCATCTAATAAACGTTCTTTATGCATGCCATAAACTTAGTTGCACGACTAAGTGATTTTTCCAAAGAAAACGTTATAGATATCATCAGTTACTCTTTGGATGATGCTAAAATGCTGCCCAATGAAGCTGAGAGAATTGAGTCTTACGAGGTTCGTTAATGTCTCTTGAACAGTGCTTCAGCGTAAAGATTGATTTTGAGAAGTTATTTCAGAGTTTGCCCCAGTCTAAGCTACAGGTGTTAGATAATCGCATATTCAGTTAATTCCCCTGGGATAACTGAATTAACTGAATATGCGATTATGCGAATGGGAAATTTAGTTTTATAATATGTCCAATGCTAGTATATTTATTTAATCGAAATAAAAAAGTAAAAATGCTCACGGATTTCATTACGTTTTCACATTCCAAATTCAAAGCGTTAATGAATTAAAAGATGTTCCATATCCACTGCAATGTAGAGACCCCCATTTTTATTTTATCGACACCATCATCCAGTGAGTCAACCAGAAGGTTGACTTAGATTGACACGTAAATCAAATTTAAATGACTTTCCGCAAGGCACGAAAAGTAAGGGCTTAGTATAAATGTAAATTCAATGTATTTCGCAACGCTCCGATCATATAAATCCGAGCGGACAAATTGCTCTTCTTTTCGAACCTTAAATCACCCACTGTGTGCGCAGCAAGCCGTTATTGAATAGCGTCGATGGAAACTAGTTAACTCGCAACACGCCGGATTTATTTATGGCAGTTTGGGATCTTCGCTCAACTTATTCCTCCCTTTTATTCTCCTTCTTCTCCACGTCGACATTCGGCATCTAAATCACTCGTCATTATTTCTTGCTTCGGGGGAAAAGTTTCTGGGAAGGCGAGACGCGGAGTTGCCAAGCGGGGTGTGTGAGTGAGAGGGCAAGGGGATACGAAAATACAAATACATATATTTATTCATGCGAGTGGGGGAGGGGAGGAGAAATCTCTTACGAGAGGAGAGGGAGGTTTGACTGAAGAAGAGCGAGTAAAGAGAGGCGGCGTTCCCGGAGGAAACATACGGCGACAGAACGTGTTGAACAAGTCAGAGTCGCCCTCCAACTCTCGCCCATTATCCCGGATCGTTTTCTTCGAAATTTATACGTGTGTGCTTGCTTCCATCCATTGCTCCGCCACCAAACGGAATCCTCTTTCCTCACCACTATCGCATTTTGGCACGCTTATTTTTTTTTCAATGAATCTTTTCGCACGGTACTCGTCTGTAAGACCAGATGAATTACGACCACACGGAAGAGTTTGAAGCAGCAGCAGCTTGATTCCCTTTTTATAACCACTTCGCGAAGAAAATGGGAATAAATTTATCATTTGAATGCATCATATTCATATCTCTTCATGAGTTATGTACAACTTCAATGCTGAAATGGAAGTAATAACATTTCTGCAACCCATTCCCTATCATGAATATTCCTAAATTCACTTCATTAAACGAAGAATTGATTATAATAAAAATGCAAACAATGAAGCAGGTACTTTCATAACAGGTTCAAATAATTTCTCCTTTTGAATCGTCTCTATTAATTGGATAAAAACTTTCACATTCCCGTTCCCTGTTTCATTCATTTTTCTCATCATAGTATGTTCCATATTACTTCATTCGAGTCTACATATTCCTATACCGGAATTAGTTATTCAAAAATGTGCACACAAATTTCTTATTTCCATATGCAGCCTCAGCTCATTTTGCCTCAATATCCACCATAATACGTTTCCCACACGTCATCATTTTTAAATATGAATTCACATATTTACGAATACAAATCGAGGTCCATCATAAAATCCTGATATTACTCAAGTATAACTTCAAATACTTCTCACGCATTTCTTAAAAGCACGATAAAAATCCCATTTTTTTCTCATTAGGAATGGCTGAATTTATTTGAAATAGAATAATATTTGAAGATTATGACTATGTTACTGTTTAGCATTATGTGGTTAATATGTGCGCAAGATCTTGTATCACTAATCAGCCAAGCTTCTATAAATCAAAGAAAAAGTCATAAATTCACTTTGAGAACGGTTATCCCTAAAAGTATCCATCAAAACAGCAACGAAATGTCCAAAAAGTATCGTGTAGAGGATCAGTATGTTTTCAGGGATTCGCAAGTTTCCCTCGGGCTACAAATCATCCGGGTGGCTCTCATGGAGTTCATCGAGTTCGAAGCCCGATCTTTTTTCTCTCCTCCCCCCCACCCCCTCACCCCCATTCCTATCAGAGCGGGTTTTGCGACTTGTAGAGGGCCGGATAGGGGCATTGAAAGCTTCGGGACGTCGTCACAGGAGGGACGAGGCAAAAAGGATGGAGGACGATGGGTGCACGGCGGCCCATTCATCCGAGCTGTCCCGTCTGCCAACTTCGCTCCTTTTGTCGCCGATTATTTGACGAGCAGACAGACGCTGCTCGCTGCTGAGGGCTCTGCCCGCACCAACTACTGCCAGGGTCCATTCTATATATCCCACCCCCGTCCCTCGTCTGCTTTTTAGTCGCTTCGATTTTTTTTATTTTAAATATTTAACTTTTCCGATACCCAGCATCTCTCGGTCCATCTCCTCTCGTTTCCGTTACTCCCTCTCTCTTTTTCCCAAAGTCTCTCTCCTTCTCTTCTTCCAGCTCCCCTTTTTGTTACACTAACAATTCCTTCGTTGCTATGCGCGCCATTGTTTGTGAAAGCAAGATTTTTTTGTAGCTTTCTTCTCTTTTTTTTTTACTCGTCGATTTTGTCATTTTCGAAGCGGACGAGCAAATGAAAGGCGAGACCAAACGTCCTGGAATTTCCTTGTTAGATATCTGCGCGTCGTCGAAACACATCTCTGATCATCTGAGGCCCCCTCTACTGTTGATAAACGAAAATAAAATCTCATTACTGATTTCCTCCTCTTTCCTTTAATTTATTTCTATGAACCGTACTGTTTCGGAGTTCATTGATCAAAAGCTTTTTCCCCCGATGGTGTTCCGTTGGTATCAAATAGAAATAACGACTTTGTCGTAAAAGAAATCAGTCCCCAGTCGATGGCAATTTACGGACCAGTGCGTATCGAGTATCGCCCAAAAAACCTATTTACTTCGCACGGGCAGTTTCCTTTGGTGCCAATTTCAATCATTATCGAGCTTCGATAACACAATTATTATTATGATCAAATGAGATTCTTCTGTTCCCTTTACCATCAAAGGAAATCCAGCGGGACGAGAAGCTGGCAGTGGGGGATGGAGGTAAAGATATACCAAGTTCACTCCCTCTCTCTTTCTGATTCATGAGAAATGTATCTGACAGAATATACGTCGAAGATCCTTATTCCACATCTGATTATACTTTCATCGGATAGGTGCCCTCGTTCTCGACTAACGTTCCGAAGGTGACAGCCACACATTGCTACTTATCAACTATTTATGCGGCGCTAGCTGGGAGACCACAATGGTTCCACATCCTTCCCGTCATCCACGGACACTTATTCGAATGGAAAAATGTGTACGAATGACTTACGACCGTCGCGTCTTTCTCATTCTACGAGAGGCTCCCCCTGTCTCCCTCCGCCCTTTCAGAAGGCAAACTCCGCTCCGCTTTCCCGTCTTGAAAAGCCTCATTCTCCCGAACATCCACGCCTGCTTGTCCCTACCTACCATCTCTCTCTCTCTCCTGATCTCAAAGAAAAAAAATTCGCCGAAATCCCACTCTTTCACTCTCCGCTGAAGAGAGTGAGAGAGAGATATCCTCCCTCATATCCAGGGGCCAGTCTCTCGATCGGTCGCCTCGACCGAGCCCACTCGCGCCATCTATCGGGATGAAAGAAGAGCGGTAGGTTTTGAGGAAGTGGAATGCAGGGGAGGAGAAGCTACCGGCAGGATGAAGTCGGCAGAGGATGGGAAATGATTGATCCAGAGGGATTACTGCCTTCCATTCTGAATCCAACTTGACAAGCTAGACAGAAAATATTCGCAATTGCAGTGTCTCAAACATTCTACTCGTATCGACTGAAAATATTTTTGAAACACTAGAATGTTTGAAAAATTGCAACCCATTGGTTCAGAGAATTTCGTTTTTTTTTTATTTGCAATTTTCCTTGATGAAAATTGAAAATTCAATCATTAATTTGATCCATCTCGATTATTATTGGTAATGTTTTTGAAACACAAGAATGTTTGAGAGACCGCAATGGATTTGGTGCATGGCATTTCGGTTTTTAAACTTTGTACTTCATTTCCCGTGAACAAAATTGGAAATTTAATCACTAATTCGATATGTCTCGATTATTATTGGACATTTTTTTGAAACATAAGAATATTTGAGACACCGCAAACCCGTTGGTACATAGAACTCCGTGTTTTAAACTGTGCACTCTATTTCTCATGATGAAAATTGAAAATCATATCACAAGTACGATACACCTTGATCGTTATACAAGTTTCACCCGTCGAGGTGCGTCGATGCCTATTGCTCTCGATCGCTCTGATTATCATTTCTCACTGCAACCATACTCTGCAAGGACAAATGGAATTTATGAAATGCATTCCATATTATTAGATCACTGGTATATAAAGAGAGAGTCGATAATTAACTATTGGCAATCAACGGTCGCAATTTCAATTTGCACCTCACTTATCAATGAAAATCGACTAAGCATTGTCCATCTTTGAATGAAGTTAGTTAATTGGAAAAAAATAATCGATAGAGGTCATTGATCTCGCAATCCACCAATGCATTTTCGTCAATAACATGGACATTTAAGAACCATTACTCACAACTCAGGACTTCCAAGACGCCTTTTTTTTGAGACTCGTAAAGCAATGCGATGAGTTAGCTAAGGTGGTATTCGTATGAAAGAGAGTAGAGAACTTGGACGAATATATAGTATTTGGGCTTCGAAGTTAAGGGGTTTAGCGAGAGGATGGGTCCAGAGAGGAGGACTTTGTGTGTGCGACAGTGGTGGTGTGGGAGGGAGGGAAGAGACTCACGGATCAGAAGCCCTCCGTGAGAGGACTGGGGATGAAGCTTTGGTCCGAACGGAGGTGGAAGAGGGAGTCCAAGGCGGCCAAAGGAGCAGTGGTGGACAAAGTTGTCCGCGGAGCCGGATTTGCGACGCGGGATGAGGTGAGCCGAGCGGAGTGAAAAGATCAAGAGACTGAATGGGAAGAGAAACTCCCGAGGATGGTTGCTTTCTTAGCAGGACAGGGAGCGAGAATAAAGCTGGAAAATGATGTTTGACCGGTCTATAGCATGGACAAATCCTCGACGCGCCTCAGCCAAAGTTAGCTTCGTGAAGTCCATTGTTGTATGAGGAATGATTTCGTGCCTTCCCGGCGAATGGACTTAGTGAAGAGTTCTCGGCATCGCCACCGGGTCAGGAACTCTTTAGCTGCCGACGTTTCGATGTCCGACTCGGTCATCGAAACGTCGGCAGCAATGGAGTTCCTGACCCGGTGGCGATCCCGAGAACTCTTCACTAAGTCCATAACTGTATAACCGAGAATCTAAGTTTACATGATATCATACACAACCTCAGATTTTACGTAGAATTCATCATTCAAACAATACTCCTGCAGAGACATTGGAAATATAAGATGGTTAAATCGTGCACGTTACAGAAAAAACTCATTAATGGAGGCAATTTAAAAAAGTTAAACTAAAATTAAATTAGAATTGCTGGTAATGTTGACTTTGGTAAAAAGCTCAAATTTTGCAGCGTCGTAATGCGTCATTTAAGCACTAGCGATGGTTGCTCGTGGGCTCCGTAGTTGGTGGTTTCATTCAAAAGTTACAGATAAAAATTATTTTCCATTGCGAAAATGAATATTAACTTAACCTAGCGTCTGCTTCTGCCACACTGAATACCTTCTTAAAAAATTATGGCAAACAACGTTAGTCAATAATATTTCCGAATAGATACCTTCACATACGAGTGAGAATTATAAATGGTCATTAAAATATTGCATTCAAATAAAAATAGGATAAAGGAATGGTAAGAAAAATTTACGGCAATGCCCTCTCAATAATCAAAGAACTGCCTCAGAAATCGATCTATAGGGACACGAGATGCCGAAAACATCTTTCTGATAAGATAAATATATGAGAGTACACATTCTCCCCACGGGGGTGCATGGAGAAACGAGGATAAAGGAAGCTTCATATTTTCAATGATGTTTGCAGAATAAGACTTCAAGAACCCGAGCGTCGAGCTCACCGAAGCCTTATTTTTGCCCCTCTGTCAGCCGCTCTCCTTAGCATCCAATCAGCTAAAAACCAGTATACAGCCCTTCCAAATCCATGCTTATGGACACAACCTTGGCCCTTGTACGTACATGTATGCAGCGTGCCTCACCGCCTTCCTCTCCCTTCGCTTGTTTGAATCATCCTCCCATTGCTCCGCCGTCTTCCATTCGCTACATCTTGTGCATGCCCATTGAGCAGTTTCACTCCATGGGGTAAGGAGGAAAGAAAAGGAAATGAGGGTAGGGGTGGAATATCTCGAATGGGCCCCAAGAACCGTCTAAATGGAAGGAGCCATTTGGATTTCTTTCCCGTGCAGGCCCCCTTTCTCACCCCAATCTCTTTTCTTCCTTTATTTATTCCAATACAGCCAACCTAACGTATTTCCTCCCGTCTCCTCCTCTTTTGACAACACCCTATTCCCTCCGCTTCTTGCGTTTCTTCCTTTGAAACCAACAGCAGTGCTGGATCCAGATGGGGGGCGCCCCCCCCTCCCTTTCGGGTTCGCCCGTATTGCCAAACATTGCAGAACCACAATTATAACTTTTTATATCATAAGACGGCATTGTCTTTTATGTGCAATCACTTTAATTAAAATTTTCTTATGCTCTGCCTGTCACTTGATTATTTTATATTACGATAAAAGTAAAGGCAACTCAAGATATCTTTTACGTCTCCTTCTTTAGTTTTTTCTGTATCCCCCACTGACCTACACAAGTTTCCTGCCCACGTGCTAACTCTGGCCAGCTTTAAAAAAAGAAAGGTAGGTGTGGCAGAAGGATAAAAAAATGTCTCCCGTATGGAAGCCTAAAATGGCGAATAGCTTCAACCGTTTCTCTGTCCAGTATTTTCAAAAATAATATTATCTACCGGCAAGGATAATATTGTAATTGTAGGACAAACATTGTAATTGCAAATAACGAAAGGGACTTATTTCGTTTTTTCGTAAAGGGGCTTATTTTGACGAAGAAACTCATGATTGAAAGCCGTAAAAATTAATAAAAAGCTATTTATCTCTATCGTCTCAGGGTGAACTTCGTACAAGTTCATTCGTGGTGGAATGCAACTAAGTATTTAATTACAATAAAACACTGTTTTTTAATTTCTTCGGTACCCTTGGCTACTTAAATGACTATATGTGCCAGAGAGGGCGAGCAATTAAAAATTGTGTTAATAAATGCTTTAAAGTAAGCATTTCTTGGGTGATCTATTTTCCAACTAACATCGTTTCTTCCAATAAACCATTTTCTTTTCGTGCTCTTTTCGTTCTCTGTTCCCCTCCATTTCATTTTCGCCCCTTTTATTCCTCCTTCCACCCTCCCGACACGACCTCTCTGTGTCCCAACTGTACCATTCTTCTTGCATCCACCCCCCCCACTCCCTCAGCACCTGATGGCTACTCTCCCACCCCCTTTCACCCCAATACCCCTCTGCACACTATACATTCTCTTCACATCCCCTGTTGTGTGTTGTGCCATTGGAAGCGTGGTGGCGAGCAACATATATATCGTCGGTTTCCTCCCGACTGGCAGGCAGGAATTTTCGGGTCCTTTACAACCGTCATAATTGCAGGCACTCAGGTCTCTCCTTCATCTGCCCCTTTCTCCCTTTTGTAAAGCGCAGCTTTTCCCCGAAATTTCGTTTTGTTCGGGTTATTATTCGGTTGCGAAAACATTGGTGGGAAATGGGAGGGCTCTTTTGTGAAATCTCGGTTTCGCTATTGTGCGGAATTTATTGCGTTTTGCGAGGCGAATAGGTGAATGCGCTGTTGTGTTGCACTGCGTCGTGTGTTGTTGTTACTCTTTAGTCTCATCTTCAAACGGTAGAGCGCTTGTTATTCTCGTTGCTGAAACAGAATGCTTTTACCTTCTGCTAATGGCGTGGCTTATTTTATTGTTTGCTAAAGCATGCCCATTTAAAATATCAAAACCGCTACAATTTTTTCTTCTTCCTTTGAGCACCCATCAATGGAATGTAGGATTAGGGCGTCGCGATTGAAAAATAATCTCCTTGCATTAACAACCATCAAACGATAAGCCGCTTAAAAATACAGAGCACAATGCTATCGAACATCAGTGAAATAAAAAGAAATCATTCCTCGTTTTATAGTTTGATATTTGCAGGGAAATCTATACAAATATTGAAAACATTTTGGAAATTTTAAGTGGTTTTCATTTTTTTTCTCCTCTCTACGTACCCATTTCGTTAATCCTCTAGAGTCCTTTGATATTCAGTAAGTACACTGAAAAATAAAACGCTTACTATCCGATCAAAGATGGAAAAAAAGCGGGATGCTGCATATACCTATAGTTAAAAATCGGTCACATCAAAAGGAGCCAAAATATTCCGTTGACTGTTGCCGCTTAAACTAGTGGCGCACAAATAAAAGAATTCTCTGTGATACCACACGATAAAGCATCTTGCTTTATCCTCTTGCTCGTCAAATGGTGGTACACCCACAAAGGAAGGAATAAAACAAACTCACAACGGATAACTTCATTTCAGAATCGTCGTTCTTTCGGGACAACAAAAGGCGAGCGGATTTTCTCTGGCGGAGGAGAAAAGGCAGGAGCAGGAGGAAGGGTGGGGCCGGCTGGCTATCCATGCTTCCACGTTTCTTTCCTCAGATTCCGGACGGCTTTAAGACGAAAGAATATGAATCTTTAATGTTTCTCCGTGAATACACAAAAGAGGGACATATTTCAAGTCGAGATCTCCCTCGAAAAGAGACCGAGGAGACTTTGGTGAAGGTTTTGAAGAAAAAGATTCCGGTTATGTAGCATCGCCCTCTCTCTATTCACATCTCTCGTTCGTGTACACATCAGAAATCTCCTTCCATTCTCCTCCATCAATAAGAATGCCCTCCCTCATCTAACTCTCTCCTCATCACCTCGTATTTCCTCTCACAGAAACATTTCCTATACCGCCGAGAGAGATGCCGTTTATTCCATTTACGACCCGAGAATATCGTCCGTTTTCGCACCTCGCCCTTTTATTTTTGATAGCCCAGCCCTTTCTGCCCCGACCTTGATTCCAAGAGCGGCGAGGATAATCTAAGAGCTGGGTGATGGGAAAGGGATACGTCTTGGGAGAAAACTCTCAACCTCCCATTCCCTCCCAGCCTTCACATGCTCACTAAACCCTCGATGTACGGTATTTTTTTCACACCTTTCATCTGCGTAACAAAAAAGCAGACCGATTTCCCTCTTCGAGTCCGTGTCCCTGAGCTCCCGCAGTCATCAGCGGGAATCCATAAAGCATTCTTCCCACCGATGCCGCTTTGTGTCCAATCCCACCGATCACATTCCGTTCGTCTCAACCCCCTCTACTCCTCCTTTTAACAACAAAAAATCCCGACGTATTCCGTTTCACTTTGGCACCACCGAAAAAAAAAATAAGAGGGAAGAAAGAAATATCCGTCTTGAAGGGAAATCCCGTCTCTTTTTCCCACTGTTTCTTTTCCTCCTCATTTTCTTTTCCGCGCCCTCCTACCGTTCACTCCTTAAACCCCAACAGCAGCAGTCTCCTCTTCTCAATTTCTCGCTCCTTCCAGAATCAAGCCAAACTCTTCCTCCCCACCCCCTCTGTCCCTTTTCCGCGAGTGTTGAAAAAAAAGAAGGGAACATCACGCACGCTCCCGCGCTTTCGAAAAAATCCGGCACATCTTTTGGAGCGTCGATTTAAGTCGAAGCGGGGATTACCCTTTCCACCCCTTAACTCCTTGCCCCTCTCCTCTCGTTCTCCAAAGTTCTTTCCCCGCGAAGGAAATCCCTCGGCGGTAGTAACAAGGTGATTGAGGCACGGTGGTATGAGGGCTTCGGAAAGAAAAAGAGGGGACGGGCAAAAGAGGGGAAAAGTAGGGAGGAGGGGTTATAGAGGCGATTGAGGGGTGGGGAAAAGCATACGAGATAAGTTTTAAAGTCTCAAAAAAAGGAACGTATTATTATTTTTTTCCTCTTTCTCCGCCACGGGCATCACGCGCGTCTGTTATCAACTTTCCGAGCATCTCATATTTTCAATTTCCCTCGCGCGCGACGAGCAATCCGCTCCGCGAGTGAAAATGGTGCGATTAGGGCGATAATCATGCGTTGCACGGAGGATGCGGGAGGCTCTCTTGCATCCAGCGCGCACGGCTCCACCCCACCACGTTCCCCTAACCCCCTGAAAAGGTCCGTACGAGGAGATGCCAATTTTTTTAATTTCCGCGCGACGCAGCTTGCCTCTTCCGCTCATTCGTCCGAGGGACATACTTTTCTCTCACTACTCCATCTGCTGCTCTTTCTTCCGTTTTGAAATTTCTATAAGGAAGTGCAAACCGCCCTTCCTCTACCCTTTAAAATTCTGGAGTGGCTGAATAAGACGGCAAAGCTCCGAAAAAGGAGGGAATGAGGATTGCGACGCTCAGAATTGAAAATTACGGTCGCAAGCCAGCATTTCTCTTTTCAGTGTGGAAATATTTTCAGCGAAGCCCAATTTTCAATTACATTCATTTTGTTTCACCAGTTTAGTTTATACGTTTGAAAATATTAAAAACGCCGAAAATGATACCTTGATAAGTTTTTTAACATCTAAATATATATTTTAAATTAACGCTACATTATGTGTTTGAAAATTGTTGAATTTGCTAAATTCATTCCGCGGAGATATTTTGGAATAACCTCAAGTGATAAAAGTACAGCCAAAAATATCAAATATAAAAAATAGCGAAATTTATTTTGTTAAATGGAAAATATCACGTTATTGATGCTGTGAAACTGTGATTTAAATAGCTCAACTTCCCTCTTTTTCTAGGTGTTTAACTGAATGATCAATAAAAACGGTTCAGCACTCACAAGTATAGCACAAATGTATATAAGGTTGAATTCGCATTGAATAACTGAGGGCTCAGCAACACAGACTACATACAAGATTTCATTGGAGTACTGATTCCAGGATGTTAGCCCTATCCACCATATTGGGGTAAAATCCACTACCGATCGATGAAGGACCAACCACTGCGTTCAAACAGCGTACGTGTGACGTAAAAAAGCTTTTTTAATCAGAAATATTTATCTTGCTAAAGAAATTGACGGGTTCCTTATAATTTTTATTATTACATATCAAGGGATGACTATGATTGATTGAGTAAGCCCTCACAATCCCCAACACGACCGCGATGCACTCGGATCGACGATCGAAACAATCCCTCCGTTACGTGAGGGATACGCTCAAAGCGGCGTGCATTACTTGACCTTCCATTCTGGCCGGATGGTGTCGGTTGAGTGATTCGACTTCACTATTTTCCCATGACTTTGAAGCTATTTTCGAAGACGTTTCTGGTGGAGCGGGACGCGTCTCGGGGCGTTGAGGTTGCACAGGATTGCCGGAGAAACGGGTGAGAGACGGGGTGAGGCGTAGGCCGAGATAGCACCAATGGGAGGGCAATGAAGAAGAGGTGAAGGGTCGGCCTTTGCAAAGTGATTAGGAGTCGGGAGTCACGCTTCGTTCGGCTCGCGTGAAAGTAGGAGGGAAAACGGTCTCTGCGGGGTGCACGTGCGTGATATCGCAATGCTCGTGAGTGTGGGACGCTGGAGGCGATCTTTTGCGCGTGGGAAGGCCACGGTTTCGATTGTAGTCACTAATGAAAGGCGACCAAAGGGCGTAATAAGCCATTCAGGAATCATTGTCGGTCTAAACGCTTCGTGATGGCTGCTGAGGGGAGAGATGGAAGAAGAAGTCCTGGATTATCACGATTACATTGATTCATTATGAAGGGTCCGCGCTTAATTCCATTTAGTTTGCTCTACTTTAGAAAATTCAATCCTTCTTTTCCCTTCCGAGTTTGATATTATGAAAGAGGATCTATATGCCGCAGTAACCTACTTATTTTAGTACTTAGTAAAATCGCATCAATCACCTGGCACCATGCATAACATGACGAGCTTATCGTAAGAAAGTGTTTTAGAGAAACGTCTAGACCAAATCGCATGCGCCATTTACTTATATCACACACGCCTAAGTTAATCAATAACTTTAACATGTGCGTTGATCCCTCAAATAAATTATGTTCAGATGGCATCGATCGTTTTCGGTCCGACTCGCTCTTACACGCCACAACCAGTAGCCAATCGTTAACTCTGTCATATCAAAATTTGTTAAAAAAATAATTGAGTTTGGTCATGCTTGGTAATGTAAGGTAACAATTTGTAGCATACGGTATTCTTTTCTAAAAATCAACTATCTATAAATCCCAGGGTATATAGTTTGATAGGCAAACCAGTGTAAACGTGGCTTTATTGAGAAAAAATGTCTTCACTTCAAACCTCACAAATAAGTACTTAATTGAAATGCGATGTTATTTTTGCTCTTATTTGCGTGTTAGCACCAAAACCTAAAATGCGCGTTCTTGATACTATGTCACTAATACCAAAAATCCTGTATTTCCCCCCCCCCTGTATTTCAAAATAAAAATATATCTATTCAACAGCCATTACTGACGAAAGTGTGCTAAGGCAAGTTGTTAAGCTCTTGCGGCAGTCGATATCTATATTTATGTATATTGATACAGTTGCGGCTTAGTTACATGGATATTTTTTACCTCTGGATATTAGGTAGGTCTCCTGGATAATCCAATTAATGACAAATTATTTCTACCAGAAAAGAAAAGAACGGTGAAGGGTTTAGTAATTACGTTAACACCCTCAGAGCTTCGAGTAAAATCTGCGCGCAGGAAGGGAGCTACCAATAATCGGTACTTCAAATCACACGCGAGGATAATTTCATTAATTACTGCAACCGGGAGATTGGTGCACCGATTCGTTAGCCTTAATTTACAGTTAGTCATTTCATCTGCCTTTAATAAGTCCTATAAAGCTCGTAACGGAAATAGAGGCACTGGAATTAAATCACTTCAGTCCACAATTACACTAACCTTTGGCTCCAATTAGCAAAAAATTTCATCACTGAATGCAGTCGGTCAAATGCTTACTGCACTTCAAACACCCAGCGCAACACATTCTAGTTTTAATGAAATTATGGAGAGCTAATTGCATCGATGATTACTCATTCGGCTACTACCCCTAATTTTTTTTCTCCCAGAGCTTCAGAGGGAACGGTCCTGATTCGAAAATTTCGCGTTAAAAAAATGAGTTCTCGTCCATTGATATTTTTACCGTCGATTGCCGCGTGATTCGAAGCAAAATCAATCATTGCTAATGGGAATTTGATATTCGCCGGCGTCCGAGTCCCATTGCCACGGGTCGAGGGTAGGAGACGAAGAGGGTATAAGAGAGGAGGAGGAGGAGGGGGTTTGGGCTGATTTGGGGATTGGATTCGGGGAAGGAATTCTGAAATAATCCATTATTGAGCGGATTGGAAGTGTTAAGGGAACGGGGAGGCGTGGATTGTTTTGAAAGTTCCATCAGTATAATTAAAAACTTGAGTCGTCGATCAAAGCGTCAATGAACATGCGGTAACCGTTGGAAGCAAAAGGCTTTCTCTCGATCGTCGCATCGACTCGCTCCCGTTTCTCATTCCACCCCAACCTTCCCCGGTCCGTCCTCGTTCCATTTTGGCACAACAGCAAGTGCGGGCTCTTTTTATCGTACCAAACAAGTAAGTCTTTCCCTTGCTGTTCGGAACCTTAATCTCCACGAGGCGGGCGTCAGAGAGAGAGAGAGAGAGAGAGACGGCGGGGATGCATCTATAGATGCTTCATAAGTGATTGAGTGAAAAAATCAAATTATCCAACTTGGTTTATTGGTCTACTTTGTAGAAATATTGGATCTCGTGAGGCAGAGAGAGAGAGAGGGAGAAAGAGCGTTAATCACGTAAGTGCAAATGATTTTTCATCCCCTTAATTCTTTTTTTCCCAAAAGCCATCCATTTGAGTGAAGCTACTACTCTCTTCCCTTGCAGCCTTCCCGATTGAACCACTTCATCTTTGGTTCACTTTTTTCAACCGGTTTAATTTAAATTATTCTCATAATATGTTTCCTAAATGCAGTGCTACTAATATTAAACTTGATTGCCCTTATATCTTGGATATTTTTCGTGTAAATAAGTTCAGTTGGCCTTTCAGTTGAAAACGAATCTCTAGTCTCCTCTGAGCATCTTCTCATTTATAAAGGAGGAAGGAGTGAGTCCACCCACTTAGGCTCATTAAGTCGAATATTTAAATAAAACCAAGATTATGATAAATTGTTCCGCATTTAAGTAGTACATTTATACTGGCTGGCAAAATATTAACCAAATAACACTATTAAGCAATTAATGAATACAGCGGAGAACACATGAAAGTGTCAGCTGAAGGTTTTCTCATTCATATGATGGAAAATGGGCTGAATTGAAATTCATAATCGATCAGAAAAAAATGCTTCAAAATGGACACTCGGTGCAACCGAAATTTGGAAGTTTAAAAGTTATTCTGTTTTATGGTTGTATCAGACAGAACGAAACGATCGAAAATATACAACATCAGTAATGCGTAAATAGCTTTACTAGGAAGTGTTAGAAATGCATTAAATAATGAAAATGTACTCCTGTTTTTTATGTTATTTGCATAAATATCTCAAGCCTGATGTCTATAATTATTCTCTATCGAGTATCGGAAAAATTTATTCGAAATATAATGCCACCTCAAAGAAAAGACTGATGATAGCTGAGAAAAGGCTATCAAAGACAGCCACCCTATCCTCTGATCACGTCACACACTTAACTCGTACTGAAGAGAACCTTTAATTGATTCTCTCGGATACATGAGCTCCTTTCCGATTTTTAAATACTAACGTCATCTAAGTACCTCTATCCCTTATCCGCCAGTCACGAGATGAGAGGGAATATATGCACGAAGGAAAAATAAAAGTGCTCATCGGTATCACCGACGCCGGATCGATAGTTTTCCCGGCCGATGTGCTAGTCTCCTCCCGTCACTCCACCCCCCTCTACACTCCGGCTTTCCTCCCTCAAACTACAACCCCTAACCTAAATCCCTCTCGCCCCTTCCACCTCCTCTTCTCGACCCTTCACCACCTCCCAGGCGCCACTCCTCATCTCAACCCCGTTGGTACTTCCCTTTCATCCATCCCAACACGAGCATACTCTCATCCGCGGAGCCTGGATTTTGAAGCAGATTGGTTCGTCATCCGTCGCTCGTTGTCACCAAACCTTCCGCTTCCCTTATTCCCACACAACCTTTCCCCATCCCCAATACTTCCCCAGGGGGTCCACACCGACTGAGGATACGACCCTGAATCACCGAGTGCAAATGGCTGGCGACATGAGAGAGGGAGAGAGAGAGAGAGAGGAGGCGGCAATAACTTTCGGCTTAGTCACTCGCGTGGAGATTGGTTATATGCATCTATCCTCCTACGCACCTATCTCCCCATCCATATCTCTTTCTCTCCATCCTCGCGCGTGCAAAACGAACGCAAACACGTACGGAGAGGTGTTCACTTGTGGGGTAGGCATATAGGGCTGGAGGGCCGCGCGGTGCATGGGGAGGTCGATTTTCCCCGCGATCGGAAACGGAGAGGAGTTCACTTGATCACGGGGGAGACAACACGCGGTGTAAATAGATTTCGCGCCGTGCGATTGGCAAGCATTCACGCACGACCGGCGCGGCGGAGCGGCGTGGGTGTCTCGCATCCTCCGCCTTGCCTTAAATATTGTCGTTCGTGCCCGGCCGTGCGCGCCGAGGATTTAACGAATATTTGCGCTGGAGGTGGGTTTCGGACGGGCAAGGCGGGGATCTCACACACCCACTCATGCCAGCGTGCGTGGTCGGACTCTATCAGGATCCAGGCGTAGTGTATGCATCCCGATAGCCCCGAGACCGATACTGGGATCAGCGATGAGGTGCACACACATGTTGGTGACCAACAGATAGGCACAAAACAAGTGCGGAGTTTAAATAAGAGTTGTGTCTGTACACGCTAAAAATTAGATTAGTTTTTACCACGATAGAAAAAATTGGTACGTGATTCAACACCACGTAGGAGTTTTAGACGATATAAAAAATGAAGTATTACTTAAAAAGCTTGCAAAATTGAATCTTGTGTGGCGTCTTTTTTTTCAATAGCTGTGTCTATATCTTGATCCTATAGAAATGCAAAAATTCACCGGAAAATATTTTAAAACATCTGAATTATATTTTTAGAGCATCTTAATTATGGAAATACATAAGTTTTATCTTATAATTTAAAGAGAAAATATATAACTCTTTTTTATACTACTTGAACCTTGAGTTTTTATGCACACTTTTACATTTTTGATGGATATGATTCAAAAGAATTAGTTCAATTGACAATGGCAGAATTCTCTCTGTTCTTAAAAATTATTTTGTGACTCACTATTGATTTTCCTCCATAAATTATTTCTACATCCTACAAAGTCTACAATTTTTTTATCTAAATAGATATATTTCAATCTGGCAGTCTCTTCCTAATTGGACACAGCCATATCAAAGCTATGCAACGAACAAAGTATTCATTCCATTGCATGTACTTACAGCAATGAAATGAGTAGCTACTTGGAAGCAACAACACATTGGCAACTCTCACAGAAGTCCTCGCATGTCTCTCTTTCTATCTTTCACTCTGGAAATAGCATAGCCAGGCGTCCGTTTCTCTTTTTTCATAGGTCTTTAAAAGTCGATTCCATTAAGGATAAAAGAATATTCAAAGCTTTCGGAGTCCAAACAGTGCGCCTCTGCTTAAAATAAGTCAGATTTTTCTCTTGGCTCGGGTCCAAAAGTGGCATTTTCTTAATCCCCCGCCTAAGCCGCCCAGCCATCATCCCTCTCTCTCTCTGCTCGCATATAATTCCTTCCCCTACCCTGAACACAGGTGGACGATAGAGGGCGTCCCCATGTGCCGCCGTGTGTGTTGCGGACGCCGAGTGGGGTCGTTAGCAAAATCAGAGAGTTTGCTCTCACTCCAGGCAGTAATCGCGCGGCCTGCTCAGCCAGCTTGTGTGCGTATAGTGTTGCCAATCGCCGCAACCGTTGGCGGTCCCGCAGGTAGAGTCGGCCGCCAGCAGCGCCCTTTGCCGCAACGCCGCCGTGTTGTTTGCCGTGAGCGCGAGGCTCGTACTTCGAAGGTTAACACGTTCGCCATGACCCACGATTTGTGAAGCGGATCGAACGATTTAACCAAATCGATTGATTCGCACGAAACACAGGATGTGGAAACAGCGGCGTTAAGGGCTCGCCCCGTAATTTTCCCGGGGATTTAAAAGGCTCAAATGAGGAATCCTCGGGAGGTAATAAAAAAGATTTTGTTCGAGTTAGCACAAAAAAGGGCGCTTAAACTCGACATGAAAAGAGCAAATGTATCTAGAGAGAATTGCATTCGTTTTTTTATTACATTCTGAAGAAAAGATAAAAAAGTTTCTTTGTAAGTTGAAACCATAAAAGTCTGCAGACATTACCTACATAAACCTATCAATATATTTAATAACAAAAGGCTGCAAGAGATAATTTACGCTTATTTAAATGTTATAACTCAGCAAATTCATAGATTTTTAGCAGTGAATTTAAATCAAACGTTCAACGAAAGTTTATATTATAAATAGCTACCTATGATAAATTCGCACGTGTAACAGTTTCCTTAAGAATGATGCACCTGCGGTTTGGAGATTTCCATTATTTCATGCGGTACGATTGAAAATATAACGTTTACATTCTTCATTCTTGTAAATTGCAATGGAGCTGGCAGCTAAAATGTTTTAGCAGTAATTAAGGTACCTCAACTCTTTCTAATCAAATTACATAAAAAATTAAATTTGAGGTTGATGAATAAAAGGTTCACTATAACCGAGTAATATTATAAATATCCCAATGAAAGTAGTTCATGACCAAAAAGTAATGACCGTTGCTGCCCTTCAAAAAATTTTTTTTCTATCTCTTCCAAGAGAGAGATCCTTCCCTACAAAGACCACATACAGAAAGACGATAACGAAGCATTTACAAACAGTACCTTGACTACAGACATCGGAATATCGGATTTTATCAACCTTTATTCACAAACAGAATAGGCTTCTTTGACCATGATAATATACACGAGATAAGGATTATTTGATGTTGCCGTTGAATACTTTGAACGGCTAAAGAACTCTAAAAGCACTCCTGCGTTATCAAAAACCGATAAATATTTTCTAGCGGCACACCTTTGATGAAAGGGCAACGACTTACAAACTGCGCTTTAATGTGGTACTTTCCCGGGATTTTAGAAGCCATACTATCACCCAAGTAAAATGAAAGTCGGGAAGTGTACACAGATGGCTATGAGAAAACTTTGTAGATATAAAATATACGAAGGATAAAAATTACAAAAAATCCTACAGCTAACATGAGAATGTTTGGTGCTAGTAAATAGAAGAAAACCTTTATAATGTTAATATTAAATTGGAAAAGCGATTACATACAATTCAAAGAAGCCTGCATTCATTTAATGAGGAGATGTTTGGAAAATTGCAATCAAAGGCTGGCTTAAGAAAGAGGGTGAAATAATTAGTACTAGGTTTTTTCGATGCTGCAAATCGGTCAGGAGAGAGAACGGAGAGTATTTTCGACCAATAACTTCCATTTTACTGCTCAAATATTGCGGAATGTAGATTATATTACGGAGGGTTAAATTTATTAAAGAGCAAACTTTTTGGTACAAATCGTTAGAAGAATAGAAAAATGTGCTTTTCTAAGAAAATATTTTAAACCACCCTTTAGCATTTAAAGCACTACTTATTTATTTTCTCTTCAACCTGCGAGTAGAGGTATATGAGTTGGATTCAAGCATGTAAATCAAAAATTTTAATGTTACTGCAACTTATTCTGCGTACAAACAACCATCACTCGATATCAGGTAATACTTTTGTGATACCCACATTGTGTAAAGATGGGAATCGAAAATGAGTTGAAGGTCCAGACTCTCGAAATAATTGAAAGAGACTGAAGGTATAAAAGCTACTCATCAACAATTATAAATAAATATCAGATAGTATGCCCTTTTGAGTAACATCCGCAGGTAAAGGAATGCGTACATTTATATTTTTCGGAGTCCGCCGTTCGAAATTTATCTCACCTGTGACGAATAAATTCGCCGTAAAAACGTTTAAAAAAAGCCGAGATATACCTTCAGCGCCCTCGTATAAATGGTCCATATAGTGGGATCCTTTGTATTCATCCCACGGTGGTGCTCCCTGAAGGGCGAGTTTGATTTATCTCTCCCCCCCTCACTCCTAGCCCGCCTGTCTCCCTGAACTATGTCGTGCTGAGCTCCCCGGCGGCTCCTCTGATAGGCGACCCCCTCGGACGCCCTTTCATTTTTATTGCGCCGCTCTCGAATCATCGCGCGGCCAAAGGTAAAAGGCCCGGCCGGCTCCACAACCCACTCGCGTCCCCACACCGGAATTCCTCGGGCCAGCCGTTTTCGTCCGAGCGGGAGAATGAGACAAGAGGTTGACAGTCCGGCTCTCCCGTCCCGGCGTGGACATCATCTCCGGATAACAAGGAACTATCCGACAAGATTCCCAAGCCCAAAATATGTAGTAATATTTGAGCAGTCGGGGTGGTTAAAAACGGCGATCATCCGATAGGATGTTATTTACGCTGCGTTAAGGAAGGAACACGGAACGGGACGATAAGCAGCGTCAACATCAATTACGCCCTTTGGAGCGTGATGATGGTTTTGTGATGGACGCGATACAAAAATACATACCTGCCTCTCTTTACTTTGGCCCCGTCGACGTCAATCGTTCGGTTACTTGACTAACATAAAATAAATTATGCTGTCAAAACAACCTTCAGGATTAGTCTTTCTCAACCACGATTACAAGCAGAAGACCATCTCAGAGATCTCAAAACATCTCAAAAATTCATCGTTGCATGCATTGTGATGCGGCTTCCAGCGACTTACCATATAAATTCGGAAAAGTAGTCCCGGAAATCTCACATTCGTATTCAATCCATAATTCCCTCTAATGACCCTAGTATTTTTATCGCTTCACCCTTGGAAACAGGATGTATATTACATTGTGATTATTCATATTATTTCGTCAAATTATTAAGAACAATAATAAATAATTTGCTATAATTTTTAGGTGGTAGTCAATACGCTAAAAAATGTGGAACTGACTCAAGTATTTGTCAATTCGTTTTAGGAGCCACTGGTTTTATTTATAACGTATAAGTAACATAATTAATACCTCAATCCTATCACCTATTTGTATTCAAAAGTATGCATCCATACTTGACCACGTTAAGATGTACTTTTTATTTCCAAAAAGTGAGCCATCATAGGTTCAATGAAATTCTGGCGCAGATATCTCCCCAATGAATGCATAATCTGACCAGTTATTACAATTTTCAGCCATAGCCGTTTCGGTGGGAAAGAGTAGGTTTTAGAAATGGGGAGGAGGAGAGCCTCTGACTCATTCCATGGAATGAGAATGACCCGAGATCATCGCACTACGCTTCCGAAGCGGCGAGGAATAAAGCGTGCGGAGTATGAGGAGAAAAACGCGAAGAAGGATGCGCGCGTGGTCCGGCTTCGCCACGCCGGTGGTTCAAAACCCCCCAACGCGCGAATAGATTGCATCAATATTTTAACGTAATTGACTATTTTTCATGTCGGCCACGGTCATGAATCTTCCTCCGTCTATTTTACATTTTTTCATCCGTCATTCTCTCTTTCTCTCCTCTCTTCTTTTTCAGTTCTTTTGTGCACTTTCGCTCATCGATATTTCCACCCAATCACGCAGTGTCGTTACTTAGATTTTCTCCGCTTATTATGAGCCATTACTCAGGCGGAGAATAAGTGATTGCCTTTCCGCATGGTTAAAGCTAAAAGGCATTCCCATCCTCCTTTTGAGTGCGGAACGGAAAAATAACACAGTTTTCGAGAGCGATTCGACATCAGAAATCTCTCTCTGTATGGGCATCAAATGTCGCTCTAAATTATGGCATTATTATCTCAGAAATATCCCGACACCATGGTTTTCGGACGAGACAAAAGAGGTCTATTTCCGCTATTAATAAAATATCTCACAGTTCTATAATGGTCCTCGATTTAACGCGATGGTTGACCGCATAAATCATATGTGAGCTCCGAGTCCATGACGGAGATTATAGCGGGAGACCATTCATTTTATCCCGCGGAAGAGAGTCGTTATTTCCTGGCATATTGAGATGGCCGATGCTTTCTTTGAACGGAAATGAGTCCTTTCGTCCAAGCAGTGTTTTGATAGCAGGGGGAAAATGTGCTACCGTACGAAATATTTCTTCCGAGCCAATAATTTATGTTAACAAATATATTTGCATCAATACATCATCTTTCACTCGCGCGGCGTTTCTAGAGAAAGTTCTGTATCTACTTATGTGACCTCATCTATGTAACGAGGCTGCTCTCCATGTTGAATAACGATTGTTCCAGCTTCATTTTTCACTTACGTCCCCCTAAAATAAGTATCCTCATTTTACCAAATGGGTTCAAACAATGACAATGAAAAAACTTTCATACTTCACTGCCCATTAAAAAATGTAAATTAAAAAAAATTAGGCCCTAGTCATCTTTTTTTCAGGTCCAAATAAGTACTACAAAGTAACTTAATCGGGATTCGCGAAATTATGGTGATTTATTTCGGTAACTAGGTTGAAAATTATCGCAGCATTTATTTCATAATTTTCCAAAAAGACAGGTAGGTACTGATCAATGTATCGTAACTTTTCAACATTATCTTGGCATTGACATTTATACTTATCATGTAAACCTCAACGCAATAGCTAAAATTAAGATTGTGAATAATTCACTCAATATTATAAAGAAGGACGCTATGATTCATTACTGCATCTTGGCAGTCTATAAAAAAAATTAAATAACAGTTATCACTAAATAGCAAGATACATATCTGTACTATGCCATAAAGAATCGTTATATCCATAGAATCTCATTGACCAACGTTCTTTGTGAATAGCAGCAAACTCTGTTTGACCCCATTAGTTGGTAATTACTTCTATTTTTTTCATTTACCATTCAACTGAGCGAGCGGTTTTATTAATTTACGGGTCTTGGTGTTATAGTGAAGCAATACATCCATATGGTGTGTTACGTCGAGGAAGCAGCTGCTAGTGATTCGACAGAGCTGCCTTCTCACAACCTTTCTCGGAACACGACGCGCTGTCACTGCCGATATCATCCCTAATGCCTTTCCCACCCGAATATCACCTCCTCTTCTGATACGTAATACTCCGTCGGACGCTGCCCCCTGGTCGTGTTCCCGGTGCAACTTTGACCAAAGAAATTCGGCGGTAGGATATTTACAGATAGGCTGCAATATATACATCGATGGTGACAATCGAACATTGATAAATAATGGTCATCAATGGTCACCGATTGTCGATGATCAGCTATAATTTTCAGTGTACGAGTATTGACATCAGTGAGAAAACGTGATGTACTTGGTGTATACGGTCCTCGATGTTCTTCCAATGCCGATGGTGGCTATTTGTGATCGATTGTCGGTTTATAATTCATAGACGATTGATCATCAGGTAGGTACATCGTTGACTGTTAGTATTGGGAAAACTTATTTTGGCATTAATAATAATTGGGCAGAAAATTGACAATCGGTTGACTGTCTTCAGTAAGTAAACACTAGACAGCCGGATGACATTCGACCACTAGGATAAATTAGTCAATTTCTGCTTCCGACATACAGGACCAAAACGGAATCGCCGAGCATCGAAACCGTTGCGGTTTCCATTAATCTAAACATCGAACAAGCATGCGCCCTGGACTGAGGCAGGAAACAAAAATAAGGCCAGATTGATGTACTACGTAGGACACATAGTACTGAGTGGTATGTGGTGAAGCATTTTGAGGCCGAAGAGACTAAAGCATAGAAGTGTGAGAGGAGGGCTGGTGAACGCGGGCGCGCGCGCGGGGTGAAAGGGCGGCCGGAGTTCGGTGCGGCGGGAAAAGGAGAGGGCGTGCTCCGGTGAGAAATGACCTCGTTCAGCTGCCTCGGAATTCGCAACTCCCATCCGTTGTTGGTCGGGCGGCCGGGGATGGTGAGCGATGGGGGTTGCAGGGGCAGAGGGCGGGCGGTTTGAGAGAGAACGGGAGGGATGCAGAGAGAAAGGGAAAAGTAAGAGGGAAGCGAGGACAGAATAAAGATGGTGGAGGGAATGGAGCGTAACTGCATTATATGAGAAAGAGAAATGGAAGAAGGGAAAGAGGTCAATAAGGCAAAGACGAGGAGAGACTTAAAAGAGTGAATCATAAAAAATATGTGATGTTCAATTTACTGGATGCATATGATGTACAAAATATATCTATGAGAGTGTGAAAAATATTAAAATTTTAAAGCTGAATCACTGCAAAAGATATGCTTTACGTAAAACGATTCCTCTAAAATGAAAGAATAAAAAATTAAATTTCACAAAAATACGTTTAAGGAAGAAGATCAATATATTTATTAGAGAAATAAATCAATTCATGCACTAATGAAGAGTAATTTTGTGAAATCACATGCATCCTGATCAACAAACTTTCTGTAAGTCATGTAATAATTTAAGCATTCCACTATTTATGGCTATACGAATTTTGATTTACTTCCACGCAATATAACAATGTGAGGCCCTGATGGACACAAATCTCCGAACAATAAATTTTATTTTCTTCCTTTCTAGAGAAGCACTGATTCCATAGCGACATGGAAGTTGGATTTTGCGGCATGATCATGCCGATGAGAAAGCAAATCGGTATGGTGTATTATCAATTTTCAGAAACATTTCAGCGTCAATCTGTAACATTATCTATCTATAGGTTTTTTCCTAAAGTACTTAAATTTGAACGAAATTTTTCTGTATATTACTCTTAGTGCTTTGTGGGGTTCCTGGGGTGCTGGCGAGACATGCGGAGGGTATTTTCATAAAATGTAGTAACTAGGAAAAAGAACATTACAAAGCTATTTTATTATATATCCTTAAGCGTTTTTTTTAATTAATGCGGTTAAAGTTGACAAAATATTTTTACTTTTACTGAAATAAAATATGTAAATGTAATAAGGTATAGCAAATTAAATAATACACAGCGTAAGAGCCGATATACCCCTAGCAAACGTAAAGTTTTCATCGTTAAAAACAACGAGAGAACGGGAAAAAAGTTGTTGCGGCCACGGAATAGAAGGGGAGATAGATTGGTCGAACAAAAAGAAGGAAGAGATTTAAAAGGAAAGGAGCATGAGAAAGGAGTGGGATGAGAATGGAGGAGTGGGAATGAGGAATGTGAGCGGCCGAGAGGGGAGGGAAAGTGTGTGAGAATGGATGGATTGAGGGAGGGTTGGGGGGGAGAAGAATCAAAATGGGCCAGGGGGTGGGGCTGAGGGCGGAGGAAAGATTCATTGAGGTGAGTCCGACTTGCGTGCGAGAATTCCTAAAGATTTCCCTGCCCTTTTCTCGTACTACGCACACGTATACACTAATAAACGCCCCTGCGTTTTGCCCCCCGAGGAAAACTCGGGCAAAAAACGAAAAGATGAAAGTTTTTCTCCATGTGCTTTTCTCTACAACTCCGGGGAGTCTGGGGAAAGATCAGACTTAAACATGGTGTGGTAAAAGAATAGTTTGATGCAGACGACGGGAAATGCGTTCTTTTTTAAATTTAATCTCATGCCTTACCAAAATCTAATCGAGGTAAAACATAGTCTTTTCATAACGCAGGTTGTGTTTTTATATTGGGAGTAAGCCTTTTCCTGAAGCATTTAAAATAAGTTGATAATTAGTTAAAACGCCTCCATGGAGTGCCATCGTACCATCATCGAATAATACATTGGATTTCAATCCCATTGTCATCATAAACTTCTAGTTTACATCTATGTAACTTAATGATTTCAAACTATAATGGAGACTGCCAAAATACACATGCCATCATTATCATAAATGAAATTCCATTGCTTATTTTGCTCATCGGGTCATGTTGCCTAGATGCTATTGAATGTGAAGTAGATACCAAAATTACGGGTAGCATTACAATGAAAAGTAAACAACGACAGTACAGTAACACGGCTTGAAGCTGTTGGTTATTGTTAGCATTTCCGCAGGTGAGACAAAAAAAAAACGTTAGCATTTTACGCCACTTCGAACGAGGGGATGCCAGGAACGCCAAAAAAGGCCTCTGATAAAATATATAAAAGAAGTAAAGAAAGATGTGAAAGACAGGACTACGTAAGAGGGAAAATATCAGCTTATTATAAGAGAACGGAAATGAGAACAACGGCAAGTTCATCTTGGAATGATTAATCAGTAATTATGCTAGCGTATAAAAATAAACTTCATGCCCATAGCATATACAATATTGGTATTTCACGAAGCCGTCAAAAAATATCTCCCAAAAAGGTAAAAGAGGTGCAGAATTGAAAAAAAATTAATGTTAGCAGAAATGTGCAGTCATATATCTCTCCCGATCATGTTCCTAAATTGAAATCTTCCATCCATATTCCGTATCATGAAATGTTCTCCTAGACGCACACGGGATTTCCGATACCGTTCATTTTTGCCGGAGCATATTCATTTCCGCCTGCTCCACTCGCGGCAGCAGAAGATGCATACACAAACATAGATCATCAGCACAAAAGCACGCAACTGCTCGCGGCAATTCTCCGAGACGCAACAAAGGGATCGATTTTCACCGCGTGTTCGTATGTGTGTTAGCGCACTCGGAAACCGTCTCTCGTGGGAGCAGCCAGGGTAGCTTGGCGTAGGTGCGCGCTGCTTTGTAGTGAACTTTTTCATCTCAACTCCGAAGATGGCGGGAGAGGGGAGGAGGCAAATATCGTGGCAGCCCTATCAAAATTTTCGACAGTATAATGGCATGAGGACGCGTGCTATACGGGCGGGAAATCTACTCCTACCCTAAACGCCGCCTCCGCGGTGGTGAAATATCCTGTGTCTCGCGATATGTAACCTATGTGCTTTGAAATTTCATTCGCACCGGTCCGATCGCCCACACCCTCCGATTTAGCGGATATCATCATCTCTTTTTTTTTACTTTCCATCTCCATGGCGACAGCGTGTAATTCGATATCCTTCATTAGTCTGATGATCGGCGTGGGGCTGTAACAGGGGTGGTTTTTGTGCTGGGGGCTTGCGGGCAAGGCGCACGGAATGAGACACGCATGGCTTGATGATGAGGCACCAAGACAGGGGGAGCCAAGGGGTCGGAGACGAGGAAGTAGTTCCCCATAGGGGAGCTCAGCCCGTAAGGGCTTCTTCCCCAATGTTTCGATTGCCGGGAGGGAGAGGGTTGGTTCTTTTTAAAGGGAAGCGCGCCTCAGCGATAGGACGGGAAATAAGGTAAGCGATACGCCTTCAAGGGGAGAGAAATAATAAGACAGCGGAGTGAGATGCGTGGAATTCCTTCCCATTTAAATCTGAAAGGGTTGTTTATTAAGAGTGCTCTTACCTGTTTGGGTGAGGTCCACGAGACAGACCCCAGAAGCAATATCACTGGGAGACATAAAGAGGCGGGGGATATACAGAGGCAATCTCAAAATCAGGCATGCCAAGAAGCCCCCCAGCGTGGATGAGAAAAATGGGTGGGTACGAGAGAGAGAGAGGCATATCTCGTTAATAGGGATGGAAATGCAAACCACCCATTGTCACCCAATACCTGAAAGGGAGAGCCACTTACCTGACGCGCGGCATAAAAAAAGGACGGGGAAAGGTTCCACTCCAGTTAACGAAGAGATGGGCGGGCGGTTAGCAGGCAGGTAGGAAGATAGGTCGGCCAGGACTGTGTAGAAAGGGGGCCTTAAATTATAAGAGCGAGGAGAAGGAGCAGTTTATACGTACGACGATGGAGAGGGTGGGCGCGCGGGCGGGCAGAAGCGTATAATGGGAGGAAAACCGCCAACGGGCTCCCCATCTCCCACACTTACGCCCCCATCTCTTTCGTGGTGATGAGGCGAACTAAAAAATACGGAGGAAGAGCAAAAGGAGGCCTCCTCCTGAAGAGGGGGAGGATGCTACCGAGTTTCGTCGTCTCTGGAGGTGACAAAGGAAACGGGAGTTAGAGAGCGCAGATGAAGTTTGAAGGGGAAGTTGAGGCTCCTCTTCCAACCCCCACCCCACACGTCCCCACGGCAGTCTCCTTTCCCCGGATCGAGAATTGAAAGGGCACGCTAATGGGCGCATTATCAGCGGTGGCGGCGCGGAGCGTCTTTTGCGTGGAAGGCCAGAAGTGACTCGGAGAACGGTTTCGGTTAAAAGGGGGTGGAGAGAGGATGGGGCTTAAGAGGGGTCTTCTGGGGGCCTTTTTGAGTGAAAAGGGGTCTCTTGGAGGTGACTCCTCCGGTCTGAACGGTGGCATTATTGCCGCGATAAGGAAATGGATCTTAAAAGAGGTCACCGGGAATCCTAAGTATGATGTCAGCTCAGGCTGATACACGATCTAGGCTCTCGGGAGGCTTGGAGTTTTCTTTAGGGAGGCTTAACGAACACTTAGGTACACCCGTCCCTCAAGATGTTCGACAGTTAAGCCTCGAAGGACGGAGTCAAATTAAAGGCCAATAAAATGGGTAAAGTGCGCATATAATTAATGGGATATTTCCGCCAAAGATAAGACTCTGAAATGGGTTTTTAATTGAAGGCAAATGATTTCTTCCGAGAGAGAGAAAGAAAGAGAGGAGTAGGAACCGAAGTATGCGTTCTGCAAGTGAGGACTATAGTTGTAAACGAAGTTGATAGAGTACTTTATGGGTAGGTGGAGTTCATGCTATCATGATAAAACTATTTATTAATATTTCTATTACATGTCTTCCTATTCCATCACGCGATAATTTGGATAAAAGTTTGCGCGGAGCATAGAGAAATTATGCCGAACTACGAAAAAATAACGTGACGCTTTGTGAGAAAATTCATTCAAATAAAGCCATAAAAATAATAAGATAACTACGAAATATCTCGTGTAAGGGGGTGTCGTATTTGCTGTAATTTTTATGTCATTCAAATCCAGTCGAGAAGAGTTTCATAAACAATGCATTAATTAACCACAGAGTCCTATGATAACTCTTCCCAAGTTTTCCAGAACTAATATTCATTAAATGGTGTTGATTTCACTTATGCATCATCTCCTCTTCCTAACTTATATTCTCACCAAGCCGTTGATGATTCGTCAAATTAAAACAAACAAACTTGAAACCTCATCGACGACAGGTTATTTCAAGGCCCAAAGAGACTGACAGTTCTTCCAAGTCATATGTCCCGTCCAATCCTGTGTACTTTTAAAAAGGATGTTTCATTTTTTTAAACTCTTTTCTAAAGTCTAAATTTACCACGGCCATTAAATATGGCTCAGGAGGGAAGTTTCAAAACGAGACAAGGATGCGAAGGAACGTGAAGCAAATAAAAATAAAAAACTTGCACGTGCATAGGCAGATAAAGGGACTAGTTTTTTTTTAGGGGAGAATGACTGAGGGAGGTGGAAAAGGAAAGAGAAAGGAGAAAGAGGGAGTCATCATTCGAATACAGCGAGAAGGGAATGAATGTTGGTGAAGGGAGAGAAGAGTTTTCGGAAGGACAGGAAGAGATGAGTGGGGAGTGACTCCCGAAAACCTTTGGGCGAGGACTCTCTCCCATCCTCAAAGATTGATGAGCGCTCTCTCGCGAGCTGGAAGAGCGGGGGGAGAGGGGCGAGAAGGGTTGGCGGGGGCGGCAGGCAAAGGCTATGCGCCCGTGGAGTGGGGCCACGGAAAAAAAAGGAGAGACTTCTCCGGTATCAGAAGTGGAAGACCTTTAAGTGGGAATAGCTACCGCGAGGCATAGGGAAAGACGAAGTCGAGGAGATGAGGAAAGGGCGACCAAAAATAGAAGCGGGATGAGTCCAGTTAACTTTCATCCGTTCCCTCGGTACACCCCTGGGAGTAGCTGCGTAACGAAGAGCGACATTGCTGAGAAAATGGCCTTAGTGAGGGCTGAGAATTAAAGCAATGAATGGGAGTAATTGAGAAACGCAAGGTAATAGTTTTCGATTGGATCTGAGGTTATCAACATTTAAATTTATATACTTAGTATATAAATTTAAATGTTGCACTTATATAATTGCATGAAAAGTCACAATTCTCATTAAGAAAGAAACCCATTTTTTCGTCAAAGATCCAAACAATCTAATTTTGTCGTATTTCGTCTCATGAGCGAATAAAGGTATCTTTTCTTCAGTAGAATTACATGAATATGGAATTGTTGAAGGCCCTAATTTTGGCAAGAGCATTCGATTTCTCAAGAAATGAAGTAATGATATTTCCAGCAAATCGACCGGGTGAAAACAGCAAAAAGGTAGCATTTATTTGTGACGCTTCATCGGAGAATCACGCTCACATCGCATCACTTTTAAAATGTTTACCTCTCCAGCAGATTTCGCATCTACCTCTAAACTCGCGCCATCCATTACCTGAACGCGATTACCCCGCGATTAACATTGATGCGAAAATAATAGAACTCATTTTAGTCTTCGGCGGCGGCCAAAAAGGGTCAACCAACCCACGGTGTATTCGAGAGCGTTGCACCGCTTCTTCACTCCGTAGTGAGCCGCGAAAAAAGTGCGAGAGTGGCACAAATTGGACGTTGGGGGAAATGGAGAGGGTTGGAAGCGAGAGGGGTTGTGGAGTAGGCACAGCGGTTGGAGTGCAAGGAGTTGGAAGCTAAGAGAGGAGGATGAGAGTGTTTGATGATGAATGGTTGACTCAAAGGAGGGAAGAGTTAGAGAAGGCCGCGAACGGAGGAGAGGGGGAAGCCGAGGGGTGAGTGAAGCGATACAGACAGATGACGTATGCGAGGAAGAGGCGGATAGGGTTTTGTGGGTGGCGGAGGCCGATGGAGGTTTTGCTGGTTAAAGGGGGACGAGCGAAATGTGAGGAGAAATGGGCAACGAAGAGAGAGGGATTCCTGAATTGGAGGGGGGTATCTCAGAGACCCCTCCTTACACCCATCCCCCCCCCCCCTAAAACCCACCCAACACCACCACCTCCACCGCTTCCTACCTACTACCTTTTTCCAGCCGAAGGCGTTCTACCGCAACATTCATTAAATGTGGATAGCAAGGTAAGGACGAGGGAAAATGGTAGTGGAGGTGGAGGAAATGGCGAGAAAGGCTGAAAATGGAAGTCTGAGAGGGAGAGCGGGAAGAGGTGGGGAGTAGAGTGAGCCAATGAGTGGAGTGAGAGAAAGCTACAAGGGAGTAATGAAGGAGACGGAGGGAAGTGGAAAAATGGCTTGTGCGAGAGGAGCCGAGAGAGATAGGAAGGACTGGGAGAACCGCGGTGGAGACAGTAATGGGCTGATGGAGTGAAAATGGAAAGAAGGAGTGGAGAGAGAGAATGGGTAGAGAGGTAAAAAGGTAGCGTGTGGGGATAATCAGATAGCCTTTGAGTGCGTAGACTTGGGGAAAGGCAGGAAACGTAATGGGCTAATGGAGGTGTATGACGAAACGTAAGAAATGGCTGAGGCTGAAAGGGTGTGGCTGAACGAGGAAGACAGAGGGAGAGAACGAGTTTAGAAGCAAATTAGGAAGTTCAGGCAGTAGTCACTGTTTTTGATCATGTCGCTTCTCGTCGCCTATCATTTGTCTTTAAAAACTGTCCATTTATGTATTGGGAATGCAATGAAGGAAGCTGATTAGTGAAGTACACTTTGACGAATTTGTTTTTAAAAGAAATTCAACGGTTACCCGAATAATGGAACCTACATATTTAGGTACGCGGAGCGAACGTCGATTACACGCATAGTGTAAATGACAAAGTTACCAACGTTCTGAAGTAGCTTTCGAGGGCGTAGTATAAAGATACAACTAGGACGTTATTAATAACAAAATTGAAGGATAATACGGAAATGAGGTATGAGAGCAAATCATTTTCACCGAATACTTATGGGAACGTTTAGAGAGACTCGGAGGAGGATGCAAGAACGGCGAGGTGCGTGGAGGGATCTAGTGAAGCTAAACGGATAGTGTGTAATGGGTAAAAATGGAGAAGAGGAAGAGGAGCAGGGATTGTTTGGGATTTAGCGCGGCTTGAGCGGCAAAGGGGAAGGCACTTGGGCGGGAGCGGCAGATGAAAAGGAGTGTGCACGCTGGGTGGGAGACGCTGCGTTGGGGGATGAGTTATGGCCGTGGGGAAGAATATGAGGGAAAAAAAGAAAAGGATCCGGGAAAATTGAGGTCGTTGATTAAGGCTATTAATATACTCCTGCTTAGTCATCTCCGCCATGTCTTTTAAGCTCGCACGGATTTGGAAAAGGTATTAATATTCGAAAAACCTAATCAATACGTTGACGCTTCCGTAGAATGACTCTCTCTTCTACGAGTATCGCTCTTAGGTTACATTCCTGACAAGCGATATTTCCTTAATATCATGCGAGATCTACCATGACATATATTGTGACTATGAGTGGGCAAGAGGCAGGTATCAAAATCAAAATTTTCAAAAAAGTTATCATGCATCTTTTTTCTCTCACAAAAATTAATTTATGAAACAGGAAAATTACATATCTTTTGTAACTAAATCGCTGTTCAGAAAATGCAATTTGGTAAAACATAAAGTGAAACGAAAATGCTGGACGTAATTATCATAATACACAAGGCGCCCTCAATTAGATGAATGAAATCCTCCATGAAAGGCATGACCTCAAAGGATCCTCACTTCCAAGATGGCATTCCGAAAATCAAAAGGATGGCAATCAGCGACCCAAAGTACGGCTGGCTCTTCGTCCGAGTCGGAGTCTTGCACGAGAATGAGTGGCCGTTGGACTGATGTCTTGTGGTGTGTCCGAGGCAAAATGTTTTAAGGGGACGGCAAGGAGAGGAAGATGCATTGACCGGGAGGAAAAATACTAGGTGGGGAGGAGGTATATGGGTCGGAAGGGTCAAGAGATGTTGGGAAAGAGGGAATGGAAGAGGAGCAGATGTAGGTTTGCGTGTGCGGGTGGGTGAGATGGAGGGAAGAGGAAGAAATAATATGGAGAGGAAGGAGAGGAGGACGGGTTGAAGGCGGAGGAGCGTGAGACGTAAACGGAGATAAACGGGAGTCGAAAGGGAAGAAGTGGCGAACAGGGGTTTGCCGCCTCCAACCCATCCACCTCAACACAGTATCTTCCCTCCCCTCAAAACCCTTCTCCCACCCCTCCCTTTCTTAGCCATCTTATCCCCCACCCCCATTAGGAAAGCAACCCCCTCCCTCTCCTCCCTTCCCCATTCATCTGAGACACCAGGCCGGGGCTCGTGCCGGGCAATTAGGGAGGTGATGAATGTCCTTCCCTCACACCACCACCCCGTGGTCCACAACCCTCCTCCTCCTTCCAAACTCTCTCTCTCTCTTGTGCGGTGCCCTCCGCATATACACGGTGGCCCCTCCCTTCCCTTCCAGCTGACTTCCCTCCCTTCTCTTCTTCCTTGGCAAGCTCGTACTCCACCCCTCGTCCTCAGCCTCACCCTAGTTCATCCCATTTTCACGTGTTCAGCATCCGCAGACGCTTGGCCCGGCAGTATTCCGTTTTCCACGCCCAAATGCGACACACATTCTTGTATTCTCGTACGAAACTTTTTCAAACTGGGAATTTCGTTTCGATACATCTGTGGGAAGGAAATAGGCACATCTTTCTGATAATCAACAAAAAATTTAGTTTTCATAACAATAATCAGTTCTTTTAATGAAGGGTAAGCACATGAGGGTGGTCAGTAAAAAGGAACCAAATATGCAGCTGTCTACAAGACAGAATGGTTAATAGTTTTTCAATTATCTTCTCCAAATAGTTTCTTAAATATTTTGATCCCTAAAAGTAAGTGTTTTAAATTTTAATTATAAGGTAATTTTCTTAAATTTCATTGCAATTCAACTATATTTTAATACCGGTACACGGAGTGACATCAAGCAATATAAATAGCCTGACGTCCATTCTATGGGCTCTATCCTGAAGTGTAATGATACTAAGTGTATAGTACCTACTTAAAATTTGTTGGCTGGTGTCAACAAATTGTTCCCTGCACAAATAGGGCCCTATCAAATGCTAATATCTGTTTATTGGAATAAATCTCAATTCAAAATAACCCACGTATTCAACTAATAGTAAAAGGATAATAATTCTCTCTTTTCTCTAACTGTAGCCTCGTTCCGTTGGCCGTATCTATCATTATTCCGACTCCATTACACCAGTAAGAGTTACCTGTGCATTATTCATGCCCGTTTTAGTGTTTTTTTCGAACTGATTAATGCTAGACATCCGAGGTAATGCCAATATATCATCGAGTTCAAAAATTCACAATCAGATTCTTCATTCCTTTACCCGATTTCACTCCTTTCTCCACCATCCATCCCTCCGTTTCCCATCTCAATCCTGCTCACGAGTTCAACATCTCCTATAAAGAAAGCCTCAACTCCTGTATATCCTTGGGCAACGGCTCATCCGTTCACACAGCGTGGAGAGATGCAGGCATCTCGACGGAGAAATGATCAGCGTGTGGGCAAGGGATCTCTGCCCTTCACAAACTCATCTCTCTCTCCAGACATCTCAGCTCATCTTGACGTGCCAATCCCCCATTTCATTTCGATGTCTCCAAGGACTCCAAGGACGCGTCCATATCGGACAAACATTCCTGTTAACATTTCATTCGATTCACATGTGATTTGAAAACATTTTTAGCTGTATTCGACAGAGGACAGATGAGATGTACATCTTAGAGTTACGACGTGGGATTCTGACTCGGTGATTAAGGGTTGAATTCTGGGAAGTGATTGTGATTAAAATCTACTAACCCGCAATTATTTTCCGACCAGAATTAGATGATATCAATATTTTTACTGCCCTGTGGCCTTTTGCCCTGAACGACTACTTCGACATGCCGGGTTGAGAAACATAGTTGACATGCCCACGATTTGCAATTACTGAGATTAAAACGCCACGCACAGAGATGAAGACACCCATATTATAAAGGTGCGATAAGGGAAAACAAACAAAATAAGGATAAATTCGTTTGTCACGACAATGTTGTACGGTATTTGAACAAATCGAATTGGGAAGAGATGGATTTGACTGTACCACAATTTAAAAACGGCTACAGTTCCTTACAATGAGACATAAAAAGTCATGTAGCAATTAAAATTGTTTTTACAATTTATTCAATTGTACCTTGCTTCTTTTCATTTATAATCGACAGCATTTTTCCGCTATCTTCATCCATTTTCATAGGAATTGAAGTAAATATTTATTCCGTGAGGTGGGAATGGTAAAGATTCTTCCAGGTTCAATATGGTAAAATTTGGATATGAGCTGAAAGGTGAAAACACTCCGAATATCTTTGAATGTTTATTCCAATATAAGCGTACAAGAATTCACACCTACGAGTGACAAATACCGCTGAAGGAAGCAGCAAATATTTCACATGCACCTCATTTTTCGATTCTTAATTCAAGCTTACACCGAAAATTTCAAGTAAATGATTGAATTCTTTAGATATTATAGTTGATATTTAGGAATGTACCAATTGCGTGTCCAATATTGTCTAAGATTTCCAACTGCATGCCAGTCCACTACGTGTACGCATACCAACTCCATACGGTTACTTCCTAGAAATATGCTCGTCGATACTAGGTAATTTTGGTACGGCTATTTAACAGTCGTGTATTTGGAAACACGTTTCCCTAACAACGACATAGACATCCCTGAGCCGACCGCAAACATATTTATGGGACTCGTGGCTGAGTCACCCTCCGAATTCTTCGACTACCACTTCAAGAAGACAGTGGGGGTATTCTTCGGGGGAACTTTACAGATAGGAGACGAAGGATGAGGGATCCGCCCGCCCCGTGTACTGCCATCGACTTGTTACAAGAAAGGAGAGACCTCAGCGGGGTCAGGAAACACGGTTTGTAGCCCATGCGTCGGCGGAGGGTGTTAGTTTTCGGTCGCAAGAGGCGTTGAGGAGAGTTCGAGGGTGTGAGGGGAGGAGGGGCCGTTGGAAGGAACGAGAGGTCGAGTATAGGGCCATGGGGAGTGGGAAGGACCGTGTCTCAAACCTCATTATGGTGGCCTCTAGATCACCGGTTGACACCCGCTGCCACCCACCCAAATCGCCCAGTGTGTCCTTGTTCCTCTTCCCCTTTCTCTTTTCATACTCTCTCTCATCCCTCATTCCAGTCCCATGCTTTTCCTTTCTGCTCTGCCCCATCCCATTTTGCTTTGTGCCAGAGTTAATGGGATCTGCCCTCTCATTTGAAAAGGAGGCGTGGGCGAGGCCGCGTGCGCTGTTTTCCCTCCTCCGCCGTCCGCATGGACCTCCGGGCAGCGGCGCCGTCCTCCCCAGCGCCGTGGTTTGAGCGAAAAAAAATATGCATACGTGTCCGAAAAGGTCGTCCTTTTTTGTCCGCATTCCTTGTACTTCTTCCCGCAGGGGTTATATTGCGGGTCAAGGACGTAGCCGATCAGGTTGTACACAGGATTCAATGGGGCGGGTCATACGTTCATCATCTGGCGAACTATTTCCTTTATTGCAAAGACCAAAATACGTTAAATGTCGAGTAGTAGCCACGTCTTATGCATTCTCATTTTCAATTTAATATTTGCCTATGTGCAAGCATAATGCAATCATGTAATGCAGTGTAGATCTCTCGTCTAAACGTTATAGATATAACAGTACGGAAGTTATGGCCTATGAACTAATTTCAATAACTTTGGTACAGTTGCACAACTAATATATTAATAAAGTAGTGATATTCATACCAATTTAAAATGAAAATTACGACGAAATTGATTCGGTGTATATTTCCAAAGCCTTCTTCCCGAAATTAAAGACTGGCTGAAAAATAATTCTCCTTAGACGTAATTGGATGATGAATAATCTAGGAAAATTTTGCGTGATATCTAACATAAACATAAGAAAAATAAAACGACGACCATGAAAGGTTCAAGATCACATATCTGTTGCACTATAAGTGATTGCTAGTAGTCTGTTATTCGATCTCCTTTAATAATATCCCAGAAAAGGCTGAAAGTGGGTGCATAACAACAATCACCATATTGAGTACATAAGGAACGTTAGGCAGCAAAAAGTTGCCAGGCCGAAGAGAACACCATAAATAAAATTAGTAACCATGCCTCAATGATATTTGAATTGAACTGTTAGCCTTAAGTACCAACGTGCACCTTTATTAACTTTTTTGTTCAATCCTGAAGATGTCACTTCAGGATTGAACAAAAAATTTAATAAAGTAAAAAAATGGTCTCCAGCTTTTTGAGTCCATTCACCCGAAAGAAAGTCAATGTATGCATTTATATTAGTAAATGCGCGGTATCTTGCTTGTGACAGAAAGTAAATATTAATTTGAAACATGATAAGAGATATTGAAAACTATTATTTGGTCGTCCGATAAGTCTCTTTACTGAAAGAATATATAAGGAGATACAATTCAATTCGAGCTAAGCAAACAGAGAGGAAGTGAAGAGCGAGATATCAAAGAGCAGCCCGAAGGACGTACTGATAACTTTATCATCACCTTTGACTTGTGCTATTCGAGTGGCCGTTTCCATTTCACTCCGGATGACTCACGTCTCTCCAATACTCCGGAGTGGACGTGCCACCACCACCTCCAGTCAAAAGTTTTGGGAATAAAAAGATTTCCGAATGGCAAAACACCGGCCGATGCTTTTTTTCTGAGAATTTTGTCGAGCGAACAAAAAAAAATGCGCAGGGATGAATTTCCGCGAAACGAAAAATGAAAATTAAAAAAAAATAAGTAAAAAGGGTCACGGATTTGACGAGAGGAAAGAGAGAGTGTGTGGAAAGCTAGTAGCAAAGGGATAATGGGATACAGAAGGACGATTTTATTCGAGAGGACAGCTGCCAATGGCCAATCGGTCTGGATGGAAAGGGAATGTAGACAGATAGTGGGCGGAGGAGAAAGGGGGTGTGAAGGGGGGCTGTTAAGAGGAAGAGCTGGAGGGGGAGAAAGGCTGGGAAGGGAACACGGAGATGACTGACTGCGTCTACTCTCGCGCTCGAACAGAAATAAATAAAAAAAAAAGGGAGGAATGACGAAATGGGAAATTCGGCGCGTTTCGCCTCCTCCTCTCACTCTTTCCCTCTCTTCGCTTGGGCGAGTGACAAAAGCCGGATGGTTAATGAGACGGTAACGAGGATGAAATCGATGCGCCTCGGTTGACAGCGCCACCTGCGAGGCGCCACCTACCGGCAGGGAAGGAGAGTGCGAGAGTTGATAACGGAACGTCATTTCGAGGCTCATAAAAGGAACGTCTAGCTCTAGAGAGAGGTGATGCGTACGTGAGGGTGTTTGGGTACTCTGAAATTACTCCAGACGTAAGATTGCGCTGTATTGGTACGAAGAATGTTGATGTAAAGATCGAAGGCAAGGTGGGACGATTTTCTAATAAATTGGGTATGAGTTGAATAAACTTCCATCATTCAGCCGATGATAAGCTGAAAGCCCTTAAAAAAAGAGAAGTAGCTCAAAAGTGGATGGTAAACGTAATAGTCTCCTTCATTCGCATTACCGAAGAAGCTATACCTTGATACCTTGTTTTGGTTTAACTGTATATGATCACTTTTGATTCTTTATGAATGGGATATGATCTTATTTTAGGTGTTTTCAGTTCTTCCCTGCCCCTTTTGCGAAGCTAAAAATTCAGCTACATATATAAATAATATTTTATGATAAGCTCGCACTATAGTACAAGGAAATAAGTGATTTGCAGGATATTAATACACAATTTAAGCATAACCTATACCTACATTTATAGGTTTATATAAAAAATAAAGTTGCTTCCTTTTTTAGCTTCATTTATAACTCATGAGGCATTCCCGTCCTAACATTTGATAACACATCAAGCCTATTAAATATTGTATCTATGATGGATTCACAATATTAATTTTGAGATCCTTCATCCATCTAAAGGTCACATGAGCAATGAGTTCTCTTGATAGTCTCTCAAAAACTTCTCAGAGAAAAGAGAAACTAATATTAGCTGGTATTTTCGATAGGTAGCTCATTGCTGCAAATATTTAAGCAACAGTTGTACATTTTTATCAATAGCGGTGTACGAAAAAAAGGTCACTGAAAAAGCCTGATAATGACATTTTTCCTCAAATATTAAGAGAAATAACACTTGAGAAAAGATAAAAAGATCTTGATATTATAGAGAGTACCTTGTTTAAGGATTTTACTCGGAAAGGGTTTTCAAAAGCCTTTTTTGCGCTCTGGCTCAGCGGACAACAGACATCGATGATTTCATGCAAAATATCCATTTCATAACAGCAATTTATTTTTTAACCAAATTCAATTCAATTCTTCAATGAACCGTATGCAATGGGAACATTCACTAGCCATGAAATGAAATTTCGTTTCAAAATATGAAATTCAGGAAAGTTAATAATCTCGGTGGATAGTCTTGAAGTTCTTTTTGTAGCTTCTTTAAAGAGGTGAAGATATCAGAGGTAATAAATCGATTCCAGCATAAAGCCAACTCGGTGATCTTGATCATAACTTCATAACTTGGATTCTTGTAAAAAGCAAATGCCATTTTGCTCGTGCTTAATATAACGAATCTAAAATAAAAAGGACTAAGCACACTTTTCAATGGAAGAGAAGTATATAGGAAATATCAGAACAAGATAACATGACGAGTGATACAATCAGTGAATTTTGCCTAGAAAAAAATCGTTCGAAAACACTGGCTTACGTTTGTTTGATTCTGCTTCATTCCAAGGAAAAGAGAAGAATAGTACCGAATTTTCTGTGCAGTGGTGTATGTTTGGGGTAAATCAGAAACGGCTTTGGTGGGACCATCGTAATTGGTACCCACATCAGCACCACCTGGTGTGGAAGGTATGGAAGTAAAAGGTAGCTACGCAATAAAGAAAATCGGCCTGTTGTCACGGGCCACGGTGAATCCGACAATAATAGAGCGAAGAAGCGCGGGATTAGGGGGGCATTCCCCACATTGTCGAGAGGTGATCAGCTCTTTAGAAATGGGCATTGGGCGTCGGTTAAGGGGCATAAAAAATCGGGCGGCAACTTCCGGTCCGGGAGGGTAAAGAAATTAAATGGAGTCACACAAAAAGAAGAAATAAAAGGGGTAGAAAAAAGTTGTCAAATGGGATTTTTATTGGAATCCAACTCGTGAAACGTTGAAATGTGCAACGGCCCTTTTTAATTTTCTCTACAAGAGGCAAGATGGGCTCGTTAAGTGAATGTTGAAGAAGTCCACCCCAAGTGGATGGAGTAAGCGTTGACTCGCGTTACATTGGTGCTAGTGTCATAAACTTAAGCACAGTTGAAGCAGCATATTATACCGTTTGTAAAATGTGTGTAATGCGATTTGAAGTAAAAAATTTTTTATATGCAAAATACTAAGATATCGCTGACCACAGATAAATATTTACCAACAGCATATTAATCAGTTAAATTCTTTGATTATTTGAGAAATATAATTCTTGTATTTTTTAAGAAATATGTTGGTTATCACACTATTTAATCAGTAAAACTCGCAATTATTAGCTCCTAAGAGCATCTCTTTCATTGACAGCTTAAGGGTGGTGTGTCAACCTCAGTGTTGTCACATAGTTAATTTCATTAGGCCAGAGTGAAGCTTAAGGAACATTAAACGGATCAGTGAAAACTTAGAAACAGAAAAATGGCTGAGTTTCGTAGTTTTAAATTATTGAGTGGAGATCAGCAAACATCGAAAGCACGCATATCTATAAATAAATAGGCTAAATAAATAAAATATGAAAATTCACCATAAAAATTAAATAAATATAATTCTTTTATACAAAATTATGCCTCAACGCCATCGAATTCCTTCAGAAAGGCCTCTCCAAACGATTAAAACAAGATAAAGAGACGAGGAGTGACATAATTCCCTAGTTCTCAGTTGAGACGTCTGAAGTATCCACCTACAAAGAAGCAACCGAAATGCGTTGGAATGCACCATTTCCATTTTTTCACTAGAGAGCACATGTGTTCTAAAGAACCAAGCAAGGATGGCTGCTCTGAAAAATCTTGGCACGTCACAATTCTGACACCAACCCGAACACAATCACGCCCCACTACAAGCCCTTACGATGCGCACGTCTCCTTCCCACACCGTAAGCGACCTCTTCCCCACACGCTTTCCTCGTGGGCACCCTGACCTTTCGCGTTCGTAAGTGGAGAATCAGTGACAGCGCTGAATACGACACCGTAACTATTTCCGAGAGGAATCATCCCTGGCTGGCGGGGACCGTGAGTGATGTGCGGGCTGTAGCCGGGATCTGCATTGGTTCTGAAAGAGGACGGGGTGTGGGAGGGTGAGCGAGAAGGGAAAGACGGAGGGTGGGAGGCGTGGACAATGGCAGAAGCCCCGGGGTTAGCGGGATTCAGGTGAACGCATTTGGAAAATCTTCGTGAAGTATAGGCTGCATGCGAGCTAGGACCCACACCTGAGAGCCTATAAACCCATTATATCCCATGTCCTTCAAGTGTGAAAATAATTTCATCACAAACCAAAGTCTGTGCAAATGTTTCTAAAAGAGCAAAATGCGAAAAAACTATTAGTTTCTTGCAATCAAATGCTTATACAGGAATTAATGATGTTTCAATTTTAAATCCAAAAATGAATGATATTGGAAATTACTCTGAGACATTAGAATACCCTGTAACAACGTATTTACGACTTTAAATGAGGATGATGATATATCTTAAAGATCTAAAAAATATTTTTTTGCGGAAAAATTTATCGAAATACAAGTATTATCTAATTTCTGTGGCTGATTGCCCAGGAAAAGAAAACGGCGCATAAAATTTATGGACAAACAAACTTGGTGTTTGAGTTCTAAATCTAATTGACAGCTTTCACCTTGAATCCCCTTTGAGAGGAAGGAACTATATAATTTTTATTAATATCGTCATCAAATCTCTTGGAAATATATTTAAGTATTTACTGACGTTGTGTTTGCAATAAAACTGCAAAGAAATTCCTATTCGGATTTATCTTTTGAAAATACAATGTTCATTGCCTTTGAGTTTTCTATACAAAGTTTATTCACTTTTTCAATAGGTATTCATTAATATTTGTAATTCCTAAAGCCATTGAAATTCGTTAAGTTTCATCCTCCCCCGTAGATCAATGCAATTTGATTGTTTTTATTAGTTCCAGCTGTAGGAAATAATGAAAAAATGATTTCTATTCCGTCGTTGCGACATTAATATCTAAAAAAACCAGCTCTCCTAATGGATACTCCTAGATCCAACAATTTCATGACACAGCAAGCAGGGGGAGGTTAGCCAATGCGGGCTTCTTTATCCGAGGGGGCTATACGAGGAGAATGAGAGGTGGGCTTGGTCGGGAGCAGATAAAGAGGGGAGAGGGACATATGCCGAAGGACGGGTGATCCGAGAGGCCTTCCGCCGCCAATACAGCCCGTGCCCCGAAGGACTTCCTCAGGTTTCATGCCCCCAGGGGGTGGAGGGGGCGTGTTGGGCAGGGCGACTGAAGGTTGTGCGGGTGACGGGCCGGATTTTCGCGTCTGGCAGCGAATGAAGGGGCGGCCGCAGGAGTTGCCCCCGTTGTTAAAGGGGATGGAGAGGAGACCTACCGGGGAAGGGGGGATATTTTTTTGCGACCGGGCTTTGGCAGGGTGACGTGGCGTGACCGGGGTGGGCGGTAGCGGGTGTTTCCGAAGCGGAGTCCCTCGAACGCGAGACGGGAATATTTCGTTGTCGAACGGATTTGAGTCTCGCGTTTTCAACTGAGGGTGGATTCTTTCACGCCGGGGTGGGATTTTTTAGGAGGGTTGTTTTGGCCTCATCTGGTCCGCATGAATGATCACGCCTCTCTATTCTATTTAAAAAAGTAACAAAAAAAAAAGAGGCTCAAAGTCAGACGGAGTTGGATCATTTGTTAAGTTGGGGCGGTGGTATCCCATTCTCCCGATAGAACGTAAGGCGGATAAAGAGAAAGAGACGACAAATAATCTCGTTTTTCAACTCGCGTGGATCCCCGTTTTTATGGGGGCCACAGCTGAATTCCATCCATGAAAAGCCTTAATAATGCCCTGGTTACAGAAGGGAAGCCCTAGTTACAGTTTATTGTGACACCGGATCCGGATTTCACGGCAAAAAGCTTCACTGCGAAACCGGCGACAGTTCCACACGCGCACAATACTCTAGGATTCATACAGATATTAAGCTGAAACCAAATTAAGAAAATCAGAGTATGACAATATAATATCGATGAAGCTGACAAGTGGATACTTATTGAATTCAAAACCATTTTTCGCGGGAAATGTTTTACCCCTGAAAGTAAACAAAATCTGGCAATTACCTGCAGCTGGCTAGAAAACTACTAGTACTTAGACGAGGGAATAAGAATGATGAAAAATTCAAGAATCCCTGTAATCAGTTAATTATTCTGTTCGGAAAAGTTACTAAAATTGACAGCCATTTCGAAAAATAAGGAACTTCAGAGAGAACATTTCTCGTGCTTTCTTTGATTGAGTCATTTAGGGAAAGTTTCAATACTATTTTCCTCTTTTCTCCAAAATGTTATGTACCTTTTTTTCACAGTACACCTGTTCTCATTTTGTCAAATTTGACCTAATGAAAAAAATTAAGCCTTCTTATTTTATATTCATTCATAATTTTCCTTAAAAGCCCTTGCATTGTACGAGGATGATCTAGAAACACTGGGCATTATGTTCAAATTTGTCGCGCAATCTGTGACGCAAATATGAATGGCAAATACAAAAATGAAGTGATACCCCTTCAATAAAAGAATTTGCAAATCATTAGCCGATGACAGGATTTTTCAGAATACTTCTGCATCGCATTTAAGTATACTCAGTTACGTGTCATGCATCCATTTTACAAAACTGCTATAAGATATATTTGAAAACAAATCAAAATAAAATCAATTAATGTATTAAGACTGGCAGTCTAGCCTGTTATACCATGAAAATAAATAAACAACAAAGCTAGCGATAGCATGATCAGGTTTTTGACCCCGGCAGGAAAGTTCAGTGGGGGTCAATGTGTGCCGCACATTTTTTATCTAGGTGAGCATTTCAAAATTCTCGACTCTACAGCGTGCTTACCAATCCCCAGAGAGGGAACACATTCATTTTACCTTTTTCTAATAATACTAAAAATGCACCAAGAGCAACCATCCACACCCCAAGGCAAGCGGATAGTCTAAAACGTATATATATACAGCTTCTCGTATTTTTTTAACTAGACTCTCAACTCGCGTGGTCTGTAGGACTTTAATTTGCGTCCAAAAATTCTCATTTCCGTCGCAATTTTTTTCTTCCTTCTTCAACGGAGTGGATAAAAATAAACGTCACCTCGTTCAACGGCGAGAGATCAATACCGGACCGAGTGCAACTTCCAAGGCTAAGTGAGCCAAGAGGCGTTTCGAATGGCGACACGACGAGGGATGAAAAAAGGAGTGTGCGAAGAGCTAGCTTTTGGAGTCGGGCAGCCAGGCCTTCTCTCCACCGTCGTCGTCCGAGGATCTTGAGAGTTCGAGAGCCGCGCGTCGCACTTCTGCTGAACCGTCGCGTCGTCGACAGGGGAATGGGAGGTGGAGGAGGAGTTTAGCGAGACTTCGCAAAATGCGCCTCCGCGAGAAAAAGTCGTCGAACCTTTTGTGAATACAACTGTGTGCGCGTGATATTTTTTCTTCTCCTCCTCCTCTCTCCTGCTGTGTGTTCGGTATCCTCCTTTTTTATCCTCTCACCCCCTTAACGTGTCCCTACTCCCACGCAACAACACCTTACCCCTCCCCTGCTTCGACGCCCTTCTCCTCTTTGCCGTTCCCTTGACTGGAACTGATCTCTTACCCGTTCCAACGTCAACGATGCATTCTGCTCCTCCCTCAACGATTCTCGCTCAAGAGAAAGGTTTTTCTCTCCCTCCCTCTCTCACACAGCCTCTCAAAGCGATGCGAGAACGACGACGGCGGCAGAATGCAGAAAATGAAACAAAAAGCGAGGGGGAAAAATGATTCCAAATGAACAGCGGGTGAGATTGCTGGAAAACCATCTCTCGCCCTCTCTTGTTTTTTACTCCTCCCTTCATTTTTGCCCCTCGACCATTTATCCGCCTAAACACACGGCTGAGCCCTTTACGAGTACTCCCTCGTGAACACGTCCTTAGTCTCCGCTTTTCCTCCCGATACCTCCGCCGACACGACGCTTCTCTCAGTCCATTTTTCCCTGAACTCCCAGCCCCCTCACCGCTCCCTCGTCGGCACTATTACTACATCCTCGATGGCTTTTCTTTTGGTCGTCCCTCCTACGCAAATTCGAGGGAATACGTGATTTCCGTCTCATCTTCGGCCCATATTCCATCCCTTTCGAGGACCTAACACGTAAATACTTGATGGATTATCATCCAAGAATCCCTTCCGTTCATTTCCTTTGCCTCTCATTTTTCTTTGAATTATGACCGGACTTCTCTGTCACGTACTCTCATATTTTCCTCGAAGGAACGGGAATGCTGGTGAAGCCCAACTAATATTGCCACAAATCAGTCTTTGGGCGCAATATTCTAGGACTTTGATTGGTTTTTAGAGCATTATCTTGATCGTCACTATAGCCGAAAATATACTGATAATACGCATATCAAATTTTAATGAAATTACCACATGCTAACGCAAAAAAATAATGGGTGGATCCATGGCTCCCCTCGCTGGTTACGTGTCGGTATCATCCCATAATTCCTGTCATGGGTCTGTCTTTTGACTGCAACAACCGAAAACAAGAAAAGTTGTTTGAAAAGGTCTTGACTTTCAGTACTAACCTTATATCTTAAAACGACCTTAACTTAATAGCAGGAAGGCTACCACAAAAATCCACAGCCTGAATAAATCAAATGCATTTCTTTTGATTAAACCGCTCCAAAACTCGAATTTACTAAGCCCATTGTAACATAACTCATTTCTATAACGCATTCATTACAGTTGAAACCATCTTCCTAAACACTAAACAGTTATTTTAAGCATCGTTCAAATAGTTCATATTGGTAAGTGTATGCATAGAGGATTCATTCTTCATCTAGCAGTATGCTCAAAAGTTCTAAAGCATTACTCATTGAGTTAATAACAGCTACAAAGACGATATCAACAGTAATGTACACACAGTCTCAATAAGTTTATGGAAACATTCCCTATGGAGCTCAAACATTTTCGGCGAAGACGAATAGAGAAGGCAATATCTCAAACTCTTCTTCTTCCCTTCTCTCCCTTATCCGTCTCCTCTTGAGCCTCCGTTCCTCCAAATAATATCCTCGCAATAATATTGTGCGACAGAGGCTGGGTGAGTGGCGCCTTTGTAGTCTCTGTCCGCCCTCCTCTGTCCGTTAAGCTTTTTTAGGACGACGTCTCAAGTATGCAAACACGTACATCCCACCCCCTCCCAAACCCTTCATATCCTCCTCCTCCTCGTCACTCCTCTTTTGCATGCTCAATGGAAGTCTACAAACCTGCCTTCGCCGACGACGCCGCACCCTCCCCCGCCTGACATGCTTTACGGGAGCCGTTAGAGGAACGACCAGTCTTTCAGAGAGAGAGAGAGGAGGTGGGAAGAAAGGAGGATTGGGTGAATGTTTAAGGGATGGGTGGTAAGAGCACTCAAATGAGAGAGAGAGAGAGAGAGAGAGGTGTTATATTTGGTTCGTGTCCACACACGGGACTCGTAGGTTCCCGAGGTGAAGGAGCCGCAAAAGAGGGAGTTGTCGAGAGAACGCGGAGGAAGTTAAAAGGTTTTTATTTGCTCATTTCCTCACTCGGTCAAATCCTATATGTCAGCTCATATCCAATACTGAGGAGACGACATAATAAAACGAATAAAAGCGTGGGGAGCTAAAAATTTTCGTTGCCCGTGGAGAAAATCGGCTCTTTCTCGGCAAGTTCACTCTTCCAAGTAAGATTAAGAGATCACATCAAAAGAGTTCTGAAATAAGTTGGTGAACATGGAGTGGCAGGTAAATTAAATAGCGGTTGTTTATTCTTAGACTTTTACATGTAACGGAAATCTACATTAAATTTTGATGAAGTGGAATGATAGGGGGAACATAACATGTTGACTGTTGAGAGATGGGATAAAAATATATTTAAAAAATGGTTGAGTCAGAGAGCTAAAAATGGAAGTCACGCCATCAACAGGATCGAATAGTAAAAGGATATGAGTGAAGTGAGTAGTGCTCATTTGAAGTGTGCCCCTCACATTCAAGGATCCAAAAATCTAATAAGACCTAGAAATGGGTAAGAGGGGCGTAACTGGATTCAAAGAAATCGTTTGTCTTACTGGTCGAGGACAATAGTGGGGCAAAATCTTCCAAAAAGAAAAAGAAACTAATGCGGGTATCTTATTTCAAACTAGACCTTTAGTCGGGTCTTAAAACGTAACCTGACCAACGGGTGGGAAGGATATAAAGAAAAGAGACAGATGGAGAAGAGAAGAAAGAGAAGGGAGATGGACGCGAAGAGAGGGCTAAGAAAAAGGAAGAATTTGGCGTAAAAAGAGGGAAAGAGTTGACAAGGGAGTGGTGGGGTGCGGGTGGTCTAACAGGACAAGGGCGGTGGAGATGGTATATGGGTGGGGAATGAGAAGTAGAGGGGAGAGGATATTCTTTTGATGCTTGAGTAAGCACTGAAGGATTGGGTGGGGGAGGAGGGGAGGAGAGGGGTGTCCCCCTGCCACTCACCCGGAGGAAGTCGCTTGAGTTTCCGGTATCAAACCCATAAAAACGACGCCGCGTGCTTCTGCCGCTGCTCACCTTTGACTATGCTCACCCTAAGTGGGGAATGTCGTGTATACGATCTAGTCCTGTCACACACACACACAAACACACTCTAGTGGGTATCCGAAAAACCTGTTCAAAGGAGATGAAAAATATCTATAAAATCGGTCGTTAACTCACAATAACTCCTTGTGAATGGAGTGATGGCGGATTTAATTTTAGAGGCTCCTTGGACAAAATTATATGATTGCGTGATAACTCGATAAAGACTTGTAAAACTTAAGGAACTATTTATCTATGTCGCTGGAGGCTTAAAAATAACAAAAATATTATCAAAACCCTATTAAATCAAATTCTTTATCATTCATTGTTGAAACTCATCCGTATCTTCTTCTGTATGATACAAAAATAATTATTTTACCATTATCGCCCATAAAATTAATATCTATCCCACATGTCAGAGTATTTCCCACAGAACGAGATTTAAAAAAATATTTATGACGGTTTGTTACCATTCTTCGAGTTTTCAAGAAATCTCATAGAGTTTGAACTACATTCGTACTCAAGTTAATTGGAATCCAAGTCAACTGGTATTCTGACTCATGAATTTGAATGCCGGTGCTTCAACAATGGTTATACTGACATAAAAAAATTGATCATTTTGTAATTACTTCAAATCAAGAAGAAAATATTGCCAATTTAGAACTTTTAGAAAAATAGCTAATCTTAATTGGCTTTGTGTTGAAATAATACGACTAACATTATGCGTTTAAGCATATAGCTTAGAATTTTAAATGCTCAAAAAGTTGCTAAAACATCTCTGCCTTGCACTAAATAGACCTAGGATCCCAATTATGGACACAGGAATTCAGTAAAGTTCAAATATTAGTATTCTCAAGTTAAAATGTAGAGAGAAAATGAGAATTCTTATCGCTGATATCCCCTTTTAAAATATTAAAGCATACACGCCCAAAGCAAACAGAACCAAAAGTTAATTAATAGGCAAAGCACGAATTCCATCACCATGGATCTCCCAATATGCTATCAAAGCACTAATCAAGCTCTCTCCGTCTTCAATATTGCCGCTACGTTACGACTTGCTTCCTCGCAAAGAACGGAAATTACCGAAAAATTTTATTGCTCCTCGCACAGACTCCGGAAATGCATGCATACCTCCTCCTCCTCTCGTTAAATGTGTTCGTGAGCAGAAAAAAAGATGGGTTTCGAGCCTTCTTCCTGCACTTGCATTGCCCAGTCATCAGCGGATGTCGCCCTAAGCAGAAGGGGAGGGAAAGAGGGAGGGTTTTAGAAGAGATCCGGCCCGCCAGCCCAACTCCCCAGAACAAGGGCTTCGAGGCAATGGGCGAAAGGACACAGTGCCCCTCGCTGTTATATTTCCCGACACCCTCGGTTTTTTTTCACATTCGCTCTCATCCTACTCTCCACTTCCCATCTTCCGATCTCTTACAATGCTCTCTTTTGTGCTCGTTCCTCTACAACGAGTGGAGGGGGAGGATGGGTGACAGAAGGGAGTGGGGGAGAGGAGGAGTAGTGCTTTGCTGCGTGGGAGGTTGACGAAGGTCGGGAGAGATATTACTGCGGAAGCTCTCATTTATTTACGCCCTCTACAAGTTCATTGCCATCGGGTCTATCATCGGAGTGGTCGAAATCTTATAAAACCTGTTTATAGGAGTAGAGAGGAGTAGGTAGGAGGCAAGTGCTGAATTTATTTCGGCCCATTTCCGTTGATAGATCAACATATTATGGGGTAGTTTTTAGTAGTATGCCCAGATATCGTGAATAATATCCTTGATAATCCCGTATTTTTGTATGAATTGGACTAGGTAATTAATACAACTGAGCTTTCTGCGTCTATGCAGAACTGTTCGTCGAAGGAGGCCTATATATCCTTCCTAAAATATCAATAAAATATTCTTTCATAATGTTGTAATTATATCACAAACTAATTTAGAAGGAAGCTTCCCTCCAAATAAAATGTTTATATCTGAGTAATTCTCATTTAACTTACATAAAGATAAACAGTGGTAGTTTTTACTTCATCGAGTCACTGTATGGAAGCAAATTATTTCGACGTTATTCTAATCCTCAATTCATACTATATTAACGGAATAAACCCTTTGCTAAAATATCTTGAAATTGCACCATGGAAGCGCAATATGCAGAACGGAAAAAAGAAAAGTTATGTAAAGATTCAAAAGATTCCAAAACAGTTTCTTTCATTTTTATTCCTGAATGATTACATCGAGTGAATAATATCAAAGTGATTGCAGAGTACTATCTGAACGAATACGAAATATTTCCATTTCTTTCCTCTGAGAACTAGGCCTTTGAAAATGGGTACGTGATACAGAGTGCTGTCTGAACTCTGCGAGTTGATGATTTATGAGACGCAATTTTGTCCACAGATTCCAAAGGTTATATATTTCCGAAACAATGACTCCCTTTGATGTCGACTCGTGCGACAGGCAATGCGATAGCCGTCATACGCGGCTGCATTTCTGTACAGGGAGGGGGGATGGAAATTACTGAGGAATGACATCAAAAGCTCTGAATATTCATCCTCAATATCACTTAAATTTTTTGATTCGTATTTTTCGTCGGGAGAATTTTCATATCAGGCACAGGAGTCGTCTGAAGATAGCTTCAAATAATTTGACTGCCCGATAAAAATTTCCTATTCCTGGGCGTGTTTTCTACACGTGAATTTATTTTCATAGTTTTCTTTTTCTCAGCGTATAATACTCAATACATCAGCTTACTCGGAAAAAGAGATTTTAATCCTTTAGAAATGTAATAGGGTACTTCTTTTTCCATCTCATAGAAATCATCTAAGATCAAATGTCGAAATCATGTCACAGCACTAATTGCTTCGAGATCTACGTAATCCCAATGGAAGATCATAAATCAAAGCATAAGTTCCCTAATGTTTCATCCGCGCGCGGGAAAGGTTGAGAGAGTAGGTTTTGAGGAGAGATTGTGAAGATGTTTCACATATAATGGAATATGGAGGTGAGTATTTTAGTCATGTAAGTAAAGTTATCTTCATTGCAATAAAAATATTTCAATTAAAATGACTGTGATACAAGTCGTAGTAGAATACTTCGGATTTGTGACATAAGAAAAGCGATAAATAAGGAAGCACACGTAATCACATCATTTAACTATCATACTTCACATCACTCTGAGCAAACGCTTCACTTGCGTTTTATTATCGTAAGAACACTCTTTTCCCCACAAAACGCTTCCTTTCCACCACATCAATAACTTACATATGCAGAGGATGGCGAGATTTAAACTTGCATTCGAAAATAAGGCTTCGTTGCCATTGAAAGCTTCTCGTAAAAAAAATCCTTTGTTCGAGAACTTGCGCCGCGATAACCCACTCCGCTTGAATCCAATTGGAGCTCATTCACATGGAGGCAAAGAAAACAGAATCCCAGCGCTCGTATGGCGCGTGCTCTACGCGGAGCATACACGCACGGGCGAGCGCGCGAAGAAAAACGCGTTCCGAAATCGCGAAATCCTCGCGCATTCAATCACATTTATTTCCCCCTTTCAAGTCCCCATGGGGATTCTTTATATATTTGCCAGAGTACCTAAAGAAAGGGAAGGAGTGGCTGTAACGAAGGATGGAAGAGGTTTTTTTTGGGAGGGAGGGCGTACACATGATTCTGATTTTATGCCTTTCTTCCCGCGCCTCTTTATACACACACCAGCCTTTTGCTATTCACGCGAAGGAGATTGGAGCTGAGGAGAGAGAGAGAGAGTGTGTGGAATGCGCCTTCGTCAAAACGAAGAGAAGAGAGAGAAGCGACTAGGGAGAGACGTGGGGAGTGGCGGTATAAAGATATATAAAAGAGGGGAGAGAGGTTCTTTAGAAACTTTTTCATCTGCTCCGATGGAGGATGCAAAGGAGATAGAAACCCCTAGCTTTTTTTCAGCGCGTGCAAAGTCGGCATCAGAGTGTTTTGAAGGAGGAGCAGGCAGATATCTCCGGGAATAAAGACGTAGGGGCGAGTAGGAGAGTCCGTCAACCAAGGGCGGGGCGCGATGCTGATTTTTTTCACCATACTTCCTTTTCCCACGGATCTTACTTAATCAATCTAGCTCACTCTTTCCGCTCTTCATATGGAACCCCTCAAGAAGGGAAAGGAAATGGAAGATCTGCCGAAAAAGAAGGGGCCGACTTTTCACTCATGATGCGGAAGATTCCACGTAATCAGTCTCATCTAAGGGCTGATTCTTAGGCTTCATACTCTTTTTTATCAGGGCCACTCCCACGGTTCCTTTCGCGACCACCCTCCTACAGCTGCTTCTCCCATTTCTCGGAAGGGAACGACGCGACGAGACGGGAATGTTGAATTGGGACAAAAGAGCCGTTTACATGACTGGATGGCGAATTGAAGTGTAGAACGAGCTCCTTGGACCGCCTTCAAGATTAGCTCGAACACCAAGTAATCGCAACTCTGTGGCGAGTGCATCGCCGACCGCCGTAGCCGTTCGATGAGCATCTCTTCTGCCGCTTGCGATTCGGGTGGCGTCTTTCGAGGTTTGCCAAGTTGGTTCGGGTGATCGCGTAGTCTGTGGGTGGCTACTTTATTGTTGCAGGGCTATTTTGTCCCAAAAAGTGGAATGCACGACTAGCAGGTCAACCATTTTTTCTAAATGTACCTGAATTAACATTTCCTTGCATGGTGTAAAATTAGAGTGCCGAAGTGGTAGTGTGACCTTATTGAAAAACAGGTGCAATAAGCACAATAAGAAATCCTATATAAACTTAATGCCTCATGGCTGGTATTATCTCAGTTCTCTCAGTGGCTCGCGTTACGACTGAATTGTTTAACTAACCTTCCCACCTGTAGGATAACTTAACACCAAGAGATTGTCGGCACATATTTACAACGCCTGGAGTTGTTTACTCATGACGGGAGTCACCTGTGGATCCTCGGATTCCGCCCATCGTGCGTGGAAGGTCATTTAAAGTTACCAAGCATGAGTCGAATTGGCAATTTATGAGGCTTCATGAAAGGCCAAAATTTTTCAGCATTCACTTCTGTTGTCAGCCTCTCATATTACCATACAAATCTCTTCGAGCCAAAGGTGTGTCATTAAAAATTATGGTTCAAATATTTACAATTTTATCTGCTTACCATGAAAATAGAGTTCGGCGTATAAACCTTTTAACAAATGACAGTTACTAATTGTTGTCACCTAGATACACCAAAATATTAAATCATCACGTCATACACCAAGAAAGTTATTAGAGGATAGATTATTTCCCTAGTTAGTGACCAGAAAATTTAAGCGAATAATTTTCAAGGCGCATTATGCCATACCTCTCAACAAATATTCCCCCTAAAGGTGGCCATCTTTTTCCATGAGAAATCAAATTGGAAATTAAAAAGAAATAAATGGTAGATCTTTCTAAAAGTTAACACTGTTATAAATATCACGATTCATTACTCTAAAATAAAAGGTACTGATCTATGGTAAGTTCATATATGGCTAAGAGTTTCCATGTGATTAGCAATAAATTGAGATGATGGTGATTATGACATAAAAAATGGCCTCAAATATTATGTTAATTTTCGGAGCACTTTCAAAAAGTCATGGTTTTTCATCCATGATAAGTATTCATGATAGTTTTTAATCGTTTCCACAAATAACAAAAGGGTACTTGAAATAAATAATTTTTAAACTCGCAGATAGGCTAAAACTTCTCATAACATGTATTTTGTCAAGTAGGGGCATTTAGTAAATCCGACAGTGCAATCGTGTTAGAAGAGCGGTAACCACAGCAGCCAGTGAATAAGTACGAAAATTGATTCTGAAGAAGCATGACGGCATAAGTACCAAATAAACGTTTATATACGCTAAGTGAAAGAGACTATTCATGGTTAACATCTCTAAGAAGAGAGATACACTGAGTGAGTGCCATTATCTTTTTCGCTCCCTCTCAAGTATCTCGTTTTTCACGCGCCCGATACATTATCGTTTTATGTCTGAGAAATGTGACTCGAGTGATTTATGTGAAAAGAAATGTGTCGAACATGAGAAGAAACGGAAAAGTTATTCGAGACGAACTCCAACTGGCGCACGCTCGCGTGCATGGGGAGCGTGTCGCGTTCTTCTTTTATTTCTCACATGCGCTCCTCTACGGACTCTGCTCCCAGAGTTGAAAGAGTGCCCGTATTTCCCCCCCCCCTCCTTCTCCTCCTCCGCATGCATGTACTTTGCACACATGTCCATTGTTACGGGTGGCATTTGGTCTCTCGATACCCGAGTACCCTCACGCTCTTCCGTACGAACACAGTTCGGCAACTCACCCTAAACATCTTCCCTCTCTCTATATATATTCGCTTCGACTCAATATTTCTTCCCACTCTCCTTTCAAGCCACCTCCTTTAAAGAAACACCCCAACCATTCGCAAAAACGTCGTCCTTGTGGGCGGCGGCTGAAAAAGATAACATTTTAACAAGCTGTGTGACTTTCGCTTTCTTCCAAGTAAACACACACACACGCACGTTCACTCTCACAAACCAATTTTACTTTTTTCCCTTGCTCACTGCATCTCCATCCTTTCGCTTTCTTCCCCTTTCGCTGACTCTTTCTTAACCGCTCCTACGTCTCCCAACTCCTATTTCAAACCACAGACGTTCGTACTGGAGGTATGTATTTTGGTATGTTTAGATGATTCGGTTCATTTCATTTGGTTCAAGGCAATGATTCGGTTCTTCAAATCGTTCTTCATGAAAGTAAGTTTCATATCAGGAACAAAAGCTTGTAGTTCGGTGGATTTTATCAACTCCATGGATACGCACGAATGCGTGAAATGCATCATGGTTGGTCGATTGGTTTACTTTATTTCCTGAACTTACACAGATATCTTACTAATAAAATAATTTTACCCGGGTGGTGAAATCTTGCATGAATTTTCGTTAGAATACAAGGCGTCTTCAATGACATCAAAAATTGAAAATTTGGTGTCTTTTCACAATGTTAGACTTTCCGGGAATACATATTTCCGATTGCGTTCAATACATTATGTGCTGCTCAAAAAAATCCATGAGTATATTTCTTCAAGTTACAGTTAAATCTATGTTGTGATAGTGATTCAGCAATAGTGATTTGTATACTTTTGAATTGATAACGCCGATATGAAAAAAGCAACTCAACTATTAACGCAAATTCTCACCGATTTAAATTAAACATTTGGTTCGATTCATTCTTCTCGCAAACATGAATCGTTCATTTTGAACGATGAATTCATGAACCGCACAACTAATACTTTTTAATTGAAAACACCGATATGAAAAAGCAACTCAATGATTAACGCAAATTCTCACCGATTTAAATTAAACATTTGGTTCGATTCATTCATCTTACAACCACGAATCGTTCATTTAGAACGATGAATTCATGAACCGCTCAGCTCTGGTCTGTACGGTCTGTTTCGCGTGATAAACCGATCGAGAGAGGGGGAAGTTAACGTCCGTGTGTTTGTGTGTACGCAAGAGTGGAAGGAACGTTTGTCGAGGAGAGGGAGGGGGAGTTGGCTTGAACTAGAGCGAGAGAAAGGAGGGAGGGATGAAGAAGAGCCGATGTGGGTTCCTTCCTGGCGTCATTCCAGCACATCCCGATCCATACACTCGCGGAGAAGAGTATGCATGTACTACCACCAGCGACGGAGTCGAAAGAAATCGAACGAGGAACGAGTTGGGAGGAGTTGTTGGCGAAAAACGGCGCGGCAAGAGGATGGACGACATTGCTGGTGGTGTTTTTAAAGGGAGAGAGGAGGTCAAGGGAATGAATGCCTTTTCGGAGAGGAGATGTCTTCCACCGATTTGCACCGGCCCCGAACGATCCGACGAGACCGCCCACGACTCCAATTTTTTTTTTTTTTAATCGGCCGCTATGCGAACACTCGAATCGCTTGTGCCCATCGCACATCTTTGGATTGGACGGTCCCGCGCCAATCTACGATTGACCGAGAAGAGATTATTTTAGGTGCGAACGCCCCATAAAATTTTAATGCGCTCATCTTTTTCGACGGCCTCGCAAGTTTCCGCCGATATCCTGACTCACACTTTGCGAAATAGTCAGCCGTGAGAGTTGATGCTTAGGGCGGATGAATAAAAATGAATCACAATCCCATTAAAATTTGATCGAAAATACTGGCAGTAGGTATTACCTTGCATTTCAGTGCAATAAACTGCTGGTTAATTGGAAGATTTAATTACGTGTTGCTCCAATTGTCAAATTGCTTTTTAGTACCTCAAATCATAGGTAAGTATATCATTAATGTAATTAAGTATAAATAACGTGAAACAAAAATTTCCAAAGCGAAAGCATAGCCAAAATAATTGAATTATTGTAAGGGTGTAGGTAGGTAGGGTGTAGGTGGCGAAAATGGTTCACCTCAACCATTTTCGCCACCTTGGTGCTAAAAGCCACGGCTAAGTAGAATACACCATCGCAATCCTTAAATATTTACATTAAACACCTTTGTATCTACAAATAATAATGCCATGTCAGGGCCTCGGTTTATGTAAAGATTTCTCTCTCGCAGATGTTTTCTTCTACGCTAAATAACGAAATGGAGATAGATATCCCTTGAAAGGGAATCAAAGTCTAATTTAGGTTTGTGCTAACGTGGAGAGGTCTAAGGAATGGTACACATGAAAAACTTGACATCGGCCAAACTAACAATCGATTTCGTTCTTAGCCTGAAAAGAGTAGTATCTAAGCGTAATAAACATAGGTGCCTGCTACCCACGTTCTCTCAAGTAGGTACACACTAATTTCATGGAATGCGAACTAAATTCGTACTAATACTGGGACAGCTGTGAATTTTGACATATTCCTTACATGTGCCTTTTGTGAACAACAGAGCATTTCATTGATTTACGTTTAACCGTCCGATGAAGGAACATTCATTACATAAACTGAAATACATCTGGCTCGCTCACGTAAGACACTTAGTACGAAAACAATGAAGGGATAGTTCAACAGCATTACAATATTTAAAGAAATTTAGAAGTGATATACCTAGGGAAGCAGAGAGAGAAACTGGAAACTCGCCGACTTCGGTGTTTTCTGCGCCTTTCTTCCAGGCCCGTACTGTGTAGTGCTTCGTCGGCCACCGACTGACATTTCTCCCAGTAAGCCATACGTCTTTCTAGCCAACCATTATGTACACGATGCATTCACTGACGACAACACCTGTTGAAACTAACTCCGACAGATGACGAGTGAGCGCAGATATGCAGGGAATAGAACGACTTCAAGGGCTCTCAAAACCACGCGAAACTAAACAGAAACGAAAACCCTTTACCAAAGTTACACACGCCTCGATTCTGAGTTAAGTTTTGAAAACGAAGTCAAAATCTCATTCTGATGGTGAATTGCAATGAGTATAGTTTGTTCAACACATCAAATAGGAAAACAACTTACGCCCTTAATGTCCAAGTTAGATCTTTTTACTCCGATAATTAAGGGTGGGGGGAATGTTTTTTGGTAGCGTTTACATTGATATTTTTGTATTAAAACGGTCTCAGAATGGCCTAACCAGAATGAATGGGCCGGAAATGAAGACGTTATCGGGTCGACTTTTTGGAGACGAGCTCCCGACGAGGTTCGTGAGGTGCGTTGCGATGCGTCACTCCGAGATCCCTTGATGGACTTCCGCCAGCAGGAGGCGAGGTGAAGGAGGGGTAGGACGTAGGTGGGTCTCGGAGAGCATGGAAGGGCAGCCATTTCGCAGGAGTGGCTACAGAGTACAAGAATAAAAAATACAAAAATACATAAAAAATTACAGCAAGAGTATTTACGGAGAGAATTGCTAGCTCTTTTTCCGGGGTAATCCCAGTGATTTTTTTTAAATTATTTTTTGGACTACAGTTTTGTGATGTCAGTTGGTAATAAATTCCATGCTCTAGCCACTATAACCACGAAAGATTCGTTTAGATTTGAGTTTCTGAGTCAGGGAATATGTAGATATCTCAAGGAGGTGGTTTCGGGTTAAAAGTGGATGAATAGTTTTTTTTCCTAGCAAATCTATCGACAACAAATGGAGGATTACCAGTCCGCTCCCTTTTGAATGTCAGACAAATTTGGTGGTCAAGGCGACGTTGTTTTATTTCAGCCAGTCTAAGCGTACGCGTGAACTAGTGCTTCGATCACATTTTTTCTGGTCAAACTTGTAGCGTATTGCTGAATACATGGTGACTTGCCGTTTATTGGTATTTTCTTCGTCAAGGTTTCTTGAATGGGAAGAGCATTTGGGAAGAGCAATAGTTTAAATGTGGTATAAAAGTATAATTAAAGAGTACACGAGTATGGTGCGAATTAAAGGAGTAATTAAGAATAACCTTGAATCTATATAATTGGTGTAATTTCCTAAGATTTCCATCGAATGCGACGCCTAGATTTTTTACTATTTTGCCGTATGATATGATTCTCTATTTATGTGCAGTTAAATATGAAGTACATATTTGGGCAGGCAGGCAGGCTTTGTTTTTTTCTCACCTAGTTCGAGACGATTTTCCGATACCTTAACAACCGCTATTGTCTCATTTAACCAATCGGACTCTTCATCAATCACGAGGCCTTTCCATTTGGCCATTTCCATCTTGATCCCATTCTCGGAAGCCGACAATCATTCAGGTACACGCTAACCCTGAGATACCATGCACAAGAACTCTCCTACCACCTCTGGTATATTTTCAAACCCTTTGGTTTGGGCGTGGGTGGGTCACAGCCCTAGGCACGCAGGAGAGAAGCATCCCTGTCCGCAGGAGTGGCCACGGAGAGAGAGAGAAAAATGGAGACAGAGGCGGAGAGAGTAGTGAAAGGGAGGAAGAGAAGGTGTGAGAGGATGAGGGAGGTTGGGAAAGAGCGATGAATAATGAGCGGAAGAGACGAAAGGGACGCGTCATATTTTAAACGCAAACTTTTTTGCCTCGTCCGTCGTCGAAGCAATTTAGTAATGGATTGACAAACTCGGATGACTAATTTGAGAGAGGTTATGTTCATACTTCAGACGTCTGGATGTTGTCTTATCTCCGAAAGCCAACCGCGCCAATGTAAAAAGAGTGGACTTCACTCGCTTCGTTTAATTTTTCTCGGAGGCAAACCAGTTATCTAAAGGCGGATATTGCAATGGTGTCACCAAAATCAAGTTTCAAAATGACGCGATAATTAGTCATACTGAATGGCTTTCATCCTACTTGGTCCTATTAATGATCCTAATTAATGATAATAATCATGGAACCGCCTACAAGCATTTAATTCTAGTGACAAACTAAGCCTAGGAAGTTGACAACGTACTAGGTACATCATAATCAGGCAATTTACGAAGCATGATTTATGAGGAAATTATACGCTAGCTGTATTATAAAAAATATGAAACATTCAAGTTTTTTACAAGATATTAGTTAGAGTGGATCGTAAACATTGCGAAGTACACGAAAACCGTTGTAAGTGTTACAATGAAAGCGTTGGTTTTCCTTAGCCGTCCTAAGCATCAGAACAATGAATATTATTTCAGCTTTTCCCATTCATCAAATCAAGAGTAAAACAAACATTTTGCCTTCATTATCCAACAAATGATTCAACTGATGCGTAAAGTTTATAAAATAGCGCCACAAGCCTTATCAGCACACGCCTTATATTTATGGGACGATGGCCTTCGAATGACTAAAATCTTTGGCAATAAACTCCAAAGGATCTACTTGGTAATTCTATGGAAGTTTGTCAGTGATACGAAAGACATGGACGATTCGATAGCGATATAACTTCGGCTAGGCCCATTCAATTCTCGGCTAAAAGCGTTTCGCCACGTAAGACTGAGCATACACTCGGTGAACGGTGAGCAAGGAGCTTTTTTATTTCGCGGAAGGCCCGGCGCCGACGTGGAAAGAAACAAAAAAAAAGATTGCTCACCGCCACGTGTTTTGGGGATGGGGGAAGACAGACGGTGAAGATGAAAAAGATTTTCCCATTCCTATCCAAGAACTGAGTCTTAACAGTCGATACAGAGTAAGAAGGGTCTAAGACGATACCTGAATTTTGAGGTGCCGACAAACAGCGTGTACAGCGGCGGAGCTCAGTTAAAGACAAGAGTAAAAAGGTTGGTTGCATACAGTATTCTTCTGGCCCTCCAAAGACTTCCAAATATCCTCGGAGAACATGACTCGGATAAGGAATAAAAGGCACCGGCTCCTTCGGAATGTCTGATTTTGCTAAAATATTCCTCTCTTCTGGATCTTGACACACGGCCTCTTCGAAGCAAATTTTAATACTCGGCATATTTATAGCTCACCGCTAATATTAAAAAATTTGATAAATGACCAAGAAGCAGTTTATACTCATATTTTGTGCAAAATAAATTATTCCTCTAACAGTTATGCCTAAAGGAAAGGAAGTTGCAAAAGGAGAAATGTTAATGTTGATGACATGATGTTATTAAGGTGAGAGGAAATTAAGAAGGAATAAATATCACGGATGCTGAGAGTAAATAAACCAATCAAATTTATGGCACATAATATTTATCCAAACAAGGTAAATCCTGCTTCAACAATTAAATGAAAAGTATTCGATTATAAAGTTAAGATATTTTACCAAAACCAAAGCATTCCTTTAGTCAAATTACTAATTATTTCAAATATTCCTCTATTAAACCGCCGTTCATATTCCATTATTTGGAGTGTTTCTTTGCCTAGTACAAAATGGGTACCGAAAAGCCAAGATAAGACATTCTACGCGCAATAATTTGATTTACTAAGCTTCCGACAATTATTTTCTGTAAAATTTCACAACATAAAATATGGTTCTCATGCCAATGGCTGCCAACTCCTCCAGGTCACCTGACTCATTTGACAACAGTTTCTTTTCCATTAATTCATTTCAAAGGAAATAACGTTCTTTTTATCTTTGCGGTGAAGGCATAAAATAATAATCTTAGTTCCTCCTATAGAGTTCCATCTGCGAAGGCATACAGAGTTCCTGCTTCCTTCTCCATTCAAGAGTGGACACTCACCTTGAGAGGCAGGAAGGAGATTGAGGGAAGGAGTGGCTGGTCTTCGAGAAAGACTCGGGTATGAGAAATACTGTTCAAACAACGTAACCATGGGACATTCAGTTCTCGGAGAATTGAGGCAGGAAATTTCAAGTAGACAAGTAACTTACGTTCCTTTCCCCAACCCACTTATACCGTCTCTGACTCTCGATAATTCATCTCCCGAGCAAAATTACACTACCATTGAGAGAAAAACGCGACAACCATTCAAAAAAGCCATGAAATGCAACATTAATGATCATTCAAAATGTATTTCAACACAGCTCATACAAACCATTCAATTTCATGGCCGATGACCTTTTAAATCAATCATTTTAAACTGTCCAATGTTTACAGAAAAAATTTGTTTTCAATGGAGCTAAATTTAATGAGGTGAATATTTGATATTGATATAGATATTTGTCTTATGGCTTTGTAAACTTCATTTAAGATCAGTCCTTTGATTTACAGATCACGAACGATATACTTTTAGCTCTTTGTGAAAAATATCCATTAAATTTAATATTAACTTCGAAATCATTAGATTTTCAACGATGTGAAGATAATAATCTGACTTATACGATTTACTTATACACTAAAAGGCAATAAATATTACGAACCTAACTGATACTAAAAATAAGTAAGAACATTTAAAGGAGTCATTCCAATGTTTGACACGATAATAAAAACAAAAAATCTTCTAATATCTTGGGTAAAGTATCCAAAAATAATAAGCCAAACGTTTGTAAAACGCTTTGAAAAACATAACTTAAAAGATACATTATCACGCGATATTTTGAAAAGGACTTAAGCTAAAGGAAATAGAAATGATAATCTGCTCTCAGTCTTTATGACATGAACACTTCTGTGTCGGCTAAAATTCATTTTCTTATCGCTTTCCTCACCTCGTGATATTTCATCCCATTCTCCAAAACAAGCGGATTCCACGAATTTACGAATACTACACAGACAATACGTTTTCGTTTTCTCGCATTTCCCTCTCTCTCCGTTCTTTGAAATGCTAGTAATGAAAGGAAACAACTACCTTCAGCCTCCCGAAATATCAACTCCAATATCCATAATCGCGCAAATAAATGCAAAATCAGGTAAAAAAGTTAAATAATTCAATCTGCGACTCATTTTTTCTAATACGACGCCACAGTGTACAAGGAAAATACGCAGGGATGTGGGGGATGATCCCCTTTTCTTCTTACTTCCCAATCTCAGCCTGTTGACTGTATGCAAATAAACCCTCGATATCGGATTTCGCAAATCCTCGAGACTTACTCCTCCTAACCCTGCTTCCTCGATCCCCTTCCGTCTCCCTCCCCCTCACCGTCCCTCCCCACAAATCTTTCTCCTCCTCCTGCTCCTCCCTTCTGCTTCGTCTTCCTGCTTCTCCTTGACCTTTGCGCGAGTTCCCCCCACGAAAGATTTCGTCTCACCTCTCCGATTCTCCAAATTTCCCCGATTGATCTCGCTCATTTCGTTTCATCATTCTCCCCCACGCGCACTTTCGCCTTTGAGTTCATCCCGTAAAATTCTCATCTCCCACTATTTACCCGACTGTTAATTAAAGCACCTGGCAAAAAAATTATATTCCCCTCTCATTATTTCTCTCACCTTTTTGACCTGACAAAGGATAGGGCAAAAATTAAACTTCGTGGTATTTCCTATATAAGTTTATTTCATTTATTTCGGTCTAAAATTTCACGTAAAATGTCAACTTGCTAAGAATTTAAAAAAATATATATAAGATACACCTAAACCTTTTTAAGAAAAAAAGAAATACCTAATTAACCTCATATAATGTTCATTGTATGTTCGCGGCATCTATGGGTGATAAAAGGGGTTATATATTTTTTCAAACGATTATAACATCTCAAACAGACATTGGAACTCTACGGTCATAGGTAAATAAAATAATTGAACGAATAGGAAACCACGACAATTTATAACAACAAAAACCTTGGCTGAGATATTGACATTGAGCAAATAATTGTGTATTCGTCAGTTATAATGTGACCCTTATTAGACATAATTTTACCCGTATTATGACTCATGTCAATAAACTAGGTACCACTGCTAAAGTGGAGTTCGGACTTCATTTCAATATTTGGTATATATATATGAAAGCAGAAGGTCCGTGGTTCGATTCCCGGTTCAGGTGAACTTTTTTCCATGTGTTTTCGGCCTTCATTCCATCTCCACGCCACAGTGTGTCATCGTCCTGTATTTATGTTTCTATCTCTTTGTTTCAATTTCTATTATATGTTATTATGATTGTATATATATATATATATATATTATATATCTGTTTTAATTCTGGCGAAAAGCTCGTTCCTTTACGTTACTTATGAATTCATTTTCTGGTATTACTTATTCCTGCGGCATTCCCATCATTTATATCTTCTCCCGTCCTTCAATTCTTCCCTATCCCTCCCCGTATGCCCCCGCCCCTCTCCCGACCGACCCCTCCCCCCTTCCCCGCCAGTGCCCCTATCGATACCACTCGTCGCCGCTGCATACCAATCTATCGGACAGTGTCTTCTCCCTCCGGCCACAAACACAACTCTTCCCTTCTCCTCCTTAACAATCCGTCCCCCCGATTTCATCTCCTCACTACCCCTCCCTATCATATCAAAACCCTCCTACCATTTCAAACCACCTCTCGCAAGCAACTAACCTTTTCAAAAAAAAAAAAAAAAAAAACTCCTCCTACCTTCATAACCTTTCACATCCCTTGCCATCGATTTAATCCCACATCAATTCCCCACAGCAACAGGATTTCGAACAAAAGGTCTTAAATTGGGTTTGAACATAGAAGTTAGTTGCTATAGCAGTTAACTATGTGGCTCTAATCGTACGTGTGGACAGAAACTACGAAGAGAACACGAATCGATTGAGTTTAAATTCGATCTATTAGCGAATTTGGAGATGAATTTAATAGATGAACTCAAAAAGAGTCGATGGCTATAAATATATCGCAGTGAAATTTGCTAAAATGCCTAGGCAGGCAGAGAATATGGTTACAGATTGCTCTTTTACTGCTTATTACGGATCAAGAATAAGACTGAAATTGATTTCCTCAAAAGGAAGAGGAGATGAAATTATTTCTCCTTCACAAATTCCACTTCTTTTATCTACCAATGCCATCACAAAGTGCTCTTGGGACACTTCTGAGTAGATAGTAGAAGCGAGGTGCCGTTCTTGAGCCAGCACTATGGCAATCTACTTCGAGGTGTAAAGCTGTCTTTAAACAAATGAAACGCGATTTTTATTATACTAATGCCATATCGTGTAACTCCTCGCAAACAAAGCTGCCCCCCTCAAGCACGTAGGTTTGCATAACGATTAAGGTGGAAAGAAGATAAAATTGACATTTTACTGAAAATATCCAAGATAAAATGCATTGATGCAATTTTAATTTAGCTTTATTCATCGTTACTATATTAAGGGGTGGACCACCAATGGCTATCTGAGGGTGGGATGATAAGAGGCCTGCCCTGACCAAATTGATGATAGTTTGGTCAGGTTAATATTCGTCTGAATCTTCATTGTTGTTTGGCCAACTGTGGTTGTACTTCCTATGATATTGCACCAAAATGATCACCAATGGTGAGTTTCCAGCGCAATTTAAAGATAATAAGCTCTAAAGTTCAGAATGGAATGATGGAAATTTAGTCATATTATGCAGATCGCAGGTCATTACCATGCAAAATAATTTTCTTTTTCGACCATTTTCTTACGATAAAAGGAAACAGAATTTTTTTCTAAAAGGATATTATTTGCTCCTTGAGTGGCGCAGTGATCTATACATTAGCTAAAATGTACAAAGATTTTCTGTGGTGCAATTCCCAGGATAGAAATTATTTTTCAATATACATGTATATATGAAATTTAGCCCTTTATTTAATACTTATGATCAGCTTAGTTTCTGGCACACTATGATATGCGGATGAAGGATCTAATTACAATCTATACTTGCGAATATTAAAAGGGTTCGGGTCGGGTGGAGACAAATAAGTTTTCGGTGATATCCTATCTAATGAGAAGTTTAAATGGTAAGACATACTTAACATCCGACGGGAGGACTGTTGCACCCTCTACATACTACCGAAAAATTATCAGGATAAAACTGAAACACAAATGTACACAACTGCAAGGATTCGATCCCGACGCTAATAATAGGAAACCTACACTCTAGTCACCGCAATATCTTCGCTCTCTATTCATTGTGCTCCACAGAAATCCGCTTGCGTATATATTTATAGCGCCCATGCATGCGATCGTCCTGCGCAGAATGGCAGACGGCCGCGGAATCCGCAAGGGCCTTTGCCTCTTGTGAGGAGTGCAAGAAAGATGGGTGGGCATATAACAGGGATTGATGGGATGAGTTATAAAGACGGCGGCGAAGGAGGGGATGAGGTAGATGGGCGACAAAGGATCGCGGAGTGAGATTTATTGAAGAGGGCGGGAGAGAGAGAGGAGGGTGGTAAGGAGGGAGATGCATACATATATAAGTGGGAGTACTGGTCTGTGAATGGACTCGGCCAGTGGCGGAGAGTGAGGGGAAGGAGAAATGCTCTCAGAGAAGAAGACGAATGAAGAGGAATATAAGGGGCAGCCAGGGGAGGGGATCACAAAGCCGTAAGAATTCCATCTCGGTGCAATGTCCCTACTCTTTAAGACGCAAAGGTCAAAACTTAGACTGAAAAAAATATTGTCATCGTCATCTATAGTGACCCCTTCAAGATTTTTTGCTCAAAGAGCGTCTTAATCTTTTTTGTGTCATTAATTTCATTGATAATACTTGAAATGAAGGCAATAAGTGTATTTATGTCGCACAATTTTTAATGCTATTAAGACAATCGCGCATAAAATGTGGTTACTTGTCGTTTTATTCTGCGAAAATTATGTTTATCAGGCCTCATATCCCCGGCAAATATTTCTATTAGGATACACTAAATCGCTCAAATCCATACTCAATAGCTTCGGACCCCATAAGAAGATATTTAGGCATTGGAAGAAATAGAAATGTGAAAAAGCGAAGTTTTTCATGATGAGCAATGGGTTCGTTTTTGAAGAATTATGTGGCATTACAAAACGGAGAAAATCTGGGAAAAAAATTTGTATCAGTGTTTATTAGCTCTAAAATGAAGTCATTAAAAAAACCAATGTTTTAATTTCCCTCTAGCAAAGGGAAGATAACAATTGTAATGTCCACTCATAGGAAAAGCTAAAGAAGTATATTAATTTGAAAGATAATAAACAAATATGCGTGTACAGCTATGAATATCGACATTAATCCCTCAAAACTATAAACAAATTTGTTCACATTGTTGTTGCAAAACATAATCCATTTGAGAGTACGCAAAGATTCAAGCCAGCTGAGGAATGACTTAATGACATTCCGGCGTGGGCAGAAATACTCTACATCCGTGGGAAACGTTCTACTTTTTCAAAGTGGGCATGACAGTAAGATCACTCAGACTATGGACGAACGAATGAGATTATCGTGCAGCCCTAGGCAAGCAGGAAAACCGAGTGCCAGGAATAAACGCCGGAAAAGTGAAAAATATCACCCGTAGGTGGAGCAAAAGCAGACCAAGGGAGACAAAAGGTGGGTTAAGCCAGACTGTGGAGGAAGAAAGAGCGTTGGAGAGCCTTTAATCATTGAAAAAAACAATGTTTTTTTCCCTCTGACCTGAACCCATTACCCCCATATAATGAATGCGCTAGGATGCCGTAAAGATTCCTATCTGCAACCAAAGCCTTTCCGGGAAAAAATCTGCTATTTATTATTTTGCCTTTACAACAGTTTTAAGCAACACTTAAATCGTGCCGTCGTTGGCTGGCGCGTCTGCGAGCGGAAAGCACGGAAAGATGGAGGTGAACAGAGAAAAAAAAACACGAAAACGAAAAATAAAATTGGACTTAGAAGGATGGGAAACTGGCCGGTGGCTAACGGAGAGGAAAGCACCCGGAGAGAAAAGTGTGTTGCATTTAACCAAGGACGTTAGTTCCAACCCGAGCGCCACTGCAGCTGCGAGAGACATATTGAATTTCACGAGCGATTTAATGCCTGTCCGAACGAATGCATTTCTTATTTTTCCCCTCTCCACACATATATATCCTCCGCGCACTCAAATCTAGGTCGTAAGCCCTGCGCTACCGTAAGCGCCACGAGCATAGTAATCTAATACAACATGAGCGGCGTGTGAAGGTACTGGAGGCGGTGCCTCTCAGGCACAATAGCCAGAGATGGATTCGCAGGTAAATATGGATGTGAACTCACAAGGGATTGAGGAGATGCGAACACAGAAAAGACGCACCATGAAATAAATTCAAGGGGGACGGAATTGGGGCGTGGAGAGGACGACGAAGAGTGGAATAAAGAGAAAATAAAATAGAGAGAGTGTGTGGAGGTCAAAGCAAATGATGCTTGTGATGGAAGCGGATGACGCGGTAATATGGTGGGAATGAAAAATAAAGCGAAAGCTCCAAAATAATATGCATGCGGAGCAGGGAACATTGACGGAGTGAGGATGAGAGACGGGAGCGTTAGTGGGATAGAACAGGGCGACCCCTGGAGATAATGCATCGTGAGAATAAATCACTGCAACGGGGAACGGTGGGGGAGCTGGCGAATCGACCCGAGCCGCAATGGAAATAGCACAGGCAGTCACGACCTATTCCTGCGAAAGTGGGATTTATAATTAAAATGCAAATAAGGGTGCCAAGTCGATTCAAACCCCCGAGATTATTTTCTGCACCTCCCTTGGTCTTCCAAACCCAATGGCTATGAGAGCGTGGGAAGATAAGCAGATATTAAATTTTCCTTGTGGCGCTGGGACAAAATTCGCAATAAATAAAGTTAAGAATAGCCTTTTATGATATGAATACATTTGAAGCGAGGAAGGAAAAATGGTAAATAAAAGCCTTTGTTGGAAAATAGAAATTATCCCATGTGGGGAGAGTAAAAACTATCTGGTGGCATTAGGATCAAGGAATTACTTGTCAATTATTGGTTACATTGGAAAACTCAGTTACTAAGGATATTTGAACAAAATTATATGAAGACCAGAGTGTATCTTTGGCGACTTCTGAAAGATTAGTTCAAAACTACATGAGCCAAAAATACCTTTTATTCCTTGATTCTATAGAATAAACGAACTTAAATGTTAATGCTGGTCTATGTTCTTGCAATAATGTCAAAAAAGCAACGCATTGAGAGGTAATGAAGAGCATCGTACAAATCACATCAAATCGCACTTCGAACAAAACTGCCTTCAATGACACAAGGATTCATATTCACCACATAATAATGAATCACTCTCAAATCAATTCACTGCGTGCCAATAAAAAGGATGGCGATGGATTACACACCACAGGCGTACCAAATGAGTCTCATAAAATATCTATGAGTTTTTCAGTATAGCATCGCATAACGTAATACACCACAGTGTTCCTCACCATCACGATGCTCCATCAATTTGAAAGTAACTCGATGAGCCTCAATAAAACGTAAGGGTATAAAAGGCATGCATCTTTAGGAATCTGAATGAGATTTCAGGAAACGCCACCACATCTCCCGCACATCTCGCAGATCGGCCGATGGATGCAATGCACAGCCACACGGCTGAAAGAGTGAGGAAGAGGCTAAGATGAGAGAAAATGAGTGTGGCAAGAGAGGGTAGAGTGGACGCGAGGTGAGGGAGACGCAGGGAGAGAGAAGGCCGCGGTGGTAAGGAGAGCGAAAGCCCTTCTTCTCCCTCTCCTCCACACAACAATCACACGGGGTTAGAATTCCTCCTCTTTTTCTTTCCCTCTCAAAGACCCCCATTTCCCTCGTTGCTCCATCCACCCCGGTTTGAGGTAAGGACGAGCCTTGTGCGGGTGGGCGCGAAGAGGGGAGAAGAGAGAAAAAAATGTACGAGGATTGGTGGGGAGAGAGAGACAAAGCACCCAGGAGACGCCGCCGACGCCTCAGTGGGTAGAGAAAACCCCCCAAAGGAAAGTAAGGAAGAGGAGGGGAGAGTAGTCAACTGGCAATCCATGAGGGGGTTGCGGGTCTATCTGGAAGGCACGGTTTCCGCGAGATCGATGTTTTTTGGAAGGTTTATGCTCCGGTAAAAGGAGAGGATGGTGGGCTACTGGGAAGGAATGGGGAGTACAAGTAGTGTGACAGTGGTGAGGGGGAGGTTGGAGCCTAGTAAGTCGTCGGCTGGGGGAGTTTTTAAGATGGGCCGTTGGAGGAGGGAGTCCCGCCGCCTGAGGGAGCTTCTCCTGGTCTTTTCTCTCCTCTCCGGCCCCATTCTTCTTTTTTCCCATTTTCCGGCGTTGCGAGGGAGGGAAAACAAAGGAAGAGAAGGCCGCGAAGGAGTCCCCGGCGTGGGGCCCCGAGACGCATTCGTCTCGCCCGCTTGTATTCAGTGGAAGCAATGGCCCGCTCTCCTTTAATCTGCTATCGCACGTTTAACGCTCAGCCATCGCTTCACAAGCCTGTTATCTACCAAACTAGTCCTAGCGACAGCGAAAACGAATTTTTGGCCAAAATTTTGCGTCGACGTGTTACTATGGCTTGATTAGGTAAGGTAATATTCTATTAGGGAATGCAAATGTAGATATTTTTTGGGATAAATATAGATGCTTCATTCAAAGATATTCCGCGAAACGCAAATACATTCATTTTAGTACGAAATAATTGTTATAAGTGACTAAACCGTGTTTTCAAGCAAGCTAAATTTATTATCAAGCCATTTATACGCTTTTAGAAAGCTTAAAGGCCACACATGAAAATAGCTTCATTCTCTCAACTTTTTAAAATACTCCTCGCAGAACAAATACTAAATATGGGGGTCATCAAAAGAGTCATTTGATGACCCCATTGTGCGTCCTCGGAAAATATTTCTTCTGGTGGGTTATTTACATAATGCAAGCTTGAGTATCATAGTAAAGGAGTAAGCAAAACTAGGAAAACAGATATGAAAGCATAACAATCAGTTAAAACGAGATTTTATCCAAAGGTTAGGATAGTTGTTAAAATCTAACACGCTATCAATTTCAAGTATCCCTATTTCCGTCAAAACAATCATGTTAACGCTGGAGTGGGTTACGCCTGTACTCTATGGTGATGTATCCTCAACCACTTAGACTATTCCTAAAATTTATGCCAGTGTAAAAAGCTTATTAATTTGGTCTAGGATGGATTAATTATTCACTTCACTTCAAGTATTTTCTCACCGTTGCACAATTACGGTCAATAAAACGTAGTTACTATTAATAAGTCAATTACTATATTACGCTACCGAGAGGGGAGAGGATTTAAAAGATACATATCATGATAATTATGTAATAAAATAAATCTATGCATAACCCGGTAAATTTATCTTCTATAAATTTCTTCTTATATTCTCAACAATTTTAGGGGAAAACAAGCAATCGGCAGCATTTGCTGCTCTGTGTATTTCATCGCCGGGACTTTACTTAATGCCCTGATTGTTTTGATTTGATAGTGTTTGCGTCTGATGCTTGTATCTCCCTTGCTTTCGGTCAAACCTTTAAACTATCAAGGATCTCAACTTGTTTGTTTCCACCGGGCAGCCTAAGCTAGACGTAAACCGCGCCGAAGGATACACCGCCGCCGTGGTCGCTCATAATCACCGGATTCCCCAGCGATGACTGAGCTCGACCAGCGACGCTCCTTGGATACTCCTCTCTGCTCTAGAGTAAACTTTCGTCGTTTTTTGTCGACGGGACGGTACCCTTGTAGCAACCGACCTCGGTTTCTTTCACGAGCAGTTTCTTTGGCCCGCCGCTTTTGAGCACACTTCCCAAGCTATGGGAGTCTGTGCAATCTTTGAGGTGCCTCATCAGATGTGGTGGTTGAGAATACTGAAGAAAATATTATGTTTTTCAAACTCTGAAATTCAAGCGCAGGGGAAAGATAAAAAGCAGTGTTGCAGGCCGGGGTCGCATAAACAAGGCATGTTATTCTTTAGACTTTTTTGTTGATCGCTGCATTACAGCGCTGTCTTAAAGGAGTCGCCTTTCATCCCCAGATCCCGTTTCCTAAAGACTAAATACAAATTATCTCAGTAACGAACTTAATAACGAGAATTATGTTACAGGAAAATTCAACGTTAAACATCAATAACTTACTTTTCGATCTTGCCTTAAAATGAAACTAAAAAACCATAAAACGTAGCTTAATCTGCTCATGATAGAGCATCAAACATTTAAGTGTAAGTAATCAATTCATAATGATTTTTTCCAAGAAAGTGGTGATAAGGTGGCTATCACGAAATCACCCTTAGAGACTCATAAAAAGCAAATTAGTTGAACCACTAGAATCCACTCTGGAAAAAAATAAAACAGGCCCCTACGTTTTACAGCCAGTATTTTTTGCATTTCCTTGCCCTTATATCAGATTCATGACAAAATGGCATTAACATTCTAGTTATCATCAATATTTTTGCATATTCTACATGAAAGCATTATCATGATAGCTCCAAGTAACTCAAAGATTTTTAAATGCAGGTCCTACTAAATTTGGCTTGAAATCCGAATTGTTTGGAACAAAAACTTAAACTCGTAGGTTGAAACAAGAGACTGTAGAGCTTCTTGAAAACAATATACTTCAAAGTAGGTAGGTGCGTACAAAAATTTCTTTCACTATATTTGATACCTATGATACGACTCGGAGGAAGTTGGTGGTGTCACTGAAACCTTAAATTCGCGTGAATCTCTTTTTTATTTTATCTTTTATACCGTGTCTTACCCAGATTGTGGTAATATTTGTGGTAAATACCTCATAGAGGAATATCAAGAAGTATTCTCTTGAAAATAGTATTCTAAAATTCAACCGGAAATCTTCCCGAACAATCTGATAGAAATCAGTTGTTAGCGCAAACTTTTATTATTCAAAACAAGTTGTGACGTATTCGCGAGGCAATATCCCTTGAATGCGAGGGCACGGGCAAGTGCCCTGAGGGTGGTCATTGCCCCGACACGGGGAAATCTGTGCACGGCGGCAGTCGATGGGCAGAGCGCGAAATGTGCGGCGCGCCTCCCTCTCTGAAGCACCACTTGAGCGAGGCAGACGAGCGACCCCTTTTGACTCGCGCGTCATCGGACTGCCCGCTAAGCGTGGACGGTCGCTCGCCTCCAAGGAGAGAGAGACAGACACATGGCAGGGGATGAGGCGCGCGTCCGGCTCAAATAGGACGCCGGGTGCGCAGCGCTCTTTTCTTCTTTCTCTTCCGAGAACGCCCCATTGTTTGCAGAAGAAAAGGACCCCGTGTTTGGGCGAATTACAGCGTCGGTCTCCTTGAGATGAATAATGGCATAATGTGATAACGCGAACACACTTGTCGAGGGGACAGCGCCGCTGAAAGCATTTATATCGTCGAGAGAATGAGGATGTCACGTCGACATTGCAACTTGGGCGGTCATGTTTACAATTGGATGTCCGAGCTGACGTCATTCCAAAGGATTAAGCCACTTATTCCGATAACCATTTTTCAATCACAGAGGAATGATTGCCGTGGTAAAGAGACAAGATCACTTGAGCATTAATTATGGTTCCGTCAATATTGAAGCATTCGACTGGCAAGACATTTTAGGAATCGGCTGAGATTTGAGGTCGCTTGCGTCCTTTTGGGAAAAGATGGGTAAGGACATACTATGAAGGAAAACTGGTGTCAGCGTTGATCTAATCTAATAAAAGGTGATAAATATAAGAGTGCAATTCATATGAATTATTTCCATATTTTTCCACGGGCGTACTTTCGGAGACTTTCATATGTGCATTAGGACGGTACTTCAAAAGGATAATATTGCTGTTACATGCAGAAGCAATAGCAGCAGAGCAACCGAGGGAAGGCAAATAATTACGTAGCAGAGGAAAGGAAGGCAGAGTACGTTCCGCTGCTCATTTTAATTCCATCATTTCTCTCCGCCTTCCAAAATTCCCAGTCTCATCTCCGCAACGCACATACTTGTACAAACGAGCCGGCATCCACCATTCCCTCTCAAATGGGGCTAGCCCCTTTATCAGTCTTTCTCCACCCCCATCCTCATATTCATCTCCAGTGCAACCTCCCCCTTCAACTCTTTCCAACCCAAACAACCCCTCCTCTGTTTCGTCTCGTTCAGCGTTCCTGGGGCCCTGGAGAAAAACCCAAACGAGAGGAAGCAGCAGGCTGGTCAAGCCCACGTACCGAGTTTCAATTAGTGCTCACCGGAAGGGATCCCCTCGTGAAAACAAATGCGGAGCGGAATATTCCCTCATATTTTTTTCCGTCTCTCACGTTATTCTCTTCGCCGTAGTGCGTGCGGGGAGAAGAAAACGAGAGGAGAAAGAGGGGCAGGCGTGTGTGAAGGACTTTCACTTGAAGCGGGCCACTTCGAAAGTGTGCCGAGTTGCTGGTGGCATTGTGGGTGCGAAAGATGGAGAGGGTTTCCTTTGTTTAGTTCCTTTCTCGTCCAGCAACTAGAATTGAGCATAATTATCTGAGGACTATGACGCGGACGGGAACCAGCTTTTTTTTGAAACGCTGCAGAACTGAAACAAACGGAGGAAACAAATATATTCGCCGACACGTCTACTACATATTCTAATATTCTGGGCATGAATTTTTAAATAGAGATAGCGTTATGATGGAAATAATATTTAACATCATGCCATTTATTCTTCACCGCTGCGTAATAACTTGTTTTTATTTAAATAGAAATACTTGGAAACTTAGCTTGCTGAAGCTGATGCCATCCTTTCATCCACCGATAGATTAAATAATGTGTTGTGTGAAGTAATAAATAAACGACAAAAAATGAAAACTAGTGAGTGGAGAGTCACTAGAGCAAGTATCAGAGTCAGATAAATATAATAATTATTTTTTTGTTCAATTTGACTCCCTTCTATTTGACTCGTGCATCAAGGGATAGGGAGTTACTTAAAAAACGAGACAAAACCGCCTAGAGGTAAAACTAAAAAATACACATAGTTTTTTTCCTAAAGAAGCGGGTCTTAAGTTTCTATTTCCTATCTCCCGGTAACTTGAAGCAAAATCATCAAAAGATAATCGTAGCCACCTACAGCTTCTATAGATGTGGAAAGTTTTAGGAATAATGCCATTTTTAGGCCAATATTTCTTCGTGTGCAGGTAATACATTGGAACATTTAAGCTCTTTACAAGAGAGGGTTTTTTATGTTTAATTTCAACAGTTTCCTTAATGTCTTACGAGCAGCATGGCAGAAAACACCATTTTATACTTAAAAAAAACTGTGACATGAAAACGATGGACAGTACTACAAAGACTAAGTATTGGCTCATAAGAAAACCCAAGAATTACCCCAGTCTAAACGGCTATATTAGGTGAAAAGTGAATTTATAGCTCCTTCAATGGGGAAAAATTAATCAAAAGAAATTCTCTCTCGCTCTTTGACTTTTTTGTACTAGATCATCCGTGGAAAGCTAATTCCAAGTTTTTCTCGTACACTTTTGGCTTCTCACAAAAAAATGTCTACCCTTTATCGATTTCTTCATTCCGCTAAAAAAATTCCTTTCATCACTCTCCGTTGAGCATGCTTCCGTTTCAGTTCCGTCGGCAGAGAGCAAATATCGAAAAAAAGGCGAAGCGAGCGAAACGCGAAGAATTGAGTCAAAGGCCCTCCACATATAAGCTCTTGCACATAGGTCCAGTGGCCCGCATTCACTGCTGATTGCCTACTATTGCTGTCTAGCAAAATCCCCATACAAATCACGCGACTTTCAATCCATATTTGCCTCTTCAATTACGAATCAAAGGCGAAGAAATAACGCTCGCCCCACGGGCAATTGACCTGTGATAAGCTGTGCGGGAAACACGCGGAGGGTATATTGAATGTGGAAAAATTTTCAAGGGAAATCAATGGATTGGAAGAACTATTACGGCTTGTTTGATCACTCACAAGGATGAATGAATCTATAGAAAAGTAATATATTCGGCAAAAGAACATGACAGACTAAATATTGAACTCCATAAATTCATACCAGAAACGAGTGAGTGCTTACTTTGCTGCAAGCTCTCAAATGTGCGATCCGTTGGAATGTTTTCCGAGAAATCGTCTGTACTGTTCAAGTTTTCATTATGATGGAAATTGAAGTAGAAAGCGCAATTCACTCCAGCATCTTAATATGATCTGAAACTCGTCTTAGATATCAAAGACGAACTCTGTCTAGGAAAAGCGATATTTTTTATTAAGTGCATTCATACCTACTCATTTATTCCTTATCTGAAATATTATCCCTCCTATCGATACAAAAAAAGATTCCCTAGCAGCTTAATAAAAAGAGAAATATGTATTCCATGTACACTTCAATTTTTGCCTTACAAATATACTAGTAGGTACCAATATGTAAATTTTTATAATATTTACTCAGGCTGTGACATTGTAATTTTACACGTATAACTGCACGGCCGTGTCTTTACAGTATCATTTTCCTGTAACCATGTCAATTGATTTCTTAACGTGTCTCATAACATTTCAATTTGCGATAGCAAATATCATTGCTCAGAAAACATATCCCCAATGAAAAAGCAACTGATGAAATTGACTATTTTCATGTTTCACCTCCGAAATCCTTCCGTCGAACGGTTCAAGCAATCGATAGCAGATCGTCGAGGCGTGTATGTCCATTATTTTCCAATGATATCGAACTCAATATTACCCTCGTAAAGGAACCTGTCTCGCTCAGACTGAGGCAACCCTTCATCATTCGCGGCGGGTGGAGTGAGGGCGATTATGGGGATGGAGGGAAAGAGTGGAAGGCAGAGATGAAAAGGTCGAACACACAAATATCTTACTTCCAGCTTTTTTTCATTCCCTCTCGGCCAAACTAACTTGCTTTTTCCTCAACCCCTTTCGCCGCCATACGTATTGCTCCCTGTCACTCCTGCCTGCCGTCCATCCTCGCCACTTGTCTTCGGACACCCTTTCCTCCTTCCACCCGCCTACTCCCAAACCTACCCTCCCCCTCCTCTCACGTACTCTCCCCCCCACCCACCTCACCCCCCACTCCACTTCTTCCCGTCCAACACTGGGCGCACAGACTGTTACCGATGATAGTGTCCCTGCCTTGCGGAGGACAGGTCCCAGGGTCGTAAATCTCCTTACACCCTTGGACCCCCGCGGTGTGCGTATGTGTTCTCCCAACGTGTGCGTGCAAAGGGGGCTGGAGGAAGGGGGTTCAGAAGGGGTGATGAGAGTTTCCCACCCGCACCATGTCCTCGCCGACGTGTTCGCCACCCACTAAAACCCCGCACCTCCCTCCGCGCCCCGACCTCTGGCTCCCCCTCCACACCCCTCCACCACTCTAGGTGCGTGCTTCGTTGCAGCAAGTTTCTTGAAATGCCCGGAAAACCTTTTTACAACGTCATAATTACGTGGAAGGAATTAATTTATACAGGGAGGAAATTCTGGTTGTAAAATAATGAAGCTAGAAGATATTTTCAATTGCAAAGCTCTGAATTGCTTTTCTATCTCCTTATGGAATGAAAAAGTTGATATAATTGGCTTAATATAGCAAAAAAATAGTAAATAAGATTGCGGTTAAGAGGCTTAAAATGTCACGGTTATCAGACGTAGGAGTTAAAGGCTTCACTGGAATTGAACTGAAAATATGCATGCTGTGACTAAATGAAACCGAAATATCCTGCCGATTTACAGCATAGCATCGTGTGATGTGAGCAATAGTGATGTGGTGCTTGTAGCAACAGCGATACTATATTGCTAAAAGAGGAGTAGTTGAAGGTCTCATGACGTCATCTGGGCGTTATTTCTTCTCCATCCACGTTGGATTGTAGCGTAGACGCGTAACACGGTGCACCCCTTACCCTAACCAGTAGCGTCTTTTGCAGCACCAAACTTCCTCCGCCCCTTCTCCGACTCTATGCACCCCATCGCCGTTTCCTCGTGAAAAAAATACACCTCGCTCTCCAAGCATCACAGAGAGAGGGAGCGTGCCACTTGTTCCCCGCTCTGCTCCGGATATTGGAACCGTTCGATTGGAAGGCTCGCAATTGTTTTCCTATCTCTTCCTCCCTCGCTCTCCGTTTCCACTCCTTGCTTCCTCTTTCCTTCTCTTGTTTCTCTCAAAAATGCCTCCTCCCTCTTTACGCTCACTCCATATCTCTGCCTCGCAGGGTTTATTGGCACGGCCTTTTTTTCCGAATTCCCGGGATTTCGTGCTTTATGGCTTTTAATACACGCACACCCACGCAATCAGAAGTCTCGGTAAATGCTCGACGTGAGCAAATATCCGAGACATGCGAATGTATGCGTCGCAGTTGGGAATCGAAAACGTGAGAGACGGAGGCATACTTGCAGGGCTGAAATTTAATATTGCTATTACTACGGATGCACTGTTGTGATCTAACGTTGAACGCTTGCACACTGACAATGCGTATCGCATGCATGGATGTAATATGATTTACCGAGGCTGAAAATGAAAGAGAACCTTCAATGCTTTGGAGAAAGTATTACTCCCGCTTACGAGTGCTTTTTCGCGAAAATAATTCGTCAAAACTTTAAACCAGCGAAATATTAAAGTTTTAATCGCGCTTAGCATAAGGTCTTGCGGAAGGTTTACACAATGAATATATCAAGTCCTAAATTATTTCTTACATGAAAATTTAAATATACTTGAGGTGCGGCCAATGTTGAAAAAAAATGTTGCTCCACTTTGCGTATTCTAAGCACTTGAAAATTATAACTTCAGTTTTAATCAAGTGATTTGTCGTGAAAATAGGCAAGGACGACCGTTGTTCGAATGATACGTTCCCTTAAATGAATGTCTTATCGATGTCATCATCACCTAATCGGCGCCGTTTCTAAGTTTTACGAAATTAATGAAAATGAGTTGTATTGTTTATAAAATAAATGGTGCTAAATATTCTCCTTCGTTCAAAGATTCAAATCTATAGGGTCGGATCCACAAATCAGTTCGCATTTTCTAGTTTAATGACACAGCTGTCAATCTATGCTTTTCGAAATTAATCAAATGGGATTAAATTTGCTTTCTCCCGTAGAGAGTTGCGTAAAACATTCGCTAATGGATTTTTTGAAAACTAAGAGCAGAATGTATTTATGAGCATTGGCGTCTGCTCAAATTATGGAATAGTACCAAGAAATCATCCACTTTACTGATGGGTTTACAATGGATTTATTGCCTCAGCCAATCTCGCATGGAATAATGCTTGCAGTGGAAGAAGGCATCATGAAATCCACTATCGAATGTATTTGAAGCTAGAATGTCGTACCGGATGTTTTCGCGGGTAATTTTATTTCCTTGTGACCGTAACAGATTTATTGGCTGGTCAAGCACATTCAACAGATTAGTGACGCCAGAGCGAATTTTCGGCACCAGTAGTTGGCGTGGCGTAGTGCCACAGACCGGTCGTCCTTTGGACACCCCATTGTCATCGCGAATGGTTGGAATTCTGGAAAGAGGGGAGATGATTGAAAGCCCTTCTCCTCAGGGTCCTCTCTCCCGCCCTGTCGCTCTCCTTTCAAGTCCTGACACTTGCCTACTGATGGGCGTGATCATCGGCTCGCTCCAAAGGACTCCGACGCAATGGAGTCATTCATTTGGTTGCCACCAATTCTTCCGCTGGGCTTTCTCCTATTGTAAATCTTCCCCAATTTTCTCTGCTAATTCGTTCCGCTCCTTTCACACGCCACTTTGCCTCCGAAAATTGGCGGCTTCGAGGTCATGAATGGCATTAGCCGCTGAGGAAGATTTTAAATACTTCTATGTCCGTTTCCCATTTTCAGGAATGAGCAGCTGTTGCCTAAGGTTTCCTCATAAGCTTGCTCATTCTGTACGCTCAGCTTGTCCTGAGGGCTTGCTCGACCTCAAAGGACACCGAAATCTTATTGCTAGCGCGTGATCTATTTATAGTGTTTATGTGGTTCAATCGATAGCATATGGCAAACATTCAGCTGCATATATTGTATCATTAATAATATGGCGTCACACTGTTAAGTACCAATATAATACCTTTCTTTTCATAGTACTGATTTCTTTTTGATACTCCCGTAAATACTAGGTTCTAATAATTACAAACTCATTTTCTTGACATTCAAACTTAGGGATGTTTTGGAAATAATTGCTGACTATGTGTGTGCATATAAGTTTGCAGTTAATTGCAGTTGTGCAAACCAAAACAAACATGACTTGATTGGACTTGACTTTAATGATGGATGGCAGTAAGAGTTCATTTAAATAGCATTATTGATTCCGTATGCTGAAAATTTTTAAATCTTACAGCTAACAGTGGTAAAATAGGAAAATGGTCTAAGATAAACAAATAAATATTAGAAAAACATTCTTTTAACTCGAAAATTCTGGTAGGAATAATGCTAAAGCTTGTTCCATGAAATATGTGATTGATGAGAAACTATTAACGAAAAGTACGACGTCTTTTCCTTTTCTTTTTCAAATCCCTTTCTTCTCACTTAGAAAGGTCCAAGGGAAGTAAAGGCAAAGCTCACGAAACGGGTGCCTTATACTATTCACACTTAAAGACTTAAAAGGGTCCTCTACGCCATAAATTGTCACCCAGTCAGTCAAGAACGCGTTAAAAGAAAGGGACCAGCTATACTACCATAAGCGGTCCAGAGACTATGGTTTGGGGTCCCATGGGTGGGCCACAGATCCCTCAAAAGGATATTTAAGACGGCTCCTTTCAGACCCAAGACCACCCTCTCCGTCCTTCCTAGAAATTGGCTACTGAAAAATTTCTCCGGGGTGTGACCAGCCGCTCTGCATCCTTGTCAGTTCCGAAACCTCTCCGTTTCTCGGCCCCTCATTCGTATGCATACTGGTTTTTGTCGAATAAGGGATTATGATTTCGGAGGAGGGAACTATGTCTTTTCTTTTTTTTTCGCCGAAAAAATTAAGTTTTCCGCTCCGCGGGTCGAACCTCCCATCACGGACTCACGCCTACGGAATGGAATATGTATTTCTCCGCACCATTCTCACCCACTCTTCAACACTCCTTCCATCTCTCCTTCCACAACTTCACTCCTTCTTCCCTCCCACGCACCTCCCCGTCCTTTTCTTTCAACAATTTAAATAAATTTTTTACCTCCTTATTTCGGGAGCGGAGGCCTTAATCTAGTTTCCCTCTCCTTCATTTCCGCGTCGGAAGGTCCTGAATTCTTAATGATATTCTTATGCGCCCCTTTCCCCCGCCCACTTTTGCCGGCCTCTCGCTCTCACCCTCAAAAGCGGACGGGACACTGTGGGGGGTCGGCTGCCTGGAAGAACAAGGCGAACAACGGAGCTGGCTGGGTACAAAGTATGGGAGGGATGGAAAGAGAAAAAAAATTACACGAGAATTTGCGCGCGTAAGGCATCGACTTCGTGGTGCTCATGAATCTCGTTCGGTAACACTTTTATTTTTCCTTGAAAAGTTAAAAAGCGTTTGGACAAGCTCTTTTGGCAATTCCAAGTTATATTAGGTATTTTATTTGACATATATTCATTTAATTCACACATTAATGACTCACTTTGCCAATAGTTGAGTCAAATCAATTCACGAGATTGACAAATATTTTTGGCATTTGTAACACTTTAAAAAAGAACTTCAAAATTAGTTTTGAGGGACTTTTGCTGTAATTACAACGGCTGTAAATGGCAAAAACAAATATAGGAGAAAGTTGGCATTAATTAAAATACAGTGCTCCGGAAAGTAATTTCAACATCCACTTCATAAATTTCATCTCGCGTATAATGTAAATCTCTGAAGCATCAGCAAGAAAAAATTCTAACTATGCATGATAACGGTCATTTCCTTTGTTGATTCTAAGCTGATTATCCAAGCACATTTTTCCCGAGATAAATCACCAATTATTTCCAATTTTTTCTTTGCCGAAGAATTTCAACAGTTAAATTTAATGAGTCGACCTGATCCTACGCACTAGTATTTTACATGAAGTCTCGCATATTTATATAGCAATGTGGTTGTTTACTCTGACACAAAATCGTAATTTTAGTTAATAATTCGGTCGATGGATGGTAAAAAAACTAAACACTCAGCCCTGAAGATGGAGTACGACTCGTACCCCGAAACGTCGGCAGCCATGGAGGAGATTACCCGGTGGAGAACTCGAATAGCCTTCACTACCAGCATACGCCGGGAAAGCATCCGATCTTTTACCTTTAACGACATCTTCAGATAAAAAATTAATAATAATTGTTTTGTTCTTGGCTATAAATACTTTCAAATGCATGCTGAAAGAGTATAAAAAAGAGTAAAATACTTAAAATGAACGTAAGTTGGAAATCTGTACCACGGCTTGCTCAAAGAGAATTTCTCCTGCATTCTTATCCGGTGAATAGATGCCGGGGGTTTCGGGGAAATCATTTTTCGAAGTCAGCACAGTCGTCGGAATTGCTCATATATCTCAACCGTTACAATGGCTGTGTTAATAATGTAACCTTCAATCTCCGGAAACCTCCTACAGACATCTTCTACCATCCAAGCATTCATTTCCCTCCCTCGCCATATTTTACATCTACTCCGTCGTTTTCATTCAAAACATCTCTCGACATCCATTCCAGTCTCATGCCCACCTTGTCACACCCCCTCCGTCTCTTTTAAACTCCCCCATTCCCCCTACCAGTACACCACTCAGGCTTCACCTACTCAAAATTCTCTCATTTTCTCTGCACCCGACTTCCTTCCGTCATTTACTTTCCTTTAATGCCGCCAGCACTGCTCCCTCGCTTCTAAATCCTCCACCCCCGCTTTCATCCCCAAAACTGCACCTCTCACGTACTGCTCCCTCTTCTAAGTACACCTATACATGAGAGAGAGGAGCAAGGGGAGAAGGAGTCTTACGTTTTCTTACTAGCACATTCTCCGCGGTTACTTCGCGGCTGTGTTTCTGGATGCCGCAGTGGCAGTGGAGGTGAGGGATTTGCAGGTTACAACCCCCCTTTGAGCTTTTAAAAGAGGCGCCAAAAACGAGTAAGATAGCCTCAAAAATAAATTACCGCTTTTGAGTTCTAAAAATCTATTTTTCAGCATCAAAAATCCAGAAATTTTCCCCGAACCTCTCTTTGTCCTGGGGTGTCTGCCATACACCCAGGAAGGGCATAGAAATCTTCGGTAAACCTCTCCCCATTCCAAAATCCTGGCAACGCTACTAAGGAGTGATATACCTTAACGTCAACGGAGCCACTAGAAAGCATACTTTTCCTCTTCGCTTATCGCTATATACCTAATCCTCCACCTCTAGGCCTAAAATTGACCCAAGCAGTAGGCTGAGTAACTCAGAGGGGGAAAAGAGAGGAGATTTCGCCGCCATACCACGGTGGCATTCCCAATGGTAATTAAAGTCCTGTTTTGATTCCATAAACGCGGAAGACATTCCACTCTCCCTCCCTCACGCGAGCAAACATGGGTCTACTACCCTCATCTTCGCTCCCTTTCGTGCAATTTTCAACCCTCAGAAATCCGCGCGCAACCCCTCAGCTCCTTTTTCGGTTTCCAAATGGTCTCTTCTCTGGCCCAAGGTCCCAGCGCTCTCTTCCAAAACATTTCCCCTTTTCTAATTCCCTCGTCTCCGTGTGCTTTTGCATATATGCGGGGGCTGGGAGGCGCGCGAGAGGGAAGGCGGGAAAATCAGTCAGTGGAACCCCATGATTAAGTCGGGACACGCTGTAAAAGTTTGATGAGAGCAGAGGAGCTTTATGCGAGGCGCCAGAACCAGCCAGGAGACTTTAAAGGATTTCGGTAGCAGGAGAAGAAGAGCTGGGGATGAAGAAGGGATGAAATTTTGAGCCCGAATATTGGAGTGGAAATGAGTTCAATATGCTGAGATTTCATGGTAACTGGGAACCAATCTTTTTCTGTGTGTGACAGACAGATTTCATTATTGAGAATAGCCCATATGATTTAATTATTACTTCAAACTTGGTGTACCTCTGATGTGTTTGCAAATATATGTTAATTATCTAATAGCTGGGTTCTAAACGAATGTAAAAGATTCGGATGGAAATAAAAGTATTGGCGCTATAGCAAAGAGAGGACTCCGCGTACCAAATAAATCTGCAATTGTAAACTTATGTAGAACTAAATTCATTTTTTTAAATAATTAAAGTCCAAAAACAGCTTCTCCTATAGTGCTCTTGAACAATTTCAACCATAATAACCATAGTAAGGAAAATACGCAGGTCAAGGGCAATTGAATATATATGCTTCCTCTTTGTTACGATTGAATCCGCTGGCTGTGACTGAAGACTCCTAATAATTAACTTATCATTATACGAGGAAATCCACCTGAATGCCCATTAAATTTGATTTACCTTTACTCAGTGACCCAATTTGTCGTGGAAATATTCTGAAAACCGTGATTGTGAAAAAATTCTGTGAGATTTTCCCAATCATTTTTTTCGGGTTTTCCCATCATAAGCGTTAAACTTATTTTTATTTCGTCCAGATTTCTAAGGTTATGTTATAAAGAGTAATATTTTTTTCTAAACTTGGGAGGGCTGACTTAATTTTAAATGAATCATACATTAAATAACAAGGTTCGAAATTTTAGCACTTAAAATTTGCTGCTATTCACCTTTCCTCACACTTATTTCAAATTCTCTCTCTTCGCAAGGGGTCCATATGTACCACGCGTCAGTAAGCCGGGCACGTCCTCTCAAAGGGCTAATTTTGACCCGATACAAAATTTTCCCCTCAGTCTCGGCGCTTTTGGGTGCACAAGGAATATTGCCAACGCGTCACACGTCGGAATACGTTCGACACAGGCCTGTCAAAACTCGACACGTAATCACGATTCAACGGGATTGGGCATCCTCGAACCTCATTACCTCAAAGAACGCCGCGACGGCGGTTATGGGCGCTCAATCGGGAAAGAATAAAGGGAGGAAATAGTCACGAGCGACGCGGGATTATATATTCACCAATACCAACACGTTTGTTTCTTTCATTTCGAGTCTGAATGGGAGCTACCGTACGGGGACCATACGTATGGAGACCATCCGACGGCAGTGTCCCCGCTGCTTTTTCCACGCCCGCCGCCGCCGGATGCTGTAATCCCCACTCCAGCTCGGCTTGATTCGTTCCGACACCCCCAGACGCCCGTGTCCGGGCAGTCGTCACTGACAGCAGCTGCGTGGCCCCGGGGGTCATAACGAAAAGTGTCCCCTACCGTCACCGCCCAGCATCACCTGGGACATTAGCATATGAATGCCTGGTCGACACGCTTATATTTCGGGTGTGGGTGGGCGCCGCTCACGCCCCTTATTTCCAGTGGCCTTAAATGCACCGCAGAGCCACCGCGGCTGCAATCTCCATTCACTCGGGGACTTCTCCGCACCCAGCACAAAATCCTCTGGGGCTCCCACAGCGCACGGTCCGGGGAAGCAGACGTGATCTTAAGCCGCGGTACATTTCGAGAATTCCTCTCCTACATGCACCGAGAGAATAAGTTTAAAACAGACATCGAAGGGATTGATCCTGACGGTGGGATTGTTGCTTGGTAAAAGGGTGATAAAGCAGGCGTGGATAATTAAAGAAATGAATATTCGGGAGAGTGAGCAGAGAGGTTTAATTCGATAACGGACTCAATAGAGTTAAAAAGGTGAATAGCCTCGTATTCTGAAATGGAGTAATGTACAGCAAAAGACAAATTAAATTTCTAATTACATAGTTTATTAATTTTGATAAACTAACAGAGTTAGGTTAGAATATTAGTAAAATTGCATCTCCAGAAAAATACTTGCAGACATTGGTCCTTTAGATTCATCTGTTACAGAAAACTAGCCTTCAATTGCAGTAACCCATGATCGCAAACATTTATCAGTACCCATCTCAATAGACTACAATCTTTACTGCCTTAGAAAGAAATCAAACTTTTATACTTTTACCTAGAGAAAAACTAGGCTGCACAGAATAAATTAGTGTTGCTTAAAAACTGTTATATTTTTTCGTCCTATAATTACCATTCACCTCTCGTGTTGTGTACCCGTAACTACACCTTTATTTTCCGAACGAGTTTTAGAGATGAAAGGGTCAAGGAAAAACGTCAAAACAAAATGTGTTCGTGGCGGCGAAAGTTTTGGCCTTTTCTTTTTAGCTCTAGCCTCTTTCCCAGTCTTCGTCTTACCCTTCGTTGGTTGTGAGTCGCATCCCCTTTTCATTTCCACCTTCTCCAACACCAACCAACCATCTCGTCCCATCCAGCCCACGGATTTCTCCAAAAGTGACAAGTTTTTGGCGTCTTAATTTCTCATGGCTCTTTCATGACATGCAGGATGGGGGAGGTTCACGCTACACCTGAGTTCACAAAACTTTTCCGGATGGAAAAGGTGGGAGGTGGGTTGCTAGTTTTTCTCCTTAAATAAGGGGATATAAAGATATTTTCCATGGGAAATGTAAGGAAGGGATGACGTGATGCGAGAGTTGACGTAATAGAAGAGAAGGTAGCTCGTAGTGGCTCACGGGTAGAGGGGGATTGGGAGAGAGGATAAAGACGAGGCATTGGTAGGGGATGAAGTATATATTCACGGAATTGGGGTTGGCGGGAGCGGAGAAGCAGGGGAATTGAGGAAAAGCAGGACGGTGAGATTTTATATATCTATTTTTATTAAAGGCATTCATTTCGCCCTCTGGAATATTTCTGGGCAAATGCTACGTAATCTCATGATCTCCTGGATTCCATATGCCGCATGCACGCCGCTCACGTTTTTCATAGTAGCCCACGCAATTTTCGCGGTGGGTCTCGGTGAAATATTTGGATAGAGTCCCATTAAGTATTTCGGCTGCCGGCATCCAAGGCATAAACTCTGCTCCTAGCGAGCGCATGTCACTACTTTATTCCATTTCCATTGGGAACGTAATATTGCTCTCTGCCATTTTGTAGTCATGGGACAAATTACCACTATCGCGGAGTGCCGTACGAATAAAGTTGGATTTTAGAATCAAGAAAGGTTGTCAGCTGTGATTTTGGCTTGCAAAAATTCAAGGCTCAAAATGATTTTGAGATTTAGTGTTTTCCCTGGTGCACAATATTTTTTCGTTAGACATATTATTTGAATAATCAGCCTCACAAAGTATTAAGCATTTTTATCCTCTTTAAGTAAATAACTGATTCGGGGATTTGAAACTAAATGCCTGAGTTTGAGCAGGGATCGAGTAAGTCTTCCTTTCAAGGAATTGCTTATTCGAACTGGTATCGCTATGTGCGAGGCAATCACTTACATTCTCGCGAGAAATTTGTTAGGTAAAGGTATAATTAATCAATAAAATTTAAGCAATGGGTACATCAGTATTTTGAGCCATATAATTATTGTAATTAGTGAGCTGAATGGGAACTATTCATCCCTTGGGTCGCAAGTTTTTGCTATCAATTACATAGTCTTACAAGCTTAGTAATGTTTCTGGAGGTTTTGTGAGGAAATCAGGGAAAAAATATACAGGCATATTAAATCAATTATATTTTAACTTTGGTGGGTAAAAATATGAGGTAAATAAAAGTATTACATTTTCATTATTGTTGAGGTAGGAGCAGTGACCTATGCAACTTAATGTTTTTTGCTTCTCAAATTCAACATACATCAAGAGTAAAACAGGAAATAGCCAACGCCTGTTACCTATTCGACATAACAATTCTTAATAACTTTGCGTACTTGTGTATGATACAGGCTCTTATACCATGGAACAATCAAGCCATTTCAAAAGGTACGTCTAATCCAGACACGTAACTCTATCGTACTTGGCACGCAACGACATAAATATGCAAAATAGGTAATTACATCATCATGATAGCTCATCATCGACACACTATGCTTTCCTACGCTGGGGAATTATTTCAATGAAAAGAGGTGAATATTAATGGGAAAGGATGGGTGATGTTTTTTTTTATAAACCGGTGTTCAGAAAGTGGAAGATGGTAAAGGAAGTTCGTTTATTTCCTCAGAAGGGATACCAACTGTGAACCGCGATCGCATTAAGGGTCAGATGCCGAGTGTGGGCTGGTGGAGGGAAGCCGCTCACGCCACGAGAGTTTTCAAAGGGACTCACGGAAGCGGGGCGGATGTACGTATGTATGTTGGTGCACCTATCTTTGCATCAAAGCCTCCCTCTCTCTCTCTCTCTCCGGGGGCGGCGGGGCGGGGAGAGAGAGCTACCGGGTGTTATGGGAAGGGCTTAGAGAATGAGGCAGGCGCGTGGCTTTTAACCCTTTTCTGAACTCTTTATTTTTTTGTGCGTGATTGTGAGAGTGTCTGTGTGCTGTTTGTGTCCCACATCGCGGATTTTCCGAGTTCTTTTCATTTCCCCGTGAGATATGGCCACCAAGTGGGTAGCAAGAGTGGAGGGGTGGGATCTGTCACCAGCGTGGCTGCCATTCAGTCCCAACTACGTTTATCTCCAACCCTCTCTCTCTCGTCTCCTCATATCTCTCTCTCCACCGAAACGATTTTTTTCATCCTCTCCACTTCTCTCTCTCTTCTCTGATTCCAAACGCCTCACCCAACGCCACTGCCGGGTGGCTCCTGAAAAATAGTGAAGTGAAACCTGATTCCACGCCGGTGATCGTCCGCTGATTAAAGGGAGTGTCAGATCCCTCGCTCGAGTTCTGGTCATATACACCGCCACCCTCCCAGTCTCTCTCTCTCTCTCTCTCTCTTTCTCTCTCTCGTTTCCTCGCGCTCTTATCGAAGCTGTAGCCGTCCCTAAATCTCATCAAAATCATACGCTGAGATACACTGATAGATGTCACAAAATCCAGGGTTTCAATGTGAATTCAGTGCCGGCGTAAAATAAAAACAAGTGATTCGCAGTATTTTTGCGGGAAACTCCCACTCCTGCCAAAATGCATTAAAATTACATGAATCTCTCACTTTAGATCCACTTCCAGTTTTGAAATGCATAGATACATGCATTAGACTCTAGGATGAGTGATGGGAAAATAAATGCTGAACCACGTCTAGATACGGCCCAGAAATATTTTTGCTTTAGCCTAAGTTACATCATTCATATTTTAGCAGCATTGTAAAATTACATAAAAAAGATCAAGAAATAATTTTAAAGAGCAATTGACTGGTCCCTATGTAACTCTGATAGACAATCTATATGAAAATCATAGCATTATTTTCCTCGCAGCTATAATTTTAGTCTCGACCAAAAAGTAAGGAATATATTGATCAAACATTAATTAAAGCATAGGAAACTCTAAAAGCATTGTAATATTGAATAAAACAGTCCAGAGAGTAGAACTATTTCAATTTTTTGGAAGATTTTGGCACTCATATGCAAAAAATAAATAGTCAATGCGTCTGTTTACTGAAATATTTGGTTATTGGATTCGATATGAATGCAAAATATATTTCACTTCATCAAAGGTAAGGTGAAGCTTTGATTTTCCATCCGACAAATAATACCACATAAGAAACAGCGCATTAACAGTTACTTAGAGAATGGTTTCCACAAATTAAATTGAGGCTCCTCCGAAATATATGCTATCCATTTTTCTCAAAACTTCAATACACTACATATTTAAAATTGTGATCCTTTGTTAGCACTTAAGAGAAACAAACTGTAAAATTCATGATATTTACTTTTTTCATACCTTAGCGAAGAATTTTTTTTAAATCATACCCTCGGCATTCGTGCTGGTAATAAGTCGGAAACTGAAGTATTACCTATAATACATGCATGAGGACCCAAAGAAATTTTGAATAATAATTAATCGAGGGCCAACGACAAATCGAAGGATGAGCTGGCCCTAAGGAATGGTAGTGGAGGATAGAGAATTCACCACCGGTCTAGGAGGTGTTTAGATTGCATTTGCACACCATTTTAGCCTCAAGGAAAGCGTCACGGGGAGATAAGCCAAATCGCTAGTCTATTAAGCTCACAAACACTTACCCTTAAAGTGCGGTAGTAGAGCTTTCCTACGGAAGCCCTCTCATTTGCTCGCCCTATAATGACAAAGCCATGTTCCAATTATGCTTGTGCCATTTTCCTTTCCTATTTTTTTCTCTTCGTCGCATCATTGATACTAATGCGATTAGCGTGATGTTTTTACCACCGTGAGAGAAATTGAGTTTCTCGTTTACATTTCCGTCCATCTCACTCTCCTTTTCTCCGGCGATGAACTCCATAAAGGAGCTCACATTCGCCGCCTTTATCTTTTTAGCGTCTCCTTCTCCTTTTGGCCAAGTTATGCTAGTCGCTCAGTCTCCTCCTCGCCCCCCTTCTTCTCCTCGCGTTCCCACAGACTCGCTTTCAACCATCTCCTCCTTAACTCGGTCCCCGCAGCACAGGCAGCGATCCAATCTAGATCTCGCCCCGAGATAAGGGAAAAAGCTGCACAACCTGCTGAGAGGTATGAGGAGGTGGCAGTGAAGGAGGTTCGAGAGGGAAGAAGAAGAGAGGAGACACGCTGGGAAGTTATAGCACGGCGACTCACAATGCTCCGAGATCATCCCGTCATGTTGTTTTTACGGGCTTAACGTCCCTTACCGCCATCGGCGTTTGACTTCGTTTTCCGTCGCTCGTTACGAGGAATAAAAAGGACGGTTGGCCGCAGTAGGATTAAGCCGGATGACAAGCCATACGGGGATCATTTGTCAAGCAAGAATGAAGCATCGTCTCTCCCTTCGACCGACCGAGGTCGCATACCTACCTAACCAATATTAATCCGCCAAAATCGTAAGTTGTTGTCTGAGATTGGGTCTCCCCAACGTCCTTCAGCCACTCTTTGTTTCTTTTTTAAGATTCAACGCATAGTCTGTGATTGGATTTTCTTTGGGATAGGTTGAAGGAGATCTTTGATTGATGAGTTCCCGTGATGTCCTCGTCCTTTAGACTCAGTCCTTCAATATATTCTCAATAGGGAGACTTAAACGGTGCGTGGGATACTCTAAACACAATGGAATATAATGGTTTGATGCCAAGAAAAGAGAATGAAAATTAAGTACTCCCCGAATGACAGACATATTTTGATGGGACCATCCCATATGGTTTGATGCAGGTAAAACAGGTTTTCGTAATTATTTCATACTAATGACACTGAGGCGTTACCAATTAGCAAAAGGCATTATTATGCATGGTGGTAAAATTCGTTGCCGTCTTTTGTATTTCATACTTCATAGTCTCAATGAGCGAAATAGTCCGACGGTACTTTAAATCCTTGTCATAATATTTTAAAGACCAACCAACCACACATAGTCACACCTTTATTCATGAACAATATTCGTTACAAAAGATGCAATTTCTTTTCATTTTCAACTTTCATCTACTGCACCATGAAAGTAAGAAGGCATCTTCAGAGCTTATTCCTCCGAGTATATAAATTGATAGTGTAGAAAATAATTTCTACCATGGAGGCGAATGATGTGAAGGAGAAAAAGGAAATGATAAATCAGAGATAAGAGTGGCCACGACTATTCCGCATGGTATTGATCGTAAGCACTTCCAACGACACGATTCCATTAGTGAGTTAGCGGGAAATCGCCAAGATCTTAATAATTCGATCCGACCGTCCGTCTGGCGCTCGATTCGGGGATATTGTTCGAGCTAAATTGAAAATCTGCCCAGATTAATCTTAAGCCACTCAAAATCTCTCGCTGCTTCTTTTTTTCCCATGGCGTCAGCTTACTCAGATTGGCTTCCTCCCCAGCTCTCGACCCCTACGTCAAAGGTAACGAGAGCTTGGCACCCGGCTCATCTCACGCCATTCTCCGCTGCCAATGTCCATCGATTCCTCTCTTTCCCATTTTGAGGACTACAGCCAAAATATTATATATCTAGGGTACGCTATCCGGTATAAAGTATAAATAGAAGGCAGTATTTTAATGCACGAAAAAACTTACCCTTTCAGATATAAATCTCTCTCAGAAAATTAAGTGGTAGGGTGTAAACTCAACCATTTTCTGGTTTAATTATTACAATTCATTTCCTAAATATGAACAAATAATAAACTTCGCGTAGAAAATCGACGCTGACTTGAAAATACTGTTTCATAAATAGTGATTTGTGGAGTATTAAAGGTTTGTATTAAAGTCATAATTTCGCAACTTCCATGGAGATTTTAAGGGCTGAGGAGACACGGCCATTCAAGACCCATTCATACTTTTCAATTCTGATGGTTCGTCATTATTTTCGAAGTATAAAAGTTCTCATTTTAATTAAAATCATATTTATTTTTTATAAGTATTCATCCCCGAAATTGATCGTTATCGCCTAAAAAAGATACTTAGAGGCCCAAATCTCTCTTGTGTTGACAAGACTTGGGGATTAAAATGCATCTATTTCATCTTTTTGCGAGTAAATGAGAGAGATGTTATTTTCTAATGAATTCCCAGAGATATTCCTCCTTTCGTTTTTGGTTTTCATAGATAAATCTAAAACTTATATAATCCAACAATTAGAACTCCCTATCGAAAACCTTTGCACACAGGGCAAAGTAAATTTAGGCCATAAGATTGATTATCGACCAATTATATCCCATGCTAGCTCATTCTTCATTCTATTCCATGGCCTACGCTTCTCCATCCCAAAGATTATTCTATAACACAATCTCCACTTTCCTTACATATTGGAACGACAATTTTCTGTCAGTGATTGAATTCTTACAAGTTTAGTCCCTTCACTCTTTTTTCATTTTTGGGTGGAACAACAGATCAGTATTAAACTCAGTTATTAATTAATTATGTAGTCGATATTCAAGTCACTCCTCATTAAGGTTCAATTTCAGTGCTTTGATGTCAAGGAAACGCGATTTATTTATTCTCGCCAATAAAAAATTAGTTTTCACCATTTTACCAATTGACGTGATTTTATTTCACTTGCTTGTAAGAACATCACTTGGGTTCTTTCAAAAGTCTTCATCATTTTATCCTAAGACTGATCTCAAAATTTGTTTAATAAGAAAAAAATAGGCCTTTTGGGAAGGTGACCATATTACATTCCATGAGTTAATTTTAAACAATATACATACAGAACGGCTACAGACCCAAGTATTTCTCCGCGATAAGGTAACCGGAGGAGACTTTCAAAAAGATAATGCCCACTCATTCCAACGAGTGGGGAGAAGGTTGGTTCACGGCACTGAAAGATAAAAGGGAACTCTGCCAAATCGAGGAAGGAGCCGTGAGGAAAGGAGGAGTGCTTTTATCGCTTTAATCGTTCCTTTGTTGCGAAGCGAAGGGCAGGAGGAGGGCGAGGGGAAGGGTGAACATAGGGAAATGAAGGGAAGCATAGAAATGGAAGATCGCCATGCGGAAAAATGCGAAAGTGTGATGCAACGGCCGGTGGTTTCAATCGGAGTGGTAAGAATTAATGGGCGCATTACGCACCCCAGCTCGACCGGTCATATTTTTATTTCATACCCTGGTGAATTTATGGTTTAAAATTTACACTCCTGTCTTATAATGCTCATGGTGAATAAATTAGACAACTATCAGGAATTACCTTTATCTCATATAAAAGAAATTATCTAGGAGGTAGTACTTTTAGTACTGGTAGGTAGAAGAAATTTTAATAATTAAGATACACAAATGAAAAGGTTACAAGTATCAACCTTATACGCTCTGAAAGCTCCAAAATGATAGCGTGAGATTTAAGCAAGGAATTTCTCAAAGATAGAGAGTAGTCCTACAGGTTTCGTTATCTTATAACATAGGATTACAAAAGAGGGAAGCATAAGTGCGCATTATTCATGAAAGCGCAATGTACGGCGCAATGTGCGCAAAAATGGATCTCGTATGCGTATCGTAATATACATACCTTACTCTTGACGCGACTCAAGCGGCAATATTCAAATCGGCGCCTATTGTCCCTGCTCTTTGGTGAAGGGGATGATGGGGCTGGGTGGAGAGGAGGAGGTGATAACCGCGATTTCATACAATTACGGCTCCATTGTGCAGCTGAGAGCATAAGTGTTAAGGGCGGGATTGAGAATGGGTGACTGTGGAATTGATGCTGGAGGAAAAGGCTAGGGACTGGATATGATTTAAGAAAAGGGCTGAAAGGAGGGCTCGAGGATCTAGCAAAGCTGCTACTTAAAAGTGGGGCTCCTTCCTACTGGCTACGGATTGATTCGTAAGATAAAACATGCAATAAAAGATACCGGCGTAAATAAAGTTCCGGCGTGATACGGTGGAAATCTTTGATATTCAGCTTATTAAAACCACTTGTCTGTTTCCACTCGCAAGTTTGGGCGATAAGTATTGCCTCCTCTTTATAAGCTAGGTACCCCCTTGGGGTCAATGTGATCATGAGGTTTTCTCCCCATAGGATATCGATCAACCGAAAGTGTATTTATGATTCTCAAGTTGCACTGAAGATAGCTTCGGTTCTAAAATTGACCTAATTATGGAATGAGAGTCGGCTGTCTTTATTCCAATAAATAGTGCTCAAACCTTACAATTCTTTAGTTTCCATACATTTCGAAATAGGGTTAAATAATCTGTCCATGGTCTAACCTGTAAACAAATTGGCCGTATGCTTCAAGCATTCAACACATTTTCTTGGTGTGATTCAATGAATTTACATAAATGCTAAGACACAATTTACACGATAGTTGTGAAACTAAAACTGCCATAAATTAATCTACCAGAGGAGAATAAATAAGAGGAAAATACGCCACTAAAATTAAATCTTAGAAGCGCGATTTATTTTATTATATTCTCTGAAATTTAACCTCTATAATTTCTTTATGGGAAAGTTTAATGATACTCTTTGCAAACTTAGTGAGATGAAAATACTTCCATGTAGGCAGTGGACGAAGATCCTACATTCATGCACTGGTGAAACTTGAATTTAAAGAGAAAAATATGCATCCCACATTTATGGTACATGGATAGCTGAGCAATCTTTAAATGAAACGGTGCAGCGAAGAAAATTCGAATCCGTAGTCTGCCAATGGCGAAAAAGGGATGGAAGGCCAGCGCGAGTGAGACTGACGCGGCTGGATGGAAAACTCACGGGGAAAGGGAATGAGTGAGCTAATACTGAGAAATGTGTGGGGGAGGGGTTAACAAAGGGAGGAGGGGGTAGAGGGAGATAAAGGGAAGGGTTGGAGGGGGTAGAGGGACACTGGGAGGGAAGTTGAGAGTATGAAGGGGGGAGGTTAAGGTTTTGGGGACATGTTAATGGATCATTGGGATGGAAAGCGAGGGAGAGAGATAGAGAGAGGAAAAGAGGAAGCTGGCGGGTCGGCGTAAAAAGGGTTTTTCGGAGCAGCAGGGGGGGGGGGTCTGGCGGGTCACTGCCGTGGAGGTTCCGATGGCCAAAAGATAAAGGGGATGATGGCGAAATGACGGAAGTGTACCTTCATAAGCAAAAGACCCCTTTTCATGGCCTGTGTGTGTGGTGCCGCGCACGTGAAAGCCGGAGCAAGGGAGTACGATGTAAGCCATAAAGTTTTCGGACATGATCACGGAGCTATTACGAAACATATACACGCACACTCGCTACAAGGCTCCCTTTCACTCGTTTCATATTTATGCCGGTGGGATTGAAGTGGCCCCGGGAATTACCCATTTTCATCTAATCCAAGCCACCCTTACAAAGTTTTCCAGGGTTATGATGGGTTACAACGTTATTCACACCCAGATATAGAATTGATATTTTTAATTAAGATGCTGTAATATTTTACTATTCATAACATTATTTGCAGGGAAAGATCTTTTAGTGGCAGCTAACTGGATCAGCATTACTCTTTAATTTTATAAATTTCATATGAGAGTTGCGTACTAAAACACAATCTCTACCAAAATTTTTCTTCCCATTAAGAATTAAGTAATCACTAACCAACTTTTTATTAACATAAATACCTCAAAATCAAGTGAAGTATATGAATTATTCTCAGTATTAAGATTCACTCTATCTTCTTAAATATTTATGATTTTTTAAGCCATTAAACATTTACGTTGGTAAATATTAAAAAATACCTGTTTATCAATTTGTTTTTAAATCGGGAAAATTGGCTAACATGAAAGAACATAAGTATGATAGAAGCCAGTATTATTTATAGGAAAAATATGGGCGGAGAATATCCAAGTCTTTCATTTAACTCCTGAATACCCTTCCATTTTAGTTTCCAATGCTCTGAATATACATAAAAACCAGACGCAAGCAAATTTCACCAATCTAATCAAATAAATTTCCACAATTCCTATTGGAAATGGCATCTTTTTCCAATTTTCCATCAGAATCCAAGAAGGCAGTCTGAAAAAAATATGTAACCATAACGTTGCCGTATCTAGTTTGATATAATGGAAAGGGAAGTTCCCAGGAACTATTCCGGACGTTAATATTATCCGAGACTTACACCGTGCGCCCTTGGGATTCACGCTATATTCCCTCACTATCGAAGGGCGGTGGCTAAAAACTCCCCATATCCACTTCAACGACCGGGAGCCCCGATCCACTGCTGCAATCCACGTGACCTTCGGACCATTCGCCAACGGAGTTCCCGGAGAGAAAGAGAGTCCGATAGGAGGGTCGCAAACGACGTGACATCGCCGCCGTCCCGTTCCGCAGATTGGGATCGAAGACCCTTTCAGAACCCCACTCTCCCTCCTTTCCTCTCCAATCCGTTCCTCGGATCGCCCTATCCTCTCCACATCTCTTCAGCTCGTCTCCTTGGCCTTCCTTCATACTCCACAGAACCGTCGAGTCTCCTATCTTTCCCCATCCTTTCCTTCCTCTTTCACTCTGGCCTAGCATTCGTGAACTCTTTCTCTCTCTCTTCGCTTGTGTCTATCCGATGCATACATATATATAGAGACAGACTCTCGCTCTTTTCGACTCTCATTCGCATGTGAACTATTCATCCCGCGCCCTCCGTCCTTTTCAGCTCTTGAATTTCATTTGAAAGCCGTCATCCACCTCATCCCTTCGTCCCCGCCCAGTCTCGCTCGCTCTCCATTCTCTCTTTTCATTCGTGAGCATAGTGTTCATTCATCCTGGAGGTGATTGACCTCGCCACTTCACACCCATCCAAATTCACGCACTAACACTTCCAAGAGTCTTTGAATTTTATCCCATTAGAGCACGCGGGGAAATCTGTGCACAAAATTGGTATGTATGTACCTACTAATCGAGGGTCGTCTGGGATTTAATTTTTTCAAGTGGAAAATAACTGCTCTCCGTCTCAATGCATCGGTGACTAAATGATCTTCTCGTAATTTATAGACCACATCAATCACTGGGTATTGAAATAAATTTAGACTTGAATTACCTTACACTGTCTTAAAAATGTCACAAAGTTTATCAATTTGAAAGACCATAAATAATTACTGAAATTGCAAGCAAGATTCAAACATTTTCTAAGACTGGAAACAAGAAATATTGTATTTTATTGAACGTGTATAGTTATATCTAGAATTAATGTGCCCTAAGAAACAAAAAAAATGGTATTATTGTTGGGTAACTAAATTTTTGTTTCAGCAAAACTGGTCGAATCAAAGCCAAAAAACGTCTGTGAATTTCAACATTGTCCAGGAAAGGGGTTTATAGAAACTAATTACTACTTGTCAGTGGAATATGAGTTTCATGATGAGGCCTTTGAGCGTGGCTCTTTTTGAGCTCATATTTCATGAACTTAATCTTTGAAATGATGGTTTAAATTTAGTTTAAATTCTTTACTTTATTCCTATCTTTTTTTGAGACATACCTAACAAGATTAAGTATCGAAATACTTATGCGCATTGCCCAATAAATCACTTTCCCCAGTCTACATTGAAGCAAATAAACTCAACGTTATGGGAAAATAGAAAATCCTATCGTAATTTTAAATTAGGAGAGGGAATCCAAAATGAAACCTGCCATTATCTGGAGAATTTCAGGTTGCATCGCGTGGAACTCCGACTAAAAGATACATTCCTTTAAAGATTTTTCCCCAGCGGTCCTAATTCCACCGCTCGTGTGACCTCTCCACATCCTTTCCCCTTTAACTCCTGACCCCCCGCCCACCCGAGCCAAAGACCCTCCCTCCCTCTCATGTTTCCCTCACGCTAATTTCGTTTCCTATTTCTTTGCTCTTCTCTGGACGTCCGTCCACCCACCTCATCCAACCTCCCCCCCTCTCTCTGCATTGCCTCAGAGCTCTCTTTTTCCGGAGAAACCTTTGCTGCTCCTCCGTCCAACTCTCGAGCAAAACTCACTTTAACTGATGACATTCGAGGGGACCATCGGGCGGGTCGGAGAATTGGGCAGAGGGGGGCTAGCTCGGTTGTGTGTACGGACGAAGGGGTTTTCGCGAGGGAACGCCAGAGGAATGGTCCGTAGAGGGGAACATTCGCCTAATGCGAATAAGTACAGAGAGTTTGAAAATACATTCAGCTTTGGATGCAATTTGCAAACAGTGCCCCCCTCTATCTTCCTCTCCCCCCCCTTCCCTCCCGAGGGGCCATATTATATCGAAAGGGCAAGAGAAGAATAAAAAAACATTAGTTGAAGCCGTTGGAGTCCCTTGCTATTTTTTTCTTTCACTTCTTTTGGCAATGTTCCCGGAATTCTTCACATGGGAGTTAACCTCTTACTCCCGCGCCGTCCTCGACGGGGCGAGATGCTATCTCGGCCTCTCCAACCTTGGCCTTATCATCATCCCCTGGCAGCCCTTCCCTCTCAACCCGTGCACACTTTCTCCCCCACGAGAAAGTATCATTCGTCAAGCTGTAGAATGTGAGGAAATGGTCCAGAGAAATGATATAATAGGGAGCAAAACAGGTATTAAAATGAATCTTAAATTTATATTTTCGGAGTGAGGAAACTAAATTGTGATTCAGTACTTGCTTTTGAGCTAAAAAAATACTGCCGTAATATACAATTTTTCGAAGTGCCATCATGTATGTATTAGAATACATGCATGTTACTGCACGTTTGATTATTATCGATAGGTATGCTGACGCCTTGATTCGGTATAAGACAACAATCTATGCATCAAATATGTGTGTATCTATAATGACAAAGCGTAGACTCTATACCAAATCAAAATAAAATATTATTTATCAATTCAGCAGTCTATCTATGGTATTTAAGGAAACATTGAAACGTAAAACTAAGGAAGATGAAATAAATCTTAAAAAGCACCTCCCATTATCTACAAACTATAAAATTGGATTGTTTAGAATGAACAACACGTACTTAGAATTTCTTTCTATTTTTAAAAAGACATTTATTCGTTTTTCCTACCTTCTTTCACCGAAAAAGCTGTTATTAGCAAGTTGAGACTGATTTTATGAGATCAAGAAATATTGCTACTTCAGTTTCACGAGCAATACGATATTATAGTAGAGGTAAAGATGAAGGTTTTACAAGGGGGAGGGAAATTCTCAAATGCATAACTTCGAATACCTTTGACTGTCCCTACTTCAGTGAATGGCAATTAGAACTAATTTTTACTGCAGTGGTAGTGAAAAAATTTTGAATGCTGATTCTTTGCAAGGCTAATATCGCTTGCATATATTTTACCTAAAGCGCCAATTTTTGCAATGGGAAGGTGGGCTTTTATGACTGGTTTTCTCTATCTTTCCATCGCTAAAAATTCATTGGGAAGACCGCATATCATTTATTTCTAAACTCCGATTTCTTAACGTTGCATTATAAATCGATTGTTTTTAATCTTCTACATAAATAAGCTTAAAATAAACGCTGTAAATGGTGGTGTGACATCAATTGTTAGCAATAAAAATTAATGACTCATGGAAATAATTCACATTTTGTCCATTATTTGAAAATTTAGCGGGTTCTCTGTAGCTACGTCATCCCGAAGTGTTCTTATGTCTTGAGAATTTTTGCTCACGGACAGATAATCTTTATTTGCAACTCATCCATGCTTTTAACACCTCCGTCACCCATTTTTTTTTACCTCCCACCTCTCCATTATGACGCCATTTCTTTTATCTTACCCTTCAACTTCTCTCTCTCTCTCTTTGCAGGTAAGCAAGGCCGGTGGGAGTGGGAAGACGTCACAAGTGTTATTATCCTGTCGCGGTTCGAGTGCTAAGAAAAAGGCTCCTTTCATTCCACGAAAGGACAGCGGCGTTATTTTGCTAAGGACTTGAGTGAGTAATTGTGGTCCTCGGGAGGTTTTCCCTGAAGGACCTCTCGAGTCGGCCCGCTTCCCTTGTTCCGGCCCCAAATCCCCCAGAGGGCGAAACGCGCGGAGGAGGAATGGCCCGCGCTCACGAGTGGGTGGCAAGGAGTGAGTGGGTTATTGCCCCTTGAGGCGATCGTCAACGTCTCTGACCCCCTCCCCCATGCCCTCCTTAGCAGAAAAGATTGGCACCTCTTAACAAGCACTCACACCAGTTCTAGAGAGGAAGGGCTTCAAGAAATCGGGAAAACCGCGGCAAGGAGGCTCGGCTAAATTGTTCACTCTACACGCAGGGAGGTTTTTACGCACCCCTTGTTTGAGACAAGTGTTCATTTAAGATTTGACGTAAAATCTTTCCGTTTACGTACGTTTTTCTAAAAGTTTTTCCTTAGACTGACGTTTTAAGGAAACGTTTTATTCTACCTTCTGGCGACCTCAATGCCATTGAAATACCGACCTAAAGGCCAATCCTCGTCACCATATTCTCCTTATATCGTCCATCTACCTTTCCACCACATTGGGATTCCATTCTCTCTCCTATAAATCCCCCCCTCAGATTCTTTCTAGCCCAATCAACGATTTTTTGAACTCGCTCAACCGTACGAGTCTGCGTCGCACTAATCCCAATTGTTTTACTCTCTTCACTAGAGTTATAATTTTCCCCACCTAGCCACCCTAATGCCTTATTGAGTTAGCCACATTTTACCTTCCATGGAGCCTTCCATCTGGCAACTCATTTTTTCAATCTTTTATCCTGCCAGTAGACTGCATTTTACCGCATATCGTCAATAAATCACAAACTTCTTACTATGTTGATCGTTTCCCAAAAACACATCCATTCCTGCAATACGCTATCATCATGGAACTTTCTAGGAGAAAATATGAGCGGTAAGACTACTAGATACCTATGAGGAGGAGGAAGAGCTGGAAAAGAGGAGAAACGGTTTACTGAGAGAGGAGTGGTGATTGGCGCTGTGGCGGCGGCGCACCGTGCTAATTAGAGTTCCGTCGGGACCGATGAGACGTGGCTTCGGGGATGAGGTTATCACTCCTACGCTATATACATTTTTTTCCTCCTCATCCTCTCCTCCGACCTCGAGAGAGTGTATGCTCACCACGGTTACCTTGAGAGGACATGACGGGAGGGAGCGGCGCGGGGAAAAATTTAATTACTTACGCCTCGCGAACCGCTCCGCAGTCTCTGGCACCTTCGTTCCTTCCTTACTTCCTCTTCGAGAGAAAACTCACGGGCGACGGGGGAGATTTGAATCTTCCTCATCACCGACTTCCTTCATGAGACCCCTCTCCACATTTACTCATTGCCTCCTTATTCCATCTCTCTCACTCCAGCTAGATTCCATGTGGTGTAAAATACCAGGTATTTTGTAACTCACCGTAAATCTCCAGGTATTTATCCGTATAAATCCCCTGAGCTTATGTATGCTAACTTGCAAATGCGGAAAAAATAGAAAACTTCGGTTGCGTACGTGGTGGGGATTCTTGGGAAATAATGAAATGCCGTGTCGCGAATTTTCTCTCAAGATTTTTGCCGAAATGTGAGGAAAAATTATAATTTATTTAAACCATTTAAATTCTTATTTAAAGATCTTTTGCGATTAAACGTAACTCGAAACGGTTAAAAAATACCACTGCCTAGTGCTTACCTACACTTATGCAACAATCAGTAGGTACCTACTCGGTAACTTGTGGGTGGATATGGGATAGACGGAGATAAATACCCATGAAAATGGTCGTTTACAGTCATAGTTTGAATATGTGGTTTTGTAATTCTCGGCAGTATACTTTATGTGCTTACGTACGAAACTATTGAATCGTCATTCAACATCACCAGGGCACATACCAGCTTGTCAACTCAAGGACGCTGTCATTAAAAACTGTCATGAAGTAAGGTCTGAATCAGTCAATTGAACTATTTTCCTGAATCTCCATTATGAGTATTTATCAAATCGCATCATTACTGCCCCTCTTGTAAGTTAACCTCGTACATTTATTCTCACTTTATTTCCGTCTCTTTCTCCATCTTCTCCTTCTCCACCTCCACTGAATCCTTACGACCTTTCCACCTCTCCACTCCCCCCTGGTGCGCATCGCGATCGGCAATTTGATCCCGAAGTCCTCCGTCGCGCGTCTAGCTAACTTCCCTCTCGCATCAGCGATCGCCCTTTGCCGGGAGATTCCTCGTCAGGAGGTCTCGACACTTCGACAATTATCTCATTAGGGAGCGCGGGGACGGATTTTAAACGGCGAAGGTGCGGATTGCGACGATAAAGGCAACGGGGAAATCCGTACAGACGTGAGAGGATAAAATTAGTTACCAGCTTGAGCTAACTAGTTTTATTTCTAGACTCCTTAAGTACATGGAAAGGAAATATTTCATGCGCGCAAACTGAGAGAACAAGCTTAACTCAGCCAAAAAATCCGCCTGGAAATGTTAGGAAATAAGCCAATATTATTTTGTTCAAAAGACAGTTCACCGCAAGAAGATATTTTATAAATACATTGATTAATAAATTATTCTATCTTTATCGGAAACCTTACGCAATTGAGTTATGCATGATGTGCAAAATTCTCGATGTTTATCATAAATATTCTCTCTAACAATCAAAAGTTATGAATATTTGTGATTTAGTATTCACACAAAGTTCCTAATTCCGATAAGAGATAAAGGGATCTTGCAGGATATAAATTTTGCTGTGGAGGAACCATTTCACGATATCCTCCCTAGAATTTTGAAAGCTAATTACCTTAAAACCTGCCAATTATTCCTTACACTTCCCTCATTCCAGATTACACCCACTCTCAATTAAAATCATCCCCTTCACAGATCTTCAGCCTTGAGACTCAGGGCTTAATCGTCTCCTTACTATCCATGAATGCTTGAATTGGTTGGAAAAAACCTTTAGCTACCTCAGAGCAATCAAGATAACGAGATCCAGTAATCTCCTATTCCACCGCAACAATTGGAAATCTCTTCTCCAACTTTTCCTCCTTCTCACTTCAATATAATACTCATTTTTAGCACTTGTCTCTCCCTCACTAATTCATCCTTCAACAAATTGCGGAAGTAAAATAAACACAGAGGTTTTTGCGAAAGATAAGATATATACCACGGTTAGATGAACTGGATCCCAAGAATGCATCCATTAGGTCAAATAGTTTACGTTTCTGACTTAAAATTGCTAATTTTCCAGAAAACGTTTCCCCTATCCCCTTTTTTTATACATCCTCTCTAAAATCCAGGTACAAGCAGAATATTTCCTCTCTTATAACGATTCTTTAGGTACATAGATAGTAGAAACTTACTTAGTGATGCATACCAACCGTACAACGCATTATCGCGGAGTTGCATAATAAGAGGTGGACTAGGAAGTTCTTGGAGCAAAGTTTAGGCGGTATCCGAGCAAAGGGTACGTAGAGCCAAGTATGGTGAGGGAAGGTGTACACACACAGCTTTGAGGAGCCGGAGGAGAGGGAATAGTCATCCAGAAAGGGGGGAGAGGAGTGTCTTTTCACGCCTCTGCTGCCGCCAACGAGCCATGCTCACTCCCTTTGTGCTAAACGACGGAACCGGGGAAATAGAGATGAGAAGAGGGGGGAAGGAGGCCGCAGTGTATGAAGGGGGACTACACGGGGCCAAATGATGAAGAGACAATGTGGGAACGGGTGGTACCGCGGTGGAGGAAGGCGGATTTTTGGGTGTTTCCCACCCGCGAATAAAAGGCGAGGTGATCGAGAGGGTGGGAGGAGGGGGACGCAGCCGGAAGACACGGGAAGAGTGTTCCTGAGTGATCCCCGAGCTCAAGATTCCCAGTGGAAGGAAGCTCCCCCGCGCGTCTCCATTTGCCTCTCATCTCCCTCTTCCCCACTTCTTATTTCACGGGCTGTGAATGCCGGATTCCCGGAGCATAAACCCCCCACGCAGTACCCTGGCCACGATCTCTCAACTTGAATGCATTAAACTTTACGCCTCCCCCGAATAAAGATTGTGCCCAAGCCAGTGTCTCTGATGGAAGACAGGTCTATTCCTATTCTCCGATTTATTGGAATTGCAATCCTCAACCTGGGCATTGAAAGCCTAGTATGCTTAGTAGTGACACTGGATGGAGGAAAAATTTATGAAATTCCTTTTTTGTCGCAAGTAATAGTGCTCAAAGTGACATCAAAAGTATAATCTTCGAAATTGTTCTAAATTTCGGCGAAAACCCGGAACGAGTTTTTCATCCGTTTGATCCAAGTTTTTATACGGTCTACGAAATTTTCACAAAAAAATTATATCATTATGTACGCAACCGAGTTATAAATAAGTTTTGTCGGATCAAGCAGCAATAAGTAATCAATGGCACTCATTTGGATGCCACTTAGTTAATATCGGTAAAATCTCTTGAACTTTTATACCATGTAGAAACTTTACTTGCAAAATTTGCTACTTTCAATCTTGGTATATCTTATAAATACAACACTTCATATGCTCAGAATAGAGAAAAAAAGCTTTCTTCTCCGAGCTTGAGCGATGCGAATGGTTGAATTGATAACCCTTGCTAGAAGCGTCAAACCAGGGTAATGAGGATGGTTCTGACTTAATTGCAATTTGCGGTTGGAGAGAAATCATATGGTGCAGCAGTACGATGTAAATATCTGATTTCATTTGCATGTAAAATAATACATTTGTACTTCAGCGGAAGCAAGTATTTACAATTCAGCGACTTATAAATAGATATAAGCAACCAGAAAAAGATTTTTCAGGAATTCCTTCGAGAAAAACTTTTGCCAGCAATTTAATAAAATGATTCGTACAGCCTTACATCCCATGACATTATCCCTGGCTTTGGGTGAGAAAATTTTATTCCCAAACATTGCTAAGGCTGAGAAATTTAAATGCGATTTTTTTAAAATTTCTATCAGAACCTCAATTTTCTCCACGTGGACTTATAGCAAGATTCTCAATTTTATATACCTATATCGTTTATTTTCAGCGCTCTCATGCTAAGGTTTGAGTCAGCTAAAGGGATTCAAATGGCGGTGATAGACAGGGTAAGTGGATAGGGAATCTGGGGGAAGAGAGAGAATTCCTTGGCAAGGGGAGCGGTTAAATCGCATCGAATGCAAATTTTGTAGGGTTCGGCGGAGTAAAATAGGGAAAGAGAAATTCGAGGCTTAATGGACCATTTTGTAACCGCTACGTTGTGCGGGGGGGGGGGGGCGGGTGGTTGCGGCTAATTATTCTAATAGTCTCCAAATTACGCTACTCGTTTCATCTGCTTTATCGTTCAAATCCTCACCGAAAATGCCGCGGCATTGTCTTCAGTATGATTGTACATGCCTAGCCGTGTACGGCATATTTTAAACTGCTATCTATCGCAGGAAATCTATCGCAGGTAATAACATCAAATGTGCAGGAAGCGAATCGCGGCTGGGAATAAATTTCCAACTCCATATCCTGAATTTTTGGTACCTGAGTAATGTGTTGAGTAAAAAGAATTTTCATGACACTTGGGACTCCACTTTTCTCAGCACGAATTCTAATTACCTCATGAGTTTCAGCGGTTGCCGCTGGTATGCATTGCAGTTTCAAAATAATCCACATTACTAAAGCCTGATTTATTCCCTTGAAAGTTGTAAGATGTTGTTTCTCATCACCTATAGTAAACGACTTTACAAGTGTTGGCTCTTACTATGCCCCAATCGTTAATAAAAAATTAAATCGTATCTCTGTATACGGCTGGGGTTAAGGGTGTACGTTTGAAGTCATATAATTAACCACAATATGTTCAATTTTACTACCGAAACATAATTCTACTCCTTTAGTGATTAAGTAGGCGCAACAAATAAAATCGAAAATCAAACAGTTATTTGAAATTAAGGAAAATTATTATTTCATTCAATATCCAAAGTGAGGTAATGAGGAGCTTCCTGTCGTTGAAATACTTATCGATGGCTAAGTTCTAACAGCACGTATCTCAAATTCGGCCGGTTTGAAATTGATATCTTAAACAAAGTGTAATAGCATTAAAAAATAAAATACAAGCAAAAAACAACTCTTTGTTTGGAAATAAATGCTTTTTTTTCAGATTTATGAACTTTTGATTTTTAATTTTAGTGTACAAGCAAAAAAAATTAATCGTTTTTTGCTCTCCTTAAAAGTTGCTATTTTTGAGGTACGTGTTGTTAGAACTTAGCCATCGTTATGATGGTTACTACAACTATAAAATACGACGGAAGTAAGATACCAGTTTTTCGGAAGGTACCCAAGCAACGCAGCAGAAGTGAGAGAGAGGAACGCGTTGGGTGAGGTATTTCCATTTGTTTGAAACCAATGAACGCATGGAGTCATACTTCACGAGACAAACGGGGCGCTGCCAACTTCAGCATTGCCTGTCGTTACTTCTTACCACGGAGCGCCGGAGGGGGTTGATGGGGAGGAGAGGAAGAGGAGGGGCAGAAGTAGAGTAGAAGAAATCTGCCCCCGTTCGCTTCAGCCGCGGGGCGGGATTATAGCCACCCACCCCCAACTTCTTTACTTCCCCCCGACCTCTCAAAATAATCCCCCTTCTCCTTACCTTCCATTGACGACTTCCCTTCCCCCTCTCCCATCCATCCCATTCTTTCTTTCCCTTCTCCTTCTCCACCCCACCCTTCCTCCCATTCCCCTTCCCCTTTCGAAGAGCCTTTTGTCTTCAGCGTGGTGTTTGCGAGCGTCTGCCTCTGGTGTTCCTCTTCTCGTTGGGCGCGTGTGTTTGTGGCCCGCGTAAGGTCGTTTGCTCTTCCCACGAAAACCGTATATAATGTGTTACCCAACTTTCCGTGGCTCCCATCGTTTTCCTTTCCCATTACTAACTGCGACGGAAGTTTTACTTCTATTTGTTCTCTTTCTCACCTTCGCCCTTTCCCCCCCCTCCTCCTCCTCCTCCCCCTCCCACACCTCTCCTCACACCTTCCCTCCGGTCTGCTCACTCGAGCCGTGGAAAATCGATTAACAGAAATGGTCATTTTTTTCCACCGTAAATTTGGTAATTTCGGTCCAGAAGATAAACTTTATTGTTACTACTTGAATGACTTCCATGCCGAACAAAATAACTTGCTTTTACAAGTTTTTTCCTCGCTCATGGATGCAGAAACTCCAAAAAACTCCCACTGTTCATCGTGTTACTCGTGAGTTGTAAAAAATAAAACAAATGGGTATACCCTAAAAACTCTTACTACGTAGTGAACAAACGCATTGGCGTACCCTGAATTTACAGAATAAAGAACTCTGTACGCATTTTCAGGCATATATTTAAAAGCATTTTTTAAAAGACGTCCGTTATAATTTAAACGATGGCATATATTATCTCCAATAATGATTAATTTTCTTCTTGCCCCGTCCCTGAACGTGCAGCACACTCCAGCTGACGTAGCTGACTTAAATTACGATCTTTTTTTACAGCAAAAGAACATGGAAATAAGTCGGCATTAAAATATGGCTGTTTTATTACATTAATATGTGCACAATTAACTGTGAATTGAATGAGTGTTATGGATTATTAAATCATTCAGCTTAAATTCAACAAACCAGTGGTTCATGTATGATAAAAAATATTGATCAAATTAAATATCTACGATACTATGAGTGAATAAAAAAGTGAATAAAAATTTAACCATAAATGTATCGAAGTTAGTAATGAACTAAAAAGAATGATCCATTAATTCCAAAAAGGAGAATGATATATATTGATGATGATGAGGCATAGGTGAAGCAAAGAAAATAATTTAACTGCCGCAAGGAGAAATAGAGGTAACTTATTATCATAAATCCAGCGGGCGTAACTGAACGCCTATTTTTTCTGAAAATTTTTTTTGAAAATTCCTCGGTAAAAACTACGTTGTGCCGTCGCTAAACGAAAGGAAAATATAATTCACCCCGCAGATGGGCAATAAATTATTCCTGAAAGCTGACGCGTTTCCAATAAATGGAGTCGGAGAAAGAGAGATGTGGATGGAGGAGATTTTATGAAAAAAAGTTTTGGAATCGGCATTTGATTCGATGAATCTGCCTCCCAGATAAGATCCACACCCAATGTCAATCCTCGATCCTAGTGGAACGGACGAAGGCGTGCCCTCCACATCCTCACACCCTAACTCACACCCCTTTCAATACTTTCACCCTTTTCTCGCTTCCCGATTCTCACATTCGTCCCTCTGCCTCCGTCTGACTTCCCTCTGTCATCTCAACTCAATCGCAACTCATCTCCAGACGTCCCTATGCCTTGCTTATCGCACCATTATAAGCATCTTCCTATCCTAGGTTCCATGGATCGCTACGCTACGCCAGGTCCACGTCAATTGTCTGCACTTCCCCTTCCCTCACATGAGCGTTATCTCACCCTAATTAACCCCTTCACTTGCGTCACCTTCCTCTCCGCCAGAGAACCTGGATTTAGCATCCTTCCTTCGTTATCATGCAATAAGTAGTCCCAAATTTGTATCGTCGTATCCTGCATAAAGAGTCCTTTATATTAATTTACTTTCGATTTTTCCGATATCATTTCACACATTTTTTACCCAAAAGTTTACAAGTTGATTGAAAACAGTTCATGGTTATTCGCAGGTTAACAAGCCATGCCGATGTGATGGATTACTGGTGTTATGAGGAGGATGATATATTTTGTATTCTTGCTATAATTTTCTGTCCGTGCTGCGTTTTGTTGTTAGCCTCGTACATAAGGTTTGAGAGATAGTGGTATTATTTCTAATGTATTTCATCCGTATTCATGTATTTTATCCGTATTCGGGATGTAGGTTTATGAATAATTTTTTATGGGTCTATATGTTTTTTTGTAGTTGTACTTACTGAGTCTTGTTGTCGTGTTTTTCTTTTTTTTTTTTAAACCTCTGCTCAGAAATTTTCTTGAAATGCTGTGTAGTAGCAAAATATCTCATAGGCCAAAAAGGACTACAATAATAAACGAATTGAATTAAATTTTTTACACAACTGAAATCCAACTCATCCATTTGGCATAGGCATAGTTATACTTTAAAAGAATCGATGAATAAATACACGATAATAATCACAGGACCGGCAAAATGAACCAATGAAATCCTAAGTTCCTACACAGAGAGGCAAATCCTATATTCAGCCTGTATGCAAGACTTAAGCATTTTAGTGTTTGTTGTAAGAATTTACAAAATATGATGCAAGTTTAAACCACACAAATGAAATGATTTATTAAAACCTCAAATAAAAGCTTCTTTTCCCTTCAAATTCCCTAAAGATGAAGCAAATTACCTTAAAACTCTTCGTGAATTACCATTCCCAGGATTCCTAAAGAAGTATTTCTACAGTAAGGAAATTTTTTACATAAGATTTCAATCCATAACACATGTCAGCATAACCGAGTCCGTATCTTTCCTAGGAAAAACATGACAACCTTTCCCTCTCTTTTGAAGGAAAAATTATAATTTTCACATACATTCAATTCGGTATCCAATAGTTTTCTTTTTCTCAACAAAAATTATATCATTTTCACCCCGATGACTACATCCTGTGACTATATACATTTAAAATAATGGCATTTATGACAAGTTCTTTCGAAGTGGCGAATTTTGCTACCAAATAGAAACTCACGTCTACAAGGCCGTCCAAATTCATACATTTCGTCGCTTCAGCGTCTTTCTCAATACGCATTCTTCTTATTCAGCTTCATCCTTACCTTTCACTCCACCACACCTGTCTTCACCTGTCAGGGGGAGAACATTTCAACCAACCCCTCTTTCTTAACACACCATTTTCATTTCTTTATCTCCGCCCTCACCCGACCAACTACGTCTCATGAGACAATCTCCATTCGCAGATTCTCCAACCTCCACACAACCCTCGCGAATGTTCACCCCCGCCCTACCTTCTCACCCACACCCTCTCCCCATTAAATCTCGCATATCTTTCCCGATATCTCACCCGTTTTTCCAGCCCACCCATTCTTCCCCCGACCAAAGGACGAACACCCCTCTCCTCTCCCCTCTGATGCTTTATCTCTCATCTCCCTCGCTCGCCATCCATCTCCTTACCCTCATTATTCCATCTTACCTCCTCCCACCCGTTTATTCCATCCCCAGACTCCCGATTATTCCTCCGCGGTGGTTTCCTCAGCGACACCCGTTCTTCCTTCACCCCTCTTCGCTTCTCTTCTATCATTCCTCTCCCCCTTCTCACCTTATTCTGCTACTCGGTTTCCCTATCCTCTCTACTTCCCCTCGGGGGACCTTTATCCTCCTTCTATGCCTTCTTTCAGAACTCCTTTCGCCTTCATTATGCAGCTTTTTCGTGTGACGTCACGCCGCGCTTCGGGAAATTCGCCTCTTCATACCTTTGCGTACGTCCGCCAACCACACCCCGCCCTTTCGAATCGGAGTGGCTTCTCCATCTTATTTTTCTTCTTTCGAAGTCCTCAATTTTATTATTCTTTCGCTACACCCTGATTCCTCCAATTTTTGCCGATGTAAGAGGAGACCATCTCCTTTTGGGCAGGTAATACTCGTTCCGCACCTCCTCTTCGCTTTTCCTTGCCTACACCCTCACCCATCATCGCAATGCCCTCCGTAAAGTCGTTTCGCTTCTTTTTCATTCAAACGTATACATCTCCACCCGAAAATTCCCGCCTCTCTCCAATGAGTTGTAGAAATTTGGCTTGGTTGCATTTTTCTTAAGGTCCCAAGGGATCAAAGAGGTCGTTGATTGTTATTTCAGGAAGATATCATTGGGGCTTAGTCACTCAATTGCTTCGAATAAGGTGATTATGCAACGATAATTCAGACAAAAAGTACCTCATCTCAAAGTACCCAGCCAATTATTATTATAGTATTCTACCGATTAAGGTAGGTTTCCAAGGAGTACCGAAGAAGTGACCTGGGAGACTCCCTTTCCTTCTAGCACTGCCTTCTTCAATTCACTGTAAGGCCTACTCCCTTTCAATATATCTAAAAATCATATTCTTTTCCTTCCCTTCCCTCGTTTCCCTTATATTCTACCCTCTAACACTATTTTCAATATCCCCTCCCCGCTAAGTACTCCTCCCATCCATACCTTCTGTCTCCTCCGTATTTCATCTAAAAGCTGCCTCTCCTCGCAAACCATATCCAGCACTTTGTTGTTCCTTTTCCTCTCCGTCCATTTCACCTTCTCCATTCTTTTCCATACCCACATCTCGAATGCCTCCAATCTTTTCTCGTCCTCCTTCTTCAGTTTCTACGTTTCCGCACCGTAGATAGCTACACTCCAGATCAAACTCTTCACTAACCTTTTCTTTAAACTCTTACATAACGATCCTCTCAGAAGCTCCTTCCTATTCATGAACAGCTCCTTTGCTAGTGCTATTCGCTTCCTGATGTCCTTGCTACTGTGTCCGTTTTCCTCTGATGTGCTGTCCAAATAGTTAAATTGCTCTACCTGCTCAAGTTTTTCCCCTCCTTCTTTTACCTTGAGTCTCACATTCCTCGCTCGCGATGCTTTACAAAACCGCATTACCTTAGTCTTCTTGTGATAAATCCTCATCCCAAACTCCTCGCACCGCTCTTCTAACGCATCCATCAGCTATTCATGTTCGGCTAATTTATAATCGCATGAGAGAAACTAATTATTGAACCCATTTATCATTATTCTCACACTAAAGAGCTCATCACTTTTCATCAAGTAAAATTTTGACACATGTCCACCACTTTTAGGTCTAAAATGTCAATAGTATCTATTCTGAAAGGCATCAAATGATAGAAGGGTTTTAATTCACAAAAATCATCTCAAATTACTGTTTACACTCTAAAGTGTACGACAGTAGTGTTGAGAATAACTAATCATGGGTTATGCTCCACAATAAACACGTGGCATGTGAAGTATGCGTAAAACTTGTTTATAAAATAAAATGTTATTAATTGTTCAGATGTTACTTCCATCATCAACCATCTCGTTAGCAAAAAGGTCTTTAAGTAAAATCTATTTGAAATAGATTTGTTTTAAATGGCGAAGGATTCCACTTAATTTTAATCAACTGGTGTGTATAAATCGTATTCTACACCGCCCATATCTTCGGATGTCCGAGACACTAGCTCGTTCATTAAAATAAAAAAAAACGGCTTTCAGGATTAGAATAACGGCTTATATTCTAGGTGAGAAATTCCTAAAATAAATCCAGTGAATGAATTCACAGGCTCATAATGGAATTAGAGACATTAGTGAGTCACTTAAATATCAATGCACCGACAAATTAGCTATGTGTGAGATGCTTTAACACCCTCACGGGGTAGCTGTTTCTCTAACCACTTACAACCCAGACATTAAAAGGCCCACATTTCCTCTCACACTTTTTTCACCTGGAAGCCTTAGAGAGGATCTGATGATTAAGGAAACGGGTTGGAGGGACTTGAAGAGGAAGCTCCGTAGTCTCCACGCCCTCCTTCTGTTCTTGGCCAGTGAGTTGGATTGAGGCCCCAAGTCATAGGTGACGAGCCCAGCACATGCAGACTTTCCTACGTCAAATGACCTTCCGCTGTCGAACATCTCGGTGTCATCTTTCCGCCAATGAAGCATATTCTTCAGCTGGTAAGAGATACGTGTGAAACAAGAGAGAGAGTGAGTTGGAGCGTGCACGGAAAGTAGGAAGGGGACGTAGGAAGGCGTGCGGGAGAATCCTACGGCCTTCGGCGGCTGGATTCGTGAGGTGGATGGGAATATTTTTCCCTGGAGGCGGAAATGGAAGTAAAGACTTGGGGGTGAGTGGTTGAGGACAGTGGATGGGGGGAAGAGAGGCAGAATGGAGGGAAAGCGCGGGTGTGGATCGATATGACGAGAGAAGAAAGAGAAGAAGACCTTCCTCGCCCGTCGCCGCCACCGCTGGTGTTGTGGGCAGCCTGGGTCACAACCGTAATGGAAAACCAACGGGGGTAATTCAAACTTGGTGCGAGCCAAATGCATTTGAGCATAGGTAATTCGGTGTCCCGATGGTGATCCAATGCCCAGCTATGTAGAGTTCGAGTAACCAGACCGTTACCTGTGTACTAGTTTGGATGAACTACCCAGATAAATGCATGAATGAGAGGCGGAAATCACCCTTCATGCATCCATCGAGGTAATCGTCTACTCACGGATGCACTCAAATTTCCAATAGGTCGGTAGGGACAGTTATTTTTCCATTTTTTTAGATGTTTATGTATTCATATGAATTCTCAAATAATCCGTCAAATACTTAGGTAGCTGAGTACCTGCCTTGGCAAATGAGTACTTGCATCTTGCGACTTAAACATCTTCACTTTAGTACATGAAGCGCTGTTTCTAAGCGTATAGAATGTTTCAATAAAACGGCTATAAATGGTCATATAGCTTATAAAAAGAGCTACAGTATTCTCCATTAAACGAAATAAATATGGTATAAACATCAAAGTCTTCACTACTCAGAGGGAATTTCACCAGTTGAGTTCATGTCGCGGACGGCTCGATATTAAAGGGATCGAGGATTGGATGAAAAATGAGTGAGAATACGGATGTAGATGTAAATATTTATGGGTTCCCTTTGAATCCATAAGTCAGGACTCAACGGAGGGAGTCTAATTTTCGACAGATGCCAAAATTCCCGAGCAAAGAAAGCTATTCATCACAATCAAAGTGGATGATGCTAGTATTTATTAATAACCTTTCGGGAAAAATAAATATTGGAAAGGTGAATCGATCGTTCCTCTGTGATTAATGGTGTGTCTCAAGAGATAATACAGGTTAACTTCAAAAATGTCATTAAATAGGCTTTTGACTCGGGAGTAAATGCAGTTTGGCGCGCTCTCATAATAATTTATCAAACTGAGAGGAGGTAATACGAAAAAGGAATAATGCACACATTCATCGAATTTTGAAAATTATAAGTAACGCTTTCAGTGGTTATTGCGCTAAATACTGGAATTTTTGCCTGTACCAATACGAATAATTTTAAAGCCAAAGTATTTCTGCACAAGCAGTTAAATATAAAATACTAGCTATGCTGTTCCGAAAAATCTGCTACATTAGATTTTATACGGTAATTTCACCTACTGGTGCAAATAATTAGTATTTTAATTTAACTTTTTTAATTTTTTTAATACCTTTGGCCTAAAATAGAACATGATTTTATCAAATTAATTCCTACTTCAAAAAATTGGTTTTAATTACAATAAGGAAAAAATAAGTCCAGGGGAGAAAGGAAAAACAATCTCGGCAGAAAGAACTATTTGAGCACTTTCATAAAAAATAGGAAAAAATAAGTAACTACACCTCTTAGCGTTGACTAAATACGTTGAGGTAGGTCAATGGAAGAGTTTATTAAACGTGCTTGAGCTACGATAGACCTCATGGGATATAAAGTAAAGTGAAGGTGGGCGTAGGAAAAATAAGGAACAGGTTCAGGCGGAGATTATCTTAATGCCTCCCAGAATCCAAAAACTACTTCCCGACTTCTATATTCCCCGGATTGGCTACACTAATGCTCGGAGTAAAGTTTTTGAGCGGAGTTTAGATTTTACCGCGGAAAAGAACATTCCTCAGCCCATTAAGGCCATTTCGAAAGAGCAAGTCCAATCAAAGATCCTCGAAAACTTTGAATCGCTCCTCTTTTCGTCGAACGAAACGGGCGCCGGTTAGGAAGGCAAGGATCCCAGCGTCCAATGATGCGATAAAAGCAAAGCAAAATGGAAAGGATGAAAGAAAACGAGGTTGAATTCACGATGTAACACAAATAGGATGACGAGGGGGGAAAAAAGGAAAAGATCGGGTATCTCGTGAGGATAAGGGAAAAATAAACGGGGGAATCTCCTTTCCCTCTTTCAAGAAAAGAAATGAATACCTGCGCATAAGAAATGAGATGAAGAAAGGGGAGGAACAAGGAGGTCAAGGGCTTAGCATGATTACGTACTCACCCTCACTCATTGATTCAACCCGAAGTTTGGTTTGAATAGGTGAAGGTAGAGCTCACTTCTGACTAAGCCACTCGCGTGTAAGTTTCACGCATTCAAGATAGGATGGCCATTTCACCAGGTTAAGGACTCTTTCCCTAGGCTACCTAGCATTTTGAAGGGAACTTCTTTGTTTTGGAGCGCCCAAAAGCTTCATAGCATATAGAGTCCTTCAATGAGCAAAAGCGCTCAAACCACGTCCCAATGGCTAGGCAACCAACCTATGGCTTGCGAGCCACATCCGGCCCGACACATAATTTCATCCGGCCCACCAAATAAATCCCTGTGTGCTTGCTCATCTGAATCAGAACCTGACTTAATGATATTTTGAGGTCAAAATGACAGAATCGTAGTTCACTATAATTTGATGGCATAAAACTAAAGGTAGGATACGTTAACCCTGATTGTTTTCCAACAGGATATTTTTTTTAAATTTTACATGTTTATACTCTAATTTTTGAGAAAGTTAAATTAATGGCTTGGCCCTCATAAATGTGGGATACATATAATGTGGCCCTTATATTGAAAAGTTAGGAGACCTCTGGAATAGGTAAAGGCCAACATAATAGTATGGAGTAAGTAGTCAACCTCTCTGTTTAGGCAGGATGGATACACGTAAAGAAAACTCGGGGTAAAAAGGTCGAGAAGCAATGAAGGAGGATGAGAAGAGGCCAGACACTAAAGCAATGCCGAGGGAGGGACAGTAAGGAGGTATGATTCCACAAGGGGTAGCGCGGAAGGGAGGTCGCAAGGAGAAAACGGGAGGATGGTGACTAGTGCCAGGGGTGAAGGGGGAATCGCATTAGGGGTTGAGTGGCTCTCTTTTTCGGAGGCGGAGACGTAAGATGGGAGGATACAGCCTCCGGGGGAAGGAGAGAGAGAATGGCACGGATGGAGTCAAGGGATGGAGGAGAGAAAGAGGAATGAAGGAGGAGACGCCATAAAGAAGCAAAGAGTTCCCCATACTCACCCTCTTCTAAGCAACCCCCCGCTGTTACCCTCCACCCTTGGCGATCCCGACAGTCAAATCTTCCTCCCCTATTGGATTGAGTGAAGAATCCGATCCGTAGAGAAGGTACTGAATTGACTTGTCATACCAACGACCCATATTGGTTTCCTAGGAAAGGATGAAATGATTTTTTTGCAAAATTTCTAGGCTTAATCTGGTATCACGTGAAAATCACTAAAAAAATTTTCCCTCTCTTTGCTCCGTTTGGCTGCGACTCAGAGCAGAGAAGTATTGGATGACCATATTCGACAAGAGTAAGGCAGTGTAAAACATTTTTCATCATTTTATCTTCTATAGTTTGCAAAGGAATCATTTAATCACGACAAAATTTCCGCAAAATTTTCAATGTTGAAAAAAAAATTGAAATTTAACCAGTTTATCATATGATATGGTGTTACTAGTGTTGCAACTTAATGGTAATAAACTTGTGGGATGAGAATGTGGTTGTCAAACATCTATTGAAATTCAATAGTCTCCCTCCCTGGAAGCCAACGATAGCATATGAGAAAATTTGGAAGGTTACAAAAAGGGTAGGCTAAAGTGTTTCAGCGGCAGCAAACTGGAAGGATGGAAAAAAGAGTTATATTCGTTTTTCTATATTAATTTAAATTTCCATAAAAGAGTGCGATCTTGGAGCAAATTTCTTGAATAGTATTCCACCCACATTATTGACTAGCTATGCTGCGCGTGCGGAAACTCGACCATGTGCGTCCTTTGGAATGGCATTGACACTTCTCACTAATTTTCTCGGGATTCGTCATGGGAATGGCTGTAAAGCGAAAGACATCAGCAGATCACAGATCCGTGTCGCATATTGGATCTCCCGACGAAGTGGAAAGCGTAAAAACAAAATAAAAGTAACGCACATCAAGAGAGAGAGGGAGAAAGAATCGGAAAACGCTTCAGAGCACACGATATTCATGCGAACCCGTTTGATACCCGATTCACAGCCGTCACGCACCGGCGGATAAATTCGCCTCCCTTTCCCCGCGAACACAGGTCATTATGTGCCGTGGAGTGGCATTCGGGGTGGGAGCAGATCTCGAGGGAAAAAAGAGAAAGATGCAGGTTTGGAGGCTGGAGTTGCGACTGTTGTTGTTGCTGTTATGGATTGACGAGGGCGCGGGAGATAGGTGCGGGCTGATAAGCGCGTCAAGGTGTGGACTGTGAACTCCACCCCGTCACGGAAACTGGACGCCGTCTCAGACGCCTCGCTCCTCCACGCCACTTTCTGTCCGCGATATTTCCCAGGAGCGAGGTGCGTGAAGGTTTTGGGTTTCATTCACCGTCCATGCCTCACGAAGCAGGTGGAGTCCCTGGTCTCGCTCTGTCAGGCTGTCTTTCACCATCACTCTTTGTATTTTTTTCTGCCACATAAGAGTATTCCCCAAACGAACATTTTGGATTCCAGAAGTCAACGTGTTATAGGTAAGTATGTAAGTAAAGAGAAAATACGTTTATTTTCAATGTATCCGCCAAATTCACAGAATTCAAAGAAGTAATTTATTTTTTTGTTACCAGCCACCTTTTATTGATAATAACTGGGTGTGACCTGTGACATTTTCAATCTTAATATCTTGTCCTGCACAACTGCATGTAGCATTTCGTTCACCATGATTTTAAGAAAGCATAAGGCAACTATTGGCTCTCGATTGGCCGAGTCTGGTTTCAATTCGATAAAACAGGGCAATATAATTATCACTGAGTATTCCTCTCAGGAGCAATACTGGAAATGATTTCACATTTCAACCTCACCACCTTTGTCCGCTGAGGTGGGGAAGGACTAAAGGAGACTGATAAAAAACTATCCACTATCTTCAGAGAAAAACTACCGAGGTGAAAAACGTTTTAGGTCTCTCGCCTCCCTGGCTGCCTCCGTGTCCGAAATCATTAAGTTGGCTCGGGAACGAACGGCGAGTAAGTTCGTTTTGTGGGGCTCCTTATCTTTAAGTACACCGGTAGCTAGGGGAGGATCATTTTTTACGCCACAACAATGCTTGGTTGGGTGGGAGGGAAGGAAGAATGGCGAGGGAAGGTAGATCGACCAAAGGGAGCGGGAATGGATGTGTTGGGCGAGCGAGAGTTTCGATCTGGGAAAGTAAAAATTGAGCGGAGAGCGTGAGTTTTTAGAAGGGAGGCGAATGGTATTGCGAGAGATGAATTGAAGTCTAGAGGAGAGTGTGTCCGTCCAAATGGGTAGTCGTGTGGGCCAATGCGTGAGTAGATTAGGGTGGGAAGTGCAGATGGGGAGGGTCGAATATTGATGGGAAGGTTAGCGGTGAGAAAGTACCGCCGTGAGGGGAAGAAAAGTCGATGCGAGGAAAAAGAACAAGAGGGAGGTGACTGAAAGGGAGGCATGTAAATGGACGCTGGCATTACGGGGGGTTTTTCCGTACGGGGCGCCGAGGGAGGGGCAGGAGGAAAAAAAATAGAGAGAGCTCGCTCGGATGGGGCGGAAAACATACTATCCATCGATTTGTTACGTCAATGTCCCGCCACTAAACCTAACAGCTTCCCACTTCACTACGACCCCGAAAACCCCCAGAATTCACGCCGAAGCGTTCGTAGGTGTTAAATTTCCGGGAGGATGAAATATTAGTCGAGTTAGAAGAGCGCGAGCAATTTGAATGCCCGCAAATAGAAAATACGCCGCGAGTGAGCCCAGAGATAGTAGTGCCTATGCATAGCAGCCGCTGGCAATTTTAAGCTTTCAGGATTTTTGTTTTTTATTTCCGTTCCCATAAGAGTTAAAATTACTAATTTCCATCCGCCCGTATGGCAGCTACCGAGCTATTTCGATGCGATAACTCGGAAAGTCAAAGAGGGTGGTTTAATTATCTTGTTTGGCAAGTAACACTTATAGGTTTATAGTCAGTTTATAGTATGGCAGATTATTCATGGATTCAATCTTTAATGTGGTACCCAGACTCAGTAATCTTCCTTGATTGAAAATTTTTGTAAGAAAATTGTCAACTGAATTTTGTTTCCACACGTTTTATGCGTAAAATCTGGAGAAAACATAAAATCAATCAATAAATATGATCCAAAATGAATCTTTTTCCACGGGGCTTATCCAGCAGAGTGAATTCCCCGTTGTATGGACTCAGCTTATTTTATGGTTCATTTAAATAATGATAAATTGCCCCGGTACAACATATTTACCAATATTAAGTTAGGAGAATTAATCTAAAAAATCTCGACGATAAATTTATGGATTGAAATTTGTTATTCATAAAGCTGCTTAAGCTGATATTTTTACTTAATAAATATACCAATGCAATTAAAATACAGCGCAACCCATAAATAATGAACATGTTCCGGATAACTCATTTAAATACCACCTTCATTTGATTAATCCTCAATTCATCAAAATCATTTTATTTTTTTATTTGCTTTTTAGATTATTTTCGTGGCGGTAAAATTTATGCCTCTCGTTGATTTGCCATCGTGGTAGTATATATAATTCTATGCTTTGAAAGAATAAAAAGACATGGGTCCACTTACGGGCATTGCATGAAAATAAAATATGTAACCACGGCCGCAGTTGACTTTATCAACTCTCGGTCCGTAATAAATTATTTACGACGTCAGAAGCAAGGAAGCAAGCTGGAGGACTTATTGCAGTTGTATATTCTTATGAAATATTTCCATTCTCCGTTTCATAATTTAAATGTAAATCGAGGAGAAAAAACTGGCTCTCGACGGGTATGTGCCTTTTTGAGCTTATTTCCTTCGCAGCAAACTACCCACGTGAATATATCACCTTCTTATTCCTTGGTGGAGGAAACGCATGAAAAAAAATAAAAAGTTGAAAATTGGAACCAGGAAGCTCTGCGTACTCGGTAGTCTTCCTATACCAAACCGCAATGAAAGCAACAACAACAAAAAAACACAACTCTTTTACACCTGGGCTTATTTACACGAAAAAAATAAACAAACCCGTCACACAAAACGCTCCCCACCCTGAGACCGCAGCGCATCGCCGTATTCTCCTAATCCGATAAATCATTCATCAGAATCGAACGCCAAAAAGGAAAGAACGCCACCAACAACGCCCGCCCTATTACGTCACTCAATCAGCGACAACAAAAACGATCAATCAGACGATCCCCTGTATGAATTATTCATACGGCTAACAAACCACCCCTTTTGCTTCGACTAAATCGATTTATGAAAGAGAGATAGCAGAGTAGAGCATACAAGAGCATGGGAGAGAGAGAAAGAGATGTTATTCCGCGTCTTCTCAAGCGGGTTCGGATGATGACCCGCCCCCTAGGCTCGATCCACCATACTTTTCTTCTTTCTCTCCATCCCTATACTTCTCTATATCTTTCTATATCCTTTTATAGAACTCTTCGCCCAAGGGAAACGTCTCAACGACTCCTTATCCCTCATTGCCATCTTCCCATATCGATTACTCGGGAGTCGTCTCTTGAAAGAAAAAAAATGAATAAAAAAATACCCAACCGACCAATTATCAGCACCATCTACGTTCCCTCTTCTTCCCCTTATCCAAGACCGAGAGACTTGAATGATTGAGCCGTTTTAATTATATTTGTGGAGCTCTAAGAGGTAGCCGCAATGGCTTGGAAGCACATTTCGAGCCCAACGGACAGATGCCTCTTACCTACCGTCTCATAGTCTTTTTCCGACCGGGATAACGTACGGTAATTGGGATCTCAAGTCAACTTACGGCACGGCGGTGCAGTTGCTTCCGTGGACGAGTCGGTTCATAGAAGAGAGTGGGAGAGCGGTGTTTGCGCGGTCGATTTAATCGACCCGCCGGCGGCAGAAGCACGATGAATTCATGATGATACTCTCTCGTGACCCTGGGCTCGGCTTAATATTTCAACACGGTAAGCTCCGTGGACGATCGATATGGTGTTGATTCAGGTTATGACGTTAAGTCTAAGCCGGTGTCCTGAACATTCTAGGTCAATGAGGCATGGATATTCCTTTGTCAGAGACATAAAATGGGAGAATATGTTGTGTACTTATATTTTTTATGAGAGATGAACAATCTGCAGTATTTTGTAAATAAACAGTTACAAAACCCGGCGCTCTGTAATAAAATATAACAAGTTTTAAATGCTTGACAATGCAATATTTTAGTCCAAAAAATCATGCAAAAAAGTTAAATGTGCATTGTAGGACATTTAATAAAAGTTTTCTCGTGTAAATGCATGAAAGTACGAAGCATTTTTTCACGAGTGCGGTTTGCACGTCTTGCTGTGATTATTTAACACCATCAATCCATAATATTTTTTTTGTTATTCCATACTATCCATTTGAAATCTTCCTCCATGCAATATTTACTTATTGTCTCTCAACCCTAGCTCTAACAACTAAATCGTCAAATTTAAATTTCCCAATTTATCATCCGAAAGTAACGGCCAATCTATCTGAGTAAGAAACGCAATCAATGAAAGATTTTAGCCAGTCGCGAGGGGAAAAAGGAAAAATCGCCTACATTTTCAACCACGGCACCGATGCCACCTCAATAAAAATTCAGAGGCTATATATACAGCTAGGGGCAAAGTGAAACAAAACATTTGCCGTATACTTTTATCGCAGTACTCGATCAGAAGGGTGGGGTAAAAGGTCTTCCCCTCCCATCCAAAGGCTCCTTCCCGTGGGATTTCCCAAATCGAAAGCATCTCCGAAGATTCCCACCAAGAGGATTTGAAACGGCTCAGCGTATGTCTGCGGCCACACGCGGCATCCCCCCCCCCCCCATTCCTCTCCGCCATTCGTCCAGCGATCCAACCCACCACAGACAGCCTCCTTGCCTAGAGTCTACCCCTGGGGACACTTTATCGCCCCGCACCCCACGCCAAACCTATACTCTTAACTCATACCACCGCCGCCGAACACCGCTGACTCCACGGATGGAGGCCGTGGTCCTTCATGCCTCCAAGAAACCTAGCATCCCCCACTTCCAGTCGCAGGCTCCAACCTTGCTCCCTCTCTCCAATCTCCCACCTAAGTACATCCAATCCTTCTCATCTTTCCAACCCTGCTTCGCCTCCCCTCCCTTACGAGCGCAACTACTTTTTCCTTCCTGCAGCCTTCCTCAGGTTATTTCTTACCTTCCGGCTAGAATGCCTATCCCTATATGTGCGGTCATCACTCTTCTTGTCCCCTTGCCGGAAAAATACAAATTTCCCTTTTTCACCGTTTCGGAACGTAGCTGCTCTGCCACCTCTCACGGTGATTCATTCTCCGTGACTTTACGCTCTACCGCGGCGGTTTGATAGCTTTCTTCTATTTTGTGGACATATTGTAGACTAATCTCACTCTTTCCTTTGGAATCCATGACTGTGTATTTCCTTGCCTCATTGGTTCCTCCCTAGAATTTCCTGTCGAGTAATATCTGTCCTCAGTCTCTAACATTTGCTAATCTTAACCACACCAATAATTTTATTTCGCTTAATTTCTGGATGTACCATTTCTCACCCTAGACTCCCAATAAATTAATTTCCATTTGTAACTAAGATATAGAAATATAGGAAGTGATAGGACTGCATAACAAGGCTTTGCAATGACATGACCAGTGTCGATGCAGAAATATTTGGAGCTCGCTTTGCAGAAGAATAATTTTCAAAGAATGTTGGATATTAAGTGAATGATGGTTCTTACTTAAATACAAAAAATATGCTGAGAGTTCAAGTCTGCGTAAGAAATCTGGCCCAGTTGTTATCCAAAATGCTTCATAAATGCATCAGGATGCCAAAACTATTTCAGCCTCTCCATGGAAAGTACAAACATTCCAACAGAGATATTGCTTTCTATGCATCTTGTCAAGCGCAATCTAGCATACTCATAAAGGAGAATATAGCTGAGTCGTCGGCATTATTACCCCCTGCGTCTTATTTTTATGCCGCCAAGGCATGCGCGTAACGACTTCTTTCATTCCCACGCATTCCTCCCCATAGCCATCCCCACATTCTCCAGGCCCTGCGCTTCACACACGGCTAAGATGCTCGCCTCACACCACCGGGAAATCTCCACCTCCCTGAACCCCAACCCCTCTTTCTTCAATCTACCCACCCTCGTCCTCTCCCGTTTCTACGGACTCCCCCGTTTCCCGGCCGCAAAATCCCACCAAACGCCCTCCGACCCTTAAAGCATTCTCCGCCATCGCGGGATTGCCGCCACGATCTGCGCCCTTCCTCCCCACAGCATCCTCGCCCGTTCGCTCCTTAAGATGTGAGCTCCTTACGATTACGGGTTACTTGGGCGTCCCCTGCACTCTCCATGTGGGAGAAGTTGGTGGGAACATTGCGGGACGGCAGTGTGGTGACGAAACCGGTTTGAACGGAGTGCTGGAACCCCTTAAATCATTTAGTGTAAGAAGGAGGACGACAGTATGTGTTTGAGCGCAGTTATTATCGAATATAGGGTGCTGTAATGTGCAGCTACAATTTCTGTCTCTATGCACGCTGGGAGTAGGTTCGTATTTATCTATTACACACAACAAATTCACTACTTCGGAGTTTTCTTCATTTCTTATGTTCACGCACAAATGATAATAGTTTTAACCATCCTTCCGTATCCATCTACATATTTTGCTCCAAAAAATAGATGTATTCCCTTATGTCACTATACAGTATGTTTATTAAGGAAAAGTGTCTGATTTTATCACACAACGGTCATTAGGTAAACCTTAAGCTTAAGATTCATATCACGATTTTAAAATTTGTATCACTGTCACAAACTAATGTGGCTGCGGTGACTTTTCATAAACCGTGATATAAAACCACCACATACCTTCTTAACTGCATTAGTCCAAGTATACATTTGTTGCAAAGTTCGTTAATTTATTTGGCCACTGGGACATTATATACTCGCATACGCATTTATCAGACATGAGAAACAGAATTTGTGACCACTGATTAGAAAAGTTATAATGATAACAACGGTTTAGAATAGGGACCTAAAATTTTTCCTCACATGGAACCCTTAGCTGTAGATGCTGAGTATATTCAGTAGGAAAAAATAAAAATAGTACAGCACATGTAAGGGGGTTACGGCGCGAATGAGTGAGCAGTTTCTCCGTTGGCTGGGAAAAGATGGAATACGTTTCGTATAACGTAGGGACGTTTTCGCTATTCATGGGGCGATGGGCACCTTACGGCACATTCAAAAGACTGCGGGTGGGAATGAGAAGAGAAGCACATGCGTATATATGAAAATAAATGCAAGAGGGGAGCAGTTTGAATGAGGCTTACGAATGAAATACGGAGAAGTGCTACGCTCGTGGGAGCTTGCTAGCACGGGGCAGTTGTGGAGGGAAGAGGAAATATTAGAGAGTTTTTGGGGGCGATAGCGAAGAGGGAGGGTTGGATGATATGTTGGGCATGCCTGGGCAGAGGTGAATCGGAGGAAGAACATGCTGAGGCTATAGGTCAGGGTGGGAGTTTGGTACACGCCCCTAAGATGCACATTTAGATCTGTATATTCATGTCTTGATGGTGGAATAGGGAAAGAGAAGAGCATGTGGAATGCGGTTTTGGGTCATGATAAGAAGGGTCGTAAGGAGAGCATAAAGGGGGTGCGATAAGGTGAGGATTGCATCACGTGGTGGTGCTCGAAAGATTTACTCGTATGTAAGATCGTTGGAGGGACGCCATGAGGCAAAATTTAATGCTTATGTGTTTCGAAAGTGAAAATAAAAATACCCGGATCCAAATAAAATTATATACTTCATTTTTCACAAATTTCACCGTAGTAGTAGTGATTTTTCAGTTTCTTAGACCAAAATGCGACATTTGTACAGCAATATTGTTGGTGACCAATTGAAAAATGACTAAATAATGTGAACTTCGAAAAATTATTATATTTTGGCATATTAGAGTTTGGCTAGCACAAAATAAACCTTTGAAATGATTACCACATATGTTACAACTCTTTTATCTCCTCTTTTTAACCACTAAATCTTCAGATCTGGCTAAATATTGACATAAAATATCCATTTTTCTTCGTTCAGTATACGAAAAGGAATAAACGCTATTTTTGCCCCCTGCAATCGTTACAAACAGGTATGCTCCGGGCAGAGAATAAAGGATAGCGTAGCACCCATTTCCGAGGCGTACCACATAAAAAGACGGGAATGACATTGGAAACTTCAGTTGGACATGAATTGGGCGTAGTCTCTTTATTGCCATACTTTGGACGAGTAAATCCCTTCAACTGTCGAAAACAAAAAATAGAAACACCGTTACTTGGCAGTGAGAGAAAGCAGGAAAGAAGATGTAGGTGGATGGGGAATAAAGAGTGTGAAATGGAAAGAGACCGACGGATAGAGATGTAGCGATAAGTTTTGGAGGTGAGAAGGCGGAGGTCAGGAAGATGGTTATGTGAGGAGTGAGGGATGCTTAGTGCTCCCTGGAGAAAGTGCTGTTTCCTCGCACGCAGGGAAGTGGAGCGATGGGAGAGGGTGGTGGCAAGGCGGGAGGGAGTGGCTGCAATGGGGAGACACACGTGGCCAGTTCTCACCATTTACAAGGGGGGGGGGGACCAGAGGGCAGGATGAAGGACGCTGCTAACGGACATGGAAGGACGGGAGGAACTGCTCGCGCTCTCTATTCTCTCAGACGGAATCCAATCCAAGTTGAACATAGGGAAATAATCTTAAGTAAGTACGTTCAATGAACAAAACAGGTAATTGAAGAATGATCGCAGGCTTTCTCAGCGGATAGAATCGTGGAAGGTTACTCGGGAATTCAACCGGGTCAGGTTCTCCAATTCCATCTCGGCCGAAGTTTCGATGTATGAGTTGTCCACCCCACCGTTTCGATGCATGAGTTGTCCAGTGCCTGATGACGATGCCCTGATGACAATGGACAACTCGTGCATCGAAACGTCGGCCGGGATGGAGTTGGAAAACCTGACCTGATGAAATTCCCGAGTAACTTTCCAAAACAGGTAATTCATTTACGTGAAAATTTCAAAGAAATGCCTTCTTTTCGCCGAGTGACGATACTCGTTCAAAAATGAATATCAAGTTTTCCATGCAACTATCATTTCACAAATTTCTTTAAACATAGACTATTTCTTTAGGTTCATGAGACAATACATAGGCTTTCAGAAGAATTATTCTGCAACAAAAATACATGTCTCTGTTGGTCTTGCGTTAAAATTATATAAAAAATATGTCCAATAATGTCAAAGCCTAGTTAAAATTGGATTAGGTCACATTCAAGAAAATTTATTTCCGTTTACCACGATTAGCGATATTACGTCGCGTATAAATCTAATTATTAGGAGCAGAAATCATAGAGAATAGTGGATAGTGGTGGAATTGGTAGTGACTGAGGGATATTTTGGAGACTTTGGTAATTATTTCTTAAGTAGGACTATAATGAAGACATTGGATTCAAAGTGCCGTTTAGTTTTCCAAATGCAACGTCGCTTATTGTGGAAGAAGATAGCATCGACAAATCTAAAAATGGAGAGAAAGATTTGCTCTTCCATGGCTGAAGGAAAGCCACTTGTTCGAGTTGGGAGAATATTGTACAGTTCAACAAGGAAATAATCCAAAAATCCCCATTTTTAATCATACAAAATAACTCAGTTCACACTATTCACTCTATAGTTTAGCATTACTTTCTTCCAGTGCGGATGACGCTATAGAGAAGGGAAACTAATAAAAAACAAACTTTGCTAGCAGTGGAGTCAATTTACGCTGAAAATTAGTTAATGTAGAAGGTACTGATGATGAAGTTCGGAAAATAAAGTAAGGAACAAATTGCATCGTGTGTGATCTGCACGTGACTTAACTAGTACCTACTGGATTCTGCTGTGTAATGAAATTGCTGCAACAGTGAAGTCGACATCTAATTAAATTGTCAAGCAATGAATATATTTTTTAGCACCTCTTATCGTAATGCTACGATGTCTCGTCCTCTACCGCTCATGTTATGCTCGTGTCTTGAGGAACGGGTGGCGTTTGCGAAGAGAGACAGCGTCGGCAGCGGCGCCTCTGACTCGGGATGGGGCGGTGGGCGAGGTCGGGTGGGAATATGCGTTGGGAAGGCGGCGAGAAGATAGACCCCACACATCTCTTTCTCTTTCCTCAATCGCATCCTTAAATCTTCCGTCATCATGCTCGCCAGGGCGCGCTTTCCACCGCCATTACACTCTTGCTGCGAACGCTCGTTAGGATCCCTCCCAGACCAATAACTCTGTTTATTTCACCCTTATAAGAACGAGCAACCCCCTCATGATTTCTACCCCCTCAGGAATTCTTAACGCCGCAAAGAAAATCAATCCTCGCTTCCGGCCACGGAGCGGTCGATAACGCTCTCCATTTCTGGACGATAACGTGAAGGCAGGGAAGGAAAAACATGCTGTCATGAACATTCCTGTTATTGTCTCTCCTGCAACCATATCTGTGGCTCTAATGAACGCAATTTTAGTGTTTTGTTTTCCTTTTTCTGCAAATGTCTGAACTGCAATCGACTACATTTCTTCATTAAACCCTCCTGTAAAGTGTTACGTCGAAGAAGTTGATGGGAGCTAAGGTGCTTCGCTTTTTAGGATGAAGCAATAAATAGCACATAATAAGTAGTGTTCGATCAATAGCAGTTGTTTTAAATGGCTTGCTAAGTGATTGTATTCCATATACAATTTCCATATTTCAAAATTAAAGACTGGTATAAATCACACCGTTCAGATGAATGCAAATAAACGAACAAAGTCAGCGACAACCACAGAAGAATGTGTAACTGAAAAGAAATTAATGCGATGAAATAACATTTTTCTCACATTCTGAAAATACTTTGTCATGAACTGACGTGAAATCTGGGAGAGCAATTTTCGTGAGAATCACTTTTTGATGCTCCTCAACCAATAAGTTTCTGAAAGCGGTGATCTATCGCCGGCTTCGATGTTCTAACTAGATGAAGGTTAGGTAAATACTTTATCATATTTCAAGTTATCAAAACTATTCGGACTAGTGCCATTCTAATATCCATAGGGAGGAGAGAAGGGAAGGGCAGAGGGAGTAAAAACACCTCCTGGTATTCGCGAAGGCAAGATTTCTTATGGAAATATCCGGGTGAAAAAACTCGACTATTCTTGCGGGAAGCCTCTGAGAAACGAAACGTTCTTGATACCTCGATATGATGCGAGTGATTTTATCAAAATTTATTCATCTCCTTCTCCAGAGAGTGCACCAATTCGTTCAGGTCTCGTCGATACCATTGAACGCATCTCCTCCCAGCACGTATCTCGGACTCCTTGTCCGCGGAGCACTTTCAAATGACGCGCCCTTATCTCCACCATCTTTCCTCCCCACTCCCCCATCAGCGCACTCCAGCACCCTTCCCTCCAGGCCTTCCTCTCCCTCAGAGCGCCCTCTGTTCCAGCGCGAGAAGCGTGATCCTCTAATGTATGCGAAGTAACGCCCCGCGGGCCGGCCAAGGCGAGAGGGGGGGCGAAAGATATCCATCGCCGTATGGCACGACGTGTTTGTTTATCGCGCCCTCGCGACGTGGATACGCGGTGGAATGAGAGGCAGCGGTGGCGTTAGCAGGTGGACGGGCCTCTCATTTGAAGCGGAATTAACGGCGAAGGCGACGCGACAGTAATGTATGAATGCGATTCACTTAAGAAGGTGCGATAACCATCACGGTTGACGTCCAATCCGGATATTGGCGCGTTTTAAAGCTCCCTTTCTCGTTTACGAGGAAATAAAACTGACTACCTTTGTTTGTGATAAGATTTGAAATTTCTATTGAAATGCATCTCCGTTCCCTTTAAAATCTGAAAGTGAACGTATACGCGAAAGGAAAATGTGTCAACAAGTTAAGCAAGAATATGGTGATCACATGTGTTTCCTAGTGAACATTACAAACTTCAAAGTAATGAATGATGTAAAACTAATAACAGAAATACCAGAGTACCAATAGCACTAATACCAGAGTAGCAATAATACCTGAGTAATGAATGATGTAAAACTAACGGAGTCTTGGAAATAGGATCAGGCAAAAATTATTTGTAACAAAAGTGGAAACAAAAAAGGGTGCTATTGGTTAGAGAAGGGAATCGAGCGAATAAATTTATAGAGTAAGATCATATGACATTGCACAAATTAGATAAAATGCGGAATTTACCCTGAAAAATATTCCAAAATATTTTAAAATCAGTATGCCAGTCAAACAGTGATATTATCTCCTCAATCAGCAGAGATTTAAATTTTTAAACCATTATAACTCGTTGGTCTAAAATTATATTGCACTGGGAGTAATGTCGTCACTTTTGCGTACGTTATGTTTACCAATCAGGTATTAACTATTGATTCTAAAGCTTCCTTCTGAAAATCATACCTTCTACTCGCTCACGCAGGGTAACGTAGCGAGTTAATCTTCAACAATCGACCGTAAAAAAATCACCGTGACAACCAAATGTTGCCTTCAGCGATTTAGATCGCATTCGGCCTTATTTCTCCATCTGCCTCGAGCATGACGACACAGATTGGTAAAAAAAGAAAGAAGACAGCACTCAAGCTTAACAGCGATTTAATGACTGGAGGGGTAAAGAGAGGCGGAGGGAGGGGTTGCTTGCTGGTGTGGACCTGCTCCTCCAAAAGAGGGACACACATTAGAGCGAAGGAGGACGGCAGCATTGATTGATCGATTTCTTTCTTACGCCGTGGGATGGAGATTGGAATGAAAGGAAGCAAGCAGGGAAAAATGAATGAAATCATGCAGACACAAAAGAAGACTTAGATTTGGTATCGATTTTCTGATGAAGTGAGACGGAGTGCTGGGAACAAAAGGCTAGAGGAGAGGTAGGATGGCGACAGACGGACGGATGGAAGAAATTCTGGATGCACACTCACGTGGAAGAAAAAATAGTGCACAGCGTATTCGTGTTCTGATTTAACAATACAGAGGAATGCATACGTGGCATACATAAAACAATATTTCGCTATGCCTTATGTAGGTTACTATAGCATGGTAATGAAAAATCGCCAGGGATGTTGGATTGGATTCTGTTGAATTCGAGATTAACACATTAAATCTAATTCGCAGTAATATCTAGCCAGCTAATGAATTTAATGGGAAGGTAAATGCCTACCATTAAAAATTGAATATATCTTTATTGTTGTGAAACTCAAATTTCACAATGAAATGATTCGAAGAAAATATAAAATTAAAAATTCATATCGGCTAGATACAATGTATAGTTGCTAAAATAAAGTCTTCCATGTTACCTATGAAACGGGAGTTGATTTTCCTTTTAGGTATCCGCATCTCAACGTCTAGCTGTACCTGTAACACAGAAATATATTATAAACCTCGGTGAAGGCAACGGAATTTTTCATCTTGGTCAAATATAACAACTATATATTTAAGACTTCGTTTTGCTTGGCCTCTCATTGCATGGATATTTATACTAAAACTGTAAAATTTGTGGAACCTGATTACAATATAATTCTTTTGATCAAACGCAAATATACTTATCCCCACATCAAAAACTAGTTTCAACCTCTTCTTCTGTGGCCACTAGGATATCCGTGAAAATTTGGAAATGCATTTATATTCTAACTACAGAAATTAAAAATAGTCGAAATAAAACCCAGCCTTTTGTTCCATGAAAGCGCGCCATCCATTTTAAAGAGAGTTATTTTACGGAATAAAATGAGCATACAGAGCTTAAGTTGTAATTTCATGGAATAAAATAAAAAAGTCCCACGGAAATTCACCAGGAAGTCTTGCCGTGGAGGCGTTAATCAACCTGCAGTTGACCTAAATTAGCTAGAATTTCACTGGTCACAAAAGAAGCGAGGAATTTTTCACAAAGGCAAAAGTTCATGAAAAAATAAATGCGCTGAGCAGCCCGAGTCAAGAGATTTGAAGGAGTAGAAGGCAGGTCGAGCACACTGAAGGTGATTCCTTCCTTCCAGTGTGTTTTTTTTCATTTTTAATTCAGAAAGTGGAGGTCGAAAATGTGCGAAATTTTCTCCGCCAAGAAACGAACACAATGGGGAAGACATTGTAGCCGGATTAAATCCACGAAGCGGATGCTGAGACTACGGAGTGGATTTGAAAGGGGAGAGAGAGGGTGGTACGGAACGCAATCTTGTGGAGAGGGTGGGATAAGCCTTGAAAAGGGAGGAAAAAAAGTAGATGGGGAAATCGCGCCACAGGAAATCTCACCTGCTGCCGTTGATTCTGGATTGAAAGACTCGAGAGCGAGTAAAGAGATTTGCGAGTGCGCTTACTTACATCCGGGTTTGTCGTGGGTGAGAGGGGACGGGCGCAAACTGCTACCGCGGTACGGTCATGTCGAAGCGGATAGCCCGACGCGGAAGCAGAGGCCGAGCATTCCTCGAAAAGGAAGAGAAATAAAGTGGAAGCGCCATAGATTGAGTTGAGGAGGAGCGTCAGCGGGGTACATCATCTTGACGTGTCGCTGCGATTGCAACGCCAGTGGGGGGTGTTCGTGGGAAATGGTAGGAGGTGGATAACTGTAAGAGGGATACGTCGAATTGAGGAAACGGGAAGCAAGAGTTACGTCTGTTAAGAGTGGCATTGTCTCAGAGGGAAGTGTAACGATGCTTGAGTGTGAAACTGGGATTTAATGGGAAAATGCAAGTAAATGAAACCATGGTCTTTAAAGAAACAAAATTGAATTTTTTTAAATTCAATACATTTCCTAGCAGAAAATGCACAACATTTTCCCGGGAGATATCAGATTAGGAGCATTTTGTTCCGAGATAAAAAGGTTTTTACAATACTTTTGCATTCTAGAATAAAATATTATTAAAATAAGAAAAAGGCTCGTCTAGAATAGAATAACGAAAGCGTTTCCAACAGTTTTTGTGACTAAGGAGCAGTCATTTTCATTTAACATCATGCATTAGAGTAATATAAGGGATTGCGAATAAAAAATAATGCAAAATGACTGAAGAATTTGCAAACTAAGCTTTTAATAGAGCAGCAGATATACTTCTAAAAATATTGTTTTAAATGGGTTGTAATTCACATGCTATGATATGAAAATACTGTTTTTAGTAGGTAGCATCCCAATTTCCATGTACACGTTAATGTGACGCACCACGCATGTATGTAAATAATTGGAAGATATACCGTGGACTTAAAGGAAGACTTAAATGTTTACCAATCAGAGTGATTATTCATTCAAATATTTATATACTCACGTACCTAAGATATCAAGTTTTTCATCCCACTTTGAAATACCGAGGATTCAATTGAACGACCGGAGCCAGCCATTACGACGAAAGACAAAATCATGCATAGCAGTGTAAAGGTAAATTTTTCCCTCTTAAAATTGAATGTTTCCTCGTGTACCCTAAAATTTCTTAAGGAAAGGATCTGTTAAACCAATTTTGAATGATATTAATAAAGAAGGAAATGAACCAGAGACTTGAAAAGTATTTATAAATAGTAAAAAAAAAAGAAAGGTTGAATTATAAAAGAACTGGCCCAAAATAAAAGGCAATATAGGATAGGTGCGAAGAGAGGAAAAATGAAACCAAAAACTGGAAAAGTAATGTCGGGACGACAATGTTTCGAAAGCAAACGATAGTCGGAGTGTTCAAAGGGAAGGGAATCGGTGGGGATGAAAAGAAAGAGTGAGGGAGAGAAAAAGAGACACAAAGGCCAAAAAAAATCGTCCAAGATTCGGTAAAGAGGGGGTCTCGGGTTGTAGCATCGATGGAGTAGGGTGGAGAGTTGATGGAGTGGCAGGAGTGGAACATTAATCCACAATCATTACTTCATTGTTCACCCAGCGAGGGAGTATGGTGAGGGGTGGGACAAAAAGACGGCGGCGGGACAGGATTGATCGGCAGGAGACAGCGGGAGAGAGGAGAGGGAGGATGTGGGAGGCTAAGCGTGGAGGTTGACATGAGCAGGGAAGAGGATATGAAGGTACATACATACACATACGTACATGGTTGTGTGAATAGGTTCTATACATATATAATAATAAAATGGACAGGTTGGGTGAGGGATGGGAGAGGTCAAGAGACGGAATGAGGTGGGAAAAGGAGGGGTAGATGTACCCGGAGAATTTTTTTTGGGGGCTGAGAAATGCGAGGAGGGAGGAAGAGAGAGAGGAAAGACGGAATGGAGGGAGGTAGTGTGTGGCCGTTTACGGGGAGGGATTATTGGGATCGGGCACTGTGTCTTTCAGGGAGGAAAAGACCAAGGGCGGAAGGGTCCTCGGGGAGCAGGTTAAGTGCACGTGTGTAAGTGCGGACGCAGGAGAGGGAGAAGGACGCGGATGAGGGGCGACTGAGCGTGGATGGATTGGGAGTGAAACACACGTCAGATTGATGTGATGGAAGAAGTGACGATGATGTGATGCCTTTAATGCAACTACCTCCGGAGATAACATGCACTTGTATCTCCATATCTCAAATCATATCGCCCAATTTTTTCATCAACGATGGCAAATCGGCGGTGAATACTACAATTTTGATAGAAAATTGATAACGAACGCTAGAACTATAGTATAGAACTTTAGTAGTGAGCTACTATAAAAAACAACGAACGCTAGAACTAGCAATAAAGAAACAAATTTTAAAGTGATTTTTTTGTTAAATTATTAAGTTGAATGGAATTTTATGTTCATAATCATCTCAAAACATAGATATTCGAAAGTTTCCACAAAGAGGATAAAATTAGACGAAATCGCAAGCCACTGACGAATGGAGGAAAATTTGGAGAAACTGAAGGACACGTGAGTTTACGAAAGAATAATTAGGATTCTTTTCTCAAAATGCAATATAAAAAATTGAAATTAATAATTTAATGTCGCACGATTAGAATTAAAGTCACAGTCTATTTTTTTAATAATTCTTCTTTTCTGAATTTTCTACAATTATGTGTATTTAATCTTATACCGCCTAAACGATTAGGGCCGAGGATATTCTTCAGATAATAACAACCTATTTCCAAGAGTAAATACGTCCTGTCTCATAATGAGTGTTGCTTCAATTTAAATTTTTACCTTATGGGATGAACTGGAAAAACAGATCCCGAGAATTAGTTGTATAATTCATTCAATTGATTGGAATTATTGTAAGTTTTTAGAGCAATCACATGACTTATTTAAAAATTAAGGCAGGCTTCAGTCACTACATTATCGCCCTTGAGCCCTACTTAAGGAGCTATTTTTGAGCCTTCGAATGTATTTGCTAATTTTCTTTTATTAATTTCTGATACAATAAATATAAAAGCTGTTCTTCCAATTGATAACCTTGAGGGTCTCATTTAAACCAAAAATAAAAGTTCCAACTCACTTCCGAGCCTTAAAATAACACCCTCATAGCTCTACAAAAAACTGCTGGTATATCATCGCTAGCTAAGCTCACTGCCAACAATCGAATGAGAGTTTTAAAATTATTTTACCAACAATTATTTTGAAAGGAAAGGTTACACAGGGAAAGAACCCCACTATTTGCTTTATCACCTTCTGGGAATTACGACACGCAGTTTTCGAGGTAAATACACAGCCCCTGTGAAGCATGCATTGCAATCCACCCACATGACTCGAGATATAGAGCGATGGGGGAGTAACATGGGACTCAAAAGACGAAGGAATCGCAATGAATAGCTCTCTCGGGGTGGCATCGCATCGAACCACAGAGGGTGGGTCTACTCTGTCCAGACGAATGGTGTTCCCACCGTGAAAAGAAAAGGAACTTTTCAGCAAAGTAGCGCGCCCACCCTAACGAAAAAGAGAATCTTCGTTCCTGCAGTGTGTGCGTATGTGGGGAGGAGGGCGGCCGCGGGGAAAAATACTAGCACACACGGTTAAGTGCGGACGTGGGGGTTGTTCGAATCGGGAAAAGAGGAGGAGGAACGCATCGAGTGGTGAGACGTGGTCTCGGACGGGGGTGTGGAAATATTTTCCCCCTCCCCCCGGGGGGTGCGTACCATGGAAAGAAAGAGCGAGCTGGAGAGTGCTTCTGTTCGTGCGTATGTCTTCGGGGTTGCCGTAAGATGACAGGCAGAAAGCAAGAGTCCGTGAGACATGGTGGGGAGGGAAATATTTGGTAAGGCTGCTCAAAGAAAGGGGCGAGGGGTGGGCGAGATTGGCGGGGGGAGGGGGGAATGAAAAGGTTCCCGGCGACGGATGCACCCATCCTCCCCACAAGCCACGGACCAACCGCCCCTGGAAGCGCGTCCGAGGGGAGAATTCGCTGGCAGCGGAGAGGCATCGAGGGAATTGGAGACGGGGTTGTTGCGTCTGGAGGAGTGCAGACGGCGGCGGCAATGGTGATCCAAAGGGTGCGGCTGTGGCGTCGTCGAGGTGGCGGAGGAGAAATGAAGAGGATGGCGATGATAAAGGAGTGATGAGGCGTGAATAAAAGGCGGAGTTGGTACCAATCAAAGAAACGGCGATATTTTTTTCGGAGTGGTTTATTGATCTTCGAAGCGGAGGGAAGAGAGAGGGGGGGGGGGCGAGGGAGAGAAATGGAATATTGGTTGGGAGTTGGTTGGGGTTGGGTGTCGGACGTGGAGAGTGGAGTGTGAAGGTTTTGTGCGGGGGCAGTTGCATTTGTTGGGAGGGTTCTTTTTGGGCTGATGCGGGGGGAGGCAGTCGTGGGCATAGTTACTTGGGGTGTGTAGAAGAAAGAATCCCAGCCTAGGAGCCCTCCCGTGGAGATTGAGAGGGTGGGAGACAGGGAGTGCCTTTCCGCAGTGAGTGAGTTGTGAAATCGGAAGCGATGGATAAAAGGGCACTTTGCGAATTAAAAACGACAACGTATTGCAGCAGCTCCACCCTAAAACGCTCTTCTTTTCTGCAGCAATTTTTCCTCCCTCTGCTTATATTCTCGCCACGATAGGTCTGAGGTAGTAACGGCAGGGAGACACGCCTTTGTTTGAAATGCTCCCCCGTGATTGCATTGCAACAATAAGTTTTCATTTCATCCAATCGAAACACTTACATGGAATCCGCAAATTTGTAACGTTAAGAGATCATTTTCAAAAGAAGCGTTTACCATTCTGGCGTTCCCATTTTATCAAATTGAAATGAGCACTTAGAAGAAAAAAATAAAAAAAGCAAATCACAAGTTATTCACTTATTCGAAACGTGTTGTTAGCAATTGGAGAGTGCAGTTCCTGCGTGCTCCTTCGTTGACAATTCAATTTTTGAAAGAAACACCAAGCGTGTGTCAAGTGGAAAGTCATGATAAAATACGAGACTTGTAGTAGGAGAGCATATTATTTTTTTGAGTCATACTTATATTTCATGTTTACAATACATTAAAAAATAGTAATCCTCTCTCAAAACTTGATTTTGTACTTATGTCTGAATTCACGATAGGGAAAAATAAAGGCGTGTAAAAAAATCTCTATTAACGTTCAGCAAAGATGGAATGAGAGAAAATGTATATTGTGGCAGAATGCTGATATTTTACGTCCGCTTTTTTGGGCTTACTGGTGACGGCTATGGAAATTTAAATAACAGAGATACATTTGATGGAATACATATAAGTGATAAGACACGAAAATATGCACGAAATGTAAGCAAATCTTCTAATAATCCAAATAAAGACAGTCGCGAACATTTCATACATTTTTCTAGGTTACTCGGTTATAGAATGCCAAAGATTTAGGACTAAACTTGTTAGATTTTTATGTCCCATTAAAATAACTGACGCTAGCATGTACCTTTCATTCAGAGAATTGGAATGATAAGACCTCAATACCAAAATTTCAGTAGTAAATCATACAAAAGAAGTGCATGCTTTAGATACTGCAATAATAAGTCCAGAGAATTATCTGCTTTACTATACAGACAACAATGATGGTGCGGAACTATAAAGGCTATCTTCCTATTATGTTCATGCGAGGGAATATCTAAGCAACGTCCTCAAGGATATGATTATCCTGTATGATTCGCATTCAAAAGACTCTAGAGAGAGAGAGGGAAAAAAAGTCTTATGTATATATTAAAGAAGCCATAATGGGTTGTGGAAGAGGCACTTCGGTTGGAGACGACGAGGGGAAAGGGGTTAGGAAGGAAGGAAGAAAGTCGTTATATGCCCTCGCCGAGAAAACAAATGAGGTTCGCAATAAATTGAGTGCAGAGAGGACGAGAGGAAGTTGAGGTCGAGAGGTTTGCAAAATGAGTTTTGGCGGGACGGCATCGGGAGGTCGCAAGTGGGGATGCGGGCGAGACGCTCGAAAAGGGTGGTTGGGGCGGAAGGGGGTTGTTTTCAGGGGGAGGGCGGGCCCGCAAGGAGGCGTGGGTGCGGGAGGCGGTGAATAACTCAGGAAGCGGTGGCGCGGCGGGTGCGGAGGCCGGAGGGAGTGGATATGGCGGTCGGAGCCGAGACGGAGGGTGCGGGAAACGAGAAGAAAACCCCCAATTGATGTGTTACGAAAGACGAAATAACTGCAAACGGATGGGGCGCGCGCACAACGACGAGGAATGAATGAATGCAATCCCTTTGTTTGGAGACAGCACTCAAGAATGGTCTCTCGCCAATGAAAAAATACATAAAAGACATTGTACGAGATGCTTGAGAATACAATGCGAAGTGAAAATAAGGAAAACTTCTTATTTTGAAATAAATATAGAAATGGACCATCTCCATAAACAATGTACAAATTTGAGAACAAGAATTGCAGGAATCAATGCTAAAAACTGTACTTCGAAGACGAAAACTGACGCAAATGCAACACAAAATCAGCAAATGAGAAAATTAAACTCAACATTATCAAATTACCTAAATTTTGTATATATTTCATTAATAAATAATTGTTAATAAAAATTTCTAAATGATAATAATTTTTCGCAAATATTTATTCGCAGAACTCTTTCGTGAAAAAATAATTTAGGGATTCTAGAAACGTTGTAACTGAAATACCTAAGCATGAAACAATCTAATCTTCCAGTGAGAAGAGAACCTCATGTCGACGCAAGAGAGAGGCGAAATTACGTATACTGCAAACGAATGGGGTGCAACCTGAAAGACGAAGGATCAATGAATGCATTTCTTTTGTTTGGCCACAGAATGCAAGAATGAGTACGCGAAACACAAACAGAAAAAAGAAATTACTCGTCTAGCTTGAGAATACAATTTTGAAGCTAAACAAAAAAAATTAACTTAATATGCATCAACATCGGAGTATAGGAGGATAAATTACATTCTTAGGCGTTGTAGCATGGGCGTAAAATAGATGAAAAGAAAATTTTCCTTTATTTAAGTTATATATAAGGGGATCTCGAAGGGTAAATACTAAGAGATCTCTCAAAAGAACTTGGTTTTGCATGGGGATAGCTGCAAAATGACAAACCCTCAGGGCATATACGAGGAGCCAAATATAGGTGTAGGCTGCATTATTATTAAAAGATAAAAGGTTGAAGTAAAATAGCCTTATCATATATTGCACTGAATTCATGGAGGATATTATATTCTTCTGATACACCGAATACAAAAGACATTATTCTTCTGAAGTTCAAAGCAATAATTACTGGCATAAAATTTACGGTGAAAGCAGATTAGTATTGTAAGTATTTCACGGTAAGAACAAACTTGCAACACGGATCGTAAAAGTTATAACACGTGTTTGACTTGAGCTAAAATAAATATAACAAATAAAAAACATGCAGGATGTTTCTTCACTAAGAGGGAAAGAAGCCAAAGTATTTTCCTTATTGGACTGAAGAGACACTGGCACTTCACATTTCATATCACAACACAATAACAGTGTAAATTGACGTCGGGAGTGGATATTTTAATTTTCGCCAACATAAATATTTCATAAAGGTGCTATATAAATTAATTAGCCAGACAGGGGAAATAATGCAGACACATGTAAATTAAAGGAACGGGGGGATGAAAAAGGATTTATAGTAGCAGGAGAGATAAAATCTACCGCTCTGTGCATTGGCGGAATTCGACGGAAGGGGGGCTCTAAAAGCTGCGGCACGAGTTAACTTGAGCACGGTTCGCTGAGCGATAATCAATGAACGACGGCGGCAGTGGCTCGTTCCGTTCCAATTAATTAAAATCAGATTTGGCCCCGGCATTTCTGTACACCTGCGGCCGGCAAATGCTTAAAGCGCACCCTTTCCCCATTTCCCATAACCACTTCCTCCTCCTTTACTCGTCCCATTAAAAAAAAAACACTAAATCCAACGTGCCCTCTATTCGATTGGGAATTTTTTTTTAAAAGTCAAAATTCTATTACGAATAATTTGGGATCCCTCACCCAATCCCTTCTTCCCAAATAAATATTTTCCTCGACGAAAGTCAGTGTGGGAGGAAATAATAGGCAACTTCGAAAATTAAGTTAAAATCGTGCATTTCCATTAAGGCCGCGTGGTACGCGAGGAGGTTAAGTTCTCGTGAGTATGCAGATGAAGTTCAAGGAAGGTCGAGCGAGACCTATTCGAGACGAAACATTGAGGAACGGTGGTGAGAATACTGCGTAATGAAATCTACTTACATAAAATTAACCCAGAATCAACTTCGAGGAGTTACCTTTTTCTCCATTTTCAATTGGTAATTATAGAATAACGTGCCCCACTGCCTCAGGGCTTACAATGGAATCTATTTTTTCACAGAAAAGACAAGAGAGGAGCTCCTTGTATACGAAAAAATTTCATAGAAGTGCACTGCCAGGAACACATGCCAAGACGTTATTACAACGACCTAAATGAATCGCGGTTCCATTTGGCAGGCAAGTTGTCCTTTAAAAAGACCCTTGAGATGCTACCTGAAAGATAGTCATAGAAATATTGCCATAGGCGCTTTTTCTTCGTTTTTTTAAGAATTGCAACAGTCATGAGAAGAAAGTTGTTTACCGATTTTGGGAAATATTTGAATATTCTGGTAAGCACACGATGATCAACCTGTTCTGGAAAACTTAAATAAAAAGTAGATGTAAAACAATAATTCTTTGCAAAGCATGTTGTAAAACTTTTTCGGCACATGGTCACTGTAAACAATGAGGTACCTTCACACCAAAGCAACATGAGCATCTTAATACCAACTTTGAAGGCCTATCTCACACGTTTGACGCTTTTATAATAAATTTAATGCAAAATCTTTTTCATGCGGAAATTGATCTCCACATTATGAAGATATTATGCATATACTGTTGTGAGTCCCAAAGAGATGGATAACAATCGGTAGATAGAAAAGAGGTCTAACTAGGGTGGTGGATAGGAATGATATAGTAATTTGCAAAACTGTACTCTAATTGAAAACTTATTGGCAATTTCCACAAAAAAATTATTCACGAGATCAGTTTTAATACACTTCGTATTATCGTCAGGTGAAATGAATTTATTGGAACAGTTCTTGTGTTTAAAATAATTTGTGAAAAATTACTATTAAGTTTTAATTCACATTGTACTGCAATTCCACAAGATTAAGCCTGAATGAACTCTCAATGTTCACAAAAGTGTACATAACCATACCACCTAATTCCTCATTAATTGCACATCGATGGACACAAAGAACGACGTTTTCTCGTTTAAAGTATGATATGAGAGGATATTTTGGAAGGAACAAGTTAAGGGTTACGGCAAGGAGGGTATAATATAGCAGGGTGACGCAAGGAGGGGTGAATGTGGTCGATGAAGGGGAACTGGAAGAAATGCATGAGAAAGGAACTTATTAGCGTGAAGGAGGGAGTTGGCGAGAGGAAGGGAGGGAGCAGGATGGGTAGATGGAGGCTGTGAGAAACTTTGTTGGGCTGGCAAGGCAGGGGGATGTGCAGCTAGGGAAGGAGGGGTAGTGGAATATAAGGGCTTTGAAACTGTAGGGAGGGAGGGAGGGAGGGGGGGGAGTAAGTAGTATTAGTGCGGAGGAATGGAGATGGTGGGATGTTGCAATAAGAGGGTGGGAAGAGGTCGCCCTGTGAGACAAAAGGCGAATGAGTTACCCAGTTGCCTACGTCCGGGGCTTCTCCCGAGTCATTGTCTTTATCTACCCACCCCACTCCTCGCGTAAACCTTGCCTCTGCTGTCTCTCTCTCTCTCTCTCTCTGTTTCTCTCGCACACGCAGCCGCTGCTGTTCTCTCCATTGTTGCGAGGAGATGGAGTTCGGGTGTGCTGTTGAATGTCTATGTGTGTGTGTACTAAACACGTGGTGAGTCGTGAGGAGGTGGGGGTGTAGGGCAGTGGTTGCGGGAGGGTGGAGTGGGAAGGGAGAGGGGATATTGTGGTCTCTCTCTCTCTCTCCGACCGACCGCGGGGCCGGGGCAATGAAAAGGGAAGGAAGGGCAGTGCGGGAGGGAACGGGTGCACACGGCGGCGGTTTACGGGATGATTAGAGTTCTTGGGCGAATCAAAGCGATATCAAAAGCGAGGAGCAGCAGCAGTTGGAAATGGATGGGGAAAATTTTCCCCGGGTTGTTTCACGGGAGGTTTCGCAACGGAAGGCAACCGCGCCACCACGGTCAATTGTGCCGGAAAGATTGATCTGCCGCCCCCACCCGTGATTTCAGACGGAACCGGGAGGAGATCAAAAGTGTAGAGTTGCGGCATTCGTATGGTTTCAGAGATGTGTTATAACTCGAGAGTGAGCCAGTAATGAGAGATTGGTTGAATTAATTATGCATCTTGATTGTGATGAAGTAGGATTGAGCCGTGTGATTACGAAATTTAATTTGAAAAGCTAACGTTTTAATTCTGCATAACAGGTTGAACCCCTCTTTTTGGGCCAGTCTAGTGTTTCAAATCAATTCTACATTGGAAGAAATGGAGTTCAGCATTTCGGCAACAGCTGAAGCATAGCATTTTCTTTGAAGCTAAGTTCACGGTAGCGATCGAATTTTCTAGAAAGTATGTATTCGTTGTGATGTTTGCAAAAAAATATTTTCGAACATATTCCAGCTTTAAAAGTTTTAGATCATATGCTTTAAAGCACATTTTTTATCGAGAGGCATAGAATATGTCGCATGAACTGTAGTACTTCAAGAAAAGACTGCAGTCAACACCGATGGACTATTAACTATCAATCAACTACATCAATAAATTATTATACTCATGTATATAATTGATAGAATATTTAAGACGTAAAAGGAAATAAAGCGTAGCCTCTATACATTCATGTCTAAATATTCCACTCTCTTAAAAAGTGGAACTTTAACTGAAGATGGATAAACCGTAATAAATTTGCATGAAACACCCATTTAAGGCAATAAATACATAGCAATGGTTATTTAATTAGAATAGCCGGATGCTTAACACACTTAATAGAATGATTACGTAGCGGTCCTTGGGTATCTATATCTTTGCATTTCAAAGCCTGTAAGTCCGAAAAAGGAGTTTGGCGGGAGTTTGTTATGGATTTAAAACAGTTCCACCAATGAATTGTTCTCCGAAAAATCATATAAAAGGCATTAAAATTGCCTAAGAACAGAAAGCTATAATTTATAGATGGATGAAAACAAATAAATGCAAATATTGTGTTATGATATATTGGCTCAAATGAAAATACGGTCAGTAGAATAACCAATGGAATTATACTCTACGCCCTTGTTTTTATATTTTCTTGCTCATTATGAGAAATAGAACGAAATATTTATTAATCTTAGAAATATATATTTTAGAAATGGAACGCTGACTTAATGCACGAACTGTGAATGTATAAGTTTGTCTCGGCACTTCCCGTGATTTAGGACGAACCGATTTATGGTTCCCCGAGGCACACTTCCCCAGATATGTTATAACTGCGCTGCAAGGAAATGAATCGGTCCAGATCGAACGCGTCCAACGCCTGCGAGGACTTATCTCTCTAGGGCATATATAGAGTCAATAATAACTTGTCGAGACAGATTCGCAGTCTCAGTCCGTGCCCATCGTACAATTTTTTTTTTACTCAGCTGCTTCATAAACTGGGGACCGGGGAATCAAAACACGATCCGCAGAGCGTCTGCAGCTCCTGAGTGATGACATCGAAGGCTTTTAATGGAATGGAAAAGGAGGACGTGCTCACAAGTGAGTGGTAGGCAAAATGGATGGATATGGGAGGGGAAGGACGGGAAACTGGAGCGTTTTAGGAAGATGACGTTGGGTGGAGTAGAGTGGGAGGGATAACTCTATGGAGGCAGAGGAGGAGGGAGTAATATGAGGGGGGAAGAGAATTGTGTTCCTCCCCTTGGAGGTAAGGCTACGAGGTTAGGCACAGGGACAATTGTCCACGGCACTGATTGTTTGATTGAGTGAACGTGAAAGGAGCATTCATTCCTCTCCCCGAAGAGCAATTTACTCGTCCACGTCCTCTCTCCCGACGAGAATTCAGCGGATTTTCATCAACCTAGTCCGTGCCGTGCACCAAACTTATTAAGCAAAGAGACTTGCGCGGTTAACTCGGATGGCCTCGGTGTGTGCAGAAATTATTTTCGCTCATCGATTTTCCGAGTGAAACACAGCGGAAGAGTTCATTCATGAGGCCAAATCCCACGAACAATAGAGTCTAGCTTTAAAAGAACAAAATAATAATTACACCTGTTCCAACAAAACTATTGCACCTAAACGTAAAACTGCCCAGGAAATTATGGATTAAAGCAAAGCATTTTAAGCAGTAAATAACTCAATGTAGATAAAAATCCTTTCTGTAATATTCATTATGATGACCATCAGACAATTTCATCATGAGCTTTAAGCCTTCCTGCATCGTTACCTCTTGTCAACACACGAGTTTCTTGCCCAGAATTCCACCCTTTCTAATTAAAATATACTTCTCCGCATATAATAATCTACTTTAAAACATGTTCTTCCAATGGAAAAACTCTTTCCGTTCATTTCAAATCTTATCCATAGGATCTTTTTCAGCATTCATTTCCATAGCAAACCACTAAAGCACTTACTTAACTCAAAGAAATTATTTTCTCCTAACTTTTTAGAGAAATCTGCACTGATTGCTGGCTTCCACCATTTCTTCATTGTCGTCGTCGATATGCCGTTCCGATCGTAACATGTTCCCCTCTTTATCCTCTCACAATACCTGGAACTCCTCCAGTTCTCTCTCACCCTCTTTTGCAGTCCAAAAAAATCCTTCGCCGACAAGATTGAAAATAGAGCAATGGGAATGCTTTCCCCGGAACGTTTGTTTTTCCTTCGATCCCGAGCTGTCTTAAAGCAACGTTTGGATCTACAGTTTCGAGTCAAGACAAGAGATAAGAGCAAAGACCTTGAAGTTCCTTCGACTCAGCATGTCCTCCGCTTATCGCACGCCAATGGTGATTTGTCGCAATAGACCCCCGACGCCCGAAGAAGGAGTAAAAGGAATGTCGAAAACTTCTTCGGAACACTTCGACGCGTTGCTTACAAACTCACTCGCGCATGCGCAAGGGGAGTAAACAGAGCGTGAACGTCGCTTTGATGCGAGCATGAATTCCACGCATTTATGGTTTGTATGGTTATGAAGACGATCAGTTTGTTTTTTGGGAGTAGACTGAGAGAGAGATAGGAAGTTTGGATGGAGATGAAGATTAGATTCCTCCGCAAAAGACCCCAGAATCAATCGTTTCAAAACCTCCCAAGTTTCCCGCGCAATCCCATTTTTCCCCGCATCCCCCTGGCAATCCTCCCGGATCAGCATGCCACGGGATTGATGTTTATAGTCTCAACGATGGGTTGAAATAAAGGGAACTGAGTGCGGGTATTGTAAGGTCATAAAAGATGAGTGCGGAAGTGCAAGCCGCTTGGACGCTGAATGAGTGTGAGGAGTTCTGAAGAAAGAGAGAGAGGGTACAGACTAAGTTTTGAGTGTCGTGGGAGTTGGGTTGAGGACCTATCGCCCGTGAATATTTGGACAGTCTCCCGGAGGTTAGAGATACCTTCTCCCATTCCGTTCATTCAACGCACACGGATATCCTCCCAAATTCGATGCCATTGAATGAATGAATGAACGAGGATCCCGTTGCAGACTTGTTTGCTTTTCCTATTCCGAGCTTATGCAAAGCCGTAAAACCATCGACCCTGCTCGTTTGTACAAACCAGTGGAGACGGAGATACAATCAGGCTAAGGTAGTGGAGACTGCCAACAATCCATGAATTAATTCATGAAGATACTATTCTTTGTATGCAAAAATTCGGAAAAAAGTCTTTAAAAATCATTGGATGTGTTGGTTCAGTGGAATAGAAAATAAAGAATACATATGTCCTATTTATCATCCTGGTTTTAATACATAATAAATGATCAGCCATATATTCGTCGCGATAATAGTCGTTCAGAACCTTAAAGAGAAATTGAATAACTTAAGTCAAGAATATTAAGTCCTCGAATATTAGTCCTCAACAAAGATACCGACTTTGGAACTTCATGTCAAGTTCACGTGGATTCAAGTTGAAGTATTGAATGCGGACAAGGTGAAACATGAATTTATTTTCTAACCTAAATAAAAAAATGAAATCTCCGTTAGGCAATCACCGTGACGGGTGCAACGAGAAAAAAAGGAACTCGAAACGGAATGGAAATGTTTGGAATGGCAAGGTGTGAAGAGTGAGTGAATCGAATAAGGGAGGACGACGAGGAGAAAAGAATAAAAAATTTTAAAAAAATATCGACTGCGTTGTGCAGTGAAATTGCGGGTCTCGCGGGCGTCGGAACACCTCTTCTGCCTCCCTCTCCTTTTCGTTCACTCTTATTTTATTTCGTTTCCGTGATAGGGTTGTGGCATTGCAAATGTCAGCGGCCTCTTCGCCCGCCAACGAACGGGACCTGGGACTGGTGAGTGAGTGATTGCTTTCCGAGCCAAAATAAAAGAGTGAGAGATCGGAAAAAATGTAAGGACCGAAAAATACTCGAAACGATTTGGATCGGAAGAAAGACGGTTTGCCTCCTGCCTTCTGGGTGAAGCTTTTTGAATCCTCTCCAAAAATCGTATAACTTCGTATAAGGCTTGAGTCGCAGTCCCAAGTTACGAGTTCTTGTCATTCCGGGGATGAAATTTCAGATGCGATCGAGAGGTGGGAAGGAGGGATATTTTGCTAAAGAATCACCGAAAGCTTTGGATCTGAGTGCTTATGCATCAGCGGGTGCGAGGTCGCGAGACTGTTTTCTCAGGGGAAAGAATATGTTTTCCTTAGGGCTTGGGCGAGAAAGGGTTCAGAGCTGGCGGGGAGAATTCTACTGATTTATGGAGAGAAAACTTGAGCTTAGATTTCAGAAAATTAAGGTGCTTCTACCGTGACTGCTCTTCCAAAAACAAAGCTGAATTACAAGTTTTCAGAAATTTATGGTTTCATATATTTGCCTCCATAGATGATATCGCTTTAATCAGTAAGGCGTAATTTAGCACTGGCAAGACAGGTATAGAACAAGTCCATATAAAAATAGGGCTCGAGAAGGGTTAATTAGTTTGTTTCCTTTTATCTTACGGAGGCTGTGATCTGACTGTTTTAACATTACAGATTTGAACTATTGGGTCACATATAAATAACTATCCAAATTTGATATGATTTGCCTAAGGACTGGAGAGTATTATAAGCCACATTTACCTTATCATTCGCTTTGCAAGCATTTTTCAATGAAAATGCCAAGTATCTATTTAAATACAACGATAAAATTCGATTAAAGATTAATTTAATGAACACTTTATGTATATAATGCATAATATTTTCGGTGAACATTTCCAAAACATTTGATAATTTGGCACAAAATTAAAATCATGCTTGAATAGTAGGACCAAAAAAATATGTAAAAAGGAACTTTTCATTTTAAATGAGGATCCATAGCACAAATATTTTCCTGTTTTTCTCACAACTAGCAGCTGGTAACTAAACCTTAAATAACGGCTGCGCAAACACAAAGGTCCTTTTATTACATATTCTAAAATATTTTTCTCTTTTTTTCTTTTTAGGAGTTATCAATTAGAAGGATTAGTCTACTTACGAAAGGAAAATCAAGGTGAGTACCATAGCCCTTGCCGGTACTGATTGTGATAGCATGAAAATGATGACTACGAATCCAACTCCGCATTTAATATTATTCATAGATTAAAATTAGTAAGTATAGGGCACATAACGTATATTTCAGCAAAAGCTGAAAAGGGTAAATATTTCAAGCGAGTCACATTTCTAAGGATAAAATTTATTAACTATTCCTATTCGCCAAGGTTTTGAAGTTAAGTGACATTCAAATACTTGATTCCAAACTTTGCAAATCGAACAAGAAGTAATTTTTAGTTTTGAGTGAAAGAATGGCTAAATGTTGGAGGTATGCTGTGAAATATTATCCAAAATCTTCACAATTTTAAATGGATAAAATGGAAGTCAAACGTAAATCGTTTCCCACAGGGCAAGTTAAGTCAACAAGCAGCAAACCATCATAAATTCAAAAATACATATTCACCAAATATTTCCCGAAGTAGAGGGAAAGAGTTGGCTTTTAGCATGCAGTGGCCCACCGAAACCTTCGATCATCCATTTTAGCTGAGGCAGTGAAACGTGCCGTATGCCTAGCACATCTGTTTGTCACAATCTTCCACTCTCTTTTGTTTATATCCCATATTTCTCTCTCTATCGCCTCCCCTATTAATTTGTCAGATCTCCATGAATTTATTTTCATCTTATTTATTTTCATGGAAAACATTCATTTTCGTTTCCTCCTTTCCACTACCAATCACATAACTTTCTTATAATTTAAAAACCAACATTCTTACTCGGGAAAATTATATTTTGATCGGTGTCCATTAGATTCACTTGCCACCGTATATTTTACGGAAATCATCGAAGTCTTTACTGACCCAAATGAACTTTTTACTCGTTAATGCAAGCTATTATTTCATTTCCATTGACAATTTAGTCTGAATTACTTCACAATTAATCAATACTTGCGACTTTTGTGATGGATGAACTCAGCAACAAAGAGTTTCTTAATATATGCGACACTATACGAAACAATTATTTATTTAAGAGGTACATAAATTTCAGCCAGTAAAAAATATTGAGAGAGAAATTAATTGACAAAATAAAATTATATGAATACCTAGCGTTTGCTTCAGTCAAATCTTAGCATTTTTGTTAGATATGGCTGTCTTGTAAGAATTGTTTTCATGTTGTTATGTTAATATGTATTTTCCAAATGGCTCATTGTGTTATGTAAGCATTCATTTTCATTTATTTTCGTCCTTCATTTGATAAACCGATTACTCTTCTAAATAATTATCAAGAGCTTCTCAGAATGTACTCGTTCACTTCCATCAGTGATTTGTAGTCTGAGGTGTGTTTCAGGTTTACAGTTTAAATCTAAAGTGCATGCGTATGGATGCTTTCGTAAAGCGCCAACCAGGTCAGCCTCTCGGAACTTGTATTGACCTTCGGATGAGCATTACACGAAACACCACGAATCAACAGCAGGGACTCGTCGAGTCGTCCGCTGTTGTCCGCCGTGTTTATAACGGATTACGTGTGACTGGGAGCACACTCCTTGCAACTTCTCAGCGGGCTCGAGAGTCGGGGACCTCCTGAGCAGACAAAAGGAAAGCAACGTGGAGAACGAACGTAGTTTTGAAAGCCGCAAGCTGCCCGGGCGAACCGAGATCTCGCCTCGCTGTTGTTGGACGCGTGCAAGAGACGCGGGCCATATGTCGTAGGGCAGCAAGCGGGCTTCTTCGAAAATAATGTGACGCATGTCCCCTTGCCTTTCGACGCATCAGGGGGACGGGGACTGACCTTGTACGCATTCGGATGATCCGTGGCGAGGGACAAGCCGTCTTTATCCCCTCGTTTGAACGTGTCAGTCAAGTTCTTACGTCCGGTGATCTCTGTCAAGGACACAGGTTACTTCGTAAAAGAGGGTCAAAACACTCGTTCTACTAAAGATAAAACAATATGCATTAAAAGTATTTTATTTTCTCAACAGGGGCCGCTTCAAAATTCATACGCAAACTCTGTATTCAATGGTAAATCACAGTGACTAATGCGCCATGGGAAAGGCTACACAGTGAATTTTAAAATTATGGTGTTATGTATCAAGAAAAAGTACATTTTGTTTCAATCCGACTATTATGAAAAATACTTTAAAGTAATTTTTTATGATAAAGCCCAAAAATTAAATATTCCAAATGGCCTTATTAAATGCGCTTAGTGACAAATTAATGATGAAATATAAACACTCATTTCCAAATTGAGATTACCTTAGTCACAAACTCAATGCGGAAATAAATGAATGTAGTGGTTTATTGGTTACCCAGTCAATTCCAAAAATATCCCAAAGTTGCACTATATTGAATGCTGAACTTCTTCCTGTACTTGAAGAGAGGCTTCCTCTTCATTATATTTAATTATATTTAAATTCTAAAACTTTTTATTTCTTATGGTTTTTCTGAGATAAACTGCTATAATTGCATAATGCCCATTGTGTAAAAGTGTTCGTTGAATTTTAATATCAAAAAATTAAATCATCTTGGAAAACTACGTGTACACTTTAAACGTTTTAAGCTTAATTCACTCCAAATGTATGTAATTTTACAATAAATAGTCTATTTGCCGCTGTAATCTACGTAAAAAAATTCTAATCGTTGCTTTTTCTATGGTAGCCATAAAAGTTATTTACGTGGCATAGATCTTCAGTGATTATACCGGAAATCCATTGAGAACCCCCTTATGAAGTCTTCTTCAATAGCACAATCTTGTTTACGGGTCTTCTCTTTCTCAAGAACGGAAAAGGTACATACATACATCCGATTTAGTGGAGTCGGAAGGAAAGAAGTCGGCGATTAGCTGCAAAGGAAGGTAGCAAAGGGGAGCGGGTGAGGAAACGGCAGAGAAGCCGGTGTTCGGACCAGCGGATGCGGTGACCCAACGACGCAAGGGCATCGGAAGAGGGCGGGGGCGCGAGAGAAATGGGTCGATCGGGTGGGGAGGAAGGCATTGAAAAAACAACAGGGGTGGGACCCAGTGTGGCGGCTTGGTGTAGATAAATTGGGGGATGGGAATGAGGAGGTGCGGAGACGTGGGTGCCGGTGGGTGTTTAGAAAGAATAGTGGTGGTCTGAGGCGTCGAAAGAGACGCAACCACCGCACCGATCCACTCTACCCCCTTCCCCTAAGCCTCCTAATGCTTCGGAAGGGCCACTGGTTACAGTAGGGCCTCGTAGCGGTCTCCCCACCGGCCTAAATCAACAAGACGTGTTTTAAGGGGAGGCAGGAGGCACCGCGGGGTGGAAAAGGATAGCTTTGACGAACAAATGGCTTCAGTTTGTTACACATCGAGTAGGTAACAAGGGACGTCAAGGGGAGGAAAATGTGCCAACTGCTTTCGGACGGGGATCTTTAAGGGGATGAAAGTGAGGGTCTATCCTTAAGAACTAAGCAGACGCTTGAGCAATGCGTCGTCAAGGCAGATGTGCTCTCTCCCATGATGGCAAACGTGTATCATCTGTCGTGCCAAATATGCGGTCAGAGAAAACGGGAGGAAACTCGAATTAGTCGAGGATTGATTTGTATATAAGGACTTACTAGCCATTCGATATTGCGACGAATGAAAAATTATAACATTTGTAAGCACTTTGATTCTCTTTTTTCTTCATAATCCGTAGATTCATTACGAGAATGCTTAAGTATAACACAAATCACGTAATAAATTTTACTTCAAGCACCAGAAATATAGTGATGATTTCAAGCAAAATATACCGGATAAAAAGTCTTTACCGAGAGAACAAACATCCGGGAAGCTATTAATCCTTGCTATTCCACTATAAACGGCTATTCCCATGGAAACTAGTATTGAGTGCCGAGATTACGCACAAAGTTAAAAAATTTGTCCGCATGATTGCACACAATTTGGGTTTTCGTAAGGAAATTTTCAAATAAAGAGATAAAAAGATTGCGTGCAATAGATACACCACCACGACCCAAATATCGTCCGTCATTAAATTACACGAGGTAAATAATTATTTTTCATATCTCCAGTACACTCACAACTGTTATTTTTTCTTCCTAATTGATTCTCCTGAATCAGTTCCATGAAAAATTTAGACCAAACGGGCCACCAGCTGAGTGTTTCAACGCGGTAGGTAGTGATTTTCTTTGCGTTCATTCACATATGCTGAAATTCTAATGGTTAAATTCTCCTTGTTTACATGGCTTCTTCAACATTTCAACATGAGGGAGTCCGAAGAATTTAGCCGAATTTGAACTCAAGTCACTACCAATCGCATCCAAACTCTTGTTATGGGGCCAAAGCTACCCCAAAATAGCTAAAATGTACAATAAAACTGAAAATATAGATACATTGACCACCTATCATGATATAGATATGAAGAACACCACGATAATATCATCAACTCAAATCTTGTAGATATACATGTATAATTCTAATTAAATGATAAAGAGCACCTAAACCCTTTTGAACGTATTGATATAATGAAAAGCTTTACCAAGGCAGACGAGTAAACCCTGAAAAATATGACACCAATTTTATCTTCCACCTCGCTAAAACATGGCGAAGTAGTCATTCCATCCATTCTTCTTGTATACACGCGCAAATCATCAGTCATTTCATCAGGTCAAGGAGGATAAACTTGCCTTTTTTGGAACGCGGGATTCGCTTTCCATGCATTTTTTTCAATGAAATACCTACACGTATTTGCCAGACAAAACATTTGAGCCCCGTGGAGAATGGATGGGGCCCTCCACGTGTAATCCCCGCACTTAAATTCGTCCCGGCCAAATGGTTCCTTTATCACACGCTTTAGCTGGCGTCGGGGCCAGCAGAGGGCAACATTGGGACGTGATCGTGCGTGATGGGCGAAAGACACGCTCGGCCTGCGACGGCGGCAGATTTCCGAGGGGCGTGATGGGGCGCAAGGGGCAAGGATAGTGAAAGGGGCCCTCTGCCGCGAGACGGGTCGAAGCATTAATTTTAGAGGTCGAGGTGCCTGAAGAGGCACATGCATGGGATACAGTCTAGGAAATACGAGTAGATATGGATACAAATCTGGGCTCTATGAGTGAAATCTTTCCAAATGTATCAACGAGTGCATAAGAGAGAACTTTCCTTTAGATTATATTTTCGCAAAATTTAAAGCATTTCTACGTGAAGGTCTTCAGATATACTAACAATAAGATGTACTTACACTAATTGATTTGATGAAATAATTGAGTCTTGAGAATCTTGGTAAAGCCATATCAATTTTTATAGTTAACTTCACCCTAAGAATACAGTATATCTGCACCAATAGGAGTGAATTTCTGAAAAGGGCTATTCTTATAGAAAGGCCAGTATTTATACCATTCCGGTAACAATAAGTGTTACAACCTCCACTTTCAATCCTTACGTGAACTATACTATTTATAATATCAATGCAAAACAAATTTTTTTGCGATAGAAATATCTTTGCCATTGGCTTTTATAGTCTTCCTAAGTTATCCTATAACATAGTCAATTACACTGACAAAAATTCACATGGTTTTGTAATCAAGCATTGATCATGCGTAGTAATATGTGAAAAAATACTTTTATTTATGATTTTGAATTGCAGAGTTCCCCCTTAACCTTCTCCTCTAAAATGGATGATCCGGCTGCTAGCAACGCAGGTGCTCTCCTTCCCCTCCAAAATCTCCCTCCACCCCCTCCCTTCACTCGCAAAGCCACTTTTTACCCCGCAACTCCTCTCCGCAACCCTTTCGCTCTGCCTCGTTACTCACAAGCCTCGCTCCCTTCCTCCCTCTCACGATTTTCGTCCATGTCTTCGCAATGGGGGGCAAAATCGAAAGGGGAAGCGGTAACCCTTCCTCATAAATACTCATTGCGAGCGGGCCCAAAGTTGCCTTAACTACGTGCAACCACATAACTTTGCCATAACTACAACCGCACAGTTTACCAGTCAATTTTTTTCGACGTCACCAAGCGATAAGGGGATTGGGAAAAGACAAATAGGTTAACAAGGTATACGGCTGAACTTCGCATTAATTGAGACGTTTGAATTTAAACAATAAATATTACGAAATGTGTTAAGATCAATGAGAAAAATATGCCTATTTTCAAGATTTGCCTATAGTCTGTGACTAAAATGTTTTAAATAAACCGTATGAAATTTTAAGCAAAAAGACTTATGATTGATACTTAATTGTTTTTCGGGTTAATGCCATCTTCAGTCATTTTATACTGTTATTCATTATATTTTCTTGATTTTTTCCAAATACTTACACATTTACCTTCAGGTTCAAGTAGTAGTACTAAGTTACTCGATAGATAGCTAAGTTGACTTGGCTTCCCGAAAAAGTAGAGGTATTACTATAGAGCAAAAACTATATGTGTAATACATTCATTCGGCTGGTTTATTCTTCTGTTTCTCAAAGAGCTGCCTCAACAATTGTGACCACCATTAAAGAGGTGTGTTAGCAGTTGCATCTCAAACCAAGCATTGTCATTCATAAATACTAAGGTTTAAAACAGTCTTCCAATTGTTGGAATCTTCTTGGGAAATAAGCAAGATTCGCCTGGAAAGCACCAAATCCTTCAGTCTTAAAATTTTCTGAACATGATCGAAACATTTAACACTGAGTGCCCTTTGTGAATTTAAAATGGCAGCCAATTGACTGCAGGTGAGCGGTAAAAATTAAAACCCTTATGCAAATTTTTCCCTCATTTAATTAGCGTTGAGCTATTCATTTGCATATTAATTTAACTTTAACCTCTTTTTTTCTCCACAACCATCCGATAGTTGTGGAAAACATCAGAGTGCAGCATTAGTACCCACTAAAGTGTTTCGCTTTCTTTCAACTTCCATAATGGCCTAAAGTTGAAACTGCTTACACACTAATTAAGACGCCTGGTAAACAACCATAGAGTGACAAAATTCCCCGGCAATCATATTCGAGGAAATGCCGAACGTATAGCAAGGGGAGTGTGGCGTCTTCGAGGGAGACATAAGGTGGTGAGGGTTAAGCGCTACACATTCGACACCCGTTGCGGAGTGTTTTCCTTCCTGTGTCTTTATGTGGGCAGAACGTTAGCAGCGATGGGACAATATACGGCTTTGGCTCCAAACGCGGGAATTGGGGGGCAATCTTGGTGGGCGGGCGCGGGCAGGGGTTGGAGTAGAGGTCTCCTCGAGAAAGAGGTGGGGGTAGCGGGGAAGGTGTCAGGCCGAGGAACCGGCAGCGTTTGACGGATGGCGTTTGTCGGGAGTTCGCTAACAAACGGCTCCCTGGCGCGGCCTCGCTCTGTTTGCCTTTCACCCCCAGGACAACGTGTGTGCTCTATTTGTCTCAACCAAGGAACTACGTAGTGGCGGGCATGATACCTACCTCGTGACGTTTTTCAAGCGTCAAGGTGAGAAGGTTGCGTGAAGCTTTTAGGCCCATAAGGTTATTTGCTCAGGTGTTAAATCGATATTGTGAAGAGGAGTCATCGAGTAGAAGACGTCCACTTCCGATGCCGAAATTTTGTTGACCAATTGCACATGAAGGATTTCTTTGACTAACTTGTCAGAGTTACAACCAGCAAAATATTTTGCCTACTCGCCGTTACTAGGCAATCAAATACTTAGGATGGTACGGTATTTGTCGTCCGGGTTTTGTACCCACAAGTACACCTTGAATGTAAGCCAGTCTTTATGGAGAATTTTATGGAGAAACTCTTTACTTCGTGGATATGAACGGATGATATTTTCCTCTATTATTAACAATTTACCTTCCAGTCTCAGTAAAATTTGAAATAAATATGAAAATCTACATATATATTTGCAGATTGATATAATCCTCAATATATTGAGCAGTATTCACTCTTAAATATGATAAAAACCTACATTATTTGGTCTGCTACAGGGATATTTACCATGGTCACTTCTCACTCATTCAGCCAATGTATCTGTCACGTTCTGGCTGAGTAAAATAAACCCAATGGATTAGCCAAGATAATCTCTAAAAGCTGGCTTGAAGAATTGGGGTGGTTGAGAGATGAATTTAAAGCAGCCCCGCACATGTTATCTTGCCTTTAAGAGCTTAACGCATATCCCAGATTTTCCACATCCAGCCAGCCTCCGCGGCCACTGCACGTCCAGCCGGAAAGAGAGGGGCGGGGGGGGGGGGGAGGCTGCGAGCGAAGAGAGCGCCTCTTGGCCGTCGTTTCCTGTTCGGAGCCTTGTTTGCTCAGATGCTCAAGGCATCCAAAGTCCTCGGATGCTGCTGGTGAAAAATAAAGCGAAGGAGAGAATGTGAAATACGTGCGACCGGCCTCTCTCCTCCTCTGTGGGTCAGAGGCGTGGGGAGGACGGGCATTGTGAGAGGCATCGCAACGCGGATGCCGGCGGCGGCGGTGAGGCGGCCGGTCGGCGATATCCACGGATAATGACGCTCTCGGAGAAGAGAAGTTTTTAGCGGGGCGCCCGGGTCACGATCGCCTTCGGCAGCCTTTACTTCAACGGGTTGGGTCGCCAGGGAGCCGGGACGGGAGCAGTTGCAGGCGAGAACTCATTCGGACGCCGAGGAGGAAGATGGGGAGAGCGCGGTTTTACTCCGGATCGTGATTATGATACTACGGCAAGAAAAATGTGACATCCTGAGAACTAGAAGTCTGGAGGACACACTGCGCTGCGCAATTTAAATAATGATTTGATGAGGGTTAGAACTTCAATTTTATCCCATTAGCGACAAGGGAATATTTCTTCAATGTAAAAACGCGATTTTGGCACGCCTTTGTTAAACCACGGCACACCATTCAGGAATTTCTGCAGATATTTTTAATGCCTGGGTTTGCAAATGGACGAATTTGGCTTAAAATAATCTAACATTAGCTCTAAAAATGTAAATTAAATGAGCAACATTAAAATTTGTAGACACTCAGTCGGATGAATAATTTAAAATTAGTACAATGCATTCAAGTGTAGAGATTTATGTTTTCAGCAACGTGGTTACATTCGAAACGAGAAGTTCAAAGTGTCTATAAGTGAAAACTATCCAGGTCAAAGAATAGCCAGTTTCCCAATCTCGGATATTATAAGACCCGAGATATACGCATGAAAAGAGTCATGAGGGCACCTATCTGGTGTTGCCGTATAATCTGAAGAAAGATTTTATCATCGGTGAAAAATTTCATATCAACTTAAAAATTTTCAGAAATCGGATGGAAAATTTCCACACATAATACTCTAAGCGTGGCATAGAGTGGCATATGCCATTTTAGAAGGAATTATGGGTTGCCTAACACAAAATGTTCAAACTTTATAAGGTAATTATTACTTTCTTAAAGTGAAAAACAAATCATGAGTCTTCTATATGGAATAAGGTGGAAAGAATGGCTGATGCAAGATTTGCGACGAAAACAAGTGAGAGGACCGAAATAACTTGGTAAATGCGCAGCAACTCGGGACCATTTTTCAGTGATTTCGAAACATTTCCTGGTATCTCGAGGGTGAAATCAGCGAGGTAGGCGTGATTTCATCCATCGGGTACTTCGGAGAGAGTAGTGGAGGAGACGTCTATACCGTATTGAGGAAAGGGAGAAGAGTTTCACCTTTTTTTATCTGCGGAAAAGAAAATATGGGAGTTGGTTCTTAATTTTTTCTCATTTTCGACTTAATCACTTTTCTCCCCGAAATGTGGTTCTGGTAGCGTCAACGGTAAGGTCTAAAGGAGAGGAGTGAGAGAATGCCGAGGCATACATATATATATATATATATATATATATATTTTATTTCCTCATTTATACATTATATTTCATTTCCTCGGCGGTGAATGAAGTGTCTTCCCGTCTTCCCGCGCAAAGAGATAACGTCCTCGCACTCCCTGGCGACCTTCCCCACCGTCGACACTCCACGAGACCGGAAAAGTGGGCGCGCACGCTGGGTTTTTGATTTACGAGCTTCAAAAAAGTTAAGAAGTGGAGAAGGATCTTGTGTGCAAAGTCAGCGAGAGGGAGCACGAGGGTGAAGTAACAATTTTGCTCCCCAATTTTCCGGAAGACGTCGCGAATCGAGACTGTGGTGGTTAGACGGGGTTGAGGAGCCAGAAGCACAAGTTTTGTAGAGGGTTAGAAAAACAACTGAGGAATGCGAGATGGTTGGCATGAGAACAGATTTGAGCAAAGTTGGTACAACCCTTCTAGCAAAACATTGTAAAACTGTAGCGGAAGACATCATCCCCATCGAAAGGAACTCAATGATTACCATCTTCAAGACGTAAGGGGCAGAGTTGACGCAAAACTTTATCTAGGTCAGAATCCATTTCAATATGGTGCCTAGGTTTGCTACGGATTCATATTTATCTTTACCTGTGAACCGGAGTTGGAAACTATTCGTCGTAAGTTTGCTGGAGCATTACTTGCACAAATGATTCACTTTAGTTATTATGACGCGGACGATCTCTGTCGTAGGATTAACATTGGAAAATCCGTAGTTTGTTTCTTCTTCACTTAATGCATTGCATTGGAAACGGTTACAAGTGTAAAGTCAGGAATGAATTCATTCGATTTTCATGTTCTCAAATCTCGGAGTATGCAATGAAATAACTTCTTAAAATCAGATTTTCCAACATAAAGCTGACACGCAAACGAACTATTTTGGCTAGGAAAATATTTTAAAGATCTTTCAGTGATAAATGCGAACACCCAACAGTTCATTAGGAGTTCATGTCAATGAAATCAATCCTTGATTATGACGCGACGCATTTAATGAGACCTTCTTATGTAACTTTTCTCTATTTCTAGAAGCGAAAGCATCTTTTACACCAGAGAAAATTCGAAGCTGTTTCAAGGCACTCAATAATAACACTACCTCATTACCGCTTGATTCACAAGAGCCGCAGCTAGAATTTGGATATAAATGTACTTTGGTACCGCTTAGCATACCAGACCTTAGTGGTCTGGTCACTCACATACTCATTTGGATGATCAGGCATTTTCAAACACCTACAACTTATAATAAAATGTCGCATCAAGAGCTCGCAGCTACGAAATCAATCTGCGATTTCAGCACCGCAGGCTGACGCTGAATGGGTGGCATGGGTAATAGTCGCTTTGGGCGTAGGGAACGGGACCTTGAGAAGAAGTTGGAAGGGGATGAGACGAGGTGCTATTTCTCGCGAGGGGCGTTATGGCGCGAATAGTGCCTTCAATTAACGACTGTTTTAAGTCCGCTTTCCTTTCCCCGCCCTCGCCGCGTGCGACCGCCGACGGAGCCCCTTCATATTCCCCCGTCCCGCGATTCGCTCCGGAGATGCTATCGCTGCCGAGGGAAAGGGGACCTTCCTTCCTCCGCGATTACGTGGGCGGCGATGTACTAATTCTCCCTAATGTGGTCGCTTCATCAGTGTGGGCGGGTTCCGCCAAGGAACTCATCCCAACTCTTCCCTCCTGCTATTCGTCGAGGAGATAAGGCCAGTTTCTCGTTCTTTCCCTCCACGATTCCAGACCGAGTTTATGCTGGCTGATTTCATCGAATAACCGATTCTCGGATAAGGCGAGGAAGTGAAAATGGTTTCATACGCCGGCAAGGTTTTACGCTCACAATTTCAAGCCTCTCGATGAAGAGGGAACGCGCGAACCTATGGCAGAATCTAAGGGCAACGATGAAGCGTTTATTTCCGAGACTTTCCTCAAGATCGTTATTTATAAAACGAACTCTGGGAGGGAAAAGTTATTTTCACTTTTTCTTCGCGTTAAGTGTAAGAAGGCTGATTCTGGGTCATTGAGGGAGAGAGATAAGATTTGAGATCGAGAAGATGGAAGTTATATTTCGTATTGGATCTTTTGAGAACTGAATCATCAGCCAAGAAAATGAAAATGGAAGACAATGTCCAAAATCTCAAATGAAATACCGAGAATCAAAATCCTATCGCTCTGAATGCGTAATTGAATGTCATAATACCTACGTGTTAATCGAGTACAGTTTGAAACTTCCATGAGCATGAGCGAATGGTATCGTCGTGAGAATGGATAACAGCGATAATGACAACCGTTACATTTTGGAGATAAATTCCAGCTAATAAAATTTCTCATGCGAACTGGGTTGGTAAATTAACTACAGTTAGTTAAGGCTAAAGTAAATCGTAGAAAGCATAACACTGGCTAATGGTTATATGAGAATCATTAACCACGTTCCGATGAATTTTTCATTATTCGGTGATAAAGCCCGAAAACAGCTCGCCCATCTTTTTCAAGAATTACTTAAAAGTGAATGTCAGCTTCAATGGATCAAGTAATGCCTGCGGGATTTCACTTGATAAGAAAACAAGCTATCAAAATATCATTTTCTTGAGGGGAATGAATCTTGAGACGTTGCAACGCGTTGTGAGTACGCTTATTGGGCAAACTAAGTCATTTTATACTTACCTACCAAGACTTTGCAATTTCCTGTAATCAAGAGAGAAAAAGATGTTCAAGAATACCCCTTCCATTTTTGCTCCCCTCAAATAATGAAATGGCCACCAAAAATCACTGCATCACTAATTGAAGAGGGTATGGGGGAGATTTTATTTTTCTCCAGTCATAAACCCCCTCGGGGCATTAAGCGGCATCGCATCAACGAACCGAGTCCCAATCCCCGCTGCCATCTCCGATCCGTCCTCATCATGACAGTTTCCCTCCTATCCCCTCAACCGCCCAAGGCCTCCTCCTCCTTCTCTTGTTGCTCCCACACCTCATAAAGGAGCAATTCTCCTTCACACCTCCGCGGAACTAAAAAGAAACGTCTACTCAATGTCATACCCACTCCCTCGCCCTTGGGAAGGGTGTTACCCCTTTCAATCCTAACCCCTCGCAACGCAATAGCACCCTTTCCTACTCTCCCACTCGACAGAACGGATATCTTAAGAAATCTTTTTCTTTCGGGAGTGGTGAGGGAAGGAAGAGGCCCCACCCGTCCTGAGGAAATGACAGTATTTCACGTTCCATTCCCTCCCTCAGACATTCAGCCCTTTCAGCGGGCTCCCTTCATCTTGTCCACCCCTTGATTCATCAACGCGGCTCATACCCCGGATTCTCGATTCACCCAACGCGTTCACCAATCGCCCGAGGCACAGAGTGAACGGGCGCCTTTTGAGAAAAATCTGCTTAGGCTCCATTACAAGGCGAGCGATGAATCCTTCCCTCCCTGCCATATGTACAACGGTCGTGGTTAATTAATCGATAATTATGTTCATCTAAGTTCGTAACGTGAGTAGTGACCACCCACAAATTAGCATGACCGAAGTAGTATGGGATATACCTAGTCAACTATTGTACTATGGTTTCTGCTAACCTTATAGATGAGTTTTCGATAACGGCAGTGATAAGCATCGCAGGGGTTTAATACATGTCTTTAGTAGGTCATCAGAGCAACGAAACTACCTTAAAGAGATGTGAGGTGTAATGAAACATACCTACAAGGAATTTTTTTCAAGAAGATCAGGGTATAATTTATATGAAATGATTGCGTAAACAATTTTTGAAAAAAAAATATGAAATGGTAAATAATCACTTAATGCCGGCAGGGAGATAAAATAGGCTCATTGCATTGCCGAGGATTATGATAGCAAGGAGAAAGAGTTGGTTGCTTGGCAACAAGGAGTTGATTGCTTGTCTCATAAAATCTTTCAGCGTCTGCATGCTTGTATCTTTTAGTACTTTCGACCGCAGCTTTTGTTTCTTATTTATATTCCAGATGCAAGATGAATTCAATTCAACAGTTGTGTATTTTATGGAAAAAAACAAAAAGCTTCGAACCTGACGCTGAATAGATTAAGTAGCGATAGAACTCACTCATTTTCCGCAGCACTTGGACTATCAGAAAGTCGTGCCTCAAAGATTTCGTGAAGACGAGTGGTTGGGTATTCATTTTAAGATTAATTAAAGTGTTTCGAATTTAATACAGATTATCGTATTCTAATGATACGTTTATATTTTCCTTTCCTATGATAAGTCGAGGATTTTCGAATCTGGGGATTCCCCTTCGGGTCCTTTTATTGCCTCCAAGTTCCATCATCCTTAAAGTACCCCGAGGCTTTAAGTTTTGTTTATTATTAGTCTTCCATTTCTGCCCATTCCTAACCAATCAATCTTTCGATTCGCCTATCCTTCACTTTGAGTCCACACATTTTCCCTCTTTTCCTCCAAAAACACGATCGCTTAGTGCTAGTTTTAACGTGTATTTTCCTTCCCTTTATAACGTTGTGTGTATTTTCCTTTCCCTCTTCCGCGTTCTCCCTCCACGCTCGCGTCGCCGCATTCATTCGTTTTGCTGCTTCATTTTTCTCCCGTCACGCGCCCCCGTATATCTCCATCTTCGAAAAAGAGAGTTATTGCGTGCGCACAAATTTTTCTCCCTCCTTTTTATTCTGCTTACGCGGCCAGAATGGCACGCAAAAACAGTTGCACGCTGCAGACCTTCCATTTCTCTCGTATATTTTTTTCCCCCTGCAAAGAACCCTCACTAATTCCAGATTCTCTCCATTTGGGTCCATTTTCTCGTTTTGTAACACAGATTACAGCATTGATGAACGCACGAACGAGGGATTCGGAACGCTTCACTCTTCCAATTTGACGGATGTCGATGCGTTTTTCACATTTTTTTATCTCGCAAAATGAGCGTTGGTCGACGCTGTGCATATGTTGAACAAAGCAGAGAAAGCAAATTCTTCGTAAACAGGCATCTCTAAGTGGATAGTGGAGTACGAGAGCAGAAACGAGGACACTACTCACTCATTCCCTGCCGTTGTTTCCAGCTGCAATATGCAATACAGCGTCGAGTTGCTTGCGAGATCTGGATGACGGCATATCTGGAATTGGAACAGAAGAGGAACAAGCTTTCATATGCTTTTTCTCAAAAATTGTTACTTTTATCACACAATGAGTAATATACTGATAGTAAAAAATTTCCCGGCTAAAATAGTTACCTCATCTCAAATCGAAATGACTTCTTAATGTTACTAAAAATTATGTAGTAGTTATAGCTATCGCGTACACAGGCTGATTAAGCACCACTCAAAAATTATTTTCAATAATTAGGGCAACAAGGGCCAATTCAATGAAAAACTCGACCATGCAGAATCACGTACTCAGCCACCAGATAAATTTTGTACATATTTTCTGAGCCAACATGAAATACACTCAACCCAACAAATTACCTTAGTCTGCACACACGTCAGACAAAGTGTGCTCACCGTAACATCGTTACGCAATATAGTCTCTTTGTAACTTCAGTCACCAAGTCTCTCGAGAATATGTTTGCATTCAGTGCCAGACAAATAGTATGAAAAAACATAGCCTTTTACTCTTCAAGGCTAAATATCATACAAACGCAGGAAATAACGAGGAGTGTGCGAACGTTATCTGAAATAATTCACGTTTCAAGAGCAAGATCAGGCAGCTGTAACGATTCTCTTTACTCATCATCATCATCGAAAGCGAGAGCGAGCGACGACAAGCGGGTTGACGTACATTATTCCGCGGAGTGAAGTCAACGTGAAGGGGATGAATTATAAACAGCGGAGACCGTGGCAGACGGCACAATAGACGAAAACCCTGAGAGCCGCTCCGAGAGGAGCTAATTCAACTTCACCTCGAAAAATCTCTCCACTATCATGACGTGTAATTCGCCCATTGTGCGCTCATATTTCCGCCGAGGGATGTGACACGAAAACGAAGCGTTATCACCGACTCTCTCCCCCACACCCCCAACTCCCTCCCGCGAATGAGGCATGAATAAGGAAGCAGGTTTTGCGGGGATACGGGGAGGATGCAGGAAGGGCATGGTGATAGAGTCGAGATATGGCAGCGGGCTAGACGAACGCGTTCGCGGCAGAAGGGGAATGTGGAGAGAGTGAGAGTAATACGGTCGCATGCATGCAAGAGAGTGGAGATTCGTCTGGATGATGGCGCATGGAGTTGGTGAGGGATGCATAGGCTTAGGAGAGGGGAAGATAACAGGGAGAGAGGGAGGATTTTGACGAGGTGGGAGAGTCCCTTGCTGCATTCGTATTTCATGGAGACTGAGTGGGGACGTCCTCGGGACAGAGTTATGGGAGTAAAGTGTAGTGAGAAACAGAGCTCGTGAGACAAGAGTAGTCCTTGGGAGTGGATGACGATGACGGATCTCGCTGATTTAGAAGCAGTGGAGAAGAGATAAATATTTTCATTTTTAGGTCAAACAGTATGCGCGAGTAGATATTCGCGCACTCTATTTCATTTTGAAGTGGCACAAGTTTTAAATATGATGTGATTTCCATTTAATGAGAAACCTTAGTATGTTACTCCTGTATTTATCAACATATACATTAAATCCAGGTATTCTCAGTTCTTCAATGCTTAGATATTAAATCGTCTCATTCAAACTTCTAGTGAAAATACATATGATTCATTATAAGTTCAGTTAAAAGATTATATTACCAATAAATAATAATTCAAGGTGCGGGTTGAGGTATATTTATGTATTTTAAACGTGAATTACCAGAAAAATCGGGAAAATATGAAAAAAAAATGTAAATCTCAACTCCACGTATTATCGAATAGTGATCCAATTTTCGCAGCCATCTATGAGACTCTGACATAAAAGCGGGATCTGTCTGGATCTATGACTATCTGGAAACGTGCAACATTTTTCAATTTATCCAGGTCTTTATGAAATATAATGTCTGTATTTTAGTTTACGCCATCCTTTCTCAATCCATCAAGTTTCATTTACTAGCCATACCATTCACAAGGATTTGCTCACCTTCATTGCTATTGGGATGAATCTGTTCTCGAGGAAAAATATCTCTCATTTACGATCAGTTGGTGGTTGATTTGGTGAAAAATAAGTTGTTTGCCAGAATAATTAACAGGTAGATTTTTTTTACAGACAAAAGGAAAAAACCGAGGTAAAATATGATAAGTCGTCATAACTAAGCTCCCAAATCAAATATATCGAATACAGCTCATAAAATCTCCAACATCTCGCCACCAATAGCATATGAGAGGGAGAGAAAACGATATGGTCCCTTAAACCAAGGGAATGATTCAAAGCACAGGTTAGGAACGATACGGAAGAAGACAGGGTGAAAACAGAGACAGAGAGAATGGGTGTGGGAAACGATGCCATGAGTCTGGGAGACGAATAATACATCACACCCAGAGAGGCATCGAGAACGAGAGGGAAGTGTTAGAGGCGCCGGGTGGGGGCGGAGGTGTGGAGGGTCGTGGAGAAGAGGGGGTGGTAGCCCTGAGGTGGGGGAGAAATGACGAAAATGGAAGGGAGTGGGGAGGTAGAGTGGCGAAGGCATAGGGCGAGTGGTGGGGGAGGATGGGAGCGATGGCGGATTCGAAAACCTACGTTTAATTGCGCTGTCAGATTCCAAGAGAGAGAAAGAGAGGGAATAACTTTTCCCCTCCATCCCTTCCTTCCTTTCGGGTATTCTCCTTTCTTCTCCTCCCCCCCCCCCTTGTCAAACCTTCCTTCCACGACTCCTCCTCACAACACCCTCTCTCTCTCTCCCGCACGATATCTCTTTCCCGTTCTCCTCTCCACCCTCTAGACACCCTCCGCTTCCTCTGTTCCCTTGGCACCGTCTTTCCTTCTCCACACCAAACATCAGCAATCTCTCTCTCTTTCTCTCTCCCTCGGCTGTCTTCCAGTCCCGCACAATCCGAGTAATGTCTCAATTCCGCTGCATATTTATGCCAGTTCCCCTTCCGCTCCCTTGATCAATCCGAGAGAGAAAATCGTGGAAGACGTAACGTTAGGACTTTATCATGTTTTTTCTTTCTTTCACCCCTCTCAATTGACCCCGCTAACTCTTTTCAAGTCTTTCAATATTTCTCTCCCATTAAGTGCAACTGTAAAGGAATCCAGAAGCTGTTTCAGCTTCAATATTTTCCAATAACAACGACTAAGGTCAGCGACTATGCTGGAGAAGAGATGAGCAATTCCATTGCTGCAATGAGATCCACTCGGTCAATGAAATCCGTGACTTCTAATGCGAGGTCGATAACTCTATGGTAAAAACATAACCATCTCCGCTCCCTCCTTATGATAAAGATTTTATTCAGTATAGATACTGTTATTTTTTATTTATGTATACGAATCATTATTCAATACATTGAAGCTTCAATGTATTCTCAAATGCATGAAGTAAAAATTTAATAAGTTAGATCAAGTGTTTTTGAAGTAATTGCTACTCATTATAGAATTCACCATACATTAAAATCCCAACATACCAAGTTGACTTTTCAAACGAAATTACCTAGAGTGGATATTTTTCCTTGTACATGAATACCAAAACTTCAGCACAGAAGTGGCGATCAATTAAACCCATTTTCTCCCACTATAAGCTGTGCAATCTTGGCTTTCGTATTCTCTTCTGCTAATTTCAAAGCATACAACCCGCCATCCCTCTATTTCCTTAAAATTATAGAAATTTTGGGCAAACATTCTACCGAGTCAACTTCCTCCCCACTGCTTGCATGTTTTTCCCTCCTTCGTGAACTTCTCTTCACCTCTCTACTCCACTTTATTCCGAAAGTCTTCATACATCTTCCATTTTAGAGTATCTTCGATTGAAGAAACGAAGGCTTGCCGCGGATTCGTGTAGTTTGTGTGAGTCATTCCCGAAAACATGGGTCCTCCTACTTCTGTGTCTCGGGGTCCCCCTCCCTCCATTCACTTTACATCTTAATTCCTCCCACCAACGGTACCCCGCACCCCTCCTGTCCCGCGCCCTCTGACCACCCTTCCCACGCCCCAAACCCTCAGGCAGAAGCAGTGTTTCACACTCTAATCAAATTTTCATTTGTATTAACTCCGCTTCCTCATCACAATTCCAACTCCGACGTAATCTGTTTTCCTTAAACCTTTCCCTCCTTTGCCAGATAAGAGGACCTTCCGAACACAACGTTTCTACTTCTCGTCACCTCCACCAGAATATAACCCTTCCGCGCTCTCCTTTCAAAACTTCCAGTATTTCTCAGCTTTGTGTTTTGAGGCTTTATTTCAGGCAAACCTTCTGATATTGTAGTAAGATATCTCTTATTTTTACCCTAGCATAATTATCCTCTCACTTAGGATCGGTGTTCATTCAATTCGTTGTGAAACAGACTATGAATACGTGTCATAAAAAGTTAATACTTAGTCCCATAAAAAGTTAATACATGCTCCAAGCGGGTTAGAAATAAAAGCTCATTATTAACATATATTAAAAAATTATTCTGCTTTGTCCCTGTTTTAACTCTATTCTGCACCAAAAACTAATATAGTTACGACAGGTTTGGTAGCATAGAAGAGTCCAGAAATTTTGCGTAAATTGTAATATTGCACAAAACTAAAACATATTTATTCATGGTAAGAATTCTTGTTACTCCTTTCCCTCTACTTTTTCCGCTGCGTAATAATAACATTTGTGGATATTGGAGTTGGCTTAAGTCTTATAGTCGCGGTCTTGTGTTGGATTCAAGTGACTCGGCGAGGAAAGGGATATTGGAAACCTCTATCGCTCATAAAGCGGTGCGCATACATTAGCGTTAATCCAATAACGACCCAGTAGACATTTCCATGTATCATTTTCCGATAGAATTTGTGATTTTGACGAAAAGGGCCTATCTAGACCCTTTAATAATCCTTGTTTTTGCAGTAATCTTCATATCTAAAGTATTTTTCATACTTCTATTATGTAAATAGGAAACTTATTCAATCTCTGCTATTTACGATTATCTTAGTCAATCAGTTCAGATGTATCACTCTCCTTGCAAAATAAAAAATAAGAATAACGTTGCAGAAGATATGCCATATTAGAAGACTATAATAAAGATGAGTTTCAAAATTATTCCGTTTAATTCCCTTAATTACCAAGTTATCATAGCTACTTTGGGTTTAATATTTAATTCATTGAACTTTTAGCTCTTGCAGCAGTCCTGCAAACACATTAAATCACATCCCTAAGGCCTTCCACCGACTATCATTGCCATCTCAATTCAAACCCATTCCTTCAAATTAAAGTCTTCCTTCAATGTAGCCCATTGTGGAAACGCCATCCACGAACCTCCTTCTTTCAGCCTTGTCACCCTTCTCCAGTTATCATGGCAATCAACTCTATCAAGCCCTTGCCGACATCCAAACCTCTCTTCTTCAACTTCATGCTCGAGAGGCTACAGTTCTTTACTCTCCTCTGTTCTCGCTCATCAATTCGTCTTGACTTCTAAACAAGTAATCCTTGCAGTAGAATTTCAAACAGCACGGTCGACTCCGGTTCGCTATGATAGCTTTCTGGCCGACAATCAAGTTGGTGATGCCCGCCGAGGCCAACAGCTGGCCATCAACGGCCCTCGCCCCATTTCTCAGTAGCAATCACATACTTCATTGAGTACGAACATAAGACAGTTCATTTTATTTTGTAATTCCAACTGCCTCCGGATTTATTTTATTCTTACGTCAGCGTGGAAGGTAAGATCTACCATTGATTGGGAGAGAGCGATTCGATATTAAACGATTTAGATTTAATTTTAATATTTATTGACCCACACGCAGTGAAAAGACAAGTTCACAATAAATGTGACAGTTTTAAGCACCTTTGTCTTTAGATTGAAGAAAATTTAGTGTAATTTTTGACAGAATTGAATGAGGCACAAGGGAATTCCGTAAAAGATATGCACTGCATTTAAACTGAAGTTTATCGTAAGTAATGGAAATTCGGCTAGCAATAAATGAGTTCCACGCCTTACGTTTAAATCCAATATTTGACTGGCGGAGTATACAAATATGTGTTGGTCACTTCGTGAAAGTCACTTTAATTTATATAATAGCGAAAAATTCTATCCTCTGGGATCTGGGATTCAGAAGCTATTAAAGCTTCTGAATCCCAGAACGAGCGCTTGAACATATATTGATACCGATACTGACACGCTAATTTCTTCAATTGGTTATATACAGGCTTAATTCCGTAATATAATAACAATCAATTATATAGTGTTTTTGTGTTCTGTTAATCATGATTCGAAAATATTTTACAAATTTCTTACTTACTTGCATCCGCAATAATATTCTTATTCTCATACAATCTCGTAGCATGACATATATGATAATTTTTATGGACTCACTACATTGCATACCACGGAGGAAAGTGACTTTTAATTTGCCAATGATAAAAATTCCTCTCATCAAGCCTCAACAGAGGTTAAAAAGTAAGGTGGAACGAAATGGAAGAATCTCATTCCCAAATATTTTACTTCCGGCTTCTTTCTTTTATGCCCAAGATAGTTACCCCAACGAATCCCAGAAGTGGATATCATTTTCATTTTCACAAAGAAATTTCGTCTCCCAACCATTCCTGTCATCGTCTCCCCACTTCCTCCGCCTAATGTTTAACTTTGACATTATTTATCTCGACGTCATCACGACGGCCCTTTTCGTCCTACCGACTTCCTCGTCCGCTGTCTTCCCCCTCTCCTTTGCACACCTTTTATTTCTCCATTCCCTTTGTCCTCCACTCATACAACTCCTCCGTCCCTCAAATATAGGCGACAGAGGTGCCGTCCTTCAGCGGGAGACATCTGCCTCCCGCGGAAGAATTCCTCTCTCTCGCCCCCTTTCCAAAATTTAATTACGTCACTTATTCCCTTTCTTGCAGACATCCAGGCCTTTCCGATACCTCCTCCACTCCTCACTTGCACTCTACCGACAAAACTTAACACTATTCCCTCCCTCGTTTCCCCGGCCATTTCGAATCGTGTTGCACCATCCATATAGCTACTTTTTTCATTTCCGACCCCGCCTCGAACTTATCAGGTCTCCTCACGCGAGCCACTCGAGATTTCTGGCGCCTTCGCCTTCTGTTCTGCGACACCGAGGGGAGGGAGGCGGTAAGAGTGAAAGGAGATATATAAGAAATATAAATGAGATAGGGGAAAGTTTTATTTCATTATTATTGAAAATCGATGCGTCGCGTGGAAAGTCATTAATTTTTTTCCTTTCATCTTTGATAAGGAACACGCTTTTTCCTTTAGAGCCCCCTACAGTTAGGAGGGGGACTTGGCATAAGTGAACTCGGTTCAGTATTTCGTCAATGGATGGGTTTTATGCCTTGAACTCATTGAAATTAACTTTTAAGAGGCAAATGCTAACATTAGCAACGGTATATCGTGTAGCTGACAAAGAAGCCACCCTCTTGAAGGACTAAAATGTGATGACTAATCTCACTTCAATTTTTTTAGATAAATTGTAACCAGTCAAGGTCATGGGTGATGTGAGCCCATGATAAACTATATAATCGCAGAGACACTAGGTTCCAGAATTTTGGTCTAAGTTTTTAAGCCGAAGAATTTGATAGCAATTTGTAATTTGATTAAAATCAAAGGAGCTGAATGAAAAAGTAAACAATAAGTTCTGCTACATGATTGATACTCAAGTATTAAAGTAATTAAGTGGTAGTTATTTTAATACCTGGAAATGAATAGCTAATATTATTCATAGTAAAATTTATTACATCGCCATTTGTTTAGGTCGGCGGTATTTAAAATCGGCAGGAATCTATAATAATTTTACTTTGGATAGATTAGTCTAGCTACTGCGTGAATAATTAATTTTAACTACACTTCACTTTTTTTTAAATACAAGCTGAAAATTTTCCAGGATTTTATAATAACAATGCCATTTCTTCAAATTTAAATACATAATAAAGGTATTAGAATTTTATACGAAACTTCAGTTTAATTAGATTCTCAACATGCTTCTAACGCACTCTATTGATTCTAGAGATAATCAAAGTGGCTGTCATACAGCTCCTCAATGAAAATAGCAGGCGAACCAGAAACCTAAGATCGAAACATTCCGGTCTCGTGAGTCGAGCGTCTCTCGCATCGGAAGGCCCATCCATCGCAAATGCATGCCGAGAAACATTAAACCGCATCCTATTCACCACGCAGTAATTGCATCCCGTCTCCCAGGAGAAGTAACACTTGCGCCCTTGTTAGCGGCAGCCAGTTCCAGCCCGCTTCCGCCGTGCTTCCCGCAATAGCACTAGTTAAGCCCAAGGGAGCGAGGCAATCCTTTGCAGGGGACTCGAATGATATGAAGGCACAACGGGAGGCTACATACCCAGTCAAACATATTTTTTCCCACAACTCATTTCCATTGAGGGGAGCATCGTCGTTCCCACCCCAGTGTATTTTACGCTCCAGTGAAATTAGTTCAATAGTAATTCGATAAGATAATCCCTACAAAGGAGTTATAACGAATAATATTTAATAAAACCACTTAAAGCGAGAGGTAAAATATTACAAATCACTCTGTAGACACATGAACAACTGGATGGCACCGACATTTACGCTTTATTCATCATTTCTCTCGTGAAAGACCTATATTTGACTCAATGGTTAAAAGGACTATTCAGGATACAGCAATTTCAGTGGAAATAAGTAAATAAAACATCAAAATTTCGATGACTGAGCATGAAATTATTTTATTTCCTCACAAGGCTGACGAAATATTGGATCGGTCACGACACGAAAAGAGTAGTAAATGCGATATAGTACTTAAAAATTCGAAGTGTTACGTCTATACGATTGAAGCTGTTGCCGACACCAAGGTTAGAGCCGAGGATTGAGCCGAGGATTGAGCCGAGCACCATAGGCGCTATTTTTTTTGAGTGATTTTCGAACAATATCGGCCTCCGGCATAAGAAGAATAAATATTTCCAGCTATCGAACAAAACTTATTGTGGTATTCCTATTTTGCGGCCTTGATTTAGGAAAAGATCATTGAAGACTCCATACCAACATTTATCCAGGCTTACTTGCAGATGTAGCAGATTATAACTAGACATAGATCGAGTGCTCTTTCTGTGAAATCTTGAAAGCTAAATTCTTCAGAACAGAGAGGGAAAAGGATCTTAAAAACCAGGTTATATTTATCCACGCCGTCTCTTATGAATACAACCTCTGAGCCATTTACTCTGCGGGCCATCTCTGTCCAAAATTAATGCGTGTCTTGTTAGCACGACGCTTCCAAAGGCCTTTGGCGGACGCCAGGTTACCGAAAGCCATTCGCAACGAAATGAGGCAGACAATGGAAGGATGGGTGGGAGGGGGTTGAGGAGACTGTGGTAGAATGGAGGGGGGGAATGATTTGGCAAAAGGGAGACCGCGAAGAGAGAAAAAAAAAAACCGGACGGCCCTTTTGGTGCGATGGGATAGTTGCGAGGAAGTTTGATGGTAGAGTGGAGGGAAAAAAAACAACACAGTGGTCATCATATCAGTTAAAAAAAGAGAGAGAATTGGAGGCAAGTGTGAAAGGAACAGGAAAAAGATCACGAGAGGTCCGAACGATTCGTGAAGGCCGTAAAAATCGCTACTCGATGGTTTCCGAGGAAATGACTTTCGGCGAGCAGTATCACAAACAAACTGTGAAAATAATTTAAAAAAATAAAAATACAATCAATTTTTTTATTTTATGCTTTTTGTTACCTAAAGGAAAGGGTTACGACGCTCTGGTTAGTTAGGGAGGAAAACGGTGTGGGGTTAAAAATAAAAGTATGCGCAGAAAAGGGAGAATGATTCAGAGGGGTGGGTTGGATGTCTGGATTGGCAGGATGAAGGGAGGGGAGGAATGAGTCGTGGGAAGGAGTGTAAAAAGAATGTGAGAATGACGGATGTTACCGCTAGCACCCATGGAAGCGAGTGGCAAGTTAGTGTCTGGCAGAGAGAGAGGGAGGCGAAAAATGAAGGGCGTGAAAGGCCTTTATTTGAGCGACTCCTCTTTTCATTCATTCTTATTTTTTCACCCACTCTTTTCATATTCAAATGTTTCCGGCGCCGGTTTCGTCTTTCTCGGCTGGAAGGGAAGCCCTTCTCGCCTCTCCTGTGTGTGTTATTCTTTTGTGAGACGCCTCGAGGAAGGGATGCACAGCTATATTTTAATACAGTCATTATTCTTCGAGCAATGCATGGATGAGTCTTCACAGTCTTGATCTTCCCTGACAACCGTCTCTGAAGCCAAAAGGAAGCCGTTGCTTGGTTTTCTCCGTTCGACAGCTGTTTTCTCATGCTTTCTATCTCACTTAGCACGCGTAAAAAAATCCCGCCAAGATGAACACAGATATTACGTGCTAAAATTAGGTTCGTAAGATGTAACACACAACGCGCATAAACTTATCCCTCGGGGAAAAAATCGCAAAAAAGAGGCATAGAGACAGACATTTGAAACTCTTGTATATCTGACTTTATGGCAGATAAGAATGTGGGAAGGACAAATTATATTAAAACTCTAAAGCGAAAACAAGTAAGTCAATAAATTGTTAAAGTATGACACCTAACTCTTAATCACACGCAACGCAATGCAACTATTCATTTATCTAGATAGAGATCATCATGTTCCCTTTATATCGCCTAATTTTGCATCATCGGGATCTCGCTCATTTACTTGGTAGACATTAAACCCAAGAAGCGTTTCTTTTCCTCAAGGCATCAAAATTCGATTTCCTTATGGAGATCTCAAATTCCAACGACCGTAGAGCCCCACAGACTAAAACTTTATCATGCCACCTGGGTACCAGTATCAGGTCACATTGTAACGATTGCTATGATAGTATCTCAAGATATCGTCATTCAATTATTTGAGATTTTTTCCAACAATGCAGATGATAAAAAATAATATGTTGTATGTATACTTTAAGTGGCATTCATTAGCATCCAAATCCTCTATTTTCATATAATAATTGATTCTAACAATATATTTGCCTGATGGAGGCAGCAATCGTGCTTAATTACCTACTTAAATGTAATTCCTCTGGCATACCTCATTTTGATTCCAGAATTAAGTGCTTACCATTCTATTAATACCATCTCTAGAGTTGAATCCCAGCAAGTACTTTCGCTCAACAATTTTCTTTGTGTCAGCATGGTACCACTATAAGGAAATGTGTCAATCATTTCTTCAAAAAATAATAGTCACTGTTAAATAGGTATTTAGAATAGCTTCATCAATGAGATTTTTTATTATCTTATTTAACAGTACGTTTTTTCATTAAGTAATCATTTCCTTATCTCTTCTTCTCTCAGAAACGGTGTATCTCTTCTTTGATTAAAAGGGCTGGATAATGGCTTTTCAATTGGAGGTACATGCTTGGCTCGCGGCACAAAAATAATTGATCGTCACTTATTCTTCAGGACCTTAGGAGTCTACAAAGGAAAGTAGAGCTTCAAAGAAGGAATTTCTACATTCGTATGAGAGAATAATTTTAATGACGATCGCTGAATTAGTCTCGCCCTTTCGCTTGGATTGAGAATTTTGATTTGAGAAAAATGATAAAATCAATAGCCATATCAAAGGTAAAGGCAGATAATTTTCCCCAGATATAGGTAATTATTTTCAGTTATCTTATATATTTTATTACCTTATGTGGAGAATATAAGTAGAGTCGTGTAATTTTTCGAGCCTGTCACGTGAGCGGCGATAAAATTAACACATGAGCTACCGAGAGAAGAAAATGCCCCTGGACCAGGGATCGAACGACGGACATAAGCTTTCACGGGACACTAAGCTATCCATGATCCCTAATTACCATGGAAAATTTCCTTGGCATTGAAAGCCAATGGTCCGTGCTTCATTTCCCGATAGAGTGGAATTTTTACTGGTGAAAATTCATGTAGAGAAGTTGAGCCGATTGTAAATTATAGTGTCTATTTTTTATTCTTTGAAATAGTTATCTGCTCTTCATGTTTTTCTCACGCAAAATTTTGCTGTTCATAGAAAAATTAAGACCAGGGATCAAACGACGGATAGAAAAATTAAGACCTCGGTTTGAATAAAAATCAAGATGGAACACTTAAATATTGCATCACAAGGTCACATAGCAACAATGTAGGGTGAGTCTCCTATCCTATTCATCTTGCCCTACTATTCTTTTCCGTGGCATGCCTCCGTATCCTTCTCAAACGGCCCCCAACACCTTTTCCCCGCCGCCTCCAACCTGCACCACTTCCCACTTGTTCCCTCACCCGGACCTCCTCCTCGGACTCGCGTGCACGACTCCCACACTCCCGAAGCCTTCATCCTTTTTTCATCACACGCTTCCCTCTCCCTCCCCCCTTACCTTCCCATCCAATTCTCGTCAAACCCCTTCCTCACTCTTTCACTCAATCCCTGCCATCGCATCGGCGCATTAATCATTTCTTTTCACATCTCTCTCTCCCACACTCATACACATTCTCGCTCTCCACATAGCCACACGCGTGTATTATTCCCCTTCTTGCCCAGTATTCTCCACTTCAAATCATGGACGTACAGTTATCCCCCACGTCCACAAATACTCCCTCTATCCCGCATGAATCACTCATCGCTATTCCCCCACTCCCGTCCTTGCCCTCTGTAACCCTCTCTTTCTCTTCCAGCGTACTCACCATATCCAACGACTGACGTTTTACCAAAGCCTCCAACTTTACCCTTCCCCTCGAAAATTGTCGAAGACCACCCGCGTCAAAAATGCCTCCACACCATGGTATGCATGAGAAGAGTTCGTCATTAATATTTGCGCATCCTTTATTTCCCTGACTCGTAGAGAATTTTTAGAAGAGAGTTGAGGGTCGCGTGGCCATTGCACGATAACAGGCTGGAGTAGAGTAACAAACATACAAAATAACACAAATTAAATTTTTCTTTATAAGCCGTGTGTAAAGCTAATTATCAATTTATAAAAACGAATCATATTTTTTGATCGTTAATAACAGATAAATGCCAGGATAAAATTAACTTCGATGTAGTAAGTTAAATATATATCGTAAATTCCCATGTACAACTAATTATTGATTAATTTTGATCAATCATGCAGTCGCACACCAGATACATATCAGTTCAGTAGCATTTCAAATGAGGAGCAAATGAATGGCACCGACTTTTACTCCTTATTAATAATTTATCTCATGAATGAAACTAAAAAATTCGCCAATAAAAAAGTATTTTTATGCATTGTGAATCACGTGATTCAGATTACACCATTTCCTACTTTCAGGGAAAAAATGGAAATACATGACCACCTCTGCTCATGTTACATGTAAACTATAGTATGCAAAGCAAGCATCGTCAGGAATATCTGACACTCTGATCTAAATAAAATTCTGTTTTAATATGCATCGGTTCTCGGACGTGACTCATTGGTTACTCAGATGATTGTTCATGAGGCTTTCTCTTATGTTTTCTGATTCCAATAATGTTGATGGAATAGTTTGTTTTTGAAAAACCTTATCCTCTCGAGGCTAACTAATAGGCTTCTCATGAGAGAGTAATGAACTGCTTTCTCTATTGGCCACATAGAGCGAGATATGTGTAGTGCCTACTTCACCCGAAAACACCTCATTTCCGCGCGTTCTCCACGGATACATCTTGCTCCAAAACCATCTTTCTCGCTGTATGAGTCTAGATGCTCGTATTTTTTTCTCCTTCGTGGCGTGTGGTGTCGAGTTGATATGTTGCCCTCAACTTATGCAACTTTATGCTAGAGCACCATTCTTGACTCTTTTCTTCACCTATTTATCTCCTCCTCGAATTCCTTTCACAGACATGAGGAATAGTCTTTTCGATGCACACAAAAACACATGCTCTTGCCTCCGGGGGCCGTGGAGTGGGAAACGGGGCCTCTCTTGCATGTACAAATGACGAAGGCATGGCTCGTGACATCTGTATTAGTAAAACAGATAGAGCAACCGAGCAGTAATCTATTATCCGCTGGGAAAAATACTGAAACTCTATTCACTCACTCTCCGGTTATCGCTGCTGCGGGCTAAAGGTGGGGAAATAATGAAATGGATGCAACTGATAGCGAAGAATTTCGAAAAAAGGAAAAGCTCTACGGGTGCAATTGTTTTTATCCTTGATATGAGATTAAATTGGAAACGTCCTGTGCAGTCATAGAGGAGGCAGACGGATGTAATTCTTTGGAAGATTCACTCGGGAAACAAGGTCAGACGTTACGACGAGGTATAAGACTTCATTTAATTTTTCCAACGTATCATGCGGTGGGAGCATTAGTCTATACTGCATTTCAAATTTTAAAGCAATCAAGTATAGAAGATACACGAAAAATCTATTTAAAATGAGCGATAGATATGAAAAATATTATTCTGTTTACGGTTAAGAGATTTTTTAATTTTAGATATTTTAAAAGACGAACAGCTTTGCCTCTCGTAACACTAATCAAACTAATGATCTAACCATCACTTCTTTGCCATTATTACTGTTGGGCCATTTTAACCTCGTAAATTCAAAGCAACAGTATTGACTTTTTCATAATATAAGGAGTACACCCAAGACAACATAAGCCCATACTTAGAATTTGAAAAAAATCAGTTATTTTATTTTCAATTTTATTTTCATTTTGCAAGATAAAATTTCTCGTATTTCAGATACATGGAAATGTTCTTAAACATTTGCCTGATAAAACCTACAAGATGACTATGTAAAGTTTGAAACGAGTAACATGTCACGAAAAAGACAAAATATGTCCGGTAGAAAGCGAGTTACGATCCTAACCCGAAATAGACGACTCCCGAGATCTAATACCGGTAATCTGATTCTTTTGATAATCCATAAGAAGAAAAACATGACGCAGACCATACTCGTTAGTTGGTTGATAGTTCAAATTTCTCCGCAATATGAGCTGAAATTTTAATGCACGTGAGCATTTGCACTCAAAGGAACACTTTCGGTCTCACAGATGTAACGTTAACTCTTGGGTCTTTCCCATTAACCTCATTTTGATGTATTCTCACGATAAAATAAAAGTAACAGGATAATCAATACTTTTACCACTATGTAAAAGGGTTTTGGCCTTCCAGTAATATAAAACAGGTACCGATACAGTCAATTTCGTTAGAAAAATGAGCTGAATACATTATGAAAATCTTAATAATAGTATGTAAGATTTAACACTTTCCCGGCGAACAACATGTAAAAACTCTTCTCGGGATACCGCGCGGGTAAGATTATATGAGAGCGCTCTCATATTATCTTACCCGCGCGGTATCCCGAGAAGAGTTTTTTATTAATAGTAATTGAGACTTTAATATTTTAGGCCAATTAAGGGAATTGTTTTCATTGGTCACTGAAACACACAATCCTTATTGGTTCTGGAGACCGAAGCCGCCACTTGAATCACTTTTACCTCAATACTTTTGGGGTAAAATTTCGAAGCATTGCAACGCGTTTCTACGCCACGGGCAACTCGCAAGGTTATCCTCGCTCCGATCCGCCCACGAAATTTTTCCAGGGTTACGGTCAAATGAACACGGAAAATATTCCAACAAGGTTGTAATCCATAATTACCAGGCTCTCGCGGTGGTTGCCGCAGCGCCTTTTGTGGAAGAGGAGGAGCTGCAAGGGGGAGTTGGTGAGAATTTTTAGAAAAATCCACGGCTCATCGCTTTCGTCGTTTCTCTCGCAAAAAGTAAACCGTTTGCTTTGTCCTCGTTCTCACTCACTCACTCACGAACAACCCTGTGCTCACGCTCTCACTCCTCCACCTCCGCCCTCCCGCGTGCTTTTATTTTTCACGACTACCCTCACGAAAAAAGGAATAACTCTCGGATCTTTCTCCCTTTAACGTGCACGCTGAATCCAGGCCCCATCCTCTTCCATCTCATTTGCACCCTCGAGCCACATTCGACGCCATACCTCTCCTCTCCCTTCTGCCTACCTTCCCATTCCAATCTCTGCATTTTCCCATCCCATAGCTTTTGTTATATACCCCGCATTCCCTCATACTTGGGGTATATTAATTTTACTGGGGTTCCTTATTTATTGTACCATGCATTCATTTTTTCCACTCGAGTACCTTACTGTTCAATTGGGTACTTCGGTACGCATATAAGTACTCGTATTACCCAATTGGTTCTCGAGTAACTATGCATTAATTGTCTGGGTCATTTAGTGCCCAAATAAATACATGGACCAGCAGCGATTCATCCAAATACACTTGTAGTATTCGCGGAGATACTAAAGCATTCGCTGAAGCATTCAAATATCCACCTCAGGTCAGGCAGTAATTTATCTGCTCGTAGGGGGTTTCATGCAATCTTCTGACTCGGGGTTTCAGAAAAATACGTTAGTATAAATAGACGAATAAATGGGAATTTCACTTATTTTTCATCACGATCCAGGATTCAGCAGGTAATATCATATTTATCTAAAATTGGCAATATTTATAAGTTTCGGACATGGAAAAATTTTGCACATTACCCCTGAAACCTTACAATTTTTAAAAATATTGAAATTTATATTGCTTTTGGCAATGAATTACCTACCTACAATTTTGGTTCCCCAATGCCAATACTCACGCCTAATACATGCCTTTCTTGCAATCAAGTAGATTTAGCATTAACTGTTCTTCTCCGCCTCTTTTTCATTCCTTGCTTTCGACATTCCCATCCTATCATTGATGCTTTGCCCCTCCTTACCTCACACCACGTCCACCAGAACCCCCTCTACTCCTCCTTCCCCTCCTCCCCGTGGTATTACCTCCCGTCACGACCCCCATCATCATCACCGCCAGCACCACGCCCCCCTCTCCGCCCCCTCGCGATCCTCCCCCACGCATATGCAAACCCCTTTCCCCCTGCTAACTCCCCCGCCGCTGTGGACGCACGAACGTCAGAGAGCGAAGGGAAACCTCGCACGGGGAGGAAGAGAATCGCTTTTTAAAATGATGGTCGCACGGGAGATGGAAGGACGGGAGAAAGAGGGTAGAATACGAATTTATTATCCCGTAACAAGTCCCGTGGGAAAAATATGAATGCTACGCAGTACGCTCAACAACCTCTCCTGCATCGGGTCTCGCAGTGAGTCAATTGAAAATTGTGATCGCGAAAATAAATCTATAGATATGAAAGGGGTATACTTATGAGCGTTCTTGGTTTTAGTGACTGGCTAATTTTCCGGCTTTTAGAAAAAGACAACACATCCCCACGACACTGAAGTTACAATGTGCTTTGCAGTTATTTTTTTGCTGGTATAACGTTAAAAATCATGTGACCTACAGTTGTATACTTTACTTATTGAGTTATGAATGAAATAGAAGAACAAGACCTGGTTCAGTCGAACAGAGTCGTTGCCTATAACAATGGTTATGCCTCCACTGATCCCTCTCTTGCAATCAATATTCCGAAGCATGAGACATTCAAAAACATATTAGTTATCTTACAACTTATGTGTTGGAAAATTGGAAAAGTACGTAATGATACCTTTCCTATGTGTTTAGAGAGGGAGTGATTAAGATGGCGCGTATTCTTGTCATAATCGGGAGAGAAAATATTGTTACATATTATCACTGTGGTCCTATTAATTAATTAATGACTAATTTATCAGGGAAATTTTTTACGTATTTACATCTACAGAAGTCAGGTCTGGCAAATAGGAAGATTAGGTCAAGGTTTTTGTTTTGTTAGCAGAAAAATTTTCAGAGAGGTCATACAGTAGACAATAAGGCTTCATTATTAGACAACCGTATTGAGTGAGAATAAAAAATTAATTGCTTATAATCGATGCAGTAAAAACTTTCCTTCTTTTTGAGTGAAAACGCCAAAATAAGGAAAGAAATCGGAAATCATTAATTGAATAACCGTACGAGTTATCCAGGGAAGCAGGCATCCAGTTACAAAAAATCGTCGCTTCACGCTCATGCAGCGGTGACAATCCCTCTCTAAAGATTAATTTTCCTTGTAAAAGGTAAAATTAAATAATCACCTGGGAATCCAAAGGCAAGGAGACTTTAAAATAAACATTCAATTTTAGAGCTGAAGTAGAGTGATCTCTGTGGCGGACTTTTTAGGTGCGTGATAAACTATGTAACATTCATGAAGTGAAGATCGTATAAGTCACTTGGAGACATATGCCAGAGGATATGGTAGCTGAAGTGCGTAAAGGTGGAGCAAGTGGAGTTCATGTGGGGGTGAGAGGCAAACGAGGTGCTTAAAGAAGGGTGACAGGGGAAGAATAATATCGGTCAAAGAACGAACTGAGAGTACTTAAGGTAAGGAGAAGACTTTCGGAAAAGCCATTTTCAGAGAGTCCTTAGTTGAAGATTGTACTGGAAATGGAATCAATTCGACAAAAATCATTAACTTTCGAGGAAATTAATTGCCGATTCGGACATCAAAACATCGGCAGCTATGTAGTTCCTGACCCGGTGGCGATCCCGAGAACAAGTCTATTCGCCGGGAATGCACTATATATTGACTGCGTCTTACTACGCAAGCGAATGTATCGAATTCTGGATTAAGATGAATTGAAAACAATTATGAAAATGCACAACCAGAGATTTAAACGAAAATTAGTAATAAGTCGTGACAAAGGGTCATTCGTTAGTGACGATAATTAAGATTCTATTCCGCAAAAGGCCAAAAGAAAAAAATCTAATGAAATATTAAAATCCACCAACGCTTCCTACTGGGGAGTTGAGACAGAATGAAAAGTACGGCGTTTCAGGTATGCTCGTGGCATAGAGATATTTTTCTCTCGCGCGTAAGAACTATAAGGGCGCGGTAATGCGAGCGGGAATGTAGTATAAAATCGGGGTGCGTGAGGGTGGAGCAAGTACAGTTCGTGTGTGTGCGGAGGGGGCAAACGAGGTGCGTGAAGAAGGATGAGAGGGAGACGAGGCGGGCTTTACAAGCCACGCTTTAGACGACACAAGGCGATGGAAGGTAGGGCGGGCGCATGGAGCAATGCGAGCAGCTTCGAAGGGACGTCGACGACGATTCGGAGAGGGAGACGAGCACACCCACAGTCAGAAAAAAATGCCTCTCCGCTCCGCTAACAAGGACGTTAATGCGAGTCTCGAGTTTTCGTCGGATGGCTCGTACCTCAGAGGAAGAAGGACTGGGCGGTTGCGTGAGCGACTGAAGGTGTGTGGATGGGGGGGAGAATATTTTTCAAGAGCGAAGGAGGGATGTGGAGTGGTTGGGAGAATGGTCGCTCGAGTGAGGTGGATGCTTAGGAAGGGAAAAGAAAAAGTTTAGGCTAAGCGACAGTTTCGGCCGTCTCTCCATCCATCCTTTGACACCATTTCTTCGACTCCCACCACTCGCGCGGTAATGCTACCCGGAGGTTTAAGCAGAATGTGACTGCATCCAAGGCGCACCACGAACGGTCCTGCCCAGGAGGTTGAGTGGGAAAGGGAGTCTTAAACCAAATTAAAGGCTGAGGAATCTTTATGTAGAATTTTTTTTCGCATCGGCATGAAATACGCCTTTAAACTTACAGTATTATCCAACAAATGACATTGCTCTCAGTTCAATTATAATAAATAAGAAAATCATTCACAATAGTCGATTATGAACGATGAAGGAAGAGAGTGGATCGAATAATGGGGTAAATTGCAGCTGTATAGCTGCAATGTCATTTCGTACATGCTATAGTTATGTCGTACATTCAAGGAGAAAAGGTCCAAAAAAACGATGCCACAGTGAATACCATATAATCAATTACCTGAAAACCTGAGAAAATTTAGCTGGCCAGAATTCAGCGTATCACCTCATGTTTTTAGGATTGTATCTCAAATTGAAAACAAGTCCAGAATGATAATCAAAGGTGACGGTCTTCCATTTAAGGCCATGTGCATAAGTAAACGTAATCCGGACACACTTTCTACTACTTTGACTTAAAAATTATTGTCAAGTAAAGCTAACGTCATTATCATTTTCCGGTAAACGCTGACAAGGCGTATGACCGGCCACAAGAGATAAAATTATTGGAATCATAGGCGTTAAGCGACGGTATTTAAGTGGTTTAGGGGTACTCCATGAAAGTAGAATTTCTATAAACTGACTAGACTATGGAGGTACGAGAACTCATCTTTGAAAGTAAAAACGATCTCTTTTTTTCCCATGTTTCCTTCATGACAAGCGGACGTTCCCGCGAGATTGATATTTCCAAGTGGTTTTTCGTCTCACAGAGCGGCGGTGTGAAGGCATCCGCCCGAGTGAGCAGTGCGTGTCCCGAGGATTTTCGTTCCCCCATGACAAAACCCGTCGCGCGGTGCACCTCCCCAGATTATAATTCAGAACGGGTGAGTTTCGAAAGGAGGTGGAAGGAGGTACCTTGAGTAAAAAAAAATCGAGGAAATAAATGAACCCCTCTCTTTCTTCCTCCTTCAAACTCTTCCAAAACACTCGGAACGGAAGAAAAAAAAGAGGAGAGCAAGAGCCTTTAGACCCATTAAAGCCGCTCCTTAACTTGTTATCCCGTGTTGTTCCTGTCCTTAAGGGAAACACGGACGGCACTCTCACGCCGGACTCTTGATGTCTCCATTCAATCTCCCGGAGCGGAAAGGCGTCGTGGGGTATCGTGGGATATTTCAAATTTTCCAAGAAACGATGAGATCTTTATCACTCCCACGTCTTTGTGTTCCACGGTAGCCGGGCCGGGAGTGAAGACGGGTGCACGGTGGATCCATTAAGTGCTCGGATCACGATAAAAACAGGCCTTAAATCACAAAGTACGTAGAGAAACTCAGTCGTGAGTCGTGGCGTTAACTAGCTGAGGAGTTACATTCGTGTTCCAGAGTTAATGCCGCCCAATTTTAAAGTTGGCTTCTCAGGTCAAACTTGACCAGAGCCGAAGCTGATACTATGTCGTTAACTTCGTATTTACATTTTGTTTTTGAAAAAGTGCTATAAATCGAAGTAATTAATTCAATTACAGGTCAGAATTTTTAACTAGCCACGATTACCATACTGAGAAAGCAACGTTTCTCCGAAGATCACACACATTCATCCCAGTCTAGTATTTATTCGGGAAAGAAAGGGAGAAATTGAGCCAAGAGTTTTTTTATCAAGAAAGAATGTCGTCGCACTATCGGCATGAGCCGGGAACACGACTCAATTATGCTAACACTGCTACCGGATTAAATATGCTATGATATAGCAAAAATTTCATTGCAGTGGTGTCCATTTCCAAAACTACGATTACACACAAGGTGCAACCACGAAATGAACAACTATCAGATTTCACATGGTAAATGCCGAGGTAATAGGTGAATGAAGTAGAAATAGGACTGATTATTGATAAGTTCATGCAAGCTCATAATTATTCACATTTTTATTCACTCTAATGGGCACTCGTGATGATTCGCAGTCCATTTTTTTATTCAGTCAGCTCATCTGACAGCTGAGTCACTCGTTGTAATCCACAAAATGATGAAATTCCTCTTTCAAGATGCTTATGATACCCTTTAAACAATCTTGCTAAAAATTTGACACTCGTTAACTGTCAAGAATTTCAAGCATGAAGTGAAACCTCATCAACATATTTTCACCATTGTTAGGATATTTGCGACGCTTCAAACAAAGATCCATCTTTAACATAAAGGCAAGAGTCATCGTCCATTGTAACGAAGACCTTTGCGGATTTGAGAAAAATGAAAAAACATAGGGTGTACACAAAAAAGACGAATATCTCCCGCAAAAAAATGAAGAATCGGGAAAGAAAAGGCTCCCGCCTCCTTCAATAGGGGAGGGATCTCGAAGACTGCGATCCCACGTCGGAAAGATACACGCAAAGAAAAGAGCCGTGGGTGAGAAGGTCGGAGGAGAGGGAACGAGATGAGCAGGAGAGTAGAAAAACTCAAAAGGAGAGGGAAGATATGAGGGAGTGAAGTGAGCGTGCCTCACTTCGACTACCTCGTCTCTCGCTGGAAAAAAGTTTGAGTGTGGGAAGTGGGGAGGAATAAAATAAACTTTGGGGAATTGGGAATGGTTGGGGGTGGGGAAAAATGAGAGGTAAAAAAAGGATTAAATAAAAAGTTTGGTGGAACATCCGTGAGGGCGAGGATCCTTTCCATCACGTACTCACTCCCACAACCCCAGCCTCTCATCTCACCTCTCTCTCTCTCTCTCCTCTGTCCTACGTGGAGCATCGTGATCCCTTTCATTGGCACTTTCTCGAGCCAAACAAAAATATGAAGAGGGACGGACATTCACTGCAACCTTTTCACCACACTTCTGCTTCGATAATCGCATCCACTCAAACCGTCTTCCTCTCATCTAACCCTGATTCATTGCACTGATTGCTACATTAGAAATTCTAAACGAAAGCGACATTGTTTCATCGGTGGTGATTTATAAGCAGTAGGAGAACCGGTCCGGACCTACCAGCGAATATATATAGGTACCGGATTTTGGTGTTCATTTGACGTGTTTCATCCATCTTTGTAGAAGTATAAGATGATACTCTCAATAAATACTCATCGGTAGTTTACCCATCCCATAATACCCATTCATGGCAATAAAAAATTTCAGAACGCCATTAATTTTGTACAATTTACCAAATCTCGCATTGGGATTATGAAAAACATTACATTTCATTGTTAGGATTATGGATATTTTATTATTAGTCTGATACTTGCTCTCTTCTCTTGTTGATCTTTTTAATTCTAGTAAAACTATCTTTGTAATGCTTAGATTACTGTGATTGGGTGAAATCTCTGCCCATAATTTCTCAGAGTCGCAAGCACATACATCAGTAAAAAAATGTATATACTCTTCACCCAGAATTCTGGAGTAAATAAACACATTTTCGCGGTCTACATTGAAACGCATGAGCACGCGCTCATTATCATTTTGACCATTTACTGTTTAATGAAGCTTGACTCAATACGGTAGTGATGCCCTAATGATGATATATCTAGCACCTTTACCTCACTTCATTACAGTTGAAAGAACCAGCTTTTGACTATAGATGACAAAACAATAGTACTGGGTACTGAAGAACAATGGCTTATTTTTGCTTTTTCTGACTCCATTCCACATGACTCCATTCTATCCTGCACTCCTTTGACCTCATCTTTCCCTCCACTTTTGGGGTCATAGTCGTGTCGCGTACATTTTTTCATCTTCTTCCATTTCCATTCCTCCATCCACTCTACTCTCAATTTCTCTTCATTCATTCATTCCCTCCACTCAGCCATTCCCTCTTCGTCGCACCTCCGCCTCGGCCATATGGATGGAATTCCCCATTCCGCTCATCCACGTCGGATGTGTATCACTTCGCGCCACGAGCTCTGATTTTCCACGAATTCATTGAATTTTAAATCCGCATGTTTTGCTTCCTCTCTTCTGCATTTCAGACTCGGCAAGCTTACTGATACATTTATGCCTCATAACAAGATCAAAGATATTCGCAAGCACACCTGCGATATGCCTGGGATTAGTTTTGTAATAAATGTATTCAACCCTTGGGAAGGGAAGAATTTGCTTGTTATAATGATAACACAGGTATCAATCAGAAACTAGAAGCCTGAAATAACTTTATACTTTCAACATATTTTAGGCATTTTCTTAAAAAGTCGAGCACCAAGTTATAACATGCTCGAATATTGGGCAATGGACATAAATTTTCCTAGCACATTTCAAGTTTGCGATCGTTCAGGGTTGATGAGCTCCAATATTCCCCAGGTATAAAGTTCAAAATAATAAATTAAATGTTATCATTTAAGTACAAGAGATCTTTAAGTATTTTTTTAAATCATAAGGATATTAGAAACAAAGAATCAGCTTTACACATACATTTACACTAAAAATATGTCAACTCTAGTCCAAACTTTTTTCTCTTTTAGTAATATTAGTTGCTATTGATATTTTAGGATTTGCTATTCGCAGAATCGTTTTCTAAATATCAATCAAAGAGCAAGAGATTCATTATCTTGGATTCAAAAATCAAGCTAAAAAAATAATTTGGCCAATGAATATTTTTTAAATCGTCTCTCTGACCCACCCCGCACTCAAAAGAGCTAAATTCTCTTTTAAATAGTGCTGCAGATCTTAAAGAAACCACTCTCAAGTAATTTTCAATTCCTACCAGAGGAATATCAGGTTGAATATTCGACGGTCGAGATATTAGTTGCTCTTGCTCCAATCAACATAAAGCCCCATTTCATTCTTTTCTCCTGCTCTCTTCCCGTCAATGATTCGGCACTTCACTGAACGACCCTGCTTGGCAGAGCATCCATCCTGCCCCACAGTCCTCTCCAGCACCATTTGGACTCGTTCCCTCAAGACCTCCACAGTCTTTACAGCGCACGCATTTACTCCATCCTGAACTCCCCCTCTCTCCTGCTGTAAATTCCTCCTCCTCTTCCATCACCAGTCCGTCTGTCTTCCCTTCCCACCCTCAAACGCCGTAATATTTACCCAAACGAATCCATACACCCCTCGAAACCCTCCCCCCCCTTCACTACACAATCCACTCTTTACAACGAATTCGAGCATTTTCCCCCTCCCACCACAGGAGACGATCCTCTCCCAGCTCTTTGCTTCTTCCGTCCCATTTACTCTCCTCTCTTTTTCTCGCTTACTTTTCTAAAGGCGAGACTCCCTCCCCCACTGGTTGTCTCTCACGACCCTGGTGTGCTTTAAGGGCTGGAGGAAGCCGGGGTGAGGTCACGAATGTGGAGGAGGGCACCACGTTTCCATCGGGGGAGGAAGAAAATTCGCTCGGGAAGGCGCAGGTAGTTACGCCATTTGTGGAGGGGAGAAAAATGCATGGGTGGAAGGGCGAATACGTGCGTAAGAAGGGAGGGAGAATAAAAGAGAGAACTGTGGAGACGAAGGAGAAGGTTGTTTTGCTGAAAGGGGGGAAAAAATGTGAAATTATGTGACGGGAAAATGGGAATTCGAGATTAATAGTGGGAAATTAAGGGATACACATACGAAGAAAATACTAAATTTAATGAGAAGTAGATCTTGAACATACAATTTGAAATCCCCTCGTTATTATTCTGGTGGAAGCAAACACTTCTAGCAGCATAAAATTATATAAACTTAATATGACCCATTGAATATGAAACACGGTAGCTAATTGAAATTATTCGGCCTGCAAAAAGTAGTTTCGTCAAACTTTATAAATTTCTTTCAACGCAAATGATGTAAATACTGTTCATTATGCGTTTCAATATTCATGAAATTGAAAAGGAATGATCGTGTTTATGAGAGTGAATTTAATGTAATATTGGAAACCTACCTTAATCGGTAAAACACTCCAATAATAATAACCTAATAGTAATACATAGTGAATGTGGTAAACCAAATACAAATATTAAGACTATTTAGATTTTTGGTTCTCCAAGATTTCTCATGACACTATATTTGTGAAGCTACTAAATAATTTTGATAGATAACAATGGAGAACAGAAGAGGCCGAATAAGAGAGTTATTGCGACGTGCGGCGTAATTGGGTACTCAACTGACAAGTGCGAATGTGATAATAAAAGCTGAGCCAGAGAAGACTAAAATAAATTATGAAGTTGGAGAAGGTACTGAGAATGTATAGCGAAAATTAAATGGCAAGGTAAACGGGAAAGAATGCAAAAATTAACGTGATTGTTGGCCAAATACACGGGTAATAACGGGTCGACAAACCTCAGTTATGAGGATGCCCAAAAATAATCACTGTTGAATGAAATACGATGACTTTTTTACCATTTGCACACTTCTCGACAAAAAGATCGCCTACGTGAGGTTTTCAACTGCCATTATTCCTCTATAGGGAGAGTGCTCTTCTGAAAGATGCACCAAATGGACGCCTTACAACTTGGCGAAAACATCTTTCACTTTATCTTAATGCTGATAAATCATATTTTCCACTCCGTTCATCCAAGCACGATATTTGAGTAGCTTCAGGGTCTCATCTTCACGAAAATAATTCATCGAGACCATTCATACCTCAAAGATTCTCATCAGGAATAAGTGAAAACTAATGGATGAGAGACGTGAACATTTCAGTCGACTGCGTGAATAAATAAAACTTTCTCCGTGGCGAGACCGTGGAAATTGGCCATTCATCGCATAAAAAGAAAAAAGAAGAATGAACTCAAAAATATAAATAGAAGCTCGATGATAGCAGGAGTATAATATGAAACTGGTATATTTGAAAGGGAGATAAAGACGAGAAAGTGCTCGAAAGGGCGAGAGTTAAAATTAAAGAGAGGCGAGATTCGAGTGAAAAGATAAGGGTAGGAAAATACGAAAGCACCGAAAGAGGATAAAATTTAAAGCAAACCATCGTGGAGTGAGAGCAAAGCTTGGTGCCGTGTCGTCCTTTACTCGTCGCGCCAACCCCGACGCGTGAGTGCAAAACGCACCGTGGTGGCGCCCGGAGCCAAAGGCGCCCTCGCCTCCTCTGCACGCATAAGTGGTGGGGGGGAAGGGTGTGGAATAACTGGGAAGGGAAGGATGATGGATACACCGCGAGGGTCGCAGGGGAGAGGTTACTGTTCCCTGCGGAGGTGGCAGACCCTACGGGGAAGCACACACCCTCGGTTAAAAGTATGCGCCTCTAATAGGAGACGAGAACGTGCAAAAACTTAAATCGCACACATCTGATGTTTCGGGCTCACCACACTGAATTCATGAAAAGTTTAATGAATGGTTACTGAGAAATTTTCTCTAACGATAAAGAAATAATATTTATTTTTATTTAAATAAGAATACTGTATGCGTTTTGCCATTTAATATTTTAAATCATTCCCAAAACTCCACGTATTCGTAAAAAATCAGCAAAAAGGGTGATATAAAAACCGTTTAAATTTAGTTTTTAAATTCTTTTTATAGGTATGTCGTTCTGTTTAAATAGAAATTTCTTCAAATGTATTCTTTTAGATATTGCAAAAACAGCAGAGGATTTGAGCTGAAGAAAATGAGAATAGTTTTTAATTGTGTCAGTTATATGGTATATTAGGAGTGGTTCAGAGAAAATCGTTAATATCTAAAATGCGCCGCTTTTAGGAAGATAACTCGAATAAACTCATAATGATTAAGTTTATGAAGCATTGTAAATTGGTTTATGATTAAAAATATGCTTATACATCCACATTCTTCATAAAACATTGTATTAGATATCTCGAGTATGTGGCCAATACTTCTAAAGGTTGTCGTTCATTCTTACAGACTCTACGCTACATGAACCATCTGTCATACACCGAGAGCCCCTAAGCCTCTTAGAAAAGTACTCATGACCAGAAATCTGAATGAATAAAGTTCACTATCTCACTTCAGAGATTAGAAACCAGGCTTAAATGAACGAAAAGGCTACCTCTGCGCACGAATACGACCGCCTCTCGACTCGTTAAATTATTGAAGACATCAACTAACGCGAATAAACCTCTCCCTGGACTTTTTTAAATGTGGAAAATGGAGAATTTCCCGTAATTAGAGATTCTTTCATGGCATTAAACACGCGACGTCTCAAAAAGGTCGGGGAGCACTCTTAACGGGAGCAGAGCACTACAGGCGGCGACAAACTCCCTTCCCCTCCCTCTCATTCGCAAACCCACTTTTCCTCTCATTCCTCCCTCGTGCACTGCCTTCTCCACACTCCATTCCTCCCTCCCCCCTCCTTCCCCCTGCCCAACCCCCTTCACGCGACATCCAAGCCTTCCAACCCTCTCTCCTCTTGCACCTCGCTTCACGAAATATTAATGCCCTCCACTGTTCCCTCACCCTATTTCCTTTTATGTCAGCGATTCTCAACCCTACCTATACCCCACCCCCTTTTCCTACCCTCCACCAACCCCTCTCTTTCTTTTTACCCCTCACCCCACCCCTCATCCCTTCCACCACACAGTGTTACGTGCCTCCGAATCCCATCCTTCATCTACTTACCTTCAAAGACCGCCCCCACACGCCTAGCCTCCCGCCGACAACGATGGTATCCCTGCTTACCTCCATCTCTCACTGGCTTCCATACATTGATCATTCTATCCTAGATTTTCTCGGAATATAAGTCTGTTCAAATTGATGGGCGAATCAGGGATTTTCATTCCGAATAACAATGGTTTTTCAAGAAGTACAAATAAAAAAAGAATTTTTGTAAGTGTTCATATCAAATTGAGGAAAATAAAATTGCAGTTTTCCAATCCTACTTGAGTTTTAAAAAAAATAAAATCCATTAATGCAGTGAAAATGTTTGCGACAGTTTATGAGAAGAGATTTTTTGTGGTATTTCACAACCAAATTTGATTGATAAGAAGAGACAAAGATGAGGCGCTTTTATAAATCGAAACCGTGATTATGCTTGAGAATTTGCTATTTATATTAAACGGCTTGCGTCCTAACACCCTTTACCACATGCCTTTTTAGGCCGCTTGCGGGGTAGTATGTAAATATAGATGTAGGTTACGTTTTAGCTAAAAAAATAAATCCAACGTATCTGAACGATGAAAATATTTTGATAACAAAACCTTTAAACGTGCTCGCAAAATATGAATGGAAGTTTGCATAACTGCAGGAAATTCGATGCGATTTCGAAGCATTCCCACCGCCATACAGCATTCTACATTCTTCTTTGCTTCGACCCCAGCGAAAACACGCGTAATATATGCGCCAGGTTACATTTTCCGACACACCTACGACGGGAGAAAGCCACGACCATACCCTCAGCCCGCAAAGCAGTGGAAGATCCCGATTAACACCCGCGCCGACATCTCCGGGTCTCACCCATTTCCACCTCCGCCGCGGCAAACAATCCATAAACTAATCCGCCCAGTCGCGTCTTGCGGTCTGCAAAAACCCCCGGCCCTCCATATAGCAGCATTAGTCTGCGCTTCCAAGTGGTGTTTCGATTCCCCTCTCCCATCCGCCCGACCTGGGTCCTTTAAATGCAGAGTGGCGCCACGCCCACCCCACAACAATCCTCTTCAATTCTAACCTCTCCCAGCTGTCCTCCCTTCTCCGAACTGCTTTTCTCGTCACAAGGGTGGGACCCAAATACTTTCTTGTGGACGAAAATCAAACCAATCAATGATGATTTGCAACAAAATGGAGCGAAAACTCCGATGCCTCGTTCCCATAAATTTCGTCTTGCGTTGGCTTTCTCTATTGTGATTACAATTCGTGCAGTAAACGGCAATCATTCGCATTGATTTTAGGAACGGTTTGCTAGCGTTGGTGATCAGGTAATACGTGTAAATGGTAAATGGTTGGTTATCAGGTAAACTGCGTGCTAAATGACGACGACCACACTCATAATCGCTTATCCTAACTTCAGCTGATTGGAGAAATTCGTTTAATTAAGTTATGGTGATATTTATTCAAGCTGCTAAATTTTTCGCGGGGGTGGTTTTCTATTTGGATTATATCGGAAAACTGGTAGGGTTTGCCATACTCCATGCAGAGCTTGTACAATGAAAAGATAGATAAAACGGTAGATAATTCTTCAAGAACATTATGGTCAGTTGTCCAATGCTATAGGCTACCAAACTCCCCAAGAGTTGACTCAAAGGACAAGTTTTTTCGTATAGCATTTTCATCAAGTGCTTAAAAAATAGAGTTTTCTAACTCCTTCAGGTAAATCAATGAAGTTGAATATTCATGATATCGCTCATTGTTTTCAGGAAACTGTTACAAATTGGATATTTGTCATCAATTTCCAAAAATCCAGAGATTCACTTCACTATGTTTTGCGAAGAAAAAAATCTCCGAAAGATTGACCGCGTGTCTTTACGCTTTAAATTAGCTTACATCTCTCCAGTCGGGATATTTTTTCTTACTGTGAGCCATAGGGGTTTGCAAGAATGATGTGCCCGTAAATGAGTCGTGGATTACGATTATTATTTATCAAAATATTTAATCTCCCCTCTTTCTCTCTCTCCCTCTCTCTCTTCCAGTGACCACGAGTTACCCTCTCTTTGCGCAAGAACTTTTGAGCTTTTGAATTAGCTGACATCACTAGTGCAGAGATATTATTTCTAAACGCTATCCATTCACAGGTGTCCTAAAATAAATTAATCAACGACGATATAATGACCATAAACCACCAAAGATGTTTCATTGGGGATGGACGAATGCGATCGTGAGAGAGTAATAATCAAAGAAAATTATTACAGAAGTGATTCTCCATTATTTACGTAACTACCTATTTACGTACTAATGTAGCCCGTTTTCGAATTTATCGTGTTTCAAGTTTTCATTTAACTTACCATTCAATCATCTATCATTTGTAATTATACCTCAATTACGAATCATAAGTCTGTGAAATTATTGCATGAACTCGGACAGGTGAAGATTCTTTTCTTGATCATTACAACCTTGGTGCAATTGAATTTACTGGTACTTTTGATCTGATGGCGGCTTCAGTAACAAAAACCAGGTAGGATCACTTTCGAATCGTACAGTGCTCGGCTAATTTTGGCCTTCGAATGCGATAGAGCTGGATTTAATGAATCAAAACATTTCTCTCCCCCTGTCCATCCTTTTCTCACAAACCCAGAGCCACATGTGCTTCCACCCGATGAGGTAGCTTACGCATACAATAATGGAGGCACCACACACAAATAGAAAACTAACTCCCACCTCAAGCCCTCCCCCTATGGGCCTCCAGAGAACTCCCAGTTTTCACCGCACACATCTCTGCCGCTACCACGTACACATCCTCTGACTTCCTCCCGCAAACCCCACTCCCCAGCAATCCTCCTTACCTTTCTTCACTCCTCTTCCTAATAAATGCAAATCCGGTCTATAGGGCCTATAGCTACGCCGTGAGCGTGAGGGGGGGGGGGGGTTAAGACCCCTCCCCCATCACTTCTGCACCTTCCTCCCTCAGGGTTTTTGGGCAAATGGGCGGGTAGGGAAGGGTAGGACCCAAGTGGAAGGTGGAAGGGGCGAGGAAAAGGGTTCTTAAGGATACGGGAGTATGTGAGGGGTTGCAAGGAAGAGGGGTTCGGATGAGCAGAGAGGAAAGGGAATGAGGCTGGCGATGGATACATGGTTCGACGGGAGGTGTATTTCACTCAGCGGAAAGCGACAAAGGGTCGGGGAGAAGAAAAATGAACGGTAGGGCGAGGCCGAGGAATAAGCCACCCTGGATGCTTGATGGGAGGAATTTAGAATATAAATGCCTAGGGAATGGCTTCGGGCTAAACCTTTTAGAGCGGCTAATTAGGCGTTCAAAATAGTTGGCCATGCAAACTATGATAAATGAAAAAGAATATCGGAACGCGGTCAGCTGTGCGCCATACTAGAAGAAATCTTTAGTGATGATAATATGTGGTAGGAAAAAAATCTTCCGCTTCTTAAAATCAGGGGTAGAATCGTATAACATGCTCTACTGAGAAAAAAACATTTTCCAGTGATTCCATTGCAAAACAAAATATCGCTTCGCGATTTACTATTTGGAAAAAGATCGTACCCATCTTTATTACGCCACATTTTCATCAATCTATGCGTCAAAACTGGCTCTTGCATCTCAGATTACCTGAATTACAGAGTACGCGGGCACAATGGCATCGTTGATAGTCCTCGGTTATTTCAAATGACCATTCATAGGCAATAGAGTATTTCTAGTAATAACTTTCAAAAATTTCAATGGATTAGTTTAAATGGGAAAGAAATGCACATTATCTATTTTAATTGGTTAGATGGTACATAGTTCTAGAAGTTGTCGCCATTTATAGCCAAGAAAAAAATTATTTTCTTCTGTATAAATGGGAAAATAAACAAATCACAGGTGTGCGACTAGTTCGTAGAATGTTGTAAAGTCCATTCTCACGATGAAACAAAAAAGGATAGAAAGAATAATGGGAAGAGACAGTAAGTACTGCAGTAAAATGTACCAAGTTGGGTACTAGGGAACGAGAGAAAATGTGGTAGCATGATGAAAAATGTGGAAAAATGAGTAAAACTGATTATTAAGGATTAAAAATTTAGGGTATGTACATAAAAAAGTAGTTTTTTTTTAAATGAGGAAGGAGACCAATCTGTTCATACAATATGGAAATTACGTATTTTCCTTGAACTTGCAGTACGATTAAGGTCCATATATCCTTCGGAGAGTAGTTTACAATGCAGGTACTTATGAAGAAACGCATCCTTCGTAGATGTTATTACTGCTTCGCTCGGTCACAGCTTCTAGCACTGGTAAACTTAACGAGAATCCTCCTCATGAATCTCTCTTATCAAATTTCTTCCATGCATACATCCTTGTCACGTTCCTACAGAAGCAACTTGGAGGGATTCCTAGAAAATAATTTAGTTAGACTCGAGACCAAGCATCCGCTTACATGAAGAAAGTGCACAGGCACCTAAGCCTTTGGTAATACTCTGCATTCCTGACAAAGCCTCTCATTTCCAAGATGATTAATATAGCTGAGTTCAACGCTCGACGTAGCTCATTGTCAGACGAAGGTATTCTCATTAACTGGGAAAGAGAAGTTCAACTAAGCACAATGAGAAGCCTCACACGTCGAAGTCACCGTCTTCCAACCAAATGATTTGTCTTTACCTAGTGCATACATTACATTTGATAATGAGATGAAAGTGCCACATTAAAATTCGTGTCCATCTATCCTGTGGTCACTCTAACGGGCCCCGATAGACTGGAGTCAAGCGTCGAGCATGATCTAGAAGAACAGATTTCGTGTGCCTCAACAGCTAATGTTATTAGCACCACACACAAACAACAGCAAAAAATTGGCTTCTTACTTATGAAACAGGGAAGGTATTACTTAATAGAAGTGTTACTGAAAATAATTTTTAAGTTAATAAACATGCCAGAATATTTGAAAACAATACGACAGAACTTTCAGGTTTGTGGCCTACGGAAAATGTAAGTCCAAGAAGTATATGCATGATATTAATCCTTACGCTCCTAACGATACTGACTACACTCCATTTGGTGGTATCCTATGCTGAGCCAATAGTCACTGTATATTCATGACGACTCGAGAACTACTCCTCTTTCGAGCACGTGGTATTCCGCTCATTAGAGAAAGAATCAAAATTACCGCGGCGGCAGGGGATATATGTATAACCGAGTGTTTTGATTAGAAATGTCCCCTCTCCGTACCATTCCCAAGGACCCCTTCCCGATGGTCTTCGAAGTGTGTGGAACAGGGGCCAAGTTGGAATGGAGGAAGGATATCTGTGAGCTTGTCGCCCGCGCCCTATCCCGCTCCGGCGCCCCTGGTTTGAATCGTCGTCACCTCCCGCGTAGCAACCTCGCACCCGTCCTCCGTCTCTCCAACACATCCCATTTCCCTCCCGTCGGTCCCACACACAGACAACAACCATCCCGGCCACCCGACACCCTCATTGGTATTCAGTGGTAATCCCTTACCTGCGAGCCTCGCGTACTAATTACGACAGTCCCTCCTCTTCCTCCATGCCACCCCGCGCATCTCTTTCCACTCCCCTGCCATCCTTTCATCGGCTGCGCTCCTCCGATCCTTCTTTTTCACATCCTTCATTCCTCCTCTCTCTCACTGCGCCCGTTTGTATTATCTCTCACTATCTCCTCCCCTTCCCTTACGCTTTCGCGACAACTTTGGCCATTATCTCCCCCTCCATATGGTCGCTTATTGTTTGGATAACTGAAAATTATGCTGAATGTATATAACTGAATGCCCTAAGGGAATAAGGAGGATTCCAACGCTCAAAAGAGAAGTTGGAGGTATTTAATGTAACTTGATTTGATGTCACGACAGAAGGAAACAGTATCACCCTTAATAAATTAAAAAAATATTGCAGCCTGAAGTTAATGAGCTCAGTGAACTATGCATAGCTTAGATAGAATGAAGTAGCGAGTCAGAAGGAAATAAGCTAACAGAGAAAATTGTATTCAAGAAAGCACTAAAAACTTCCATAAATGTCTGTTACTTAACAAAATACTGAATTTTGATATAATAGTTTCATTTTCTCTGCACTATAATTGGTCTAATCCTATGCATGTACCTATACCTATCCTTAGCAAGGAAGTGAACATATCGTTACACATAGCAGTAATGGACTCGACTTGAGAATGGTTAAAACTGTGTGTAGCTTTCCTGTTGTGGACGTATTGGCACCATTTCTAATTATAAACTAGATTTTCTTTCATCAATACTGCTATAGCAAAAGAAGGCATTTAGAATTTGTTGAAGTATTTTGAGCGCTGAAATGTCAAGTAAATTGACCTTCATCGGAGGAATTTCGTATATCAATGCATTTTTATCTAAACTTTCACTTTCACCACTTTATTTTTCGATCAATCTTTCTGTATCTTTTTACATTCAAGCATCACATTATATGCAGACACTTCACGCGGATCCTTCCCCTCATCTAGCTTTCTTTCCCCATAATTTCCGTTCGCCGCTCGATCCACAGGCCCTTAAGTTTTTTTCCATTGCCATTCGGTTTGCCCAAATCACTCTTAAAACGTCTCAACATCACGCATCCCTTCATTAAGAGATTTTATTTTTTAATGCACACCCTGAAAATACCTTTTTCATTTCAAAAGAGACCACCCTCCAGTCATCTCGTTATATTTCCCGCATCTTTCGTGGAGCCTTCTCTCCCGTCCCTCTTCCGCTACTTTTCTGGACGATTATCATCTCGCTTCAGCGCGCTCCCTTGAAAGTTTATTTATTTCGAAAGAAAACGGCATAACTACCTACTTCCTAGCTGTCCCTACCGTTTTCCTAAGAGATGTCTTCATTATACGGCGCATTTCCATTTCCGTTTCTCCATTCCGTGGTTATTTTTTCTCTTAATATACGGGAGAAGCTGTGTCTCCGGTGAGGTGGTTCAGAGCTAATTTAACTGTCAATGGTTTTCAGCACCGAGATTTTATAGCATAGAATTAAATATCTACCACTCACCTTATATGGAGTGGAATGTTAAGTTAAAATACTAAACATCTTTATTCGAAATTTCTTAAGCAGACAGTAGCGCCTTTAGTAAGGTGAAAGCAGTAAAAAGTCGTTGCCAAGCTTCAAGAAGTCTGGAATGATATTTTCTGGTGGTGGTTTCCGTTAAAACTGTTTTTTAGGTTCACTTAAAACTAATGAAAGCGAACCAATTCAAGTTCAATTTGCTGTTCTTTAAAGAATTACGCAGCTGTACTGTGGTTTTTAAAAGAAATGAGATTCAAGAGAAAAGGACCTACTTATTCAAATAACTTGGATCATAATAAGCCAAATACCGCATGGAAATGTCTATTTTCTGTAAGAGAATAAGAAAAAATGCAAATATTGTTGTTATTTTACGCATAAAAAATAGTAATAATACCTGTGCTTCATTGATATTTTTATGTATTCCATTCATTGAATTCACATTTTGGTTGGGTATGACTTTTCATCCCTTTAACAAATGTACGAATATTATTGACAATTTGTGCATCTAAACTGAATTTATGAAGCCAAAGGAAGCTTCCTTAATAACTAAAAATACATTTATTCACAATCATGTGCAAAAAAAAGGAAATACACCAGCAAAGTCTGCATAGGAATTTTCTAAAGGATTAATTCACTTCGTATTAACTCAGGCACGTAAAGAAATTAGTTTTGAATTAAGCCGGCAGCTTTTGAAATACTCTATGAAAAATTCTAATTTATTGTTCCTTTTATTTTCAGGTAAAATTTTTTTCTTTGTTCCTGATGATATTCATTAAGAGAGAAAAAACCCTTGGAAGAATACACTCAAGGTAAGGATATCTTGATCATGTTATTAAAATTATGCAGATGTTTCCGAACACAGTTCATTTCTCTCAAACGAACTACGCTTTGTAGATCAGTTCATTTCCTGCGAATAAAATAAAAAACTGAGAATGAAAAAATAACGGTCGAGCACTGAGCGCCCCTTTGTTGTTGACTCATTTTCCACTGGACTGTAAATTATAAATAATAGCATTTTGTAGCTCAATGCGATTCAAAGAGAGTTACCAAAGCCTGCTAATTAAACGAAAAGTTTCCGGTACTTATCGCTTTTGAAAAGTTAAATTGGTAAAGACCATTGGCGAGATATTCTCGCTAGAATGGAAAAAAAATCTAATGAAACATTCCAAATGGGTGATCGATCGCACTTCTATCAATACTTGATTAATTATATTCCAACCGACTTCCTTCTTAACGTTGTTTTTCAGAATTTTTTAGCCTTTATAAAAGTATGATGAAGTCCTCACACTCCTTTCCCTAACACGCCGTCATCATTTTGAAGGTTTTGATCAACACCTCGGCGAATAAAATGTTGTCATACCATATAAACTATCCGGCCCCCTAATTATCTTCCGATGCACAAAATTACCTGAGTATGAGCAATTTATAAATATTATTTTCCCATCAAGTGACATGATCGTATGACATCATCACATGACTTAGCTCTCGGTGTCAGATATGTTCCCGGCAATCTTGCTTCTTCCTTTCAAAATTACGTATAATTGAAAAGAATCCTTCTGGACAACTTGATCTAATGTCAAGTGCCAAATCAGACTGGAAAGATAAACACTACTAAGTTTCACAGTAGTACTCAGGTCCAAGAAAATTAAAGCATAAAACTTGTTTAGCTTCGAGGCTGTTGAAGTTCACAATTGAAAAGTTTTATGGAATAAAAGTAATTGTCACCTGCCGAAACATTTATCTTAGCCATAGCGATTGGGTAGAAATCCACAGCACTAATATCATTTCATGCAATATGAAACTGTCAATGGTTTTAGTCACTCAGGTACGAATGTATTTAGTTTAGCTCTAGACAAGGATGACTTATCTCTCATAACAAACTAATCTCAAACAATCATTACTGCATCAATAAAATTCTATCGCGGTCGTCGTCCTCGCATCGATTCATTCTCATTCCCTTAGTATTAAACTCTCTTGATTTTCTCCTCTCGCAATCTCCTTACGCCTTTTTCGTAATCTCCAACTGCTCATTTCCCCCTTACCCGTCAAACCCCTGAAACCGCTCCTTTCTTCCACTCCCCTCCCGCATGACACAGTTCGACTACCCCCTTTTCCCCTCCCACGCAGAGGAAAAGTAGAGCTTCCTCCTCTTCATCTTCTAATTAATCCTTTTGAAAAAGAGTAGAATTTAATTAACTTGGTCGGGTCGCAGTGGAGAATCGGGAGGAAATGGCCGGGGAGGTGAAGGGTTTTCGGATGACAGGATTGGGAACGAGGTTTGAGTGTAAGGATTTTTAAGGGATTGTAGACGGACGGGGGAGGGAGGGATGGCACCGCTGCTCCCTCTGTCTCCCCTCCCCTGCCTCCTGCTCCCTCCCCATCGGCCTTTTCTCCCCTCCCAATCCCCTTGCATCCTCAATACCTTCTCCACCTCCTTCTCCCTGCAACGGCACCCCGCATTTCAGCCCTTAAATTCGCATCCCCTCAAACTCCCTCTCTCTACTATTTACTTCTTCTCACTCTTGTGATTCACGGAGTGAATTTGATTTATCTAGCGCACCGTTCTCAAATAGTTCATGGGAGAATGAATAGACGATTTGAGGGATTTTTTTACTTTACTTTCAACTTTTTAAGTTTTCGCTCAACTAGAGATTTCTGAGGAACTCGTTCACTAGCTATTTGCGCATTCATTCGCTGTCCAATTACGCCGACTGAGCAAAGGATTCCTTTTTGCCCGCGCACCCTGACCGAAGCAATTTAGTGGAATTGTTCAACAAGAAATTTAAGGCTCGTTGAAGTGCGAGGATGCTAAATGCAGATATGTATTGATTTTTGAAATGGTTACTCTTGATTTTGCCTTGCTTTGCTTTTTTCAGGGGTTGAAATTCTTTGTTTTCCTTACATAGACATTGTACAGTAGAATTTCTTGCCAGTACGTGCAATTGACATTGGGAATACATGGAAAATTCATTGTAATCGAGGCAGCCTTGATGTTAGTGTTCAAGTCAAGTGTTAGAATAAACTTAAGCGAAATACATTCATTCGAAAATTCATAGTATTTTACTTCAGCCACAAAAAGTATGTTCTCTTTAAGAAAAAAGCTTGCTTCATTGAAAGTGCGCTGCTAATTTTCCAAGTCAAAGTCAATTTTTCAAGTATTTTACAAAGGCAGCAGCAAAGGCATTACCAACAGACGACCGTACCCAAATAACGCCTATATTTTGACCATCAAAAGTATAGTTTAGAGTTTTAAATAAATAATTATCTTAAAGATAATCAATGTTCAACTCACCGCAACTCTGCAATAGGTGCAATACTCCTCACTGCGCAAGGATGAAACTATCGAGGTGGAAACAGTTACGAAAACATTTTGGGATGGAAACGCATGAGATAGGCGAGGTGGGGACGCTATTGTCAGAATCCCTGACGCGGAAGGGATGCGACAGAAATTTGCGAAATGAGCATCCTCAATAGAAGGGAAAAGGGCGGGAGGATTCGGAGGATACGGTTGTGCAAAGTGATGAGGACTTTGGGATTGTGGGCTGTGGAACGAATGGAAGGGGGGAGTTGGTGTCGGCTCTTTAAGGCATCGCGGTAGCACGCAATAATGGGATCCTATAATCAAGATTTCTCCACGGACCCGAGGAGGAAGTTAACACTGATTCTGTGTGTGTAAAGAACGACGGGGGAGAGTAGCAGCACACCAAGTCGACAAGTTACGCACTCACTCCCCGCAAGTTGATAGAAGGAGGGTCATTTGATGCGATAAATACGCGTATTAACGAGATCTCATTACGGCTTACAGCAGCGAAAGCCAAGGACGCACCGGGATGGTTGCACATGGATATCACACGAGCGAGAGGTAAGGACGAGTTCTTCTTCATTTGTCGTCGTCGGCCGTGAGCATTTCCCCACTGCGGCCGTTCGCCTAAAGACCAGGGGAGAAGGATGGAAAGGGAGAAAATGAGTCGTAATGGGATTATGATGCCCAAGTTTGATGAAAAAGGATTTTCGTTCTCATTCTCGAAATCAGGGACCCGGGAGATTCGTCGCCACTCGTCCGCTTCGGCAAGCTGCGAGAGGATAAGAGAGATGGGAGAGGGGTGAGGGGAAACACTCTGATATAAGGGGAACGAGGGGTTTTGAGAAACCTTTCTCCATCTCCGTACTCGGGCTTCAATTTCACGAGTCGAAGTAATGGGAAACTTCGGGGGATAAGTAAATCAAGCCGCGATGCATTATTCATGGACCAAAGCGAAGGAATGCGGATAGAAATATGTGATTTTTATTTCCGTTAAAGGAATCTCATTTCACTAAAGAACGCCACTCAGTTTTTTTTATCGCTTTACCACTTACAAGTTATTACTTGGAATAAAATGAATCGAGGGGTATTTTAATGGAATGGTACGAAAAGCCTTCCGATAAAAAAATGCAATAAAGTTCCTGTGCACGCTGCAAGGTATTAGGCACGACTGTGTTATCGTGGCAAGAATGCAACTTTATAAAGTTTAAAAAATCGAGAAAATTATGCTTTGCGCTAAAAAATGTTATTCTTACATTTATTGCTACAACAAAAGGTTCTCTAAACGATCCAACTACAACGTGAAAAACATTTGACTACTTCGCAACCATGAACTTCTTGGTAGAGAATATCTGGTGACACTGTTCATAAAATTTCAATGTTTCCTCATGGTATAAGGCCGTAAATTCCTTCCGGAATTATTTTCGATCCATCGAGAGACAACAATGGACGGTCACGAAAAAACATCGTAAAAGTCACCCGAGGCAGGGCCATACCGCGGCAGAAGACGGAAAAAAAGAGAAAAAAATGAGAGCTGCATTCTCTCGTATTCACACCCGCACGACTTTTATGGGAGTCTCGTGTTTTCTAGTTTTCTTAAACTTCTCCTTATCGCCATGAATCATCCGGCAGCGTGGCTGGCGGCCCGAAAGAGCAGCAGCGGCGGCGCGGCGTCGCATTTCTTATGCCACGCACATGCCGCTTCCCTCGGGCCACAGCCGACGTTGCTTTCAACCCTAAAGCACTCAGGCATCTCTCTCCACGGCAGCAAAGCCTCTCCTCTGCATCCACACCGTTTCCCTCCGTCCAGGGAAGAGCACAAATGGCACCGAAAAAATCGCGTGCACAAGGTCATGCTTCGAACCGGAGTTCCTTAATAATGCCTGGGGCACAGTCAACTTGTGTCGCATGACTGAACTCCTGAACCTGAAAGGCGAAATAGCGATAGGACATAACAACCTTCACACGTGTCAAACAATTTTTTAGCCCCATCTATAAGTGTTTTTGAGGATCATGTCATCTTATTTTATGCGCAAATCCCGCCACACGGTAAAGGCTGATTGTGCTTCAGCCTTTACCCTCCCAACGATCCTCGTTACACGATAAATGTAACTGCGCGAGAATGAGTTTAGCGTGAGCGCAAACACCTTCCAAAATTGTATCGTGGTAATCTCCAACATAGGTGACTTTAATAACATACCCTACAATGTCACAAATTGTTATATAACTCCATGGATACCGTTTACCTATCGCTTGGACAGCACGCTTTAGTGCTTAAACCACTCGTTCTCCTCCACGCATCGGTTAAATATGTACAGCATTCATTCCATCTTCGGTTATTCAAGGCTGAATAGATAAAAAATATGAGAGAAAAAGCAATGAAATAATATAGGAAAAACGTATTAGGCACTCTTGAAACCCATGCATGTAAAGTCGATCAATTTCCTCAAATCAAATACTTACAGACTCTCATGATTTTAGCCCTATGAAATCGGTTAATTGCTGCTGGGAAACATTCCATTGTAAGAATTAAAGTTTAAATACATCACCATTTACCTAATGTACGCCTATATTAGGCCCCGACGATGTTTAAAGGCGATTTCATAGAAGCTTCTAACAATACGTTTGAGCCCGAACGCAATAAAGAGAAAATAACGAAATTAAGAAATGACTTCACGAGTTCACTGAAAAAAGGTATAGGCAGCTATTCTAGAGGTTATTCCTTAATGCGGTCGAGGAGAAAGTTTCACAAAGGAGCGATAGTCCAACTGGCATTCCAGAAAGAGGAATCGAAAGAGGTAAAGCTATATTTTTAGGTGTCTGCATCATCTTAAGTTTAAGAGAGATACTTTCCCATTTCTAACTGTTATGGAATGCGACAGTGTCACTCATTTTCGCTTTAACGGATCGTATACTAATGGGTCCCGCCACAATGGTGTCTGATTCTTTATGTGGAAGTAACCCATTAAAGGTGAGAATACAATGGGAAGCGAGGTGATATTGTGGTGCCGAGAAGAATTTGATATTCCTATTCCCATTTAAGACTCTTGCCCTCCCCCCCCCCAGGTTATTTTTCCTTTCCAATATGGAGTATACTATCCATCCGGGATTTAACGACTTCCTTCTCTCTAACTATCACTCTTCGGCTAACCTTCTTTTATCCCCGTCCTTTCAGAGTCCATCTATTTTTCAGGCATTCACTAACCACCCAAGACCAATAACGTCAACTCCTGCACTTCATTCTCAATCCCCAAAATGCGTAAATTTATTTCGTTCCCCTTCGTAACCTCTTTTTCCCGAGTCCCACAGCTCCACCCCACAGCTTCACATTACCTGAGGACACCGCTTTATTCTTCGTATGAAAGTCTCGCAATACACAGACGCTGTGTGTGAGTTAGCCACACATATGAGCACGTGCAAGCGCCAGTGCCTTAGAGAGGAGGGCGAGGTTTATTCCATTGTTATGCATCGGAGCCTCCGGTGCTTCCGGTGAGCCACGGATATATATTGGAATACCATCATCTCCAACTTTCTGCCAGACTTCCTACCCATCAAAAGGAGCTGGACTCCTCATATTCACCTTCAAACCCAAACACAACCCTCTTACTCAACTCCAAAATCAATACAACGTCTTTGTACTTGCCCAAGATGCCGGCATTTTTTTATTAAAGTATTCTACCGATAACGGTAGGTTTTCATGAAATTCATAAGAAATATTCCGGGAGCCTCCCCTTCCATCATGCTATTCCCTCTTCAATTCACAGTAAGACCCACTCCCTTTCATTCTATCCAAAAATTCTCTTCTTTTTCTTTCTCTCCCTCGTTTACCCAACATTCTACCCTCTAACACTGTTTTCAACATCCCCTCCTCGCTAAGTACTCGCTCCAATCAATTGTCTTACATTTGTGGCACTACCATAAACTTCGACTGCCGGTGATGAGACAACGAGCTCAATCAATGGGCCAAAGATTAAAATTTATAGCTATCTATATTTGCCAAAATAGTAGTACTTACGCGCAAGTAAACTAACATCGGCGCCGGCGGGAGCTTGCCTCTTTGAACACATCTATGCAATTGGTACAAAAGGTGCGCCTTAGAATGGTAACCAAGAAACATGTAAATACAAAACCAAGGGCCTTGTATAGAGACTTGCAAAGAAAAGAAAATCTATTGAAGATCTTGTCCGTAGTGTACGTAACGGAGCTGAGATTGCGTATCCTCAAAATATTCACAGAATTCGGTACTATATTTCCAATATTTATAGCTGCATAGTGGTGAATACATGTCCAAATACATTATCGTTAAAGTTTAGTATCGTAAATTCTCTAGGCTAAGACTATTAGGTTATGTTAGAATTTGGAGCTGAAACTATTAAAAACCTCATTCGTGTTACAACCAAATTTTTAATTTAGTGATGTTTTTTAATATTTTAAATGGCTGAGACGTCAGATGTATAATGCTGAAAGACCATTTCTCCGAAACTAACTAAGGTATTGTTAATTTTTTATCCCTTATGCCTAGTAATGCAAAGTAATTTTGGGAAGTTTTACTAGGTCTACCATCCAAAATTGATAAATGATAGAATTATTATTAGGGACACGATAAATATAACCCATGAAGGACTAATTTGTTAAAGGTAACGGCAAAAGACATTAATTGGGTTGGTAAACGAGGGGATTTTCAGCGGGGTGGATGCGGTCCTCGAACGACATTCCGTTCATTTAAAAAATAATGGAAAATAGTCCTCATAATCTACAGTCTATTTAGAGTCGTTTTGTAATCGATACTTCACCATCTTCGTGAATAACCTGAGTAACCTCTTACTGCTAAGGCTTAATAAATCATGGCTAATCTTCATCTTAGATTTTTACATTTCCAAAGGCAAAATTCACGCCTAAAATTTCCTTATAGTTCCTTTCTCCCCTTAGGCTACATCTTCATCAAAAGCAGGGTCGGATTGGGAGAGGCTAATGTTTTCCAGACGCTGTAGGGCAGTGAGACGGCCATTCCCCTCCCTCCCGCTCTCCAGAGTCCTTCGCGGATCCGACGTCACGTCGCGTCGCGTCGTCGCCGCGACTTGGAATTCCTCTCTCGCCATTCCAACCGTCCACTCTCTTCCTTCCTCTTCACCACTTACTAAATTTCCCGAGGATGATGGGGTAAAGAAGAGAGCCCGCAGGGTTAGATCCTTAAACGAAGGATCCCTTGCGGCTACCCATTTCAGAACACACACTATATTCCACGTAATTAGAAGATTTATTTTTTGAATAATTTTCTTTCATTTTTTAGACACAAAGCTGTATTTTTTCACGTAAGAAATAAACATTATTCTCCAATTGAGATTCAGTATCAGCTGAAGGTATGCGTAAATTTGCAATTTTTCAACTGTGGGAGCCCACTGTAGAGCATTTTTAATTTTAAAAAATCTTATTTCATACTCACAATATAAAATCATCATCGCACAATTTTAGATGTAATTTCATAAAAGGAAAATTTTAAAAACAATATTTCAACAAAATAGGAAGGACATGGCAGTTTCTTTGAAAGTTTTTTTTAGTAGAGTATCAGACTTTAGAATAGCTATTTTCTTCGGTTTAGCATTTAGCAGTAGTGTTAGTAGTATCACTCGGTAGTGGTATTTATTTCGATACACGGTTAACTTTTGTGGAGTAGATAGGACTGGTTTTTTCGTGTAAGGAGGGGGGGAACGAATGGAATGAAAGAGGCGAAAAAGTGGACGAGATGACGCCTTTCCCCACTCTGGGCACTAATGTTCTTTTTTTCTCCGCCTCAAATATATTTTTTTCAAGCTCCAGCTCTCTCAAAGGTCTCTTGACCCGAATCTTAAGGAAGATGAGTCGCAGACTTCCAGAGCCTAGGCGTTACTGCATTTCGTCACTCGTTAAGGGAGAAGTTGAGTTGTTTTTAAAGAGATTTCGAAAAAAAGGAGGGAAATAAAATTACTCAGGTAGGATAACCTTCAAGGATTTTTTAGTGTTCCACTGGACGAGGAAAAAAGGAAAACAGGCTGAGGTACTTATTAAATTAGACTCTAATGAAGCTTTCTCGCCTTCATAAGTCTTAGATGTACCTTAAAATACGGCTTATAGTTACAATGAAGCGGTTAACATGAAAATTCTTAAATGAACCGAAAAAAATACATAAATTGCTAATACGTTCACCTACTTGTCAATCTGGTTCTGGAAAATGTTTAAGGTATAAAAATATTATGAATAATATGAATAATTTATTTTTCGCTAGGAAGCAACATTTCAGTAACAACAAGTTTTTGTGTTTCATGAGAAAATATCCCTCATCTAAGTTTTTATTTCTTTTTTCACAACTAGATAACTTTAATTTTGGGAATATATCTTGATAACCTGTATCATCAGCCTAAGTCAGCGAAAACTAGGATATTCAATGTAAAGGGGAAGGAAGAATATTGAAAAAACTAATAAAAATACATAACATAGTTTCCCTCATATGCAGCATAAACTGAAGGAAGTTGAATACATAAATAACTCGTATCACGGAGCGGGCCATTTTGGTCATGTATGGTGAATTATCCTTAGAGCCATGGGATAGCCATAGGCCACTCAGCACTCCTTGATTTATACGCCCTTAGGAAATCCATAAATTTAATAGCCTTTCAAGTCCTGAACTTTTATTAGAGGTAAATTTTTAATGGCAGGCGTGAGAACTAAGCCCTTTAAAATGCTGGAGAGATTTCAACTAGAAGAATGCATTCAGCACTGAGTTGCGGCGCCCTAATGCAGTCCTTTCATTACCGCAGCTTTTTATTCACAGCTATCAAACTAAATTTTATTTCATGGCCGATTTTTCCATACGTTCATCCTCCTTTCAAATTCAGTGCCTTTAAACATACTTTCCCTCAGAGAAATTAGTTTAATTTATTCACTTTCTCAGGAGTTAATTAGACAGTCTGTCATTATCATAGTTGCAACCTTCATTCAATGTTCTCTCTAATTGCGTAGCAACATTTGTGAAGACACCGAGATTGTAGCATTTATCCAGCGTAAGGTAGTAAATATTAAACCACGATATCTGCTAAAATGATATGAGCGTATGAGTTTATATTTTTTAAATGTACATGATACAATATCACGAGAAACACAGTAGATAAATTGGCTCCAAATCTTTCAACAGTACAAAGAATCTATAATTATATGGATAAAAAAGTTGGACCTTACCTTTATAAATCATTCACCGATGTCGAATTAAATAGATGATACGATAAATGTAACTTTATCGGAAAATAAGTATTATAGTAAAAAGTTGCCGAGGAGATAATTTCTAGTTTTCATGATAAATAAAATATCCTATCAAGGGATGACAGACAGATGGGAGACAGAGATAAAAGTTTTAGCTATATCACTGGAATAAAACCTTTGAAAATTCTGTCACATAACTAATTTTTTCGTCACTTGATGAGTGTTTAAGAACTTTTCCTAGCGATAGAGAAATTCATTTTTCAAAAAGGTCGTACGGTTCTGTGGGAAGATCTTTATCGACAAGGTGCTCCAAAAAATGGCTTGCTTACCTCACTAAAATCCGCAAGCTTATATTTTCAAGGCTTTCATAAAACACGGTTGTTACCACTATCATTCCTTCCAAAGCTACACATACACGTTTATTTTATCTTAACTGATGAGTCTCCCTTTCAGCGTCTGAAACCATTTCACGTTTATCACGGTATCAACTTCTCTGCAGCAAGGAAAAAGGCTGAAAATTGGTGATGGCGCAGAGAATTCACTTCTTAACAATGATGTATAAGGCAGGCGGAGCTTTAAAACACTAACTCCATCCTCGAAACAAAGAGATACAGAGATCAGAAGCATTGCCATGGTAAATCCTCGACTGAACAAAAGGCATCGCGCGAAAAGAAAGCGGGAAGGATGCGAAGATTTGAAAAGGGAGCAGCGGGTAGGAGACGGATACGTAGTCTCGGTTTTGGGGAAAGGAGTAAAGGACGAACGGGTTGAGCTGAGTAAGAATAGGGAGTAGGATGTAGGGAGACTTGAGCGCGGAAGAAGGAGTGTTAAGGATTTGTTCTCTTATCCTTTCTCACCGCATTTCGTCTCTCCACAGCCCCAATCACACCCGCCCACATTAATTCCCTCTGCTATCTCCATCCTAGCTCGTCCCCCCAAAAACCAACCTGCCTCGAAGAACGCTTCACGCCCTCACCACGATCCGCCGAAATCTCCCCTTACCAACCAGCTCCTCAGAGGGACTGTGTGAGAGAGAAAAAGGAGAATCCCCCGCAGAGGAGGTCTAAGAGGGTGGGGCACGAGGCTTTCGGGAAGGAGCAAAGCCCTCTCCACGAAATCCACCCCTGCTCTCTCTCTCTCGCCGCTAATCCCCGGCCAGACTCGCGAACCCTTTCCCGCAGAACATTGTCTCACGCAGGGCGGCAATCCCAACGGGCGATGCTGGCTGCTCCTCCCGCCACCGTCTCACGCCTCCCCATTCGCAAAAACTTAAATTGGCGTAACTTGACTTCTAATGAATCACACCAATCAATTATTCCATCAATCACAGCACAAACCGAAGCTCAATCGTAAATGCCATTCCAGAGGACTCAACATAATAGTTATGCCTTCTGTAAAGTAAAACTATCTTTCTTGATACTGCTTAATTTCAAGAGAAATTCGAGTTTCCTTCTTATTTAGAGGTGAGTTATACCAATTTAAGTTGTTGTGAAATAAAAAACTTTGCTTTTGAGTTCTCAACCCCGCAATCCCATCAAATTTAGCCGATGTGAATAAAGCCTTGTTCACGACAACTTAATTTGAAGTGACTCGACGCAACTATGCGGCTGAAAACTCAAAAAGAACTTCTGTTGGTTCAAAACATGTTAAAATGGCGTAACTCGACATTAATTTGTCAGTAGTGGAGAAAAGCTAAAATTTAATTTGAAATAAATTAGTGGCATGGAAGATATTTTTGGCTATCGATAGGCGTAAAAACTATATTCAACTCTTATCGCGCGGTCATTTGCCTTGATCAGGCGTAATTAATTTAATTGGTTAATTGGTAAAAAAACAAGCCTACTTACGCCAAATGTTGATGGCGACTTTCGCGGGGTGGTGCAGCATGCGTATCAAGGTTTTCGGGTTGGCCTCCACGTTGATTCATCTTCATGACGACAGTTTCGCCGGCGTTGCAGCTTGTGTCTTCATGTTCGAAGTGCGTATCAAGATTTTCGGGTTGACCTTGCTACGCAAGTTACGCCAAGTTAAGTTTTTTTCTGAGTAAGAGTGTACGTTTCCCAGACAGATCTCACCGCCTCTGTGGGTCGACCCGACCCCCCTCCCCTTCCGCCGAGGTGCCCTCTCTCTCACCACGGTCCTCTTATTCACCCCACACCCCCTACACCGCTGCCACCCCTAATTCGCACCAAGGCCCAACCCCTTTTCTTTCTCCTTCCCCGCATTGATCCCCTTTCCCATTGTGGTGTGTCCACGGGTTATCGTGAAGAGGGTGTCAGGGCGAGGAGAGCGGCTTCTGTCGTGGGGAGAGGGAGCTCTGGGGTGTGAGAGGGAACCCAAAAGAGGGGAGGAATTCTTTTACAAATACGACGTCCGTTTTTCCATTACGTTGTGTCCACACCATTTAATCCCAACAAAGAGAGATATGTCCATGAATCGAGTTAAAATTCTTCACTCCATTCCTTTTAACCACGTGTCCCTCTTTAAAAAAATCATCTGATATAGTGAGCAGTCGTCGAGTTGATTTCGCTCGATGGATTTTTGAGTATTACGATTTGAAGGAATTCAAAAAATGAATCGCCGAGGAGAAATCGATATTTCCGTTGAATTGGAGATCTTATACTGATTCCATACCATGCACATGATAACCGCTCAGTATACCAGCCGTTTTGAAATATTTAGTTGTAAATGAACCAAAGAGGCTGTTGATGACTGAACTTTGCATCCACTTCGACACCATGGCACAGTTTAGTGGAAATGAAGAATGGAACATTGTACGATTTAGAGCGTTGAAAAAGTTAAATTCGTCCGAGACTATAGATAAATGAATACGCGAGGACGACCAAACGTTTTGGAGGTACTCTAGGAATCTGAATTTCAATAGCCAGTCTTGTCTACTTCTTTTATACATGGTTATCAATCTTATTACCTTTTCCCATATATAAGATGATATTTAATATAACTGGGAATGTTAAAAATATAGAAATTTAATTTTGAGTGCCCTCATGGAATCTTAGTTCTTATATTGATCCGAGTTCTTATGCTGACCCTAGTTTTAATATCGATTCCGCTTATTGTTTTCAGCAAAGCATATTTTCCATTAGCCATCTGGCAACAGACCTCAGGGAAGACGAGGATTGTCAATGGGAGCGGATGAAAATTGGAGGATGTTGACCAGAAAAAAGGCGGAGATGGGATGGGATGAGAAGGCAAACGCGTGAGAATAATAGAATACGGCGCGGTGAAAGTTGTCGAGGAGCCAGAAGAAATTTCCGTGATCGAGATGGCAATGGTCTTTTCCGTCTCGGAATGCGCGCGTCCCCCCTGCCCCTCCGCCACTCGCTGAGCGTTATGAGTTCGGAAGCGATTCCTTCCGCTCCGTCCAATTCTTATTTCCATCTCATTCTGGATGTGCGTCCTTATCCACACAAGGGGAGACGAAGGCGATGTCCACTCGCATGTAAATGCAATGGGCACAATCCTCGGATTCCAACTGTAACGGTCCCTGCAGCCCAATGCTGCTTAATTACTCGTGTCACATTCACAGTCGCCCCCGAGAGAATGCATTGCTGACATTCGTTGGAGCGATGTTGCTTACACATCTTGAATAGTCTTGAACAAAAAAACTTCTTGTTGAAGGAAACCACCGCAAAATTTCTGAAATATTTGTAACTTCCATGAACCAACTGATATCGATGAATTCTTTTCTAGCCTTCACATCTTCTCGTTATAACCATTAACCTTCAGTGAGAGAAAAATAACATGCTTCACACGAAGAGAAATTAGTTCCCGATATTTTTGAATTTATTGATAAATCATAACAATGAAACATCAGGTATCTTTTGACGCATTTCAAGATTTTGAGGGAAAAAAACTCTGCTCTGTCTCACCAAAGTCACACTATTTATGTTACCAAAACTGTTACACTGCGGGATATTTTCAAATTGATTACCTTAATGAGACGTGCCTGACATTGCGTGCTCCGATTTTAGTTCGATAACAAATACCCTGAGATTTTGGCCATTACAAGAGGATTGCACAAATGCGTAGCGATTTTCCTCTGCAGTGAAATAGACTTGAGCATATTGGAAAAAAATATGCGTATTTAAAAAAATGAACGCCAGATGGCTGGCTTGTTGAGAAAGATAGAGGCGCCTAAATAAGAAAAAAAATACCAATGCAATCTTTGGTGAAAAATCATTTCCTTCCCAAGCGTATGTTCTTATTTTAATCTCGGAACCGTGTAGAGTAGAGGAAACACATTCCAACTTTCTTATGACGCAAGCCCAGCCGCGAACGCATCCCCCCCACCCTTGAATTCTCCACCCGTGTCAAGTCGAACCCTTTCTTTCTATCTCCCTCCCTCAATTCTCCTCCCATTATTTTTTCCCCGCCGCGGCAAACTTCCCTTTCTTACCATCCCCCCTGACTCTCCTACCACCCCCGATACCCTCATCCTTTTAAGCCTTCTTCGGAAATTGGTTCAAGAACATTTGATTCTCATCTGCCGTTTCTTCTTCCACCACCGACACGGCAATCCCACGAGAGGGACGTCCCCTATCCTCCACCCCATTCCATTTCTCCCATCGTCTCTCCTTTCACCCCATCCCCCCCAGAAATAGCAATACTTCCGCAATCTTCTTTCCTTCTTCACGGCTTCTTGGTTCCACGTCCCTGCCTCCCCTCCCCCACCCTATTCCTCCTCTTTTTCAACCCCATCCCCCCTTACCTTCCCATTCCAATTCCTCAGCTTTCCAAAGGCCTTCCCCATCCTTCCTTCCCTCCGGTCCCTATTACATTCCGCTCAATAACACTCTCCATGTGCTTTAATCCCGATGAGAATTAACACGGAGCTCTATGAAGAGAGCGGTGGATTATGGGATTCGGATGGGTGGTGTGGCGCAGAGCGGGGAAGGAGGTCGAGCGGGAGGGGAAAAGATGGCAAAGAAGAGAGACGGTTGCGACCCACAGCGCTGGGATCAAATTTCCACCGCCCTTCCCACCACCTACCCTGTCGATGTGTTCGCTTTGCTCGCCGAACCAATCTATTTTTTTCATAACTCTCATTTACTTCAATGGTTGTGGACCTGAGCCTGAAGGAACCCGCTTGTTGTGCGATTCCCCTTTACACTTCAGCTAAGCAGTGTCTTTCATAATGCATGAAACGTTACATTATATATTATGTAAATTGTAGTTCTTTTAATTAATGACACTTTTGATGATAGCGTGCAATTAAAAGCTGTTTAGCGTTAAAATATGAATGGCTAAATCACAAATGAAAGAAAACTAAGAGCTCAAACGAGGTCTCCCTTTTGATTTTGCTCACTTTATTCATTACATAGATATAATATTACGGTTTTTACAAGAAATGGTAAAGTTAAAAAAGACATTTGACTCTTTCATTGGCATACTTATTCATTTTAAAGACAGAAAATGAAAAAATGCACGGTATAAATACCTGAGGTACATTCAAATCTTAAATTTAATATATCCGATGAGAAAGGTAATTTAGTTCAAAAAAATGAATAATGAAACAGTTCTGATTCATAAAACTAATGTTTATTATGGAGAAATTAAAATACGGAAGATGGTGAATTTATGTCAATGGAGAGAAAACTTTTTATGCATAAAAATTCCGTCAGTTTCTAAATGTATACAGTCAATCGAGTCCAAGTGTTTGATGGAAAGGAAAATGGCAGCCATCCAACATACGCGTGGAAATATTCGGTGAGAATCCCTCTTTAATATGCGAGCGAGACAAAGGTGAAAGGATGGCTTTAAGCGGAGCCTCCCGTACTCATCCGTGCTCGGTCGAATGGACGCCTCTCGTAATCACCCTAATGACCGCCAGCGAAGAGCTGGGCGAAAGGGAATATCCCCCACGTAGACACTAGGCCACCGTTCTCGTGACGAACGAGAGGTGTCACGTAAGCCGCGGGACACATCGTCAGCCTTGTGGCAACCCTAGGCCGCGAGTGGGAAGATATGTCAATGGAGGTTTAAGGGCGCAGGGTATGGTTTCAAAGGCCCGTCACTCTCAGCAAAGCCAGATTTCGTCCGGTCGAACCTTCTGTAGTGGTGGGGCGGAAAGTAATCCGAGGGAAACGCAACTGCCGCATATCCAAACGATCGTGCTTAGTATATCTGTTCCGTCGCTTGCAAACGACAAGGCAGTTGCGATTAGATGCACCGTAAATATTTTCATAATAATGCGTGAATCGTTAAATATGTCAAAAATAAATTTACGAAATAATTATTAACCTAACAGAAGGAGATGGTTCTAACTAACCTTTGGTCACCTAACACCCTCCATTGCAATATAAGTAACCACTTCAGTGGAATGCATTGCTAAGATGGAAAGATATGTTAAGAAATATTTTCTGCTTACGATTTTAGATGGGAATAAGTCGATTGATGCGTTAAAAATCTTATGCTATGCCAGAAAATCTTATTTCCGCCATAACAAACCTGATAAAACAGGAATACAGGCCCAACCTCATCAGGAAAGAGGTCCATGCTTTTTTCACTGATTATTCCGTAATATATACGTTTGGTAAGGTAGGTATGATTGCGTATTAATTAAAAATGTCGGTATCTATTTATTAGAGTGGAACCATTTTCTTACCAAACCGCAACACGGAAAGCTTAAAATTCAAAACAATTTTCTTTCTACTTGCTATAATTACTCTGTAAGGTAATATGCATCCCTTACAGCATCCACGCATTTTGACTACATCTGGTGACAAAATTAGCAAGATGCACTTCTTCTTAAGAAGGACTTTTAGTTTGAAAATAATGGATAGAAAATCATTGATAATCAATAACTTGAATATAATTTGAAGAGAAATACTGAAGTACGCTGGATTCGTTCGAATTCGTTCCAACACTTCGTGCAGTCCGTACGTTTGTGGTAATCGGAAGATACTCTGCGTGGCGGGAAAGGAGGCGGGACGCTACTTTTCCCGCCCTAGGGTGCGTGGGTCCAAGTAGCATTTCTTAGAATTCGGACCACGCCCGAGGGTACTCTACCCTTTCCCGCTGCGACCCCTTTCCCTCCACCCGCACCCCCAGAAAATAGCTATATAGGGCAGAAATTGTGGCCCGCGGTGGACAGTTTTTCGTGGGAGTACAGCAAGTGCGGAATGCTTGGGCAGAGAACTTACGTGGCGGCGAGTAGGGAGAGGCGGTGCCGATGTACGTGGATCTTGTTGTACCCGGCTCGATTCCCACTCGAGTCGTCGTTCGAGATCTACCGCAGCTCCCGCGTCTAGGTCCCGAAGAGTCCCCCGAGGAGAGTCGTAGCAGTCCCCGAACGACGAACTCGCTCTGCCCAAGCACTCCGCACTTGCTGTACTCCCACGAAAAACTGTCCACCGCGGGCCACAATTTCTGCCCTATATAGCTATTTTCTGGGGGTGCGGGTGGAGGGAAAGGGGTCGCAGCGGGAAAGGGTAGAGTACCCTCGGGCGTGGTCCGAATTCTAAGAAATGCTACTTGGACCCACGCACCCTAGGGCGGGAAAAGTAGCGTCCCGCCTCCTTTCCCGCCACGCAGAGTATCTTCCGATTACCACATCACCTCCTTGGCAAATAAATCTACGGGGGGGTGATTTGAAAAGGAGAGGGGTAGGTTTCATTGCGCTCCAGCCTCAAGTCAACATAAATATTTCATATAAGAACTCATACGAAAAAAAAAAACAATTCGCAACACAATTGACAAAAATAGACAATTACAACATACAAAAAACATTGAAAGAAACCAAATGAAAAAATTCACAAAATTTTCAACGAGGGGGAAAATCAATTTACAATGCAAATATCAAGAATAGACACTTAAACATAAAAAATAACTTGAAAAAAAAAAAACACGAACATATTTTAAAATCACTGAATGTTGCACTTAATGTGTCCAATGTAACTGTTTAGTCCTAAAATAAAATATAAAAAGCTCTACAACTTACGCTAAAAAAGAATAACTGTGTCCATCGTCACTATAAACTCATAGAATAAAATATTTAAAGAAAACACTGCACTGCATTTAATAAAAAGAATCTCTAAAATCACTGCACAAAAAAAAATAACACTTATGTGTCCAAAGTCGCACTGAGGGAAAAAAAAACAAAATAAGCATAACGCACAAAAAAAATTGACGGCTCGGAGCACTGGGGGGGGGGGAATATTGTCCTGGTGTCCTCGGGCGTCCGACGTGTCGAATCGGTGGATCCTTCTCCTCCAACACGTACCTCCGAACGTTCCCACCAAAAGTGTGGTGAGTCGGAGTGCAGGGCGTCTCCGAGGGTGCGGCATGGTGAAGGGAGTAATTTCTAAGGGTGGATTCCACGACCTGGTAAGGGTCGAAGATTATAAGGATGACTTCGGGGGGTCGGGGGAGTGGGCAGCGACGCACTTTCTTCTTCGAGAGGTCTCGGAGAGGGCGTCCGGCGAGGCTCACAAGGGGGGGAGGGGGATGAGAGATCACTGCAGTCGGCACGGAAAGTGGGTTGCGTTGGCACAGGATCAGGTGGTAGGGGTAAAAGGTTACGGCGGTGGGCAATCAGGGTTCTACCGTGCTGAGTGCTTTGAATATCATAGGTGACTGGACTTCTCACCTTAATTACTTCATATGGCCCAATCCACCGAGAAGCGAGCTTTTTACTCGCGCCACCTGGAAGCTTCATATTTCTCAGTAGGACCATTTGTCCGACCATCAGCGGGGGAAGAGATATCCCTTGATTATTCCTCTCCCTGTCGCTCTCTAAGTTCTCTTTACTGAATTCTGCGGCTTGCGAATGCGCTATTTGCAGCCTTCTTTTTATTACCAATTCGTAGGGGGGTTCCTCGGCGTAAGAAACGCTTGAGGGTTCTAATACGGCATCCCACGGCATTTTAAGTTCTCTTCCGTACATTAAATAGGCAGGGGAATACCCGGTGATCCTATTTTTGCTATTCCGGTATACAAAAAGAGCAAAATTTAAATGGTCATCCCAGTCTGTGTGGTCCTGCGAGACATAGTGGGAAATTACATTCGCGAACGATTGATGCGCTCGTTCTAGGCGACCGTTGGCAGCGGGGTTGTAAGGGGAGGTAAATATCGACTTAATTTGCAAAAGTTTACAGACATTTTTCATTAGGTTGGAGGTGAAATTCGCACCACGGTCTGTCAAAAGGTATTTCGGTACTCCGTGACGACAGATAACATTTTCCACAAAAGCTCGCGCGATTGTTTCCGCGGATTGGTTGGGAATGGCCATGGCCTCGGGATACCGCGTGAAGTGGTCCTGGCAGGTTAAGATGTACTGATTTCGCGACTGGACGACACTGCTACCTACTGGTAGGTCTTCGGTCTGGATAAGGTCCCGAAGGGAGAGCGAATCAAATGCTCATTGGGAGTAATTAACACAGCTTTTATTGTTCGTTCTTATTCAGTTCTTGCACTTGCACGGGGGGGGGGATTTGAGGCTGGCGCGCACGGAGGTGGAATGCTTGGGCAGAGAACTTACGTGGCGGCGAGTAGGGAGAGGCGGTGCCGATGTACGTGGATCTTGTTGTACCCGGCTCGATTCCCACTCGAGTCGTCGTTCGAGATCTACCGCAGCTCCCGCGTCTAGGTCCCGAAGAGTCCCCCGAGGAGAGTCGTAGCAGTCCCCGAACGACGAACTCGCTCTGCCCAAGCACTCCGCACTTGCTGTACTCCCACGAAAAACTGTCCCCCACGGGCCACAATTTCTGCCCTATATAGCTATTTTCTTGGGGTGCGGGTGGAGGGAAAGGGGTCGCAGCGGGAAAGGGTAGAGTACCCTCGGGCGTGGTCCGAATTCTAAGAAATGCTACTTGGACCCACGCACCCTAGGGCGGGAAAAGTAGCGTCCCGCCTCCTTTCCCGCCACGCAGAGTATCTTCCGATTACCACATCACCTCCTTGGCAAATAAATCCGATGTGGTAATCGGAAGATACTCTGCGTGGCGGGAAAGGAGGCGGGACGCTACTTTTCCCGCCCTAGGGTGCGTGGGTCCAAGTAGCATTTCTTAGAATTCGGACCACGCCCGAGGGTACTCTACCCTTTCCCGCTGCGACCCCTTTCCCTCCACCCGCACCCCAAGAAAATAGCTATATAGGGCAGAAATTGTGGCCCGTGGGGGACAGTTTTGTTGCTCATGCAGTATTTTCTCCTTATCCCACGTTGGCTCGTGAGTGACCATCTCCACCTCGAGGGCGTTAATCCCGGGAATTATTCTGGATAGCGCGTCTACGTGGGGCAGTTGTTTGCCAGGTCGGTGCTGGATGTCGAACGTAAATTCAGTGATCTCCATGATCCAGCGCGCCAATCGCGGTTTCGGCTCTTTCTGCGTTAGCAGCCATTTTAGCGGCTTATGATCTGTATAGAGGGTGAAGGTTCGTCCGAGCAAGTATACGCGAAATTTTTTAATCATTTCCACCACTGCTAAGCACTCTAGTTCTGTTGCGGAATATGACTTCTCAGCTTTACGCAACTGCCGGCTGGCACAGGCCACAGGGTGCTCACCATCTTCAAAATTTTGCGCCAATATTCCTCCCAACGCTTGAGTAGAGGCGTCCGTGTAAAGAAGAAATGGCTTCGAAAAATCAGGAAATTTTAGTACGGGTTGAGTGCAGAGAGCCAATCTTAATTTCTCGAACGCCTGTTGCTGTTCCTCTTCCCAAACAAATTCGTTGCCTTTTTTTATCAGCCGTGTGAGATGGCAAGAAACGTCCGCGAAATCCGGTATAAAACGTCTATAGTATCCGACGAGACCGAGGAAGGATTGTATTGCCTGAACATTCTTAGGTATAGGGAAGTTTTTTATGGCCTCAACTTTCTCTTTGTCCGGCCGTATTCCATCGACCGACACTACATAGCCCAAAAATCCTACTTGCTCCTTGAAGAAGTTACATTTTTGCGGCTTAAGTCGTAGGTTTGCACTACGTAATCGGCTAAAAACTTCTCGGAGCCCATTGATGTGGTCTTCGGGGGTAGAATCATAGCGTATGATGTCGTCCAGGTAGCAGGCGCAGCCATGGTTGATCATCCCACGAAGTACCTTCATCATTAAGCGCATGAACGTGGAGGGTGCATTCGCGAGTCCGAAGCTCATGCGGTTGCACTCGTAATGCCCGTCTGGTGTACTGAAAGCCGTGTATTGTTTACTTGCTTCATCCATCTCCACCTGCCAATACCCACTGCAGAGGTCCATCGTAGAAAAATATTTTGCCCCTCCTAATTGATCAAACGTCTCCTCGATATTTGGCAGAGGGAAAACTTCCTTAACGGTGACATTGTTAAGCGCCCGGTAGTCTACGCAAGGACGGTACTGCCGGATACCATTATTTGATGATGACTTCTTTTTCACCAGAATGAGAGGCGCAGCCCAAGGACTCGTAGAAGGTGATATGACACCTTGAGCGAGCATCTCATTAATTTCTTTCTCTAGAATAGGTCGAAGGCCATGGGGGACGCGATAAGGTTGTTTTTTAATCGGTCGGGCGTCACCAACGTTAATAACGTGCTTCACTTGATTTGTACATCCGAGAGGAATGGATCCGTGGGTGAATATATCGGAATATTCGCTGATTAAAATTTTCAGGGAGTCTCTCGCGCCTTCTGGTACGCTATCGAATTTAAATAGTGATAATAAATCACCATCTTTCGCCTCTTCTGGCCAAATTGGTGGTTCTTCCTTTCCCTCCTGAATGGATAAGAACACAATTTCCTCATTTTCTTCTTCCACACAAATCCCTGTTCCAGCTTTCAGGACTTGTTCGGAACTAGTAAGATTTCCTAGAAGAACATTCACGGCTCCAGCGTCGGAAACTTTAGAGACAGAGGGGATTACAAGTGTCTCATTGTCCGCTGCCTCCACTGACACGACTTTTCCAGCTAACTCTTCATTCCAGGCGGCGATTAATACTGCAGAATAGGGGGGAATTTTTTCTCGTTTCTTTAAATATGCATACGTTCGAAACTTTTCTTGTCGGAGATCAGCGTTTTTATCATACATGTCGCATATCTCTCCCTTGGTCACAAGGTCATCTTGTAATTGCCTCTCGGCGGGAAAGATTGCGGTGCACGCCATTTCATCGTCAGTACTCCAAAATTTTCCTGGTAGAGTCCCTGACGGCCCAAAATAATTCTTTAGAGGATCAGTGATGCTTTGCTCATACCCATCGCATATCTCTCCCTTGGTCACAAGGTCATCTCGCGATTGCCTCTCGGCGGAAGAGACTGCGGTACATACCCTTTCATCGTCAGTACTCCAAAATTTCCCTGGTAGAGTCCCTGACGGCCCATAATACTCTTCAATCTCTCCCATTTCTCCAAGATGATCCTGTTCTTGCCTTTCGGCCGGGATGATTTCGATAACCTCACATTCATCCTCTCCATTTGACTCGTCCACTGGCGTTCTCTCGTATTCCTCTCCACTTTCACTAATTCTCCTTAAAGGTCCTGAAAATTCCTCAAGCATTATATCATTTGTCTCCCGAAAATTACTCAATCTATTTTGCGTTTCTGTTTCAACCGACCAGGATGTGTCAATGTCGATCAAATTTCCTACTGCGATGGAGGCCTGTTGGGGTAATATCGGTTCCGGTAAGTCCTTAAGTTTTTCTTCTTCCATAAAGAAAAGCAAATCCGTATCGTTAATTGGAATATAGTTTGATTTATTTTCCTTGCTACCACTAGTCTCTTCGAAAGAAATTAATTTTATCTCTTCCAAAGGGGCATCTCTCGAGAGCAACTCCACGGTGTGATCCGGTGTAATTTTGAAGGTGCCGCTAGCGAGGCATATTTGACTTCCATACTGCGTCATAAAATCTAATCCTAGTATACCATCATACTCCGTCTCTCCCAAGTCAACAATAAGAGCATCATGGGGGTATGGTATTCCACCTATTAAGCATGGAAGGTAGCTTTGGCCAGAAGTTTTTAAACAATGACCCGAGGCGCTCTTAATTGGTCGATTGTAGGGCAAAACCTGGAGAGTATGAAATGGAAATTTTTTCTCATTTATAATGGTAACTGCTGCTCCGGTGTCCACTAAAAAACGGTAAGGCTTTCCCAATATTTGAACTCTTACTGCCATACCCGATACTGGTGATACTGCCAAAATTACTTCGTCCCCGACCTCGCGGCCGGGGTTATCCCATTTCCCGGTTTCTCGGAGGTCTTCTTGATGGGGCAATGGAGCGGGCGATGGCCGATTTCTTTACAAATTCCACAACACTGAAGTGGACATTCCTTGGAGAAGTGTGAATTTTCCCCACAATTATAGCAGCGCTGGGCTTGCGAGCGACAGTACTTAGAAATATGACCTGTCTTTCCGCAAGAATAGCAGCTTCGGTTGTCATTTGTTGGGCGATCTTGAACGACAGGTTTATGGGCAGGAGAGGGTCTAGGAGAAGGGTGTGGGCGAAGGCCTTGTCTGTCAGGGATGTGGTTCACTTGAGGAAAGCTGGACGAAGAAAGGGAGAGTGAGGGTATTCTCCCGGCTTGGGGTGAAGGGATGTGGAAGGCAGGGTCATAGGGAAAGCTATCCAACATATGCACATACTGCGCGTCTATTTTTTTGGCGGCGTAACTCTTCACAGTCGCTTCCTCCTGCAGAGCATACTCTTCGGCCTCTAACATACTCTTTGGGTGTCTGACTTGCACAAAGCGACCTATTTCTTCTCTTAATCCCGACAAAAATTGCAAAAGAAGCCTGTTTCCTATCATCGCCGTGGCCACTTCCGAGGAGGGATCCGCGAGCGTTTCCAGCAATTGCCTTGCAATTTTCCGAAGCCTTGTTGCGTAGCCTGCTACTGTTTCCAAAGGCTGCTGAGTGCAGCTGGAAAATAAGCGCTCGAGAGACAGAGGTGAAATGCGGGCAGAAAATCTCTGTTTTAAATACCTAAGGAAATCACTGAAGCTTTTAACTACGTGTGGATTAGCCGACACATATTCAGCAGCGGAACCTGCCAAGCGTAAGCGCGCGACACATAACGTTTGAGGTTCGGTCCAAGCGCTTAAATTGCGAATTAAATCTAATTTTTCTAAAAAAGTGTCTACCGATACGTCATCATCCCCACTGAATAGCGGAATAAAATATACTTGTCCCCCAAGAGTGTGAGGGATGGCGGAGTTAGGTGAAGTGGATGGCGGATTAGGTAAATTCTCAGAATGATTTGGGGTTATAGTATTAACTGATGGACGAAAATCAATTAAATCCGCGCTATGCTCGTGCCGAAATAATGGATTCGTGTTTTGTTTGAAAATAAAATTTTCCTGCGGCCAGGCCATAGTGAAGTAATACCAAAATTCAACACAAACAAAAATAAAATAAAGCACGAAAATAACAAAAAATCGGAATAAATGTCCTTTAGATTATTCACTGTAAAACTAGCTCCCGAAAATTACAATTAATTTTCCACCTGACACCAAAATGTCGCGACTGGACGACACTGCTACCTACAGGTAGGTCTTCTGCCTGGGTAAGGTCCCGAAGGGAGAGCGAATCAAATGCTCATTGGGAGTAATTAACACAGCTTTTATTGTTCGTTCTTATTCAGTTCTTGCACTTGCACCGGGGGGGATTTGAGGCTGGCGCGCACGGAGGTGGAATGCTTGGGCAGAGAACTTACGTGGCGGCGAGTAGGGAGAGGCGGTGCCGATGTACGTGGATCTTGTTGTACCCGGCTCGATTCCCACTCGAGTCGTCGTTCGAGATCTACCGCAGCTCCCGCGTCTAGGTCCCGAAGAGTCCCCCGAGGAGAGTCGTAGCAGTCCCCGAACGACGAACTCGCTCTGCCCAAGCACTCCGCACTTGCTGTACTCCCACGAAAAACTGTCCACCGCGGGCCACAATTTCTGCCCTATATAGCTATTTTCTGGGGGTGCGGGTGGAGGGAAAGGGGTCGCAGCGGGAAAGGGTAGAGTACCCTCGGGCGTGGTCCGAATTCTAAGAAATGCTACTTGGACCCACGCACCCTAGGGCGGGAAAAGTAGCGTCCCGCCTCCTTTCCCGCCACGCAGAGTATCTTCCGATTACCACACGTTCCAACTCTCCGACGCTAGGTATAGATAAGCAATGAAAGCTTGAGACTAATGAATACATAACAAGTATTTAATATAAAGTTTACATGGCAAACATTTATTCGCTAGTGACAGTGTATACCTAAAGCCATAAAACTGAGGAAATTTATAAGGAGCTGCACATCGCATGTTCCGATACATAAAAGTTGTTTGATGCTACATTAATAAGAATACTAGCTGGCCACCCAGCGTTGCTCGGAGAGGATATTACCTATAGAAGTGGGAAAATTGGTATTTATGGTCACATAGCAGGATTCTTAGGTAAAGCAGCGAAGCAGGCATGGTGACGGTATATCAGTATCGATATCCGTATACCGTTCATGAGATCAGCTAATACCCCGCTCCATAACAACGATCATTATGTATGAACGTGCGTAGGCCAAAAATGTCGTGTGAACGCATACCTCAGTAAAAACGTTTGCACCGAGAGGATTGATAGGTAAGTGTATTATCCTTTAAAAATTCCCTGCGAGAGTGTCAAGAGGTGTGCCTACCTGGTAGGATGTCCAACCGCAGAAGTTGCATGACGTGGCGTAACAAACAGTAATGAGAAAATGACGCAAAGATCACTTAGGATGCAAACGAAAGTAGTACTTTCACCTACGTAGTAAATCGAATTTGCAATCCGGGCAGTCGTATGGAAATTCATAGCGGACAGACAAACAGACATGTCCTTTTTTGTGTATAGAAGATAACTTGTTCAGTACAAGAAGCTCATGCTTACCGCTGCTTCTCTCACATCAAAAGAGTAATTTGAAACCATAACATCCACTCACGTATTTTGGTTTACATACACCAATTTTCACAACTGAATGTAAACGAATAAGGTACCTCTTGGATATCTTGACTATCGAAAGGAATTCACCTCAATTACCTGAAGATAGCCGTCTCGAAACGAGAGTAGTATGCTCATCCCTTAATCAGCTTTTTCCAGACTCACCCCGACTTAATAAAGATGAGAAAAATGCTTGGAACTTAGGTTTTCCATAGCAAAGCGGTTTGGATTGCGATGTATCTGTTCTCTTCGTCCCCCCTACAGTCCCGCTTCCGCCGGTTGGAGCATTCCGGTGGAATTGTGCAAATTCCTTGCGTAATTAGGGATCGTACAATTTGCCCTGGGGCCGAATTACCCGCATGTATACACCGGACATGCAGAATTGCAAATTGTTTTCTCCATACCCCTTGTGTAAATCCCTAACCCCTCTCCCCTCGAGTCCCCCTTCTGCTTTCAACCAAAGGCTTGAGCGAAGCGCAGGGATTATTCCACAATCCGAGCATTAAAATTCGTTTTCCGAACAAATTGCGTGTCTGAAATTTCGGTGCCTCTTTTTTCTCTCTCCCAACGCAATTTTTCTCGGTAAATTAGTTTTGCTGCCGCAGAAATATTAGGTTTTGCCTTCCCATTCTCCACGTACTTGGAATCGTTTTTACTCCCGAGGAAAGAGAGGAATGACGCTCAAGAGCATTATTAAGGTAACCGTATACATCAATTAAGGTAATGCTGTTGAAGTAAATTACAGAACACAATGCGATAAATGAATGAAAAAATAAAAACAATGCGATAAAACGCTGTGGGGTTCGATATAAGTTCGTAGAACAAATGCAGGACGAAAGCATTGCTCCGAATTTAGGAAAGTAAGAGCATTACATTAGTTTATTCCTCAGAACGCTTGAAGCACCACATTAAATGGCTCCGAGGAACAAAAATGAAGCCAAGTATGTAAACTAAAAGAGTAGTTGCCCCAAAATTGCGAGGAAATGAGGATAAATTAGAAGTATAGGTATACGAATAAGCAGGGACAAAAAAATGGCGTGTGATTTGCGCTATCCAATAATTCCTTCTCCATTAAATTATTACAACTTTAGAAGGAGGATTCGCGTTGAAATAACACAAAGTTGCACTAATTTTAAAGAGGAAAACAAGAGAATTTGTGAAAGAATAAGAGTACAACAACATATTCCTCTTCGTTTAGAGGAAGAGCGAAACTTTATGGATGCAAATATCCCTTTTTTAACTCGTCAGAAAATAAAATATTCTTTAGAACTCTCTCAATTCTCTCTAATCTCTCTTGTTCATGAAGGGAGAGAATTCTCGCAAAAGTCAAGTAAACCATAAGTGTCCCATCAGCTGCAGAGCGCGGATTTGATGCCCAAAAACATCCGGAACGGAACTCATGGGAAGGAGGCGTTATGGGGGACGGGAGATGAAGGGGTCCCTCCCACTAAAATACCCAAGCTGCACTGATTGCCCACCGTAGTTGTGAAGAACACCCCCGCTCCCTACTTTTACGCTGTAAGCATTCCACGCTAGAGCCTCAAAATGTCATTTCATTTACATTCACATTCCCTCCCCCTTCTCCTCCTCCTCCCTTGGAGCCATCTTTCCCTTTGTCCCGCCCCCACCGCCTCCGGAGGCGGCATTCTGGGCTCCCCCCCCCTCCACTCCCTCCTCCCCGCGGCAGCCGAAACTCCCGCCTGTTCCGTCGCGGCCTACCCATTCGCATCTCCTCACTTGGAAAGTGTCTTCTGCCTTATCTGGCGACGCGTGAAATGGCGGCAGTGGAGCAGTCTCGGACTGAAAGAAGGGGAGGGGATGGGCGGAGAGAGAGAGAGAGAGAGAGGGTAAGAAATTAGGATTTAGGACGGTGATGCTGAAGACGGATGGGAATCCGAGAAATTATGTGGAGAATCAAAGGGAAGAGACATTAAGATTTCCGCGGGGATAATGGCGGAATGCCCTCAAAAACATTTGTCTCAACACTGTCTTAGAGAAACTTTAACATAATGAGTTACACGAGTTGATTTTTTCGGGTATAATCATTGAACTCAGGTTTTGTTCAGCTAATGCTCATGAGGTTCAAAAGATGATATAAGTAGTCAAAGTTAATATCCCCTGTCCTCTTCCTCTAACAATAAGTAAACTTTTTATGGTATACACTCGGACTTCATGTTCTGCTCCTGATGTGGTAATGTTTACCAACAAAAACTTGTAATTAGCTTATAATAAAGAAATTATCAGTATCGTCAAGGAGTAATTTTTAAAATTCCAACTTTCCTTGTGGCTGAAAGACTGCTAACGACTTGATTCCACTTGCTGGTACATTTGTATCCATATTTTTGCTGATGCCTAAATAACGAAAATTACACATTGCATTATCGCTCCACTACCAACATTTTTTTCGGCTCAACTGGAGCAAACGACACATGGGAACTTGTAATTAGACCGCTTTTCCTTTAAAATTAGTAACTAATTTTCGGGAGATATGTCTGAGCTTTTGTAGAAATAACTTTTATCTATCTTTTACATTATTCAACATTATCCAAATCTCCCCAACTAAATACTACAGCCAAACAGGCTACGTATAAAGAATAAAGTTGAAGAGGCGTAAACAGTGACTAATAATTAGAAGATAAATTTAAAACAGCTTTTTTACAAGATGTGTTCATTTACCGACCAATTTTCCTGAATCCCATAGAGAATTCAAATTTTAAAACCTGATATGTATGGTATGGTACTGGTTTGGTTAGCAGTCTTCGTTAATTGTCATGGAATAGGAGTTTATTAGGCATTAAGGTTCATTAGAGCTTGAAGATTAAGTTCATCAAGGGTATTTCGATGCTAATAGCTAGGTAAAACCTCCAATTCTTTGGCAGACAAAGGAAAGCAAGGAAGATTTATGAAAAATTAGGATCTAAATCAGAGCTCTTTGGAAATTAAGTGATGTAGAATAGCCCGTTGTTATTACGTTATAACAACTTCGAGGCCATCAAAGACAAACAGAAGGAAACTAGCTTGGATGGAGAGACTGATGGTAAATTAAGTGGACGATGAAGAGAGAAAAATCCGCAACAAAGACTTCTCAGTTCAAGAGGATGCATGAAAGCCAAGAATCGAAAGTTAGAGCTCGTAAAGGAGAGCAAATAGGGAGGTATTAAAGATTTATCCTGATTTGATTCGTCTATCCCTTGCCATCTCACCTCAGTTTGCTAAGGCTTCACTGCTGTGAAAAAGTTCTATATATATACAGAGATACAGCTAATAATGATTTTCAAATGTATTTCACTCAATTGCACTGAAGCAAAGATAAAGTGATAATTTGATACATTTTTAGCTCAAATTTATTCACATGTGATAATAAAGTAGCAATTGATATTTACAAAAAAAACACATTCAGGGAACAGAAAGAAAATAAAGAATTTTTTTACTTCAAAGTATTGCAAAAGTACAATGAGAGGCTTCTTCGACAAAATATTACGGATAAGTCACTACGCGTAAGCAGTTTATAAAAAATAACGGTACTTCTTTTGCTCACTTTGAATTTGAGGAATATTTATAATGAAGTTTAGAAAAATCGAGGCATTATTTCAATTTTTCTGGAAAAAGCGGATGTAAAATAACTTCAAATTATATCCATCATTATAAATACAGACAAAATAACAGATAATAGAAAATGAAACAAAAAGACAGAAACATAAATACACTGCGATAACACTGTGTGGCGTGGAGATGGAATGAAGGCCGAAAACACATGGAAAATTTTCAACTGAACCGGTAATCGAGCCACGGACCTTCTGCTAATACTTGTCGTCGAAGGAATATTATTACCCTGCAACCAAAACTTCAAATTAAATATAGTAATAATCAGAGTAATTTTTCATACGCATCAATGAATAAAGGACCAAAATTATATCTGTATAAAAATGTATATTTCTCGATACAATGCTGCGATTTAGTTATTGACTTGAATAGAATAACTGATAAAACTTGATCGAGGTTTCTGTCACACTGTTGAGTCGTGCGTTTATGAAAAAAAGACGAAATACTTTCTTGATCTCCATAGTACGATCCCCCAAGTAAGGAAAAAGTTATCACACCTCTCTGGCTCAAATAAACAAACAGCGTAAATTTATTTAAATATTTCACTCCAAAAGAATATATACCCTTCTATTGGATTTATCGATGTTCCCCACAAAAGGAAGAACTTACTAGGCTGCATTCGGAATCGGACTAGGACTTGGACCTCCCACCACTAGGCCCATCCTGCCTCTGAGGAATCAGGCGTTCCGCACTGGCGGAAGCTGTCGGTGCAAAAATACAGCTACGTCGTCAGGAATCCGATGTGCGCGGGAGGAGAGGGTTACACGCTGCTGTCGGTGCGTGCTCCCGGGGAGGGACGGAGGAACATTAGGGCGAGGAGGATGCGGAAGGAGGACGCTCGTGGAGTGGAACTTGAAGGACGCCGTGCACGGGGGGATGGACGTGGGGAGAGGCTAAAGTAGGAAGCGGAGAGAGTAGAGGGTGCGGGGGTGCAGAGGAGAGAGGAGGGAGTTGGGAAGAGGCGACATCAGAGAGGACCGTTTCCGCTTCGATACGGGCGGATACAGGGTGGTTGGTGGAAAGAGGACTAGGATTAATTGGAGAAGGAGGAGGGAAAGTAGATGGGAAGAAAGTTAGGACTAAATTGAACATGAAAATACTGGGAACAAAAGTTCCATTAAAGTATAAAATTTGTAAAAAATTCACAAAGTTTTGCAGGCCAATGTGGCAATGATGGATTAATTTCCGAAGATTCAAGCGTGATGGAGTGGAATTACTCCATATTTTAATAAATACTAACAATTTTCCACGATTATATGCATTGTAAATTTTCAAGTATTTATTTCGATAAGGCTTTTATTCTATTTTTCTTTTTCTTTTATTTTGTTATCTACGGCACTCGTATATAATCGAAGCCATTTTTTCATTGTCTACTGAGGTAATAGAACAGCTAAACAACCAATTATGGTCCAAAAAATACCATGTATCTGAGCTAGTGGCCCCAGAATTGAAAAATAATTGACGCAATTCAGTCCTCGCAGAACCTTGATTATGACAGACGCCTGGCATTGATTCTATGAACTGACAGCCGTGAGAATGTATCTTTTGTCTAACCACTTTAAAAATTCTTGTTGCTGATTTAAAAATTTTTTTCTTTAAACAAATTAAACGTGGAGCAAGAAAAAATATTTTGTATTATTATTCAGGTGGAAAAAATATTTGGTTAGCAACGAATCTCGGAGATGATTTGAGTGGTTTAGAGTGAATAAATTTAGGTTACGAGAAAAATAATTTTGCTGATTTAGAATTCTCTTGAGAGATTGTGTATTCACCCCTATATATAATTGAACATGCCTTTCGTTTTCTGAAAAAATATTTCGCAAAAAGTTATTATGTATAGAATAAAGTTGCCTTCAGCAATTATGCGACAAAACGGAATGCTAGGAAGCGTGATGGGAATGCAAGAAGAATGGAAGGAAGGCGAATGGAGGAGAAGACACGCTTCATGTACTGCGAGGAATTAGAGGCAAGGGAGGAGTATAAGGAACGGGATGGAGGATTAATTAAGGAGATAAGGGCGTAAGAGTGAATGAGGAGTTGGGAATGAAGCAAAGGGAGAATCTGAGAGAGCAGGGAAGGAGCGTGGAGAGAGAAGAGAGGAAGGATCAAGGGAGAGCGAGGGGATGGGCAAAATTACTTCGAAATTCCGTAGGACTGGAGGAGAGAGCACTTGACGATAAAGCCAGAAAATAAATATTCAACACCTTCCAATCTAAATTTTTAAAGACATTAATCATTAAATACAGATATTAAATAATTGGAAACCATAGAAACAATAAGAAGGTTGTAGGGGAGAGAAATCATTTGGAATTAATACATCGAATCATTAGGACAAGTGCGGTACTAAAATAACTCGCTTTAGGTGTTTAAATGGAGTTTCATTGGAAATAACCGCGCCTAGTCAAGAAATTGAGCTGAGGGGTGTTATAAAAAGAAAATATTGAGAATTCTGTCCTAATATAAATAATTTTTGCTAGTTGAATGTAGTTACATTGGAAATAATCGCGCCTAGGGAAGAATTTGGGCCGAGGGAGAAAGATTCCATATTGAGGTAAACTTTCTCTGGTAAATATCTGAAGAATTTGGATGGATACTGGGAGTAGCTTTACTTTTGCCGAAGTAAACAGAAGAGGAAAATGATCGTGGATGGAACTGGAATCAGAAATGGAACTGATGGACGTGAGAGAGGAGCTACCAGAAATGGAATGAAGAGAAGAGGGGAGATAGGAGGAGGGGATCGACAATCGTAAAAGATCGAATATGATGGGCATGACGAAGAGCGATGGTTCGAGGTTGGAATAGAGAAGCGAAGTTTTGATGGCGCGGAGTGAAGGGGAGGAGAGGAGGGAGGAGGATATGGGCGGGGTGGAAGTTCTGATGATGAGATGAGATATGAGATTAGGAGGATGGGCGGAAAGGAAAGCGACGCTGAAATTTCAAGACGCGGAGTCAAAGAGATGAAAGGAATTAGCGAGAAGACGAAATTATGTAGCTTTCCGTGCTTGTATGATTATGGCTTAAGGTGATCGAAACGCCTCAGGGGTAATCTACTTACATTTGGGATTGAATTTGCGCTCCTTAATATCCGCAATGAATGGAATAATTAGTTTTAAAATCAATTTTAAAAAATCATGTATCCAAGTAATTGACACAATGCAATAAGTAACGCCACTGCTTTTATTGGAAACATATTTTATCCTACTCACCTTCAATAATGGTATGTCACCCTTTGCAATAAGCTCCGAACCTTGAATATAATAAGCTTCTCAACAAGGTATATATGATACAGTCGATACGCATATGCTGATACAGTCAATTTTGAAGCTATTTGTAAATAATTTAGAGAATAGAATAATTGAGAGGCAATGTAAAATCTCCACCTAAAAACCAAAAGTAAAATAATAAAAATAATTTGCAAATATTTCATAAAATAATTTAAGAAAAATATTAATTCAGGTCGACGGTGAGCAAAAAACTGTTTTGAAAATAAAATAAATAATTGCACTGGCATGTAAACGATAAAAAATCCCATCTAGCTTTCCATTACCTTACAGAAGAAATGGTAAGCAGCAGATAATCATGATGGGCCACATGGAAATATAAATTATGATTACCATAGACATGTTATTTTGCTATTTTATATTAGTTAGCCATGTATCAGAAAGTAGACATCGCTAACTTTCTGTGAATTTGTGACTAGTATAAAGCAATTTATTTTTTACCCGTATTAATTCATACTTTTAGGTGCTATGCTTTTATGCTACCTTAGGGCCATAAAAGTGAGCTGTAAAGTGATTTCCAACGACTTTATGGCACCAAATTTCGTATTTAGCGAATGCTTATTTTTATGGAGAATATTGCGCAGCATGATTTTTCCCTGAGACCTTATTTGGCATCTGAACAATTTATTTCGAGAGTAAATTACGTTTTTAAGATTTATAAACCCTGAGGACTTCACGACATAGGCTAATCTGCACCCAATATAGTCATATATATTCAATAACCCACCCACCCATAAATTGAAAGGAAAGGAAAGGTTGGAGGAAAGATCTATAGCCAGTGTAGGTAGGTAGTAACCTGTATTTTAAAGCCCTTGCCCTTGGTATTTAAAATATAAAAGTAGAAAATACTACTTCTAATGACTAGATGTACCCTCTCCGTCTCTGCGGTGACTTGGGTGAGACAATATTTGCATCTCAACGACTACGGTTGCATTAAGAGACGTGAGAAATAGAGTGCGGTGCCAAAAGAGCAGGCAGACAGACGAAGAAACCTACTCTCCTAGCAAACGCGTAATGACGGAGTTTAAATAAAATACATTACAGTCTCTCAGGCTGTCCTCTTTTTCCGTCGCATGCCATCCTCAATTGCAAAAGGGGTGGGAAGTCCTTCCACTCAAATTAATTTAATTACGCAACACGGAATCCGCGTCGGAACCAGTGCTGGCTAGGGTGGCGCTTATTCCACGATGCGAGAAGAGAGTTCAGCGCGGGGGGGGAGGGGTTGGGCTGGGTGCGGTGGTGAGGGGACAGTCGCCGGGGTGATTCGACACGGAATCCGCATCATCGTGCACGAACGGCCTCACAAGGGGTCGGAGGGACCCGGGTGGGTGGTGGACTGGTGGTAAGGGGTTGGAGAAAGGGTGCAAATGGGGAAGGGGTAACAGGAGGAATGAAATGCATCAGGGAAAGAGAAGGTAGGGGAGGGTGCATGGGGGATAGGAAGAGCATGAATTCCTCAGGGAGATTGGACCATGGGGAGTGAAAGCGCTTCGTTGGGGATACATATATATACCTTCCTACCTGCCTGGCTTAAAATGAAAGGGGCACGTGCTGAAGGATTTACAGAAGTTTCCCTTTTTTTGCGAGGGAAGATTTTGCGGCCATCTGTGCGGAGAGAGGTTTTGCGGTTGGACTCAGAACTTCATATTTTTCTTTACGATCCTTTCACCCATTATGTTTAAAAACAGGGGGGTTACAAAGATGAGAAAGTTTACGGTTGCTCCGGAATATGCTCTTTCCATCTTCTCTCAGGGATTTAATGCCCGAATGGCTTTTCTGTCCGAAGAGGGGGATGACTGAATCCCCACAGGTCGATGTTTTAATTTTTCCCATGCACCAATTTGTTACCACGGAGCTCAGGCTGCATTATTTTTGTTTTTTTTTTTTCTTAAAACGATTCAAAATAAAGCATAATTTCTCAGTAATTCAAGCTGTTAAATTGATTGTTTTCCGAATCCGTACTGAGTATCTATCACAATATAAGTTTTAAAAACTCTCGATATGATTCAAGAAATCTAATACTGTCTCGATTCCTCTCAGATGCATCAAATTTGCAATTTTTGTACTCAAATTAGCAGAATTAATCCCCTCGGTGAATTTTTGATGTGATGCCCAAAAAGTCAAAGTGTAATAGCAAATGCATAGAAAACGTGTGCAATAATTATGTATGATTCTAGAGCTTAAAGTCATTCACAGGCTGCAATTTTTGCAAAATATTCTATAAAATATTAATTTTTTCAATAATCTAAAATATTTAACCCAAGTTTGAAACATTACAAGTCACTCGAAGGATTTCATGACACCAGAGACAAACGCATTTAACAGTTTATGTAAAGCATAGTTTCCAGGTGGATAATCAAAGTGTGAAATTCTTTGTCATTTTGTTCATTCTTCTTCGGGTATTTGTAGTGTTACCTCAAATTGCAACCAAAACCCTTTTAACCTATTCCACGCGTCCATTCTTACAAAAAATCAAAAGAAAATATACCATTATTCAATTGGTCAATATAATGCTGGCACTCGAATGTGTCTCTTCATTTCTTTTCATATTGTCTGTGCTCACCGCCATCAGTTTATACAATGTGCTATTCCAGAAAGAACCTTTTCCATCCAACGAATGTACTCCATATTTCCTTTCATTACTTTCTTTTAACCTCGGCTAACTTCCTTCTCCTTTCCCTGCACCCAATCTCCCTCCGCTCTTCCCGACTACTTCGGAATTTGAAGTTGGTGGATGAAAGGGGAGCTTTGACGCGTAAAATTATTCCATTCTCCTCCCTAAGCGTACTTTTTACGACAGTTCCAACTTATTTTCAAGAGCTATGCAGTCCTCACTTCAGCCCCTTTGATTTTTTTTCATCCCACATCGGAAGAAGTTCATAACGGAAGGATATATCTCAGCTGAACACGATATGGGGTCACGGCTATAAGAAGAAATCTTTCGAAACTGGATAAAAACCTGGTGAAAAAGTTTCTTATACTTGCACACTACAGTATCCACCCACCAAGTTTTATCAAAGAAATTAAAAACTTCCCAACATACTTTATGACGAGCAACTAACATCATTAAGAGGGCATTTAGTAGAAATTTTGTGATCTCATGTGGGCTTTAAATCCACAAACTGCAATATATTGGCATATGGGTGCATCAGCAAACTAAGGAATGGCTATTGCTGACCTTCCTAGATAAAAAGCCGTTTCATAGAGATTCCTGTGTAGCTGCGCACGCAATGGATATTCTTTCAACAATATCGCCTTTGGGATGTTAAAAATTCCTCAATATAATAGTGATGCTTTGCTTGATAGGGTTAAATTCATGTTTATATTCACTGTGGAAATATTCGTTGCGATAAATACAGTGCATTTCTGGCGTGAAATTATATACTGAATCAGTCGTTTGCAATTAAAAATTTTGCTTTCTTATTAATAACATACCATCATTTAAATACCGATAAATATGGAAAACGAATCGCGAAATGCTATGCCTACGGTTCACATCCGGGCTACATACATGGTATTTTCATTTGTTAAATACAAATTATAGTGAATCCTAGTCATTCACGCTCAATTAATATAAATAGTAGGTATGATACCAGTTTAAGACGAGAAATAGCTTCCACTTCACTGGAAAAAAGGGAAAAGGAAAGAGAATTGATGATATTGATTGTAGAGTAACATTGATAGCACAGTTTTGTCCTTTGTGTTATATTTCCAAAGAGGGTAAATATGCTACTTCTTTCATTCATATTGCTGCATAATCCTCTTTCTTCTTTCCCTACAGTTTTATTTACTATCCAACGGGGATGGAAGCCACATCCCATCCGTTCGTCACTTGTCTCCGAAAATTTCATTCCCTGCGAACCTGCTCCCTTAACCTCGTTCTTTCCTCCGTCACATAACACGCGCTCCCTCACACAACCCAGCGCGCAAACATTTTCCCATACTTTTTTAATACACACTCTCCCAAAAATAATGGAGTCACAATTTACTCCCCTAACATTTTTCCTTCCTAATCTCCCCTCTACGCTATTTTTTGCTATTTTTTCTCTCATTGGCTCCATCCCTTTCTTGAATTTCTTCCTTTCTCCGCCCCCATTTTTATCCCCGAATTTTTTCCTACGCGATAAAACCTTGAGCTTCTCATTTTTTTATATCATTTCCGCATAGCCGGAGAACTCACGCGCTCCACCTCTTATTAGGGGTGGAAGAGAAGGGGGTGGGAGGGGAGGGAGTGTCACAACGCACTTCCTCCCTCCCTCTCACCACACACCAAAGTCCACCCCCACACGATGCGTATCCTCGGCTGAAATGTTACACCCACCCCGGCTCCTCCATGTTCCCCCGCCCCTAACCTCCCTTCCCGCATCCCTCTTAAGCCGTTCTCCGAGTCCCTGGCTCCAATGCTTTAGCCCTTCCCGCCATCCTGCCTCGTGCTCACCTCCGCCCTCTCCGCCAAAGCCCTCGACTTTTTTCCGTCTGCCTCTCATACTTCATCCGATATTCATTCTTAACCCTTCATGCTCGAGCTTTTTCCATGGCGCTCTCCTTCTCTATTTTTTTTTGTTTTATTCCTCGGATGCCTCCCTCCTCTCTCCACGCGTCTCGTTTTTCATCCCCACCCACATCCTCTTCAATCTTTTATAATACGTTTTGTCTCCTCTCTACTCCAAACCCGTTCGATCCCTCCCCTTCTCTTTTCCCTCTCGATTGCCTCCCCCTCATGCCCTTTGAAAACGTTACCTGGAGGGTTTTTCACGGAAGGGGTAAGGGGAGGATTTTTTTCAGAGGGGTTATGTGCATGAGGTGGTCGGAGAATAGGAACAATTTATTCGTTTCATTTCAACCCATTGCCGCGTCCCGCTCGCGCTGATATCCTGGCATTGTTTCCTTCTGCCTGAGCCTTTTTTTTCGGTTTTGTTTACGGTTTCAATTGAATTTCAAGCTGCTTTTATTTCCATTCTGTAATTTTCCCCTTAACATATTTATATCGTACCCCACAATCGCGGTACAAATAACCTAGTACAAATGCGGATGGGAAAACATTTCTTGTTTCCCCCCATATCAAAATTGCCATCATTTGGATATCATTATTATTTTTTTCTTTCTTTCCATAATTCGATTCCACCGAGTTCATTTGATTACAATTGTGCCTTATTATGATTTGAGTCAATAAGTGATTCCAAATTGAAATTTTTAGTACTAAGCTTTGAGCTGTAATTTGCTGCGTCATTCAAAATAGGGAATTGAGATGAGATATTCAGGGTTCGGTTATATTTAAATACCGGCTTCATGAAGGGTGTTTTACTACGAGGAAACATACGTTTTACAGTATTTCTAAACTTTTCTAGAGGTGTTAGGGAAAATTATGCGGTAGTACTTTATATTTTCCTAGGTAATACAGTAGATAAAATCAGCATACAATCAAAGAGCGACTTTATATACTTAATGAAAACCGTTGAATTATAGCTATTGCCGGAATTAAAAAATTATAAAGAGTCGTTATGATTAAATTTTTCTTTAACAAGTCAGCGCTCACAAGCTAAATTATGTGGTCAATGAAAAACAAAGCAGCATTTTCAGTACGGTTTTACTGGATCTTAAGTGGTCATATTGTAGTTTTTGATCAGATAACTGAGGCCGCAACTGGTGAACAAAATGGTTGTTGGCGCAACCTCACACAAATCCCATAATATTCAAAGGCTTTTAGAGGCAGCGTAAGACGTACAAGGAATGTATCATTTTCCATCTCAGCCTATCCTTTTTTTGTCTCGAACACACTTTTCAGTGTAATTCCGTCGGCATGTTTCCTTCCAGCACACGGCTCTCTTCCGGGTCGAAAAGAAAAACCGTACTTTGTCTTTTCCGACCCTTCTTCCCCATCTCGCAGCCAACCCCTACATTTTTTTCACCCTTCTTGCGTGTTTTTCGTCTTCGTGTCTCAAGCTTCCGTTTTTGCACTCTGCCTCCTCTACTTCCGCTTCATCTTCCTATTAGATTTCCTCCTCGTGATATCATATATTTCCCAGAACTTCCTATACGTTAATTCAATTCATTACTTATTTCATCTCTCTAGAGTCAAGCGTTCAATGAGGTTTTGAAATCATGTATTTTTGTGCCATTTTCTCCATAGAGGCAATTTTTGTATCATAGTCAGTGACGTCATGGCAAAATTAGCAGTTCCGGAACGCACTTTCCTTAACTTTTTTAGATGTGAAATATTACTCTGGGTCTTTATCACGAGTTATTATTTACATTTTACCGCAATTTTTTGCTTTGGTTACGAATGTATGTATTAGAAATTTTTGGGCAACAAAATTGATAAAAATGTTAATTGACTATTACGTCTTTTGTTATCTAGTGCCGGAAAGGCGTTAACTATCGTGCCCCGTAGTGGATTTATTAAAAGAATCTCAACTTATTTACTGTAGGCATATAATGAGAAATAATTAAAACATTGATATGTACGTGAGCCAACTATCTGTAATTCACTGAGGCAGCCAATAATATTTTTTGTGTTGAGTGGCCCGGCAAAATGGTATATTTAACCACTAATGTATTAATTTTTTGAAAACAAAATTAATGATACATTTTATATTTATTAAATGCATTTGTGTACTCATTATGTAAAAATAGAAATAGGAAAAAATGTCGCGTATCCGAAAATTCTAAAGTTTAGCTAACCGATAAAATATATTACTTGTCCCAGATAACGAAAACGATAACGCCAAGGAAACCAATCCAAGGACCCTTTAGCCGTTGAAGGTGACCTTAAGGAGTGGTATTACTTAATCCCCGACAACGGCTCGCCACCACGCTCCCGTAAGTTTCCTCGGCTTCTCCGCTGCAAAACTGACGCCCAGCACATTCATTTCCTCTTCTCGCCCCAGAAAACCATCTTTCCTCTCTCTCTCTTCCTCTTAATCCTCTCCTCTTGCCAGCCTCCCTTTTAACTCCTGTTTCCTGCTCCGCAAAACAATCCCTCCCCGTCTCCTTGCCCACTGGCACCGCGTCCATCTCACTCCTCCACATGTCCCTCCTCCACACCAACAGAGCGTCGCCGGCGCTTCCCCCTTCTCCTGCCGGCCGACGACCACCCTCCCGCCGCCGCCACACAGCTTTTATCTCCCTTCAGCCCTCCTTATTTTTTTCTCCTTCCTTAAACCTTGCCATCCTCTTATCCCTCGGACCAACCTCGCCATCATCCACTACTGTGTCGTATCGTCGCCCCGCGAATAAGAGGGCGGGGATGGGAGGAGTGGGTGGGAGATGGATCTTCCCTTTGAGTCCATCCACTCTCCCTTTCCAGTCCTCCTCTTTCTTTGGCCCCAACTCTTTACCCCTATCTTACTCCTTATTCTCATATCTATCTATCTCTCTCTCTTCTTACCACTTCTGCTCCAACTTCTTCATTCTTCCCGTCATCTTTCTCCTGCACTTCTTCTTCTCCTTCATTCCACTTCTAGCTTCTGGTGCGCCAGTCGGCCGGCGCCACAGTCGCTTCCTCTGCCATGAAATACTCCGGGGACAAATGAAAAGTGCCCAAGAGGAAAGTGAGTGATGGGGAGCAGGAGGGCAAAGGCGGAATGGTGGTAAAGGAGGCAGGGAGGAGGAGTAAGGAAAAGAAGAGAGTGCTAGAAGGAGGAAAGGGAGATATAAGTTCAGCCCATGTGTGGGTGTGGAGTTATGAGTGTGAAGTGCAGTGAAACGGATGAAGCGGTGACATGGCTGGTGCGAGTTTTTTTCAGGCATCCAGCTTTGTGATTGCTATCATCGATACTTTATGCCTCTAAAACAGTGTGATCAAATTTAAAAAAATATTTTAAATTAATTCGATTTCAAATAGTAATGCGGTGATCCGATATAAACTGGAGCAATTTATTTGCATTAATTGTACATTGATAAGTTGAGATAAAATCGCATTTTTTTACCTTCCCTCCAATAGGTTCCTCTGAGTTTAGCAGTCAAATCAGTGAGCTCAAACCCTATTGTTTTTCTATTTTAATTAATTTTTTATTTTTATATTTGAGAGGGCCTTTTATATCTTTTTGATCCAATGATATACTCTCGGGTTGCCGGTAATGAGCAAACTTAACGCTTTCTTGAAAAAGGACGAGGAAAGCGGCCGTCATCACTCTCTTCATAGCATCATGAGCGCTGCTAAGCATTCATTCCCCTTCTTGTGCATTCAGGTCAGCGAATTGGACGTCAAATCCTATATCTGATGACTTAACGAACATTTGAGGAGATGCATTCAGCCCGAAAATACAATATTGTTTACACATCTAAATAATTATATTCCAATCCACGAGCCAAATTCATTACTTCAATGCCATCTTGGATGAAAGAAAGTATTTAACTCTATCGCTAGTGTCACTAACACATATCTATTGTAGGACACGGGTATTTGGAAAAGTAATGTGAAATCTTCGCTATTATTTTGGTCTGGCACATATTAGCCAAGTCCTCTTTCTAACATCTCATTTTCACAAAAATCATCCTTAATTTTTCTGCCAACATTTTTATAAGCACCAGTTAAACAAGAAAAACCTTCTACACTGAATGAATATTCTTTAAAGTTTGATCATGGGAATCAAATCATATTAACAAACAGTTATATTCAGAGGTAATGAAAAGAACTAAGCCACCAACTGATGAATCTCATCTTAAAACATCAGGCATCATCAAAGGACACGACGTTACGGTAGGAATGAGGAAAGGGAATGGAAGGAAGGAAGAGAGGGAGAGAGATGAAGGGTCAGTGGGGGCGTGGGTGTGGATGGATGGTGCGGACGAGTGCAGTGAAACGGATGGGGCGGAGGAGATGCGGAGGGAGAGATAGGGGGAGTGGGGCGGGGCGGATGAGGGGAGGAGAGGGCGGTGGATGCACTCGGAATGGTTGGGCGGAATGCGATGGAGGGAATTAGGTGGGAGGGGTCGGGCATGAGGAGGGCGTAATAAATTCACGAGGTGAGGAAGTGAGGATGACGACTGCCCGGGTGTGCAGGGGAAAAAGGTGGAGAGGGAAAGAGAAGAAACTCGCTTCCTATTACACTCTTTACATCCAGAATTTTAAATCAATTCTCTAATTATAATAGACGTTTGACAATAATTACATTTCTAGTAATATTAATTAAGAAAATATAAAATTTCGTCGTAATTGAATGTTTCTCAGAGAAATTACGATGAAAAAATATTTTCTAATTGCATACATTTCCATTGACTTTAATTTTTGAAACTACTTCAAGAATCCCCTTAAACAAAAAAAATTCCGCCACAATTCATAGTTATGTGGGTAACAATCAGTTTGTGACACCTTATTATAGCTGAAATAGGGTAATGAAAATAAGAATAAGTTCAATTGTTTTATTTTTTCACATGTTCCATGAAAGTCATCCTACTACGTATGCCAGTGATAGTTAAATTTATTTTGACAATAGACCTGCATTACCTTTGCTCTAGCTCTTTTGATCCTAAAATCATTCAATTACAGAGGTGTTGAACTTAACATTTAAAAATAACGGATACAATCGATATTTTATAATATTCTTTTTGGAAATAGTGGCAATGGCAAAGAGTTAGGTATCGATAATTTGTGACACTATTACAACTTAAATGAAGGATAACATCAAAGCTCATTGTCCCGAAATATTTTATCCTATAACATAACTACTTGGCCCAATTTCAAAAGGTAAATACGAAGTACCAACTGTTTCGCCTGTAATGTTATGAATTTTGTAATTAAACGAAATATCATTCAACACATTTAACTCTAATTTTTTTCCATAACCTTATCGAGTGATTTTGATAATTTATCACTCAGCAATGACAGTATTCGTCTGAACCCATTATCAAATGAATAGCTCCTGAACATATCATTTCCTACATTAACTTTGGCAGCAATTTCCGGCGTCATTCCAATGGTCATTAGTTAACAGAGCAGCGAGGAAATGAGAATGGGAATCGATAACGTGTTGGTCGCACAAAAAACCGGTCAGTGACCTTAAAAAATCAACTGGCTCGGGTGATAGGTAATAAGCATAAAAGCCAAAAAAGGCACAGTGGAAGAAGACTCCATTTCTTCGTTCCCGGAGCGACCCGAAAAATGTGTTTGTGGCGACACGAGTGAGGGGTGGAGGAAATAAAGGAAAATGATAAAAGCATAAATATGAAATACCACCTAAGTTACTGCCGGTATGGATAGCGTCGGAGAGCGCATTTGGAATGGTTCTGGGGCGACGGGAAGTGTGAATAAAAAGACGCCCATAAACGGGAAAAGATCGGTGAAGCCAGTATAGTGAAGGCGGCTGGGAGGAGGGGTTGGTGGAGGGGTGTTTGGAAAGGGGTAAGGGGCCAAGGAACAGTCAACCTCCATTTCTATACCCTTTCCAATTCCACTCCTCTATCCACCCCTTCCACTTCCTTCCCGAGTCTATTGCTCCAGTTACGGTTACGATTACTTCTTAAATTTCAATGCAATGCCCTCGAATCTTGTTTGGTAAGTTGCAGGAATATAGGGTGCACACCTACTGAGCGAATTAAAACAGTCCGAATGTTCTCAGGCAAGGTCTCAAATTCTACATCAGCGCAAGTTACTCATTTAGATCCAAACAGCTACCATACGTGGAAACTGTGATGAGGGAAAAAGAGAGAGCGTAAGAAATGAATGGAATTAGAATTTATGGCACCAGCCTGAATGGCAAATTTCTTGATAACAAGAGTGCTTGAACGATGGAAATTTATTTTAAGCTTTTTAGCAGCTGATATCAATGATACAAAGTGGTGGAAAATCTGTTAGAACATAACCTAAAGGAAATGAAATATTTGCAATGCTAAATCTGTAAAGTTTTACCACGGTACAGAAGATTTATCGAGTAAATAAGGTAAAATTTTCAAGGAAAAATCAAGATGACAAATCTTGAAGCAATTGAAAAAATGCGTTGACTCCATCACGCGAGCGTACTATTTTGCCCCTCTTGTAATAAAAACCTCGAAACAGTTATGAGAAAAAAATTCCTTGTGCATTTCATGCATAGCTGGTGATACTTACGGACAAAAGCTAGTTGGGAGTATCAGAATTATTCATCTTAGGGTATAGAATTCATTCATGACTGCATTACATACCACCTCTTGCGAAATACGATCTCTCCATGTCTGCAACGCAAAAATCTCAAAGGAATGAATATTTCAAAGAGTTATAAAAGAAGGGCAATAATTTTTTTAGGGCGAGGGGACCAAATGATCTAGGAATGCATGACATAATGGAATGTAGCTGCGATACACTGCTTCTGTGCGTTATATATTACGAGCACCCACGCGCTAACAAACCACGATGAAATTTATAAGAAACACTTTGGCCTTTCTGCATAAAAATACATGGCGAGGGAGGAATGATAGCGAGTAAAACATGTTTTCCAGATGAAAAAATTTCTATCACCATCACTTCCATTTTATATTGATTTCTAAGGGTCCTTAAGCCGCATGCCTTGAGAAGCAAGCCAAACTTGTAGCTATAGCTGAAATAAATACCCCCACCGCTATAATTATGTTGGAATGGGTATAAGAAGGAAAAAACTTTGCGATTTAAAGATTTAATAGACTTTAATTAAATTACGATTCCATGCGAGCGACGCAGTCATTGCTATCAGAATGCTTTAAAGACAGCTTATGTGTTCTTTTTCTAGATACTGGGTATTTATCATTTCTACCATTCGTATGGAAATGTGGGATATTCCCAACCTTTAATTCATTCTTCCCATTTGTCAATCCTCTTCCTTCTCTCCACAGCCCTTGTCCTCGTGTTCTCAAACAACTCCCTTCGGTCCCCATATTTTTCGGCCCCACTCCCATTCCCATCTTTCAATCCTTCAGCCCTCATCCCAGTCGTCATGCCCCAATTGCTACTTTGGCATCATCCCCACAGCGCACACCCCTTTGGTCGACACACCCCTAGAGAAGGGGGGCAATGCAAACCACCCGTGCTTGATCCACCCGCCCAACTTTTCCCCTCACCAACGCTGGAGGGCTGAACATTTGGAATGATTCCATGAATCTTTCCTACCCCATCTCCCTCAGAATAGGAGGAAAATTCATAAAAAGTATAAAGCACGGGAAGAAAAGGGAGAGTAGTAACCAGTTTACGAGGAAGAAATGAATGTCGTGAACTATCTCCGTCCCTTGTATCATACCATCTCCCCGTGCGCTCTTAGCACTTGGTAAACTTCTCAGGGTGGCAGAACTGCGGGAACGAAGCGTTGATGGCTACGATCCACTTACATTCCAGCTTGGCGAACAGAAATTTGATCCGAAGAACACAAACAAAAAAAATATGACAAACAAGCAGTTGGCATTTTTGAATGCATACGCATTCGGCTTTGAACATCAAACACCTTACGATAAATACTAGGAACAGCTAGACTAGGCACTTCAACCGTATTGACGAAAATAAGGAGTGCATTTTATAAAGTTATTGGGAAGACTGTATCAAATCGTACTTCAGTTAAAGAAAAAGGTAAGAAACTACGTGAAAATAATGAAGATGCATAGTAAAAATGAAAGCAAGCATTAATGATGAGTGATAAACATAAAATAATATGCTTAAATAAAATAAAAGCCCTTTGTACTTCAATAAAAACTTCAATAAAATAATATAATTTCTAATGAATACAAATCGCTTGGTGTTTAGAGATGTTAAGCTATCCGAAAAGAATACGCCAAAAATGTTCGGAAATTTCAATAAAACTGTTCTTGAATAAAATATTGAACTGAGAGGATTCTGTATTGATGCTGATATAATTTTCCCCAATCAAACCTACGTCAGCCGAAATGTCAAGTTACATACACGATTTCTATTAATTGAATTCGAGAATAAAATATGCCCTGGAAAAGTCATGCCTCATTCTACTCATCCAAGGAAACGGTGAAAAAGGGCAAGATAAGATCAAAAGCGAGGATTTTATTCCTTGTCCTCGAAGTCCGGTACTGCGTGTCTCTGGCGCGCCAAACACGAAAAAATTCACATTAACTTCGACGCCTTCGAGTCACATGCCCGAGACCAAAAAATTTGAAATTCGGAACCAAATTACCTCCGCCGCTATAATTATGTTGGAAGGGGGGAAAGGATGGAAAATAAAACCTTGCGATTGGAAGATTTAATAGACTTACTCTCTCGCATGCGAACAACGCAGTTATTTTTCGCCTTTTTTTAACCCACACCACTTTTTCGCACGGACGTCCCGCATAAAAAGCAATTCAGCACGTTTCCCCATCCAAAATCACCCTTCTCCGTCCTTACGGGATTAAATATAAAAAAATCATTTCATTGCGTGTTTTTTTATTCACGATGAGGTGCCACATTTTTTTCTGGCAGGGTATCCAGCCGCAACGAGGTTGGGCATACCTGCCTGTCGGAAGCTTATATATATATAAAATGAATATTCATTCGTGGACTTGGGTCACGCCACCGTGGGTCGCCAAATGCCATCGTCACTATCCATCCCTTCCCCCTAGTCCGTCCACCTCCCCTTACACCTACTCGTGGCTCCCGTGATGCCTGTCGACCTCGTCGCCGGCCGATGCAGTTCACTTGCCTGCCGCACCCAGATGGCCATGCGTCAAAACTTCCCGACACCTCCCGTCATATACGGGACTGCTCGGAAAGAGAAACAGAGAGGGGTGTAGATTTGGAGTGCCAGGAGTAATGCTCATGTGTGCGAGGGTCCTTCTCCAGCACGTTGCGCTGCTGGACGCTCCACTCGCTAGGTACGCACAAACACGGACATCTACGCTGCATGGGATGCCGATGACAGCTAATCCAGTGTCTAATGCGCTCTTTCATTAGTCCGAAATTGGCTCTCAATTTCTCCACTATTTTCTTCACTGGCTTGGTACTCTTTTTCATCCATGTTCGTAAATTTCGTCCTACTAATACTGCAATTTCAAACTGTTACCGATTTTATTTCGCAGGGATCGATTAAAAATATTTTACGCTTAAAATGAATAAAAATGCTTACGAGAATCCCACTAGCCTTCTACCTCAGATAAACCACTTAAGTGTGGGCAGTATAAGCCGTCTTTTTTATATGTTGATCAAGTCTAAAGAATCTAGGGGTGATAAAAAATAATCAGCAAGATTAATTAATTATTATTGTTAGAAACTTAAAAACACTTGATTGGCAGTAAATAAGCAAGATTATTCTTCTGCTTTGAACGTATTGTGCGTATTTTTAATAAGTAGTCAAATTAGCTACTCCATCCGCAAAATCATATAATTCTCAACTAACGAATGGAGAATCAATTTTAAGTCAACTAAATGTAAAATAAACACGCTATGGGAAGACAATTTTAGCAGAGCGCTCAAGATTATTTCCACCTCCATTAACAGGCTAAAAAATAAGATACAATTCAAACTCAAAACCATACTCGACTTTTTCCTATCCAATGTAAGGAAAACCAACCTTGGGATTGGTCACGAAGATTATAGATCGAAAGCTCAGTCATAATACCACACGGTCCTTTCATTTGCGGTGATAACATTTCAAAGGGTACATATACTTAAAATTCGCCAAACGAAGCTTCATAAATAAATAACTCTGCGATGCACATGCATGAATATCATTCTTGAAAATAATATTTTGAATTAAGAAATAAATAATATGAGTGAAATAATTTAATTTCAGCGGGGATAGGTTTGATTTATCATAATCCAATTATATTACTGAAATATAGGCTATTCACCGTCATTTGGATTCCTAATCTCTATCAATAAAATATACTCGAACCTTCAAATGATTTCTAAGGATTCAAACGATTTCAAATGATTTATATTTCCGATTGATATAAATGTGCTCAACCCCGAGAGTACCACAAATAGTTTCTGAAGCCACTTAACTCTAATACGTTGACAATAATCATTGTGTAGTGCTTCTCTGATAATACCCTCAACTACGACGATGATAGATTGACAAATGGCATTAGGCGGATAGTACGCCTCTGGGATTAATCAAGAGTCTCGGTCACAGATGCGCATGGCACTAAATCAATCGAGTTAACTCCTGGTACGTCATTCGCATGCAATGGTCCAACGTTATTAGCCTCACATCCACCCATTTCAATTGATAGAAGAGGTTAAATATTTCGCCCACTTGCTGGAGATATCGACCTCTTAGGAGCGCATTTTAGCATGTTCTGGAGCCTTTAATCTCTCGTAGAGTGTCGTCTGCGGGGGATACAGTCGCGAGGCACGCGCCACCTAATCCCTTACCGCTCAGCATAGGACGAGGTGGCCCGAGCGTTATTGCCCGTAGGACGAGTGACCGAACCGTGACGGCGTTGTCAGAGGCGAGCGCAGACCACGATGAAGCCGTCTTGCCGAGTGTTACGCACGAAATCCCAGCCCATTCAGCCTCCTGACACAACCCAACAACCCCCTGCCCCCGGATAGGCGCGCCCCGGTGACCATGAATACAGTGTTCTCGGCAAATGCTCCCTGTCAACCCAGGTGGCCAGTCTCGAAGAATGTGATTCAATCCACAACGTTGCTCATAGACAATCAGTAAGCTGTCTTGGAGATGAGACAGTAAATATCATGATATTTGTGTGTAAGTAATGCCAAAAAAAAGTGAAATTGCAAATTGTAATGAATGTGAGAGTGTTTTTCCTTATTTATGTCTTCGTTTTTGTGGCCTCTCTTGGCATTGATTTATATTTATCACCAGTGGTGTCCTTCCAAATTTATATATTCATACATAAATTGTACAGGATTTACTTTTATTATACCCTGACCAATTTTTTATTAGAAACACCATATCCACCAGTGATTCAACAAAAAAATGAAATCTTTTATTTGACACGTGACTAAAGGGTCTCGAAGTATTATTATAATTTAAGGAAATTACGCTGTACTCAGTGCGTGCTCCACTACCTTAAATGAACAAGTTCTTTAAAATCATGTGCTATGCCTAATGATTATGAATTTTACTACTTGGGTACCTCAAGCATATGAAAAATTGGAAGTTTAGAACCTAATATCATCCTAAAATGTAACAGACACACCTATCGACTCCCAAAACAATGCTTAAAGAGTAAAAAAAAACTTATTTGCAGGTTTTATCGTAAACATAAGAGTCGATATTATACTGCATACTAACAAAATTTTTATTTTTACAGTAACCTTCGTGAAATCAACTCGCGAGGAATGGAAATAAAATATTCAAATACTTTAATCTAATAATATATTAGCAAAAATATTTACTCAAGAGAGGAAATGGATAGCTCATGGCAATGTTAAAAGAACTAGGAAATTATTGCTTAAATTTTAATGCAGCCACTAGGAGAAAAAATTGGTAGTGACAATGTATTCATAAAGATAAAGATATAATTAAAAATATATAAAAACAATGCTATACCACTAGCTTTTTCGAACGGCTACCTCTCCATTTTCCAATATCATACTACTGCGGCAGAAGGCATTGCAAGAATTTAATCACAGAGTTTGAGGTATTCCCTTGCTTTTTTATTTGCCTTTCCACATTCCTCGTCCGGACACCAGGAACTAGGACTCGAGAAAAAGAGTTCGGGTGACTCGGTTGGCGTGATTGAGATCCATTCTCGGCTTGTGCAAAGCGGATCGATATGCTTGGTCGAGGCCGCAAGGCGGGACACAGGGGAAGCGGGATAAATATTTTTTTGGCACCACATGCTTGGTTGAGAAACATAGGCTCTGCTGGGGGAACAAAACCCTAAAACTTCATCATGCCCTTCATAGGTAGTAATGGCCAAACATCTAGAGAAAATGAAATGTAAAATAAACTTTGTTTTTCCACATAAATTATTACTGTGCGAACTAGGTTTTTGACGTGGCATGTAATCATCTCTGATCGGATATGAGGACGGGCCACGTCATAACCTAGGTCGTAAAATAATAAATTAAGGTGGAATGACAAAGGTTTTTAGATTTCACTATGCTGAATTCGATTCCATGAAGTCACGCCCGAGACAATGAATATGCTAAAGATTAGGAAGATTCACTTAACAAACTAGAAAATACATTAAACGTTCAACTGGTCTTCAATAAGCGGCAAACTCACTCTAGTATGCCCAATAGAGCATACTACTGTTAACCTTTGATGAATATTTTTGCATAAAATATTTCTCCTTTGCGTGTCCTAGCGAATTTGTGAGTCTCCTTCCTAACTCTGAGGAAGGTGGTAATACGCCACCGAAAATTCAGTACTTACTGTGAGTGTTTTTTTATCCTTTTTTATTGTGTTCTGTCATTCTGCCCAACCTAGGGTTTTTTTACGATATTTAATTTTTAAATATATTCAATTCAAAAATTATAACTTTGTGAATGAATAGAATTTTCTCGCTCAAATGGGGTAGCTCAACGAGTGATTTTTCGCACGTCAAAATGGGACAAATAGCAATTATTACTAGAGAATTGTGAAAAATTCATTCCCACTCCAAAATATAGCCATGAAATCCAGAGTTCCAAGAACTAGATCATAACTAAACATTATTTCGTAATGACTTACTGGGATGGGTAGAGGGAGGAAAAATTGGCAAATAAAAGAGCAGACTTATGTGTTACGACTCAAGGGCATTAGCATGGAAACAACCGAGAGGGCGCAAGATGATTATCCGCCATAAAAGCGTTACGCGGACGACGCATGCGCACGAGTCAAACCAAATGCCCGATGCCGAGGGCAAGATACGACGACTTTGGCGAGGAGGAAGGCAAAAAATCCTCTCGAAAAGAACACGGCCGTGAGGCGTGCGCGTGAGGAAAGAACTTGAGACGTCGCACTCGAGGGAGAGAGGAGAATAAACATAAGCAAGGAGTGAGAGAGGAAGGATATATAAAAATGAGGGCGTTGGAAATTTTTCGGCAGTGTTTCGGGAATGAGAGAGAAATCATGTAATAACACACGAAGGGTGGGAGGAGAGGGGGGTATTGGGTCAGGAGGGGAGTGGAGTGACAGTGGGGAGGAAGGGTAAGCTGCGAATACGGCGGAAATTAACTTAAGTGCTATAAAAAGTGTTGTAGCGTATGGTGAGGCCAGTGGGTGTAGTTTTGTTATGTGTATGTGAGTCTACGTGGGGAGAAATAATGGCGATTGTATGGGAGAGGGTTGAGGGGGAGCAGAAGGGGATGAATGGCATGGGTTGCTCGGCTTGTCTTTCGGTCACGCGAGATCTCAGGACGGAGATAAAGATGAGGGAACCGCTGAGACCTCCCCTCTTCCCTTCACCCCTACCGGCACAAAAAATATTCCTCTTGCCAACCTTCCATTTAAATGTTCCGCCGACTTACCAGGAAAACATATTACTAGACTCATTCCGTGGCTCAAATATTAGAAATGTTTCTCGTTACACTTGATCATTGAATAGTCGTTTTTGCATTGTTAAAATCATTTGTCCACCGTAGTAGATGTGTTTATATATCTCCACAAAGTATAATTTCAGGCCGAGTTAATTGCTTATGATATTTCACTGTCAACCAAATAGCCAATGTGTACTCCAGTGTCAATGGCTAATCGACCATCGTTAGTGATTCCGCGCTCAGATCGCTCAAGTTTTCATTGTTATCGGACTTCTAATTTCTACAATATTGTCAGAAATATATTCCAAATTTAGCCACCTATAACAGTATGGCATATATCCATGTAGAATTATCGAAAATCGTAAGATAATGGTACATATATGACTGAAAACTTTCATGGATCAGAACAAGTCAATGGCCTTTGCTGAAAACCTAATTAATATTTCGATTATCACCAACGACATTGTATTCCTTTGATTACGTATTCCTACCATTAAGTATTTAGCACTGAATATCGAAAGCTCCCGATGAAATAAGACTACACTGCGCACTGTGATCTTTTCATAGCATTAGTCTAGAGTCTTTGGAAAGAGTTCATAAAATTAGTTTGTCATCGTTTTGCGGACGGGTGTTCTAACTTTGCAGTACGCCAAAAGGCACGCACCAAAAGGGAGAAATGAAGGTAGAATGAGAGGCCAAACAAGCCAGAATAGATTGAAAAAAAAAGAGAAATAAGGAAGAAAATAACGCAGCGGCGTCGCGCCGCGGAATTATGTCCAGTAAAAAAGTGTTTTGCCGAAGTTTTATATAATGCATGCGATCGATAGAGGTAGGGGAGACAGACTGGGTTCTCGATGAACAAAGGAGACGGCTGTAATGCACCATTTAGATTATCGACGAATATAGATATCGACAAAATCAAGACATATGTATAAATGATGATTCGTAGTGATAATATTAAACGGGTAAGTATCTTAATTTCAATGACAACAACGCCAATAACTGTTGGATATTTCTTTTCAATTCGCAAAAAAACATTTAAAAGTGAAATTGGTCGGCAACGTCATGAAGAATTTTGATACGTTCATTTAGTGGTAGTATTATTCGATCATTTAAAAAGTAGATTCTTTTGTTAAAAATCTAAATCGTTACTAATAGGGCAAAGTATCGGTCCCAACATCAAAACTTTTTTTTTAGGAGTCACGAGGAGTTTTCTCTGGACCACTACTGACAAGCGCAAATCGAAGCAAGCACGTCATGAACGGGGTTTTCAGGTGAAAATGTAAACAGCACGACATCAGTGGTTTGGGTCAATGTTGTGAGTCCCAACTTTGGATTAAATGCCACAATAGTAAAGTGTATATAGGGACAGGTCTGTTTACATGCATGTTTGAAGGTAACATAGAACTTAAAGAAGTTGCAAATGTAAAACAGCGAACCAGAGACATCCAATTATATAAATAACTGCTCTAGAAGAATCTCGTAATATATTTTCATATTAATTATCCATTTCCAGGAAATAATCGAGTACTCAAATATTCCTCAGTCGATAAATAGCCTCATTGTTCCCTCTATTTCTCATTTTCACTGCACGTGAAAGGCAGGCATCGATAAAATGAACAGGTAATTGTTCAAGAGTATAATCAATATCACGCGACATTACCATCGTTATCGGGGAATGTTCCCGACGACGTCACAGGAAATCCCTCTTCACTCCACCCACTTTACGCCTGAACCGAACCTCCACCTCCCACACTCCCTCACACCCCACGGAGTATTCGTAACAATCCGCTTGATTTCGGGGAGTTTCTTTCTCGCCGAGCACTCAGCGAGAAGAGAATTCATTTGCGAGTCCAAAAACCCTTTCAGCTCTCCGCCGGCGCCGGCCATTTAGGCGGCGGAGGAGAGCGGAAGTGATGCGGGAGGGGTGAAGGGGGTTTGAATGGGGGGAGGGGGGACAGTCAAAATTTCCACCCACCCAAAACGCCCTCAACCCCCGGCACACACACACAGTCACTGGGATGTGTAATCACGGACACGAAACGGCAGATGCTTTCGAGGGCCGGTCGGAGGGAGATAGGGAAGCACGGGCTGGGATTGGAGTTTTGTGAGGATGAGAACGAGGCGGTGGCTGTGGAGTGGGAGGAATCCGCTACGAGGAGGGTGAGGGTTTAGATGGCCGAAAACCATAATGGGCGAATCGGGCAATTGCATCGAGGGCTGGCCGCGGCGTGGCGGGCGATGTAGCCGGCCCGGTTGGTCGGGCTATTGGGTGATCCCAGAGGCCGCATGTCCGGCCCTAATTGCCGATAAATACTAATGCGCTTAGGCTCTTCAGCCGCTGGCTTCCGCTATGACAAATGGTGCTTGAATGAATTCGCCGCGGGGAGGGGTGAGTGGAAGCGAGAGTAAAATTATCCCAAAAGCCAACAAGTCAGTATTTATGCATCGGATTTGAAGCCTTCTGTTTACGTATTTATTTGTTTTCTTGCTTAATTCATTCTCTTCCGGTCAAATCCTGGCACATTCCTCCCCTGCTGTGCGTACCAACTGAATGGCTGGGACTGAGGGATCGGTTAATAGATTAAAGGTATTGTATCCGATTCGGCAGCTCCTCTCGGCAAAGTGAGGAAATTAGATTCGAGCGAGTTTTAAGCGATGTGGAAGTGGTGCAGAATCAAGCATTTTATGGACGGCGTGCAATTTGCTGGGAAAATAGGAGTTTCTCATTTTAACCGGGAAATTGTACGCTAAAAGCACTTAAAAGTATTGGAGGGAGCGTGTGAAACGATAAGCCGACGATCGTGACTTAAAAAAAATGGAATTGATGTGATTACTTTCATTATCGCATTGCACAAGCTGTATTTCGGAACTAATATTGTTTCGTTTTGTCACTCATTTTCTAATGTGATAGTTCCTTACCATGTTTTGGGGTAAATTGAATGCGTATGCTCTAACTTAATCAAAGTTACGAAGCATTAAAAACCATTTGGGTTACATCTAAGATAATGTAATGTAAACGAGGCATACTTTATTATTTACTTGGATTACGCATTTCCATATTATGTACATTTCAATGTCTTCTATCTTCCTTTCCAAGAAAACGTAAACATATAATTTTTGATCAATATAAGTATTTGCTCGACAAAACATTAAATTCCGTACATTAAATCACTAAATAAAGTTCAGAAACTCACGCAATATTTTATCCGTTATGAGGCAGCAGAGAAAAATATTTTACTCCAAAGTTTTGGTAGCAATCGAGCTATTATTTCAAGTGGCTTTTTAAAAAACTCTTGGGTATAAAACTGAGTGGTAATTTCTTCTTCATAATATTACTTCAAAATTTATGTTTCACTCCAATTAAAGCATATTTGACTGCAAGCAATTAATTCAGTCGCGCAAATACCATAACTCTTTCATCAAAAGATCGAGTGGCATTCTGCTCGCCTTGCAAACTCCCGGATAAAGAGCCATCGCTCTCGCTTTAGCTGCCGTTCTAGATCGGCGGTAAACGAGGCAGAACAAAGAAAAAAGACAAAGAATTTGCAAATCAAAGAAGCATTAAAAAAAAGGCCTGCAGGGCCGTGTCAGAATTTCCCTTTGCGCAATTAACGCAACATGGAATCGGCAGTGGAGGGAGGGAGAGAGATAGAGAGAGCTTGGAGCGATGTGTCGGCATGGCGGGGGGAGTTGAAGGGGGAAGCGCCGATGCTGGCGCCACCTGCGTCTTTCGCACGGCTCATCAGAGAGAGAGAGTCGCGCTGACGGTTCGGGTCATGGATGGACGGCCGAATCGAACTTTGGCGATACAAGTGGAGGGTTGTGAGGGGAGGCTTTTTTTAGGGGGTGACTGTGGAGTGGGAGGGGCGGTGAGGCCACTGGGACTGGTGACCATTATTAATTCGATCCATCTCGCCGTGCGAATTTTGCTCAGTGAGCGCATGAGGGCATTCAAAACCTCGGAGTGTGAGCTTTTGAAGTGAAAGAACAGCCTTCCATTAAACTTAATGGGTTGAGGACAAGGTTGGAGGAGAGGTGGGTACTTTTGTTTTCAGGGTCGCGGCGAAAAATTGAGAGAGACCAGAGTGTGATTGGGGTATTGTGATTTTCAGTGAAATTTTATTTGCTGATTTAAAATATCAAAAACTTCGGTCCATAATCCCTGCGTCGGATTTGACACCTTAGAAATGAAGATAAATAATAGGCAGCACACATGCATATTAGCTGTAAACTAAGCACGTACCTCTTTAAAAAATTCTTTTGAGTAGAATACGGCCTTTATTTAGTGCTAAAAGGATTAATGATAGGTACAGATAATTACACCATTTGAACCGAGGAAATTATGTTTTATCTTATCATACATGGCTATATAAAAATGAACTTACTCGAGACACCATTTAGAAAATTACAGTGGCAAAATCATCACACATCAGTGCAATTAGCCCATAGTAGCGCGTAGGTAGGTTGAAAAGACCTGACGACTGCGGCTAGAAAAATTATGGAATGATTAATCAACCGATCAAAGACATACATGTAAAACTTAGATGCAAGAATTTATGACCTACAAATTCACAGAAACTTAGATGTGAGATCCTTTTGAAATTGATAATAACCAAGTGCTCTACGATCTCAATTAGGCAAAAGTTTCCCATGAATTGGCGCAAATTTATCCCTCAGATGGCAAAAAGAATAGGAGAAACTCTTGGCAATTCGGGACATATAGATTTCGACTTGATACACTAGTCTAAAGTTGTTAAACCAAGATGTGAGTCGAAGCACGCGATCCATGGAACTCTTCGGACTTCTTAGCGGCTGTTCTTTACAGGAAAGGGAGATCTGCGACAGCTTCACCGTGTCAACAAAAGCAAAAGGTTAGGTAAGCTCCCTCTCTCCGTCACCTGCTAACAAAAGGACTACGGTCGAGAAGTTTTCTTCCTTCCGCGAGTGGATACGGGCTAAGGATTGTTGCTCACGTGAGGTTGAGCCAAGTGCTACCAATGCAGTGATCAAAGGCGTTTGATTAATCTTGAAAGCGCCGCGCCCGCTGAAACAAAGGAGATCTTAACATGGACGTTTTCATTGCAGTAAAACGGCACTTGTTCGAAAGCAATTGCCCATTATGTGACGTCATTTATATCTTCTTTTGTGTCGTTCCTATCATGCAGTTGCTTATCCCATGGTAATTAAGATGAAATTGGTTATTTATCAACAGTAACGCTTCACTTATTTCTGAGGCTATACAGTATGTGACAATTGACGATAAAAAATCAAACGCGATTGAGTTTGGAATTCAAAAACAGTTCAAGCGTGGCCCGAACATACGTCTTCTGGAAGAGCAACAAACATTTTCGCATGCGAACGAAAGTTTTTATTAGTGAACTAAATCAAATACTTCAATTAAGTTGTAGAATTGTGTGAATCATGTCACCTTCAAAGTAACTAATGCACCTACCTAGGATATCCTCACAGAGAACATCGGAATATTATATTAAAAAATAATCACAATTCAGTGCAGTTAGCTTTAAGTCCGAGTCACGCACTTAAATTCCTTCTGCCTCTTCCTTTCACTCCGCATGAATCTTTCAGGTGATTAGTGTGTAACATGGAGAATGCTAATCATTCTTCTCTAGTGGTGACTCGTTCAAACGGTAGCATCCCTTTCACTCGCCACGGGACAAACAAGGGACAGATCGGTGACCACTCGCCTCGTTGCTTGGTCAATAAACTCAAAGTATCTTCAGAGGATGTTTTCCCCGCCTGAAGCCGTCATTGAATTGTTGGAATGGCCCTTGCTTATATAACTTACAATTAGTTGAGTTTCAAATCCGCTTATTTCAGTTGAGATTAGATTGAAATAAAGATTGAAGCCGGCAACAGGCAAGATGTCATGCGCACTAGTAAAAAAATATTTATAGGTACAGAATATATCCATACTAGCAATTGAAGAACTTTTATTTTACCATTATTTATTCACACTATTGAAATCAAATATGATAGATTATAGATAAGACCATTTCCTGTGTCCAACGCTAGCGGGACGACACGGCTAAAGTAATGGTTTTCATAAAGATAAGTAAAACTTATTGACATCGAAATTACTGCCATAATTAATCTAATTGGTTACAATTTTTATCACGACAAAACTGAAAGAAGTCAACTCTCCAAACAATGACAATAATACCACAGAGTGTGACAAATCTTATAATTCTCCCGACATATTGAATTTTTTAATCTCTTAACCGAAAATTTATCACTGTAGCAATTAATTCACTGTGAGCAATACCAATTTTATGTCTCCAAGGTTTACGCCACTATAAATAAGGCGCCCATATAAAACGGATTCGTACAACGCAGGGGAGGAAAAAAAGAATCATTTAATGGTTGAACGGGTTTTTCTTTCATTCAGAGCATATGAATGTGTGCTCTGCTACAGACTGCTCTAACTCTTACAATAGCACAAACATGTACGCATGAATACATGAGCTAAAGCAATGCCTTCCATTGTCGCTACTTTTTTTTTTAATTCTTAAGCCAAGGGCCGTATTTCTTTACGTGCGTGTGCTAACAGACAGAAATGCTCGGCGCGTTTCCACCGCGGGTCGTATACATTAGCACTTATGAGGCACCCGCACATTTTTCAGCCACTTATCTTTTTTTTTCTCCCCGCTCCCAGTTGCGTGAGCTGAGTCGCATAAAGAGAAGGCAAGATGGTCGCATAAGAAAAGAGATGAAGAAGCAAAAGAGGAAACGGAGAGGATGGAAAGGAGCAATTCAATGCACTGTCCACGTTCTTTTGAAACGGGATTCGGGGAGGAGAATGCCTTGCATGCTGAAAGCTAGAAATTCTCCTCGTGTGGTCTTAAATTCCATATCGAAATGAATTCCAACGGGTCGATGTTGGCAAGAGGAATCAGACGGCTCTGAAAGAAGGGATACAAGTTTTCCTCTCCGTTTTTTCAATTTTGAATCGCATGTGATATGGTGGCTATTAGGTTCTATTACTTCAAAAACTCTTCTTCAAAGAAATATCCATTACTGAGATTACGGTTTCCCGACTTTGTTTTTACACTTACGATGCAGAACGGCAATCATATTAAACTGTGACTGATACGAATTTACATCACATCAAAATATTATGACAAAATGTCATAGTATATTTCTGTCGTCTACAAATGCCTTTGGCAAGCACTGTTTTCGAACAAAATTATTTTAAAAGTTTTAGCACAGATCTTTTCGACATAATTGATGACCCATTATGGCTATAACTTTAATCAAATATTTTAATATATAGGGGAAAATTCGTTATTGATATCCATGATATTAATATCATGGATTTACATAAGTTTTTATTTATATGCTATGAGTACAAAAATTCGAATAAAGGTAAGGCAAAAAAGTACTAAGAATTTCTTAGTTTTGAAAATTATTTTCAAGGAATTCGTCAACACTGTCTTTAATTTATGTTGACCTCTACTTCATTCAATGACTAAGTGGTTGAATTTCTTACTTTTATCGCGTACGGAAAACGAATGAAAAGTAATTTATTAGTTTTCTCCTCAGCAAAATGTATGGAGACAATTTTTTAACTTTAATGAAGTCCGTGGCACATCACAGATCACATCGTTACCCCTCTCAAAAGAAATTACTCGTGTACACTGAAGGAGGAGGTTGTAAAATCATCTGGGTACTGAACAGCGCCTTAAGAAGTATACACGCGTGTATTTATAGTCTTTCCCATCGCTCTCCAACCTCTCTCACCCTCCTACATAATTTTTACGCCTCCCAAACCGCCGCCCCGCGGGACACAGAGGCACTAAAATATTTTACGACACTGTTGTGGAAACAATTTACGCCTTAGGATGAGATCGAGAGTCTCTTCTTTCTCCCTTACCCTTGGAGCTGGTTTCATCCGCACAGCATTTTTCCACTCAACAAAAAAAAAGGCAGAGAGAGAGATATACATATACTTAGAAACGGTCTCAGAAGAGAGTCTGGGAGAGAGCATCATCGACCAAAACGAGCTGTGTAGTGGAAGTAAGCAGCAGGGAGATGAAGGCGAGAGGGAGAGTGAAAACACGGTGTAATTTAAAGGGAAGACAAGAGATTGACAGCCTGTTGAGCACGGTGGGCATGGAAGTTGAAGACTGCGCGGGGTGTGTGGGATGGGACTCCTGAGGTCGCACAGCGCGGTGTCTTCTTCGAGGATACGAGAGTGTGAGGAGGGAGGAGGTTAAGGAGGAGGAGGGGGAAAGAGGTGAGGGGGTGGGATGCTAGTAGAATGAGGTTGCTTTCTGGGGAAGGGTCGGTGGCTGCGAGCGAGATTAGACTCGGGTTATTGCAACGCCATCTACGCAGACACACATACAAACAGTATGCACGCCCGCTGGCCACGGGGGATATGCAAATTTTTACGCGGCCATAGGGAAGCTGTGTGATGCTCCCATATCTCGGCGGCTGCCGACTAGCAGTCTTATGTGAGAGAGGGGGAGGATGAGCTCGAATAACGGTTCACAAAATGAGGAGGGCCCTCAGGGTTTCAATTGCGCGAGAGTGCGTGTCAAAAAGAGGAGGGGGATTTGGACGTGTTACGGAATAATTTGTGCGTAAAATGCATGAGGAGGAACTCCCTCTTCTGTTTGCCACCATAAATCGGGCTTTTTCATGCAATGAAATACACTACCTCATTAAAATATGGAATTTCCTTTGAATTCTTAACAGAATATAAAAACTCAAGCGATGAAATACAAGATATGACTTACGATGAAATACTAGTTGTCATTCACCTCCATTCCGTATAAAACCATTTAAAAAACATAGTAATCACGAGGGAACTTTACACTAGGCGAGGAATTGGAAGGAGTGAGTCCAGTTTTTAGCATATAGTTAAAATTTAGTATGATACAGTATAAACGATAACAAATTACATCCATATAGAATCATATTTTACTATTAAATTCGATTTTTTTTCTGAAGTCCTAGCTGAAACTGCATGTTCCCGAAGACCATATGCAAAATAAAATTCAATTACTTCATATTGTAACTGTAACTTGCTATAATTCATATCCTGATCTATGGGAGTAAGATAACCCCATCTAGTAGGTAGAGTATGAGAGAGAGGATTAATAATCTCACTATTTATTAGCTCACACAGCAACTTCCTAAAATGAATACACTCGGGCTATTCCATATTCAGCACAACAGAGAATTAAGGGATAACACGGTATCACGTGTGACATTAACGAGCAGGAATCCGATGAGTCACTTAGGATAAGACGGCCGCCTAAACATAAGATAAGGTCATATGAGTCAGCCATTCTCTCAGTTGAACACATCAGCAAGATATCACCGGATGTATGCAAATTTCTAACGACCAAATGAGCCTCTAACACTTAAAAAACGTCATCATTTTAGACTTTTTGACTCATCATAACGTTAGATTATTTTATCGCGCCGCCATAGGTTAACGAGACTGTCAATAGCTTCCAGACGTACCCCTATTCTCTCAAAGTCGACAATAGGGTTTCCTTTTATTTTTTTATTGCCTAAATCGAAAGATTATTACTCCTGGAGTTCGCATTTCACGCTTTCAGATTTTTAAATGACGATATCTATTTTTCGCGATTAAATGAAAAGTGAAAAATTTCAAGCGCGCGAAAACGCGACGGGTAAGTGTGAATGATGGGAAAAGCCCGCGTGACGTCAGTCTGCTTCCCGCTGCCGCATTGTGAGGTGACCTTGGGGCGAGGCTTTGAGCTCTGATACGATGCAGGCTGCTAGCAGGTAGCTGAGTACACTGCTAGCAGATAGCGCTTGGCTTAAATAAGGATTATCAAACGAAGGATACATTCCGACGATAGGCAGTTTTAATAGGTGATTATTAAGAGATGTTTCCATGAAGTCTGTGCCTTATGCATGCATTGGTAATCTCAGACGATGTAAAACTCCTATCTACTCGTATAGAAACTAGGTCCCTGTGACGTCACGTGGAGTGGCATCGCATGGGCGCCAATCTGGCCATTTTCAAATGCAGTTAAAATTGACCATTGCCATTCGTCTAAACTGTGATTTATAAAACCGAATAATTTGTATATTATGAATACACTAATGGTGGGCAACGAATCATAATCAATGCTTTTCGTTTTCTTTAATGGAGGAAACTACCCTATTAGGTATTTATCACAAAATAATCTGAGAGAACGTAGCATAAACGCATCTATCAGGGACAATTAAATATCGATGCCCAACAGTAATTGCGAATCACGCTTAAATGTGTATCAGCAAAACTAGGTAAATAGATTTAACTACTCACTCAATTACGGTGATAGGTGATGACACAAGAAGAGATACTCATTCAAGGTCTCTGATACGATAAACCGACCCACCATGACCTACAACAGCCATAGACATACCCTTGCAAGCTTCTAGGAAAGGCATGGAAAGATATAAAAAATCGGAATCGCATGTTTTCTTTCCTGGGCGCCTATTCCTCTGAATATGTTCCCATGGTTGATGAAATATCCGAATATTTCTTTTCCACGCAAACAAAGACGAACATGTGTCAAAGAACTCCACGATACGCATACGACTCGCATTCCGCCACCCTCGAGGTCGGCCAAGGTCAGGTAGAATGATGGAGGGGTTAAAAAATCGGGCTAATAAAAGGAACTAACCAATCATATCGTTAGGAGGGGAAGTTATTTCCCCCAACCCATCCAGGTGAAAAACAGCAGCGAACGGAAGGGAAAGGACTTCGAAAAAGTAACTTCTAGCATCCGAAATTAACGCAGTTGAGATGACTAGCAGGGTCAAAGTTATTTCGAAATAAAAATGAAATACGTGAGCCTACTGTTCAGCGTATGTTAACGGCGTGCGTAGAAATATATACCCCTTAATGTGCTTGACAAATATTGAGAAAATACTCTCAATTTTAGCATATTACATCGTTTAAACTAGGAGGATTTTTCGATCTTCCCGGCCGCCTCCTCTCCATTTTCACCTACATCGTAGCCTTCAGGCGACGCCACTATATTATGACTACTTCCAAGCCACCAGCCTGCGCAGCGGCCGTGGGTGGAGGCCTCAGGGAGTACCCTTTTGGCTTTTTCAAGTATGTAGCCGGCTCGCTCGACCTTGGGACCTTATAAAATCCGCTTTTTGGCGTCGCATTTTTCGTAAGCACGCAGACAGTTTAGCCACTGCTGCTAGTCATCCCGTTCCAGCTAACCAACTCATTAAATTGTTTCATACCTGTGACGCGACGCCTAACGTTACGGCAATTGGAGATTACTTTTGTGATTCCCCAGGTCACGTGATTTATGACGGGCCTGATTACTAAATCCCGATATAGTGCTTAATAATTTTTTCATATTAATACAGAATTTGGGGGTTTCACTGTTGGCGTCAACTGCGCAGCCACCTTTCATATACCTCCTTTTTCCTGAGGGTAGATCCACGCTTCATCGGCCGGCATTGTGGACGGTTTTTGCCATAGCGATAATGCCGTCAGAACAGGACAACAGGAGTCGGACGTATGACACTGGTTAGGGTACTTGCGAGGAGCGCAAGAAACCATATTGCGACGTACGCCTCCGGGGCCGAGAATGGAGTGAGAGTGAGGGGTACGTCAAGGATGGTGCGTGGGTCCCCTTTGGACTACGAAGAGAATGGCTGCCGTAAGATAAAGGGGGCAGGGGAGAAGGAGGAGGTTGGAATTAGGTTCGATACAGTAAGAGGGAGAAATGGAGATGCATACGGGATAAGGAGTCTGTCTGAGGATGTAGGGGAGGAAGGATGAGAGTATATATGTTGAAAGGGTATGAGAGTGGGTGGATCTTTGGGGTTTGGATTGGGGAGGATGCGGCGTTGGGGGGTTTAACAAGAGAAGGAGTGGGGGAGGGAGAGGAAGGCGGTGGAGGGGAGGGGGCTTTTGAAGCCGCTGGGATGGGAGAAATATAACGAGGCATGAATGGAAGTCCTTGTCAGGAGCAGCTCGTGAAACCAGGGAAGGCAGCTAAGAATCCCATCTCCCCAGCCATGCTAACCTCTGGATTCCTTAACTTCTCCCTTCTCACTCTTTCTTCTCCCCATACCGTTCCCTCCTCCTATCACCATTTCCATGCTTTATCTCCTTCTCCACCTTCCCATTCACCCTCTCTCTCCCTCTTTATCAGTTCCCTACGGTTAGCGTTGTATAGGGATGACATTCCTCCCTGCTTTGAATTTTCTTTCCATCCATAACGCCTGAATGTATGGTGTTCTTAGCGTCCTCCTCTCTTTCTGATAGAAGCTAAATCCTCCTCCGTATACTTTCGTTATGCCAGCGTTGTTCTTTTTTCAATAGTTAATGCCTTCCTGCCATGGCCTATAAAGTAATTATTTATGCGCTTCCTTTCAAATTCAACGCAGCTTGCCAGTATTTTTCATGCTTTCTTACTTTCATACTTTCTTTAAGTAAGTGTTGGAATCTCTATACATATTGAGGGACATTTTCATGCCCTTCTTAGCTTCCCAGTCTATCATTGATTGTCACTTTCTCTCTTTTATTTGATTCCAATTTAATTACGAACCAATAATATTCCTTACCTTTTTCCAACTTGACCTTGCATTCTCATTTGAAGCAGTCTTTCTGTCGATGAAAACAGCCTCTTATTATCTCTCATCTCACCATTCAACTGTCCGGACATCATTTCCATGATTTATTCATGCCCCAACGCTGCAAGTAAACTCTGTAACTATTCTTCCCATGTGATGATATATCTTAGGTTGATTTTATAGCCCTTTAATTCAGAAGCTCCGCAAGCTTTTCATTATAATGCTCTTGAAATTTATAAATCGAATTCTTATTGTTGATTTTTTAAGAATATATCGATTAGAAAAAAAAATTCTCTCGATGAGCTATTTAAATTATTCACTTCATTTACTATAGAAAATTGGCCTTGGTTCCAGTAAAATGAGTATAGAAACTATAATGGAAATTCCAAGTCCTTCCTCAAACATGAAGCGAGGGCTAAATATACGTAATATTCAAGGATTTTTCAAACGTTTGTCAATTTTCATTTCACGTGTCGAGCAACAATAAATCATGAAAAGCCGGATTTTTAATAGGTTAAGGTTTCTTATCAGTAAGAATATGATTTATATCTAGAAAATATGCTTCCGTCAAGGTCTTTTAAAAGGGGATGAACACTTAAATTATTATGCATTGGATATTATACATATTGGATATTTATCAAGATATGGATTCATATGAGACATATTATATAAGTCAAAGGAGAACAAAATTGTTCATGGGATTAAAAACCTACATGCAGAATAATAATACACAGAGCAGCGGTGAGGCAACCCTGAATTTCCGTTTGAAAATTAATTAATTACATCTATTCGAATGCTTACTCAAGCATGTAATAGGCTAATAAAAACCTCAACTCTTAGAATAAATGCCTGCTGGGGCAGAAAAAATCTTGGGAATAAGAGAGATAAGGCTCTCAAATAAAAAGCAATTCGCTATGACGGGTGGCCCATGGGTGGATTGGGAGGGCGACGATTGTTCGTCACTCCCCCTCTCTCTGTTTGATAAGGGAAGTCTGGCGTGAGGAATGGGGCGAGCCGCATAACAAAAGGTCAAGAGAGAGGCCACCGCTGCCGGTCACTACCACACCACGGCGAAAGAGTAGAAAAATGTCATTTTTATCTTGTTATAACCCTTTTTTATGACTCGGGATTTCATGTTCGCCGAAAGAATACTGCATTCAATCAATATTCCTAGCCAAAATACGGTATTAATTTTCGAATTTCCGCAAAAATATTATTTTCAATTTAAAAATAAATATTAATTTAATTTCCTAAGGCAAATTATGAGTATTGTCCAAAGAGTCTGTCTGTTTCTCCGACAGGGAAGCCAAGCTACTCGTTTAGTTGATATTTATTTCGTAGCTTCTTGCTCACAAGGGTGAAATAATAAGAAGTTTTGAGGGTGCTAAATCAATCCCGGTTTAACAATAAGTGTAAGACTGATTTTGATCAGTTTGTTATACTATGTTTCATAAGTTATTCCTTCCAATCCTAAATATGAGTGTCATGCTTTAGCACTTTGTAGCACATGATAAATTCGAAGGTACTCCATTATGGTCACCTGCGAGATATTCGTATGCTAATCAATTGATTTACCTGGTACGTCACATTTGAATATAATCCAGTGCAATATGCTCTTTATGAACGATTTCGAAACACTCCACTTAATGTGTCTCCATGATACGGTAATTTTCTACAAAATGGAAACCATAAAACCACTCAGCTCCAGCAGATGGCATAGGGCCATCAATTCGGCTTTGTATATCTATTCTGTAAAACTCTATATAACCCTTTCCTTTCCTTGTCCTACTCCCGGAAATCTCTGAAAGTCTCCCCCTTGTCACGGATTACGTCACATGACACGAGTAATGGAATGGGGAAAAGGTTTCGGCACGGCCTGCAAAAGGGCTCAAAGAATGGCCGAGATCTTTTGGGAGCCCTTGAGTGGAAGGATGAAGCTAATGTGGTGGAACATTGGACGTCCTCTTTGCCCGTTATATTGGACGGAATGATGTAAAATGCGATCTGAACATAGCTCCCCGACGAATAAAAAATGATGCACTCAGAACTCCCTATCTCTTGCATCCCATAAAATTCACATCAGTTTTCAGAGCATAGAATACCATTCCTTAGGCGTCACATACCTGTCATATTTCAAAATCCCTTCACTTCAAAGTTATTCCGCTCAAACAGCACGCATTCATGAATTCATATCGATCCAGAACAAATGTAGTAATACGGAGGGAATGAGTGTGAAATTCAAATTGACAATTACTTACAATGCACGTAGATATACTGTAATGTAAAAACTGCATTTAAAATTTTAGGTTGTGGCTTTAAATAATAGCCTTACAATTTGAATTAATTAATTGAAAAGGCTAAGAAAGCCATGATACATGCAAGAGAGAATACCTAAATGATTCAAGCTAATGAAACGGTTGGTGTAAAAACTAAATGCTGAGCAAATACTGCGTTCTATCACAAAATATTAATCGTTAAGGAATAACAACAGAATACTACCGATTTTTTGATTTGGTCATTTTAGCTTTCGTGTAAAATATTTTTTAACGAATACTAAGTCCTAGACCATAAGAAATTTTCAGTCAGCGATTAATATTTACTGGTTTGTAGTCTGATTAGAAGAGCGAGATAGCTAAAAAGCTGTTTTCATAGTAATTATTTCAATACAAAACAATTTTTTTCCAGCAATGGACCTCAGTTTCCTGATGCACGGATTACTTTATTAATTATTCTAATATTGTTTCTTCTCACGGAAAATGTAGTGATGTGGTTAACAAAATTAACACCCGACTTTAGGTAAATAAAACTTCGAGGCATAATATTATCCGGCTCAGCTGAAATTCGCGACTTATGGAAACATAAATCGTTTTACAAAAATCGAAGCGAAATTAAAAATTCTCTTATCTCACCAAAAAACGCAAATCTTTAACCTTCATCCAATTTACTCGATCGGAGACAGGTGAATCATAAAATACTTCCGCATCAATGGCATAATCGATAAGAATAAAACTAAAACTTGGAATTTCTGAGTTATCTGATTCGCAAGAACAGGAACATTCCGAAGAGAAGCCCTGACCCAGTCTTTGAAATTCAAGAGAACGTCGACAACGTGGAAACAATGGAGGCAAAATACACGCTGAATGAATAACGAAAGAGGGGTTGAGGGAAGAAAGGCTGACGGTATGTGTGCTGACGTATGTGTGTGTGTGTGGAGAATGGAATTGAAAGGTGGGTGGAGAGAATAAGACGAGAGTGGTGAGAGTTGGTCGGAATGGGAAGGGAGTTAGGATATTTGTGGAGAAGATAAAGGGAACCATTGAGTGTCGAGATAGGTTGTGGCATTACGTTTTTGAGGGATTGGATAAACTTCTCACCGGATTTTTGCACAAGAGCGATGGAAGAGAAGGCCGAGAGAGAGAGAAATGAAGACATAGGTAGAGGGAGATTTAGGACGGCAGCGTGGAAACCCCGCCAAAAGGTTTGTGTTTAATCTGTGTAACGTTAGTGTGTGCACACTGCTCAGAATGGAGTTATCGTTTGTCTCGTCTGAATTTATGCTTCGCCAAATGCGTGTGTGTATATATATATATATGTATACGCATGTGCGAATGGGAGTTGGAGCGGTCGGGCGTGTCTGGAAAGAGAAAGGGAATTAATTTCGGCTCGGAGGAGGTACATATCTCTCGCGGGGAGATCGTGGATGAGAGTTTATAGTGCCGGTGTGTGGGTGGGTGTCCCTTGAGCTAATGGAAATGCTTTAACAATCAGTACAATTGAGTTGAATGGGATGGGATGTGATGTGGCGGTTTCCGGAAATGGCTGGATCGTGCAGAAGCCGCCACGGATAAAGGAGAGATTAGCCGCTGGCGAAAGCGGTTGGCATATCTGCGCGTTTCAGTCGCGTTACCTTCGTCTTCTGATATGATTAATGGAATCGGCGAGTCAAGTGCTAATATTTTCCTATTAGCGTTAAATCTCTTTGATGAGAATGGAGTAGTAGATGAAATATTTTGCAAGGGAAAATTACAAATCTTCCCGTATGGATGAAAATGGAATATTTTCTCGATATTGATGAAAAAGATTTGTATTTTTACGTATTTCAGCAGAATTTCCCCAATGTAATAACAGGAGCAATTTTATGTTTGTTGAAAATAACCAATTTATATCAAAGTTGAAACTTTTAGCAATACAGTGGGTATAAAAGATTTTTTTCGGTAAAAAATTAGCATATTAGGTACTCCGTGGATGGAAGTTTAACACTCGTCATTTCTACTGCAATGTGTGTATTCAGTAGCATCTTATAGTAAAGGATAAATGGGCACAAAAGTTTAAAAAGAGCTGATTCACTCTTCAGGGCTTAAAAAAAGCTACACCTCATTCGTAACACACGCGATGACCATCGTTCTTAAATTTCTCACTAATAATTATTCCTCAACTATGCGAAGATTTCGAAAGGAAACCGTTTTATAAAAGTCCTACATTCATTCTATATTCATCGATCAAGAGTTTATTAAACTTAGAGTAAATCAATTAAAGAGGATTAATGCCTCAGCCGATCAGTGACGTAAAATTATCTCTAATGTATAATTAATTATATCACCCTTTAATTTTAAATACTTGCGAAACTAATGTGACTGTAGCAGTCAAGAGCTTGATTAATTCCAGCCTTTACAACTCCGCTGTCGCCCACCTTGAAAATATACTGCGGGATTTAATAGAGGTGGAGAATAACGACAGGATATTGGGGAGAAATGAGGCTTCAAGGAAAAGCCGCGGGGTAGTAAACAATTTGATTAATGAAAGGAGACAGACGATGAAAATAAAGAAACATGAAACCGGGCGCGACGAGAAACTGTACTATGCAAACGAGAAGATGACATTAATAGTACTCAAAGGAAAGGCGAAGGAAGGAAGATGGGATAATGCTGAAGACGAAGGGAGTTAACAAGGAATGGAGGAAAAGGCGAAACAGAGAGTTTTGAGGGTGAAAAATGGAGGAGGAGGAAAGAGAAAGATGGGCAGGAGGAATTAGCCTGTCACGTGGGTGGACGTGTATTTGAGTTGGGCAGAATTGGGCCCTATGAACTCGCATAAAGGTATTTGAGTGCTCAGAAAGGTACTTAACAGGTACTAGAGGATGCATAATGATACTTATATTCTTCAGTTATAGCAGCAGGGGCTTATTTTCTCCTGGCTTTCCAATAGTTCATATTTCGCTGCCATTCAAAGCTTTACTCCACGTGTAAGTACGTCTTCGAAAGCCTTTTCCTTATGTTTAGGCGTCTATGTTTCTTTTCAACAGATATGCCTCCTTGATGAACGTGATTCCTTTGCTGTTACCTTGATTTTATATTTGATGATGTATTCCTGTTGCGGACTGGATGCTAGGATTTTCATTTATCTCCTTTCACCTTCACGTAATATTCTTTTTCATGACGTTACTCATTACATGAAGTATATCTTGTGGGTAGCCTTCATTTGTCGTTGTTTGACCGATTTCCCCTGCATGTATTAACATGTCATTTTTTCCCACGCATATTCATCCTATTCCCAATCTGAATCTCTTTCTCCTTATTTTATATATTGAGTCTCGGACTTACACATTACACATTATTACGCGTACAAGACTTTCAAATATTCATTTAAGCTCCCGAATACAAAGACGAATGAAATTCTTGGATGAGTAAATAATAACTACCCACTTTGATGCAGATATTTGATAGCCAGCTTATACTACTAAAATACCATGACAGATACAACATGGGGATAATAACACCACCTACCCACGTATTCATTTTGAGAGTCGAGCGCGAAAACGAATGCATGGGTTCCTCTTGAATGCCTTACTGGGTAGTCTAAATAGTAACTGTATGTGTACTCGAATACATGTACTGGACAATCCCAGCACAATCCCATAGTGAGTGAGAAAAGAGATTGCAGAGTGCAAGAGACTCCGTCATTGTGGAGTAGGGATGTGGAGTCTGATTGTGAGGGCCTTCTTAACTTGCCTCAAATCCTCGGCTCAAATGCGTAATTGTGGCTCCGCGGCTATTTCGCCGACCCTATGCCTCCCCCATTCCCGTACAATGTCACCGACGGCTCCCCACTCCACTCTTCCATTTGCGACTAGCGCTCTCCCCTCACCCTCTCTCTCCTCCTGACAGCGCCGCATCATAAGCCGGCGACTCCCTTTGTGTGTTCACCCGCTCCGAGAGACGAGAGCTGTTGTCCCTCTATTAAAACTTTTTCTCTTTTATTTCGTTCATCATCCCAGACTTCTTTTTCGTCGCGACTTGGCCTCGTTCCCTTTGCTCCGACACGGCGGCGACGGCGCAATCCAGACTACGGGCGTTTGGGACGAAGGACCGCACGCCGCCGCTCTCAACTATGTGGTCCCACAGATCTCCTCCCTTTTAGCGGGAGCTTCCTTTTTAATCGGCCCCCACTCAAAGTTGCCCACCGCAAAAAGGTTGCGAGGTCAATGTGCGGGAGACATTTTACGAATCTAGGTTTTTTTCAAGCATAAAAATTCAAGGGATTCATTGCAGTCTCAGATCACCCGAACGACAGAGCATTACAGCTCATGGATTTAGACTTGCTTCAATTTTCTCTCTCGTGGTGATTTTCTGGTGAATTCCTTTCCCAAATAAAACGAAAGAATAGAAAATTATTCAAAATAATGCCATTAAATATCCAGCATTATAATTGTTCAATAAAAATAGGTGAAAGATGATGCTATTACTAATCAATCATTAAATTGAATGAAATCCACCATTTAATAAAAACTAACAGCATCGAGGAAATATACTCGTGAATAAAAAACTAGTGAATGAACACAGACATGCACTCGTGAATGGTCGTTACGTATAGGAGTGAAAATTTTAGTTTGTACATAAAAATATGTAATCAATGTACATGGTGCCCTAAATATTAAAACAATTAATTTTGCACAATCGACTCTGCAAAAACATCTATTACCGAACGCAATGGTGAAAATTTAACTAATTTTTTACGAAAGTTAGAAACAACGGAATAATCTAAAGAAACCCTAAGATTTTTTTAAAGGTATGGTGGAAGAGTAGTTAAAAATATACTAGATGGTATTCCCTACTTTCCCTAAATAGGAATAAGATTCCCTGAGCGAAAAGTTTTTTTTCTTATAAGATTTGTTTTACAAAAAGGCAGTGGATCAGCCATTGACTGAGTTTATAAAAATGTATCAGTTCGGAGATATAGTCGTTCGAAATTGATGAAAAATCGGAATAATATTTTTAACTTAGGCGTAAACCAGGATCTTATATTGAAAAAAATAAAGTCTTGAGGCCTTTTAATCATGAATATGCGAGACAGATGATCCAAGTGAGAATATATCACCACCATATAAATTAGAAAAATGTGATAAGAGTTACTTAACAATAAGACGAATAAGGATATAGCTAGAAGATCCTGAATCGTGTCTCGGTCAAGGTAAACGATATTTATTCTGGAGAATATGCTAAAAAAAACTACATATTATGCAGATGTGGAGCTTTTTCCATCTAAACTATTCATCCCCTCACCGTCGTCACTCCTTGCACGTCATACGTAGGCAATGGAGGCTTAGTCATCACGGTAATTACGCAATTAGTCAGGATTCGCCGCCCACGCCATCTCTGCGGAGCTTGTTTTACGGCGCGAGGATGCTAATTCGACAAAGTGGCCGGAGCCAGAGTGGAGAGGCGACGCGCGATGCACCTGAGACCGGAGGACGATGGCTGCGGAGCGAACACATATCTCAACGAGAGGCAAACAAGGGAATGAGTCAGGGGAAGATGGCGGTGGGAGAGAGTGTGTAATCCGAAAGAGGACATCCCCGCATTCTCACCGCCCCAATAAACATATCTCTCTCTCTCTCTCAGTCCCGGAAAAGGCGTGTCCCCTCCCCACAATTCCTGCAAGTGGCCCTTTGTATGGATGATTGTCGTCCCGCGGGTCCCACCTGAGACGATCCCAATTGTTTCCATGTAACGCCCAAATCCCTTACCACTAAGGATATCTACCTACTTCCTCTCCGCCCGTACGAGCACGTTTTTCTGTGCGGCCAGAAATTTAACCCAAAAGTGGCGACGCCCGGTATCAAAAAACGGCGTCTTCATCAAGACGGTGACGCACACGAAGGGTAAGATTCCGTAGTTCAAGCCTCTTCAGGTTTTTCCTCTTTCAAGGCTCACCTTATATGCATTAAATAACTAATTTACTATGCGAATTAATCCTATCTAAGTATACTTCATGGGTACTTACAGTTCAACAGATTGCGGTTCCATCGTATGCTTGCATCGCAAGATTCAATTTTGAGCAAAATCGGAAAGAGCGATGTCTGACATGATATGGACATGGACGCATGGCTTGATAACAATATCACCCTTACCTATTTCTCTCTTATATGAGTAAAAAAAATATTCCTGTCAAAATTCGTAAGGCACTTGTTAGATTTAATTTTTTTTCTCATTTTACCGTGGATATTTGCAGTAAAGATATTTTAAATTCAATAATTTGATGGTGCTAAGCAAAAACCATTCATCACATATTTGTGCCACATGCAAAAGAATGGTCCAATTCATTCTATGAAACTGACACGTCATGACGTCACTATACTGGTCAAAATTAGTACACCTGACCTGATTGGGAGTTTAAAACCTACTTTTTTCTACTTTACAGGTCGGGGATATCGGAGCGTGCATGCCGCCGCGGGTGCCGCCGAGTGCAGCGAGAGCTGATCCGCTCGCCGGCGGGGCCGAGGGGGCGACTGGGGCGGCTGTCGCAACCCAGCGGCTGTGCGGCCACGACCGACACCCTGCCAAACACCTCCTCCAAACGCTCCTCCCAAGGTTTGTGCAACCACTCATATTAATTCCGACCCCTGTGTTAGGGAGATACCAAGCAATGAGTGACTAAGGATTGATAGCTATACAATCAATGTTCATCTATTCGCTTGAATATAGCCGTCGGTGTCACCATATCATGATCCAAAATGTAAAATATTACTCGCCGGAAGTAAGAGCTCGATTCAAAGGCTAGGCTATTGCTATTTATTTGAATTAAATTAATTGGTGAACATCGCGAGGTTGGAAGTAAATTATAGGCCCTATATAATTTCATATGCGTGAAAACTTTAATTAATGAATATTCTTGAGAAGAAGTGCAATAGTAATGTTATGGCGTGAATACACTTGGAGTGATTTAGATAACACTGTAAATTGAAATTCAGGTCAGGTTACATATCCTATTAATCTGAAAAATATGAAAATGGTGTAATATAATTCAATCTTCTGTCATCAAGGTTGAGTGGATTTCTCTCCTTGAAACCGATAACTGAGAAAATTGTAATTTATCAAGCTAATAAGTTAAGAATTAACTTGAAATACTTTTCGCTGTTAACCGACGCGAAAATATCAATTCCCAGCAGGAATACCCTTAACTTTTAATTGGATTGGAAGACGGGGTTTAGTTATTCTCATACCCAATTTTTACTCGCTTTCCTGTCTCTTCGCAATTGATGACAACTCCCTTATCTCCATCGTTAGAGTGCCCCAAGCATTCTGGAATCCTGTCGAGGAAGCTGGGCGCAGGTCGTTAAAGTGCGCCGTGACCGCGAACAAACCTCTCGCACTAAATGGAGTCTAATGACACCTCAATGTAAACAAACACTCGCCTCCTGGTTTATTGCGCGCTGGAATTTTCAGCCGTTCGAATCACTAAGGTTTTATGTTTGTTCATCAGGTTTCACTTGAGCTGACTAGACCTTCGGTGTTTATTAGACACAGCGTCCGAGTTCATTGGCATTTCAGATGGTATCTCATTTATTTGAGCATCGAGTTCCAACCTCCATCGCTGTTAATTCGCTCTTCACCAGTGGGGAATTCGACGCGCAAACACTTTGTTACGCCATAAAAACTGGTTCATCCTTTAACTCTGGAATAAATGAACAGCTGCAATCATCAATGAGGGTTTTGATATTTCCTTTATTATTATGATATTCTATGTTTTATGATAACACTTAACAAGAAGCGTATAAATGCGTGTGCCTATGTTATAAAATGGTCAGTTTACTCGATGGAAAATAAATGATGGAAGCTGATGGAAGATAAAATGAGTGTACAGCTCCAATTACATTTCCCTCCAGTGCCCACACCTCATTTCTGCCTAACGAGTAAGGAAATAAGTGAATGCAGTCATGACCGGAATTGATGCAACTATTTAAAGGGACACATAAAAGGAATAGGATGAAATTGGTGCGAATAATCATTGAATAAAAAATTGGAAATACATAAAGAGGGGAAAATATCCTCATACGTGAACTTTGCTTCACGACAAAACTTGGTACATGAAATATTACCAGATTTCAGAATTTCAAAATCCTTGTTTCATGGCCTAATGACAGTTTATAATCCAGCCTTAAAATGACCTCTTTAATACAGCCTAATTCCACGATCCTCTCAGTGACTGTCCAATAGAGAATTAAGCATCGGATAAAATGGAGTGTGGAAATTAAAGAAAAACATTCGGTCTAAAAGAAAACAATTTTTACCCTCTTACCAGAGAATAGTTAAAAGGCTTACGTGTGGGGGTTTACGTTCCGTAGCAAGTTTACGTTACTTAGCAGAAAACATTTTTACTCTCTTAACAGAGAATAGTTAAAAATTCAGTAGGATAAATTTTGTACACCCTTATCAGAGAATAGTTTAAAGGCTTACGTGCGGGGATTCACGTCTTGAAATGATGCATGTCCCCTTCCCCTTCAACTCCCCACCTTCAGTCCGCCAGGAAACAGACGATCACGCCCATCCCACGCCCGGCCGACCTCAATGGCAGCGAAAATGAAATCCTCCCGTCGAGATTTCGGATACGCCCGGCTCCCGTGTTCAAGTCGCCATCGGGATACCTCCAAATTGGCGTCAGGGTGACGCCGCCGCGCCTTCATCCGTGAGATAGAGACGAGACCGCAATCAGGAAGGGAGCCCGGAGCCAGAGCAACGTACGTACGTACTACACCCACCCGTCCGCCAAACCCCACTCCGACGTGGAGCGGGAAAAAAAGAACGCGAGAGAAGGGCAGCGCAGCCCTTGGGGGGACTCAGGGAGAAGGGCGGCTTCATTGCTGTCGGAAGGCACATGAGCGCAGCACGCCCATCCAAGTCCGAACCGATAGCGTCGATGGTCGGCCGATGTGTATCGGGATGATGCCCGCATTACGACGCGGGAGGAAGCGTGCGTCCGCCCGTCAAAGGGATGCACTGTGCATGAGAAAGGCGCTGTCAGGCCGTGGAGCGGGGTGGGCGGTGGTTTGGACCCTGGAGGGGTACGGAGAGGGCTTCTATTTTTTAACGGAACGCCTAAAGGTGTGGGGAGGACGATTGGTCATGGGCGGAGGAGGGGGGGGAGGAGGAAGCTCACGCACTCTTGCCTGTTTACTGCTCGAAACTTGATACGAATCTCGCTCCCGATATAGAGTGGTGTTGATTGCATCCAACCTGGCCGGAATTTCATTGAAATGGGCCGTTTTAATAATGGAGTGGGTGGAGAGGGAGAAGAGGTGGGTTTGGGAGTGTCAAAGAGATGAGGGAAAGAGATGTGCTCTCGCCAAAACACTCCGGGGTGTGGAAAAAAATTTGGTCGTTCCATTTGGGCGACAGACGTATGCGGCGTAATTGTCTACGATCGAACGGATTGGCTTCGCGGATGATGTACGGATGAAATGAGTTAAAATGTCTCGCTCAATCACGTAAATCAGAGTACATTTTCATTTGTATTGATTCAAAACTCGTAAAAGTAATGAAACACGTGATCTTAGCCAGTAAATTAAGTCAAATTATCACGGCTGCATTTCCTCGAATCAATTGTAAGTGGCAGGGCGTCATTTACCCCTAAATTCCAAGGAGACAAAAAATGGAAAAATAATAGATATAATGTTCTGAGAATCTTTATTAAAAAAAATTACCCACTAAGTTTAAAAAACCGTCATTTCACTGTTTGATGAGGTACAAGGACTAAAACGTACGCAATTCTCAATTAAAAATACTGAAACAAATCATCGGGGGAAAACCGGCTTAAAAATCTGAATTCAATTGTAATTCATGGTCAAGATATTTTAAGTCAATTTTGAATAAAAAAACTGACTCTGCTAGTTTAAAAAAATGTCAGCCTGTGTCCTGTGGCGTACTCGGCCATGGAAATATTGGCATTTACGAAGTCACCATAAAATTCCCAATGGGAGGACAAAAAATCGTACATTATTTTAAATTCTATTTAACGCATCCGATAACCATATCAACAATTAAAATCGAATAATTTGTTTTTGCTGCCGCATAGGGGAAAATGGACTTCTCTAGAGAATCAAAGATGAGCGTGACAGCGGATGGAGCTTAGTCAAAAGCTTTTTCCGCAGCGCGGCTCGGATTTTGATCCACTTTTACGCTTGGAAGTTTGAACGGGTTCGCGTAACATCGCACCTCATTGGAACCAAACGGGACCTCACACGATAAGCATCGAGTTTTTTTTGCGGGACCCTTTAGAGAAAAAAAATACAATTAGAAATAAACACCTGAGCACAAAAAAGCGTTTTTAAACGGCTGACATTCAGTCCATTCGCGTTGCGTTTCGCTCCATTGTCGTCCGTTTAATCTCACTTCTTTCGCGCGATTTATCCCGCTCCGTATCACCAGACAAACCCGACGTCGACGGCGGTTTCAAAAACGAGATATCGAAGAGTGATAGATAACAGAGGCTATATCGAGGGTGATGGGGCGCCATTCCACCGATGGCTGGAGGTATAAAATGATGAGTTGTAAAGAAACACGAACAAAAGAAAATTTACGCCCGTGAAAAAAAATCCCTCTCTTTCTCTCCACGCCACCCGTGGTAGTGAAACTAACTAGTCCGTATTCGTTGCGTGCAAGCCGATCCTCACCCAAAAGTCCACTTATCCGCAATTTTCCCACTCTGCATGTTCCTACCCGAGTGAGGAAAAAATCCGAATGCGTGGAATAAAAAATTTCCGCATTCTTTCTCCACAGTTCCCGCCAAAAATTTTATTCACAAAGCCTTCTCATTCCATCCAACTACCCCAAGCTTCCTCCGAACGTTTCTATATAATAATAGGAATGAATGATGTCGGTGGACGGGAGGAAAATGAAATAATTTTGTGCGAAAAAAAATGAAAATTTTGAAATCCGACCACCGTGCGAGGTTCGGTTGATGGGGTGGATGCAGATGAGGGGATGGGGTGAGGGTGGGAGGGAGGGTGTCATAGAGGTCGTGGGGGTGGTGGGCTACGAGCGTCCACTGCTACCGAAATAATCGCATCATTCCACAGAGAGCCAGCGTGGCGTGAATCTCTTTGAAATGAGGAGCCCTTCCCTCCCACTACCCACTCCTCCTCCCCCTCCAACACTCGTCTCCATGGAGAGTGCAAAGAGGGAATGGGAAACAAACAGACTGGAGATAGAGCGAATGGGGATGATGGATGCTCTTCGTGGGGAAGAGAAAAGGAAAGTTGATAAGAAGAAGGTGGTGCAAAGTGTCTCTGAGAGGGGATGGGCAAAGTAGTGGGTTAAATTTTTATAAGTAAAATTAAGTTAAAGGCAAAAATTCTGTAATTGGCCAAGTTGGAGATTTTTAAGGGATTTATATTTTCAACCATAACAATGGAGATATCATATTAGACTTTTCTTATCTCCTTTTCAATGATAGTCGTGAAGTGTCCAAGTTAAAATAAGGGAAGACTAAAATCAATAGCTACAATAAGTCGATGACAATTAAGGAATATCTTGTTTTATTCTTCTTTTTAAACTAGTCAGCGATTGATGGAATATCTTACAAAGGGAATTTCAGCCTGCAAGAAAACTCTTATCACAAGTACTAGGACATGAAGCGAGAATTTAACATTATAAGGGTTATCTGCATACGAGCTCATCATGTCGTGGGGGAGAGACCTACAGGGAATTCCGCCCCTAATTTTGTTTTTGGCTTTCAAAAAATATTAAATAACCCAAGTTTACACATTATTTCTTCACTGTCCATCAATTTCACTCGACATAGAATAATTCATTGATTAACGTATGCCTACGGTCTCTAAAATATTGTTTAATAGAAAAACGGATTAGTTAATCCGCGGTACCCAACACGGGCCTCGATATCTAAGACAAAAAAATTTTCTTTAGGTGCAAGCTTGAAGTGAATTGTCTTCCTATATCAATAAGCATTCGCTAATAAATAATTAAAATTGTGAAACAAGACATATTTGGGAAAAACAAAATTTCACAATTTAATGAAAAGTGGTGCTAATATCGAAACAGCTACTAAAACATGGGAGTCTCAACCTTATTGTTAGCCACGAAGCTCCATACCTAGGAAGATATCTCGAGCACTCATATTGAAATGACTCAGCACCGGCGCGCGAGAGATGGGAGTTGAAATGATTGACACATCACAGGGACATGGGAATGGGAGGAGCAAAAGAAGAAGGATAGAGACGGAGCACAGGTGTGCCATGGATCAACACGGAGAGGAATAGTTCGATTCGGGACCGCAAGAGGGAATGCGGAACAACGCCCATGCCTTGAGGTGGGCTTTCGGGGCAGCCAAGTGGGATCGATGGCTGTGGAGATAGTCGTCGTCCATCAAAGAGACGGACCACGGACGAGTGGAGATACGAGGTTGACAAAAGAATGTTCCTGCAGCGGCTCGGTGCTAAGAAGGCGACAGGTCAGGAGAAAAAAAGACATTCGCGTGCGGCGGGCGATGCTCTCTTTATCACAACAAAGTTCCTCGAATGTCATTTTGTTCCCGCCTGTGTGTACGGTGCCGAGGCCCCGTGTTTGTGACATAGAGAATGTAGATATAAGAAGACCTTTCGTCGTGGCTGCGAAGTAAACGAAGGCTTAGTGCGTCTTTGAAACCAGATTAGATGGTAATAATAAAAAATTTTTATGTAAGGATGAAAATACACGCAAATTAATTCACCAACTATCTCAGTGCTTCACCTTGAGGAATGGGCTTGTTAATTGAGGGTAGATTTTAATTCTCAATAAGCTATGTGCGTGTAAATTTCAAAATCTAAGATAGGAGGGAAAGGTCCTGAAATTAGTAGTTGTTAAAATTCCAACCAAAACTATTGTTATTTGAAGTGAGCCCTAGGACTGTTGTAGATAAAATTACTGCGAGACAATTACTGCTAATGGATAAAAAGAGGAATCGGTGGCCTTCCCGATCACGGATATGGTCAGGGTAGAGGAAGGTCACGGTGTGTGGCAGGGGCGCAGCTAGGAATTAAGGCTAGGGGAGGTTTTAGGCGCAACTAATACTTACGGGTGTGGGGGTATTGCATACCCACCAGGGTAAGCAGGAGTTGCGGGGGCCCTTCTCCAGCAAAAATTTAAGAATAATGGTTCAAAATGGCGAGTTTTACGGCTTTCTGAGGGATATTTTATAAATCCTAACACTATTTTATAAGTAATACTGATCCAAATAAGTAAAATGGATTGAACTTAAAAATTTCTCTGAGTACTGGGGGGGGGGGGTTTATCCCCCAAAACCCCCCCTCGCTGCGCCACTGGTGTGAGGAACTATTCAATCTTGACCAATTGCAAAAAAGTCTGCTCCACCAATGACAAATGCTCCTACATGCTTACTCTCTAGGTATCTGGCAACTCGGAAAAAAACATCGCTTTGCGGTGGGTGATGCTTTTTTTCCAACAGAAATCGAATGTCATTTCATCGAGGCCGCGTGCTCCTTTGAGCGGCAATGTTTCGCGTTAGCGCGTGCGGGCCCACGCGAGTGCGACCCGTGGAAAATGAGCTCGAGAGGAGGCAAAAAGGAAAGGTGACGTGGAAGTCGGATATAAATTGGTGAATCCAGCCGTGTCCCTCTCCCTTTTGAGAACGGGATCCGAGACACAAAGGAATAGCGCCCTCACCCATTGCCACCCACCCATCCCTCGCCACCGAAAAAAATCAGTTAGATTTATTAAAAAAAATATGCTCACGGTTTTCTCGGCTCGGCTAGCCGGCTAACGATGCGCGTCACACAAAGGAAACATCAGCGGGTGGCGAGAAAAAAGATTCGGTTGTTTCGTATGACGAAATATGCCTCGTGTCGTGCCAGCCGGGAGTTAAGAGGAGTTTTATTCGTTTTAAAATTCTCTCCCAGTTTTGTCATTTGGAGGGCATTAAGTTGCTAATTTTGGTCGTCATGCCTTTTTCCTGCCTCCGATAAAGCTTAACTACCCATTACATTGGGGGTGGCTGTCTCACAAAAATGCTTGAGTAACCAAGTCGGAAAAAATTGGATTTTTTAGTACGTATTTAAACCTGAATTCGAATGAATCTGTTCAAAAGAATGGCAGTTACCTTCGTTACAAAGTAGTGAATAATTAATTTCGAATGATAAATTTCATTCACAAGAATACATATAGCTAGCCTTTATGGAGTACATCTATCCTGTACCTGTAGTTCGATATACTTTTGCTTACACGGCATCATGGACTATGCATACAGTTACGGCGGGCAATCGAAGACTATTTGTAAAAGTAAGCATCCTGGTTTTACATTCTAAAAAGACTTAAATGGAGCTGTTTTAAATTGATTTTCAGTTATTAATGAATGACAATGTTAAATATCGAATTGCTCTCCTGTAGTTTCACAAGAAATTTTCCGATGTAAATAAACTTTGAAGATGCAAACTGTTCTTTGCCTAGAATGCTTGAATAAATTGTACCAGATTTCGAGTTCAATTGAAAATTTTCAATTAGAAAACATTAATTGAATCACCTAGAGTATAGTTAGACAATTTGACAATATTTTAAAATTTTAATAAGGAATTTCTGAGACTAGGCTATTATTGAATAAAAATAAGTATCGAAATCTCATATGATAATTTAATTTATAACAGCAATATTTTATGCGAAATTGTTCCGAAAAATTACCAATGTGTACTGCACAACATAGGCTCCTTATTTTCTGCACAAAAACATTTCCCATGCACATTTTAGTCTTGACCATGATTCTCACAGGAAAATTAGCCATACCATTTGGTGACATTCAATTCCATGAGCCTTATTCTTTTCCTTCCGAGTAATAACACCCGCTTTGCACTCAAATAGATGGAAAGGTCGTCACCCCTCACCCAAGTTTTCAAGGCTTCCCCACTGTTTTCGCAAAAAAATGAGATCTTAACCAAGGGGTTGCATTCTAAGCGCTCCAAACACTCCTCCAACATAATTGAAAAAGTTGACTTTCGAGCGCAGCCATGAAGGAAACCTGACACGATATAATGAAACGCGTAAAAAGAGGGAGAGAGAGAGGATTGAGGGAGGAGGTGGAAGGGGTGAGTATACCTGCCTTCGGGGGTGGCACGAACGAACACAATGAGGAGGCCCTGGCCGCGGGGATTGCGGGAAGGGAAGCCATTGAAGGGTTTATGAAAAGTGTTCTTCGTCGTGGACTCTCAAAACTTGCCCTCATTCGTACGCTCCTCTCGCAGCGGCCTCGTGCGGCGGCCGGATGGGAGAGAATAGTGGTGCAGCCTGGCGGGAGGGAATTGTGTGAAAGGGGCACAGGGAGAAGAAAGGGGGGGCGCCTCACTCCGTGGAATATATACACAAGGATGCGTGGGCGGGTTGGACAGTGTGTCAATGAAATATTCACGGGTGGAGAGCGTGCTCGGGCGTTATCAGATGATTGTCCTTCACGCGTCGGAGGTGTATGCACGGGATATTTTATAGGGCGTGAGTAAGTGACTGCATAAGTATATATGTTCTAGAGTCACTCTTGAAAGATATTAACTCTCTATTTTCGGGAGGAAAAATGAGAGTAAATGATTAACTTTCTCTCTGGAAAAAGTGGAAACCGCAATAATGATAAAATAACCGCAATGAAATACTAAATGCAAAATGATATTCACTACGGTCCCATCAAAATAACTTTTGGAATACGAGAGTGGTTCCATGATTCTTTTAGTATCAAGTTGTATAACCGAAGGTGGACATGAAAATCATTACGTGAACGTTTGTTTGATATCTGTCTTGAATGCAGACAAAACAGAATAAAAATTCTAATCGAGTTACAATTGATAGTGCAGCGGATTAATATTAAAATTTCTTCTCATTTTTTGTTCTCAAGTCGTCCTTTTTATTATTGGCATGAAAATTAATTACGCCATAAAATAAAATTTGTAAAAATTATACGAAAAAAACCCAACAACATACGTAAATTACATTCCCTTGCTTAGGATTACGCTATTTTCTTTGGTTAAGTTGATGAAAAGCGTGAGATGGACACAAGCAGCATAAATAAAAGCGGCGATACGTTAATATTGTACCAAGTTAAATAACCGTATAGCTTTTATGTGAATCAACACTACTTGTCAATAGTAAACTCGTTCATATTTCATATTGTAACGAATCTAATTAGCTATTTATCCAATTAAATTCCACCAAAGAAAATTTTTCAATTAAAAAGGTAAGGTAACGAAAAATTATTCTGGAGATAAATCGTTGACAGTTGAGACGACGAGCTGTATCGGCCCCCAGAACTTTTATGACGAGTCGAGCGGGAAGGGAAACTCGTGAGTGAGGGGTGTGAGGAGAGGGCCTGGTGGGAAAAACGAGACGGCTATCGCGTGGACGGGCTGCCTGCGCGCCCGCCAACCGTCCGACAGACATCCGATCAGATAGATACTCTCGGCTGCACGTGGAAGCGGTGAAGCTTCCCACACGCCCCAGCAGCTCGACTACGAAAGAGACAGCCAGGAAAGTTCCTTAAGTGCGAGGGATGCCCGCGGGTACTGCCTCGGTCAGGTATTGGTGGGGGAAATGCACTGGCACTTTTAGAAAATTTTGATTTTTTTGTGCATACTAATAATTACTGTGGGATGGCCTTTATTCGGTAGCTTAGCAATTGCTTAAATGAAATATTTTATTGGTAGCTATGTGTAGAAAATTACCTCAATCCATTAGTGTTCAATCTCGATGGATAGTTTCGATTAAGTACAATGACGGCAACACGAATTTAATAACCCCTTGTCTTTCTACATTTAACTCTAAAATAAAATGAAACGTAGCTTAAATGTCGGTGAATAAACATTGACCTCAGAGAACACATGAATATTTGATGGCAAGGTTCGGTAGCCCACGCCACGCGGTCGCATGCAGTCCCCGTAGCATTGTCACTTATCTCATAAATCTCATAGATGTCGGCAATATTTCAACAATTCGTTCAATGAGAGAAATTTTAAAGAGAGTAAATTGGGTGTCAAAAATAGTTAAACCACAACTTTATGCACAAACTCTAGGGAATATGAGTGAATATGAATTTATTTAGGTGACGTAGCCTAGTAGAGCTTGCGGTATGAAAACCTTACCATTCCCTACATTATAGTAAGAAAAATAAGTGCATCTATCAGTTCTGCACCAGAGTAACCGGTTTCGAGAGGGCGTTCGAGGACAGGACCATTGTTAGGATGAGGGCGCACAGGAAAAAGAAACGATGGGGAGAGATGGAAAAATCCTGAAGACATTGTCGAAGTCAGCGAAAATACAGCATTCGTGGGGGTGGCTCAACCGCCTCTATCTATCGTTCCCCAAAATCCCCCAGCTACACACATACCCGTTTTCCTTGCCTCGATCTCATTCGCCTGCTCTGCAATACTTTTCTCTCTCTCTCTCCTTCCCTTTGCTGGCCCTTAACTCTCTGATAAGCCACGTGACATGGGCGGTGAAGCGGAGCAAAAGGGAGGGAAAGAATTAAACGCGACGCGAGAGGAGTAACAAGGAAGGACAATGGGGAGGGTGGGTTTCTTCACAGGGGATGGGGAGACGGAGGGAGGGTTGCAAAGGACGGAAGAAGCACTGAGGGAAGTTAGGAATAAGGGGAACCAAGGGGGTTAGAGATGTAGAGGGTAGCAGAGTTCGGAAAGTGGGGTAAGGATTATAGATGAGGGGGCTAATGAGATGCTGGTGCCAGAATGGATAGCAGAAAAGAGAATGAGCATTAGAAAAGAGAGAAAAATTGTTTTCTTGAATTACTTCCAATAAGAAAGGAAATGAAAAAAGATAATGTGGAGAAGGAATGAGGAGAAATATCTACTATGACAGGGCATAAGGTAGTGCAAGTAGTTCCACCGGGTTCATTTCCATTAATAGTCATGGAATATCAACTTATTCCATTCAGTGTCTTTAACAGAGATCCATACATTGCAAGTACTCCACACATATTCAAATATTTTAAATATTTTTGAGAGTAAAATCAGTGATATTTCAGGCTCAAACTCCTGTTTTAGGGCGTTGAAATTAATTCAACTACTCCTTTAGTAAATAAAATGATTGCTGCAAAATGGGTGGTTAGATGTAAAGAGAAAGAGTCGATTTGACATTCAGCCAGGAAATATCGTCGGTACAGGCTTGAGATTCTTGATATCTTGTAGAATACCTTAATTGTGATCCATGGTTTCTATTATTTTATACTAAACCTCTTTTGATGAAGTGATTTATGAGAAAAAATGGGAAATTAATGGTTGGGTATGAAATAAATTATAAATATGGTGTTTATGTAAATGAGGTGTCGAATAATTATTATTTATTGCGAAATTTTGAAGCGACATTCATTCCCTATAGTTTATTTCATCATTTATAGAAAAGAAAGCGGACAAACACGCATATAAAACACTTCTTGACAGTGAAATACCGCTTCTAAATTCGAGAAAAGGAGACATTTCATTTTATATTGCGCCGAATGCCTGCGTCTGAAAAATGTCTTGAGGCACAATATTTCCTCGACTGGGACCACACAAAAAAGCCTCCTCGTGCCAAACTTTTCCGCGGCATTATTACACTTTCACCGGCATCTTTCATTTGAACCGAGGATTTGAGTTCCTTCCCCCTGAAGCGGATTCCGCGGCGGTCCTCATTCCCTCGCACTGCAAACACAGCGTTCGACTATCGCGGTGCCGCTTATTGGCGGCACTCCCACGTTCTAACATCGGCCGGAAGGAAGAGGGTGGAAAAAATATTGCACTCTGTTTGCCGAAATCCCTGCATCAAGTTTGGGGAGCTGATGCGTGCTCGGATCTTTTTATGAGAGATGAAGAGACAGATAGGAAACGAGGAAGGGTTTTCTCGGAGTAGGGGCGAATCTTTGAGGAGGTGCTCTCTTCTTTCTTTCTCTCTCTATGTCCCTCAAGAGGTGTTTTTTGGGGGTAAGAATTTCGGCCACGTCTCACGAGTTGTGGGGTCGGGTCGGAGCCTTCGGGGAAAAGGTACGGGACGTGAAGCACGGCTCCTCTCCCCCGCAGTAAGGGCTGTAAGGTGGTACTCTGGGGATATATAGCGCGGCGTGTGTTTGTTGGAGGGAAGGGAGGGAAGTGTCCGCGGGCGAGAGACCTATATAACTTGCAGCCTACTTTCGCGGAGGGAATTGCAGGGGCGAATGATTCCCTTGTTTGCGGCGTCTCCTCCCTCGGGTGGCCGGAGGCGTTGCCCCATGCGCCCCAAGCACGGAAAAACATCTGGTTGTAAGGGTTGCCGCATTCCGGCTGAGGTACGATCAGGTCATGAAAATATCGCTGCTGAAAAGGATGGTGGTATCTCATTATTTGGAATGATATTTTTAAGTATTGGGAAAATTGATTAACCTGCATTTTTATTATCATGCAGGATTTCAGGCATGATTTAATCCCAAAAATTATTACGAGCTGAATCAGCATACCCGACACTCAAGATAGAGCATCGGCTTTCCCCGCAAACATAGAGACAGGGTATAATAGCCTTCACATACATGTATATTGGATTTCTACAAATAAATTCATTCAATAACGATGGAAGTGAATAATATGCTGCCACCTCAATATATTAAAGGAATGAATACTAATCAACGAGTTCAGCTATAAATTATATTGTTTACTGCCCCATAAATATGGCGTATCAGTTAACTCTGAAAACATTCACAATCGCCTTCTCTGAATTTTCTACAAATTTTTTACCTGGTAGTTATTCTCGGATAGGGGATTTTTATATTGTTTTGGCCGTGAAAGTTAATAAATAATCATTTTACAGAGGATACGAGGAAACAAATCATACTAGTACTTCCAGGGTCGCAACATGTAATTTCCTCAGTATAACCGCTCATATGTTCATCAGTGCGTTTAGCATAATGCGTTCTTTTTTGACTACCCAAGGATGATAGCCAGGATTCCAGCTCAAGAAACTAGATCAGTCAAAGTTCGCGGCAACAAATTGCATTTAGTAACGCATGCATACCCCATCTCCCGTTCACTACCCTTAGTTACGAAGATGAGGAATGGCTGTAGCAGTGAGGGAAGCTGGAAACACTGATCCGCGATTAATACCTCACGGAGCACGAGAAGAGTCGAGGCGAGGGAGAAATATTGGATAGGGTATGGGAGAGTTCTCTAGCAGAGGAGACCCTCACTCGGTCCCACAGGTGATTCCGAGCACATTCTCCGCGAAGTGAACGCTGTGTGGGTGCAATGAGAGGACGGCGAAGTGGCGGTGACATGTGCAAGGGCGTTTTGGATCACGGAGGCGTGAACGAGGATGAGAGCGTAATGGGGACACGTGCACTGCAGAGGTGAGACGGCGGGCCGCACTTGTAAGAGGGAAGTGAGTTTACGAGTGACGGGGCGCACCGAATGCGCGACTTAGCGACATGTCATCCCCACCGCACACAAGGCGGCCGCGCTTCCTTCCCCGCGGGGTGTTAGCAAGAGGGATAACTTCCAGCAAGGGGTTGAGGGGGCTTTATGGAAGGGGTATATTTCAGTGCCTTAGATTTTCTCACTTTGAAGGCAAGGCGAAATACCATTAATGCATCAGCTCATTTGAAGGCAATTACATGATACTTTTAATATTTATGCTTTGCAATATGGGTAGTGCTACCATCAGTTATAATTTTTAGCTTATTTGTCTGTAGTCCGAGGTTAACTTTACTAAATTAGTGAAATATGTGCTAGTTTGAATGAAATTGGGAATAATTAAAGGCGGAGCTACCTTTCTAAAAGAATTCCTGAGAACAATAGTAGCTAAGAGAAATCATGAAGGACTTCTACGGCTTGAGGAATAAAATTAGTTTCAAAGATGGGGCACAATCGTATATACTTCGACTACCTGGATAAAAAGTTAGATTGAGCATGTACTCTAATATCTTTCCATTAAATGCTCTCTCAAATGGTGTGACGTGAGCAATGCAGTACAATTACGGTTCACGGATTGCAAGATGGCAACAAATTTCAAAAGGGCTCATTTTCCTCGAAATTAACAATAATAATAAAATATCAATAAGCTCATTGAGGCCGAAATACATTAAAAATTAAGGCGTTTCAAGAAATATGTCTGTATGGATAGAAAATGAGCTTCATTTGGTATCTAAACACAGGAACAAAATGAGATCGATGTAATTGGATTACGTTCCATCACCTTCGGTATTGAAACGCATTCCCTCCAGATGGGAAGACTAGTAACCACCCCCAACCCTCTGCAAAATTTGCTAGCCACACCCAACCCCCACACCCACGCCAGCACCCGTTCGTATTTTAGCCGACGCTAAATCACGAAAACTTTTGCCCGTTATCCTCGCGGCAAACCAACCTCTCAGCCTTCTTTCTTACACCACGGCTGAAACCCACCTGAGCGAGGGCTTTTGCCTCCTTATCCCCACACTACAACACCACAGCTAAAAGGAGAACCCTTCGTCCCGCCTTCTTACCTACTGCTCCCTTTCCCGTCCGCTTTAGGTCCAGTAAATTTTAACCCCCTGCTCACACGAGCGCACTTGGGGCCCCTCTGCTGCTCCCCGCAACACGGAACACAAAGCTTCTTACTATATCTTCCTTTCGGCTCCCTCCCACTTCACCAACCCAGAACGCCATTCCTTACCCCACCCCCTTCTCAAAACAAACCCCACCACTTTTTCGCAACTAGTAAAAAAAGTGGAAACTCCTCACTCAGCCCCGCCCTAGGAATTATATCTCCCTCGGTAAAAAAAAGCCTTACTTATAAACTACAAAAGGGTCAGTTTGTAGAGTGGAACTTTTAAAATGTTACCATAATGGAAAGGGTTAAGTAGCTTTATTTAGTAATATATCTTCTTAACGTTTGCTATTCACCTCTATAACACTGAAAAACGGGCCATTTACAAAAATGAGCAGTAGATATCACATGTCAATCGTTATCTCAAGAATGTCTGAGTAGGCTGCATCAGAGTTAAGATAATATAAGTAATAAGGCTTTATATTCCTATATTTCTTTTATTATTGTGTAACATAAACATTTTCCATTTTCGAGAACCTGAAATCTAATGCTCATGCATTATTTCTTTTGGATGGTATTCAGATTTATGTGGTGTCAAGGAATGAGACGATATAAAATTGCTTCCGTGCCACCATGCGATAGGAAGGTTCCTCTCCCTGAGGAATTAAAAATAAATTGGCTAAATGCAAATTTTTGGGTTCTTATGATTCCATGTTTAATATGAATGTGTTACACTGCTGGCCAATCTATTTCCACATTTATTATCATTGCTTCTCAGAATGCGCGTTACTAATAATAGCACAAGAAACATGAAAAAGGTATCTAAATAAATAATCTGCAGGTCCAAATCCTTTTCCAAACAAATATGCAACGAAAAATAATGATTGAGATATTTAAGATGTACAGTGCAGGAAACTCTTGGATATTAATGTTAGAAAAATATTAATATAAGCTATGCAATGAATGTGGCTTACTTTCCTTAATATAGTGGACGCATTGTCTAGAAAACCAAGGGGAAAAATTAACCAGGTAATGACGTACATCAGTCGTAAATGCAATGTCACTTAATGAACTGCTTAATTTAGAAACCAGACAAGACTCCATCCATTATTCAAATTTATGCTTCGTAATTTTACGAGATCATGCGTCGTAACGTGCGGCTATTAATTCGGTGTTCGCCCATGCCAAGTAAACAGGAAGCATTTCCCATTTCACGAGGTAATATTTGCGTAGATATTTCCTTAATTATAGTTGTATGACAAGCATTTATGGGCGTGTTTAATTATGACTATATATTTCCATGATTAATAGTAAAATTAGATCTACTGCTAGACCAAGCCTAATAATAATGTAACTGTTTGTCGGGAGAAGGGGTCACTTTTAATTTATATGTGGGCAGAGAGTTTGCATTGTATTTACAAAAATATTAGCAGATCAATGATGTTTCCCAAGTCATTTTGCCTTAACTGATGGGCACAGCAAACAGTTAAAAATCTTAAATATGTAACAGAAAAGTAAAAATAATGACAATTAACAGTAATAAGATATCATGTGCGGGTATATATTGTTACTCCCTTAAATTAAAGAAAGAATCCGATCATAATACTTCTATCCGGTGCATAACAGCTATTCCGTAAAGTATCTTCGTGTACTCACAATTGACTACACTCCCTTTTCTTCTGCATGCTGAAAAAATCTTTTAATACTGTGACCTTGGATTCATTCCATTTTTATTGATGTGTTTATTTTAGCATGAAAGAAAAGAACTGATAAGATAAAATTATATTTTACTTTCGAAATGAGAAAATTTTTGAACGGGATAAGAGTGTTTAGGTTTTGAATAATGTATTAAATGAAATTTACCATCCCAATGATGTTAAGTTCATAAATACTCTCATAAGGTATGAATTTATGGTCCCAGCCTGTGACTAGAACGTAAAAATAGTCTGCATCACCTAAGTGCGCAAACACTCGTTGCCTTCAATAAATGCAATAGTTTGAATTGTTGATGACTCTGACTCATGGTAAATCTATCGAAAAACGCATTCGTGATAATGTTCACTTTTAACGATTTGTTTCTATAAAGTTAAATCGTAATTTATAATTTGGTACTTAGCTTTAAAAAAGTCCACCATTCATCGTCAACATTTCTTTGCAAGCATAAAATTTCCTCATTTCTCATGTTGTTGGCAACGTTACAGTATCTTTTACTTAATTAATTCAACGCTCCCTCCTCCCTCACAAACTTCCGTATACGTCTCCAGCCGCTTAGAACCACGCATTCTTTCCAGTGAACGAGAATCTCTGAGAAAGACAGAGAAAGTGTTGATAGTGAAATACGGCGTAGAATGAGTGAAGGAGAAGGAGAGATAGAGAGGGGAGATGAGTATCGTAGAGGGTAAGGCAAGGAAAGGTTTAGTTCCGCGAGAGGCCGCCGCCGCCGCTTCAGATATTGTTCCTTGCAGATCGTTATGAAAACGAACGACACCAGCAAACAACCCTAATAAAGGGTGAGAGAAGGAGGGTGTGCTCGCTCAAGAGGAAGTGTGGGAGTACCTTACTAATGGCGACATCTATAACGAGTTTCCTCCTTTCCGAAAACAAAGGAGCGTCGCCTTGCGGAGGGGTTCTCATGGTGGTGCAGGCGAGGAGGGTATCTCTACTGGAGGAGCGTAAAAGGGCATGGGGTGGGGGGTGACTGGGTGCGTACACAAGGGTAACGAGAGAGGGGGTAACAACGTACTGCTAGAAGGGGGAAGAATGTTGCGATCTTTGAAAAGAAAACTGGGAATAGCGTCGCCGCCGAATGGGTAACGCGCTTACGGTGTAATACACGGAGTTGAGTGGATGTTAAAACCCCGAAAGGGTGGGTTCTTCATCGTCTTCAGCTGATGTTCTCATTCGATTAGCCATCTTTTTTTTTTGGCACGCCTCCTGTCCCCACTTATGGCCATCTCGTCTCCAGCTAATGCGCTTCCCCAAATTTGAAGCCATAAATTTCATCCTCGCCGAGATGAATATTTGACGCGTTCTTAACGATTGTCTTCCTTATTGTTTCGTTGAATGAGAAAATGAATAATCATCGCAGGAATTTATAATATCATCTTTCATCTCTTCAAATAAATTCTTTATAATTAAGAAATATCATATTTATTAAATTTTAATACTGTCAATACATTTGTACAGGCCACTGATATTCTTGTTAAAATTCAAAATAATTCAAGTTTTTAATATGTCACTCAGGGATAAAATGGAGTCAGTTTTATATAAGGATCAACTTACATAAAATAAAAGTTTGAGCAATAATTAACGAAGCAGTGATTTTAAAATTGCGGCATTTATAATAATATTTTATAAAATTTTAACTTATACGAAACTTTGAATTAGATTGTGATATTCTTCGGCATTCCTCTAAATCCCTAAGTCAGTGCTAGAATACAAGCGTCATTTACTGGTAATTATTCACGAAAATATTGTGTTCTTGGACTTCATAAATATTTTATTAGTCACCTGACGGATAGCAAATCAAAATGGAAGAAATCGTCTTCTTAGCTGGGAGGAGGCAGTTAGGAAGAACCGTAATCCCTCATTTATGTAATCCAAATTGGAGAGCGAAGACTAAGAAGAAAGATACTATTTCCCAGAATTCCAAGAATGGTGGGAACCACTTTTCTCTTCCAAGTTTCCCCCACTTCCCTCACCCTTCCCCACCAACCCTAGTCCCCCGCTGCTGGTATTTTTCCAGACGGAATGCTTCGCGCGCAAGATTTCTCAGCGTCTTAATCTAATTTATTTCAGCAGCCATCATTTATACACAAACCCAATTCAACTCGGTGTTCATCACGACAAGGGATTTCTTACACTTGGCCTCTCCGGTCGTTCTTCGCTCTTTCACTCCAGGAATCTTGGAATCTCTTCCTCCTCGCGTGAATTCGCACAGTTGGCGCCACTCAACCCGCTGCTCCCCAACCCCCAGTGACACGCGAAGACGAAAAGAAAGCCTTCCTACCACTCCACCCAGAAATTATTACATTTTCTGTAGTCGGTTCCTGTTTTCCTTCCGCAGAGCATAAAACGTTTGTAACTGAAAAGGAAAAAACCCTAATTATGCACTCCTTATTTTCGTCAACTTCCTTCTTCTCTCACTCAGAGATGGAACCCGAAATATGTATGGCATTGTTTTTTCTATTTATGCTAGCGTTAATAAGCGTATGACTTTTTAAACTACTTTCATTATTGTTTTCTATCGCAATACACTTGCGTGTGCCTTCAAATGAAGTATTCAGCAAGGTTATCTACTATTTCATCCTATTCAAGGTGGCTGTGAGAGAAATTGTCATGCTCATTCATAGCCGTGGGAGATTATCTGTGAGAAATCTACCGTAAAAAAAGCGCCAAAAGGCTATCGCCAAAAGAAAATTTGACGTCATATAAAAATACTCCATTAGTGATTGATTATAAGCTGTTATCAATAACCGATATGGTCAATAGCTGAGTACTAAGAGGGCTCGCTGAATCTTATCATACACTTAATTTTTATCAAGTCTTATTTACTTTTCTGCACATTTATTACATTCACGACTATATATCAGCGAAGCGTGTTCAATAAATATTCAATAGCTCAACTGTTCAAAATTGTAGAATAGTTTAAATGTTCATCCACATTTAGCGTTAGATTTAATAAAAATTAATGCTATTTTGGAGTCATTTACATCAACCTGAACTCGACTGGCCCTGCCAAAAGAAATTCGAAACGCATTAGTAGCTAAGGGCAAAGAAGTTTTACTCCTTGACTGGTGCTGGATAAAATCCACTCTATTTCAAATACATTGCATTAATCTTCAAGCGGCGCTAGTTTATCCAGCCTAAGTGAGTTTAAACAAGATGACACCACCATTAATAATTTTCCGTGCGGAGATATTTTCAGACCTGCCATTTCTCTTTTGTTCCGAGAATATGTTAATTTTTTAAACCCGACTCTCCGTCGCGTCCCTGGCCCTATTGTTTACACCTCTCCTGTCAATTTATTTTCGCTCCTCCCATTTTGCCCTGCTTAATTCATATCTGCTAACGCCTCACGGCCTCCTTATTTTTTAAATTCCTTCTGCCACGTGGACGTCTTGACAGCTCCAACTTTGGACGTTGACGAGCGTTTTCTCAGCCCCCTCCCTACCTCGGCCACTCCCCATGCCACCCCTTCTTCCTTTGAGGAAGCGTTCCTTTCACTCTCCGATAATATTCCCACCTCGCTTCCTCAGGCATGCGATCCCGTGTCCCCCCGGCACCCTCTCCCCCCACGCCTTTCCTTCTATTCTCTTCCTCCCTCTAGTCCCTCTCCGCCCGGTCCCAAATCGAGTTAAGGAGTTTCGCGCCCGGGAGCAGCGGGGAAAGCAGGAAGCGCCTGGTTCCCTCCTCCCCCCCGCCCTCCTCGCCAGCAACCAACTTGTTTTCACTACCATCCCTCACGAGGATTAGTTCAAGATTGGAGATGCGTATTTACTTCGAAATCGAATCGATTGCGGTATAATGTGATTTGATAAATATAAATCGATAACCGAACTGAAATGTGGGTTTGCACTAATTATGACGTTTAGTGCCGCAACTGGAATGGCACGAATTTATCCGTTTCATTTCATAACGAGTCGGTGCAAAGGTTTTCTATTTACAACGTTCGGACCAACTGTTACAGTATTATCCTTTTCTAAAGAATTTAAGATCGGTTTCGGGATTTGGGAAAGTAACGGCCACTGCGATTCCATGAGGCATAAGGCAAAAATATTTATCAGAAAGCATACGGAAAGGACAAAAATAAATAGGTAAATTAATAATTCGTATGTAAATAACGTGATTTTTTATTCGAAATTCATATTTAACGCCAGACCTTTGGAGTCATTGCCATTTTCCGTCTTTTCTTTCACTCATCCTCACTTTTCATGGCATTCCAAGTGCCTGTCTTTCTCACTTTGGGACCACCACCGTTCCCTTCTCCAGCAAATGCTTCGCCTCCTCTGTCAACCAAAATGAAGATGGACGTATTCGAAGGAGCCGGAGGCACCTCCAGAGCGCCACAACTTCCGTCAATTTCTCTCTTTTTACTTCGCACATGTTTACGTTCAAATAATCTAACTACCTCGCTGGTGTAATGTGACCCTTGAAAAATGTTATTAGTGCTTTGTAAAGACCAACTTTACTGACTTTCAATGAAAGTCAATTCATTAGCTTCAAGGGAAACCGATGAAAGTCGTATACGAAATGTTATTGCAACACAGTACATCAAAAGACATTAAAAATTAACAATTTCCTCCAAATGTGTTTACTGACATTGCTGGGATTTCTTCTGATTCAATTATAACTAAAAAATTCAACAACACTATTGTGAATTTTTTGGAAATGTATAAAATTTATAATTCATTATATTATATTTTTTAGCTACAAATGAACTACAGCTAATAAAAACAGCGATCATTTTTTCGTGATGTTCAGTATAATTGAAATGAAGAAACTATCAAAGGTAACAATCAAGAAAATACTTGAAGTTTATAATTCATCGGTATGCCTGATCTCATTCCGCTATCCAGAATGTTTATCTAGATGCGGGGATTATTATGACGTACTATGTACTATTGACTCTAACAGTAAATAAGCAAAATTACCAGCCGAAAACCTGCTCCCAAATATCCGACTCAAGAAGAATAAAAGTTTACTGCTTTCCTTATCTACATCTACCATCCACCATGCACGTTTTACTCCTCAAGGAGAAAAAGTTGGGTCCCTATAGTTCAGAATTCAAATAATGTAATTTGGAAACTGATAAATTATAAATTATGTGTAAAATGTTCTATTCTTGCAAAAGTGTAATGCGTAATTTAGCCTTACTGGGAGGCCATTGAACTTTTTGTGCAATGGGAAGTCCATTTGTAATTACTTTAATATTAAATGATTCGGTCACATAAATAAAACTTTCGGTCGAGGAACACGCTGCGTTTACTTTGTAGCAGCTCATTAAAAGAAGCGACCGATACGCCATATGGTAGAGAAGGAAAATATTCGGGGCTCTTGATTCAGGCTCCTCTCCCAACGAGACAAATACGAGCCACAACTCTTGCAATAAAATGAATAGCTCCCCGAAAGTGATTTGAATTAGTGATTAGCTCTCGTAATTGTGAACAGAGTTTTTTTTGGCGAATTCTCTCCATAGTCTTTCTCTTTCGACACCCCATTAAAAACCGAACTTCCCTTCTTCTGCCTACTCCGCATTTTTGTCACTGTGTAAAAAGAAACCAAAGAGATGAGGCCTCCTTTTCCGGTGGTTAGAATTCTTCAGAATCTTCCCACACACGGACTCTTTTATCTCAGGAAACATTCTCCCCGACCATTTAGCTTCCTTTAAATTTCATCCACTCAGTTTAATTTTATTTTTCTCCTTTTATTATTATTTTTCCCATTCCAACCACTGGGATAACCTGAGGCCAATTAACCGGCCGCTGACTCCCATTACTGACCGTATCCGCGGCTATCGCGGAGATCTCCCCGTTGCGCCAGAAGGACACTTATGGAAGGCCCGGCCCCTCCACTTCATCACCTCCGCCTCTTAAAACCCACCACGCTTCTTCCCATACGCTTTCCCTCCTCCAAAGCCACCCTCTTTTCTCCCACCGTACCTGCGTCTGTACAAAACAAAGGATAACCGATACAACACATTCGACAAAAGATAAGAATTCAACAGTGGTCTACTGTTTATGCTCTCAAAGTCGGATACCATTTGCATTGCGAATATACATCCAAACAGGTGAAGAGGAGAGGAATGTCAGAAAATCGTCAGATTCGTTACAACTACGAAAATGTTACAAGAGGGGTATTGACTTAAGGAGGGGGTGCGTTTTGGGGGAGGGTTTCAGAAGGGCAGTTTACGGTTAAGACCCAATATTTTTGTTGAGATGGGGGTTGAATCTCAATACCTACCCGTTCGTTACGGCCCTGAGTCGATGGGAAAACCTGAAAGAAACCAGGGAGTCTAAAAGTCTTTCGTGGGATTTACAAATGTCTCTGTGAGGGTGGTAACTTCGATAACTAACGCGGAAGTAAGAAGATGAGACAATTTAATGATAAGATTTTTTGCGATCTTAAGAAGCGGGTGAGAATTAATGCGAAGGAGGATAAGCCCCAGTTGAGGAAGAAGAATTTTTCGTATCTGTTGCCATAAAACCTGTTTCCTTTTTGTGTTCCTTATCTTATGGTACTTTCTGTAATTCAGGGTCTTCAGTTGCCAGTAAACGACTGAAATTGGCTTATTCCGGATCGGATTAGATAATTTAAGTCCTTAAGCAAGAGCTAAACTCCCATTACAAATAAACTTACACTTATTTCAATTTCTCATGGAATTCCCTGATAAATAGTAATACGAGAGAATCACGAGACTGAGCGAAATGGAGTGCTTGGAATATCGAGCTAAAGTTTCAAGGACACGGCATTTCGAAATCCAATTCCGTTGGCTTGGGATTTATGGGTCTTTGTGACAACCCCTGTTGTTTGAACCAGGCACAGTCTGAGGACCGGGAAAATGCCGGCACCAGAGAGGAACCTCTCGAATGAAATTTATACCTTTGAGATTTTTTTACCAAAAACATCTGGATGCCATGGTAACAAGTCTAATGGGGAGGGCGTTCTCAAGTGACTTAAAATACACCAACTCCATGAGGAAAAATTCCATCGGCTGAATAATTTGAATCTTCGCCTGCTCCTTTCTTTTTTGGAAATATTGAACAAGGGGGTTGTTAACGAAGGGAAAAGGTATTATAATGTATGTTGTACAAGCCTCTACACAAATTGCATGACCTGTATACATGAATTGTGTTTGGTAGGGCATCATCGCACTCGCCTTTTCTCACGGTAATAAAATAAAAAAAGATGTACAAAGGAATCTTATGACTTTACGTAATGATTTCGATACTGTGTTACCACTTGTGGCCACTTTATTTCAAGGTAATGAATCTAATATCATCACACAAACGTATTATATTTGTAATAAATACACTGTCGCTATTTAAATGCAAGGATTATTAAAACGTCTAGAAGGATATGATATAACTGATAACTTCAGGCGTTACTTTGTGAAACCTCTCCATAATGGAAATAAAGAAATAAAACTTTTTAAGGTTTACTATTATTTTAATATGGGCACGACCCGGGTTTCGTAACGTTGTTACATCTTCAGGTGTAACCACGAAGATGTAACCATGTTACGAAAGGCATGAAGGATATAAATTAATCCTTGGCTACCAACAACAATCCCGTGTTCCCTTCGGCTACAACCTAGCAGGACCGGAAGAAAGCGTTATCTACTGAAGTATACTCCGAATAGATGAGGTTTGCTCTTGTATCGTTAGGTGAAGGATACGTAGGAATATGGATGGCCTTCTTTTCAATTTATCCTGCACATTAATGAAATCATTAAGAGTTCTGGAGTTAAGGAGCGGTTCAAAAAAAAACATCAGAGAAAAAGATCAAACTTTGCGCCTATATCTACATAGTGGTATGCCAGTGCGTGTGCTTACATCCTTCTCGTCGTACATCAATGAATATTAATGCCCACGGTCTCTCCCCATCTTGCCCATTCTTTTCAACTCTGTCGGAGTCCGTTAAAAAAGTTTTATTTTCTTCCTCGAAATATTTTTTAAATGTACGCATAAGTCGCGGAGTCATTTATAATAGCTTCGGATAACGACGGGTTTTTCATTTCCCTGTGCGTCCAGCGTGCCTGCATGACCTCCCTCTACCCCTGCTCCCGCTGCGAGGAGAGATCAATAGCTCGGCGGGTTTTCACGCGCCCAAATGTCCTCATGCTCCTTCTACCCAATGAGGCCTTTGCCCCCCCCCCCCCAGCCTACGGTGGAAAATCATTTGATCCAATAATGCATTACAGCATTGTATTTTATGCTTTCATTATTGGTTGGAAAGTCTCAAACTATTTACAATGTATTCAACAATTTTTTTACGATGCGTTCCTTCGAAAATAGACACAAGTAGCATAACCAGGTTCTTATTAATGTAAAATGAGATATTCTCAAAGCCCTAGCGAAGAATTAATTAGCCAAGGTAAAAACAAAACGTTCCGCATTTTGGCTTGGAATACTAAATCCTCCAATTTGATATTTGATGTTTCTGAATTTGTGCTATGCACAAAATGACAGATCATGAAATGAATGTGTCAGGAGTTGGTTTTTAACCGCTATTCAAAATTCCTTAATTCCCGATTAAACCAAAGACACATAATTGTTTGTAAGAGATCGGGTTAGTGCTAACGATCACCTTCTAGTTCATATTCAAAATGAGGTTTATATCGTTAACACGAATTGGCCATTCTGATAATAAATTTCTAATTTACATTATGATTCATATCCTTCTGCTTACTACTTAAGAATTTACATTTGCTCATCCACACGTGCTCAAGAGGCAAGCATATACGTAGTTTTAATTATCGCATTTAAGGGATGATATGCACTCTTTTCATGGTATTTTCAAATTTCGGCTGCAAAATAATATTTCGGAAATACAACGCCTTTTTTCCTTCGAAAAAATTACAGTAAAATCTTGGTTTACAAATTCACTTTCAGTTTCCAAATAAAGTCATTTCCTTCTCAAAGTTGGGCAAACGCGGTATTTTGGACAATAAAATATTGAATGATTTCACAATTTGAACAAAATGGTTTGATATAACTGATACTAAAGGCGATATGTTCACTAGTTTATAACAGGGTTCAGGAATCCTATTTCATCAGTATATTCTAGTTTTCTCTTTCATTGTTCATCTTGTCTTAAATGACACCAGGTGAAGTTCACGTGGAACTGGAATTAATCTTTCATCGAATAGAAAGCAATAATAGATACAACATTTCGTATTTTAAATTAGTTCTTAAGTGATTCGCTATGAAAATCAACTAAACTAACATTACCTAAACTGTCAAGCACGTACGTCATTTATAGGTAAATTGAATTTTCTTAGAAAAATATGACCCTGACGTCACCGATACTATTCAAATCCTTGTTCTCATTCCAAAGATTCTACGATTTATCACTGGCACAAGTTTTCATCATGAGCAACCCGATTCTATTCTCATATTTTCATGGACAAAGTGATCCACGATACTCGTAAGTAGCACTAGCAGACTAGCTTATGCTTATCTTAAAAATTTCTTGAGAGAGACCAAATAGAAAATCCGAGACACCTAAAACGGAGGTGTTTCCATCACGTGTGCCCTGGTGTCAAGAGCGATTTGTCAGCACCCTCGTTAACCTCCCTTACACGGCGAAATTGGAAAGCGAAGTTAATTATTTACGGCCCGGGAATCGAAGAGTCATCCACATAACCGCTTTCAGGGCCCCCCTACAGGGAAGGGGGTGAGACGGTAGAACACCTGGTGCCCCGCCCTTCAAGGGTTCTTTCTTTCCACCAAGTGGACATGACCTTACTGTCCTTCGATCCTTTCCATACCCTCAGACCACATTCCTCTGACCCTATCCCTTGGTAATGAATCCTTAAAGGAGCAACGAGTGCTATGCGTTGAACAGTGGAGAAATTTGTGGTTCTCGCACGCACCTACATCGCACCACTTCCTTCAAGGTGCTCAGGGGTCAACGGGTGGGTGGGTTCGTCGAATGCTAGGCGAATGTTTTTCGGTTTTTATTTCCCCTGCTGCGAGAAAAGTTCCCGCCCACCTGACAGCCGGCCCTTTAAGGCCATACCCTTAAAAATCGCCCTCCGCATTTTTCCATTTCAACACCACGAAACCCTATTTCCCTCATACTCAACGCATTCACCAATCCTGCTCTTCCACCTGCGGTAACCCTTGGAAACCGCACCTCCACCGTCTTCCCTCCCCCCTTCGCCCCCCGCGCGGTAGGAGTTGACTGCATCGCGGTGTTTACGGGGTTGAAAGATGACCTCCGAGAGGTTGGAGGGTGTTTGGCGGTATGTGAGAGGTTAAGGCTTCGGGCATCCCGCTGTGAAAGGTTCACTCGTGGACGACCCTCTCCTTTAAAACTAAGGTTCCAACAGTATTTCCTCGCCACGAAACTATACCTGGCGGAGCCGAAAGCGGTCGGTTGCTCTTTTTATGATGTTTCTCTGCGGTTTCTTTTGAGTGCGCTTCGAGGTAAGCGAACTCCGCGGGTATTCATTTTTTTTACAAGTAATACAAGGAAACTTCCACTTGAGCACAAACCACTAATTGAAGGTCAAGTTTTATTGGCCAGGAATTATTTTCAACTAATTTGAAAGGTGTTTAATAGATATTGTCTCATCAAGATGCCGAGCATAAGGTGATAAAAATTTCAATTTAAATATTGAGCCTGGTCGTGCAAGGAAATATTTTCAAATAGTATTTTAAGTAGAACCTTTAGCCTATTATTCTAGTTTCAAGAATAAATAAATTGAACACGCACTGGAAATATTTTATGATGTGCAGCCTATTAATAAAGATTCAGTGTCATCAACATATTGGAGTGCTATTTACATGGTAGACTTGTATAAATTTCAAAAGAAATTAATTCCCTGTTTCCATCTTGCAGGTAAGCCTTACTGGTCAAAGAAGCATTCAAACGGATGGGCAATTCAGCGGACATGATAAGTATGGTAATTTTACTCTTCACTGAAAAATGAAATGAGTAGATTCCTGGTTAGCCAACCTGAGAAAAACCTACCGCGAACTTCATTATCACCTTGTACCCTGTAATATGACCTAAACATGGTGCATAGTTATTGCTGTCTGTAGCTATGGATTCACATTTAAAATAATACACTGCATGTATACAAAAAACACATGGTTATTCGTTGAATTAATCAATATTTATACTTTCTTTTATTGTCGTAGGGAGTATTAAAATACGTTCAGAGTGGTTCACGTCTCTGAGTATTCACATATAAATTCATTGTGAGTGATTATAATTTATGAATTACACAAATAATTATTATACCTGAGAATATAATTTGAATGGAAACTAGGCTAGAATTTATGGTTCTCTTATCTAATTTGGACAAGGATAATGGCTTGAAGATCCTCTGTTAACCGTTTGCACATCGTCAATCTAAAATTTAACAGCCAGATCCGACGGAAACAGGAGAATTTCCAAAAAATGCGTTTGTATATGTTTACGTCCGACTCAAAATCATCATCATCACTCACGGTAGTTAAAAGTTATACGACTGCTGCGTTGTTTAGGCATCTCCTCGCACCCATTTCTCACCGCCGCGTCGTCCGGACCTTCTCCACAAACGGTGGGATATTGCGGTGCCATTGAGAGAGGCGGGAGGGTGGCAACGGACCCCCACCGTTCACCCCCCCAGATCTCCCCTCCTCTTTCCACCAAAACGCATACGAGTGACGGAGCATTAATTATCCCTCCCTCCACCTCGTCACTGACGACCGGAAAATAAAAGAATCCATCGGAATCCCTCATCACCTATCCTCAACTCCGTTCAGGGCCCCCTCTCCATGAGGTCTTCCCTTCTAAACAGCGGCGACCCTTGCCACAGACCAGCAACCCTCATATATGGGTACTTATTCCTCCCGGAGCTCTTTCTCATATCCCTTCTCCCTAGGCTTCGGGTAGTTCAGAAACCACCCCCATCTTCCCATCCCTTCCTCAAGAACTAAAGGGAAACTTCACCATCTTCTTCCACCTCATACGGCCGTAAACGAACCATTCCCATCCCCTTGCCAATTTGGAGGTCCGTCCAAGGGTGAGGATTTACGATCAATGATTCCTCTTAGTCCTCCTTTTTCTCTCTTTTCCCTTTGCCCAGCACACCTCCACTTCATCTCCCTTCCTCGTCTTGTATCTAAGGTGGCGCAGCCTGCTTTATTTTCCCTCCCCTTTGGCCTCCCATGGACCTCAAATATCTTCACCCCATTAGTTTCTGGATCATTTAAATTGCTTCCGAAGAGAAGTGATGAGAGATTACGGAGGAAACTTTGGAGAGGAGAGTGGGACGGTCGGGAGATCGGATGCATGATACCCAGAATGAGGCGGGAGTGTGTTGGGAAGGAAATGGTTTCGATGAGGGAGGCACTCATGCAATCAAACGCAAGTAAACTCCATTTTCCCTCTGTTCTAGATCTAATGAATGAACGTATCGGTATAGATTAATGAGCCTTCTCATTTAGAAGGAAAAATTGATCTGATACACATCACTAAATTCGATGAATACTAAGGACACATTATAACTAGGAGGTTAGAACACTCTTGTTGCATATGAAACACCAACAGCTGAATAAATTTCCTCGACTGATACGTGCATCATACACAAGGAACTAAAAATTGACACCGTTTACCCTCGTACACCGCAAATTAATGCTTAAAGCTTAATGGCGTTATATTTTACACAACATTGCACGAGTAGGAATATATTTGTGTAAAATAAATGAGTATTATTCACGTAAGAAATATATTGTTGTCACCCGCTAATGTCAATAAATAAGAGCTGAAAATATGTCATTGTAGGCATAGGTCACTTCGAAGAAGAAATGCACTTATTGCAAAATTCAGTTAAGGCTAAAATTAATTGTCCTAACAAAGCAAAATATTGAAAAAGAATTTAGAACAAACCAATATTCTCACTAAAAGGAACTTCATTGTGCCCAGAAACCTTTTTTTTTTTAGAAAAAACTTAACTTCCTTTTGAAACTTAAGGTGTTTTGAGAAGACGAAAATTTGGAACTAGTAAATTGTGCCTCGAAATAAAAGAGTAGGGAACAGTGCGACAACCATCTGAACCACACCTCGGAGAAAAGGATAGGGGAAATTTGAGTGCAGGCAAGACCGGCGAGATAGTTGATCCCTAGGGAAGTTGGAGAGGTAAGGTTCACGAGGGCAGGTCACAAAACATTCCCTTCCCCTCCTCATCTGCGTCCCTCCTTGCCCTGAACAAACCCTTAACATCTACCCAACCCCTTGAGCCTGTTTCCCTCCCCACATCGCAGGGTCATTCAATCAGCAGCTCGAGAATAAGGGATGAAGTAAGAAAAAAACGCCCGCCCTCACTTATTCATGATTTCACGTAATAAGAGGAGGGGTTGTAAAAAAAGAGGGTAAAGCAAGGGGAAGGGATGTATAGGACGTAAGCATTGGAGGGTATAAAAATAAATCTTCCTTCATCCACATCCTCATTCGTGATTTATGCAACGCCGAGACGGTGCAAGTTTTGTTTGGTGCCGCAGTTTGGGCAGGGTAAGAAAGTCTGGATTTTCATTATATTGACGGGGTAAGAGAGTACTGCTTCGACGCCTGCACTCCCGTCTATGCGGACGGATTAGATTTTTTATAGGACGTCTGGGGGCGGGTTGAAGATTGAGGACCGCGCGATGCATTCTCTGATTTTTTAGTGCGACCAGCGACTGATTTATAAATTACGATGGGAATTTTCTCGACGGAAATAACTGGCTAGTTCGCGCACCACGGCACCAATTTTAGTACTAGGTACTGCGGTCGTAAATTTTATCACCGGTGGGAGCGTGATCAACGCTCTAGTAGGGTGAAACGTTGATCACTTTAATGGGGGTGAAAGATCGATAACTTTTTTTGCTATAAATTTCTAAGTATAATTATTTCGTACCTATACCAAATAAATGAGAGCAGCCACTCAAAATATAAAGGCTATTTTAAAATCACTCAGATCAGGAAAAGGCACGTTAAAATGTACAAGCTCTTATATTTGCTTGTTTAATTTTTTCCAAGTATTTATCGATTGCATTCATAGAATGTTTGAAAATTAATAACGCAAAAGAATAATTTTTTTGCGTTCAAAGAAGCAAATTGACGGCAGGGCCTGACTCCCGTACATGTCACACAATGAAAATATAAAAAAACGAGGCTCTGACAAATGATGTGACAGCAAGTGGCAAAGGTGACGTAATTAAGTTTAACCAAAAAATTTTTAAAAAATTGTGCGTCCTAATTTAATGAAAAAGACCCGAGCGACGTGGATAAAACGAGGAATCAGCGAGTGGTTCGAAATTTAATTCCAGCCGACCTTTCATCCCGTCCCGATTCGTATTTTCTCCCATTAATTACGGAGCAATTGTCCTTTATCAGCACTCGGGACTCATCTCTTAGCCATTTACGCGAACCGAAAAAAAAATAAAAAAAGAAAACGCCGCGGTCTACGGCTACGCACCTGATAATGGGTCTCTGGCGACGGCGACCCGCGCGCCACCCGGGAGCCGCCGAAACGAATGGCCCACGAAAAAAAGAGCATCTTTGCGCAATGGGAAAGCCCTCTCTGCACATTCCGGCACCGGCTCCTGAGAGGCACATAAACACGGCTTCTACCGCGTGCGGCATCCAGGGCCGTGTGTGTGTGCGTTAAAGGCATCCCCCGCCTTCTGCAGGAGGATGTGGCGTTATGAGTCCCTTGGGGGGAAAAGAGGTCGGGGTCTTCAGATGAGGATGGAAGCCATAGGGGCTGTATAAGATGAGGTAGTGGCTGACAGTTGAGACGCCTTGAGACATCGTGGAGAGAAGAGAGGGGATCGAGGTGGGAGGAGTAGATGGAGCTCGGAATAGGCGCCTGGGTTGGGCATAAAAGAAGGCTTACGGAATGGTCTATAAGGTACGGGTGGGGTAAATATATTTAGGTGTATTTCGAAGGAATTGAGAGGAATAGGGGAGGAAACAGCGGAAAAAATACCATTCGTTCCAGAATTTAACTAGTGGTTTCTTCACATAGCACCTTTGACACGGAAACGGAAGAAATTATCGTGTTTTCATTTCTTACTAATCATTTGGTATAAAAACCTGAATAGGTTCTATCATTAAAAACATATTAACGTACCTACTTTACACTTAGAAAATCCACTCTTCCAAGCCATCATTCTGATCTGAGTGAGTTTAAAATCAAATAGATAGCACATTTACAGTATTGAGCATCAAAAAATGCTGGAAAGAAACAAATGATCAAGAGAGATGGGATCGAGGAGATGGAGGGATGAGAGGGGATCCAAACTATCCATCAAATACCTCAAACGAACCCAAATATTCATGAGGAAATGTTTTGTGTAAAGATCATGGAGTTGATACCTTCTTAACAGGCATTTGAATAAAATCGATTAAACTGCCAATGACTAAATTCAACTTTAACCCATTTATGCCGAAGGTTTGAAAAATGCGAATTTTACCCTGGTTTTTACATATTATAGATAAAAATACGTATGAAAACAATATCTGAAAGAAAAATCAATGTATCTCTTGCCAATTATTAATTACATGGTGTTCCAAAAATGGAACACTAGGCAAATCCACTACTATGACGTACTCAATGATAACATGCAAATCATTTGATTCAGTCATTTATTAACTCACTATTAAGAGTGATATTCAGGTAAACACCTAACATGAAAGGATGCATTGCATTTTTTACATTGTTAAGTGATATTTTTGTGACAATGGACACAACAAGTTTGCTTTTCTTGCTTTACAATCGTATGATTCATGCCGTCTTGACGTGAGTCAAGGTTATATGGATGGTCCTTTTCCTACCAGGCTCAGCAGTATTAATATATGTCTCTACATAGTGAATAGCAACACGGCGACGAAATTAAATTAGATAAATTGGCTTCACATCGTTTATTTTATGCAATTGCCATGCATTTTGTAAAGCCAGCTCAAAGCAGAATAACAGAGGGCACTAGTACCATTTCTTTCCACGGATACTCGTCAATATTTTCATCAGCTCGGTCCACTCCTCCTATTCACTGATTATAGACATTGATTAAATTTGACTGAGTAACTTATGTCTTTTTTTCTGATTTTGAGAATAACGATTGACCTGTTGCTAAGGATTGATACCGTCACCAGAAGACGCAACAGTCACATAACTGTTATCATTCCATCTGCAAACAATATTGCCTTTACCATCGATTAGGTAATCAAATGTGCCCTCATCTTTTTTTTTCTTTAGGTTAGCATTCGGTATTAAAGGAGGTTTGTCAATGTGATCTTTTCTTGCTGTACTTGCTTCTTGATGGCCCATTGAATGAAGCTTACCGAGGAGTGATATTTTTGTGAAAAAGTTGTCGAACAACAAATGGTATTTACCAGGATGCTGCGTTGTGAGTGCCTCAGTAAATTGCAAAACAATTGAAGCACCTACACCATATTCTTGGTATTGAGTGTCCGGGTTTTTTCCTTGATAAGGCTGAAACCAGCAAATGTTCAGTTGCTCTATGAGAGGTCAGAGCTTGGAAAACTTGTCCATATGGTTCGAGTTAGATTTGTCAGCAACATGCAAATTTAAAAATATGGTTTGAAATCGGTAACGTCTCAATGCATCAGTAGCTAGAGAATTATGCGAATCTGGTCTTTGCTTCAAAAACATACGCCGTCTCGGAACAGATGTAGCCACTCAGGAAAATCATTCCCAAAAATCACTGACAGTCAGTTCAAGGTTTACGCCCTTACTTGCAGCATATAAATTGGAATATTTGCTAATCATATCAATCACTTCAGTTCCCTAAAGGAATCCTAAATATTCTGTCGGGGTTTTCATTTTCGTGATTTGTTCTTCTGAAACTCTACCACCTACTGACTGGGCAGTCATATCGCTTTTCTTCCATTTGCGCACAACTAAAAGGCTAAAATTCCCATTGATAAGACGGCTATACACGGTGAATGAACATGCAAATGATCATATTGAATGATGAAAAGATCATTCATGGGATGATGCAAGCAAAATAGAACATGTTCTAGTATTCACTGAATGATCATGGCGGTTCATTCGCGAATTTTTCCGCTATACACGGCGAATGATTTCATTCCCGGAGAAATCATCATCATTCAGCATGATCATTCGCATGATCATTCACTGTGTATAGTCATCATCATTATCAGCCTTCAGACACGGAGAGGGAAAGGAATATAAGCATTACTCTAATGGCTGATTAGGCAGAAAGGGGGAGGGGAGCTCTGAGCAGGACAAGTGCGTATCCCGAACACTTACGATAAACTTTCTGCTAAAAAGAAAAGGAGATGCATATTGGGTGCAAGCAGCTGCGCTTCGCTCATTGATTAATGCTCACGATGCCAATATGACCCAAGGGGCTTGGTCCCGAATGGAAGAGTGCACAGGGTGACTCATATGTTTTCATCTCTCTGTTCATAATTGATCAGATATCGATGTATTTATTCTTTCACTGAAATGGAATCTGATTATAGCCAAGACATATCATAGTTTCCCTCAGTCGCATAAAATCTAATTGCTGACTTTATTTAAAGTTAAAGAGAATATTTCAGTGCGCCTGAATGCACACATGATAGTAGTGGATTTGCCTAGTGCTCCAAAAATGGAACACTGTTAAATAAAAGCTTATAACTAAAACAAAATACATTGTTTCAAAATTTTATTCCTATAGCACTATAGGTTATCTATTACTGAACATGCAGGGAAAAAATTACAACATTTGGGCATAATGGCAAATAGTTATTAATATAACATTTGAGATGGTCTCAGAAAAACTGCCTTGAAAAAAAAGACCAATATTTATAAACATACTGACCGCGATGGGTTGGCAAAACTGACTGATTCTTTGCGCCCCGTAATAAAATGTACCTTTATAAAGAGGGTCAGAAAGAAAAACCGTGGCATATTGCTGTGTAATTAGTCGTGGTAATTAAATTAGAAAGTCGCGTCAGGTGTTCCAAAAATGGAACACTAGGCATAAATGGGTTAAGTAATTTGAGAAGCCTTTGTTTAATTCCCATACAGTTATGGATGGTTTATGCATAGCGTTTCCATAATAGGGTTAATTTTTTCGCTATCACAATCACATTAAATGAACTAGCATTTGTTTAGAGAAAGTGATTCTTAATAACTCCACGATCCAAAATTGAATTCCTTATAGTAATTAAAATCATCATTATATACCTTTTTTAGATACCGAATGTAATCAGGTTTAGCTAGCATTAATTATATATAATGTCAATAAAACATCCATGAATTGACCTGTCATTGGAAGATATAATTATCTACTCAGATCTGGCAGAAAATCAGTGTTTTCATCAATAAATGTTATTTTAAATAGGTGTGTGCGTAGTAAGGTAATATGAATAGGAAAGGAAAAAGGAAATGCAAATACTTGGCTCTGAAAGTGCGCCCTTCATTCACTGTCCCCATTATGATCCGTGAGAGAGATCTAACTCTGAATGACCATTATCAGTAATAGGGACTTCAGTTTCTTAACGAAGTAACACTTACTAATTAACAATAAGATACCTGTGTTATAACGTCAAAATATTGGCCTACAAACAATACTTCGAATTTATTCCTAAAAATGATATTAATGAGAAAAAATTACATCTTGAACTGAAGTAATGAATAAAAATTATAATAGCAGATTAGGCCCACGGGAGCTTGAGGAACGATGAAGATTGGGTGTTAAAAAGACATCCATACCATTGAATTTATTATAATTGTGATGTTACTGGTGGGACACAGTAGCATAGATAAATTAAACCGTTTATTATCGTAAAATGTCTTCCAGATGATCGACTAAATACGTAAGCAGAATTTCGACTGAAGATTTCATACTTATATTTAAATGCCAGCGTAGCCCAGAGAACGTTTGCCGAGTGTAAAAGGTCATGTGTATCCGAGAGTCTATGGACCGTGAAAAAACACAGTTCGATGATAGAAAAAAATAGGAAAATAAATAATTTTTTGTCGCTATCATAAAAAGATCTTTTGGGAGATGCCGACTGATGGGGGTAAGGAGAAGGAAGCATTCAAGTGACCGCCCTCCAACCCGTTAGAGCTATATTTATTCTCCGCCTTATGTTGCTTTCTAGAGGAGATGATGAGTCACCAAACATCGCCTGGCGTGGGCTCATTTTTACGCATCCCTAATCCCAACAATTCGTCACTTTTATTGCAGCGAACGCTATTTGCCTAAGACATCCGTACAACGAAAACAGAAAAGAAAATAAAAAATACCGCTCTTTTTCGGCTATTTCAAAACTAGTAAACAAATATTCCATTTTTTTTCCAAGTTTAGATTTTCCACTGAGGGGGCAATTTTTTATTAGCGTGTAGGGGAACATTTTAAAAGAAACATTAGATGTGTTGCGAGCCAAAGCTCAAACAATACCGCTTGCTTTTTTCTATGTGTATTTTAATTGACCATCATTTTTTTCTGAAGAACTGCAACATATTTCTATCTGGCCACTATGGGCATGATCAATACCACATACAAGATGATTTTTTTAACTAGAGCATTGTGATGCTTTCGTTAAAATTTCTTTCTGTGCCCTGAACCGTAGCTACTGATAATCATAGCTCGATTTCTCATTGGTGGATAAGAGGACCGTAGTTAAACGTTTCTATTTCAACAGCCAATAATTGCTGTTTTTAGAATTGTGATCATCATGCAATGATCATTTGCTATGTCATGTTATGAGTTTATTTTATAATTACTACTAAAGAGAAATAAATCTCTAAGTATGTGGAATAGTGTGGGCAAATGGAAAAGATAGCAAATATTTTCGGCTTCATCCCTGGATTAACGATGATAATTCTCACTAATCTATCTACTACTACTACTATCCACTAATCTATCATTATTTCACTCTTGTAATGATAAAATAAGGAAGAAGTAAATTGAAAATATTTTCCGCTGTAAATATATAGCACTATAGAGTACCAACATCAAAAATTATAACAGGTAGTTTAAAATAACGGCCCATTTTTATTCAAAACAAACAGTCCTAAAACTACTAATTTCCTGCCTATTTTCAATCAAATTATTCCGCATAAATTTCATGCACAAAGCATGCACCGGTGATAATTCGGAGTAAGCTGTAACGCCAAAAGTCATGCATGGTGACCCAAGTTTACGCATAGCAATAATTAAGCTCTAGTCGAGAAAAAAATAAGGCGTAGTTGGAGCAAACCTGGTTGTAGTATAGGTAACTCTGGTTACCTCGCCTGGACAATTACACATATGGAGAATGAGTATATGTTTCAATTTTCATGGTCCTTTTTAACAGGCATGCACTCATCATCCGCGTGAGTGCTCAGACACATGCAGATGGTAAAAAGACTGAGGGGGAAAACGTTATGGACCGAAGTCATGAACACTAAAATGCCCATAGTGGATAGCCATCAAAAGACTGAATCCGCAATTTCCCCGATGGATTTGTCGTGCTATTTGGGCATTGGGAAAATGGCTATGGCAGTAAAAGGACATCTTCCAGGTATCTCCATAACTTTGATGGTAATAAGGTTTTGTGATGGAAAGCATATCGTCCCATAAACTTTGAATCATGCGAAACTTAATTGGCTCGTGCAGACACCGCCTCGGTGTAATTTCAAAGGTACACATCCAAGTCAATGACCGGAAAATTAATACCTATACTACAATATGCTTCTCCAATATTTTTTCAGATCTGAGAACATTTGGGTCTCACTAATGTAAGGTAAATATTAATACACTCGGTAACTATATATCTATTGCATAATTATATGACGCGTGATTAGTCGATTACTTCCTTTCAAACCTGTCAGAATGCATTATTCTTCAACCCACTCATCAGCCTCTGAAGCACTTAGTTCTAAGATTGCCATAGCCGACTGCTATGCGTGAAAATACTCTGAAGTATAGTGGAGTAAGGTAAAAAGTGCTTTAAATTTCCAACATCATTATAATTGGGAATAATATCCTCGTGCATTTTCATAAAGAATTTTAAAATGACATCATGAAATTTGGAAAGCTAGATAACGCTAATAAAGAACACTGTGGTAAGATCTCAGATGTTCCCGTCAAATTTTTAGTTTTCAAGTTTTCTACGATATGTCGCGACACGACATGTCGACAACTAGGTTCAGTTTCGCAAAATACCATGTATGAGACCAGAGAATACATTACAAGTAGTTTTTTACACGTTAGCACCAGGAATGTTGATTATTAATATTCTAAAGAATGAGAAACTACAATGGGGAGAAATGGAAGCCGTGATGTACCTGCGATCCAATTTAACTGAGATGTTAATGTGTACCTACATCACATATTAAACTAATTAGGAAAATCAAGGCTTTGAATCTTACCTCTCTATCTATCTTATCCCTGCCTTCAAATCTGTTTCCACAATGGTAAATATGGATCCTGCAATGTTTCGTGTATTTTTAAATGTATATTTATTTTAAATTAATGGATAAATCATCTCATTATTACTGATAACAAGGTTAGCGAGTTTGCGACCTAAAAATTTGCCATAGGTTCTCTTCTTTACGGACAACCCTTTACCGCAAGAATCCTATGATTCCGCGAGAAGTGGATATCAGGACAAATTCTTTTCGTAGATTACAATTTTAATAGCTGAGGGATTCGAAGGATACCTCAGAGATATTGGTCGAAGGTACGCATGTTCCAGCCGCGGGCATTTCGATGGAATGGCCGCATTTACACGCGTGGATGTGGCTGAGTGCATCACGGTGCGATCCGTCGAGCTTTACGACCAAGCCGCCATCTAGTGACGCGGAGAGGAGGCTATGGTGGTTCAGTGACGCGCATAACTGTTACGGCAGTCAATTTTTTTCCGGTCCATCCGACGCAGGTGCCCGGTGGCCGCGCCATCACGGCGAGAATATTTTTAAGAGGGACCAAGCAAGGCCATCAAGGCTTACGCCCATCATTAGCTTGGGCATTCACGGACGTTAGGGCACACAAGCAGAAAAGTAAAAGCTTTTTCCTTTCTTTTTTTACGGAATTGCGAGCGTTAACGACATTGTGAGTGGGCGGAAAGTATGCAACTGAGCTAATTAAATCTTTCACTCTCTCACGGTCGTTGTCTTCCGACCTGCTTTCCCCATTCTGCTGGTTATTCTTTTTGGAGAGATACCGTGCATAATAAAAAATATTTGGCCTGAAATTATAATCAAATACCTATACCAAATTTTTAAAAACAAATTGAACATCCTTAGCAGCAATCTTCAACCGAATTTAAGTCAAAATATAACGCATTCTTTAATTACGGATACATTCTCAATTCATTTACTAACTTATATTTACGAATTTAACTATACTAAAATACATCAACTTTAATATTACAGCATATTTATTTGAAATTGTGGTTAAAATTCAACAAAATGAAAACTTCAACTAGATATTGTGACTTTGTTACGCAAAGCAATATAATTGTAAAACATATTTCCGCTTAATAATTATCACCTATGATGGTGAAATTAAAATTTTATTTAAAATGCATATTGGGCTAAGTTAACTGACATTTAACCTCAGGTCCATAGAATTCAACCCTCCATATAGGTCTTGGACCTGTAAATACATTAAGTAAGCCAAGTTGGCTATCCAAACAGCTGATGTGTGTTCATCATCAATAATTATTACTTTGAATTGAAAATGGCGAGGTAAATATTAATGGCTAAAAACTCTAGAATCCGTATTTGTAGAAGTAGTAAATATTATTGATATAGTGAGGACTACACCTGATAGAATGATTTGAAAAAATATTATTCACTCCAAAAAATTCGGTTCAGAACTAATTTGAATGCAAATAATACTGTCATCAAATATTGGATCAGTTCTCGGTAATCTAAAAATCTGCTTCGGCATGTGGGGTAAACCTGCCATCCGCAAATCAGCTGGCGAAAAGTTAAACCGGATTTAGAAGGAGAGCATGTTGACACTTCTCCTCCGGCCTCCCCCTTTTTGCAATCCTGCTCGATTTTTCCATTCCAACCTCCAGTTGACTTACCTTATAAATCTTTCATGAGACGTAAATTGACCTAGAAATAGACGTTCCATTATGTTATTGCCCCCTCCTGAATGCTTCCTTCTCTCGAAAATTCCGCTACCGCTCTTGGCTCTTCACTTTTCTGCCATTCGTCCCACCTACGTCATCCAATTTCGTCCCGAGAGCAGAGTGCAAGGGAGGAATGGAAGCAGGAGGAAGAAGTAGAGGACAGTAGGAAAGGAGAAGAAAGTGTTTCCCGGAGGATAAAGAGGGAAAAATGCGGGGCGAGGTGGAGCCACAGACCCCACAGTCCACTCCGAAAGGGAGTTTATACAGCTTCCGTCTTCCTCTCCCGTCTCTCCCAATCCTCCCGCCACTTTCAATTGTTTCAGCCACACCCTTCCCCTCCGATTCTTTCCTTTCCATCGCTTTGCCGCAGCCTTACTGGCACAGACACCGGAAGTGGCCACTAGGGGAAACGGTTTTGGGGGTGGTGGAGGTGGGCTGGGGCTTTTAAGAGGTATCCTCATCCGGGGCCCGAAAGAGAAGTGTGGTGGTGGATGCTTCCGAGCCTTTTGGTGCGGGGTTCTTACAGTAGTGAGACGGCAAGGGGTGTGGGTTGGTTTGAATGCGGAATGCGAGCGAAATAAGAGGGAAAACCAGAGGCATGGGGAGGGAGGAAGTAAGGTAGAAACAATGCTGGTGGGGAAAGAAGGTTGAATTTTGGCCCGACGGGACGGGGAAGGAAAAGAAGGAGAATTGGGAGTATGGGAGAGGGGTGTGCTCAAAGCCTCCGGGAGACTGTAGAGGCACCTCCACGGTGGACCAAGGGGAAACAGTCGGATGGCTGCTGGTTGGAAATTACAACCTCCTCCCTCCTTTCCTACCTTCAGACCACTCTTTTGCCATCTCCCATTCTTTTCCTCCTTCCCCTGTCCAGATAGATACCTCTCTCATCCAGGAAGGAGGAAAAAACCCTTCGTGGCGCCCCCTTCCCTAGGGGAGGTCCACAGGAATTGGTTTCCTCAAGGATGCAGTCGCGTTTCGATGGATGAATAAATAAGGCGATCTCGTGGCGGACCCCGGGGGGATGGGGCAGTGGCCCCTAGGATAACGGGGGCACGGAAAGTGCGGGAGGAGGGGGGTTCGGCAGCTTTTACGCCGAGGAAGGAGGGGGGGGATGGTACATGCCTACTCCAAACCATTGCACAGTCATCCCCCTCCATCCTTCCGCCTCCTCCCCCCACTCACCCACCTGGCCTCTGAATATTTCAAGGGATGCAATTGGCGAGGACCACGGAGGTGCGGAGGGATATGAAGGGAGGAGGGAAGTGAGTGGGGAGGGAGAAATGGAGGAAACGACGAGAATGGCGTATGGAACACGCTCAACGGACTAGGCAATCCGTATTCTCTGCATATAGAATGTATTTCATTAGAGAGAAAGCTTGAAGAGCACCCGAATTCTCCTCATGCATACCCTAAAGTTTCTCTTGTTTCACTCAGCCATAGAGCTCTTCACCTAAAAATATTGAAGCAATTAGATAAAAATAAAATGTAGACTATCAGGTTTGAATGGTTTGGTAGAAAAAATCAAATCAGATTCAACTGATGCATTTGAAATTAAAACGTCCATGAAGATTTGATGTACATCCGATTGACTTTTTCACTCAAACATTACGACGTATAAACTAACACAATTTTAATAAAAATAATTGGTTAATACGCAATACTGGCTAAATGAAGTTTTAAAGATTACATGAAGCCTTTTCCGAAATTAAAGGGAGTGCGAGAAAGAAAAATAGTTCTAAAGTAGATGGTGATTATCAAATTGATAAGGAAAGTCGACGTGCAAGATAGATTCAAGGGGAGACCGTTGATACGGAGGATGGAGAGTTGGCGGGCGAGATGGTAAACGATGCCTAAGGAAGGAGAGAGAGAGAGAGACAGAGAGACAGGAAGAGTGGAGATTCAGGCGGAATGGGGGATCAACATGCCTCTGAAGAACGGGAAGAGAATGGGAGTGATGGGGGGGAGGGGGGGCAGGCGAAAGAAACAATGGAAGCGAGGGAGAGGAGAATCAATACCACAAATTGATCCCATTTAATCTCACACGTTAGGCAATTACTGGAATATGATTGACAAAATGGACCTTGAGAGCGATTACGCCAAACGTCATTCAAGATTGTGGAGAAAGAATACACCAAAGAAATCCCCAAGGCAGAATAAGAAAGATAAACCACTACTTTTCGCACTATGTGAACGCTAAGAGCTCATATTTACAACCACTACTGCACAAGCAGGTAGTAAAAAATATCTTAGTTTAAACCTCGCATAAAGTTATTCCTGCCAAAAATAACCAATGAATCAATTAATTAAACACTCACTTCTTGGAAGCAGTCAGGAAATGGCTAAATTTATTATCTGATGATGGGGATTTATGGTAAAAAATAAATACATTTCTAAAGAGATAACATATGCGGAGGCTTAATAAAATGATGGAATATAATTTTTTCAGCAAAAGTTTGAATGTAATGAACATGATGTTATATTTGGCACTCCGATTGTTACACATTATAATTCATCAGTCAATCCTAATTTTTCATTATTAGACCTTTCAGAAAATAATTTTTCATGTAGCTTTGTTTAAAAATGCCTTAAATCAGTCGTTATTATTAGGTTCGCAGTAGAGGCATACCTCGGCGGAGCGAATGACACCTTCTCTCTTGATGAAGGCAACAATTTCAAGTATGTTAGGAAACAGAGAGACACTCAGCGTTGTAAAATAAATGTTTTCATTCTGAAAAATTAAACTCACTCTTGACCTTTCGAAAAACGATGCTGAACAAAGAAAGTTTTTGGAGCATGCAACGGCATTTAAAAATGCCGTGATTTAATTCCTACCATTAACTTCAAGTTCCTGCTTTTCATAAGAGTTGCTTGTTGACTTTTAATCAAGAAAGGTTAGCACATGTAAACGGAGACGGTAATTGGTTCATGCTCACCTTTACTCTCCCATAAGTGTCACAGCATTTCAATACAAAAAATGGATATGATTTAATCAACATGCATGAAGACGGAGCTTGCAACTGCCGAAGTTAAGGACGAAATTCAGGCTAAAAGTCCACGGAATTATCTTAAAATGCTTATTGTGAAGCTTGAGAAATAGTTGCCATTAATATTGGAAACTCAAAACCAACCTGAAACAAAAGGATACGCATCCGCTCTTCAGACCTAGTTTTCATTGCCGCCCGTTAAATCCAATTCTGCAGCCTTCATTGTCTCCTTAAGTCATTAGCTCATTGCCTTAATCGCATCTTCTGGAGAGAGGCCCTCTACGCACCCCTTCTTGTTCCCTCACATCAATCTCATCCTCTGGTGGCCTCTGGCGTGCCTTCCTCTCCTTTGGCCTCATTTTCCCTCCCCTCTGCCCTCTCCTTCTGCCCCGAAGTCGTCCTCTGACCTATCCGAGTCACCAATGAGCCAAGGAAAGGGAAATGGAGTGAAAGAGAGCGAGACCTTTGTACAGCCATGTCCCCATTGCGAGGAGATCATCTAAAGTATATCCTACTCAACCGCCTGTAAAATAGGAAAACATTTTTATTCGGCATAAAGTCATTCCCTTTCTTAAATTGCCTTTCTATTTTCTTAAATGAATGGTTAGAAATATTTTCTTATTTTGATAAGAGTACAGGTATGATTTTAAGGGAAAAATATTCTATTACACGGGCTAGAAATAAAAAGACCTTTCCTCAGTATTCCAGTTCTAGAGGTAGATAGTCGAAGAAAATGTTTGCAGATTGTGATTCAATTTTTTTAGACTCATCATTTTTAGTTGTTGGCTTTAATTACTGTCCAAGAGAAAAAATATTATTCTTTTCTAATCGAAACAGGCTTAACTGAAAAAATCTCTTTCTATGGTGGTGTCATTGCAATGAGTTTTTAAGTAGGAACTTAATCGTCCCCTATAAATAATCCTTTCCTTTTAAACTACTGGAGGATAGTTTCATGATTTCTTTCGCATTTTACTTAGGCTTGGACTCATAAAAGGGAATTCAAGCAGTTTTTGGAGCACAGTTCGTAGCCCCAAGACCAAATCAGTCATAGAGATCATTGTACTACCCTATAGCTTATACAGGTCAGGTTATCTCCTACTTGATGCAGTTTTTGTACACAAATCAATTTTGTTGTTATGGGTATAAAAGTTGAAAATCTAGAAAATATTCGATTCACTAAGATAAATGTGCTGAACCAATAGTTGCCTTTAAGCAGAGACTAAACGTGTACGTTCCCTTTAAAAGGAAAGCAGATTCTAAATTCTTCAGATTCCAACAAAACCTTTTAAATACATCGTAGAAGCGGCTCTCCCCTCGCCTCATATTTCATTCTCCTTGGTTTACTCGGCTTCATCGGCTACTCATCCATCTTTTAAGTTCCTCTAGATCCTGGCTTTCTGCCTTTCATCGGACACCCTCCTCCGCACATCGCTTCCTTCCCTCCCTGCCTCTTCTTAGATAAACCTTTAACCTTTCACCACCTGCAAGCCAAGCCTCTTTCCATCTCCAATGCCTCGTCCCCTTTTCCATCTCCGTGCTACACTATTCATGATTGAATATCGATTCTCCTTTAAGGTACCTCAAATGGGAGCAAAGGGCAAATGGCCTGGACTTCATTGCATCGTAAAAAGACCACACTTATAGAATTTATTGAAGTTAGCAAGGGACAATAGGACTTGGTTTTAACGCTACGTGAAAATAGTATGCATTATAGCAGAAGGTAGTTTAAGGAACAATAGCCTCCGATATTTTGTAGAAAAAAACCAAAGATCAAGATGATGCATTATTATATCATTCACATATTTTTTTAGATGTATTTTTAGTTATTGTGATGGTTCAACGCCTAAAAATGAAAACAAGGAAGGTTAAAGGAAGGAAGGAAGTTGCACGCTATTGAAGATGGAAGAAAATTAAGGGCTCGATAAAAAAATCAGATGCCAGCATAAAGTGGTGTTCTTTGAAATCAGAAATGAGAATGGAAACTTTCGAGAGAAAGAGAAGCAAACAATACCAGCGTGAAAATACATTCACAATTTGTTTCGCCATTTATTTAAAGGACACGAATTTGCAAATCTCAACTCTACTACACTCGTAAAAAAATGGATTTAAGAGCAGAATGTTGAGATGCATGATGAAATGACCAGTGAAGTTAACTATTGAGTGTGATATACAGACGTGAGATAAATTAAAGACGCATGGCCTAAGCTTCGCTTGCCAAATTGTCTCATAGCCATTTTATGTTTTCCCTTCAATTTCACTGGCGCGCATTCCACCGTGGCGAAGAAAACAATGACATTCCGACGAAAGAGAGACGATCTCCTCCGCTCCCTAGTCCTCTCTTCAAAAACGCTCCTTCTCTTCCCCGAGGGAAATCTTTATGCATTAGAGGTTTCCCAGAAGACTGAGTGGCGACGCAACCTTAAGCAAGGATAAAGTGAGACGGACAGTTTTCCACGGAGTGTCGGATACGCAGAGTGATATCTGTCTGAAGAACGGAGAATAAGGATAGGGGAAGATAAAGTGGTGCCGAAATGGAGGAAAAATGCTGCTGTGAGGAAGTATCACGAATCACGAATGAAAATATTCAGCATTTATCTTGGAGACGGTAGCTTTTGGCTTGCGTTATAATGAAAAATATAGGGTTGACTTCAGCAATAGCTCACAAGGAGTGTAAGAAATTTGAAATAAGCGAGTGTTTGATAAAATTCCTTGACTAATATATTCAATGTTTGGTACTGTGTGAAATGTCTCTATTTTGTGCTGGAAAAAAATCGTTTATCCAATGAAGATAGCGCAACTAAACTCTCGCAATTATCAGATAAACTATTGTCGACTACCTTACCCTACGAGGATCAAAGAGTCTGATACTGTACGTGGTTGTGGTTCTCCGAGGAACGTAAAAAATAGAAAAAAAACAATCAACAGTATAAAGCCATAATAATTTCAAAAAATGATACAACACAAGGAAATGCGTTTCTAAATACGCCTGCATGAGTCCTATGGTTTACTTATTAACGTCCATATATTTTTTTGGCAAATGGAGTGAGACTGTTTTTACTGCTAGTAGATAGCTGCATGATTTTTATACCATTACTGACTTTTAGTCATTGCTGGTCCTCAGTAAATTTGTGGATTAAGATTTAGCGCTAACAAATGTTTATCTATCAGTCACATTTCCGTACACGGGCTATGTAAGACAAAATATTTTTCTCTGTGGTAGCCCGACTAGAAAGCCCATGTTTTGTTATGAGGTGGAGAGTGAAAATTATCTGCTTCACAAATGAGCAATACCTAATTCAAAATATGCTTAGCGAGAAAAAAAACTCGGTATAATTATGTGTATTGCATCAAAGAGAAGTTAACGAGGCACACAAGCAAATACATCAACTTTTTTAAACAATTAAATCAACTTTTATGGCACGGCTGGTGATATTATGAATCAAAGTCAAACGTTTTTTTTTAGCAATAGGAGATTTATAGCAGGTATGTCACGATGAATAATATTCCGCATGTAAGTTTTTCTTACTATCTCGCAAATGAAATCCTGAAATTTTGAGATCAACTTACAATTTTTCAGCTTTTTTCTAGTTATCTATATCAATACACCATATGATTTTCCCAGTCGCATGCAGGGAAAACCGGGAAAAATAGCTCAAAAGCCTCCTATAAGGAGACAGAATCAGAGTCATGCGCTGAAAAACACATTAACATTTCATGAGATAGCTAGTTTATTACCCACATTACATTTTTACGGCCTTATTATATGTGGACGTGATACACCGCTTCAAGGGGAATGGGAAATGGCTGATGAAAGACAATTCATACCATTGATATCTTCAATGGCGAAGGAAAGATTTTCTTCCATGTATCTTGATCACGTGACGCAACATAATGCATCGGCCCTTTCCCCAAATATGCTTTACCATTCTCATCTGGTAAAGGGACGGCAATATGCGCCCCACAGCCATTTCGAACCACGGGGGAGGGAAGCGGGCCATAAAAATATGAAATACACGCGCGGAGACGCCACGGGCCAAGGGAAAGAATTGGCCAAATGCAATGAATAAGAATCATTGTGGTAAATCCATCATACGCATTTTTTTATGTGACACGCGGTAACGTGGAGATAGAGGCGGTGGCTATTTCATTTTGCCCAATAAAGAGACCTATGGGTCAGGTTTTATTGAAAGTAAATAATGAATAAGTCATAAAAAGAGGAGTCGTGATAAACTTTGAAAGAATATTTACGCTTTTCGGAGTGCTTCTGCGGCGGAAAAGGCAGTATCATGTATGGGAAGAGCATTATCCCTGTCGAACTTCGACCAGAAATAAAAACGAAACAATATTGACCCATCAGATGGCTATTCTGTTTTTACTAGCGGAAGTATACGGCAGTGCAATGAAATTTTCGGGGTAGAAGTATCCTTTTACAGTTCTATGGAAATCAAGGTAGAAAAGAGTCGATAAATTATAGGAAAGTGTAAGATCGTTATGTATTCCTTTCATATAGTTGGTAATAATGGCAACATGTCTAGTATCATGTCACTTCAGTACTGAAAAAATACTCCATACTAAATTAAATTATTATTAATATGTAAAGAGGGGCACAACATAACAGTGTGCAAAGGTTTATACTCTAAAGTTAGTTTGCGTATCAGAACAGTGATATATGATATTAACATAAAATAAAAGAACCAACAAGAAAATTTTGCTAACTATGTTTCTAAATTCAAAAAATAACGATTTCTTATAATGGGATCAAGGCTGAGGCGTTTGATAGAGGAAATTTTTACAAATTCTTGATAGAAATATCAGCCTCATGTAGTTATTGCGACTCACAATGGGCAAATATTTTGATTTTTTTCATCCCTGAACATTATAAATAATATAACTGTATACTTTTTATATTGAATAAATCAAAATTGTAGAGGTGTAAAAAGATTTTTCGATGAGGCCTCATTCAATTCATCGTTATAGCAAAAAATGCCTTCGCTGTCATCATTCTTAGATTCCAGTATTATATTATACTCTGGCACTCATTGTCAGTGTAGTAACTTCTTATTTTTAGTCATGAATTGCATTTCAACGTAGAGTCGTGTAAATTGCAATCAGCCGTTGTTTATTTAGAAAAAAAAACGATTCTGCAGAATTTGGTACAGTAGCATAACATGTATGCCCTCACTCTCAATCCATCCGTTAATGGACCATGAAATAAGGAAAATTCTCTCTCGGTGACTCTAATTCAACTTTTCGCAATCCGATGTTTCCTTTAGCAACAACTCCCTTAGCGGCTCGATCCGGACGGGTAAGAAAATCTTTTCCCTCCGACCTTCTTTTTTTCCATCCGCAGAGCAGTGGTTATGGAGTGGCGCTGTGTTCGGAGTTCCTATTCCACGGAGAGAGGGTGTGAAAGAGATGAGGAAAGATTTAAAGGGAAAGTTGGTCGGATATCAGAGCAACGCCAATGTAAGGAAGCTCGAGGAACGCGCTGCGAGTTCGGGGGAAAGAATATTGTGGCTGCGGGGGGTCAGGCGGCAAAGAGGAAGTCTCGCAGTAGGAAGAAGGGCAGGAGGTGTAAGGGACCAGGGAGGGTGCGATGGAAATAAGAACGGGAGTCTTAAGGGTTGTAATGTGCTGTATATGTGAGTAGTGAGAAAGTAGGGGTGTAAAAGCCTTGGAGGAATGCAGGTGGGAAGTGGGAAAGGAAAAATTCGAAGAAGAGAGAGAGGGAAAGAAATAAGATATTTCGTCTCCTCTTTTTTTTTCCTTCTTTCCGCAAGGGGTCAATGCGGTCTCCTGGATCTAGATGTGGACGCTGGGGTCGGGTCAGGCAAAAGACATCAAGAGGGTTAGTGTGTGTGCGTGTGGGTGGGAGTTTGGCGGGTGTGGAGACGGGGGACAGAGCGGAGTGCAAGCGCGGGTGTTATTTCGAAGTTTGCCGACACGAGGACGGTGAGGGCTCCGCGCCTTTGTGCCGTAGTTTGGCCGCAAAGGAAGAATGAGGTGGGTTTTGTTAGTCACGTCTCTTAACCAAGTCTCGAGACCTACATTGGATTCCATAAATGAGATTTGGCTAACACACCTTCAAGAAAGTGAAATGAAGTTCTAATTTCCTTTACTCTTTGTGATTTAATTTTGTTTTAATTTGTTAAAAATTCTATCTGATAACGCCACGAGTCTCTTCAATGCTAATAGGAAATAGTGTAATTCAGAAAAGTTAACACCGTAACCTTACCCACTGTAATCGTAACCTTTCGTCATTTTATCCTTCGCCATGATATTTTTAAGAGTGCATGTATTTGGAAGTTAGTATCGATAAGGTTGTTAAAATTCAAATTTAGCATCTTTTCATAAATGCTAAAAACAAATATTTTTCATGTCCATACTGCAAGGAAATTATTTAGTTAAATAATGGTCTTATTGTGCACATTGAGTGTGGAATGGTATTGTGACTGTTCCAATGTATGAATAGGGCTTAGGTAAGCAAGTAACTGCGTTGATTTTTTGCTGAAACCGTCTACTGATGGGTTTGCCAAGGAATCTTACGTAAGAAAAGGGCTATTTGGAAAATGAGGTTGCTGGTGGGTTATCTAAATCCAGTAATAGCCTGCTCATGATGAAGATGCCAAGAAATTCAAGGTATTGAGAATCATTTCCGGAATAAGAAAGATGTACCTCACCTTTTAATATCCTCAGGCAAATATCATACGAATTACATGTGATTTGATCATTAATTCGCATGATATCCTCCATTTAAAATGCAGTTAACTTGTGTACGCAGTGTGTGTGACAGACTAGTACAATCATTTACCGTATGCTCTTGTTCATAATTCTCGTATTTGACCTAAATACACGAATACCAATAATCCTGGTAAATGCACATTCAGCAGTAATGTTTTCAATAGTTTTTCCGTCGAATCCATCGCACCAGAAAAATGTATGCAGAGTTTTCCTAGAGTACGCAACAGTGTCTTCGTGAAGGAAATATGATATCTGTTCACAATGCGTGCACTTTCATTTCTACATACCGTAGTTGCTCAATGAATAATATTTACGGCTAATGCATCCATCATCTTTCCCTACTGTTGCAAAAATTCAAAAATTTTTCCAAACATGAACGCTTGGAATTTAAAGCCAAAGCTCGCTTTAATGTTGCTATAAAACCAGACAGGTAATCGCAGGCACGCAGGGCGTTGAACGATTTGTTTCCATGCGTAAAAGAAACATTTCTACTTTGGTAATGGGCAAAAGTACCTCGATAAGTGTGCCTCATTGTTCACAAAAAACGTTGTAATACAGATTTACGAGGACGTTTTCTCATTTCGTCTCTCACGAAACAAAAAAAATTGCTGCATAATATTCTCTCTGTCACTGCTGGCTTTTTGTGACGAATTTTTTAGGTTTCGGATTTTACCCCCCTTTTTTCTTCTTTCAAGATTGATACGGACAAGGAATTATCGCCGCTCGGAATTAAAACTTTCAGTCATGGCCGTGGAGACATTTCGTGCTTATCGTGAATTCGGCACGGAATGAGGGAAGAGATAAATATCCCGTTCCTCTAAGAGCCTTTCATAAACGTTGGCCGGCGGCCGTGTTATTCTGCGCTTGACTTGGAGAGAACAGTGAGCACACGGCTTCGACAATCTGGTCGTGAGGGAAGGTTGAGGGACCGATAGAGTGCTCCTTCACTGTTTTCGAAATATTTAAATGAGAGAGCGAGCCCTTGCGTGGTTCGAAGCGTGCCTTTGCGTGCTGCGGGTGCGTTCGCGTGCTGAGCAAATGACGCCAGTCTCCAGAGTGATTAGTATCTCTTCAGGTTTTTACTTCCCCCTCACGAGCTACAAACTTTTTTCCACGCTGTCTTTTTATTTTTTGAGGATCAACACAGTGGCATTTAAGGATAAATAACCAACAAATCCTTTCAACCCGAAATTAAACCCACGATTACCATTTCTGCGTCCGACAGATTTCTGCTGGGAATGTGACAACCTTGTTTTGAAATAAGAAATCGATGATGATCTGTCGTGAGCTGACGACAGAGGAAGGCTAATGCTGGCATAGAATAAGGTTTTGGAGGGGTTAGAGGAAATTTTTCGAATGCCTCCCGTTAGGGGCACGAAATACCCTCGCAACTGCACAGAAAATAACAATTTGCTGCCGCATCGACTTATTAACAAACAATTGCAAGCATGGAATTAGTATAATGATACAGATAATTCGGAAGGCAAGGCAATTATCGCCAAAAATATTCTTCAAATCTGGAGATACAACAATTTAGGTTAAGGCTATAAAATATTATTCATAAATTATAATTTGTTGGCGTGTCTCAATATTGGTCTAATTCAATTCTCAATGACTTATAGTACTGAAATTGCATGTACCAATGATTACCACAAAATTATTTTAAGTTAATAAAATATCATATTCGTCGTTATTGATCATCCTATCGGTAATCAACGTGCACATTTTATGGATATCGAGCCACTTATGTTAACCTTTTCAACTCCAGAATACAAGCATGTCCTTATCACAAAACGTTTTTAGCTCTCTGAATATAATATAGCAATGGCTAAAGTGCACGAAATATGTGTTTGTTTTGATCTCGCTTAATATGATCCACAAATACTTCCAAAATCCATCATGAGAGGGAACTCCCATGTACTCCAAACGAGGGCTCCGTGACTTAGTCCACTTTAGCATTATTATCTCATGGAGCTCAGGGAACGACCCGGATACCTTTTCTCCTGCTGCTTAAATAATTTCAAGTTATTAAAATATATTTCCCCCACTCGTCCCTTTTATCCGAGTTTGTCATCCAACTTATTTAATAGCCTCTCCTCCTCTCATACTCATATATTCCTCGACTTGGGAAATATTAATCATTGAGAAACTTGCGTGCAAGTGAAACAATCTTGATTAAACGTAAAATATGGAGATCAAGAATCATGTTCATGCTTTTCTGAGTTGTGACGCAGCAAATAACATTTACGGGTGTGACCCATAAAACACTGCCAAAAAAGCAGTGCTCAAGTTTACATCACAGTCACTCTGAAAATTTTAAGAAAAAATTTGAAACAATTAAGGTGATATAAACTGACGTGAAATTTTCAATAGGAGCAACACAGCAAGAAAACGATGAATGCGTCTTATTTTTTCAGTAATATCGAAGGAGTAGGCGTGCATACAGATTTACCACAGATATTTATATGATTTTATAACTAATTTTAGATAAAAAGAAATTAGATAAACTATTTAAATAACCAACGATTGGAAGAAAAAAGTATATAGATTCTTACAATGCAATCACTGAATACCGGGCAATTTACTAAAAACACAGTAAGAGGGTTTCTATAAAAATGAGGGAAAATTTCGGATTACTACTTTATAACCTTTTAATAAGTGCCTGATAATACTGCAGTATTTTAAAGTATAACATTTTTAGGAAATTATGAGATTTTCAAAAAGTGAACGTCGGTAGCCAAAGTTTATAGGGCTGATCAGAGGGCTGAAATTGTTCCTTTCCAATATCTGTTTGTTGGAGCATTACCATTCCACAGTATCATTTCCTTTAATGACGACTTGTATTACGTATTTCATAAAGCTTTTTAGGTCTTAATCTCGGTAGTCGAGTACACTCTAGTAAATGATATAAACATAAAGAATTAATGGATCACAGCATATCTTTTCTGCGGATATAAAAGCTTCCTTACACGAAATGATGATAGAGAAAGGCACAGCTAAAGCTATCCCATCCTTTTTCCTAACTTGATTCGTCATTTTAGATGTCACATTTGAGTTCAATTTTATCCACTGCATCCCTTTAGGAAAATAGATTCCTCGTGCCTCATTTCCTGGTAGACTTTGGGAAAATATCAAAATTGGGAATAATCAGAATATAATGGATGAAAAATTACTAAATACGCTGATATATCGTATTATATCTTAATTATTTCGTTTATTTTAGTTTTATATCCATAATACGACAAAAGTATCTTCGTCTCATTAATTTTATCGGATTTGCCTTCGCCTAAGTTGGTGTTACTTTGCTCCATAGGGCATTCAGAATAAACGAAATGCCCCTTTAATCATAGCTCATATTTCGTTCGCATGCTTTTTCAAGTTGATTTTTAAGCAATATAGCCATTTTTTGGACTATGAATTAATTGCGCTGTATTCATTGCCATTTCACAGAGTTGAAATGAAGCTTAAATTTTCTCAGCTAACGGTATGCAAATCATAGGAACACCGATTGAAAATGTTTCGAGCTAAAATGTGCTCGTCTCATATTCTAAATCACGCTAAGAAGTCTAAGTAAAGTAAAATTTTTATGAACGAGCCTAATACCTTGTCAAACGCATGCGGTACGCAGCCGTTGTAATTCGCCACCGTAATAGACGTAAAGAACGGCCATATAACAACATCCTCATCTCAGACAGAAAACATGTCCCTTGTCGAATACCACTCACAGGTGTAGCCGCTTGAATGGCAAAGTTTTACCGGCGTATCTTTCCCAGAGGAAGACAGAAGCACTCAAACGGTAATGCTTATCTTAAAAAACCATTAGGGAGACCTATCTTCCGTGGCAGCCGAGTCATTCACGGGAGCATGTTCCGTACTCAACTCATCTTACTCAACCTCCGAACTGTGAATGACGAATGTTTTTGGCTCAAAAGGGACACCTTAATTCTTCCACTGACCATTACCATGCACTTCTCCGACGACTACCGACGACTCTATATAACTTTTTCTTGGTGCCGGTCAGCCAAAGTTCCTATCTCCCAAGTATAAGACAAACCACGGGCAGAAACACAAAACGATTCTTCCAAGGTTGTGTCTAGTAATACACTTTTCGAATGTAACATGCATATTGAGAGCTTATCCGGGTTAAAATTGCACAGCAGACCGTTTCAGCTTGTTTAAAAAATGAAACACTTTAGTGAACATTGCACATTACCTAAAAAAACTAAGATGATTTGGGAAGTAAATTACTATCAAATTGAAAGCTGCCATAAGTATTTTAGATAACTTAATCTACTTCCAAATTTTAATTCTAAATGTTGAAGTTAAAGGTTTGATACTTTTACTATTTTGCAAAGTAAAATATCAGCGTTACAATAGAAGTGAGCGAGATGTGAATTAACGATGTTTAAATGAAGAAGCTTTTGGGAACATTCCAGTTAACATATCAGAAAAACGAAATAAAAGAATAGCAATTGGTTCTTCCAGTTAAGTCGACAGAAAGATTAATTTTACTTACACCACCTACTGAGAAAGAGTATCTTTCGTTACCTATCGATTGCACGAAGTTTCCTCAGGATTTTTGCTACACATCATTACACATGGGCAGGCATTAATTTTAGGCCTACATTTATGTGAGAAATTGGAAAACCAGAAGTTTATCAAAAGTTGATAATTAAAAAAAAAGGTGTATTTTACGCGAAAAAAGTAAACCGTGGCATCTCGATAAGGCTACCTCCTCATTGAACCAAATATTTACCAGAAATTTGAAAATAAAATTAAAAATTTCGGGAAATATTGCACAAGTGGACGTGAAAAGAGAACTGGACGTTTGGAAAAAATACTTATCTAGAGATGTTTCTCGATAAAATTCAGGAAATGCCATTGCGATCTCTCAAGAAAGATTGATAATAAAAGTGCCCTCGCAAAGGGCCATCTAGCTCCGAAGGGGTCAAATCCATTTGTTCTTTCTTCGAATTCCAGCCGCAAAAAGACTTCCCAGCACAATCCATACCTCATCATTCCCCAAATCTCTACTCGAGTGCCCGCTTGAAGGCACGGACTCTCGGTGGACAATTGCCGCCGCAGTGGATTCGTCTCGTCATGGTCCATCTCTATCTTGGGAGGATCACTTGACCATCTCCGGAGAGACGTGCCACGTCCCGAGCGAGGGACGAGGGAAAGAGATTCCCCGTTGGATGAGGAAGGAGGGTAGCACGCGCCCGAGGAAAGAAACGCAGGGTGGACGTGGAAGTGAAGGGCGGGCAAGAAGAAAAGAGAGGGTGAGGGTTAGGTATGATGTGGATGGTAGCCAGGATGTCCATGGAGTGCATAGGAAAAAAATTCAAAAGAAGGGTAATTAGGATTGATGACTAGGGGGGAGGGGAACGCCATGAGTCTAAGTACGCTATTTGCTTCAGATAATTTTTATCACCGAGGTGAAGTAGCTAAAAATATTCTCAGTGTTGAAGAAGAGGAGAATGAGTCAGTTTTTACTGAATATTTGATAAAAACTTTGATTGTCTCGCTTTGTAGTTTTAGAATTTGTGGTCCTGATTTTTATTTATTCTTGTGACAAATTTCATTTGTAGGGGTGCAAACATTTACCTCTTTATTTAGGAACGCGTGTGACCATGGGCGATTAATTTGCTTACACAATCTACAGCATATCTAAAAATATTGCAAAATAAATACGTGGTGACATTGAACATCTTTTTCGATAGGTAGTAGGTAGTATATCATCGACCGAATTCTATCGTTAAAATTTTAATAACCGTTAACGGCTACGCAAACTCTTCAAACGGGAATTGAACGTAATGCAGGAAAGGATAATGCGATTGGAATCATAAACAAATTGAAACTATTGCGTACAAAAAGGAATAAACAATTTAAATATGTGAGATTTATTTTTGGTCCGCGAAACCAGGCCTTCTCTCACATACAGGAGGTCATTTCGGTGACACAGTAATAATGACAAATTCTAGGAAATTTTCTTTCCCCGAGAAGTGCTTTCCTAATTTTAGCCAATATTTTTATTGGAAAATCAGCTTGGCAAGTGACAAACCTTAGGATAGCGGTAATTTATGGTTCAATATCATCAACAAAATCAACAAAAAGTAGTCTCATACGAAGTCAAAATAAAGGGACCTAGGGTTTCGGTACTTGAGAACCATAATCGAATGGCAAGAGACCAAGGGAAGATTTATGGGATTCCTTCAGAAGTACGTTGTTCTTGTAAACTTGGTGGAAGCCTATTATGTATTTTGCTACATTTTTACAGACAATTACGACTTATTTGGATTTTAGGGCGACCCAAAAACAAATATTTCCAATCAAAATCGATAAATTTATTGGATTAGTTTCGTTTCAATCAGAAAATGTTCAACGTGATTCGATAAGAGTAGAGGCTCAAAACTCTTAATTTTCCCAGCCAGTGGCGCAGCTAAGGTGGAGTTTTGGGGGACAACCCCAAGAGACAATCCCCAGAGACAACCCCCCCCCCCAGAGCTCAGATAAATTTTAATCCATTTTACTTAATTGGATTGATATGACTAATAGAATAGGGTAAAGATTAATAAAATATCCCTCAGAAAGCCGAAAAACTCACCATTTTGAACCATTTATCTTAAAGTTCCGCAATTTATTAATCTCGCACCTACCGCTTATCCTGGTGGGTATTCCATACCCCCACACACCCCGGTATTAGTTGCACCTATCCCCCCCCCCCCCAGCCTTAATTCCTAGCTGCGCCCCTGTTCCCAGCAATAGGCTATGCTGATCGAAACACCAAAAACTCAGAGTCGAAATATCTCTGGCCGGAACCAAAGTGGCACTCGCCCACGTTCGGCGGTCTTGGTCGACTCCCCGCCCTCGAGGCTGGGCGAGACGCCTCTCTCTTCTTGCGATCATCAGTGGAGGGACGACGAAGCCGCACGGCACCTCGCCCTTGCCCGCTATCTCCTCCGACGGATCTTTCTGCTCGCTCTGATTCTGTGGCCCAATCGCCGCAACCATCTCCCTCCTTCCATCTCCCACTTCTCTTTGCGTTTCGTCCCATTTACCCAGCATCCACCATATTCTTCGTTTCTATTTTCAACTTCAAATTCTCAGAATTTTCAGTCACCCTCTCCCCACCTTATGCCTCCTTCAAGAATTGGTCTTTTTGCTATTTTTATTTTCACCCGAGAGAGAGAGAGAGACCACCCGGAAATCGTGCGACAAACCTGATGGGTACACAAACTCGTTCCCGCGTTGCAAATGCGATTGAAGCCCTCGGAGCGGAAGTGGATTGAATAAAATTTGAGTGCATGGTATGAAATATTAACTCTAAATCATCAAAGGGACCATCAAATTCATTTCCGCTAAATGGATACCTGCTATTTTCAACAAGTCACGCGTGGCTTCGGTAATTCATTTTTTTTTACCGAATCCCACTCCAATAGGTTTGTTTTGCAGGGTGATAATTAAGCTAATTTTCCGATGATCCAGGGTATACCCATAAATTTCGGCTCTTTTGATCCAAGTTCTCAAGCATTCAGCATAACAATCGATGATATGAGAAGGTTTAATTGCTTCAATAATATTTTTATCGCATTCATGAAAAATACATCAGGTTTTTTAACAAAACCCTTGATGAGAAGTATTATTGTGTTCTTGTACCTCAGTCGAAGGCTGTAAAAATATTATTCCACGCACATTAAAGTGTTCAGTTCATCAGACCAAAGATATATCCCCAACAAATGCGTTTTGGCGAAAGCATTGAAGGAATATTCTAATAATGCTAGAGTCAAATGGTAACCCTTAAATTAGAGCCAGCTCAGAGTTCGTATATAAATCTGATTCATGTAGAATAATAGCTCTATTTCTAGTCTCGGCAAAATATTTTTTTAAATCATGGTTTATTTTCGGTGTTCCGGATACACAATAAAAAAGGGTACCTTAAAAGAAAACTACAAAATAGAATCGTGCGAAAGATCCACAGAGAAAAAATCATTCGCCTTGACCGGGATTCGAACCCGGATCCCCCAATTTCCGGTCGAGTGCTTTAGCCAGTTAAGCTACCGAGGCTATATTTTCGGACACTACCGCACAAGGTGTTGTTGCTGGACTGCTGAGCATATGATGCTACAAGCAGTCCAAATCGTGCGCACAGCGCCACAGCCGGAGAGCAGGCCCGGACATAGAACACAAAGGGTGTTCGCTCTAGACTAATTTAAAGTATACCGGGACTAGCCGCGGTGATAACTTTTTACGGGAGTCACCCGCAATGCACAATCGTGCGAAAGATCCACAGAGAAAAAATCATTCGCCTTGACCGGGATTCGAACCCGGATCCCCCGATTTCCGGTCGAGTGCTTTAGCCAGTCCAGCAACAACACCTTGTCCGGTAGTGTCCGAAAATATCCACAGGGAAGAATGACGCCTCGGTAGCTTAACTGACTAAAGCACTCGACCGGAAATCGGGGGATCCGGGTTCGAATCCCGGTCAAGGCGAATGATTTTTTCTCTGTGGATCTTTCGCACGATTGTGCATTGCGGGTGACTCCCGTAAAAAGTTATCACCGCGGCTAGTCCCGGTATACTTTAAAAAATAGAACTCGTCACAAATTTCATTTCCTTCAAAAGCTGTGATTTAAATTCACGAGTGAGTTACAGACTTTTCGTACAAGACATTTCCAATATTTAAGCCGAACTGAGTGGAAATTAATGCCCGGAGGAATTAGGCAATATGATCACATCAACATACGACAGAAAAATTGATAAAATACGTTACGAAATGTCTTCCATAACCGTACTATTAATAATTTAAATTCAAAAGCATAAGTAAGTTCCTTTTATTATTGAGTAAATAAATTATTTAAGTTTTTCACAGTCTCCTAGATACCGAAGTAATTGATTTGAAAATATACCGTAAGGGAAGAGAAAGATCATCGATTGGCAATTTTGATCCTCCAAAGGTCAAGCAATACAGACGGTATGTACACATATCTTTCCTGTATCGGTAAAGAAAACATTTTTTTTAGTATTCAAGTCATTTCGCTTTTTCACGACTTATTTGCTTACGGAATAATCGTCGGCAGCTACCGGAGCTCCGAGAGGACGATAATTTATCGCTCTGGCGGCGTTCGAACCTGTAATCCCAACGCTATCCACTCCCTCCTTGAGGGACCAAATGGAATGAAAATATGAAAACGGGAATAAATCTGCTCCTTTCGCTGGAAGCGTGTTTACCGAATGAAACATACCGATAAATCTACCTCAGACTTGCGCTACCTTATTTTTTTTTGTTAACACCGGACGTTTTTATTCCGCGGTCCGCATACCCAGGTGTCCTAGTTGTAAATCAAAACCCTTAAGACTTAAACGGAATCGCTTTGATTGTCCTTTTATACCGTAAATATAACTTATTCCTACTATTTCACGCGCATGAATCACGAACGGTCGAGGTTTCTTTTAGAACAAAAAGGAAATAAAACATTGAGTACAGGTCAATGTCAACGACGAATCGTCGAAAAAACAAGTGAGCAAAGACATAGCGTGTGGAAGGGATATGCGTGCACAAACGCTTGCTACCCTTTACTCTAACGCTTTCGAAGGAATTTCTTCCGAACACACACTCATTTCCCCTCTCTCAACTTGTACGGGGCTTCCGGGCTTCGACTCCGTCCTATACCGCCCATGTTAGCGTAGGTAATTTATGTCTTCGCACCCCATTCATAATGGTCGTAATAGCTTCACTGTCGAGCGAGCGGCTATTTTTGCAGATTAACCGCGTCGAGGCGTTTGTCATCGCTTTCTCCCTCTCCCTCTATCAATATTACTCTTCATATCATAGTCCCGCTTCCATCCCTCCCTTTTGTGAATCCTTTTCATAAACGCATCCATCTGTATGTGTACAACCCTCCGCTTTAAGCGATACATCAGTCGGAGCCTTCGTACGGGAGTTCATTTCTCTCTCTCGGGATAAGATTCTTCGACTCACCTCTGCCTCTCCCATCTGCTTCTCCTATGGCCTCCAGCGACGCCACCTGTGGAGTAAGAATATAATCACTACTTGGTACCAAGCTATCCGCTGATCATAAAACACACACTATTTGCATGTAGATGATTCAATCTTATATTTAAAAGACTATGTAAGAACTTAGATATATGCACCAATATAAGCGTTTGATAAACAATTTAACCAAGATAGTGATGCTGGATAACAAGGAACGAAGACAATTGCATTAGTTTATATTAGTATAGTATTCCTGGTTCGTTGCAAATTATACCTGTTTGACGCTAGGAATGAATATTACAGAGCTTAAAATTGGAAGATTGAAGCTAATCTACTTGACATTTTCTTTCAAAAGTGGTAACAATTGTGAGAATCAAATTATTGTTCGATTATTGCTAGCATGTACAGGACCGGAGATAAATTAGACATAGGCTTGAAGGATAAATAATAAACCATATCATCTCGGAGCGTATCAAAATATCATGTTTTTTTCCCGTGAGTGATGACAAATACCAAAAAATATTTCACATTGCATACATGCAATGCATATGATATTTATTCAAACTTAAGACACATAAAACCATACAGTTAAAAATAACTCACTCTAATCCAGCATATAGCCGTGAAGCAAATTCCGATGTCTAACATCTGAAAGTAATATTTTCATAGCTAAGTTCTAAGCTTCTAAAATTATGAATTATAAAGGAATTTTTCCTATGTACCTCACTTTTGTCTCCATTGTAGCCGCTTCTTATTCGAAAGCATACTTAAAATAACAGAAATATTGGGTGATAAAATTTCCTCTAAGGAAAAATTGACTTGAATTTAGTGGCAGAGAAACAGAACAAGTGATCGATGTCATTGCGAAAACAAAATGAGGTGATATGATTTGAGGCTTTCTCGGTGGGTGCTCAATAGATTCGTTATTCGATTCTTAGATGTCCATGTGGGTTAGTTGTCACAGACACTTTCCGATCGCTTGCACTGCCACCTAAGAAGATTCTTAAAGCTATAGAAGGCAGAAGTGTTAGGTTCCGAAAAATTCTGGTGGTAACTCAGCTAAACTAGATGCGAACTCGAGAAATAAACCAGCAAAATAATATTCATCCCAGTTTATCTCAGTATTTAGTTCTATGAATGACGATTGCCGTTTCTACGCGAATGAAAAACGAATAAATTTACTTTGCCTGAAAAAGTGCGTTTTATTGTCTAAGAATATTTTAAAGAGCAAGTACAAGTGTGGGGGATGGAATGGACGCAAGTGAGGGCGCGGACTAAAGTGTGGGATTGGTAAGGAGGGAAATGACATGACAAAAGCATTTGCAGCGCCAACAATCCGCGAACTATTCCGCCCGTGGTTTTCCCCGCACGAATGTAGTGCTCGCATGCAATTCGCACATTCCCCCCAACATCCACTCCCTTCCGAAAAACACAGCGCCTCCTGAGAGATTTAATTCGAACGCCGGACAGACGTGCTTCTGAATAATGGACCATTACCCACTCGTAATCAGTTCCCTGCGTAAATAACTCAGGATCGGGCTGGGGAATCGGGGGGAAGGGGGTAGAGAGTCCGGGGTGCGGCGAGTAGTTTTAGGAGAGTAGGAGTAAGAGGGAGAGAGGAAGTTGGGGAAAAAATGAAAATTAAGGGAGAGAAAGTGCTTTTTCCGTGGACGACGCGTAAGGGACTCAAAACCTCCCGAGCACCATTCGTATCCGGTGGGGAGCGTTTGACGTGGGATTTAAGTGGAAGGTACCCTTAAAAGCGGAGAGAGAGAGAGGATGAGAGGATAAGGGTTTTTGGGAGCATGAGTAAGCATAAAAAGGATAGAAAAAGCGGGAATGGCCATGTTTCCTTCCCCGAGCCAGTACCGAGGGCATGCCAGGAGATGTGAAACTTAATGGCGAGCTTTAAATTATTATCTCAGGAAGGAAGGTAATGCGTGTTTGTCGTCATTCTTTACTCGCGCGGGAAGATGGATTCATCAGTTTCCTAGAGGGATACTATGCAATGAGACCAATCCACTTTCCTCAACTGTTGCTTGATTTCAATCCAAAAGCAAGAAATGGTCTAATTGGTGCACTGGCACTTCATTTGTGTAGAATAACTTTTTGATAGAATCACATTAATCTATGTTTAAATAAATAAAAGATTGTAGCACTTTTCCACTTAAGTTTTTACTACGTGCAACGCGTTTCGGCTCACAGAGCCATCATTTAGTACAAGAGTACTTCTTTTGTGGAAAATCGCTACAATCTTTTATTTATTTAAATATGTCTAACTTCCACCAAATGAAGCCTGAATCTGTTGAACTTAGTAATCCATGTTTTTTGTTCCAAAGGATGGAAAAGGGTTTAAATATCAAGGGAAACACTCTCTGGGTATTTCAAGAGAAGTTAAGGAGGGACGAAATTTTGCATGGGCTAAATACTTTGGAGTATTTCACCATTCCAGAGTTTGAGATTCAATCTTAGCTCTATGGATTATTTACCCGCAGCATAAGGTCAGTTTCCAAGAGGCTCCTTCAGACTAATAAACATTGTGCAGTCACTTGTTGCATCTACGTTAGGATGGTGATGTGACCACAAGTACATGGTAAATTAACCCAATCCGACAAAAATGATTTAAGTACCAAGCAACTCTAACGATATCATTTTCTCATACGAGACGCATTATTGCCAACCTATACCAGGCCAATCCCGAAACCAGCGAGGAATGATACCAAGTAAGAATGAAAGAATACTGTTTTGAGGTCTTAAGTAAGGTCTTTTTTTCGTTGTTGCTCAATTTAAATCACGGAGAACAAAGTCGAGTTTCGAGTTTAGGTGTCTGACGCAAGAGAAGAGTTGAAATGCTGCAATATTCCCTCTTCAGTATTACTTTAACGCTTATACCCTAATATAATGAATCAATCTGACTTAGCATTCCCTGCAAAGCCAACTGCTTGAAGCGCACATTCAATGTGAGCAAAAAAAATCAAGCTTTAACAAAAAATTTCCCCTTTCCAGAGACCATGCGTCCGTTTGGTAATTTGGTTAGTTATCAAATTTTAGTGAGAGGTAACGTCATAGTCCTAGCTAAACATGAATTGTTGCCATTCCCATTTTTCAAAGCCATCACGAAAACGGCATGGATTTGAGAATATTATACATGAAAAGTTTTAATAAAGCTACGCAGAGAATCCAATTCCATACATACTCCAATATTACCGGAGGGTAATGTCAAAATGTATGCCCCACACAGATAGGAACCAGTACGTGAAATAGGTACCAAATTTTTGGATATTTATTTTTTATACTTCGGAATCCCAAAATCCCAGCGGACGAAATCCGACCCCTTCATGTGTATCCATGGGAGACTTTGCGCACAATGGGATCGCAGGCAGGGGGCAGCAGCAGCACGGGATGATGAATACGAAGACGAATACCCTCCGTGGATTGATAGGGCAAATGAAGCGTGTACATATACCTACCTCCCTGTATAACTTGCCCGCGGCTATGCGGAAAAAAGGGAAGAAATCAATATGAGTGACGTGGACATATAAGGATAGAAGGGTGCGTTTGGGAAGGGGGAGATGAGAGTTGCCTTGCGGGTCCACAGATGGGTATAAAATCCCGCCCGCGAAATAAGCATTACTATACCTGTATATATATCCTCTCCGCTTCTCCCCCGTCTTTTTTAACAATCCTCCGACCGGCAAGCGCATTCATCCGAAGTCACGAATCAACCCCTGGTGCCCTCCTTTACAATTGTCCTGTCTACCGATAAACCATTCACTTGACAGGGATTCTCCTCTCCCGCTGGATACGTGGATACCGTACGCCACCCATCTTCCTGTCTTTCCCCGCATGTCCCTACAGTTCAGCCCGTCACTCCAATCCGTCCTGCCCGATTGGAAGTTATGTGAGAGGGCGGATAAGGAGGATGGCAATAATAAACGCCCAAACATTATACATACCGAATACGAGGAAATGGCAATCGCAACCAACATACGAGCGCTCACACCCGAAGCTATGGGTACTTCGCTATGAAGCGAGGCTGCGTAAAATTTGTGCTGTCCACCGGACGACGAATGTATTCGTAAAGGTAGCTCATAGCATAATTCATAATTTCAGAGTGAAGACCAATTTAAAATATAAACTCAACGGAATGTTGCACTTTTTATGGGAAAATACTCCAAGCACAACTTAACACAAATCAGTAAAAGACAATGTAAATTGTTTTCTCAATTAAGATTCAAAATTGCTGTCTTGCAAGTCTTAACCTAACAGTTACTTAGGAGACGGTGGCAACTGGAAATTTTGATACTTCGCCCTGAGATTGAGCACGCAATTTGATTTGATAGGCAATGCAGGACCTCACCACGGAATGGGCGACAGGGGTTTCACACATTCAATGTCAGGGAGCTAGTTTCTTTCCTACGGCCTCATCGTATTTGTAGGATTTTGGTGTGGGAGTGTCTGAAGTCATTCGTATGATTTAAGCACTAACCACTACGATCAGCTAGCCAGAAGGTTTCCACCCTCCCGCTAGATAGCATTATCCATGAAAATAAAGTGACAAGAAAATTAGCAACCGATTTTTAGACAGCAATTCAGTAATCTGTAGACTCGTATTTGTAGCTATCGGGCAGTCATCTCACCCACATGTAAGTTTTAACGACATATGGCAGTAGTATATATCTTGCTGAGCATCGCACATGGCTGTTGGTGGGCTTCAGCAGTATGGGCTGTAGAGGGTAGTGCAATGCTCAGGGGCCCGCAGTGGTGGGGGGCACAACACGTGACTTTCCATCCCATGAATACATGTGGGGATCGCATACCAGCTCATTGCTGGAAATCCAACACCGCACTCCTCTCTCATCCCCCATGGCCAGCCTGCAGTTAGCTCAATGCCTGATTTTTAGAAAGGAAGGCTCTCCTGGTTGCAAGCGATGAGCCGGAAAATTTCCGTTCACTACGCTTAGCGAGTGGGTTTCGTCCCTTTTTATATTTCTCCCTTCACGGGAAGATGAATGCGAGAGTCCCGGTCGTGCACCCTTCGAAGGCCTCGATATCGCTGGAGAGACCCTCGCGGTAATGGGCTTCCTAGAAGTCGCTCCTCTCCCCGTCACATTTTTCTGCTACATTATGCTGTTATGTGCGAGCAGTGCGGATAATTTGTTCGCTCTTGTAATCTGACGACACCTCAGTCAGTCAATAATCCTCATGACTGATTGTTGCCGAAGCAGGAAACGGTTAAGACATGGCAAAATGACTATCTCTCTGAAGTTTCGTATATCATTTCAGGATGTAATTAGTCCAGAATCTTTGTTTGCCGGGACAGCTACCAAAATGCGTAAAACTTCAATCATCGGTTATGATGGTATTTTATATTCAACTAAAAAGACATTGAATTCTATAATAGTTAAGAAGGATTAAAAAAAATGCTGATTGAAATTGCAACGACAAACTCGTAGATAAATGGGGCCGCAAAAGCCTAGACCCAGGGCCGCAAAAATCACTTTCAATCAGGGTCGATATGTAAACGTGAAGTTTGCTTATTGAATATGGTGAGAGCTTTTTTTTGTAACTAATAAAATGGAAAATTTATCAGTTTTTACCAATTAAATACATTAATTAACCAATATTATACAGATTTTTACTAACACACATTAGAGAAGATGGAATTTCTTAATCGCCCTCCTTAAGCATGTATGTATTTCTGATTTTGAGCATTATCAGAAAGGTTAAAGAAAGTTTTTTCATGTGTAAGTGCCATCGTAATTGATATATTACCTCTTTTTATTTTCATTTTCCGGAGAGAAATTGGAAATGAAATTCAGATAGTACGAGTATCCATGCCAGTATTACTTCCCATTTGTCGTAAACAATTTATTGATTCTTCCATATGAATACTCTCAAGTTTTCGTATTTTGGGAAGAATCCATTGCCTTGAGCTTGCTCAGAATTTTGGCGGTAATAGTAAGCCACAGCTCTTGGCAAGAGACCGCCAAAGCCACAAGACGTGATCTTTAATACCTCAGCGATGGCAATCACTAATCTCGTTTCTTAACTGATCGGACCACCCGCCTTCCGTCCAACAGATGGCTTCTGTTTCGTAACCGCGAGATCTCGTGTTACTTACCTCCCTTTGCATCGCTCCCTTGCTCAGCGATATGGGAATAGGATGCCAGCGAAACCTAGTCTGCGGCTAACCGACAAAAACAAACAAGTTTACATCCTTTACAAACTGGATGCAGGGCCTGGGTGTAAAATTTGAGCACATATTAGTAAGGATAAAGGAATAAAATGCCTTTATCCACGTTTTTTAATGTTCATATAAAAAACGAGCTAATATTTTAAATCTATTCTTCGTATTCAAGCCACTTTTTTCTGAAGACGTAAAATAGGATGTATAATTATCAATGCCCTTCTATTCACTGTTCAAATAGTAACCAATTCACGTGGCAGTAAAATGACGCCACTCATTGGGCTACATTTGGAATGGTATTATGGAGTGAACAATTAATAGAAGCAATGTACACCTCGAATATTTTTCAAATGCTAGAATAAGTTCGAGTATTGCTTGCATTAGCTATATAATCATTGTGTGTAATTGATATTTCATACGATATTCACTAAAGAATGTTGTGGCAGTAATTCACAGGTTATACTTTGGCTGGCACTAGGCGTTTTCTGTCTCGAATGCAATAAGTATGACTTGGTTGAACTATCGTAGTAATATACACAGAATCGCGCAACATAATACATCAACTACCCCTAGTTGGTCCAACTCTGTTTTTTTAGGTTCTGAGGGAGGCTGTAACACTTACAGTTCATCTAACAAAAAAAACTCGTATCCGCCATTTCATTACGAGCAGCTTCCCTAGGTGCACCTTCCAACGCATCGCACAGTTTTTGCGGCAAAGCAGGTACCTACTCTCCCAACCAAAGACTTAAATACCCGTATTTCCTTAATTAGCTTCAAAACGTCTGGAAAGAAGACGCCCATAAGCCGTGCGGGTAGTTATTTGGTGCACTGGAGCAGCTGTTTGATGCATCTCTTCCGCCTTACCTCATATGCCTCGCGCTCTTTAAATATAGAACGCGGGCCCGGTCGGTAGACGGTCTTAGCGGTTGAGGGTTGGATGGGGGGAAAAATCCCCGAAAGATACACAAGATGATTAAGGGACTCCTCGTGGTGGAAGAACAAAGGAGCACAAAAACTATTTCTATTAAGCCTCAGCCCATCAAGCTCATAGTACTAGGAACCCCTCCCCTTTTCCCATCCGTCTCGTCTGAAGTCTTATCTCTGGTCCCGTCCCAGCGAGGCGAGGTATCGCATATCAACCCCAGACATGGGGGTACACCTAATTAAGGGGCGGGGAAGGGGCGTTAAAGGCTTCCACTCGTCTCCGGGAGAGGGCGGTGAAAGACTAGACTGAACAGTTTGTGGGGGTGTGGGGGCTCTCCATTTTTATTTCGAAGTAAAGAGAAGCCTCGAAGCTGAAAATTAGGGCTCGTCTAGTAAAGGAAATGGTCCTTCATTAAAATTTGGATGCTGTCACGTCCCTGCTCTTCACAAAAAATAATTAATTTTCCAGCCAGAGGGGTGCTCTTTCTGATGGTAACTTCCCACCACTGATAGCGCCATGTTATAATCGAAGCGTATGTTGATAACGGCTTATGGGGGAGTTTCGGGAGTGATGTCGGAAAGATTATCTGTAAAGGTACACTTATAGCATCTGGGTGGTATGTCGTCTAAGTGGTGGGTATATTTATAATGAGTTGAGCCCCCTTGGAGGGAAAACTCCATTTAAAGTGTAGACGAAAAGAAATATTTAATAATGCTTATAATTGAATAATTTTATTAAACGAAAAATAAGTTGGAAACGAAATTAGATTTTGTGGAAATTAAAGATATAAATAGGTCAGATGATAATTCCAGACGAAAAATGAAAAATCGATATATGTTATTTTACTTGAAGAGTCATTCCCTGTAATTTACGCAAATGCATTTGTTCTTCAATAATACACCTATAAATGATAATCTATTTTTACTAATTCGCAAGATTCCTTATCAAACAAGCCTGAATCCGAATGTGTAGATAAATTAAAAATGCTTGTCCCACCTTAAGGAGTGAACAAAAGATTAGGGTAAATACTAGCTATTTTTTTACGATTTAAATTTAGAGTGAGATAGTTCAAATTCAGTTCTGTAGTTTAAACAACTAAAAAAAACTTCCATTAAAGGATTTTTAAAGACTTCAAATAGCAGAAAATCACAATAAAAAGTATTCACGGCGAACAGCAAATTAAATTTCACCACTAGTGTAACCTCCTCCTGAATAAAATAGAAAGGTACACTTTCCATTAATGCCCAGAAGATTTTTTTCTAAAAATTTTACTTTTTTTGCTTAAATTATGATTACACATCATACCTGATGCGGGAAAAAATATTTTAAAAAATCTCTAACATTTGCATAGTACTTAATCCCACACGTATCTTAAGATACATCTGGGCACTTAAGGGGTCAAAAATGCAATTATCATTTAATTGTGTTAATGCTCGTTTTTGCTATATTATTCATTACCCATGCCTTCATCAGTAGTTTTTAATACTTGAATTTGTATTATTATGCATCAAATAATATAATTTTGAGTATTATTATAGTATTATAACGTGAACAATTTACATTTGCATTTTGAAATTTTACAGCAGTGTGATACTGTATCCGAGTTTTTTATACCGTAACCATCCCTGTACAACTGATACATCCAAGTCTCATCTAAAATATTTGAACCACCATTTTTATTATTGTTGTCCGGTAATTTGCCAGGAATTGATCACACATGTCCACTCCACCCATGTGAGAATTGTAGTCCGCGATTGCCACTTGCATTTCGGAAACAGAATAACAAACAGGAGTTTTCATTTTTTTATGTATGCTAATAGTAATCAATTCTGATATGAAGAAGTTGTCAGCAAATATGTTTGTACCTGGTGGTAATTTTCACTCATCCACTAGTCCTAAAAGTACATCTCCTTGACCAAGATCTGTTCTCTGAAGGTTGGCTACAGCATCATAAAGGGAGACTTGATTCGAAAATATACCATAATTTTAACCATAATCTTACTCGTTTCCCTCTAATACATTGCTTGCAGCCATATCTACCATAGTAGAGGTTAATTGATTCATCCACCAAACAATATTCTCCAGCGCTTACAATTTTGAAAGTCTAGTTCAAAACCTCAAACTAAGGTTGAACTTTATATAGCCTATCCTTGCCATCATTCTTCCCATTATAATAATTATCTGCCAGATGCAGAAACCTTAACATTTCTTCAAACCTGTTCCTTCGCATTGACTGAGAAAGTATTTCGATGGTGCAGTCTGGAGATGACCTCCGATAAAGCCATCAACTAAGTAGACGGTGACCTGAGAGAGGCAGTATCCCAAACACTTCATAATTCACTTCGATTTGTACGTACAAAGAATGTACCAACATTTTTAACAATTGTTCATAAAATTTGTCTTGAATTTTTTTCTGCTGACAGCGCTGATGTTAGAGCTATTTCAGATTTGTTTCACCTCTGCTCCATCACTAAGGTACGTCTTCTCTTCTCAGCGGTAAATGGGAGCCCCTATGCTGTTTTCTTGACTTATGTAGCAAGGGGTGTGCAACAAAAGTAACAAAAAAGTATTTACAGAAGAGACGGTTGAAAAGTCTTTAAAGCGCAGATTCCTCCTTATGTCAGGTATATCTTTCGGAGACTCGAACTTGAATACAAAGTACAGAGTTTTTGGTGATGGAGCGTAGTACAAAGTTTCTTTATCAATGTTCACCAAAGTTACTTATTTCGTACACTGATTTCCGGCTTGCAAATAGGATATTATTGCCAGGTGAAAGTTGAACGAGAAACAAAGTAATCAATCCATTCCACCGTCGGCGATACAGAATACAAGTAATGCCATGACAGTGGCAGATACATATGGGGGGCGAAGGGGGAGCGCGCCCCCCTCTTACGTGGCCGCCCGCATTGCCTAACAGGGCAGAACCACAATTGTAACTCTTTCATATCATAAGATGGCATTGCCTTGTATATATAATAATTATATAATATATATAATAATAATAATGCCTTGTTTATAATCATTTTAAATAAAACTTTCCTAAACTTTGCACGTGACTTGATTATTTTTCATTACGATACAAGTAAAGATAGCTCAAGATATCTTTTGTGCCCCCCTTGAATTCTTTTCTGTATCCGCAACTTTGCCAGGATAGGCAACTTGATATTGCGAGTATTTGCATTTCCAGAAATCCAATACTGACTCATTTTCTGCTTCCAATGAAGGTACTTTATCACAATTCAAATGAGGATACACAACAATTCTGAGAAAATTCCTATTTTGCTGTATTTACCTAATTGTTCAATATTATACTTCATGAAATGGCAGGAATATAAAACTGTCTTCGATCTATCACATAATTAGGTTTATAAAATTTTTACTTGTTCATCAATCAATAAATAGAATGAAACATACCTATAAGTCAAAACTTGACTTTTTGGTGCCACAAGTGCCCAGACGTATCTTTAGATACGTCAAAACTTTATTGATTAGTTTTGTTATGAGCTTGAAAGAAAAATGAATCTCTTTAAAAAGATAATATTCCTTATACATTTAAAATAAAACAGGTCAAAACTGGATTCAGATAACTCAATGGTTTATGTGAAAATTTAATTTTCACATGACCATAGCATAGCGATTTCTGAGTAGTTCATGACCAGTCATGTGTAAGTAAGCATAACAATTGCTAATATTGGCTTAAATAATCTAAATCACTTGTATACCATTTGAAGACTTTATTCTGTCGTATTACGTAAAGAAATCGCATTAACAACAAACCACAGAGTATTTAGGAATTTTTAAAGTGTGACGTATCTAAAGATACGTCTGGGCATTAATGGGTTAAGGTTTTACTGCGAAATTGAGGATAAACAAAGAATTAAACCACGATTACGAAAGCAAAGATGACAATTTATCATCTAGCAAAGCGCTGCTTTCATTTAAAAATCTTTACTCGGAAAAATAAAGCTTGAGCAAGAGTCATCCACAATCTTTCGTGAGTAGGAGCGTCTGTTTTTCACTCCGTAATTGCATTCGACGTTAGTCCTATTGTTCTAGGAAGGCGAAAAAAAGCGACTACCCTGGCGAGACGATTGCGAATTCTTTGCGAGCATTTTTTCTTTTCCTGCCTCCTAAATGTTTCACTTGAACAAATGAGGCAGCAAGCACCAGAAGGAAGGAAAAAAGGAGACTATCCTTCAATTTCCGAGATTCTTGATGTTTATTTTTTACCTCCAAGAGAGTGGGGAATGGCAGTCGCGCATCCGAAGTGTAGGGACCTCTAAAGTATGTCCGAGAAGTGGGAAAGAGTATTATAGTTTAGAATTTAGGCAGAAGAGGATAAGATAGGTACGCAGCTCGATAAAAATTCATTTGTCTCTCCAGGGCCCTTCGATTATGAGAACCGCAGTTTGGTTTTCAAAAGCGTAGGAGAAATAAGTGTTTTGTAATTAAAAAGATGCATAAATGCATACCATCAGCTGCGGAGTATAGGTATAAATGTGATAAGAGAAAATCGTTAGGAAATAAACAGTTTCTTACAGCGTTATAAGTACCTGCCTCGACTGAAATTAAAATTCATTTCTACTAAATATTTATTTAAATGAAGATACATTTAATATAAACAGAGCAATGACAATGAGCAATGGGCTTCGCAATAATGACAAAACACATGAGAAGCTAATGCGTACTTAGATGGTACTTGGGTTTTTAGAATGGTACACATATACATAAGTTTGGAGTTGTTAGTTATGAGAGATTAGAAAATTCATGCATAGCTAAGCTCAATTTAGAACCGAATGCAAAGAAATAAATTTACGCTAATAATTTAGCACCTAAGCATGAGTAGGGATAGTGGGTATAGAAAGAAATTGCGATGGTGGGGAAGTGTGTGCGTGTGAAAATAAAATGGGGGAGGGATCTTTAAAAAAATGCCTCGATAGTGCGCTCATTTCAATGGCGCACGAGGAGTGGCCGTAAAAGTGAACGCACTATACAGGGAGTGAATGCCGAGAGAGGATGACGACAGATGGCGTTGGAGTGCAGAGGAGACGGCGGGGAGAGGGAAAGAAGTATGAAATGTGTGCGGGCTCGGCGAAGTGATTAGGAATATAATTACTTTTTCAGAAGCGTCGCTCTTGTCCTCCCTCTCTCTCTCCCTCGCTGTCGCCTCTCTCAACAGCGTCGTCTCACACCCCTCGAAGCCACTCTTGCCTGCCTACTTGTTAGTGGGCTCATCGCGTGCTCAGCTGGAGAGGATGGAGTGTAGGTATACATGTATCTATGTATTGCGATAAAAGGCAGAGAGGAGAAGAATGTGGTCAGTGAATTATAGGGCATGTTGGAATGGGAATGATTCAGTCGTAGAAGAAGTTAGTTCCTCATCGCGCTTAGAATGTAGCCCGCAAAAATCTCGTCGCTTCTGGCTTGGGTGTGTGGGGTTGCAAGCTCCTTGGATTACCGCCATCAAGACATTGGCGAATGGTGGCACTCATATATGTAAGCCTTCTTTTTTTAGTATTCTCTAACACGTTCACTACTAGTTTTCCAACAGCTATATTAATACGCTCATGTAGGCGGTTTGCAGGGTAGTATGCAGATGTGAATGAACATTCTTACATTGAAATCTCTGCTCTGACTCCTTCACTAGGACAGTTTGAACGCATTTTTCTCCATGTGGAACCTTAAACTATCTCCTCTAATTTAAATGAGGTAATGTCAACTGACGAATATTTTTTGCCTATGCTATTGTAATCTACAACAATTAATGAATGCCCTTTCCTACGTGTGAGCTCTTTCTAGCGAGTTTTTTTTCTGTATAAAGCTCCGTTTCTCCGCCGAAAAAGTTCAATTTCTCCTTGGGGAGTTATTTTGGAAATACAGCAATGATGGCGGTAATCCGCGCAGCACGCTTCAGATGGCATTTGTATCAGTTTTTCCAAAGAGCCGCTAATCGCATTTGGTTTTGTGAGGAATATTAGGCATTTGGAATGAAATGCAAAATGACAGGCCCTTACCCTTCTTTATCTGATCTAGGGATTATGTTAACAGTCCTTAAAATATTTTCCTGCTACTTTGGTGAGCCGTGCTTACTCTAGCTGTATGCTGAATTTCAACACCTAGGTTTTCAGAGAGAGGACTCTCAGCTAATAAAACGAAAACCAAAGAAGCATATAACTTGAAAAGAAAACCTAAAACTCATTTACTGTTAATAAACGGTGGAACTACAAAGTGCACCAAAATCTTAGCGTGGATAACTGAAAAGTATTTAAATATAGTTTTTTATCATCACTACTCTGAAGAATTCTATAACTTCCTTTACATACGTATCTACCATTCGACGCTATTTCTTCCTCGCTCTCAATTCTGTTACGTAGTCATTTCTCCTACTATCAGCCCAGTGTTTCGTCTGGTGAGCGAGATTCAGAACGCTTGAAAAAAAAAGGAAATGAATGGAGGCCCTCTTTATATTTCGCATGCATTATGCAGTCGCAGCGCCAAGGCTTCGAGTCGCAACGGCCGAGGGCCTCCAATAACCGGCGGCAGCGACGCCACGCGGCGCTCGCGGGAACCCTCGATGCGAGCGCACGTATCTTGCATTTTTCCCGGAGAGAGCCTCGCTCCTCTTATTCCAAAAATGCGAGCGAAAGGAATAAATAAATATCCTCCTTCCACAGCCACTCTCCTTTTCTCTCGATCTCCCGCACGATTCAAGCGCACCTGCATCCAAGACGAAGATGCAAAGACAAAAAATAGGTGCCAGTACCCTAGAAGTTATGCCACGATTTTTGCAGAAAAAACTCACCTCGACTAAATTTTGGGAGGAATAAAATGCCAGGTTTATATGCTTATTTAATTGCGATTAATATTAATAATATAATGAAAAAGTATTCACTCAAATTATTGCAATCTATTAATAGATTTTATCATTTGTTATTTATTATTTACTGTAACTAATATTTTTAGTAGTATTTATTAATCATCCATGTTGACACAGTTACTTCTTATAAGTAAGTCTTTATGTGTGTCATCTGCATCAACATGCTGCTTCTGTTTAATAAATCGTTGTCGAGTTTGAGTAATTAATCTGGGAAGAATCATACTTGCTACCAAATTTCAACAATAATATTTAAAAAATAGCCTAAAAATGGAGTCAGTGAGAATACTTTTAACGGTAAAATAATTAGATAACGTCGTTGCACATATTACTAATTATTCCTTGCATTGAAACATTTTTTTATTACTTCTAGTTCATCATATGTACTTACAATAAGGTTTTAGTGTCACAAAATTACCATCTAAACTAAAATCACAGAAATAAAATCTGAAAATAATGTTGCTGAAAACGCCTCTTTGTTGTCTGGATTTTTAACCAAATATATTTCTCTTCTTATTTCAGGAGCAATGTCATGAGAAAGAAAGGTTCAACTCACCCATCTGGAGGTGGTACTTAAACAGAATGACTTCGTTAAAAGCCTCCGGAATATCAGTTGTGATACTCCTCTACCTTTCTTCAGCATGCGCTCTGGATACATGTAAGTATTTCAAATTAAATAATGAAATGTAAAACGCCTGTGTGATACAATGTATTTTAATCAATATTTATCAACTCAACGTTTTTATTGCATTGATAATTGAATATAATTCTAATCACGACATTATTCCATAAAAAATACATTTCCTAAAGGCTAATGTGGAAACAGGCTCATTTAACGCAACTCCTGACAAAAATGCTGGCAGTAACTAATTGGAAAATCGTTAATATAAGATAAAAACTTTATTACCACGTATGTGAATTAAAGAATCGGACATTCAACGTTACATATAAGAACCGGATATTTCCAATTCAACTTTCACACAGAATTTTTTCAGACATTAGGTGGATTTCACGAAAACATACTCTGAATTAGAAGTGGAATTTCAAGCACCGAAAACATTATCGTAAATTTGATTGTCTGAAAACATTGTTTCGGATATGGAATAATGTTAACAAATTTCCTAAATTTAAACTAAGGCTTTGGATACATGAAAAAATATATATTTGAGAAGGGAAAAATGTATCAATTAGCTAATTAAGAGAGCTTCATTATGCTACATAGATGCAACGGACGGCTGCAACTCCGTCTTAATATTTCCTTCATATTTCATAAAATAACGAGGGTAGCGAACGCAGGTGAGCTTGGTCTGGACTTAAGTGAAAAGATTCATCAACGAAAAAATTCAAAGCAGCGAGTCGAGATGAGGACGGTATTATCATGCGAAGGAAAATATGGCGTGATGCTGAGGGAGAGTATGAGGGAAGAGATAAAACAGAGTATGACTCAGCGGGGGTGATGATGAGATAAATATCTAAACTTAGTCAACGGATGCCCTGGTGAGGGGGGAATGGATGTGAGGGGGAGCGGGGGGTGGGGCGTGCACAAGAGATGCGTATGTTGTGATAGAGAGAGGAAGGGGGGAGGGTATTATAAAAAAAGAGAGGATGAGGTTCAGGAGAGGGGAGGCGGAGAGGTAGGTGCCCGCCACCACTTGTGGCTCCATGGGAGCAGAGAGACCATCGAAATGGCGGAGGGTGCAGTTGGGAGGGAAGGGAGAGGGATCGAGCAGAGCAGCTGAGGAGTGAATTTAGGGTGTAGAATAGGGAAGACAGGAAGAGAGCGAAAAGGTAGGGTAGCTGACAATGTATGAAGACTTTTCATGAAATAATATTAAATCATTACTCTGCGTTACACGCATCTGAGGCTTACTTAACCTAAATTATGGTATGTGAATTTACTCGCACGAAAATAAGACTATCCTCTAGTTAATGATGTTTTTGAAATTAAGGAGTGAAATTTATTCCAAGGAATAGGAGATACAGCTGTGATGGATAATGGTTGCTGATATTGTGAATGATAATGGTAATAATTTGCTGCGTATAAATTACAAATGCCATGACAAAGAACTTCGACAAACCTATGAAATGGAGGGAAAAAAGATGGAAACTAGAAGGGAAAATGTTCTTTAATAAAAATAAATCAGCGAAATATCGTGTCCCCTTACAGTAAATTAAGGAAGTGAAGAAGTAAAAAAAATTTCTGATGATTAATATGAAAAAGTGCTAGGACAGTTTGACAATATTTAGTGGATATAATGTAATCGATCTTTCTTCTATATTCCACGAAATATTGAATGGCTTGAGGTAAGGCAATTTAAAAATCTAGGGTAAAACGATTACACGTGAAAATCGCTCTCGATACTATTCCCATATTCGCCTTGTTATTCCAGCACTTCGTAGGCTACTGCTCAAGTCTCTCTTTCCAGTGTATGACGGCTAAAGTGAACCAAAGAAAGGACAAGGACATTCTATGTTGATTTGTTCGAAATTTAGGATTTCTCTTAGAAAAAAATTATTGTACGCAAACTTCAGCGTAATGCGCCGGTATGCATTCAACTGTAGCCCTGCTGTAGGCTTCTCGGTAAGAGAACACTAATGACATGGAATAGTCAGGGCGATTGAAAAATATCATAAGGTTTTATACCCGAAAAATGTCAAGCGTAACATTCCATGGTGAAGCTGTAAGAGATACTTTAGTAGCATTGAGACAATTTCTCTAAATTAATTTGAGAAGAAAATAGAACTTTCAAGCGAAATATGAATGTATTTAGATGGCTGTGGAGTTGCACTTCAGAATTCTATTTTCCTATGCGATATCTTCGGTGAATCTAGAACACCAATGTTACTGCACACATTTTACAAGACCAGAAGTGACACTTCGTCAGCCTGGAGTTACAAACATAAATTCAAATAATATCCGCGATGAATTACAAGTAAAAGTCATAACGCTGTGGAACATCTTATTATAAAATTATAAAAGGGTTAGCGTATATGCCCATTTAAATTAATTAAATAGTGCAACTACTTTCAACACTTTTTCCAATGTCTTCAGCAATTTTTCATTATTGTGACATATTCTTGATATTTATCAACCGGAAAAAGAAAGACAGGGGCAGACGCAATGCAAGAAAAGGAAAAATACTGATAGAATTATAAGTGAAAGCAAAGAAAAGGCTTCCCGACGCAAAGTTTACGAGTAAAAGAGAGGGTAAACTAGCATGACATTGTAGGAAAACATGAATGACGCGAAAGAAATGAAAGGAAGAAGAGAAAGTGTGTGTGTGTGTGAGAGAGAGAGAAAGAGAGGGGGGTGAAGAAATTGAAGTGAGTACAGTACGCCCGCATGCAATCTCTCTTTCTCACTAAGCCATTAATCACTCGGCAGTCCCCTCATTATCTTCGCATCATTCGCTCTCGGCAGTATCGAAAAGGGAGATAAGTGTCAGTGGAGTGGGAATGGCGAACTGTGTGTAGGGTGCGGCAAGGGGTGAATGGGAGACGGAGGGGATGATGAGTGGGCTGTGTACTTTAGTGGTAGTAGTAGTGACTGTCTGCGTGAAGAGAGGTACGTACTCTCGATTTGTGGGGTCGCAAAGCTCACCGTTTGAATCACTGCAGAAAAATCCTCAAGGCGAGCTGGGGGTGGGGAGGGCGAAATAATTTGATCCCCTGTGCGCCGACCACCGTACTGAACAGGTATCTCTCTCCGCTTTTGTCGTTTCTGCTCCAATCTATTTGCATTGCGAGCCTCTGCCGGGATTGCGCGCGAGGTATTGGGACCGAGAAATGAGCAATGCTGCGTGTGTGATTTGCACGTTTGAGCGTTTTATGTTCATAGTGCTGCTTAATTGCGGTGCATAACACATTGCCTTCACTATCTCTCCTTTGTCATGACGTCCAGTATTAAACTTTCGAGAGTTCATGTCAGTCGAAATAGCGATATGGGGTGCCAGTAAAATACATCAAAATCGGCGATCACATGCCTAAGTATGGAATATTGATTTTAGTTTGGAGTGCTCATGCAAAATATTTACCATTTTATCATACCAGGGTTTAGTCCCATTAGCTACCTTACAGCGAATGAGGAATTACTTATCTGTACAAATTCGTAATACGTCACAGATTGGTAACTTTTGTGCCTAATATGTAAACTCCGAGAGGTTAAGTAAGAATTAAGCCACCAACCTGGTAATCTGTACGTCCTCATGAAATAATCGCTTTTGTAGTAATGATGAGAGAGCTTGAATGAGAGAGTTTCTATGCAGAAAATTTGAAAAATCTCACGCTTTTTCTAATTTTCAACTCCAAGCATGGAATGAGAAGGAAGTCCAATATTGTTGCAAGTAAGTTGTATGGAAATAGTTGGAAAAGAACATTAACATGTCTTTCGCAATAATTCTCTTAATGCATCCTTTTTCTTTCATGACAAAGGTGAATTACCATATCCTTCAAACATTTCGCTCGATCATCGAGTTCAGTTGTCTTCGACACTCACTCTCCCTGACAATTTTTAACTTAGCAGAGATTCTGCATTCAGCCACAATACTGAAAATAATTAAAAAAAAGAAAACTCCCGCTTGTTGCAGGTGTTGCTCGTTAGGGCAAAATACCACGTCTCATTAATTTATAACATTTCATGTGCCGCACTTGATTCGGCTCGCAATTCATACTCACGGAAGAGAGAGAGGGCGAGGAGGAAGCGGGAGGGGGGTGGCGTTGAAAGTGGGGGCAGGGGTTGGACGTATTGGAGAGGATGGAGCGGAACGCAGCCATGTTGATCCGAGGGGATTGAACAACGCGCGGTTTCGCCTCAATTATAAAGGGCTCTCTCTCTCTCTCTCCCTGGCTGCCGTCACTTCCCATATTTCGGTCCGCGGCAAACGAGAGAAAGCCGGGGGAATTTAACAATCTTCACCTCAGTCACGGCCAACGGAGCGCGCGCGAGAGCATACACACCCACCTCTCAGCGCCGACATTATCACCTCCGTTCATAATTAAAAGGAACCGCTCAATCCCGGCGCAAACTTCGCTCGAACAAGGGTAAGGGGCCAGCCAATCAAAGCGGCGGTGGCGGCGCCAGCTTCCATCCAACGACTTCCGAGGGAAAAGGCAACAAGGGGTAGTAGTGAATATGAGGTGGGAGGTGGTTGACGGTACGTTGGGTACGGGAGACAGATTGGCAAACGAGAACGGAAGCTTAGAGATGAGTAGATTCAAGTTTAGATGCGTATATAACATGAGTTACTCTAAGAAAAAAAAATGCGAAATGTATTTCAGACGATGCAAACATTTAAAAGACATTCCTACACGTTTGTACTGCCTGTATTACAATTAAATGTACTGTAAGTACACAAATTGCATTATATGCAGGTGACATCAATTTTGCATGAAGATCTCTGGCTTGAATACAATTTATACAATCTCTACGTCTATACAGTCATTAATATTAGGTAGTCTAGGGCATGCGTTTTTGATTTGTTCATTGAGCTAAACTGTGGACAACAAAATACACACAAACAGCATAAATCCAAATTTTATGCAAAACGTATGAAATACCTGCATATATTTAATATTCATGGAATGAAGGTCATAAACACAGTTTTCATTGGGAGAGAAAACAGTCGATCCGAGAACTTTTTTTCACTCGCAAAGCAATGTTTAGGACGCCTACCCAACATTTTTGCCACATTTCCAGTCATTACCTGAATAATTATAGAAATTTCGAGGAAGTTTATGAATGCTAACCCCAGTTTTTGGGATTAAGGGGTCATCGTTAATGCTTTTTTTCTATAATAATCCCTATTTATCGGAATAGGCCTCCATATATTCTCGGGAATCCATTAGATCTCAAAACTGCCTCCCTAGTACCACTCTGCTAAGCAATAATTGATAGCAGACCACCAAAGTTACTATCAACGGACGATGCCAATGCGTTTCGATACTTAAACTGTCATTATTTCACGTCCCTAAGTGTCTGTTGCATTTTCCCTTTGGTAACCTTTTCATGACAATGAAATACAATATAATATGTAAAAAATTCCTTCACTAAACATATCTGTCAATTTTCATATATTTTTTAAATATTTTGGCTCAATAATACTCGCTTCATATCTTTAGAAAAATAAAAGAAAATATTTTACCACAAATGACCCTCGAAGCAATGTCATCTACTCTCTGAACCGAAAATGGACGATCACGTATCTAGGGAGATTAGAATCATAGGCACTCTAGGCAGGGGAGAATGAGTACTCACGTGGGAAGGAGGGGTGCGTAGGCACAGAGGGGGGTTTGGCGAGAATCCTTCAAATAGCGTGCGTGCCCGTAGACTTGTGCGTGTGGATTACGGTCGTTATGCAAGAGGGCCACGATCGATGTTCAGTGAGAACAGCATGCCCACAACATTGGCCCCTCGTCCCCTCCAATCCACACTAACCCCGCCCCCCCCCCGCCTCCCCGACCGTCATTCAACCCCCTGAATGCATTGCATGAACGAATATCCCCTCGTTATCGTTCCTTTCTCCCTCTAACTTACATCCTACGCTGTTTCCCATTCAAAATGACTGAAGTGTAAGGCACAAAGAGATGCGATTGATTCCTTAAAATATATCATGGACAGAAATAGAGTCGCTGAGTTATATAATACTTAGCTAATTCTACATAAATGTAGGCAAAACTTTCTGAATTTTAGAATAGATATTTCTTTACTGATTGAAAACAATACAGAACCGAAACAATTGAATTATAAGGAGACGAGGTTTTCGTGAAGCATTCCCTGGACGGAACTGATTGATGAGTTCCAAATATACACAAAATTCACTTGGATTTCGTTGCGAGACGCTACTTAAATTCTAGTACGAAGGTATTATTCGTGATCTCAACTTAGCGTCCTTCAAGGCGCTTTTCACTTTTAACCGATGGATGGAACAAAATATCTAAAAAAAATAGTATTAAATAGATGAAAGTGAATAGTAATTAACGAAACCAAACCATTTTACGGAGAAGCTTAAGCTAGCATAAGAACTTCGTGTTGTTCATATTATCACCTAAATTATCTTCATCTTTGTTTATTTCCCTCTCTCTCTCTCTCTCTCTCTCTCTCTCTCTCTCTCTCTCTCTCTCTCTCTCTCTCTCTCACTACGAACAAGCAAAGAGAATGAAATGGCTTTTGTAATTCTTCCCTCAAGATTTACTAGTCATTTAGGTATATAATGTTCACTGGTTAGCCATGAGCGATATATCGCCAACTGTGATTGAATCACCGATACTGAAAAGTAGCAGTCACTATCGGTGACTTAATACTCGAAATCACTGCGATTGTATCACTGAATTTGGTGAAGATAGATATTCATCTTTTATTATGAATAAGACATTCTTTGCGAAATATAGCTACATCTTACGATTTGAATCGTGATGGTTTGAATATAAAATATGTTTTTAAAAAAGTGCCGACAGATTTCAATGATTTCCACTTATCAATTCCTGTACTATATCAAAATTTACTTAATTATTGTGTAAAAAATTCAGAATCAGAACTATTCACTAAACAAATATTTTGCCTAATTTTCCAATTTTCAATAAGTTTACTCGTTCCTTTTGTGGGGAGCTCATTCATTGGAATTGGACAAGGTAGCAGGATAGCATCGCCACGGACACGACTGACTTTTATGAGTGATTCTCCTCGGTGATCATAATCACAGTTAAGAATCACCGTTACTGATGAGAAGTCATAGGTAGAGAAGTGATTGGAAAATTACAGTTCCGCTCATCACTACACCCGGTCAAGGCGAATGATTTTTTTCTCTGTGGATTTTTCACGTGACTCATAGACCTTATTTTCTCGAAGACGATCTAAAATATATGCAATTTTTTAGGAATCAATATTTCACCATAAAATATCGGATTTTAGCTAATTTTACCTGCACGTAGTATGTGTTACGTAGTTGTATGCAAAAACCAGCCAGATTGTATGGCTGGATGTACCGTTGTTTCTTAATAATTCTTTATGACTTTCTAATTCATTACATACATCCCTACTTGCAAGTTAGAAGTTAAATAATATCAACCCATATATAACGAAGTTATTAACTTTCTGTTAGAGTCAAAAATAATATATTCTATGCCTCTTTGAAGCACCTGGTACGAATAAATTTGCCAGAAACTTTTTATCTCAACTGCTTCAACTGACCTCTAGTGACTGCCTTAGGTCGCTTCTTCCCAGTTCATTTATTTGGAAAAGTTTTCGAGAGAACATCATCATGAAAATTGGCTTTGCAAACAATCTAGTCGTCTTTCCCATTATCCTAGCCTTCCCATTTTTTTCCTACACCACACGAAACCCCAATTTGGCTCAGCGAGGTTTATAGACCCCATTGGTGAAAATTCAAGTCGAACGTGACAACAACACGGGGAGGGACGAACGTTATGAGATGGCGGGAACAGGGTGAGAAAGTTATGGGGCCAAAGGTCCTCGCTAATGGATCGTAAGGAGAGAATAGGGGAAAGGGGAGGGAGTGGATGACAGGAGGTGATGGGATGGCGAATAAGACAAAAGTTGTACGAGGAGAGAAAGAGATAGGCTGGGCGAGAGAAAAACGGCGTGGAGGAAGGAACCGGGCACCCAGCAGGGAAATGTGCCCTGGGAAAAATTTCTCCCCACCACGAACAGAAGGAGACGTCCCACACAGAAGGCAGTATCAAAAAGGTTGTCAGATTTTGTGCCAGGCTGTGAAGAGTAAGGGAAGGGGATGTGGACGGAGGTGGGACAGAATGGAAACAAGAATGGTTGAGGTTATGTTGGAGGAGAGGTGAATTACCAGAGGAGGTGGAGTTGGGGGTGCTTGGGACAGTATGAGGTGGACAGAGAGAAAACAAGAGGATCGACCCCTTGCATACACCCTCACAACCTATACCCTTACAAATACACATCCCGTACACGCGACCGAAGGCTCGGTGCTGTGCTGGGCACGTTCGGAATTGCTTTGGGCGATACTTTTTTCCCGCTGAAAGGGGGTAGTGTTTGGGCCGCTGTTCTCTCTTGGGGGAGGAGGAGCAGTTGATTGTTGGGGGGAGGAGTGGTTTGGGGACGATGGGGTCACGAGATTAAACGTCAGGAATCTGTCGTGTATCCAATGAGGGGGGCTCATAGGGAAGAGAAAGGCTGAGAGAGGGATAAACGACGCTACCGTATGCCGGAGCGGGATGGGAAAGTTGAAATTTTGAAAGTATTCGATCATATAGCGGCGCGTTTCGTGTTTTTTTTCCTTCTCATCGGCGGAGAGCCCTTTCTACGGTGAGCATAATTGTTCCGTTTGAAAAAAAAAACTACGGATAAAATTTAACGCACGGGGAATTGCTTCCCACAAGCCGATTCCGAATGACTGGCATCCAATATCCGAGAAAGTTTTCCACACGAATTGAGCCGGATAAATTTAAGTTTTGAATGTTTTAACGTTGACATGAATTCTCTACCCTAATGTGATAGCCTTTAACTCCAGATTCCCGAGTATTTAGGAATATGAATATATAATTTTTATTTTGAAATCGGAAGCGTGCGAAATAGGTAGCTAGGAAAAATAATCTCATGCTGATTGATCGGAAGAATTAAAGACAGGCGGAAATTGCAATTCTTTACAGCGCGCGTATATGTTATCATTTCCAATCTATGGTGGAACCGAAATGGAACAATTTCGTGAGCACCCCTGACGTAGTGGCTCGCTTTTTACGAAAACGTAGCTCAGCTACCGGTTAGCTGCATGTCTCAGATTATGAATTATGATGGATGAATACAAATATCTTAAATCATCCACACCCACCCTACGGTTCCAGACAGCGAAAACACGATACGAGAATTCAGCACGCAACCCACACATTCAAATCTTAAACCTTGACATGTATTCCAAATGAGCAAGGCAATATATCATGCGACTTCTCTTAAGCGACACGCACAACAAAATGATATATTCTACAAGAAAAATTTCCAACGCTCAGATTAAGGCATTCTAAGTTGTCACTTGTGCCATTAACGTCTTATCCTTAGAGAAATATCGAACGACCCTGCATTTAAATTGTGCCCCAAGACAGAAAGTTTCACTAAAAAGCGTTTTATGATACATTTTAACACTCAGCTTACATCACGAAATGGTTTTCAAAAATGCTCCGTAATATGAAAGGGCAGAAACGTGTTCATATCAGATTTTCTTTTTTGTTGAACAAAAAAAGAGTAGGTACATATACGTAGAAAATATACGCTCAGCGAAATGATTTTGGTCATTTTTGGGGTGATTTCACGGTATTCTTCAACGCAATGAACGCATTTTTTAGGAAATTGAAACTTTAAATGTGAATTAATAACACTTTTCGTCAATTGCTTTGCATAATTAGGACTCAATCGCTATATAGCGCGGGTCATCATCTTTTCTCATTTAAATTTCTGGCGCCGTAGGATGAAGTCCTCCTGTAATTTACAAAAATACAGAAAATGAGTTACTGCATGTATGCATAGGTTACTTAAAATTTCATTCTATTATTTCCCATTTCACCGAAATTTTCATGAATTTTGATAGCTAGATGCTAAAAATAACGTATAAATAGCCCTTCGCTCCACTGTTCACAAACTGTCTACTGACGAAAAAAGCATATCTTCACCGAAAATTTATAGCTTTAAAACACACATGAGATATCCACAAATATTTTCCCCGATATCGAGCAACAGAGTTTTTTGTCATGTTTAACAATTAATAACTTGATTGTCCTTGATGAAATTTTTACTGTCCCGACAACAAGGAATTTTTCCCATTTATCAGCAAAATTATCAGGAGACAATTCATAGCAACGACAGCCGTACCTGATGCTGGATGCACTAATTGAGTAATAAATCAAGTCTATTATAGGATTAAAGCTATTTGTAGTAAATTCAACTATTCTATTAGAAAATTAATTGGCATCAATAGAGAGCCATTTTACCATTTGAGGGCTAATAAAAATTAGCGATCGCTTACAATTAGGCGCATTCGAGCGTAGTTTCCCATCAAAAGCACCATCCATTGTTTGTCGGCGTAGGAAAAAACATAAAAAAGGAGAAATCCACCCGGCAACCAGCCGTAAATCGCCGCGCCCACAGTTTCTCTTTAATGTTCCTCCAACCTATCCAATTGGACGACCGACCGACGCGGCGGCGCGGCGTTCGCCCGCTGCCGCACGAGCGAAGGCAAACAGACGAGAATGAGCGAGTGGGGTAGGCACTGACGTGAAAAATACTAGTAACCAACTCTATCACGAGTGCGGACTACTCGAGAGAGAGGCAGAAGTATGCGAAAAGGGGAGGGAGAAAAAAACCGCAAGCTTCACCCTGTCGACCCTGTGGAGAGGACGCGATTCACCCTGCAGACTCTTTCAACCCGCCCCCGTCTGACGATCCACCCTCACACACAAGTCCCTCCTCGCATACCCCTGTCCCCTTAAAAATGCCCTCGGATCCCCGCATGAAAAAATACGAATGAAATAAGGTCCTCCCTGTCTGATCCGTCGGCTTCGTCGGGGAGAAGTGCGTTTTCTAATGCCCCTCCATATCCAGGAAGGGAGCAACCCTTCCCCGCCGATTGCAGGGACTGCTGCTAAGAACATCCATCACCCCAAGTCCCTATACGCTCATTCCTGTCATCGTCCTCGGCCAATGACTAGCTCTATGCTCGGGATTACCGAGTTGCCCCATTACATTTTCCCTCCGCCGTGGTCCGAGCATAATTCGCGTCTCCCATTTTGGATTGACTATTAACGCACCTTCATGCCACCTCGAACAATTTCACGAGGGGCACCAAGCACCAGTTACACCATTCGCCAGTTAAGTAATTTCAGTTACACCAAGCACCTAGTTTATTGCAGCAATATCGAACATTCATGGCTACCCTATAGTACCAATACGTAGAGTTGGTTCATTAAATTTAACTATGTTTTACGAAATGGGAGGAAATATGCATTTCCCTCCTTTCGAAATAGTAAGGGATAAAATGACTGAGCCGCAAGTAGGCTTAATAAGTTTTTCCCATCTCATATTTAACTGGTGAAAGAGAACTAGATTAAGCATCAATCGTAACTATGCATTCAGTCGGTCTTTAAAAGCATGCGGTGTACGTAATATTCAAATGCTCTCGGCGAATTTCCCCATTGTTTTAAGTCCTTCATACAGAGTATTCTAGAGGGTAAAAAGAAAAGTTAAAATATACCCAGTACTTAGCGAGCACGTGGTCAAGACCAAGTGTCTTCTGTGCGAAAATAAATGTATTAATTCATTCGCCGGGTTTCACGGTAGCAGAATACTATGTTCGCAAGCAGTGTATGCGATTACAATAAAAAATGCTGATTTCGTCAAAGGAATTTTTTCTCTACAAAAATTTTCAATTGGTGATTAATACCCCACATTTCTCCTATCATGGAGCCTCCGAAATGCTGCAATATGTTGAAATTAATGATAACCACCCGTCTCTCGCAATGTAAAATATTGAAACTTTTTTTATACTTCCTTGTTTTGCGTTAAAAATCCTAATATCATACCTGATTGAATGTATATAAAAATCTATAGGCATAATGATGGCAGTACAACATTCTTAAGTCAAATTAATTGAAACTGCATCTGCAAAACTTACTTATTGTTGAGACATTGCAACCAAATATGAATAGAGATATGAATAGAATCCAGATTTAGGGATTGAGATAATAATAAGTAAATAGATTTTTGAGTCTATTGAATTAGTGTGGACTATAAACTCGCTGCTAATTACGAAGCGCTACCTACATGCAACTTAGGGTTCACTAATACTATTCTGATCACATAACGTGCACGAAGTTAAAGTCAAATAAACAAAAATCGCGGTGCTTCATCACTATCCGAGCCTTCCCCTCATCTCATAGAAGTCGTTTTCCCCACGCGAGCTCAACCTCCTCCTCATTTCCCTCCCACAAGGCTTTATGCTCATGTGAGTGTGCGCTACCGTGACTGAGTCTTTCTGAACGCCTGTTTTTATTTCGACCCACTCCGTTGTCTCGTAAAAACTCAAAGCGATGCAGTCACGTGGCTCATTAAGTGCGAGTGGTGCCGTTAAAAAAAAAAAAAAAACAGGCGGGAAAAAGTGAAAAAAGGTAAGGGGACATGTGCGGTAATGACTTTAACAAGTGCGCTCAAAACTCCACGGCGGCGGCATTGTGGGCTATAGTCCCTAGGTTTTTTTTTTACGAATGCGATGGAATTTTAAAAGGGCAAAGAAAGACGCAAATACGCCGAGCCGCAGGGTTCGTTAGATGTTGGCACTATTTTCTTTCCGAGGCAATTTGTTCACTGGCCCTCTTTACTTTTTTTTTAATTTATATAGCTGGGTTATGAGCATGAAGACCGAAAAGTTTAAGTCAGTCGACCATAAACGTTCGTTTTAAATACGTGGGAAACCTTAAAATTTCCGTGGTGTGTGATTAATAAATGGGTAGACTGGAAATGAAAGCACGGCTTAATTAGCCAACGTAATCCAGCAAGAGAGACATTGGGATGAATTCAACGAAAACAGAGGATTATGATTCATGGCAATGACGTTTCTATTCTAAAAGACCCTAGACGTATAGATATAACATTTAAAATTACTGATTGCGGTTTTTAGCTGAGTATATACATGTGTATTGTGCACAATGCCTAATGGCTTGGATCCTATGGACTTGAAAACGAGCCGCAAATGTTTAAGATTATTATTTAAGTATTTTAATAATTAAGGTAGGTTTTTTCATTCTATCTAAAATCCTATTCTTTTCCTTCCTCTCCGTCGTTTACTTAATATTCTTCCCTCTGACACTGTTTTCACAAGCATAAATTAATGAGACAGTTGGTTCTTTTTTCACACAATATTGCTCATACAGGTGCATTAAATAAGGTATTTAATAAGGTAAAATAACTTATTCGTTATCTTCATAGAATTGAACTATTATTTGGACAAGCGGAATTATTCGAAGGGCTAATACGTACAATAAAAACCCTAATCGAAGACTTGGACGCATGAGTTTACAAGCTAAGCGCAAATATCTACTCCTGCAATGTATTCACACGCTTCTAATAAGGCCTGTGCCGTCATTAGCCGGAGTAGCATGCTAGAAAGATATTGCAGTGACCTAGTTATCTTAGTGAATTGAAAGTTATTGAACGAATGCTAGAATTTCCTTAGCTTGACATTTTCATTCATGTACCTTCTGAATGTACTTTTAAAATCAGAAGAACTAAGCTTGATAGAGTTGAATTTTTCAATATTGAAAGAAACACTTGCAATATGGATGTTTGATTCAGAAAGAAAAAATAAGCACTTCGAGTTTTCTTCGTGAAGTTCTGAAGTGGCAGTTTCAAAGACATTTTAGTTTCATGAAGATTTCCTAAAATATTTATGTAATTTTATACCATTAGTATCCGAAATTTCTCTTCATTTTCCCATTATTGCGCAAAGGAAAATGTAAACTTACCGTGAAAAGGAATGGGAATTTCGATGAGGTGGGATTATCTGAAAAGCACTGAACCAGGAGATGGAAAGGAGAACTCGGAGGTAGATGAACGAATGAATGGGCAATAAATACGATTCCGTGTTACATAAAGTTGGGTGGAGCATAAAAGCCGTTTCGGAATGGGAAAGTGAGATGAAAGTGGGAGGGAAGGGAGAGCGCGAGAGTGGAGGCGGTCACTGTGAAGTCAAATGCGATTTTGATAGGAGTTCTTGGGGAAGATGGGACTGAGAATTTTGGCAGATAGATGGCCTCAGCGTTCGGGGATGAGCCGTGAGAGGTGAGCATAGTTGAGAATGGGTCACACGCAGCTATTATACAAGCTTATCTCTACCTGTAAATAACGTTCGGATTCACCAATGGGAGTATGGTAAGCATTTTTTGGGGACCATGCGTGCAGAGAATGAAGACGACTATTTTAAGGCAAAACACGTAATGTTGGTACTTAAGCACAGCTTAGTTTTCAAGATGAATACGTATATGCATGGAAGACAGTTTTGGTTTCCATTTTCTTGCAAATGTATATCCTTTATTTTATTCCCTCTGTCCCGCCTAATAATTTTGATTTACTTCAATGGGATATTGAGATGCCTTATTTAGTAGTTAAGTGCGATTCATTTTAGGAACAAATAAATACGTCGAGGCTAGATCTTACAGCAATGGCATTTGAAGAAGGTTACCAATGTATTTATTAATCGTTAATCATTTTTCTATGGATTATTACCGTAGTTCCCACTCAAACCCCCGAAAAAAATATGCTCCCGAACTATAGAATAAAGAAGATTTTTACTGTTTGACCTGCCCTTCAAACATCTTAATTTGCTCCTATTGAGAAATTCAGTGTGTGAAACGGAAACCACTGTTTGAAATAGTTCAAATTATATCCATCTAGCGACTAGAGTATGCGTGAGTTTCCGGATTGATGGTGTGTTCCGCACTTGCTTTTAGTGGAGCATACGCACAGTCGCGCGGTGTGTTTGGGGGGAAAGGAGCAGAGGGGGCGTGTGAACATAAAAATATCATGACGTCGGAAGGGGGATGGTTGGTTTTTGGTTGCGTGCTCCGTTGGGTGTGGCGAACCTCTGGGATCGATTCGGCATCGGCAAAGGGGTAACTAAGAGAGGAGGACGGAATGTAAAAAGAACGAATTCCACCCCAACGAAAACCCTCTGCTTGGAATGAAGCTGAAGGGTGAATTAGTTGGGAGAAGGGGTTGTTAGTTGAAAAACGGAAGGAAACAGGGGGGTGTGTCGGTGGGAGGCAGCGTATAGGGGATGGCTGACGGGTGTTTTACTGTTTTCTAGTCGTGAAAGGGTTGCACGAGGGCGAGCGCGGGTTGAGGACCCGGACACACTCGGATGGTCGACTGTGTGCGGCGGCGGCTTTAAGAGGTGAATGGTCGGGGAGTCGCGGAATGAGATGTCATGCCAAGCTACCTCTAAATAAGCTCTTAGCTCCCAGTGCCTTGAGGAAGATGGTTATACTCAAATTGCGTTCCGTGAGGTAGGTTCATAACTAGACTGCGAGGTCAGGCCATATTTTAAAAATAAGTTGCTAGAGAGAAAAGAAGTTTCTAAAAAAAAATTTTGAAAAATTATAGGATGCGAAAGATTTCATATAAATAACCTTAATCACAGAATTAGCGTTTTCACAATGATATCAAATATTAAAAAAGAGGGGAACTATTCAAATCCTCAGGACAATTTTTTTAGATCGACCTAAGTTTCAGCATATCATTGCGGTCAAAAGGTCCTCCTTACCCTTCATTATGACGCTGTTTTACTGAAACATATGTAAGTCCATTAAAAATGCTGTGGAGACTTGCACATTTCTGCCATAATGACTACCGCACATTTTGAAATATTGTCACCCCACTAAGAAAGATATGGAATAAATTTTGCCATCTAACGAGGGAAAAACGATCCGGATTAGAATTATAACCGTGATTAGTGTTGCATGACGATTCCGTGGCCAAAATGTTACCCAGGAGAGAGTGAAGAGCGTAGTGTATACAGGACACCGGATGGTCGACCGCGTGCAGCGGTGTAAAGAGGGGAATGGACGGATAGTGTTGGAATGAGATGTTAGAGGTTGAAACGACGCGGTGTGAGACTATTGCGTGGATCGGAGCGATTCGATGGCCGTGGGGGGAGTTACAGTGCCCGGGGATGGAAGACCATGGCAATGGAGAGACCTCCCCTTTCTATTTTCAGTCGCACCCACTGACCATGACCGTTAGTGAAGCGTTCGTTCTATTCCCTCTCGAGCCCTCGTTAACATTAAATCGTCTACCCTCTTCAGGCGCCATCAACGAATGCGTTTACTATCTAAGTAACTGATTGCGTGATGCAACTGGTGGTAGAAATGCAAACAAAATGCCTTGAAGTGGACATTCACCGAAGAGCTGCGGAGCAGAAATGTGTACAAAGAGAACAAGGCAAATAGAGGCAACATTTATGGAACTAGCCACGAAAAAATGATGCGAAAAATTAAAATACAGGCATCATGTATATGTAACTTCGCTGAGTCATAAAGTAACACATGGACTTGATTTCACTTCTATAAACTGAAGCTGATAAGTAAAAACGATGATGCATCTTCATGCAGTTTATAATTTGAAATTCCACGAACTCAGAAATAAACATTAACTCCAGCTTTTTTAGGTAGATATGTATGCATGCATATATATCTGATAGATAACTCGGCATTCACCCATGTCTGTCACTCGTCTGTCGTTCCTCTTTTCTTCGCAGTTCCCGAGAATGTAAACTGATGAAAGAACAGATTATTCCTATAAATACGGTTCCGCAATCATCACAAATACGAACATATGAAGCAATTACAATTAAGGTTCCAAAATCACCACAAATACGAACAATATAAGCAACTCAAACACATAAAATCCCTCTTGTGCGTGGTAGATTAATGAACTTATTAAGAAAGCCATGTCTAAGACAATTAATGTGAAGCCCTAACTCTAATACGAAAACAAACGCCAGGTACAAAATATATCAGTGCAAAATTTATTGCACTATCAAAAATTATTTTCTTATATATGTCAGTATAATTTAATTTGCTAACTAGTACGAGTGATCCCTTAGAGAGCAAAAAGTATACCAACACAGTTTTCAATAAATGCATACACGAGGTGTTTCACATTTTCCCCTGAATGAAGAACTTATCTTTACAGCTAAATTTATTCTTCCTGGAAACCTGAGACTAATCTTTCGGTCCATTCATCTTCAGAGCAATGGTTTCATACTTCAAATAAAACCTAAGCATTCAAGCATATATTTCAAATGAAACAACTAGACCTCAAATGAAAGGCTGTACGAAACACGTTTCATAAATATTTCGGACCCTTCCTCAGAGAGGTTGGTTGAATGCATTGTAGACAGAAAAGTTGAGAGGCAAAAATTTGCATTTCAAAATGTTCCCAACCATTTCCACTAAGGCTACAACTTTTTGAATAATTTCCCTTTCTGAGGCTTTTGGATTTGAAAGGCGTTTATTAAAATAGAGGGCGGTGAAAGGGTTAGTGAGGAATGAGGATCGCTTTGAAGAAGTAAAAAGAGCTTTATTCCTTTTTCCCAGCGACCCAGTTCTCACTCAAAAGTAGCTCTGAAGAGTGATTAAGCCGCGTTACTTAAGTTTAAAAAGGAAAATTATGTGAACTTCAAGAATAGCAAGGGGCCAATTATCATTTAATATTGTTGTGGGGTTTAAGCAAATGAAATGCAGATTACGGCTCCGTCAAACGAAGAAAAAAATAATTTCGCATGAATATTTGATATGAAGGTTTTCCAAAAAAATGTATAATATATGCTATCTCTTAATGTGTAACTTACACTCATCTCGGAATAAAAAAATATCTATAAATCTATCTATATCTGTAAAGGTGTGGTACAAAACATAACTAATGCAAACTGAGGAAACACTAACTTTTCCAGAGTTTATTGCTTCTGATTTACTTCTACTGCCTGTTTGCTAACTCATAATTAATAGAAAATAGGTATAGCTGGAATTTAGGGGGAATTGGCATTTCGAAAATTCCGTAATATTATTTGTTCGATAGAAGGAAATTGTTGAAGAAAATTATTTTATCCAGTTAATAGAAATTCTTCCGTAAAAATCACCACCATGAATTAGCGTACCCACCAAATGATTTATTCCGGAAACGTGTTCAAAATTAATTTTATCGAGACCTTTGTAATAGTCTTCCTTTTGATGCAAGAAGACGATAAAATGGAATTGCAACCACGTTCACATAACTCGGATTAATGGTGAATTTTAACAATGGTGAGGCTGAATGCCGGAAAGGTATACCTTATAATAAGCAAATGTGCTTAGAGGCAATCTTAAAGCGAAGATAGATTGACGTGAGGAAAGAAAAGAGAGAAAAAGGGACGAAATAGAGGATCCTAAAGCAAAAAAAAGACGTACGCTTCTGCTCAAAATTCACCGGACGACGTCCGAAGTAAAAAGACAATAAAAGGACGAAATTTTCTCTTTCGGGTAAAATGAGCAGTACGTGCATAAAATTGGCAGTGACGATCGTCCATGGGAATATTCCTTTCTGCTTGCTCTGTAGAGGTCGCTCGTGTAGCGCTCATAATTCATCGCCGCGCCTCACGTCTTTGCCCTTCCACGATTTGCAAGGAAGAGGAAAAAGTACTAACATGAGCAAAAAAAGCGAGACACGTTAAAAAAAACGTGAAAAATTGAAGAATGCCGTGTCTGACGTAATATTTTCCCCTCGCCATCTTTTTATTCCAGAACTCTTCAAATCATTCCGGTCTATCTATGGATTGATAAAAAATTATTTTTAAGATGCACCTTTATTCATGATTTCAAGATTTTTTTCTCCAAAATCTGTGTGTAAATTAATTCATGGCGAAAAAATAATATCCAATTGAAGTCCACTGCAGATTTGAAATCGCCTTATACACTGCAAAATGAACTAAAATATCTAATAGGATAATTGCTGACGTTCCAAGATTCCGAAGCATTTATCATCATATTATATTTTGGCATTCAGAGTGATTTAATTAGCATGAGTAGAATTGGATGTGGCAGCAATTTCAAGAAATATCCTAAATAAATATTTGTGAAAATCAATGAGAGAATACTTCAGTCACAGAAACAATATGCTATAAAGTGTATGCTTTTTCAGGTCAACATAATTATGGGAATCTCGATCTCTTTTAAATGACTACGTTTCGGGTCAATACTGGTTTAAACGCGCTCAAGATTTTAAAAATACCATTCTTTCCGACCAAATATCAAAGTAAAAATGTGTTGCCACAAATATGTGTTAAAAATTAAGATTATAAGCCCTATTGCAACGTTTTCTAAGCTGCTCATCAGGTCAAGAGTACCGTTTCATGAAAACTGATTTAATATGCTTTTTCTGAGCGCAAAATAATGATAAGAGACTATTCTTTGTGAAAGGGATAATATCTTATAACTCAAAGGTATTTTCAAACTAACTCAAACTTTAAATGTGTACATCTATGAGCCTACGACTACATAGTTTAAAAAATATTTAGAGCGGCAACAGGGTAAAATAGAGCAATCTGTAGCCCTAGCGTGGGATAATCTCTCACACTCCATGAAGTTAAGTGGGAACTTAAATAACACCGGCTTTCGTTTGCCTATGTTTCTCACGTGGTCCGGAGTGCGGAGGATACGAATATATTCACACACTTCAAAAATGGAGTCCATTACCCAGTCTTATATTCAATGGGCCACGGAGGCTGGCAAAATCCTTTTAAAATCCGGCCTTTTTTCTTTGCTCGGCCCATATATTTCCTTCATTCACAGGAGGAGGTAGGCACTACGTGCACGTATTGAGTCAACTCCACGCGCGGGAACTTAGGCAAAACGTGCTCTGAATCGCACGCCCTCAGGTGGAAGAGATCTTTTGGAATTGCGGGGCTAAAGTGTTAGCGCGGCGAGAAAAAGACATAAAAGAGGAAATCGATGTGATAAAATTAGGATTGCACTTAGACAGAATGAAGGCGGAGGGTTGGATTCACACGCACCTGCTACCCCTCGGAAGGAGAAATATAAGGGAGAAAATTGTCAGATTTAGAGTTATGCAAAGCATTATCGCTTCTCAAACTGATACTTCCGCAGCTAAGCACTTAAAAACAATTAGGTGTTTTCATTCCATAAATTTTCCTCATAAAATATAAGTGTCGATTTCATAACTTGCATCCATAGGTGAGAATTAATAACCAGGGTTCATAAAATGAATATCAATCAATAAATATCTGTAAACAATCTATATATGGACTTTTCCAACCCGTACACATCGAGTAAGTATATACCAAGTACGTAATACATTTTGACGCAGCTTTTTTTCACTGCAATCAAAACTTGCATTAATATTTGAATAAAATATTAGCATTTTTAATCACCACTAGATTTCGTTGTAAATTTAGTCTATGGCGCATTTTACATCAACTTGTGCGAAAACGATATTTAATTTATGAGCATTCATTTTTACATCCGTGATTAGAAAAATAGATTTTGAAAAAGTAAAAAGGGGATATCGTGAATTTTCTTGTTGAGGAAGACGAAATTTAGCTACGTTCCACGACAGATCCTGCGCCGCAGCTGAAACATATAGAAATTTACCGGGAAACCGTTGGTGTTTCACATAAGAAGAACATATGGAGAAAAATGGGTGGCATGAAGCCCCACGATGGAATCACCTCCTTCCGAGCCATAAACTTAAAACTGGCGAGGGTGGAGGACGAGGAGGAAATGTAGACATTGCCAGTCTCTGGAACGCATTTCGAGAGGACGACGTTTCCTCTAAGTAGTGGGAATAGCCTTTCAGAATCGGAATTGAACTGAAAATACCGGCGCGCGAAATGTGGAGCCGGCGCACGGACGAACTCGGTTTCTTGTTTTCTGCTTTTTTTTATATATCTCTCTCGCTCCCTCCTTTACATTTATTGAGTTTTTTCCTCGAAACTGACTAGATTAGGGCCATTTTTTCCAGAGCTCTTGCCGTCTGTCCTCCCGAGGCCGCGTTTTTATTTATTTAACCCTCTTGCTCACACACGTCACGATCTGGACTGTTGTGAATATTTCTGCGCGGCGAGCTGGTGGAAATTATTAACTCTACGTGCATATGCAGCCATAATGATGATACAGTAAGCCTTTCAAAGAATTCAATCTTTTGATACGTGAAGGGTTATTAGTAAAAAAAAGCTGAAATGGAAATAGGCAGAAGTTCTTTAACATAAAATAATTTTCGCCTGGGATTTACAGTTCAATCATTTGGAACTAGCAGGATTTCCCGTTCAAGTACTAGAAGAAATGTAAATGCCAGCCCTCCGTCAGGGTAAAAGTTTCCGAAAAACGAAAATTTTAATTCCCAGCCGTTATAATTCATTCTTAATTAAGAAGTAGGCCAGTATATTATCATCTTTGCTGCCTTTTTGAAAATGAATTTATCACGAAGAAGTTTTAATGTGATTTAGTAACACGCAGCGGGGAATAGGAGTGAAATTCACCGTTTAATAATTATATGCTAGCAATGGATATCTTTCGTCCAAAAATTAGGCCATATACTCCCACACATGTATTGCATTCATATACCAAATAATGCATTTTCCTTATGATCTTCTATTAAAAAGATTCGCAGAGATTCGAAATGCACCAGCATTCGTTCAATAAAAAATGCCAAGCATTTCCTTTGTGATATTTGAGCGCAATAGGCATATTCTTTTCTTCCGTAGGAAATCAAACAAATGTTTAAACAGCATACAAATCGCAAATCTCGGCAGAGTTGGGACATTAAACATTCGAAAGCTTTCATGAAATTCAATCTACAGATGAAACACACACCGAGCCGTGTTTTCATATCTCACAAATCTACATCTAAAAGTTGACGCGGGGTATAATGCAGCAGATTTATAACGGGTCGAGCTACTTCGCAACATATAATTTTTCCGTTTCTATCCGCCTGCACGCGAATAAATCCCGTTATAGATAAATCTGCGGTGCTCAATTTCACTCATGTCTCACACTGGAACATTAATTACGGAGCACGGTAGCCTGTTTAGCACACCGGAGCCACGATCGGAATGCTTTCATACCACGCACCAGTTGATGTATTAAATAATACGCACTCGTACGTATCGCAAACACTGGATTTTCATTCGTATTTTCCGCATGGCGATCCGCTCCGCTTCCGATGCAATCTCTCGTGCTGCATTTTACGAGGTAACGGGGACCATTCGATCCCCACGTTCTACCTACCCGCCAGCGCCAACCCAATCCCTTCGCGCGCGGCCAAACCAACCGATCGAGCCAATCGGCGTTCTCGCCCTGCCTCGTAATCCATCAGGCGACCACCGCGGAAATATTTCCCATTCGCCCCCACCTCGGCATTTTCCTCCCCCTCACGTAATGAAGTTGAGCCCGGAAGTTGGTTTGGTTCAATTATTGATTAGTTTATCTGGCCATTCTTCTCTAATGGTATGCGTGAGTTTACACGGCTCCTCCGCGGCCGTTTCGTGAATCTGCGAGCGACCTCATGGTAGGCACAGTCAATTATATCATGGCCATTGCTGGGTCAGAGGAAAACCATCCAAATCGACGGATTTGGAATGGCAAAGCCCGCGTCCTAGTCCGTCTGACTATCAAACACGCGTACCGGCCGCTCAAGTGTGGGGAACACCATTCCAAGGTTAAAATTCAAAGGAGATTTTAAAAATACACTTTTCAAGGGAGCACTTAGACCCACCCTTATCGAGGCGCGAGTCATTTTCCACGCGTATCAATGTGGCGTGAGTAAAACGGAATGCATATCAAATCGGAAATAGTGGTCGTAATCATACCGTCCATTGTTTCAATCGTTATAACCAATTTCATACCTCGATAAGTTGGGAATTATTAACGTCCGAAATGATTCTGACCGATGCTCATTTCGACAGAGATGAAATTGCCCCGGAATATTTACACGCAATTTCGGTCTTGGGAAAGATTACATTCGGTCACTGGCGACTGGGCCTAAACCGGGATTGGAAACGATTTCCATTTTTAAATATGATGAGTAGTCATTTTTTATATCCATGATGAAAAAGCGGGTTATACACCTAGAGATAACTGCTAACCAAGGTGAATTTTTGATCAGACTAGGACCAAATAATGGTTTTCGGGACTTATTTACTCACTTCCAAGTTATGCAATAGATTTTTCGTTTTTAAGAAAATGAACCTTATAATTGAACTAATTTGATTTCATGCATGGCAACCTTTTAAGTGGCGTTAGAACTCGTATTTTGATTCCATGACCTTTAATTTATATGGCTTGAATGATAACACCTGGAATGCTAAAGGAGTCTATAGCGTTAGGACATGAAACCAATTCAATAATATTTGGATATAAATGCTTGCTTAAAACAAAGGAAATGTACGTAATTCATTAGCCTCGAGCATATTGAAAGGGAGAGCCTTAGGCCTCGTAACGAGAGTGAAAATTAACATGAGCATAGTTGAGACTGAAAAATGAGATTAAAAACTTTTCTTTACTCTTAAAAATAAAAGAGTACCCTTAAGTATTGACGAGTGTTAAAATTGTCTTTCATAGACAACGCAATTAGCCGAGATTTTAAAGCGAAATTAAAATTTTTTGAACTAAGATACTGAATACTTTATTTGTCTAAGAAATAGAAGAAACACTTATTCTTTCAAAGTATGAATTTTATGAAATCATTATTTACGAAGGTGGCTAAGGTTATTCTTATCAATAATTTTTTTCTGATCTCATGAGCACTGCTTTGTGACTGCCTATGGCATTGATGGATAATAATGCACTATCATGAGCTTATGGGCTCCATTGGGGGTGCAAGCTACTAGTAGTCGTAAAGCTGTCTCCAGGTTTTTTTTGTTAACTTACATTTGTTCCTCAAGCGATACGCATGCAGCAACTGAACATCGTCAGAGAGAGTAACCCCTTCTCACTCGACCCTTCAGGACCGCGGGCAACGACTCATAAAGCCCTCAAACCCTCCGGAAGACTATGCACTCCGCCACCGATACCCACTTCATTTTTTTCTAGGACAGCATTCACTCTTGCGTTGCATATTGAAAGGCTTAGAAATTCATTACTTATATCGGATAACTAACATTTAGTGCTCAAGTCAGAAACGATGACCCTTTTTATGGTGAACATGAATCAGGCGTTTCATTAGCAAACGATTATCTAAGTAATTCCGTGAAAGATGTCGTGATACAATGCAACTAAGGGTTCATTCACTAAAAATCAGAATTTCAAAAGTCATTAACGCTATTTATTTGTTTTCAAAGAAGATTTTGGAAGTTAAGAATTGGAAAGTCTTTTCTTCAAGGGAACTATAACGTAGGATACAGTTTCGTGGCTCAACTATTTAAAATAATGTACCCATAAACTGTTCCTCATTCATTTGCGACTCCTGACATGAGAGGTTTGAATAGTCACATGAGGAGAGGATGCCACACACATTAAACTGAACAGCTGAGAGGAGTGACAACATACATAGATTTTCCTCAGACCTAGAAGTATTCCTCTCCTTCTGGTATAAGCTTTCCGCTTTCCAATTCTATAGCTCAACACGATGACAATTCATGAATATTCTGAATAACTTATAATAATTGATGAATGTTCTTTGAATAATTTTGAAGCCTCATTGATTATCACTTTTATAATTATTGCTTCTTTTGGCACTGAAGTTCCGCTGAAGCAGCCTGTCAGAAGATTTATGGTTTTTTTTTTGGGAATATCCCGCGTCAGGTTATTAAAATGGCCGAATTTTCTTCTCCTATGCCGGAGACCTCATCAGGGCAAATGACGGAAGGAAAGTCATTTGCCCTGATGAGGTCTCCGGCATAGGAGAAGATACGTCGGCCATTTTAATAACCTGACGCGGGATATTCCCCAAAAAAAGCCATAAATCTACAAACATGGACCGCGAAACCTTTAGTAGGCTGTCAGAAGTTCTACTGGAGTAATCTCGCCCATTTTGTTCGCGTTCTCGAATTCCTGAATGTGTAATTTATTAGGCTTACAGATATTGAATACAGGAAATATAAAAAAGAGAAAAATAAGAGCTGTAGGCACATCATGACTAGTGATACATCTGAGAAGGGAATACACAATTGTTGTCAAACCCTTTCACGATCACCTCTCCTTGATCCAGGGTACTGAATATTTTCTGGGTACTCTGTCACTATTGCCTGATTACATTTCAACTTGTATGTTTCTTAAAAGCTTTTCAGGCTAATATTTCCAAACGTAGAACATGATCCAAGGCTTTCAAAAAGTGAGCGAGTATCTTATCCAATTTTTGACACGGAAAAGAACACAATCTCTTAAAAGCCATGATACTTGAGATATTTGTGTGGGTGAAATTACATATCCCGCTTGCTCAAGAGGGAGATGATTTTTATATTCTGAACCCCTGGCATCTTAAAAAGGACCTTGTTATGAAAGGGAAGAATACTTTACAACAGAAGGCATCTTCACTTATGTAATACCCAGGTATATTATATCAAATGCTTATTATGGAGTTATAAGTAGATTGCAGAAAATAATTCAAACTTAGATGGAGGTTGATACTAATTTGAAATGGGCAATTCCATTAGTGACGGAATTACCTTTAGAGAAAATTATGCAATAGGATATTTCGATTGATTTGTAAAATACAAAAAAATTGTAAAACTTTTAACTGTGCATGATCAAAAAACATTTATGAAGGTGATTTTCATGTACATAAACAAAATTAATTATCGAAATACCTTCTAAACAAGCCCATAATAAAAATGTGACGGAATTACTGTGAGGTCAACCTCCTAAGTGGAATGATTTTAAACATCTTCAAAGCTCTGTGTATCGAAGTATAGTTTGAAAACTTTTAGCAAGGCTGTGAATAATATTTCAAACATTGATTTCTTGAAATTCAATCAATTAGCTGTTGATTTATAAAGATAAAATATTTCCAGCCTAAATTTTAATTTGTGAGAAAAAGTTGACATTTTCATGGAAATGCCCAAATGTTATTATTTAAGTTTTAAAGAGTGCCTTGGCCAACTCATGTCTCCCAGTTCACCAAATGCATCAGGATATAGAAACTTCCTGCAATAATCAAAGGTGATTACTATTAGGCACTGAAAACAATTCTTTCTGATTTTAACGAAATCATTCTGATTATTGTCCAATATAATTCAATTATCGTCGAGGAACTTTTTTTTACTGCACTGAGCCACTCCAACTGGCTCTCTCCTATCACCGTTTTGATTCTTCGGTGCCGTGGAATCGACTGTATGGGCGAGCAGGACCTCAAAATCACTCTGCGACACCCTCCAACGAAACCTCCGGTCTTGCCGCAAGCGAAGGGGCCTTATCGGCAACCATCTCCCCTCTCGCTTTGACAGCATCCGCAGCGATCTTACCCCTCCCTGCACACCAACCCAGAAGGCCATTAAGGGCTCGTGAGGTCGATCGCCGCTCCTCGGGGTGGAGTGGCGGGTGAGTCAAGGTGGGGGAGGGAAAAAGAGGTGGCCAGAGATAGCGGGGGTGTGGGAACAGAATGCCTCGAAGGAGGAAAGTGAGGGCTGGGCGGCAGAGATCAGCGGTCATGATTAAGTTCCGAGATAACCAATAAGGGGCGCTGGTTCCTTGCCCAAGATAAGACGAGGAACACGGGAGGGAAAAGGAGTAGGAGACAGATGCGGGGAGGGAGAGTGGACAGCGCAATGACTCGGGTGGGGTGGGGACGAATTTCAGGTCCTACAAGGAGGAGAACACGGTCGTGGGAGAGGTGACAAGGTGGGGGGAGGGCTGGTTTTGCAGCGGCAGGGGGCGGGTCCCTTACTCACGGCAGAGACCCGGTTTTGCAGATGAAAGGCGATGCCAGTAGTGGGTTTCTTCCGCTGCATCCAAGACACTCCATCCATTCTTCACCTCTCACATCCACTTTATCACCGACGCACCACCTTAAAACTCCCTCGGGACTCGAATTCCCTTGTTTACCCCGCAAGGAATCGCGCATGTCTCATCTCTTGTTCGTTTTTGTTTTTTTTTTGAAGAAAAAGGGTCGACCACTCCCATTACATTACCTCCCACCTCTCCGCCACCCCTGTTCTAAGGGACCTGTCTCTCTCAGCTTAGACACAGCCGCCCCCCATACGTTCACTCCCGCCCGCACCTTGATACGTCCTCCTCTCCGTTGGCCTTCCATTCCTCTGCGGGTACCGTGCCATTCCGCCCTTTGACGCCAGCATATCCCAGCCAAAGGCTTTTGGTTCTGCCTTCCATTAAGGTGCTCGACGCGGGGGCCCAAGGAGCATATTGTAGGGTCCCCTACTCCTATATGCCATATCCATCTCTCCCTGAGGAGGCGACTTCCTTTTGCAATGGGCTTTTGAGAGGGTTGGCGGGGGCAAAGGACTTTGAGATAGTTGACAAAGGGACCTCATGTATGAGAGAACGTTTGCGGCGGAGGAAAGTGAGGAGAGAGAGCCCTTAAGAGACTCGTCGCAGAGGTCTCGAACGGATGAGAGAGGGTATACGGTTCAATTTCATAAGGGGTGCGGTGTCGCTGGTGGTAAATGCATTTTGGGCACTCACGGATCCCTAATTTTCGCTTCTTAAGGGGTTCGATGGGGAGCTAATGGGTTGGGCGAGCGTTAGTGGTGGGGCATGGTGAGGAGATGGAGGAGGATGGCCTGTGGGAAAATGACTGGGGGTAAGGTTTCTTACTTTTTTGTCACCTCCCTCGTGCAGCCTCTTATGGTACTTCCCCATACCAAGGAGCCCTCTCTCTTGGCGGGGCAAAAAATGAAGTTAGTGTAAGGAGCCTCGTCCTCTCTTTAACTTGCCCGAGTGTGTAAGCCTCTCTGACCCTCTTTGTCGCGCGAGTGCTGATGCAATTATTTACGAGGTGTTTTTAAGAGTTTTAATGCGTTCGCCCTACGCTAATGCTTTCCAGAGTGTATGAAAATCTACATCTCTTTTTAAGAGGCGTCAGTTTCCCTGCCTCGTATCAGTTAATGTTTTCATCACAAGGGCCTCCTAAAAGCTGGAGTATTATCTTACGGCTTTACTGCCTTAATGCATTGTGAGGTCTCTCACGATACAGATATGCTCTTGAAGGTGAGAATAAATGAGTTCTCTTTACGAGGTAGGTACTATTTTTTCAAAAATACTTCATTCTAAAAAACTATGAGTATCCTAAAAAATTACCTTTAGTTAATATAAACATTTCTCCCGTTTAAAAGAAATTTTGAGAAGGAAATAAAAAATAATGCAATAATTTAGCGTTTGGGCTACACCATCATGCTACGGTGATAGACCAGTGGCTTCTTCGCGTTGTGAATGAATTATGCAAATTTAGCTAAGATTTTCGACCTGGCCAATATGTAATTATTAGAGCCCACTATATGACGACTACGATAACGTCGGTACAAGTTAAAACCCGAATGAATATTAGGCTGCAATTTGAGTGCCAGAAAATAACCAATAGATTACAAAACATCGACGCCCTCACATAAAAAAATAAAACAACTTAAAGTTAATTTTCATATTTTTTGAAGATTAAAGGAGAGATTATATTCGAAAATAATGAATATCAATCTGAAACAGTGCTCAAAGTTTATTTAGTTTCGTAGACAATGTGAAATCGCATGAAAAATAAATATCGCGCAAACGTTTAAATACTTCATAACTCCGAGTCTCATATAAAACGGATATATTTTAACTTTTTTTCCCTTTTATAAGAATCATTTTAAGTCATCATACCATTGATAGAAGGTTGTATTTTCATGGTATTCAGGGTAATATAATTATTCATAAATTTTAATCGAAAGACGGATATCGTAAAAAATGTTTCTATTAGATAGTAGGAATAAACTGTTTTTGCCTCTTAGATATCATAACTATCTCATGAAATACGATTGGGATGCACGGAAATTATCTTTGATACTTTTTCACTAGAAAGATACATCGGATCTTCAAGTGCTTTCGACCGCTGGAAAGAAACGCTGGATGCCGCCTTATCAGCAAACTCGATAGACGACATTAACGGGGTGAATGTTTCTTGGGCTTGCCGTCAGGCGTCGGCTCTCCCACATTTATCCGCACCAATCCTCTGAAGAACACCTGCAAGCTCCCATGCTCCCCCGCCTCGTCCTTTCTTTTCTTCCACTTCCCACAGCCACTCTTTCCTCCCGTCCTCACTACTCCTTTTTCCCCAACTCCCTATCTACACTGCTAACTGTCCCGTTTTCTCTTCTCGGAACGAGTCAACGCCCAATATTGACGAAAACTTTTTATTTTCTTCCGTTTGCGTTCTTTTATTCCACGAGAAAGATGCGTTTCACCCATTATCTCGTTTTAAGACTACGGTCCTTGGAGTTGATAGGGTAGTTGAAGTATTTAGTCTAGCTCCTAAGTATTTTGAACTGAAAATAATGCCAATTTTAATTTTTTATTACTTTTTATACGAGTAGAACACGTTGAGATGCATGAGTAAATATTTTACCTACTATGAATGGTCGAGTGATTTTGAAAGTCCAGTTATTTAGGAAATTTACTGAGAAATATATAACGAAGTCGATTTAGTTGATTCTGTTATGACATAGTTGTCTTCTAACAAACATAGATAGGTGATTGGAATATGTGGTGCCAAATATGAATAATGAGTAGGAATATGGATATAACGTCAGATTTCGTTGTAATTTCAACTGAGGATATATATTGGCAAGCTAAACATAATCCTATTATGTTCGATTTAAGTTTACTGTTTGTTGATAAATTTACGATGATCCTTCAAAATAAGAAAATACCTAACATATTTTTAATAAATGTAAAATATTCTTTCAAATTTATTCTACTGTGTTTTATTCTACTAAAAAATGAGAAAATTCCTCTGCGTTTTAAATTGCATACTGATGAATTTATCCAAGGAGATTCATAAAAAAATTGCATTACCATACGTGTCAAATTTTGTGCAACTTAAGTACTCAGACAACGGTTAAAGAGTGCAGTTGTTTATTTATTTATCCTTAAGCTGGTCCAATGTCGCATTTGGGGTGGGGAAAAATTATTGGAAAAGCAAGGAATTTTATCAAAAAAGACGCCGTCTTTAGAAAACGCATGGCTATTATCTTCCGCAAAATTCCATCTCTCTTTATTCACTTTGGCAGCACACACGAAGAGATATGGTAGGCCGAGGAGAAGAGTGGGTGCGTTTGGGCGGGCGACTCTGTGTGGAAGGAATATAAATTACTCGACGGCGACTTTAGCTGAATATTGCATTGAGGACGTCTTCAGAATGATTGACGATGAGAATATCGAATGGGTCGTTCATTTGCTCAATACACGGTCTCGGGCGACGTTTTAATCATATTTCACGATTCTATACTAACAAAAGAATAAATACCAGCGATTAAAAAAAACATTTAATTGTGCTCCCAAATGCTGAGAAGTACAGAGAATTAGCAATTCCTCAATTCTTTTGAACATACAAACGATTTTTGAATTTTGTTTACCTCTGTCAATCGGTGAATGAAAATGGGAGTATAAGAATTAAGGCAATGTAATTACAAAATTAAATTTTTAAAGGTGATATTCTTACCATTAATACATTCATATTAATAAACGGAAAGATGCGTGTGATAACATGAAAGTCTTTCACCTATAATTATATAAATGCATTCTCAAGCTTATAAGGCAAAGGTCAGTTTAGGAATGGGTAAGGGTCTCGGACCTTAGGATTACAGAGATAGTAAATCGTTATTTTATGCATACTTAAATCCTTCTCTTATAAACTGAGCTTTTAGATGGAACGCCACATTACGGAATGGGTAAAGAGTCTCGGACTAAAACCTTAGGAGAGGTATTGTTAAGTTCCACAGTGTACACCACTCCCCTTACGAAACCGACTTCTACCAAAAAGTTTAAAAAACAAAAGACGTTAGTTTAGTGTTCTTTACCCTACCATTAGAATTTCATTGTAATTTATCAAGTGAAACTGTAGAACATTCTCAAAATCAATCTTGAAAACTATTCTGTTATTCATAAAGCACAGTTGAATGTGAAAACTTCTCTTTAAAATATAGTTTTAAAACATTCTTGTATACCAAAACAATTACCATGTATACAATAAATTTACCTATGTATTACAAAAATTTAATCAATGAAAATTAATCTAACCCGTGATTTCTTTTTATTGTAAAAATGTAGATGATCATAAGGACGTCCTTAATATACACTCATGTAGATTGAAAGGGTCACGTGATGTATTAAAATCTCCCTCAATATTAATATTAAGTGTCCGCTGAATGGAAAAGATAGGTATCAATTTGAAGACGAGTCATGATATGCAGCATCCATTCTATGAATAATGGAGGAACCGTTCATAGAATGTTATGCATTCCAGTTCACACTATTCACATTTCGAAAAGCATGGTGAGCCGGAAAAAGAAGCTTAATTCAATCGCAGACATTCCGCACGTAAAGGCTTCTCGCTAAATGTCTCCGGGTTGGAAGAAGGAAGCGTTCTGTAATCCAAAGATGGAGAGAGGAGATCGTTCCACCTCGTGCCCTCAGAAACTCTTCTTTTTTTTCACCATATTCTCCCAACTTTATTCTCCATCTCGAGGCACTGAGCTCCAAATTTGAAATCGCTGATCGTGCGTACTTAAATGCATTTTCTTTTTAACTCCAGGCAGTTCGAGAGTACGGTTCCCATTGTTTTTTTTTAATCTTTGCAATTCCTACTTGTTTGAACCATTCCATACGTGCCTCCATTCTGCTATTATGTATTTGCTATCAACCCTTTTTTTCTTTTTCAGTGCTTACAATCCCTTTCTAAAGCCATTTCTTTCCGTGCTTCATTGGTTTTATATCTGCGTTTCATTATGATGTAGGTACCTTCTTGATATTTGTGCGTAATAGTGAGCTTGGATTTGTTGTAGTTTTACTATTTCCATTTAAAATAAGAATTGATAAAGGCAGCATTACTCCCAACCAGCCATTAATGAAAGCGATTTAAAGTAGAATAAATTTTGCATCCGATATTTATACTTTGGTGCAAAAATTTGTATTTGCTTTTTGCTTAATGCAGACTGCACAGGCGATACTCGTTGAATGAATTTGAATAACTACAAAATGAATGTAAGGATCCTTGCCTGGATTATCTTCGCATTTATATATATATACTCGCTGTGCGGCCATTTTTTGAACTAATCCCCATACTCAATTTCATATGAATAGACAGAGAAATAATTGGAAATTTATAGTTTTCATAATTTTTCCTGGGGTTTCAGACAATTTTAAAGGGGTCTTCATATGACTTTTTGTCGTATCTCGTCTCGTTCACCCCAAATATTTGTATGAGTGAGTGAATGAATGAGTGAGTGGTCGTTAGGGGACTTTATGATGCATAGATTTTGAAGTAATCTGTATTTGTGTATTTCATTCCATATTCGTCGTTCTTGAGCTTTCCTCTTTGAAACAATCTCGACCTGTTCGTAGTCTCCTTTCTTTTCCTCCGTCGCTATTACCATTTTTTCCTTCTCTCTCTCTGTTCGCTGAAACAAACATCTCTACGATCCGAGAGGAAGTTATAAATTTCCCTGGGCATCGTCGCATTTGATCTCTCCACTTCATTTAACACAACTCTAGAAATCACCAGTTTAAGAAGGGGGACACACTCCAAACCCCTTGTCCTACCTACTATATTCCATCCCTCTTCCTAACCCCTAAACTTTCGTCCTTCAGAATATCAAGTAAGATGAAAAAACTGGTTGCCATTATTTCTCGGAATCAAAAGGGGTGCATTTTGAGGATATCTAGCCAGCCCTTCCATTTCATTGGATATTTTATATCATTGAATGCAGTTCTTAGCAAAAGTCTTTAAGATTCATGCCTTTATGTAATAGCATAAACATGTAGTACTTCATATTTCACTGGTTCCGTAGGAAGTGTTCCTTTTGAAATTGAAAATTTAGTGTAGGTATAAATAGATGCGATTTCTCCCAAAATTCTCCGTGAGAGCTTTACTTATGAAAATTGCTTCCTGCGAAATAACACTATCAAAGAGAACTAAGTTAGACCATGTTTAGCTACTCCTGTAAGTAGTTCTCGGGCATCAAAACATGATGAATGGTTTCGTTAGTCTAGCTCAACTATTGCATACGCCTACCATCACGTAGAAAACTGTTTTTAGGGACAGTCATTCCTTATCTCCGTAATCAGATGGCGAAAACTATTATTAAAAGTCTAAATTCCGTATAGTTTCAGCAGCGTTAATTTTCAACTAAGCAAATGGCAATGTGAGGTTTGAGGGCCAAGCGGAATGGTCTTGGGGTGGAAATTAGTCGGGTGACGATGGCGAAGATTAGACTAAGAAGCAAATCGATGCATAGCAGGAAAAATCTTCGAAATGTCGGCGCTTGGGGAAAAGTTAGAAATTGGGGTTCGCAGAATCCAATTCTGGAAAGAGAACGGAAAGAAGGAATCTCAGAATTACCAAAAGCCTTCATTGGCCTTTTACTCAGATCACAAAATTTTTTCCTCCCTCTCTCCCGACCTTCTCCGTCCTTCTGATATCTGATCATTCCAGGAGCACTTAACCTGCTGTCACTTCACAATTTGGGAACGAAAAAATGGCCGTGGAATAACTAAAAACTGTTCATTACAAATTAGAATTCCTTACCTTAAATAGTTGTCATTTCGACGGACGTGTGTTTGCTCATCCTTATTTATGCGCTCAAATTACAGTCACCATCGAAAAGGAGTTCTAACGAAATTACATCTACAATAAAAGCTGTGGCCAATATCCATGTTTATCAACTAATTAAATAATTTTTTACTCACTAATCAAATCCTCAATTAATTTATTTTATTATCCATACCTGTATATGATTTTAGAAGCTAGTTTAAGTTCCTTAAACATAACGGAAGAAAATCCTGGATATGTAGACGGTATATATTGCATAAATTGACCATCCATTGCTATAGTAACTACTTAATTTATCAAAATCATTCTGGGTAAATAAATTAAGTGATCAGTCTCTTCCTTACCATCCGAGGTTACTCACACTTTTACAGCCCGGTCTCGCTTGTTTTTTTTTTGCGACACCAGAAAATTTATGGCATTCTCACGAATGTTTTTTTTTTTTAATATTTCCCCTCTCTCTTTTTCCCTGGATGCAGAGGCGTCTAGACAATCGTCTCAGCCCATCGGACCCCGTCCTCGTTTCTAACTTCCAATTTATTCAGCACCCTCACTTCGGCCCCCTCTTCCTCTTGGTGGGTGAGAAATCCTCATACGCGGTCATCCATCGATTTTCTCAAATCATAGTGGCATCTGAGAGTCATCCGATGAAGTTGAATCCAAATCCCACGGTGCACCACTACGTGCGAAGTGTATGGGAAAAAAGCAATCGGCTCCGTGTTATGGGACTACCGCGCTTATTGCGCTGGGCCGGTCTCTTTCATTCCCTACCTCTGAAGAAACCATAGCGAAAGGATAGAGCGGAACCTCGGATATACACATGAGAATAGCTTAAGGTACTCATTCTATAGTTGAATATGGCTTTCCTTTAGGATTCTCTATCCCTTTGAGATTCCTCCTCTCGGCAAATAATAAGATGCCATCTAGTCCACTTCGTTGGATTCCCAGCGGGGAAAAGTGGTTTGTACTTATGCTCTTCCGGAGAGCTTCTCTGGAATGCAATTTCCTGGTTCATATCTCAACTATGCAGGGGATGACCATATGCATACGGTCCAACTGTATAGTTACGTATTATCAAGGGATTATATCCCTTATTGGATGGTGAAATGAATCACTCCTTCCTTTGTCTGTTGGGTCTGAAAAATATTATTATTTCTTTCGTAGGGAAGATTGTTGCAGTGGATGCCATTACCTACTAAAAATAGCAGAACGAATAGCTTGGTTTTGGTAAAAAATACCGTAGCATTTATAAGAGAGATGATAATTCCAATATAAACCTGATGAAGTGAGAGTTTTTGTGTTGAAGTGTTTCATTAGATCTATTGGTGATTATGACGTTAGACATGCCACTTTAGAATTAACTCTTAGTATAAGAGGCTAATTACTTCATTTCTTATTTACTTTCAGCACAATGTATTGCTCCCCTTGGCATGGAATCCGGGGCAATTCGAGATGAGGACATCTCAGCAAGCTCATCATTCGACAGTGGAAACGTTGGGCCGCAAAATGGAAGGTAAGGAAAACAAACTCAGATTTTTCATTCCCGTGCAGAACTCCAAATGCAGAATTTATCTTTCAAGTTTTCAAAATAAACAGTCATCTAGGCTAGTTGAGGTACTTCACCTCTTATCACCTACTGAGAGTTCCAAATTTAAAATGGCATGTAAAGTTTTTTTTCATAGCGCATGGGAGGTAAGACATCTAGTTTGTATTACCACGTCATGGCACATTTTACGGAGAGACTTATGCATGCAGGGATAAATTTGTTACTAATGTACACAAAAGAAGTACATCATTGTGAGAAGTCGATACAATACCAAATGTCCGTCTCATATCAAAAAGTACACATGCAAAAAAATTATCCCAGATCGTACTCCTCCTACAAGAAATATTCTACGCGACCACTAAACACGAAAGGTACTTTTTCACTTGCGTTAATTCCCTTCAATTTAGACGTGGGCATCGTTTCCAGACCGACGAAGTGTCTGTTAGAGATTTTTTCGAGAAATGCTGCACAATCACGTTGACATCTCACCATTAATTTTTCGCAATGGTGCCCTGAATACCATAGGACCAGAATAAGTTACTCTATGAGAGGAGCAACAAGTTGGCAGCCACAGCTTATAGCATCATTTTGAAAATATCTGAGGTAAATATGCTCCTCGTATATTTTGGAACGTGACTATTTTGCCGAAGCGAATAAAATTTTAAATAAACCGTAAGCACTGGCTGAGTCCCACGAGAGAAAAAGATTCACTCCCTTCGCCATTCCACCCGGGATCGTTCACGAACAAGGCTAAGGCAATATAAAAAACGAACGAGCCGATGGACTTGGCCGTTTATTTCACCATCCCTGTGCACGAGAAAAAAGGCTAGGCATCTCATGAGTGGAAATGTGAACTCGACGCGATGAGGGTATTGCCGAGGGACAGATAGGAATAACCAGGCCCAGATATGGTCACGAGAGTCTCGAGATAGCGAAGTTTCATGGGATGGAATATGGGCGCGACGCCCGATGGGGGATAGGTGGGGGACTCGGGAGACTGTCTGCGAGGTAGATAATCACAATTGGAGCATCACGAAGCCGTAGAAGAGTGGAGCAGATACTTGTGGAATCTGCATTCGTTCTGAATGCGTGGAAGTGCTCGCCATATAAGTCAGGAGGGGTTTGGACGAATCTCAAGTGGAGGGTGTCCGCTTCCTTGGAGCTCCGACTCGGAACTTGGGTATTGAGCTTGTAACCTTCGATCGGTTGACTCGCTCCCTCACCACACAGCGTCCCATGCACGGCTAATTTTGAATTGGAAGTGAGCACGGGTTACTCTCGCAAGCTCACTTGATATGAGTGCCAGGCGTATGAATCAAAGTAAGCTGATCGCAGCTGGTTATAGGATTGAGTTACTGTTGGGTCCGTGATTCTAGAGGTAACCGACTATAACATTAGCAACAGGAATAGTTATTTCAAGAGAGTTATCGTTGTGAAATCCCTCCATTAGGTTATTTACAAGTTTAGGATACTTTCCTGAAATGATTACGCACTATTGATGCATTTGTAAAGGGTAAATACGAAAAGCAGAAATACTTTATACGTGTTTTAGCTTAATAATTCCACATTAGTTAATAAAGAAGCCTGTATGGGATTAAGAATGATTAAAAAATAATAAAATCATGCTTAATCGACAAAATTTACTGAGAAACGTATTCCAAACACTGCCTAAACTTAGATCAATTTAATGAGTAAATTACGTCAACTAGCCAGCTTTTCGGCCTCAAAATATGAAAATTGGTGAACCATTAGCAAAGTCTTTAAAAAGTATGAAATGTTTAATGGAGAGTTAAAACTCGTTCAAGCAATGATCTCGATGACACTATAAGTTGTATCACAGTTAACCTAATAGGCTTCAACGAGTTGTGCTATTCTAATGTTGAATTTCGTTGTTAATTTACAACTTATTTGTTTAATACCGGGGAAAGTTCAAATACATAAAACAGGAATAAATTGCCGCCGGATTGCCTATGTGAATGAGTCAAATCGTCGTCAATAAATGTATTAGGGTAAATAAAGGGTATATTTTCACTGTCATCATTGTATCTATCGCAGCAAATTCAGAACAGTCCTGAGGGACTAGACCGAGGTATGTCAGTACAAAAATAATTGAACGTGGATAGCTGGTAAAATTAAGTTATTCTGTCATCCAGGATGCAATGTATGGGCAGTAAAATATATGGTCGCGAGCGGAAGAAAAAAATTCGAAAAACTTCCTAAGGATCTCTACGTCGCGTCGGGGGGGGGGGGGGGGGATCCTATTTGCTAAGTGAAGGGGGGACGAGTGGGCTGCATTCGCGAGGGTCCTATCGGTCGACACTGGCGAAGAGAGACGCGGCGACGCGATGACGCCAGCCAGGACGAAAGGGCTGACTCTCTCATGGAAAATGAATGAGACCTAATGCCATCGCGTGGTCAAAGCCATCGCCGAATAGTTTCTCCTCCGGGAACCAAATAAAAAAAGAGGAATATATCCCTCGATCTTAGGTCTCTTTCATCCGTCCATTCGCTTAAGCTTCTCCCTCCTGCGTTCCTTCCATGTCCCACACCACATCTCGGGATCTCTCCGTCCCCCCCGCTTGGTTTTTATTCGCTCAACTCTTTTGGAAGTGTACTCTCTTCCATTCACCGAGGTTGTCTTGCAGGTGGAACTAATAGGACGCTGAGCTTTTTCTACGTAGAGAAAAGGTTATAACTACTCACATTTAGCCAAGCAGCAAATATTGCCTATTATTTCTATTTTTAAAGCAATAAATTGTAAGAGTTGTGCCGGTGAAAATGAAATAAAAATTTCTCCTAATTTTGAAAAAAGTTCGAAAAAATGGTACTTTTTAACACTCGCTCAACAACTCATGATTATATTCTAATTTCCAAGAAAATTATTATATTACTCAAAATAGACCTTCAAAATTAGCATAAAATCATGCAACATACCAGGTTTTCATGCAAAATGTATATTTCCATTTCTATGCGCAATAAAAGGCTTATATAAAATTGAAAGTTCACATTAGGGAAATGTGTCAGTTATGTGGGCCAATGTATTACCTCTTTTAGATATAAAAAATCAAGATAAATACAATGAAAGACTTATATGTATTAATACTTCAAATAAAATTGAGAATTATCTCCAAAAATGAAAAACAATCTGCTAGCCACGATGGCTCGTTAATTAGCTGTATTAAAATACGAGAGTTAAACTTCCTCTTCTTCATAATCTCACTGCAGAAACTATTTTAGCTGACAATAGCATTTTCAGCGAGAGCAGGGTAATTTTCTCGGGTCCGCCAGCCAAGAAATCTCCGACCTCATCGTCCTCCGCATTCGCCCCTTTCACAAATCTCTCCTTCCTCCAGTTTCTGTCCGCGCTCCATCCTCTTCACTCCGCCGTTTTTTATTCGCGTCCCTCGCATCCCATTGTGGCAGCCCTCCTGATAATTGTCGGTGCACTAAATCTGACCTCGCCCTTCCCTCCCTATCTTCTCACAAGTGTCTTCCCAGGAATGCTCGCGAGGGCAAGGGGATTTTCAGCGATGCAATTCGTGGAGTGGAAGGGGTGGAAGCTTTGCGTTCGGAAAGTGTGGGGGGGGGGAGGAAAAGGGCATAAGAAACGGGAAGGGATGGGTTGGGTGAGAGGAGAGAAAAATTGGAGGTTGAAAAAAAATAAAGGCGTCGTAAATCAGGAAGCGAGAGATAAGAATGGAGTGAATTCTCTCTGGCGCCGCCGCCGCCGCCGTCCGTATTATGCCACGCGCGGATCTGCAGGGGGGCTTATTTTAGAAATTTATAAGGAGGTGCAGTATAAATAGCTCAAGATGGGGAGAAGTGAATAATAAAATCAAGTTAGTGCCCACTAGCAGCTGGTCGCATATGTATCAAAAACTTTGTATCGATCACGGCCGATGATTCCACTTTGCTATTTTTCTCGGTAGAGCAGCATTAATCCTACTTACCCAATTGAAGATTACTTACAGTCATCAAATTGAATCCAATGGAATGGAAAGCTTTGGTCTTTTCCAGTATAAATAATATTAGCTTTATAGACCTAAATTTTTATCCAAGGACGCATCATTTCAATCTCAATTACGCATTTAATTATTATAATAAGCATAAAATTTACCCCAATTTAAATGACAACCAACCTATTTTGACGCTAGCTCATTAGTTTGCATTATATTGAATGCAAAATTAGTTTAAATTCAATCATAATTTTTTTCTGAGAGAATAATTCACAGCATAAAACTATTGCATTACACAGTTTTTCTATTTTTTGCATTCACTTAAAGGCATTGCAGAAATACTTGGCTGAAAAATTATCCATTGATTTAATGAAAATATTGAAATTTAACCAAAATTTAATACTATTTATGCATAAAAAGAATTAACTCACACTATTTTGATATTACGATCACATAAGCTAACTTAACTGAAAATGCGTTTGGAGAAACTAAAAACTTAAAAAAAAAAAATTAATTCCGCATCTACTTACGACCAAAATAGATGTTACCAAAATGGAATATAATCAGGAATTAAATGGAGCAAATTTTTATGAAAAGAATCTGATCTATTCGACGTCTTTACACGTAATTTATAATCATTGAAACGAACACAAATGTCTGGGCTGGAATAAAAGTTCCCAACCTGAAAAAAAAAACTGCTTAAAAACGCGAGAAAACAAAAAATTAAAAGCCTCTTTAAATTCACGGGGATACGACCTTATATCTCGTTTATATTTCGCAAGGAGTAAGTAATCGCTTTAGCGGCTCGCTCGCCATAAAGTCCGTCCGTCGCCGCTATTCACCGTGTGCACCGTTTCCGGACTCGCAACAACTTTCTCCCTCTAAATCCTCCGCCAAACTCCTCCTTTTTCACTCCGCTCTGCTCACCGAGGAAGCAACGGCCTTCCCCACACTCAAAAGCTCCACCCGTGAGTAATGCCTCGGATGGAAGATCAGACATCTGGGTGGCAACTTATGGACCTCTTACCCCCTTACATCTCTCCCTCCCAACCCTCTGTACCCACCTTTCCCTACTCGCGAGAGTCGTCCTCTCCCTTCCCGTGAGGCATAGCGGTTCCGATGGAAGGCGGAACGGTCAGAAAGAGGTATACATGCGGACTTGTGAGACCGTAGGATGTGCTATAACGTGCAGGCGGCGTGAAGGCGAGGTTGCAGCCGCATACGTCTTTCGTAGCAGGGAAAAGTATAGGAGCGACTCCTTCTGTCCCCATCCAGAAGAATAGAGGGAAAAATAAGCGAGCCGTTGTTAGTGGGAATGTCCGAGGAGTAGGAAGGTTAAGGAGCAGTGTTTGTACGGGAGCCAACTCTCTGGAATCCGCCGTTAAATCTGTCGGACAAATTCACCTTCTGCTGCCTTCCTTCTCGCCCATGATCTCGTAACAATCACGGTGGTCGTAACTCGGTCCTCGTGCTCATCTTGGGAAAGAGGGAAGGGAATACTTCACCTGTAAGCACTCAATATCTCACACCGTGGGTCTATCTCCCCCACGCTTACCTATCCTCCCCTATCATTTCCAGAGTAGTTCTAGTTTTAGCACCATCGCTCCTTTGACACGATTATTTTCCCTCCTCATAGTTACAGCTACCTAATATCTCACATTCCATTATATCAAAAGTATACCATAAGGAGAATTGGAAGAAAGGCATTGATTCATCATCATGGCTACATGTTATGTTTCAAGACTTAAAATGCTCATTAGGTAGTTTAGGAACTTTCGATTTTGTGATAATGAGTGAAAACCATTATTTTACGCAATCCATTATTGAATCCGTGTAAAATATAATGATGAATTTTTTTCAGTTTTATCGATCGTATCATATACTCCGATGCTTTTTTCTGTATTTGCAGACACTCCGAGAATTTTGGTATCATTTTTCATGGTAATTGAATTCTGACAGCTACTTACTGCGTTATTAATAGCAACGAGTGTTTAAAGTCAAACTTGACCATCTGCTTTTCATCGAAGGAGATATTGGTTTCTACAGAAGAGTAATGAGTTTATAACAGTGGGGCATGGATGCCCCAAGAATGTGATTCCAACAATCATACGAGAGAATCACGAATCAATATTAAATACGTGGGAGGATAGGTTTATGTATGAAATGGTAAAGAGAAGGCTGACATTTTAAGGAAATACCCTGAAAGAAAATTACTCAATTCCTCATAAAGTCCAGAATGTCTAGTCAAGAGAGAATGGCTTAGAGAGGAGAGACATTCATTTGCAAGAATTCAGTCCCTAGTATGCAACCTGTTCAACAGAAGAAATATCGGCCAAGGGTAGTTCCGTATCAAATTTAGAATAATTTCAAGAAAAAAAGAAACGAAGAGTACTGAAGAATTTCACCGTTTTGGAATCGTTTATGGCTAATCAGATGGCAAAGAACTACGTGAAATGATGATTTATTAATAAAAATAATACATATAAAACACAATGTTAATATACATAGAGATGATGAAATAAGTAATTCCATAAGAATATATTAAATCTGGCTATTGCAGTCGCGGATTGTTTAGCCTCTTACGGAGGATTGGAATTAAAACTTATCTATGGTGATCGAGCAGACTGATAATTGAGGTATATTTTCAGATTTATGAGGGTATAAGTTAACTATGAAGGGAATAAAAAAGATATAACCAGTAAAAATTGATAAAACAAATCATGGTATAGGTGGACGTAAAGTCTCTCTGTGAACGATAGATGAATTTATTCCTGACGATGTATATTGCAAATAGTAACATTTCGAGGTAATATCAACTAAGGATAGGTCTATCACGGTGGTGGAAGCCTCCAAAGCTGTCAACTCAGTTACTTCGTCAGCCATCCTCAAGGACCGTTCGTCCGGACTAGGCTGATGTCACCGCGAGGGATTTAAGGGAGAGTAGGTGGAGAGAGGTCATGTGAGAAATGGCAAGCTGAAGTCCAGGGAGGAATTAAGTCAGCTCGCGTTTCGATTTAATCGTCCCCGTTCGCTCCAACCAGAGGCGTAAAAATGTCCGCGGTGGTTTATCGCGAGATGCAACCACGCCGCAAAGTAGGGTTAATTTTGGGGTTGCAAGCGTTTACTCTCGAGTGCATATGACTTGCAGATGGGGGACTATTTTTTTCATCTCATATTTTCTAAGGCATCTCCGTTTTACCAGTTTTTCTAAAAAAATCAACTACACTCACTTTTGAGGATAAAGAGCGTTTGATAATCTCTTATAAATGCAGTTTGAAGCATCACAATGATAATACTTCGAACAAGAAGATTCCTTTTTTTATTTAAAAAGTCAGTGAATATCGACATGAAAATCGATATAAATATGAGTCTCTATCATCTCAGGCGTAACCTTGAGGCAGTTCATACCAACGCACATGTAAAGGAAAACTTTGTTACATCCAACAAATTCATTTTCGGGTACAACTGGTTTCGACGTAGCTGCGTCATCCACAAGTCAGGTACCTGAAGGTGACGCCGCTGCGTTGAAAATAGTTGTACCTGAAAATAAATTGGTGGAATGTAGGAAAGGTTTTATTTTCCATTGCGATAAATATGAATGCCTCTTACATTTTTCTACGCTTCTCAATAAGCCTCAAAATAATAAATTAAAAATCCATTGAGACGTGTTTTCTATGAGAGTAAAAATTTTATTGCGAATATTTTTACGGATAATATTGGCTTTAAGCATATCCTTTGAAAATAATCCCAGGAAATATTTTGAAAATATAAAGCAGCTTTACAATATCTTTGCAATATCACGTTGTTCCACTCCAGGTTTCTTTGGGTTATATTCTCGCAAAGCTGGTTTATTTGTTTTCCCACGCGGCTCCGCTCGCGCACCCTCGTCTCTTTTATTGTTACGATTGCTTCTTTTTCGCTTTTCCTCCGCCATCATTATCCTCGCGTGACCATGAATCCAGGGTAGAACAAACTGAAAAAGGCGAGGAGATTTTTTTCGGAGGCCTTAGAAATGAGTGTCGACAAATGAAAGGTTTCAAGAGAAGGATAAAAGAAACAGCATTATGGAATCGAGCTTGCTTTATAATGATTAGGCTGGTGTCGTAAAGTTTCATTAAAACTTTTATCACACCACATCCGAATAGCAAGAAAGTCATGACCTTGCAGAAGTGAAAGTGAAGCTATTTTATGGAAGACGCCCTTCAAATGTCTCCTAATAAAATATCTTACACTGTCAATGATTACGCTTTGAGCTGAAATATTTGATATCAAGGACGCAAAGAATAAAAATTATGAGGTGGGGCATAGAGTAAATCAAAACTAATTGTTGATTGCCATTATTTGGTGAGATTGAAGTGATATGTTTGTTTTACTGAAATTTTTTGTAAGCATTATTATCACAGCAAACATCTTTGAAAATTTACCACATTAACACAACAAATACTTCTGATGAAGCGTATTAAAACTATATTATTATAAAAAAATAACGAAAAAAACTATTTCAAATCCTTTTGATGCATAGCATTACTAAGAATGAACAAAATTTAATAAAATGATAGTTAAGTGGTCATGAACACGTTAAAACGTTTTTGAACGAGCTCAATTAGTTCCAAATGAGAGAGATTAACACTCGGAAATGAAAAAGAAAGAGTCCAGGGGTGACTGTGCTTGAAGAGAATTTATGAACTAATTTCAACACCGCCCTCATATTTCTGGTCCTCAAATCGCGCACCGAAATGAGTGATAATCCATAGATAATAAACCTCGCCTCATTTTGGAGCAAACCGTTTCATTCCCTCCCTGAACACCCGCCTCTCAACTGGACCGCCAGGTCGCACCGTAGGAAAAAGACGAGTAGACGGCGAGGTTCGTTGGCCTCCACTTAAAAATTCATCTTCACTGGCAATGCCAGACACAAAAACGTGATCCCTTGCACGTTTATTTTTTTTGGAGCTCACAACATTGCCCCCCACCCCTTCCCTCGACATCCGCGCTTAAACTCCCCATGTTCGGAGGAAACACCCACCCTCACCTCCACCCCCCTCCCCTCCGAAAAACTCTAACCACCCCGATTTCACCCCCTTTTTCTGATCCCATAATCCCTCTTCTCCACTTTCATTGTTTGCACCACCGTTCGTATCGATCCCTTTTCCTCTTCCTATGCCACCCACACCTCTACGTCTTCCTCTCCCTTTGCCGTGATCTTTCCCTCCACCCTTCTCTTCCGCCCCTCCCCCTCCGCCGCGGCTACCTTCCCTGCCCTTTGCCGCGAGTGTCTCCCTTGGGCGGTTGCTGCGAGAGTGGTGGTATCAGCGGGGACAAGGTAGCCCACCTCTCCCGTTCCAAGCACACGCACACCTCCCGCCACAAATATCCTCCTCCTCCCTCCTGACCTCCCACACCACCATTGCCGATTCCCCTTCTCCCTCATATACTTCCTCGGGTGCCTCTCACTAAAATCATTAGTAATGACAAGTCATTTTGGTGCCTCTATCGTTATATCATTCTCAAGCGTATGAAATCATTCAGTCGTTGTTTTATAATTCCTACCTTCACAAATTAGCGAAAGAAAAAATGATTTACACTTTTATTAATTATATTTTTACCTCATAATCACACCTAGTAGGTAAAATAATAAACCAATCTCCACGTTTGATTTATAAACATCTATCATTCTTGTTTTGAAATTGAAATAATCCACTGAGGCAAGATTCGGTCCCTAAAATTGGCAGGCGAGGAAGTTACCGTGTCACTAACGATACCGGCAATAGTTTTTGGGAAAGTGAATTTGAAAAGAGCCATAAAGACATTTTATGTTTAAAAAACGTAATCTCTTTGAAAATAAACAAAACAAAGCAGCACAAACACTGTGCGGATTAAAGGAATAGCAAACAACGGTCCAAATTTCTCATCGTACATGCAAAATGTTTTGACAAATATCAGCATATGGTCTGTTTTTCAACTTTGCTTTGATCTCACATTTGGCCAACAAAGAGACGGGTTTCTCGTCTGAGATTTCCGCCACTTCCAGCACTCGTCCTCGTGATGGGACGCTAATAACCTAATCTCATTTCAGACTCTTCAATCTCTCCTCTTACGGCTAGCCATTAAACCATACACTCACCATCCATCATGGGTAATTTCACTTTTCCATGCACAAACCTCTTCTTCCTTTGTCTCCAAGGGTGACCAAGGATATATGTGTGTATGCACGTATGCGTTTGTGTGCGCACCGACTTTTACCGCTTCTGAAATCGTCACTCAAGCCCCGCCGCTATCATCCTCACAATCTCTTACCTCTACCTCTCTCCATTCCCCCTTTTTCCTTTTCCATGTCCCCCTGTTGCAAAGCCTCCCTCCCACCCTCGTTCCAACTCACCTATTGATTCCGAGATGGGAGAGAGAGAGAAGAAAACGAAGGGAGGGTTCGAAGCTCGAGAGAAGTATGGAGACAGCGGTGGAGATGGGGAATCTTGGGAGAGGGGGATGAGGGAAACGACTTGATGCCGACTCAACGATGCAATCAAAGTAAAATCGCACCGAGAGAAAGAGAATTCGGGCTTCGTCCCCCTTGCGTTTTCCAGCGGTCACCATCACAACATTTTTCCTCCGCCTCCCTCACCCACGTTTCCTTCGTCTCCTTTTGTCATATTCTTCTTCGGTCTCTCTCTCTCCGTATGTTTCTCTTCCCCACCCTCCTCTCTCTCTCTCTCTCTCCCTCTCTTCCCTTTATCCTCCCTCTTCGCCATCGCGGTCGGAGACGCAGGAGAAATCGATATCAAAGCCCTTTTGTGTTCGCTCTCTTTCCTACACGTTGCTTCCACCGCTGCGTCGCCACCTCTTCCCACCCCTATGCACCCACCCTCACTCACTGTTTCCGCGGCCCTTCACCTCCCCCCTCTTGCCCTCATCTAACGTCCCCTCGCTCCACTCGCGTTGATATTGGATCTCTACTAACCTGACCGCCGCCGCCGACCGTGCCTATTTTTTCTACGCCTATCTTACTGTTCTTTTTTCTATCTCACCCTCGTTATTACCATTCTCCGCCCTCAGTGGAATTCTCGCTTTCATTTTGTCCTCCACGGACCATTTCTTCGTTTGTATTCAGATCACCTCCTTTTCTACAGCTCTTTGATGCACAACTGGTTTCGCGTCTTTCAACAAGAAATAACTCGGCTTCATAAACTTATGCCCTCGCGAGAATTCACGCAATTTCTCTGCACTCAAGAGTGAGGGGAGAGAATATGCCGAAAGGGTCTTACTGATAGAGTTCCGGCTGGTTTCCTCATCACGGCGAATAGCATTTAACTCAATCCCAGCCTACCCATGTTGTCGAAGAGTATCGGAGAATTGCAATTCCGCTTTAAAGTAATATGACTCAAGTGGTAACATTCCAGCTCTATTTCATAAAATTACTCGAATTGTGATTAGGCATATTCAATAGCTATACCGACGCACACTGAGAAAGATTTTATGAATCTGTTGAATACCCCAAATTATAGAAATTAGGTACCCATAACAGCGACGAGAAATCCTCATGGATGAATGTAACTGATTGCAATAGCAAAGGAAGTAAATTTTAATGCCTGAATTTGATTGATACGAGTCGCCATTAGAATATGCAAATCTTAGCAAGAAAATAAAGCGGAGAAATTCATCAAAGTATTTCCAGCTGGTTATCAAACTGCTTATTTGAATTGGATCTACGTATATTAAATTTCCCAGGGAACTGAAACAGAAATATTAAAATTGTTGAAGGGTGCCAAGTCGGAATAATTATCGCGACTCTTTCAAATGAAGAAATAATTCAAACCAAATATGCTGACTTTATTTTGGAAAGTGAAATTTCATATTCATTCAAGAATGCTATAAGCGTTGAGCTGAAATGATTAAATAAAAAGGATGATTATTACCTAGTATCAATTTATGACTCCATGAAAACAAGGTAGTGAAACTTTCATGCCGTAAAACCAAAGAACTCCTCCATAACAATACATACAGTTAGCAAGGATAAATAATACGTATTCAACGCAATTTTCATTTCTCCTGGCATATAACGGTGGATGCAATGCCTTCTGCCAATTCCATTTAAAGTGGTGATGGATTCCGATTCCTTTATTTTAATTTCGATTAGCCCTGCATTTCTAAAATTCCCCCTACCCAGAACAATCCATCCGAAGCAACTATTCTCTCTTTGTCACCCTCGGGCACTGCCCGCTTCCAAAAAGCAAACTCGACAACGACCGACGAAAATCCCACGGTGCATCACCACCACCGCACCACCCAATGAGCTCTCACGCGCTCCCTCTCGCTCGCTAATCCCTTCAAAGTGCCTCTGATGGCGACCCTACGAGAAGTCTTCACAATTCCCTTCTTTTTAAACTTCCCCGAAACTTTCTCTCCCCCAACCTCCTTTCTCAATCACTCCAATTCCGTTTTACTACTTACATCCACGGCTCTCCTGGATGGCGTCCCACCCCACCCTCTTCTTCCAGAACTCTCCCCTCCCTCCACCTTCACCTTCTCTCTCCCCTCCATTTCCCCTTCCAACATCCTATAATGCCGCCCCTTCAATTTTCTATCACCCCATCCCTTGCGATTATTCTACGGTCGACACCCCGTTCTAAAAGCTCAGACTTGATGCCCACAACTACTTTATTCCTCGAGATACGCTCTCTTCTCTCTTTATTTCCCTCTCGCTATATGCGAAGGTTCAAAGTGATCTCTTCGTAACTCGTGGGAAAACTGCTCTATCCACTTACCATTCTGTCATTCCTTTTCTCATTTCATGCTGCCCTAACTTCGAACTTAGCGATCAAGTTTAAAGTGGGAATATTGGAGCATTTAAACAAATGGTTACAACATGTAGTATGAATGCAACACTTGAAAATATTTTTTATAAACGCCTCTTTTATATTTCACTTCTATCTTCACTTCCTGTATATTTCATTTCCAAAGGTGTCATTAAAATTCACGTAATATTCTCAACAATTGGGAAAAACTTCAAGTAAATGCTTCAAAATAAAATACAGTAAGCCTAACAAGTATAAGAGTAAATAGAAAACCAATGTGAAACACAAAAGTAATGTTTCTGATATTGTTAGTTTGGATTCACTAAAGACGTTATGTGTAATCCTTATAATTCAAAACAATAATAGGTTTAGATACGAATATTTTGTATACAATAGGTTAGAAGACTATATTCGATGAGAAAAAAAATAATGCAATTATGAAACATAAAAAACAAAGACTGCTCGGTCAAATCCAAACTAGGTGTAACCTAAATGTAAAATTAAGCAACGAATTCACCCCAGCGGAAAATATTACAAGTGAAAATAATTTTTTAGTAAAATGTAAATCTTGTGTTCAATGCGATGCCGTTTCTGTCAAAAATACCTCACATAAACCAATGTTTAAACCCCATTGCAATGGTTCGCATAGACAACAAAAGAATCTTATTAATACCTACAGCTAGATTTCGTTACATTATTGTCGCATTTTTATCTCAACACCACAAAATGCCCCTTACTTCGCCCTGTAACTTCTCCTCAATTTCCACTCCCACTTTGGCGGAGCCTCCCGCTTCCATCTAACTCCCTCAATTTACTCACAACTACCATAAAACTTCCCACCTCGGGCCCTCTCCTCCCAATTTCTCTTACTCCACTCTTCTCTTTTTCCACTTTTCCTCTTTATTTCTCCCAACGACACAAACACCCTCCTCCTCTCCCCATGTCTCGAAATGTTCCCCACAAAACCACCTGCTCATTCTAAAACCCTTTTTGGTCGGTGGAAAACTCGATGACTACTAAAACTACTCTCGCTCAGCGTCCCTTTCCCTCTTGTCTTTAGGCCTCGCCGTCGCAAATTCCCAACCCTTTTCGACACCACCTTCAAACGAAAAACTGTTCTCCGGGACCCGAGGCCTACGACTCTATACTCCTCATCAAAGGCATTAGCATTCGTTCTCTTATCTCTTCTTTCTATCCTCATCTCTCTCTTATCCTACACACAAAATGAGACCAAGTAAGTAATTGTTCGCTCGCGTTTTTGGACATGTTAAGACATGAGTTGATCCTGAATCTATAATTTATCCAGTTCATTAACCGCGAATAGAAAATAAAAATATTTATTCCCTAATGCAGCGATAATTATTTATTACAATTAGCCACGCTACTTTCATTTAAATCTTCAAAAATAAATCATATCTTAGTGTTTTTCAATTTCGGAATATACTAACCCTTTTCCAGAAATATGCGAGCATAGATTTCCTATGTTATAGTGAAAAATTATACAAATATTCAAGCTTTCCCTAGATAAGGTAAGAAGAAGTAAAAAAAATTGTTGTCTATCCTTGTGATAGCAGGATAGATGTTTAATAAAATCCATACATTTGTACTTGTAAATACTTAGGCTGATATGAGATTTTTCGAAGCTATTGATTTGGTGCGGAATTCATAAAAAAAATCGTCAAAACTTCATTTTCACGATTTTAGTCACCATATAAGATAGACTGAGTAAAACAGTAACATTAAAAGAGCAAAATAAATGCACCAGCTGCATATTTACCATATATTTCGTCCTTAATTGGATTGGGACTACGTCTCCTTCATTTAACAAATATAGGGAATAAAATAGAGCACAAGGAAATAGAATTTGTACCACAGGAATGCCCTAAAATGTACATCAAATGCGGTTCAAATCGTATATACCTTTTACAATTGATCTTTTTTCACCATTGTGTAATATTTAAATCATCTTAAAACTCATAACTTCAAAAAATGGTGTTATGACGGAAAGCTTCATCATAAAACCTTGGAAGGATTCCTTGTCTAGTTATTTTCTGGAGTATGCAATCAAAGATGGATATTTTTCTACGCTCTTGAAGCGAAAAACAAAATAATAGACTACAACGGTGCACAAGGCCATTTCAAATCCAAATGGAATCAAATATAATTTCCCACATCATACTTACTACTCAACCGCTTTTTGCAACTCCACATACTTAATCAAGTAAAATTGCATTCGCATCCCTCGCTGTCTGGGAAGAAATAGCCGAAAGACAATGCGGAGCGAATAAGAAAAGCACGGGATAGTAATATCGCCGATGGGGAAAGGGGTTGAAATTCGTGGAACGACTGGGTTCCGCAAGATGGTCACGCCTCCGAACCATTTTTTCCACGAACCGGCGTCCCACGGCCTTTGCCGCTTCGGCCTACCGCTCCCCTACACTTCGCCCCACTGCGGCATCGCCTAACCTCGGGAAATAGGAAAATAGTCATCATCCAGCCAGACGTTTTATCTCTCGACCCCAGCATCGAGCTCTTCCACCCTTTTATCTCACAAAATCTCCACCCTGCCTCCCTCAGTATCACAACCACCACGCCACTCTTTTCGCACAGACACTCTTCAAATCCTCCTACGTCTCTGCGGAGTGGCCTCAGGACACACTCAGCCACCCCCTGTCCAGTCTACACCACCCCTTCAAACTTCCCTCTCTCCCTATACCACCCTCAAGTTTCTCTTTTCTTATTTCATTTCTTCTTTTCCTACACTCCACTTTTGTATGGTTCATTTTCTGCATACTGACCATTTTCCTTAGTTTTCTTCCCAAAGAACTATCAAGTACTAATATATTTCAGTGAATTTTTCTCAGGCTCTACCCCGTTTAAATCTTTTTAACTATCAGCAACTGATTCGACCACCGCATTCCGGAAAAAAAATCCTCCTTTTTACTACAGCCAAAGTTTCATTGCCTACCTTACCTGCCTGATTACCTTATGCAGGCCAATATAAGTTGTAGAAGATACCGCAAGCAGAATACCTGCATCATTGTGGAAGGAAAAAAGCATGGTGATAAAACACACCTAATATTTAGTCTATTGTCACCTAAAGACGTTAAAGTGACCTCGGTCTCATCCGACTAACGATTGACTCAACTTAAAATACCCACCTTTAAATATCCAGCACCCAAAGGGGGATCGATGCTATTCTAAAAATGTCTACTTACATTGATCCAACACCAGAATATTTCTCGCTAGCCTCCCGAATGGGATTCTTTCATACAGAGCACCACTCGGACGAAATCCTTTTCCTTACGCAGAGATGGACGTCCGTTTTCCAAAACGTCGATTCTCCTTCAATTTCCAGTCGTCATGCTTGGTACTTCTCTCGCGTCCCACGCTATTCTTCAACTGACACTTTCATCCAGCGCATTTCACACGGCAAAAAACTGAAAATCCAGAATGCGAAGGGTCAACTAGGACCTAGAGAATATCAAGATATTTTTACCTAGAACATTTTAGCTCCAATATCCCAGAAAAACTTTTTTAATCTATCAACTGTTGTTCCGAATTATTTTTCCAGCATTTACGCTGATAACTGGGCCTATTATTCATTCTACCTAAGGAGAAGAAGTTCCGTCGAAGAAAATATATTCTTAAAAGAAAAGCATAAACACAAGTCACAACAACAAAACAAGTAGTTCGTTATTAATACTATGGAAATATTTTCCTCTGAGTTCTTCGGTGTGTGACACGAAAACAAGGTCAAATATTCATTCCATCACTTAAATAATTAGCATGAAAATTCTGCTGCATCACTGATTTTATGTCTTTTTGACGTATGTTGGAATGTGTTATTAGTAGTCTCTTTCTTTGCATACTCGGCATGAATTACAAGAAATATAAGTCAACCGGAGGTTTTATGAATCAAAACTCATCTCTTATTAATTGCTTAAGTTTCCCTTTGACCTTCACGTATTGAGACAACACACGCCTTTGCATGCATTTTGCGTCATCGAAATCGTCGCGCTTCACAAAGTCCCACAAATCTGGCGCCACCTCCCGCACCATTCCGGCATTTACATCCATCATCGCAGAACGGCCATCAAGCACTATGCCACTCCATCTCCCTCCTCCTCGCATACGGCCACTGTTTCCCTTTCCGTCCCCCTCGTTATCATATTAGTGCCCTGCCTCGCCATTATTTTCTCCCATTGCCGACCTTCCCCCACAACCGCCGCCGCATTCTACTCATTCGCCGTCAGCCCATCGGAATCACTCTCATGGCCACAATACCCTCGATCCCACGGTCACCGCGTCCATATTCGGCGAGGATAAAGCAAAAGGGGGAGGAGGATATTGGTGTGGGGGAATGGTGAAACAATAAAGGGATAAGAGAGAAAGATGGAGTTCCGTCGTATATGGCGGCCGGTCTCCGGAATCGGATTGCTATTAGGAAGCGAGGGATGAGGGAGGTTGTGGACGTGGGGTGAGGAGTAGGCTTGAGGCTTACGGGGGTTGGTTTGAGGATGGTGTGGGTTACATTGGATCTGGGAAAGAGGCTGGAATGAGGGATTGGAGTGATGTGGGAAGAGAACAAAAGGGAGAAACACGTGGAAAATGCTCGGGGTTGAGGGAAACGGAGGATTATAACTGGGTTTCAGTGTGTCCCTGCGGATCTGCGGCCAGTGTGGGAAGGACGAAAGACGGGGGAAAGAAAAAGAGATTATTAGACGGAAGAAAACCCGAGAGAGAGAGAAACAAGGAGTGGAGTGAATGGTGGTATTGGGGGATTGATAGAGTAATAAGGGAAAGAGTTGAAAAAGCTAGGCGAGGAATCGATAAGGGTTTTCTCTTCTTCTCAAGCGGTAAGACCCCTTTCTCTCATGACCTCTTTTATCTATCTGCTTCCCTTTCAGAAATGTCTAGCAGGAGAGATCTGGAAAGGCCAAAGGCTTTCACAGAGTCTGGAGTCAATAGCGTCGGAATTCGGTGTCGGTCTGCTTCCACGAGCCGCGCGCTCCAAATGGACAGAAGCCGAAGTAGAAGTCTCCAAACTTAACTCCGAATTGATTCCGTCTCGACTGTACCACTTGTTCCTCGCTCCTCAGACCTCCCGCCACCCACGCCTTTCAAATCGACTTCGGGAAAATCCCTTTTGTCTGGAGTTAATGCATCATGGAGAAAGATGGTGGGAGTGGTGTACAGGTTCTCATTCGCCTCTTTTCACCACAAGTTTCACATTTCTTTCCTGGGAGATACGTATCATTTCTACTTGCGTGGAACCAGCTTTTCTGCTAGGAATTTCAAGAAATATATCGATTTTTAAAAAGATTTACCCATTTCTTCCTACCGATATTACAAAACCTCTCATCTTGGGAATACTTCTTAATTACTTTCACCGTTATTTTCCGGAGTTCATATTTTTTAAGCAATACTTCATTAATTACAAAATATATAGTACAAATACATTTTTCGCTCCGCCTAGAGAGGAAATGACAATTATTATGTTCACTTAAAGTTTTAAAACACGAATACATACCTAAAATGGTGACGAGTGATTTTCCTCGGAATGACTCTCAACTGAGTCAATTATCATCCGTCTGCGGAAGGGAATAAAAAAAAGAAGTAAAGTTTCGACTTTTTTCGCTTAAAATACTGTGAAATAATCTCCAAAATCCTATTTTTGCTGCCACTTTTACTACTTTAGATATAGATCTAAAACCTTAGTTCGTCGTACCAATGCAAAGTCTTGAAAATGTGGATAGGATATAGGAGATACACAGAGCAGTGCATAGACCATAGAAGGAGTTAGAGAAATATCCCTCCTACAGCCCTCCATTCGCAAGCTTAACGCCCTGGAAAGCATGGAAAATTAGCCCGCCCGTCGGAATCCCGGAAGTTGATGATAGATAAATTATTCGTGCAGGAGAATTTTCAGGGTCCCACAAATTGGAGGCCTCTTTCACAGTAATACGCGCCTTCTTTCTGCCCCGGCCGACTCGACTCCAGAATACCACCCCGCCGTTTGGATCATCCCCACGTCCTCCCAGCACAGACGCAAGATAGGATGCTAATGAACACTCGGCCCGGCCGGTAACACCGACTCGGAGAGGTGCGCGAATCCAAACTGAAATCCGAAAGAAAGAAAAAAACAACTGACGACAGTACGCCCTCTCTCAGATATTCATGATGCAGTCAGCAGCGGTCTCGACCGTCTGCGCGACGACTGAGCGTACGGGGCTCAAGAGTAGCGGGACGAGAAAAATCCCTTGTATTATGTAGTCGGGCAAAGCTCGCTGCGGACGAGTTGAGGATTTCGTCGGGGCGGATGAGATTAGACCTGGGATTTTATTTTGCCTTTTTCTTCCCCATCCGCGGGCTGCTTTTTTATGAGCGGGATTCGGGTGTATTCCCTTGAAAAACATTCCCCCCGCCCCCCGCGGACAAGGCCGCAACTATGGAAACCGGCTTCGCATTTAGTTTTTCTTTGCGCAATTCATTCTTCGTGGGTCAGGGTTTTTTTCAATCCCGTTCCCATCCCAGCCCTCCTTACCTCTCATTACGGTACACGTCTCGCGCCGGATCGTTGAGCCCTGGGCTTCGTTATTAGCCATCAGCCTCCTTAGCCCTATTCTTTCCATCTCGGCTCCAAGTTTCCCCACTCTCTTCGCACCTTTTCCTCCCTCTTTCTACTCCATTGGACCTTCGGTTTTGTCCTCACGCCCTTCTTTGAGCAATTTGGAGTCACGCCAACAGATTCGTTTCCATGGTCCTCGGTCGGCGTGGCCCGAGGGAAAATATTTAGGTGCGGGCTCTCGTGATTAGCCCATCAAGTGTTCCCCTTTATGAGAGTGGAGTACACGAGGGAAAGGAGGGATGTGTCGAGGGAAAGTGGGATTGAAAGAGGGAGGTAAGGCAGCCCGACGACTGCTCACCAGATTATCTCCTTTATAATCTTCTTTAGCTCAAGTTGCTGGTTAAGAGGTGGTTTAACTAATGGCTTCGTCTTTTTTTTACTTCGTTTCCAGCCGAACAAAATGTAGGACGGCCTGGGTGCAGGATTTAATGGTCTTTCAAGAGCAGGGGATTAGTACTTGTTCCATTAAAACATTCCTTGCAGATTTGATTCCACTTACTACTAAAAACGGGGTTTTTGAATTCTTAGAAGAATTGTGTGGTAATTTTTTGGAGAAACGTTCACCAATTTTTCATATTTGTCTAGTAGATATATATGTATGTAGTAGTTTTTATGAGAAAGTCCTTCACCAAACACTCGTTGGAAAACATGAAAATCAACATTTTCAAGAAGGGGGTGAGCGGTTTAAGCAAAGTAGCAATGTCAAAAATTTTGCAGGTGCCCTTGAGAGCATAGGTTATGTAAACTAATTTAAATGTAAAAGTGGTCGACTTTTCTTTTTTTACCAAGAATTATACACCCAATCCAATTTACAAGAGCATGAAAGTAGTCAGAAATTAAATGAGCCAGATACGGAAACATGTGAAGGTTTATGTTAAGTTAGAAAAAGGTTATATGCAAGTATTAAATTGGACTTTGTTTCCCGAGTTTTTCGGAAAAGTTTCATGGAAAGCACTTTCCGAGGACAAATATTACATTAAATTTAAGTGCTAAATTTACAATTTCATCTGTTAAAAAAGTCTTATGAGCAATTTCCACCAATATTTTTACATGCAGTTCTAAAAACAGCCACGGTATCATATGTGCACCATTATGAGTTCCCTTAAAAAAACACAGGGGACTTTCTTTGGCAACATCGTTGGTTGCAGGTGGAACCTCAGTGAAGGAGGATATACAAACCCTTGCCAAAAGTCCCAAACCGTCGCCGCGCAGTATCCGTCTTAAGAACTACGCTCCGTCCCAAACGACGCCTCTCCCCCGTTGTCACTTTAATAGCCGCAAGACGCCTGCAACGTATGGCCACCATTTAATGACCTCTGGAGGACTAGAGGAGGGAGGCGAGCAAAGCATGGCGCAAGAGAATAGAGACTTAAAAGAGAGAGGAGGTTGGGGGATGGAGGAAAGAGAAATAACGCTCGTTCAATGGAGATCTGGAAACCAACTGGACACTCGAAATCCTTCGCTACTCCCTTTTTGAAATAGCCCTTCCCACCACTGGGAGTGCAATACCCATCCCTTCCCTCGAGTCGAAAGCACAAAGAAAGGTCTTAACTTCCATTGCCCCCGTCTGGATGGAGAAGCCGCAACGCTGTAACCCCCGAGCTAACCCATACAGTTCCCATCTTCAATTTCACTTCCACCCCAAGCCAGGATCATTCGATTGAAGTTAGTGAAGATATACTGCCCGAGATGGGAAGGGGTCGGAGGAGAAGGATTCCTGGAGGAGCGGGATGGGATGCTGTGGGTTAAATCTATATACCGCTCCACCTGTCGCATTGGGTGTTCTTTGTCAGCGGAGGATAAGATCTGTCGTGGGGAAGAAGGTTGGTGGGGAGGAGGTGTTGTAGGAGGAGAGTTGTGGAGATGGATGGACGAAGTGTGGAGAGAGAGACGGAGGAGGGAAAATATTATGGTGGGCCGTGGCCACTGAGGTGGGGACGGGAACGCGAAGGCGTGTAAATTGAGGAAGCGTGGAAGGACGAGCAAAGGTGCGGATGCGGGCCGCGTGTTGTGGTGGGGGTGGAGGAGATTTAGTGAAGGGGGAAAGTCTGGCGACGAAAACGCTCGAGAATGTGTTGAAGGAATCTAAAACTGGCGATTAATGTCACGGAAATAAATAATTGCTATGAGGTGTATGAAATTTTAATGCTGAGTCCCTGAAATCTCAAGTTCTGTTTTTAATTCGAGTCATTGGTAAAGAGTAAATCTACTTCGGCTAAATCTATAAGTCTAGTTAACATTATATCCATTAGGGGCATGAAAGAACATTCTGATTTCTTCTTGCCCATGCCATGGTACAGTATTCTCATGGAAATAAATTAAAGTTTAAAAAAATGTGATATTTATCAATTTCTGGGTGCTCTTCGAGCTCAGATTCAAATAAATTTTATACCCTGTCATATTTACTGACAATTTGTCGGGGCACTTGAAGTAAAAATAACGTTGCGCAAAAAATGTCATGCTTGGGGGCGTAAAATACGATAATACCATAATAGGTTGCCATGTTTGCAGTGAAATAAATATTGCAAGTAAGCCATGACAATCACATTTAAGTCCATTATCTTACAACCATATAAATACAATTATTTACGTATCTATCTACGTAATAGTGTATAGGAGATAAGCATAACTTTGTGACCGAATAATTCTACAACATTTCTTTTTTATTGTCCGGATTAATATTGAATATCCCGAAAACAAGTATTTTATGCACATAATTTCATGAAATGACTTTAAATATAGTAAAATACCAATTAAATAAAAATGAACATAAAAATACGTAAAAACGAAAAAAAACGTAAATATGAAAAACTTGCGGTTGGTTGCAGGTTGAAAAATAATTTTTAATCAAAAGATGAATCATGGCGTTCCCTCTCTTAGTATAACCTATTTGCCCTTAGCTCAATTTAAGATTTACTACAAATATGATTTCGTAATAATTATTAAACAGGAATATTCACACTGAGTGTTATGTGAGTCTGTCATATGCATCAAATCTTCTCGTTAATGCAAGACTCTTCATTGTCAATGCAAATTACTTCCGGGTAATTAAAGTTCACATACCATAATTAAAAATATGTTTGCATATTTAAATAAAAAATGACTGTAAGTAAAATAATGATGCGTCATACTCCTAGAATCATTATTTAAAACCGTAAGGAAAAATATATCCGACTGGAACAAACCGTGATGCAATATTATTCCATGCGCGCCTCTAACCCAAATATTATCATATAGAAACATTTTTAGTTAGACTAAAAGCCTGAGTGAAACATGATACGAAATAGGGTATCGCCTTGAGTGCATGAGGACAGATAGCGAGCATACAATGAAGAGCCCTTAAGGTGACGGTGGTATATGCGGCCCTCAAACTCGAGGGAGAGCTGTATTTTAACGACAAGATTACAGCCATAAAAGAAGAACGCTTACACGCCAGAGATGCTCCGATGAATGAGAGTGGAGGCAAACTCTCACTTTCTCAACTATTTCCGCTATTTTTTCGAATGACTTCCGAGGAAAAGGAAAAAAAACTACCTACTGACATGATTCTCATGAGGTCACAACTACGAAGAAGAAAGATCGGATAAAAACAACTCTCCGGATGATATCCCAGGAGAAATAGCTTCTCCTCCACTCAGGAGCCGAAGAAAATTGGAAAAAAGTGGTTAAAAAATAGACCAAAATGTTCCTTAATTTTTAACGGCAGCAGAGGATGAGTGTTTATGAGTTCTTTTCTCTAGACGTCAGAATAAATGATGGAATGAGGGCCATAACCCACGGAATAGCTTTCATCAAAGGATCTATCATGATATAGCGGCGACTAGAGAGGATATTCCAGGCCATCAAAATTCGGAAGAGTGCTAAAAACTTTAAGGTAAAACTCCGGACCATTCAGGTTTCCTACATTAACTTGATTGGTCTTGATGTCGCTTAAAACATGAGAGCTCATCAACCGAAGCAGGAAATGTTTTATGCTCATGCTATAAGCTATTAAAGAAGCATTTATTTTAGATATTAAAAAAAACGGGAGCCAAATGGAGTGCGAAATAATAGACTTCTCTCAATATAATTTATGAGTTCCTTAAATCTTAGGATTTTTCAACGAATGTGATCAAAATAGTTAATTTGAGAGCATGCGCAGTGCTATTGAGAAATTACATCCACAACAAAAAAAGGTATCAAGTTCATATGCCTCCAAATTTTCACAGTATTTATAATATATTTTGGTTCTGGCATTTTCTTTGGATAGAAATATTGTATCGCATGTGAAATATAAAAATAAAAGGCTCTGAAGACAAGAATTACTATCATATCGATATAAATAAGCAGAACCCAAAATAAAACACTCTAAAAATCGTGATAGGCGGGGTAACGTGATATTTTGCTTGTTTGTGACGTCTCTTAGAATAGTGATGTAGGCATAAGCCAGTAATATATCTCAGAAACTTTCAAATACCGAGAGGAAATACTTTGTCACTCGGTTTATCCAATGGGCCTGCCGAAATAGGGCAATAAAATCGGATACGAGCCAAAAACTTGGAAAAAACTGTGTTTTCCCCGTGCGGAAGGGGGTGGGGTTATTTAAAAGCCTTTGAGTCATTCGAGAGTCACATTGGGCCACACACAACTGCCCCGCTCCTGGGCTATCCTAAATTCCGGCCGGACTTTTATCGCCGAGAAAGGGAGAGTAAATCCCTCTCTGACCACCCCCCCCTTTCCCCGTTTCCCTTCCTCCCCCGCCCCCGGACCGTGCTATCCATCGCGTGCGGGACATTCTCCACGCTATTCCGCCCGCATTGCTCGCTCGCGTTCCCTCCAGAACCGAACAGAACGGCTCTCAAACCAACCCGCACATTCCCTGCATCAAATCCCCTTCTCCCGAAAAACGTACCTACTCGAACCAATTTCGACCCACCAAACCTTTTAAACTCGAAACCCGGGAGAGAGAGAGAGAGAGAAAAAAACGTTTCCGGAAAGCGGAGTGGTCGAGGGTAGTGGAGGGAGGTGTATAACAAGTGAAAGGGAGAGAGAGAGGGAAAAGAGAGATGCATTGAAATCCAAGCCCCACATACGACTGAAAAAAATCTTTTTTGCTGTCCTCCCTTTTTTTTTCTCTAAAAAGCTGCGGAATCTATTTCGTCACCCGCAAACTTAACCCGTGCGTGCCACTATTTTTTTTACTCTGTTCGAGTGAGAAAGAACGAAAGTGCTCACACGCACTGGAGTGTGTTCGCTCGTGCCCGGTAGATTTGGAGTGCGACAAGAGGTAAAGGGGTCGTGTTGTTCAGTTTGGATGGAGGGAATGGGAATGCTGTCGATGCGAGGGATTGTTAAATGGAAGGGAGATAGGGAAGGGTTTCATGCGTGTGTGTGTGTGTGTGAGGATGGTAGGCCGTCGGGTGGAAACACGGAGCGAGGATCGGAATGCGATCCACATTTCGGGCAGGATTGGATTTTCATGGTGTGTTCGGTCCGATTCCGAAACCGTGGTTCATGTCCGATTCGCATTCCCCAAATAATCGCACCGCGAGGTCGTCTCCCAAAGGGTGGATGGGCAGTCACTGTTATCAGCGAGTTGGTTTCTTTCCCGCCTTAATGGCCCATCGAGGCTAAATGGAGCAAGGTCGTAGCATGTAGTCCATGTGAAAAAGGACGAAAATGGTGGTGGTTATGATTATTCTCATTATGGTTAGCTTAAATGAAGAAATTGAAGGAAAAATAAATTATATTTGACGATATCAAAATTGTTTTCGTTATAACGCATAGCAATTTATATTGAAAAACTAATGCGTACGGTATTTATCATTTTTAATGGGAATTGACCCAAAGCAACTCATTCAGAAAAGGAAATGAAAAAAAATTGATATGGATCAGCCATTTAATGAAATTGGAAAATTTATTGGGAATTGAATATCACTAAGTATTTAAAAATAACGCAAACAATATATTCCATAAAAATCCCGATATTTAATTTGCATAACATTTAAATAAACCTTATTATTTTCATTTTAAATAAACCTTTTTAGCTCTTATTTCGTATATATTGAATTTAATGATTCACATAAAGTTTATAATCATGGATTTCTACAAGCAAAAGGGAATATATTTAGGCAAAAATAAAGTTTTGTAAAGCTTTTCTGTCCACAGTCGTGAGGCATAAGCCGCTACTATTCTCGAATTCGTTATAAATTAAATACGGACCAAATGAGATTTATGACTACCATGTCATTTCAAATCATGTAACCAACTGACACAGTATAACCAAATTCTCTTAATTGGAGGGATAAGTAAAAATATATTTATCATTCTTAACGAACCAGCCACTGATCATTAGTCGATTTCATCCAAAGTTTGTAATTTTGCTCTCTCCAATGCAGAAAGTGGTTTTTCTTGCAGTTAAAGAAATAAAAGACACGCAGAAAAAGAATATAACGTAAGATAGAAAACGGTATAAGTAGAATATGGTGGGAGCAAAGTGCTAAATTGAAGGTGGTGAGGATGAGCAGAGCGTCAGGAGGAGGAATGTCTCGCGTGTAAGGCGAGATGGAAAGAGAAAACGGTCGCGGAGATATATCGTTTGGGATTCCTTGCCGGGAAGAGTTCATTTCTCAGTTACCACTCCCCGTCCTCCGAACCCTTGATACTCCACGCCACCCACACTTCCGCACAATCCACCAAAGTCCCCCTCCCAAGTGCCGTGACTACCTGCCCCTTCCAGTCCCGTAAACACGTCCGCATCCGTTGTCAGGACTCGCAGTTTGGAGTCATGTCAAAATAGTAAAGCGTGTATAAGGTTTCGGAATCGAATGTGACGGTAAATAAGTCAAGTATTCCTCACTTGCGAGTAGATCATTCGACAGAGGACAAACAAGGAAATCAAAACGCCTGCAAAGGTTAGGTTAGAGAAGTTATGGATCCCAGAGCAAGGATAGATAGAGGGACCGAGTTGAGGCAATAAATTCTAGGAAAAGAGACCAAATGGTGGGAGCCGCTTTTTCGAGTTCTATGTGCACAAGGCATCAGTATCAATCGTTGGTCGGGACTCCTCTTGCGCCTCCCCTAAGCCGGCAGAAGCAAGAGAGCCCCTGCAACGGGTGGAGGTGCCTTGGGAGATTAAGGGGTGGCTCCGAGTCAGGTGGATTTGCCACTGGCTGGGATGTGCAAGGAGGGAAGGTGTCTCCGGTGCATGATTGAAAGAGGGACAATAGAATGTGGGGAAGAAGGATCTAGAGGGGCGAAAAGGATAGGGCAAGAAGTAAAGAATTATATTGGATTCAATTGATTCGGCTTTAACTTTGTGAAAATCCATGTTGAAATGAAAATGTACAACCTTGGTATCTTTTCACAGGAAAATTTATTCATACGACGCGTTTCGACGCTGAGGCGTCATTATCAAGTACTTGATAATGACGCCTCAGCGTCGAAACGCGTCGTACGAATAAATTTTCCTGTGAAAAGATACCAAGGTTGTACATTTTCATTTCAATTATATTGGAATGTACGTCTAAGGGTGCACCACTATCACGAATGTATTCTCTTGGACACATACTTCCGTTCATAATTAAAGCTATATTATATGCAGAATAGGAAACTTTTTCTTTTCTATCCATTGGTCTCTCTACGAACACGATTTATCAATAAGATGATTCAAAATTTGAAAAACGGTAATGAAACGCTACATATCAAATTCAGGCAATTAATCAAATCTTCAAAACGAAAATTTGATCAGGTCAGAGTGAATAGGATCCCAACGTACATCACCGTCGCGTGTGTATCCCATAAGGCAGGGGTTTTCAACTTTTTTTTAATGCGAGGGCCAAAAATCGATTTCATATTGTTAGAAGGGCCACAATCCTCCACTTCACTTTACCACCACATCAACAAAATAAAAAACGTATAACATCAAAGTGCAATAAAAATTATTGGTTGAAAAAGTTCAATCAATAAAAGCGATTTTTAATATTGTTTATTTTTGAGGGGTGTGTTGATAAATATTTTATATTGTGTTGCGCGATACAATATTTTCTTCAGCCTTAAGGGGCCACAAGGAATTAGCCGGCGGGCCGTGGGTTGAAGACCCTTGCCATAAGGTGAGGACAGACAGGGGGAGGCACCTTTTCTGTGTCGTATCACGGTATGAGTAAATCTAACCACTAGGTCGCTTCTGAAGGAAATTAGAGAGACATTAAAAAAGGTACTTTTCACACAATATTCCAATAGAAGTAGGCATTCAACAATGCAATTCCAACATTAAAGATCATTTTACTATGTGTTTCTTAAATGTAATAATTAATATCTCTATGACGTGACAAAATAAACACCCTGCATTAATAAAGGGAAGGTCTTGAAGCCAAAATGCCTTACTCAGGCATCTACCGTGGATTAAGGGGTGGACTAGAGTCAGGTAGATATGTCGCCATTGGGGATGTAACCTACACATTGCGCAGGGAGTGACGGTGCCTCTTTGAGAGTGGGCTCGTAGAATGCGGGAAGGAGGGTGGGACAGGAAGAGAGAGTTATATTGGGTTGTCCGCCGGAGAGATGGATGGAGACGGCGGTAAGCGACGCCGGGAGTGGCGATGTGCACTCGGAAGTTATGGATGCGAGGCGTTAGCAAAGGGCGAGCGCGCGGTTTTACTGGGATTCCCGAACGATGAGGTTGAGCAATGGATTGCCTAGGTTAAAGTTTTGGATGCATTGCGGCTCCTAGGAATTCTTGGGCGACGGTTTCGAATCTTTTCGAGACAGCATTCCATTTAATTAATTATAGTTTGACACGTCTAAAATGAAGGACGGTACAATTTTGCAAAGGCGCGGCCGTTTTAAAAATGATTCTATTATCCTGAACTGACGGTAGAGGAAATTAAATTTAAAGTTTATCTCGGTTGTTTAGAAGGAATGCTAAATTTGATGGATATTTAGGTATTTATCTGTTAAAAAATTTATGTAAAAACTCTTGCTTTAAAAAGGTTAAATATTCAGCCATAATGAAAATGCTATGCGTATGAAGAATGCCTAAGTACTTCAATATACGCTCAATGTTGGAAATGTATTTACAATCATAAGAAAAATGAGTGGGGAAAAAGAAAGAAAAAAATAAGAGGTGATCGGCAGAGGTTGTATGATGATTTCATAACCACGATTACAAGATTAACAATATCTTAAAATTCAGTATTATTTTATGAAGGTTGAGGGTAAGAAGTGGAAGATTATGAGTTGAATACGTGCATAATTTCTCTCGCTCGAACTTGATGGTGGGATACTTCAAATGAAATCATCATACCACCTCTGCTCCTATAAGCTGGGATTCCAGGCAACAGTAATCGAAACCTTTGGAAATTGCACGCGCCCATTCCAAGATCTCATCTTTTTGATCTCTCCGAGAAACTCATTACATTATCTTCTCATTTCTCTTTCTGAGCCGTGATTTCGATGAAAAATTAATTAAAAACGCGTCATTTTAAAAACTTTTCCTAATCAGTCTTCTTCCATCTATATTAAATTTTTAATCCCACCCATCAAGTTCCCTCAATTCTTATCTTTCTCTCTTTCGAAAGTTTATTTTTTCTCAGCCAAAGTTCTCTCACACGCACTTTCATCGAGTCTTATATTTCCGCTCACCTCGCAGTCTTTACCCTTCACCCCAGCAATCTCCTCCCCCGTCTCCCTATTAACCTCCAAATTCTCACCCCAATTCCTCTCGCCTTCAAACCAATGAGAAGGCACCAATGCCATCGTAATTTCAAGGAACGACAAGCTGACTCATTTTCCCTTTCTCGAGATTCGAGCCGTTATATTCCCCCGAACCAAAGGTGACGCCATGAACCACCCTTCCTCCCATGTCATTACGATCTCTTTCCTCAGCAGTAAGAACGAGTGGATACGCGTAACCTGGCGGCACAGTAGCAGTGCAAATTTTGACTATATAGCATCGAGAAATGCGATTCAGACGATCCCTGGGATATATCAAAAAAAATTTATGAAAAAACACACTTGATAGTAGGCAGGAGGCTGAAAAACTAGACTGCACTTCGACATCTATTTTAAGTTAACTAGACTGACGTATTGCAGATTCACAGTATTCCTTTCCATGACCATAGTATGTATCACAACCAAGTTTTTGCGAAAACTAAAAAAAATGATACTAATAAAGGATAGCTAGAGCATACAAAATATGTCAAATCGAAAGCTTTTGCTGAATTTCAGCGTAGTAAACGCGTATTTTGCGATTATTTTTGGAGGAAATCATTAATACTAAATAAAAATGTTATCGAAAAATGTCCTATAAATGTGTTAGTAGTACTTAAAAATTGGTAATGCAATCATTATTTAACATTCTGTGAAACGAAATTTGGCTCTGAAAAATGTGAAACTGCATGTTGACAGAGCTCTTATTACCAACCAAATCTTGTTGAAATCCGCTGAAGCGCGAACCTCTCCCTCCGTTACAGCCCTATACTTTTCTCCGGTTCTTGCTCCCAGTACGATCACCGCGCCACGCTCGTCCGCAGGTCGCACTAAACTCAAGAAGCCATCACCCGCACCTGCAATCTCCCCCGCCAATATCTTTCCGATACGATCCGCGAGCTTGGATTCTCCAATAACTTAATCACAGCAGCGTAGCTATAGTCGCTTTTCCCAGCCCCTCCGATCCTGGATAGGTGACTTAATCCCTTCATTTTTTGCTTCCCTCCGACTTCTTGCAATCCTGCTCTGGAGGGTGGGTACTCATTACTGACTATGTCTAATCTCACCTCTGTGTACTCCTCTCCTGCGTTCTCCCCATTCATTTCTCCCAACCACCTTTCTCGAGATATTTTTTTTCCTTTTGTTGCTGTAACAGCCAGTGACAACTAAATGTTTTCTCAATGTAAGTGTCTGGCACGCCATGGCTCCTACACTTCTAAAATCAGCATAAACCCATGTTTCTGGCGTCTTTTCATTTCAGCCCACTACCTTCACTCAATATTTCATTTTAAACTGAGTATAGCACTCACCTAATATATCTCTACTGGCTTACTTTTTTTCTAGTTGTACACCAATGGTTTTCGATATTAATAAAAATTTCAGACCTCGAAGGTTATTTTCACTCTTTAAACCAGCAGCACCAACAAAACCCGCAAAATTACTCTCATTAGCCTATTCCTATTGATTTTCATGGGAGCTCTCAGTATCCACAATCCACTATAGGCTTCGAAATTTTTTGGCTCCTGGGTGATAAGATTTGTGTGTCCGGAACTGTACAAAGAATTTTATTTTAAAATGATTATACTAAGAGTTTATGATGAATATCACCGTATAACATAATGATTTACAGATGCTTTTTAATTATAAATATTTAAGTATTATATTTTATAAATTATAATCGTGGAAGAAATATTACGAGAAAAAAAAATCTGATACTTATAATGATTGTGCGTGATTTAAGTTTTCATACGTGCATATTAATAAACCATCAACACTGTCCCGAAGGTGTTATTACATATTTTCAATATGAACCTGCCCGTCTCATGCATCGTATATCATCTATTGAACAACTTGCCACTCACTACCCCCACCTCTCCCTTTTAACCCTATCATCTACCCCTTCCATTAACCCCTCTTACCTTTCCCCTTTATCTCTCTCGACCTCAGACTCTTTTTAAGTGTCCCCTCTTAAGAAGTGCGCAAACCTTTCCCGATTGTCCTTGGGGCATTCATTTCCGCGCAATTTAAGAGGGGTTTTTACACCGGTTTAATTATCCCGCTGACTCTTTTGCACCTGTTTAAGATTTCTCTCATGCCCTTTTCATCCCTTTCTTTATTTTCCCTCGAATATATTTGAGTACACCGAGTGGGAGCCTGGCATTTATAGCGTCTTAAAAGTTTGCCGTCTCAAAGGTTTTCTTGTTTTGCAAGCACTTTCTGTCACTTGACTTTAGCTTCATTAAAATTTCGCGGCGTTTTTTCATCGTAATTTCTTTTAAATGAAAACAATTTATATGTAGTTGGTGTACACGATTGAAATTTGTGGAGGTGTCGCGAGAGGGCATTGTTGGTGGGAATGATATGACCTAATCACATCGCATTTACAATCCGTTTTCCATTGAAATGCATCCCTTCCCCCTGCACAGTATGAATTCTACATGTTCAGTATGAAAAGTTTCTATGTTTCTTATAAAATGATAAAATGAGCGTATGTGTATGACTAAATGGATATAATGGTATCAATTTAGCTCTGGGTTGCCACTTACACTTTAACAGAAGACATAAAAATTGAAGTTTACTAAAATAACTTCAATTTCTAAATGAAATGCGAAACCGTCAGAACAGCAAAGTAAGCCCATGCAATTTCACTTTTCCTGAGAAATTTCGCGATTTATCACAGGAATTTCCAGAAGCAAAAAAAATTGTAACATATAACTGTTTGTATAATTACGCTTATCTATTTTGAGGATTCGTAAATATTCGTTTCAAATCGTCACTGCTTTTCGGAAACATCTTCTAGGTATCCCTCTCATTCTTTTTCATCCGCTATTTCTTTACTCTGTCTTTGTTTGACCTCTCGAAGGCTCCGCGTCCCCTCATCCGAAGACTTTTCTTCTTCCTCTCTCGGCCGTCCACTCGGAGGGCCCCTCCCCTGCATCCCTTCTGCTCCTCCCTATCTCTCCCTCGTTCGTCCCCTCCTGCCCAGGTCCTCATGTTCAAAGCCGTGAAATGATTCCACCCCATATTTCCATTTCAATTCTTCTCTTTTTTCGCTCCCCTTCTTACAGTCCTACGTACCCTTGCTGTTCCTTCTCCACATCCAACATCCAATTCTTCTTTTTTAACTCATAATATATTTTTAACTCTCAAATCGACTAATCGTTAGTAATATTCGATTTTTAAGTCTAATGTACCCTGCCCTTGTTTCGCGTTTTTTTATCTTCAGGTAAGTCATCAGTTATGTGATAAAAAGGCATAAAAAATTAAACCTCTCATATTCGTTTCACACCTACTATCTTCATTTCCCTTTAGTCCTTTTTTATTTCCGATAAGTAAAAGAATATGCACATAAATTATGCCTGAAGATTCCTCGTACGAGGTATTTACGAGATTTCATGTAGGAAATAATGGCTCGCAAGGCTAAATAATTCCCCACAAGATATAAGTTTATTGACAAGAAATATAGCGAAATTTTGGAGATCTTTTCTGGATTGGAAGAAGGATATAAAGAGGAGAGGGGTTACTGGTGTTCAACACTTGGAATAGTTATTTTTTAATCCCATTTGCATTTTATAGATGTAGCAACTACCTAGACATCAATATCTTTATGTGATAAAATTCAGTTGTCACAATAAGTTTTATTACTCGTTCGCTAAAGTGAGATGCTCTTAGTACATACTGCTAATTAGAAATTAGTAAAATGGTTTAATTTTTGTTGCAGTGTATTTATCATTGGATTACATAGAGTAGTATGCTGCATAGGATTTACATCTCACGGTTATTATGTGTCAAAATATAATGTTTTTGGAGCATAATCTTTTAAGGAAATAAGCAAAGACTGACGTCGCGTCGGTTGCATGAGAATAATTAGTCTTACTCTTATCTTCATCCCAAAAAATATAACTTGAGATTGGGCATAGAGATCTGAAATGATATAAAAAATTCCTAATTTTTTGGCCAGAAGATAAATTCAATTAATTCTCACTTTTTATGCATCAGAAATGTTTTTTTCCCATCAAATTGCATAGAAATTACACTTATTGAGGTCATAAACGTAAACTTTTTCATGTTTTTAAATTAATTTTTTACTTATTAATTACGACTCTTAGTGACTGCTTTATCTAATCCAAGCAGATACGCTAAAATGCATTCTTTTTGATGAACCTAAAAGACTCATTTCCATTGAGCAGTATGTACCTTATCCAGTACACAAAAAAAAGGATCTCAAAACTGCAATGCAGCTGTTTCCGTCCCTTTTATTGTTTCCTCTTCATTTTTGCTTTATTCTTCCTCTTTGATTTTCTCCGGAAACAATCATATTTCTTCACTCAAAAAGCAACTTCCTCAGCCATTCAATCCATTTTCTCTTATTTTGCTTCCCCCTTCTTCATCAAGCCTTGTGTTTTTCCACTCTACATCACTGAGACATGCATTTCGACTTCCATCACATCAAGGCCTCCCAGCTCTCTTTCTGATCTCCCGTCACCCTTTCTTCCCGCGCGCGTCTTCCTCCACCAGACACCCAGTCCCTCCTTTGCCTTTCTCGGCCGGCTCACAGCCTGCGCGTCGGGGCTGGAGCACATGCACAAGTGATGAGGGGAACGAGGGCAGTCAGGCGGCTGGAATAAGGGAGGGACGGACTCGCGACGGGGCGGAAGGAGGCGGAGGAGGCATGCAACAGTCGTCTCCGTACTTCGCCCTGCCGGATTCCTCCTTCTTAATTTAGTGTTTCGGTTGTAATCAAAGAGAGGAGGGATTTGCCGGTTGGTTTCCTTTCAAAATTCTTCCTTTTATTTTTTTCCTCACTCTTTCTCTCCTCGGGTATAAGAAGAGGACGTAGAGGGCATGGGATGCGGTGGAGGGAAACGATAAGGAGGGTTGAAAAACGAAGAATGCGTATATATATCCCTCTACTCCTTTCTCACTCTTTCTTTTCTTACTTTTTTGACGCCGAGCTGGTGGAGTTAGGAGAAGGGTAATATAAAAGGAGAGGAATGGTGGAACTCCAGGAAATTGTGGGTAAGGAAAAAGTATGGAGGAAACAAGAGTGAAATTTTTCTTTTGCCTTTGAACTCTTCAAACTACTCGTTCCCTCTCTTTCTCGCCTTTCTCCGCTTCAGTTTCACACATGGATTTTCCTTTCCTTTTGCGGGTGGATAATAGAATGGAACGAGCAGACTATGAAGATGTGAGCGTTGTATTTTAATTGACGTCCGCCATGTAATTAGCTCGCTCTTATTAGTCCTTGTGAGTGGGATTGCGCCACTAATCTTTTTGAAATTACCAGAGGCTGGAAAATGTAGACAGAGCTACAGAGTGGAGTGATTGTCTTATTTTATCTTCTGTAAAGTGACGCGTTGGAATCCCAATTTACAATTTCTAATCTATGTTTCACTCATTATTGTAAAAATGAGTATAAAAATAAAATTTGTGTGAATCAACTTTACCATGGTTGCATCCTGTTTGTACAATGGAACAACAATCGTCTTTCACGAAAACAATTAATGAAACCAAATAATATAATTATCATAACTGTCGGATACGGCATTTGGAAGGGAATTAAATTTATTTTTAAGGGATGAGAAGTTTCTCTAAAACAGATACTACAGAAATTGGCTTATTTGAAAGGCTACCTTAATCACCATAATTCAACAATAGAAAGATTGCCGTGACCGAGCTTTCCATTTCTTTTTCCTATCTGCTAACCTTTTCATATTTACATATTTCTTGTCATTTAAATCCTTGGTTATTTGCGCTTTATGATTCATTCGGGGTTGTCCCTCATCTTTCTTCTCATCCAGTTTTCCTCAGACGATTGTCTCCATTAAGCCATGACGCCTCATGGTTTGGTCGATTTAACTTTCATTGCCGATTTAGTTGTTTAGATTGCCTTGCCATTTACAATAGTTTGAGTTGAAAATCACATTAGGTTCAATCAATCTAGGTTTGTCATGTGTACTTAACATATTTTAAATAATTAGGCTGTACTACAACGTTTTTGTTCATTTATGCATGTTCAACAATATAATTGAATTAGATCCGCTAGGAGCTCCTGCCAAATAATTCAACAGATTTAACTCCTCTTCCAATTATTTACACTGACTCCTACTTCTGTTTCCAGTGAAAACCACGATGGTTTGAGACCAATTTAGCTAAACAATTTTTCTCAGGCCCTCTAGATTCTGAATCCAATCTTTGGCTGTTATATTTAGCTCCGACCACCTTGGGCGGGCAAAATTTGGACGAGGAAAACAATTCAGTGAAATAAACCGAAGCAACTAATCTAACAAAGTACACTCCTTGAGAGGAGGAAGAGACTGAAATTACTTTCGCTAAAATGCGAATGGCGTTCCCATCGCTTCTGACAGCGTCATTAACCTCGAGCATCACCTATAACCCTGGGAGTAGGATAGGCAGCCATTTGGCGACTCGATCGTTCGTTTGTATAGATCCGAAGATAGAGGCGGCCAGGGCTAAGATCAACAGGCAGTTAAAGGAGAGAGAGCGCGCGATCACTTCCGAACATCCGATCCTAATTCCCGTGGGAGTGAGTGAAGAAAAGAAAGTGACACTAAAAGAGAGAGAGAAAGAGAGGGAGAAGAGACGAATATGAGAGGAAGAGAGAAGTGATGAGACTATCTAGCCTTCATAACTCCGTCGAAAGAAAGGAGACATAGATTAAGGGGCGCGCATACTTCCCTCTCCCGAACTACCATTTTATTGCAGCCGTAAACTTAGGCCATTATGTTTACTTGTCACTTCCTTAATTACCTTCATCGCCCCTCTCTCCGTTTCCACGGTCAACTTCACTCCCGCTCTTTGCCGGCTTCTTCCAACATTTGGCCTTTGACCTCCACACGATCACCATCATAACTCCTCTATCCATCTCATCAAGTGCCATAAATGCCGGTATCATATCAACTGCTGTTAGCATTTCGTGAAGCACTATAAGGCGGCGATATTGATGACGACAGCAAAACCAACAGCATGAAGCATGCTTCAACCAAAGTAACAAATAGTAACACGCAAAGCACGAAAGCTGTCCCCAAGGTCTCTGTGAAGAGGAATAGGACTTGGCAGTAAAGAACGCCAACCATATTTGGGAGTGGACCAGCGATAGGTTTTTTTTAGCTCCGCTCGGATCATCAAGAGTCGGTCTTAAATTCAAGGAATTCATTAAAGAGGCTATTAAGTCTTTTATACATTTCTTTTAATTATCCAAGCGACTGTATGGCGCCATTCCCCTATTTTTATGACCCATAAATTTCGATTTGTCGCACATTCTTAAGAGTTAATGGACAACTGTGTCTTTTTTCGATCAATTCGTTTGATAAAGTGGAGGGAACTAATTTAAATGACATTTTACGTGGGCTTCATCTCAATAATAAATAGAGTCAAGGCTTTTTCAGGCCGCGCAAGTCGAAGAGCCAAGAAGGAATATAAAAATTAGAGAACGTCCACCCATTGGAGATGATATTAAGAATCAAGAGCTAAACTTCGATAAAATTTAAATTTTCTGCAAAAATATTCGAAAAAAGACTGTGGTACGCCTTTTAAAAAAGGAACCGTAAGTTACAAACTTGAAAGTAATTGCTAAATACCTCGATATGCTATGGTCTCTTTGAACATAATAAAAATTGAGTTGTCTAATTGGATAGATATCAACGCTATGAAGAACAATTGACTTAATAGATGATTTATTCATCTATGGTCCGCATGCATTGAATTTGTCGTGCAAAAGAAACAGTTTTCCATTTATTAAAATGATTTGGGATGTAATAAAACCGATTCGATGACCGTGAATGGTATACTCATTGAGTACTATCTGAAAGATCTCCGGTCTCAAATGTTAAAACAACCCCTTGTTTCATCTTTGACGGAAAACTACAAGCATGTGTTTTTACTACATATGCAGCAATCTAGATAAGTAACTACTTTAAGAGGACGCATCAATCTCCCTCAATTGGTCGAATTATACTCTCTTTTCTTAATGAACTGCTTGTTTAAAATCTACGTCATCATCTTGAGATTTCAAGAGTAAATGGAATGGTTATCATTCTCCTGCATCTCATATGTAAAAAAAAATCCTCATAAAAATGCTGAGGTAAACTTTTTTCAAGTATGAAATAGAAAAAGTTTAGAAAGGCCGACTGTTTATCCTGAAAATTTCACGATGATGGTATAGATTTTAAGCAAACGACTCGTCGTAAACTATGACTGGTCAATCGGAAATGACGTTAAAGGCAACGTAAGCTGCATTACTTTTGCAACTCGTGGCAAATAAGAGAATCGCAACAACAGAGTTACCTAAGTTTATTTCAGTTTTCTCTATTTTGAGTCCATTATACATCGCCGGAGCATCGTTAGTTCTGTCGCTCAGACGTCTCTTCTCCGTGGCCAGCGATGCGAGCCCTGAACTCCTCGAAACATCTCGGAGAACAAGTATTCGCGCATGGATGACTCGGCTTCAGAAAACTTTTCAGGATTCGACAAGCAATGCCGTACCTCTTCCCCTTCCTCTTACCCTTTCCAGACCCGATTTTTTTTCTCCATCCGCGTACCACCCAGCCCTGTCTAATTATCCCCCCCCCCGTCTTTTCAAATTATCACCCTCTAAAATTGGACCCCCACCTCTCCTTCACCCAACCTCTCGTCCGTTTCCCAACTTCTCCACCTTAACCCCGTCATTTATCCCCCAACTCGAACCCAGCTTTTGCGACCTTCTCCCGTCTTCCTTTGAGACCTCAAGAAGCCTCCCACAACACCCATGCCGTGCGACGCGCAGAAACTTCTTCTTTGCCTCAACTATCTTCGTGGATTTTACAGAGTACAGAAAACGGGGGAGGATTTGCAGTGAAAACCACGTGCACAACTTAACTTGACGTAACTTGGCTCTCAAGAATCCATATCAATGATTAAGGTATTCCACCAATCACATGGTGGATTGTCTTTTAGAGACCAACGATGTAAATCACTATTTTTCTCGTTAAGGTTGGAATTATTGGTTGGCAGTGGTCAGCTACTCCCATTTTCCAACATGACGTCGGTATTGCTCTGCTTGTCAGCGAAACCTATTTAGTATAATTTTCATCGCATCGGGAATTGGTAATTGCGATTATTCGCAGTGAATAATTTATTTTAGTCGCGGTACTTTCGGGCGGCAAAAGATTGCATTGATTTTTAGCTACTCTCTTCTAATTTTGAACCACCATGAATTTGAAATCAAAATCCAATGACAATGCCAAGACCAGTTACATCGATTTAAGTTAATATTCGTGGCAGATTCTCTTTCCAAGTTCTCTACTCGAAAGTCTCGCCAAGTTGCGTTAAGTTACTGTGAAACTGATTTAAGAGTTGCGTGTTCGCGAAAGGGAAGGAAGGGACGAGTCGATGGGGGGTTGAAATGGGGGTTGAGGATTCGCAGCTCACCTTTTCCGGCGCCTGTAATTTGGAGCGGTGGAGGCGACGAGCCACCTAATTGCGACATAGGGTTAAAAACCGATGCGGGACGGAGGTGCAGGACGGCGTGGTACTTTCTTCACTGAGGGAAGAAGAGGAGGAAGGGAGGCAAGGAATTAGGTGGAACGCACTCCTGTGTACTATGTGACAGTACGATTAGCAAATGACGCCTTCCTCATGTATCTCCGGTAATGCAGAAGAAGATTAGAACTTCATAATTTGACGACAGATTTAAACTTTTGCAGCATATTGAATTCTATTAAAACATATTAAAACTCAACATGTCAAAATGCAGGTTGCTTGCAGGAATCAGAAAAATTACATGAAAGGGGGACTGTCAGATAGAAATTAAGGATCGACTCCCGCATCAAACCACTCATATATTCTATGTAGAAGTACTTGAAATTTTTTCTATAATTGATGGATATAACATTTATAATATATTATCTCAATCATTATATTGGTAAAAAGTTTTATGTGCGTGAAATCAATCTTTTTCCATCTGAGAAAAACATTTTATGGATAAGCTTGGATATGAGGTCAGACAAACGCCAAAGTTTGCGTCCATAACCTACCTATATGCTCTAATTGTATGCGATAGTGTTAACAAGAAATGAATACTTTAACGGCTTACTAAAAAAATACATAAAATTCATCATCACAATTTCCGACGTGAAAATCACGAGTTAAATATGATCAGATAATATAGGGTTGATGTTTCCTGTGAGATCTTCACTGATCTGGACCGTTATATAGCAACAATTTAGCTTCGTAGTCTACAAAATACGGTAGATTCGTCACGAGCATTAGTCCAATACGCGTGAGGGCGATGCTGAGGTAATTCACTTTAGGTAGGGACCGCGAGGTCAAACGTTTCGTGCGGGCAAACGGTTTGAGAGGGGTCGTCATGGGGAATTCCCAGAGAGGAAGAGAGAGGAAGATTGGGGTTTATAGTCCTACCTCATCGAAAGAGGTCATTGGGTAAATTATCTTTTTTTCCACTTTTTCGAGTTCCTCAGGCTCCCTTCTGCTTAAATCACGATTGATAAAATCAAATTTTATATGAATAGAGTGATGTAATTAAATCTGCCCATCGAGAAATATGTGATCCCTTCATTTTCATTGAAATTTCACATTAAATTAGCTTAAATTGATTACCATGACGAAAAATAAATTGTAGTTTTAGTTGCAGCGATGCGATTGTTTGATTTGAGTTAGGTAAAGTGGCGGTTGAAAGGTTCCCGTCACGGATAGCTATGAAACAAGCATCAGTTATCACTGTCCAAAATATGAAGAAATACGATTCATGAATCCGAGATGAATCACGTTTTACTTGAACCGAGCAGTCTACCAGGGATAAGTCAGGTTTTTAGTATTTTTGTGCAAAAACCTAGGAAGGATTCTCAGAAAATACGTATTTTATGGGGAGTTAGATATAATGTACAATAATACCGCAATTACCCCTCAGGACAATACAAAACAATCTGCGAACAACTTTCCCATTTCTTTCATTTCTAAATATCTTTGAATGCCAAAAATCCTACTGAAAGTCCATTGAGTCTCAATATCAAATATGAGCCATTGATTTGGATGGGTTGTATAAAATACGGTAATACTTATTCCATTGATGCCAAGATAGTTGTATGCCAAAGTCGGGAATAGGTGGGTATCTTCCAGAAATCACTTCTAACTTATGTTCACAGATTATTCCGAAATGAAATAACGCGTAGCGATAGAATTCTATAGAATAGCTGCGTTAATAACGCTGATCTTTATAATTTTACCAAAATAATGGTAACCGGTGCCTTATTTAAGCCATAGAAGCACTAGCACTGGCTTATATGCTACTGGCAGAGTAATTCGATGTTTGAAGACAATACTAAGTAAATCAAAGCTCGGGTAAAGAATGAAAATTTTAGGATTCCAATCTTAAATTTTAACTCACTTTATTAATAGTTGCCGTTTATTTGCATTTAATTATGTCAAACATCAGCAAAGGGATATAGTAATTTGCCACATCTTAACAATCGGTAAACATTGAAGGAATACTCAGCAGAAAGAATTGGAAACCATCACGGTAGTCATAATTGTACAATCTAACTACACTACTTTAAATCAAAATGTGTAGAGAGATTTTGGAATGAGTTCGGCCTAGGATATCAAGCAGATCATCTACTGCACTGTTGAAGGCGTAAGAAAAATTGAATTTCGAGGAGTAAGTAAGCGCATTTTTACCCCGTGAGAAATGACAATCGTACTTTTCGGCTGAAAGAAAGAGATCAATAATGACAGCTACTGCTGTGACTAAAATAAAGTCCCGAAGTTCGTACCTAACTCTTGCTGATAGTGTCTAATATTTGACCACTTCATCAATATGCATGAGACATGGTTGCTAACATCAAACTAGCGACAGAAATCGCTTGGTGTTGACGTAACCGAAACTTTGGCATGAAATGAGATTTGCGAAAGACGATCTTCATCCACTGATATGCACAGAAATCAAAGAATCTTTGTGAAATCATACATCTTATTTCTCCTAACTTTTTTTTAGCACCAACGATAACAGTATTTACATGGCTACGTGCTTCACGTCGGATTATTTCATTTAAATCCGAAAAAAAAACCGATAAGAGTCATCATTAAGCGATTTATCTTCTTCCTATTCCGCCTTCGATCGATAAATCTCCTCGTCAAGCGTTTTCCCTCATTTTTCATTCCGCGCATCGCTCGCCTAATTATAATGGGCGGACATGTAAGGAGAGATTAAACGGGGGAGTGACGACGGACGATCATTTTTCACGCGCCTTTCGGCCGCGAACCGGTTTTTCATCGCAAATTCTTCTCAGCCTCTCCATCCACTACGCCCTCTGTCACTCTCGCTCAACCTTCCCATGATTCACGCTGCACGCACGTATCCCCAAACGAAACTTATTTCTCCAAATATTTCAGAAAGTGTTTTCCCCTTGGTAAAGTGATGCACTCTAAAGTCAATCGCATACGGCACAATATGGAAGACTATACTTAGAAATTGAAAATTTCCGTTACCATAACTCTGCTCCATTCTTATTTTTTCCGAGCTTATTATTGGGTAGGAATAACATTTTAAAAACTTAAAATTCGGCTATTCCAAATACGCAGGTTAAGCCAAATGACTTTTATGGCGAATTTTATCATTGGTGAAAGCTGATAAGATTTGAACCAGCTCTACGAATATTTTTACCGGTCACTATATCCAAAAAGATACTTTTCTTATATTTAAGCTATAAGTACTCAAATTTTCTGAATTTGTAAACAAAATTAATGAATTATTCAATAAAAAAGCTATCAAAATTAATGATGTAAGTATCGGTACTTTAGAATGGATATAATAAGTATAGGAAGGGACTAAAAAAGGATTTTAGAGAGCATGACCAATAGGCTATTACTTACACCCCCACTTAAACACATTTTCTTTCTTTATATTTAACGGCTGAATAGTTTTGCAGAACTGAAGCTGATTGGATTAAATAATACGGGTGCCATAAGTAAACCTACAAACAGGTTTTGTAAGTATGTATCTGTTTTCTCGAACCAATTAAATCGCTAAGCAGGTTTAAAGGCTTGAAGTGAACCGAAAATAATAAAAAAAAGTCGACTATCAACATAACGAACCTTATTTACGGCACCATAAATATAGGGCAACTGAGAATTAAGGGCAAAAATAGGAATAAAAAAATCAAATCTGGTAAATATTCCCAATTTCTTTAGACTTGCATAACTCTTAGATGTTTAGGTTAATGTGGCACGCAATCCTCCTAGTTTGGTTTTATTACCACTAGAAAAGATATTAGCATAATATCTGGTATGAATGAAACCAATGGGGTGTGATATATTATGTATAAGAAAGGTTTTTTTAGCGTCTCCCTGCAATTCTACGCCTCAAAAATTTGTGCAATAGTTTTGATTAGAGCCCGTCTAATCTATCCTAAATAGTATATAAATTCCCCACTGTGAAAGTCATCGAGTAATTTGGAAGCATTCTTAGATTTTCTTCACATCCGTTTTCAACTAAGGAAATGCTCTGACTGATTGTGACCATTGCTCCGGCCGTATAGCAGCTAATGCATTTACTCATCCTAGCCCTTTCATGCAGCTGAGGATTTCTTTCGTCACAAAGTCACAAAGATAACAAAGCAGAATATTTATACATGCAAAGAAATAGCCATGGTATAAATTACTTTTCAGAGTATGAATACAGTTTTAGGGTCTCTTTGGAGACTTATCACGGATCAAGTTGATAGTAGATATCGAAAGATTCTGTATCGGAGCTTCTTGCATTAATTCATATTCATTCCAGCCTTATTTCTTAAAAATACCCTCCGGCTACGACGGCTAATTTTTATTACTCAATGAATGGTCACCCATCACCCATCAACCACTGAATTTCCTGCGAATTGGAAGTAAAGCATTTGGTAACTGCATGTCTCTTTCAGTTTCCTATTGAATTCCCACCTCTCCTTACTCGCGCAATCTAACTCCCACAAAATCCACCTCTGAACTGAGCCTTCTTCGGTCCGCATCACTACCTGGCCTCTTGGGCGAGCAGGTCTTGTTGAGATAGCGAACGGCGAAACTCGTTCCGCAGCTAAAGGCCGGGAGGGAGGGAAGGGGGACGAGTCAGTTCATTAAGTGTAGGAGGGAACTTTACGTTACGTTTCGCTGATGGAAACAGGGAGATGGTGCGTTTGGAAGGAGGATGTTTAGTGGGAGGGATGGAGGAGGAGGCGGCAACATATGACAAAATAAAATTCTAAAAAAATAATGAAAGACAGAAAGAGAGAGAGGACCTTCGAAGCGGTGTCGCGTCGGTCAGCCCTGTTCTCCAAAAAAAGTTATTTCCATACGCTCGTTTAATTTCTTCCGAGTCCTCGTTTATTTCACCTTCCTCCTTGTTCTTCATCCTCATCTCTAGTGGTCCCTCTCAGTTTCCACTCGTGGCGCCCGCGAAAAATAAAAAAATAATGGAGCCGAAAAGGAAAATGAAATGACTGAGTTAGTGATACGTCCTGGGATTTACATTTATATGTACTACCCTCCCTCCTTCAAACGTTTGTTTTCAACTTTGAACATATTTCCTCGCATTCTCTTCAGCCTCTGAAATGGATCCTGGGTCTGAAAGATCGTTAAAAAAACATAAACTCACAGGAGGACCTTGTCACGGCCTCAAGGAGTTCTTCGCTACGAGTTTTGGGAGCTTTTGCCCAGTAGGTGTGAAAAGCAGATTGGCTTTCGTAAAATAAACTTCTTTTACTCATTGATGTGAGGTGAGGAATGCATGGAAAAAAATCGGGTGGAATATAGAATTACGTCATATTTTCGTCAAACGAAGTACAAAAGTAAGGATGGTCATCCATTCCAGTGTTTACTGATGATTTTTGCAACACGTCTCCACAAATGCATACGTCATGGATTGTGGTAGCGTTTGATCAACCGCAAGTATGGCAAAATTGGATGAGAAAACTTTTCGGATTGTAATAATTGACTTAAATTCATCGAAAAGTGAATAAAATGGATTGAATGAAAGGGTGGCAGGTTCCTAACTACACGGATAGTGTAACAAAGGCACTACCAAAGTGGGTATTAAAATGAAAATTGCTACACCGAATCAAAAGGCCAAAAGGGAAGTAAATGAATATAATATGTCATAGCTCATTAATATAACTACATTCCAGTAAATGATGCGTATAACAATATGAAGTCTACAGCTCTCCATATAAAATCAGCTTAAAAAAAACAAGCACCATATTATTGGCATTCTTTCATCAAAATCATAATATCAGAAATTATTTAACACCTTCCATTAAGAACATGGTGACTGAGAGCCTTTAAGTAGCTTTGCACAAATAATAAGACACCGGACAAATATTTGCCATATTATCTTTTGATTACGCACAACTAGCACAATAAGAATGGATAGAAATCTGAGTCACTATCAGAACTAGCATGGGCACATGATTTTATACCAGAAACCTAGATTTATTTCACTGTATTGGGCATGAATCAATAATTCAGAGTTTAAAAAATAAAGTAGTTAACTTTTTATGGTATGTAAACAAAAAAATCTCTGTTGACTATCACCTGAGGAAAAGGAGTATCCCACCGCATTTAAACAAGATTTAATTCTAAAAATCATTTCACCGCATCTAATTTAAAGCTTACCATCTTTACAAACTTTAAAATTAACTCATAAAGAGAATGAAATACGCTTTGTGCCACGGTGATTGTATAAATGCTCCATGAGCGCCTTTAAACAAGGAAAGTTTTGAAAGCTGAACTCATTCACTCTTTTCATAGACTTTTCATGGCTAATTTATTTGCTAATAGTAATACAGCCTGAAATTAAAATTCAAAGTTGAATTCCTTGAGTCATATGCAATATTTCTGTGGTAGAAGTTCTTCTTTTGAACGTAGTATAAGAGTATTTAATTTTCAATTTAACATTGAATGCACCAAATTCTTATATGTGAACAACACATTAAATTGGCGTTGAATATGTATTCTGTGGAATATACTAACAAACTTTGAAATTGATTAATTATGAAAAATTAAGTACTCACACACAGCAAATGAATGGAAGTCTAGGATGAGAGGCTTTATATAATCAGATGTCTCTCAATCGCCACATTAAATGACGTAACAACATTTCGTTTCGCGTCCCCGGGAAACGCAAGATCCACTTCAATAACGTTTGTTGTACAATAAAAATGCAGAGTTGGATTTATTTTTCGCAATTTTAATAACGATGTTATTTTGATTGCGAAAAAAACAATGAAAAACGTCCGCACTACATACAGATTGCCTTTATGATAAAAAAACGTTCGCACGGCAAAGAGGTAAAAATACTCATCGGGAAAGCTTTGAAAAAAGTTTATCCTCTACGTGATCTCCCTCCTCACGCCGTAATCCAAGTCCATCCACGTATTTTACATTTAGTCCGAGACTAAACAAGCAAACTCGGCAGAAAATGAAATACCGTTATGAGAGGGCACGAAACGAGAACGCGAGTGGTAGTGAATAAAAGAGAGGTCGGAAAGAGAAAGTGGAGTCGGTGGGGCAAAAAAAAAGTTGAAAAAAGGGAAATAAAGCAAAAGAAATTATGGAGCAGGGACACGAAAAAAGGCAGATGGGGAATGAGGAAGAATGCCCGCGTCATAAATTGATGCCGGCCGTCTAGGGGACGAAAAAACTAATTTTAAATCCCTCGTGCCTCTTTTTTTACTTTTCTTCTTTCATGTCCCCATCCCTCGAATATTTTTCTCCACTTCTATCAATGTTTTTTTATTTTTATTTTAATCATTCTAATACCACTGCGAACTGGTCTTCATCTTTTCATAACAGAAGAGGAAGCATGAAAAATTTGATTACGGTAGTACGGGAAGGAGGAAAAAATAGCGCACACTTTGGAAAGGGTTAACTAATGAACAGTGCCCCCAATGAAGATTTTATCTTAGTAAATATGGGTTGAGAAGGTATGTGTATTATTACGTAACCCTCTACGCAATAGAGATATGTGAGGTTATCTACATTTTTATCCTTTAATAATCCAAAAATTGTTGGACCATTGCCGGAAAACAGAAACGGCCACGGAGCACTGTGTAATCGAAAAAAAGAGATGAGGGAACAGCGCGTATGGATAATTTTTGCTCCAATATTCGCCCAAAATATTTGTTGATTTTAAACAAAACAGCATGCCTGTGGCTAAAAACTTGGGATCATAAATCAATGATAATGGCATGCCATTGATAGTTCTTAAACTCTGCCACAATAGGTTTTCTACTATGATACAATGCTAAAAAAATACTGTACGACAAATACTACCATGATATTCCGAATATTATCTAATTTTTTAAAAAGAGCTTTGAAAATATGTTCACTCCAACGTTTCCTATAGCACATCATATATCTTGATAGAGCGATTAGGAAAATTGGTTAGTCAACATCCATGATATCACCATCTCCAATAAGTGGAATAGCAACGACCGAGAGTTATTTATCACAGCACTGATTATTTCAGTGAGCTAAGGTGCATGCATTTCATAATACTAACATGAAATACGTATCGCTTAAGTCAAAATGTTTTGTGCATTAATATTACACCCGCTCTAATTCAGCATATTTGTTCAAAGTATGCATGCTTGTAATAATTTCGCAACTATGGGTACTATTCGTCAAACATGTACCACATCATCTATCTGCAGCATTGGTAGTTTCAATGCACCCGCGACCTAATTATTGCCTCCAAATACCCCTTCACTGGGAATTCGCAGAATCTTCACTCTCAACATTTCCGAGCATACACCTCATAAAGCGCAGAATCCTCTCCAGCTTTGAACTGGAAAATCTCTTCCCCTCGACGCTAAAAATATCCCGTGAAATTAAACTTGGAGCTTGATTGAGCCCCGAGGATTCTCGGATCGCAAACTCGAGGTGGCAGCGAAGCGGGTATAGATTCAAGAACTCACTCCAAAAGTGAAAAGGGCTGAGGTTTTCGGATGTGGAAAAGTATGAAGAGCGACGGAGGGAGTACATACGTCGAAAACGGAAAATGGGAGGAACATTAGGGGGGAGAGAGAAAATGCTAATACGAAAAGAAAATACATAATTAACATTAATAACATTATAAGGCTGCTAATCACTAGATATCTCGATACGATTTTATTTACGCATTATCACCAGGAATAGTGGTAGCGTGAGGAATCTAAACATTACGTTCGCTCAAAAAATCCATCAAATATTTAAAAAATAATCCGTGAAATCTTCCACTACGCACGTCCTATCTAAATTAGATGAGACCTCTAAGGGTGAAACTGTTTGGTTCCTTAATTTAGAGAGGCCTTACATACCTCCGTTGAGCCTTAAGTGTACTTCCTCTTCCGCATGAAGAACAATTCAATTAATTAATATTCATAATGCTGCTTGGGGCTTTCATAGCGGAATAAAATGCACCTTCTAATTCACACTTAAGCACTGATTATATGCCATTCTTCGAAACTCATGCTCTAAATTCATGTATCAAACGCGCAACCACGAAAGGCTAAAACTAGGATATGCGCATTCGTCCAGAGTAGTAGAAACAACTTATATTTTAGCTAATTTATTTAGATTATCAGGAAGAGATTAAGAAAATATAGCACAAAGTAAGCGTAAGGTTATTTATGAAATTGTATTAATGGTTGACCACAAATGCTTTCCACCCAGGCACTACATTCAAGGATATATAATGCGTGCTTAGTAAATAGATAAGATAACGAGTAACGCTTCATGAATTTTCCAGAATAAAACCTTAATGCAAGGGTATCACTATAAAAAACAGACAATTTTCAAGGTAGCAAAAATAAAAACTTTCAACATAGTTTTCAATGATTCAACGTATCTCAATTTATAATTAATTAGAGTCCTGGAGAAAATATTGCCGATCGATTCAAAATCACGGTTCATTTCCTATTGTGTCTTATCGTTCCCATATTTTCAAACGTAATAGACCCAGAAACTGAAGAATTCAAATATCATATTTTTTTCGAAACACTATTCAAGTGAAATACATGTACAACTTCCTCGTTCCCACGATTAGTTTAGGGGGCGGAGAGGGGTGGAAGGTCATAGAGCGGAGGGCGGGCGGGGTGGACTGGAGGTTTGAGGCGAGGTGGTGGGGGCAAAGGGCATTAGCTTCGCGGTGCGGGGGGCAGAGGGAGTTTGCGGAGGAGGCGGTCGCTCCGGCGGTGTATAGCGGCGGGGATGAGAGTGGCCAACATAGTTGCGGCCGAAGTAATCCCACCGAGAGAGGGCGGTGCGGGGAGAGAGGGCGCGGCGGGGATGAACCGACCGGGTGCGGTGAAGTTGGCCGCGCCGCGGGGCCGGCCGATGGTTTGGCGTTTGCCGCCGAGGCGAAGGCTTGAGAGAGAGAGATTGACGTTTCCGGTATTAGGAGGTGGTAGGGGGTGGTGGTGCGGGGGCTTAGGCTCCCCAGTGGGATGTGGGTACAAGTAAAACAGGGCGGGAAGTAGCGTACTGGTCAAGGAGAGGTAGAAATTGGATGAGACGTCGAGAGGTCAAGCACAGCCCTCGAAATCTCTGATTCGCCCCCAATTAGTATTTATCATCGGATTCAGAGCAGCGATTTGAATGATGCCCGTTTGCCTATTGCGCCCAATCCAAACGCACGCCTATCGGATCGGCTAATTGGCACCTCGTTTTTCGCAACATTTTTCCAGAAACGGACACTCCAACAAAGCCGCAGGAGTGAGGGGTAGAGAAGGGCACGGAGAGAGCAGAGATTCATTATAAAATTTAATTAAAACGAACGGATTGGCCGAGCATTGTGCCACAGCCGAATTGGAGTGTTCCGATGGTTTTTCTCGGAAAAAGTTCATGGAGCCGGCTCACCGAATGCATCGGGCCTCGACGCCAAATTGCGGCGAAATAATGCAAAAGTTCATGAATATTGTGGCGGGCCGCGAAACAAAAGTGGCTGGTTCCCCGCTATCTCATTCCGACTTCTCATTATGAATGACGTCCATTTGTATTAACGAACGAAAGTCACAGACGCCGCGGCGAGAGCTTTCATTGGCTCGGCTGATGAATAATTTTGACACCTGCGCAAATTGGCACTTGGATTGGCCGGAGGGTTCCGTCAGTCCGCGCAGAGCCATTCAATTCGAAGCGGCACGCGGCAGACATTTCAGAGGCATGGAATTTTTGAATGGAAAGAAATAAAGGATGGTCTAAATGGACCACTTTTAGGGGGCCGCCGGGATTCATATGTGCCGGGCAGCAATTGGGAAGGTTTTGTGGGAGGTTTCCCATCGATCCGTGGAATCTTTTCGGTCGAGATAAGCAGTGGGGGCAGCGTCCATTATCTGGACGTCTCGAAGGAATCGCTGGAGTAGTTAGGGAGCGTCCATTGCTTACGCATCACTGGTCGTGGAGTTGGTCGAGGGGGAGGAAAAGCGAGAGGAGAATAAGGAGTGGCTGGGAAGACAGATAGGGAGAGAGGGAGACTCGGGTGCTTCGCAACAGGATTTGCGTTCTCCAGTGAGTTGTGATTAGTTTGGACTTGGCCGAGAGAGGGAGAGGGATCTGAAACCCCTGAATACATCCTCCTCCTCTCCGCCCCCATTCCAACTCTCTTCGCTAAGCCCTGTCCTTTTCCCTCCCAGAACTCTTTCTTCCTCTCCTCCTGTTTAAAGATATTCCCATCACCTCGGTATACCGCATGGAGTGAAAAACGCGATAAATAAATCAATCAGGATCGCGCGTATCAATCAGAGTAAATAAAAAACAACTCCCCATCCAAATTTTATATATATTACATATTCGACCCTCTGAACTGCAAATAAAGCATATTTATGTTACAAAATCATTCATACACACCAAGATATTCACAAAAACGTCAAAAATGCAAAGCACAATTTTGCTGTTACCTTATAATAAGAAAAATGTTGTCACTTTAATTTTAAGATAATTTTCAATAGCATGCTCATTTGCCTTTAGAGGTTATTTTCATACCAAAATTTCATTTAATTAATGCCAAGGTAGTATTTAACCAATAGTTGTATCTATATACTTTTTGAGTGTCACTCAGTATTTATGAAAGCTGTTGCACCCTTAATATTCTTCACTTAGAGCCCTGAGGATGAAATACATGATAATTCGAAACGTTGGCTGAGAAGAATTGCTAATCATTTGCTCACACCGATAATTTCGACCATGACTGAATTGTTACTGTATTATTATTATTGCTGTACATGACTGAATTATTGCGGTATGTCGATGAATATTTTATTAGCTCTGTTTCCGAGATGCACAACATCCCACCGGAGAATTAATCGAAACAGCCCACCATTTCGCTTAAAAGTATATCGAAGCAAAACATTTCCATTACAAAGCACTCTAAAAATACGAAAAAAATTAAATTGACCGTAAAACGCCATTATTTTTTTGCGAAATAGTCTCAGTGTATTTAGTTTAAGATAAAAAATCACGACTTAGGAAATTGTCATAGAATTCTGAGATCTTAAGGCATTCTGGAGAAGTGTAAACAATTGTTGAAGTGGAATCACCATACAAAATTCGTAATTCTTAATTCTTAGGGTCGCACTTTACGGTCCAAACTTATGCTTGGAGTGACTTTATAATCAAAGAGATATTAACAATCGTGAGAATACATTCATTCACCTTGAAAAATCATCTGCACCAACATTATCGTTAGTATACACGCACATTATAAGCGGTCAGATTCCGGAGAAATTTAAGTACCAGTAAGTTTTATTAGATAGAGAAACGGCTGTTAATCGTCTCTGACGAATGTTGAAAATTATATCCATTCCTTTCACCCTTCTACCCTTCTTTTTTACCCACTCCTCCATCTCAGAAGATCTCCTTGAGAAGGGTTTGGTGAGGTAGGGGGTGGGAAAGATCTGCGGTGGAGGAGATAGTTAGCTGGTGTTCTGCTTGGCGTAGGGGAAGTGTAGTGGGACGGGGAAGCAACTGTCAGTTCTGCTCGGCGGAGCGGTCACTTCACCCGCTGTTCGGAGAATGGACAAATTAAGGAAGGGACGAGAGGGAGCATATCCCTCTGAATTCGAGAGGAATTGGAGATAAGAGTAAGGGCGCTTTGACTGAAGAACATTTTCAATGTGCTGATTTCCTTACAAAACTATGGTTGAATTAACAATCATTTCATTGAAATCAAGAAAACTAAGTTGTATCATGCATGCAAATTAGGCATTCAGGCACTGTATGTAAAAATTAACAGATGAAATGTTTGGAAAAGTAAATTTTCAGAGATACTTTGGTGGTGCACTCACATAAAAATAATTGAAAAGTGGAAATAATTCAGAATGTTGTAATCAGTTGATTTATAAATTAAATGTTTTGAAATTAATTTTTAAAACTTTAATCTTAAAATCGTGATTTATGCAGAGTGGTTTAAGAATATATATCATGCCTAATAAGAATTATTGCGTTCAAGACAAAAACGATCAACATTCAGATATGGAATGCCTAACCTGGTGGGAAGAGTCATTCACACCCGGGAAAGAATCAAATCCTAATTAACAATCAATATCAGTTGGCATTCTACCTACTCCGTGGTACACACGTAAAATTAATTTTCAACTTGTTAATGCTCATTTTTATTTTCAATTTACAATAATTTTATGGAGTTGGCAGTAATCAGTGACTGTGGAAAAAAAACAAATCGATTTATTACATCCAATGCAGAGACATCAAAAATTTTTTAGTTACGGAATTCATTATTATAAAGCCACGGTACCTGTCTCTCAATGGTCATACATGCCATGTGTTCCAATACTGGTGGTGCCGACGCATCAGACACATCTTCAGCCATGAAATGTAGTTTTTGTCCCGTTAGGTCTACTGAAAATGGTGGTTGGTAATTTTTAAAATGTAGACATTAAAAGTAAAGAATGAAGCCTAAGATTTTATACGTCATTCTACGTTTCAACGATTCCTACTATGAAGCATCAGTCATAATATTTACCAACACCTGCTTCTTGTAGGGAAAAGCTCTCCTCCCCAATGCTGGATTGGTTTTATCTTTCAAACACGTATTTCTTTGCTAAAATAGAAATCCTTTAGCGTGCATGATTGATAGCCATCATATTTTTTGCTCCATGATGTCACCAGGAACATTCCAAACAGGTCTCACTCGGTTATTTACGCTCCAAAACTCCAGTGTCGTTCCCTGTCTTACCAATTTCTTCCATCCGATGGTGTTAGCCACCCTTCTCTTTTGAACGTAGACATCTAGCAGCTCCAACTGCTCTCCACTCATGTCGCTCAAGAAAAGATTTTATTATTTCATCCCATTCCTTACCCCTCCTACCTCTTTCTGCATTGCAGAAATTTATTTTTAACATTACAGTGTGAAAAAAATAATTAATGGTAAAATATTGAGCAAAGCTGTTTTATAATCATCCTTGTGCCACACGTAAGTAATATTACTTAAACTTCGAAGGTGGAAAGTGGCATGGATCATGAATGATTTCAAGTATACTTGATAAAGACTGTTAACATTTTTTCTGAGGCAAAGAACGACGCCCTGGTAAAAAAATCTTGAGACAGAAGTAACAAACGCAGATATTTTTCACAAATTAATCATATTTTCATACTACAGAACTACATTATATTTTATCATTTTGCTGCTGAAAATTATAATTAGAGCTAAGGCAACTAAGATGGTTAGAGAGAACCACATATTTCACCGAAAACAGAGGGAAAAAGTATCCTATTTATACCTCATCAGAAGGCATATATAAAAGACTATAACATGTGACCAAGTAAACTCTAATAAAAACAATAAAAATAATTACTTTACGTAAAATGAGCCAAACGGAAGAGAATTACACTGATTCCAAACCGAAACAGCATACTTAATTACCATTTTAATTTTCTAACAAGCTTATTACAGTTGTTATCTACATTAATTACAAAGAGAATGATAAATAGCTACTTTTTCGGCTAACCCAATCGTAAAAATTCTGACCTCTCATTTCAAGTCCTAGTTACACTAAAACTTACAACGTGTCAAGAACTATCACGAGATACATTTTGCTTCTGCCCTCTCGTTATCCTCTTGATCATGCCCGATAATTAGAAATTTCAAGAAGGTTTAAGGCTTACTGTTTCAAAGAAGCTTTGAGAAGAAGAGTCTTCGAGTAAATTCGACACGGAAAGAAGATATTTGGACACCACGTAGACCTTTCCAGCCAAATCCTCCTTATTGCATTTCCGTCTTAGTCACGTACCTATAATTCCGACACTGCTATCTTTCACGCCGCGTCTCCTTGTCGTCAGCGACTTTTATTCCCCTTCCTCCTCCTTTAATTTTCCGATTCTCCCCTTCCTTCAACACTCATCTCCTCGCTGGATCGTTATGACGAAGGGCATCGAGGAGGAGTTAGGAAGGAGGGAGGAAAGGGTATGGGATGGATGGGGTACACGGAGGACGCGAATGGCTAGGAGGGATGACGACGCTTGGAGTGAGCCATAAGGGCCCAGCTATGAAAGAGGAAGGGGATGGGTGGAATGATGGTGGTGAGGATGGAATGAGAGGAGAGGGTGCGAGGGAGAGTGATAGAGGGAGAGAAAGTGACTTGCGTGGGGGTTTGGGGAGGTAAGAGCAACGAAGTGAGAAGTGGTGTGGGGTGAGGCGAGGCATGATTTATGCAGTAGCCAATGACGGCACGCCCGCACTCCCAGCGTGCTTGGCACAACCCACCGTTAACATCGGCCGCTATGGATATTATTAATCTGGGAGTCTATGGGGTCGCGCGGGGCGGAATTGCGAAGTGGAGGAGTAGGCACCGCTGCATGATTTCGAATCTTCCCCTTAGGGGTTCGGAATGGAGCAAGCAAAGCCTCCCCGGCTACTCACCGCTACAGCACCGGACCCCCGATTCGTTAAATATCAATGCTAACAGGTTATGATTTAACCGTGTTTAATAGTATGGGTCACGCGGCGGTCGTTGTTTGCAAGGCTGGGGATCGATTTGTTTGTTCAGTTCGTAGTTTCGGATTGTTTGCACGCTGCACGTCTGGCTTCGAGCCCCGAGGGGAGCGACTGGGGAAAGGTGGGAGGGGGGGATTAAATTCTGATGTGATTTTCCGATAAACGACCTTTCGAAGCGGAAGGAGAAAGGTTGGAGCGGTGAGAAACTTTAATCATAGCGCATTGCGGTATTCCGAAGTGCTTAGGAGACTCGTTAAGCGAGATATTTAAGTATTTTTATAATGCTCGGAAAAAAAATCATAAGCAAATGTGTTAATAAGACGGAGCTATAATTTTAATCCTTCAAAATATGACTTTGATGGAAACTACCGTTGCTGCCAAGATAGAGTCTACTATTTTGTACAAAACTGTTTCATTCTGTGATAAGTGCACACCTACCACTATTTTAATCATTTATGTATAAAATACTCACAGAGTTAATGAAATAATAAGATAATGATAGCTATTAGATGAGATTCAAATGTAATTTATCGAAGTATTCAATATTTTTCAACATTTTTCTTCATCATTATATTCATCGGAATAGAGCTACTTCAGATTTATTCCCATTCAATGCGTGCCGCACAACTGGCGATTATCAACTCAAAGTGAATTATGGTATTCTTTCAATCTCTTTTTCGTAAGAATAGCAAGATACAATATTATTAGCAATATATTGTGCCTGAAGACATCACTGTACGGTAAATGATACTGTAGGCAAAAATGCTGTGTTAGGTGAGAAATATCAGCATGAATAGAAAAAATATCCTCAAAGGTATGTCAACTGTTTTTGAATATTTTCGTTAAAGCAGTTAAACATGCAGGTGCTGGAATACCCATTCTTTTGATATAAAAACAGGAGTAATCTGGAAAGCAAATAAAATATTGGTTGACGAGCATGACGTGTAGCATGATAATAATGTTTTTTCTGGAAAAATCATACAAATATGAATATTTTTGTTTTTACTATTGAAATGGTTCCGTGTTGGCACCAGAGCCACCGTCCTAGTGAGTTCCCAAGAGGCCACTTCAAGTCTACAAAAAAACCGGAATCAAGTTACGAAATGGAGTTAATTTAAGTTTTGTGGCATCATTTATTTAGCTCAACTTCGATGAGAGCTCTCCAATTGGTTTGTTGCGTAAAGTCAAAACTCCTACTACCGCGATAAAATACTCTATATCCAGTTAATTCTGTTTGAACTAATATTTGAGTTCTCCATGCCATCATTAATACTGCTGGGTACCTTTTACTAACCGTGAAATAGAAAATTTTAGAACAGAAATGTTCACAGACAAAGAGTAAATACAAATATGAGTGGTCATTCATACTTCGTATTGATGTCGATTTTTAATTTTCTTCTGATTTCTTTGACGTTATACATATAGCACCTCAGTCAATCCATAATAAACTTCACACAAGGTTAACATAATTCAGCGTGGCATAATATTTTTACTCCAAACAAAAAAACATGAATATATATGAATAAATAATATTAAATAATTCCCATTTCCCGTCTCCTTGATCTATGGAGGTACTGTGATGCTGTTAGGTATGTAACTTGCCCCATTGCGGACCTTAATTAATAAAACAATGAAGGATCAGCCTTAGAACATGATGTGTCAGCCCCTATTTAGCATTAAAGAGCATATTTACATGATTTCAGGTATTATTTTATAAAAAATGGGAAAATATATCGTAAAAATAAATAATTTTTAGCAATAATTGGAAATAATCATCCCGTTTACTTCCCAAAATGCGCATTTCAGCGTTCAGCGTTTAACAAGCTCTAACACTCTAACTCTTTGGCTGCGACATTATCGTGGGTTAATGTCGCATAAAGTGAAAAATATATAAATCTAAAATATTCACGCTGATTCAAGATCTTCAAAAATACCGGGCGTGCAGAGTATTTTAGTCTACTAAAAGATGCGTTAAAGAGACCGTCACTTTAATAATAGCTGACATATTCCGTTTAGAGAGCCTGATGAATGTGCTCGTACTTATCCGACCAAGGAATTAAAAAAAATCAAAGAACTCTTAGTCGATATCTCCATCCCCTACTTCATCGTTGAGCGGTTAAAAAAAATATACATCCAGGAGGTAGAGAGATATTATTAATAAGGATTTATATTTCTTCCTTTTTATCATCCATCCGGCACACCATAGAGGCCCTTGAAATATCCGGCGCAGCCAACCTCCGTAAAAACGACAGCAGCCGCCCGGTTTCATTAATAATGGCAAACCGTCACCGGAGCGAAACGAGTGGCAACGGAGGAGGGAGGTGGAGGGAGAGGTGGGGGCTTAGAAAAAGGCCAAGGGAGTGGGGGGAAGTGCAGGGTGAGGGTTTGAAGGGAGGTGGGGGGAGAGGAAAAGGGTAGGCGGGAGGAAAGAGAGGTGACCGAGGAAAACCACGAATATCGCAACTTTAGCCCAATTCCCTCTCTCCCCCCCTTCGTACCCGAATTGGTCCTTGGTAGGGCCTTCCCCACAGCCGGAATCACAACCCCTTTATCGCCCTTCCACCCTCCTCCCCCGCACTAACTAGGACCCCCACACCCTCGTCCCTCTGCCCCCAACCGGCGCCCCCACCATCATTAATGCCATCAATTCCGCTCCCCACCCTAAAACCAAGCTTTCTTCCTCCCTCCCTCCATAGCTATCCAGCGCCGCGTTATACTGCCAGCGCTCTGCCTGCAATTCCTTTACACCTCGCCTCCCTCGGCTCCCTCGAATGTCTCTCCTCTCCATCCTTATATATACATCCAGCCAGCTACCTTACAACCTCCGTCGCCCCCGAAGAGTGCCTGGCTGGAAAATTTTACATCCATGCTTCCTCTCCACGGCGGAGCGCGCGCGAGAGAAGTCTCAATGGTCCCGAGCCAACCTCCTCGTCCCATTGCGGGTGCCTCGCTTGCCCTGCCGTGCAACCGCCATCTAATTCGGTGCCCTCCCTCGCTGCCTGAAATTTTCATATTCTCGCTCGGTCAAAATTAGGTACCTACTACGGTGGCTGCATCATGGCAACCGCAAATTTTTGCCCTAGTGGTTAGCTTGAAACTTAATGGGATTTTAGAGAAGGCCTTTTGTAACCTACCGGAATATTGTATAGAAGCGGAAATGACATGTTATTTTGAAATGTTTTACTAATCTCTCCTTTTTATGGTGAAATGATTAAAATTTTAACAAAAGTTAAGCTAAATAGGTATATTTTTATTTACAAATTTTGGGATGCAATTAAAATCATAGCTATTGACTTAAAAACGTCACCAAGCGAAATTGTTTGCTCAAATTAGTTGAAAAATTATTCTGGGATCCGATTACTTGCAAACAAAATTTATGCATGAGGATAGTTAATTTTGTAAGGGAAACGGTTAATATTAAAAACTAAATGATAAATGTGAAGCAGCGTCTCTTATTCAACTTCCAAAAAAAAATACAAACTATAGCCTTCCCATTGCCATTTACATTATAAATTTCTAATGCGTTTCTACAAAAAGGTTTTGTTTTATTCTTGATACTCTCCCATAATTCTATCAAAGTTGTCTACGATCGTTGTCTAGTAATTGAAATGCCTCAGAACCAATTTATTCAACTAGATTAACGATTGCTTATTTTTAATAATTAGTTCTTAGTCCTCATGTTATCAGTGGATGGTGTAATATTAACTTAACGTTCATTTAAATTATGCAGAGGCCTCTCTTTATTTGAGCCTACCGTCTTTGGGAATGATTTCGTTGCAGTAATCCCCAAAATCCTCTCCAGCTCCGTACCACATGCATAATACTCCTATTGCTCAGCATTCCCTCATCACTATATCCTAATCATTGTACCTTCCATCTCCTGCAATACTGGTGTTCTGCCATTTATCTTCTCCCAAGCATAAGCCTTCTACTACCACTCACCTTACCTTCTCTAACACATATTCTAAATCCTTCTCCTCTTCCCCTCAAATTTCCATCCCACATCCTTCCGCACTTGCAAGGCACAATCTATCCCCTGGGAATTCTGACAGGATATCCTCCCCTGCATCAGCTCTCCCTAGCTCCCCCGCCCATGAATCCCATTGGGAGGAAGTGGGAGGTGGGAATCAGTTACCCTCCCCCATAACTGATAAATCCGCACCCCTTTCGCTCTTAATCCGAAAGGGGGTTGGATTGACGAGCGGGGTCGCGGATAGGTTGAAACTTGGGGAATTAGGGTCCCAGCGAATAGCACCTCCTTTGCCTATACTGCTTCATCATAAGGCAAAACAAGGGATATTTAAGCTGCAGATGTGAGTGAGATAGACATAGTTTTACGGGGATGAGATGAGGATCACCTTCAATGCGTCCCAGATTTAATGATCAAGATTATTGGTGGCGATATTCCTGATGCCGTAGTGCTGTTCAAACCATGTGGGACTGACAAGGAAGAAGATTGAATCTACAGAATATATATATGTCAGAAATGAGGTAACAAAACTTGCCATGGTCCAAGCTTTGATGTTTTATGGATCCCGTACTTACAATTGTCATTCATGTTTTCTTCTCTCCTGAATTCTTGCTTCTGCGCATTTATCACGTAAAAAACTGAAAAAGAGATTATCCAGGAAAGGATTTGAAGTGAAATTTTGAGAACTGAATTTTTTATGCTGGAATATATCTTCATATTTTAGCGCTAATTATATTTTCGGGTGCAAAAACCTCTAAATTATTTAATACTTATAATTTGACTAACCCTAAAACGCACGTATTAATAGTTTATAAATTCCTTGTGCTCTAAAATTAAATATTGAAATTTTGAAATGATATATCGATTACTCTTAATACAAAATTTAAGCAAAGTTTAAAATATAAATCCGTAGACAAAGTTTCAAATATAATGCGATATTAGATTTTTTAAATCCTAGTAACGGCGTTGAAAGCCATAAGACCTATCATAGAGAAGCGATTAATGGCAAGAAATTAAGGCAATCAGCTGTAGTGCAATCGCAAGAACAAGCAATCGCAATTCCTACCGTTACATGGAGGGTTGGTGCAGTTGGTGTATTTTGGTGCTGAATAATGAAAAACGTAAGCTTTTTTATCAACGGTTCTTAGAACACTACCAATTTATCATCATAAATTATACGTAAAAATGTATGTATTTTTATCGCGTGGTAAATGTCTTCTGCAAGTAAGCGATGAAATTAAGAAGACGTAGCTCATGCGTTCTGAAAAAGAGGAGGTGTCAACGTAATGGATGTAGAAGAATAGTCATTAACCATGTGAACTCTAAAGACACTGACTTTAAAAAACTAATGCTTGTCCTAATCTACAGCTATAACCGAGTAGATAGATAGAAAATATGATAAATGACACTTCCAGTAGCGCCAGATGCGTTTGTTTCTCAAGAGGACAATTAATCTTTAGGGCTTTTATCCCATACCCTCCCCAACCGGAATATCTTCGTTTCGCCACAATTTTAACTTTCAGACGCGTATGTGACACGTAAACACTGGCACCTTTTAACTAAAATTCCAAGATTGAATTTTTGGGCGAGGGCCCTACGTTGCCAATATTTTCGGTGAGATGCGGTTCATATAAATCTCGATTACCATATTTCACTATCAAAATTTACCTCCTCCCGAGTGAGAGAAAATATCTCAAGAAAGAAAAACTTATAATTTATCCCACAAATTTCACAGCAGTTAATTACTATCTACAATATATTAGGTGTAAGAAAGTAGGATCAATTGCGACACTGGACTGGGGTAGCTGAAATATTTGTATTTGGTATTGGGAAGGCATATTTGGTTGATCAAAAGTCAGAAAGAATACATACCTATTGCATTCATTCAGATGAGCCATTATTAAATTGTCAAAACTGAATTTTCATGTAAATTTTGTGAGTCGATGTGTTTCTATAATTAATATTGAATTAATAATGATGATTTTATAAATGAATCTACAATGAGCACCTTTTTCTTTACCAATTGAAAGTGATGATTTTAAATAATTAATGGGTATAGATATTTTAACCACAGATCCGATCCAATGGAAACAGTAAGAGGTAAAATTGCTTGATCCCTGTTGCTGGGGACTGGCACCCGATAGGTTGGTTAAGGTCTCGGCACAAAAAACTCTAAATGGGGCATCCTTCCAATTATTTAGCCTTGATTAAGACCCCACCCCAAAACACACTGCCTCCGCCCACTCGCCAAATAGCCTTTTTCGTGCCGCCTCCTTCACACGCTTCCCGCCTAAACAAAACGGGCCGCCAAAGCGTCAGGAGCAGAGGTTCGTGACGGTGGGGGGTGGTGATGGGACCCCGCCCTCTTTCCTCCCATCCACCCCGTTTCCCTCTCCATGCGTCGCAACCCCCTCGCACCCTGTCCTCCCGGTCGGCAGTCCCTTGTTATGTATGCAACACAATTAACACGCCACCCTCCACACGCCGACCGCCCACCCGCAAGACCACCTCTCCGGTCGCCACCGACCCACGTTCTCGCATACCCGAGAAACAGTGCATCGGGGGCTTCCTTCCTGCCGCGAACGCAGGGGAAGTGCGAGTCTGGGGGACGGTGGCAGGGAAGGTGCAGGTGCAGAAGCAGGACAACTTGATCGTTTCTGAATCGTCGCTTAGTGATTTTAAACAATGGGTAAGACGGGAAAAATGAACCATGTTATCAATTTCTTCCTAATTGATATAATTTTAGGAGTGACTGAGGAAATACTGTATTTGACCACTTCAGTAGCACTGTCCTCAAGCACTAAATTTCCGCTTTACTAAAAAATTAGACGAAAATTAAATTCATTAAAAATTCCCGTCATTACATAATTTTTTCCGTCCAGTTAGGCAGTAAAAAGCTTAACCGCAGGAATAGAAGGATCAACAACTTTGCTATTTCCACAATTTCCATTAATTATAGTAAAAAATCTTAGTTTAAAGTTGTGGAAGGACCTTTGAGTATGTATTTAAATTGCTGTAGGTACATTGGTTCTCCAAATATACGGTATACCAAATATCCCCTCTGATATTGGTTGAGTATAAGTCAACTTCAATTCAAAGGTGAATGTCCTCTTTCGGGGTAACTTAAGCCTATTCAGTTTAAGTTTGTATGTGATACCTATGTTCAATGCGTGGGAAATTCTACATTAATGATGAGTAGAACTAAATAGAGGCAATAATTATGAAGATACTCGTATTTAAATAGCTTTATGAGAAATATGCCTTGACTGGCTGCATATTAGGATCATATGTGAACTGGAGTATTTTACAAATCAAAAATTAAATATGGATTCAACTTGACTTCAGCATGTCCTGAAATGGCAACAGATATTATACATAAACCATTGCACATTGCGCCACCTGAAATTATGGAACTGAAATGAGAAACTTCTAGTAAAAGTATAGATTTTTTCTGGGTATTATACTAATTTAGAACCACAGCAACAGAGAATTGGTTGACACAGTACTAACCGATGACTTTACGCCTAGTTATTTCATTTCACTCCAGTTATTCTGCAACCAAAAATACTTTTCGGAGTTGAGTCCAACGTTTTTCTCACACCGTTTGCACCGTTTGCATTGCAGGATTCGGACGGAGAGCAACGGAGGCGCGTGGTGTCCCAAGCAGCAGGTCACCAAGGAGCCCAAAGAGTGGCTGGAGATCGACCTGCATTCCGTGCACGTGCTCACTGCGGCCGAGACGCAGGGCCGGTTCGGAAACGGTCAGGGCCAGGAGTACGCCGAGGCATACCTGCTGGAATATTGGCGCCCCCGGCTGGGAAAGTGGGTGCGATATCGGGACATTAAAGGAGAAGAGGTAAGCCCTTCGAAGACGCTGCTTTGAAGTTAACGTTTTGAATTAACGATACGTTCACCCCCTACCCTGAATTTACCAAAGTGCATTTTATATCACCGATTTCGTTAAGTTTTGATTTAATAAAATAGCGTACAGGCAATTTTAAATTTTAAAAACGTTCACTTTAGGCGAAAAATAACGCCTTTATTCCTAGATCCTGGGTTCAAAATCAAGAATCAAATTCTGGAAGGAAAATAAATATGTGATAAGGATAGAATATGATTATAACGTTCGTGTTTTTTTAAACGATGGTACATATTTTTCTGCGGGTCATTTTTTCATTTCGCATGTTTCAGTATCTTAACATCGAGAAAATGACAATTATCCTATTTGAAAACTTAGTGTTTCATTACCTCTATGTATTATTTAAAGTTACGAGCTTCAAAATTGAAGACAAAGTTATTTGCGTGGGAAAAAGCTATTTCCATCCGGTTCTTAGACGTTTTTTATTATTTAAAATTCTTTTAGAGACTCTTTGGAAGTGAATTTTGGGTATCAAACTTTTATTAATATATTTCACTAAGTCGACTGTGTAGCATTTATTTAACAGGAAGAAAACTAGGGTCATGATATATAAACTCACTGAAATGAATATTCGTGTGAACTATGAATTTAATTCAAGGATTACGTAAATGTTCCATGCAATGAAATAACTTATAAATGAAACACTCTTGTTTCGAAAAATAAATGTACCGATATAATCAACTTTACCGCTCGGTCAAGCGATCACTCTCCGAGTTTTAGAGAATTATCAAGTTTTTTAACTTTGTAACGCCAAATCTAGGCCACCTAATTGTATCGACTGATGTCAACCGTTTAATCGGCTCGTAAATAAGGAAAAACTATTATTGAACAAAGCTCAGCCTGTCAAAGAGAAATGCAGATCCATATTTTTTTATTGCTACACGAGACTGTTCATTAACCTGAAGCCGTCGGGCAATATCGGTTACCTGGGCAACCGACGAACGCACACAGACCCAGAGAGGCACGCACAAAGCGAGGGTTGGGTAGACTGTTCGTCGCCGTCCTCCGCTGTTGACCGGCAGTAATGGCAGACAAGTAGTCTGCCAAGAGTGGATAAAGGCTCCCTAGCGTACTCGTCGCTGTCACGCGATATACTTGGTTCGGCTTTTCCTTCAGCAACCGACGATATTGATTCGCTGCCTCGGCTCCCCGCTCGAAGCCTGTCCCCTTCACCTCTTGCGAAGCAAATTGGTTGCCGGCCAAGCAGGTGAATCGAGTAGGGAGGCATGTTGGGAGGACGGTCTGAGGAACGCGAGGGATGTGAGGTAATAAGACAGAAAATTTGATACTGGATGCATTAGGGGCGCGCGGATATTGAATAAGTGCCTTATTAAGAAAAAAATTAACTCGAGGTAGACGGTTAACTGGTCTTGAAGTGGAGAATGATAAGTTTGAAGAAATAGCATTAATGCGAGGGGGAAATGAGGGATATTAACTTAAAATTTCGACATAATTTGCTAAAATTTGCCTCTCAGATGGGAGAAATAAAATGAAATTTGAAAAACTCAATAACATAATATGCAATAACATAATCCGCTCTTTAGTTTATTCTTGATCCCGGTCGAAATAATCTCACTGACCAAAAGATAGGGGTGCGAAACGTAGACTCTACATGCCTTCTGTCTGTAAGTTACATGCAAGTATCATAAAAGTAAAAGGAAAATGTCGTTGCATACATTATTTTAACTTCCCTTCATCCAAAAATGTTCTTGCCCTGAAGACTCATCTATTCTATCAAGATCACTCGTAGAAATTGAACATTAGCTCCTCGCCTCACTGTTACCGCCCAGTCTAGCTATGTGGTTACGGGTTATTTCTGAAGAAAAAAGATGCTTCATCATCAAAAGATTTCATTGGATTACAAAAGACGGCAGTAGGCGCAATGTACCAAAATATCTACACAATTGCAAGCAGAGATTTTTCTGAATGGCAATGGGCTGAAGACCAAAGAGAGCTCGAAGTATTCAATGAGGTAATAAGGCGACCTGAGAGAGTAATAATTACACCGAGGGAGAGGCACAAGAGGGGTGTGCGGGAGGCACAGTGACATCTCCGGTTGGCACGTCGATAAGGTCGTCCCTTGGAACAGTGTTTCCTCAGCAGCAAATCCATTATAAGCACGATTCAACAATAATAACTATCAATTACCAAAATGGGGCTAACTTCCAGCTTAGGAGCTGAAAACGTTAATTTCCTTATCGCAGCGGTCATGACTTTGTTAGCGGAGGGACTAAAGAAGACTTGGTTGATACTTATTTTTAAAAAAGACAGGCCACCAAGCGTTGCTCGGGAAAGATAATAAGAAAAGTGGGAAACTTGGAACTCATGGTCATATTGCAGGATTTTTGGCACGCTGAACAGTAACAATGGGAAAAAATATTTTCCGTAAAACGCGCACGGAATCAGCCTATATCCCGCTCCACAACATTGATCACTATGTGTCCGTACGTGAGTAGACCAAAAACGTATTGTGAACTCATACCTAAACAAAAAGGTTTGCAGCGAGAGGATTAATTGGTAAAACGCGCTACCACGCAAAAAGCAACTGAAAATCTTATACCAACTTTCAAGGAAAAATCATGCTAGCAAAAACCTAAATCTAAATCATAGGGAACTAGCACTCCATCCGGCGTTCCTCGGGAAGGGTACGGAGAGAAGAAGGAAACTTGGAAGTTAAATTATTTTCCCGAATTAAATAGGGCAAATTAAATAAATTTCATATACAGTTTTACACACTGGGTCGGTTTTAAATACTAAAATATTCATATAGATGCGTTAGTTACTTTCAAATTATATTTTACATAAACCAAATACCGCCGAAAAATTGGATAGATAAAACAAAGTAATAACGTTATTTACGAGGAACTTAATTAAAAATTTCTACGTCAACTAAATTTGATGCATAATGACTTTTCAAGCTTGTGAAAAAATTCAGGTAGCTTGTAAACCCCCCGAGCCACCACCAATCAATTTTAAACTAATATTCACGTCACTTGAAATATTTATTTTGGCTTGTTTGTGGCGGGCACAAAAAATCATAATGAACTTTGGAAAGAGGGCAAATGTTTGCCGCCGATCGATGCCTGTGGTAATGAATAAAGCAATACGTCATTGAACACTGGGAGCATATCTTTTGACAGACGCACTCACCACACACAACAATACGTTACCTGTATTAATGATAAAATGTGTAGCGTTTCCGAACATACGACAATGGCGTTTATGGCGAACACGGCGGGGGAAATGCATGAAAAAATCATTTACCCTCGCCCTAGCCATTAAAGGCTCTCGTGCCCCACTCCAAACATCTACAATAGCAGCAACTACGACGGAATGGACGGCCCTCATTTCGCCCTGACCCTCGCCACCTCCAGGGCCTCGTCCAATTCGTCCCATGTCGCCCCTTGAAGAAAAACCTCGAGGTCGCTACACGTAAAGCGTTCCACTCTTTTCAAAGCTCCCTGCGCCGGGTGAAGAACCGAGAGGGCGTAGACGCCGGGAGAATAGATTGATAGGAATAATTTGTCATTTCATTTGAGCTCATCCTCCTCCCCCTCTAGAACCACTGACCACTTCTTTCGACCACTAAGGCTCTGTCCAAATATGTTTCCCCTTACCAATGTCTCCCTCTTTTCTTACGCCTTAGGCTATTCTAAAATCAAACCATAGCAATGACCAAAGGGATATTCTTCTCCCCTATAAGCTGAGGATGCATTTCATCAAAAAAAATAAAAACAATTATGCAATGAATTTTTGATATTTCCGAAAATTTCACAAAAAATTTAAATGCTCCCAAATACCTTTCTCGAGGGTACAACTTGCGGCACTGGAGGACCGCAATTACGTGAAAAATGGGTATTTTCTTTTCAACATAAACAATGAACTCTATCATCCTAGTATCTCCATGTTTGAAGAGTACAAGGAACATATTTACTGACGATATCATGAAGCAAAGGAAAAATAACAAGTCAGGACTAAAAAAGTGGCAGGGGAAGACTATAAGTTTATAAAAAACTGTTCCTATCGAAAGAATAGGTTAGGAAATCACTGGCTGGATTGAAAATGGTAAACGCAATACAGTACCATGAATGTATAAAATTAAGATACAAAATCAAATGAATCCATCAAGATCTCATGCCACCATAATGATACCACAGCTGGAGCGGTATATATGGCTGAGTAATTTTGCTAATACTTTTCGATGTGAAAGTAAAAGGATTCATTAATGAACTTTCCAGGCGTCAAAATACCTATTTGGGAACGGATATTCTAATCAATAGCCTTTAAAAGTAATCCCCTCAGCATTTTATATCTTTTTTGTATTTATGTCTGGATAAAAAATTAAAATGACTATTTGAATAACACTATAAACACAATCAGAAGAGTAGGTAAGAAGGATTCGTGAATCAATATTCATTTTTATGAAAACAAACCATATAATAATGGGAAAATGCGACATCATCTGAGAGGAAAAAGGTAATCCTTAAACATTCATGATCGGTAGTGCAGTGTACAATGTGTGCTTCGTCAAAGAAGTGAAACTACATGATAGAATGAATAATGGCGAAGGTCTATTATGCCTGGTAAGTACACCAATCGAAGCGTCGGGATTCCTTCATTATTCATGCCAAAATGAAAAAAAATAAAACATCCAGCGGCAATTCAATGCGTATTCTCCCGTAAATATACAACACTCTTCTTTCGCTTCTCCTCAATCGCTCACTCCTTACCTGTCACCCTTATTCAAACACTCCAAAAGCCATCCTAATACAGAGCAATTTACCCTCTTCGCAGCCAGCTCCCTCCCACAATATCCCAGCCCTGTCGCATCCTCTCCGCCCCTCCAACCTTACTCGTCCCAACCAATGCCTCCTATCGCTTCCCTCCTATTTCTTATTCCCGTACCACCCTCGAAACACCCAGCCCCCACTCCAAACGCTCTCGAAGCTTTATTCCATTTCCGAGCCGTTGCCTAGCAGCGCCGCAGGTGGGCGGTTAGGGCGGCCGCGGGCAATAACAAGTGCCTACGACGTGCCGTTGTTATGAAAATGAGATCCGTATCGATGGCAAACATGAAGAAGGGTGTATCGGTTTGAAAGGAACGAAGTTTTCTTAAAGGTGCCATAAACAACCATATTCAAAGTGTCGGAGAATGATGATGCCCATGTAATGAGATTCACTAAGCACACCGTTCAGGAGATAATCGAGCCACAACATTGGTATTTGTGTTTTACATCTAAGAAAATTTTTTTAGGCTCAATTATTCTCTGTTTTTCTTTCGTGAGGCATCTAAATTTTTTACCTACTAGCCTTCGTAAAAGATCAGAGAAGCCATGTATGCTTACTATATGCATAGAAAACTATACAAAATACTTAGAAGGATTCTGGAAGAATTTTTGCGAAGCCGGAAATTCGAAAGCCTTTAATAGCACGTTAATCAGTACATGTAACGTATTTACTGAAAAAATCGTTTGATAAGATTTATATCTGTATAAATGTAATAACTTGGATGGGATTCCGATACGAAACAGAAATGCATTGGTTTACAGCCTCTAATGTGATGTTCTTGATTCATTATCCTGTCATGAAATATAAGTTGTAAACATGAACTAAGGAAAAGGAGTCTCACCGAGGAAGTTTAGCAGTAAAATCCCTGCATTTGAAGCAATTATAAAAAGTTCCATTGAATATCTTCTTTTCTCGCCATTTCGTATTAGAAAAAGGTGTATCAATTGGGGCTGGATTTGGTTTAACAATACAGTCTTTAAGGAATCATAAACAGTTCCCAGGAATATCTTCTGATTCATCTTTTCGCATTAGACAAAGAAGTAACAATAGTAGATAGGGTTATATCGTAGACAGTGCAGCGGAAGCTTGCTGGAATTAATGAAAGAATATAATTTGGATATTACTTCGAAGTGGATAAGGGACTGAGTGGCAATCAATACTACGCCTGATATAGGGAATGGCTTCCTCTTGGGGAGGATGAGGCTAGTGGAGGGACACCGGGTGCAGGCGAGAGGAAGCTTCGAGGGAAATGGCGTGGGGGATGGGCGCAGCGCCTGGTGTCACGTGACCGAGGGCTAGAGGTCGTGGAAATCGAAAACAATGGTTTTATCATTTGTCTCACTCTCTTTCTCCTCCGAGAGGGTCGTCCAATCCACCCTGGGGATATCTGGCCAGGGGGTTAGGCGAGCGACGGATGGAGTTGAGCCACCGCGTGGGGGAAGAAACCACAGGATCGGATACTAGACGATCATGATTTACGACTCTCTACCCTGAGATAGGAGGCAAAAGAAAGTGGAGGCGGATAAAGAGATAGGAATAGGGGGTGACAGTGGGGAGGAGGGGGGGGGGGGTTGACGGCGTCCGGAGAGGTCCCAGGGCTAGCAGAGGCGATCCCTTCGCAGTCGCCTCTCCAGTGGGAGTCCCGGGTTAATGTACCGCGAGGGTCGGTGGAGGAGAGACTGAAATTGTCTAGCTGCTTACGTTTGGATGAGGTGGCCGGATGGTCGTTGGCTGGATTGGCCCCCGAAGTGCAGCGATGCGTGCTAGAGGATGATGAGCTGATCGATTCGCAGGTCCTATGCCGCGTGCCATGCGGAGCCTGGTAGAGCTAGAAATATAAGAGAAATGAGCGTTAAGAAACCTACCTTTGGAAAAAGTTAATTAGTGAAGACAATAATGGACATTGTTCAGCTATTAGCGCTCGCGTTTAATTGCTTCCTGAAAAAGATGTTAATTCCGCCAGAATAGGTACAGACGAATGAATAGAGGCAATTGGTGTCATTACAATCTGTCACTTGCACTCGTTCATCGCCAAAATCTTGCTCTCTAATCTCACCATTTTTGAATGTACAATCATAGATGTCATTTAGGTGATATTTGAAGAAATAATAAAAAAAATTATTTAGTATCAGGATAGAGTAGAAAATTTGTTTAACTGTATAAAAAACTCATGTCTGCCTTTCAAATCATTAATAATGATTAAAACGCTTGAATTAAACTAACAAAAAGGGATTTATACCATGAAAATTGAAGTCTTTAAGCATAGGAGTACCTTTTGCTCGAGACCATAGCTGCTCCTAATACTTAAAAATGCGTTATAGGGTAAGCAAATATCACACCAAAGCATAACTTTCAAGTGGAGGTAATATGAAGAATTAAATGAGAAGTGATAGGCAAACACGACATACACGAAAAAAGGTTATAACCATTGTGTAGGAATAACAAAATTATGCGCCATATTGAACACATTCGTGGACTCAAAGGTTGATTCGGTTGAATTGATACGCTTCAACTCCTGGGCAGGCTAAAATTAATGATCGAAAGATATGAAAGCAGACAAATAAACCGATGTGAATGATTCTTTAGGGCTTCCAGCGATACCATTAGCCGAGATGAGAAAATATAAACCCCGGAGTAAATGCAGTGAAGATAATTCAAAACTCGGAAAACAATCAATCAGCTGAGTTACATTCGTGGGACCCTGGCCATGCTTTCGTGAAACATCATTCTCTCCTCTTTCCCTTTCGGGAAGAAATAGGAAATGTCGATCAAAGAGGGTGAAAGAAAGGGTGGGGAGGAAAATAGAGAGGGTGGTTGGAAGTGTATGGTAGGGATGGGGAGAGAGTCAAAACGGTGGCAAGGGGTAGAGGAGGAGTCGCGTGGGGTTTTGGATAATGTGATTTGGGCGTATGTTGGCGGGAAAAGTGTGGGAGGCGTTGGGCTTCCGGCCAGCTCCAGAAATATATCGATCATTTATTCCATTCCACTTCCCTCCACCTCACCTCGCTCTCCATCCGATATATAGACTGTTCTCTTGATGCTCCTACCTCTCCCTTCACCGGCTAGATCCCCTCTCCGCGACCCTCCATCCTCCCCCGACCCAAACCTCAGCCTAGACCACCGCCTCCCGCTTTTTCATCCCCTCCACAAAAGACCCCCTCCTATCGTTTACCCCTTCCCCGACATTCTCTTGGTTTTCACGCCCCAATCTATTTGCGATTACTTTGTTTGCCAATTTAGCACTTGTCAATTCAGCGAAATGCCCTGCGGGTCTGATTAAATAGTTGCCGAGGAAGCTGTCCGAAGCAGGCTCGTGGGAATCATACTGGCAAACGATCAGTCTCGGTGTTAAGGGCTTTATTTGTGCGAAATTGAGGTAAAAATCATCTACTATTAGGAATTCTCGATTCTGTACATACTTGTAGCGATAATGTTCAGTATTAGATAAATTAGCAGCAAATCATACTGCCGAGAGCCCGTCCAATCCAGACTAATATTCCGGAAAGAATTAAAAAGAATCATTTCCGCCAATGTTGAATCCATATACCTGGTGACGCGTCTAAATTCTCTCTCTGGTCATGTTGTTTAACGGAAGTAAATTGAAGGGGTGGGCAGGCAAGGGGTACAAGTGATTTTTTTCTCAACAGATTTATGTAAAGTTAATTTTTAGAAGAAATACACAACTTGGTTGTCATGGGATACGAGTGAGTATCTATTCTGTACTGACATCGAGTGGGAAGGCAAATGCACTACTAAACATCTAATTTTTCTCGTTTGTTTACTAGAGCTTATTTTTGTACCTAACTGTGATTAGAAAAAAGAAATCACTTGTACCCGTTGGCTTTCAACCCACTCAATTATCAGCTGCGGCATTTCGCTGATTACTACGGACAACATGCACTGGGATCTATTTCATCTGTCAAGAGTTCATTTTTTGTCTGTTCGTGGATTTTTGAAAAGTAGGGCGTTAGACTTCGTGATTAGGCATTTTTTATTAATTCGTATTCCTACATTATTTTCACATTATCGTCATTGACTCGTATTTTCAATAGCTAAATCAGGTCCCGTAATTGGTTTTAAGGTTTATTACAGCAATTTAAAAAATGATATTTTGTAAGAGATAGGGTGTTTTCCATAATATATTATAGTTTTCAAGTATTGTGTTTTGAGTGAGGGGTCGTAAATATTCATTAAAAATGTAATGATATTATTGGATGAATAATACAATGACCCATAAAAGAGGAAATTGTTCAGGGATTACCTAGAAGTTTGAGTGCCGGTCACTAATTTAAAAGCCCTTCGAAAAATCCGGCTAGTTTTACCTAATTCATGCATTTTTTAAGATATAAGTAGTAAAAATATATTTATTACGAAGAGTATTTAAATAATTTACTAATGCATTGAACAGCAAATTTTGTGGACTTTAATATAATATCATGTAACATTAAAACCTACATTTTTTGGGCAATAAAAAGTTTAATCAAATACAGGCATCAAATGTATTATATATTTAATGGTCTATTTGAACTGTTCGATTCAAGTAAATCATTAAAAAAACGTTTTTTTACTCGCAATATTAAGTCCTTGGTAATCTTCAGAGAGATTACCAGGAGGTTGAATTACGACATTGGTACACCAAGTGCTATAGAGGCAACTATTTACAACTAATTAGTTCGGGAGTGAATCACCGAGGTTTCACCGCAGGGAGAAGTTCTCTATAAACGTTTTTCCATCCACTACAATTTGAGCGGCGATCAACATGCAAAACTAATGACATTCTCGCAGGGAATCAAACGGCCTACGCAGAAGGGAAGAGTTGTTATCCAATCGGAATGGGATCAACCACCTCTTTGCGCTTGGAGTATTTGCTTTGCCTCCAGCCGACACTCCTGATGATCCCTTCGCAGGCACCTTTCAACACACAGTCTGCTAATTCCCTTCCAACCAAACCTCTTCACAATACTCGACCTTCGTTATCGCTTATATTCCACGGAAAATCAGAATTTCCGGGAATCTAAATAACTCGGGGAACAAATTTCTCCGCTTAAGAAAAGATTATATTTCCTGGGTGAAGATGTGAGTAATAGTATGTTATTTTCTGCAAAAATATGCATGAAAAGTAACTAAGAGTAAATCATGAATTAAGATTGACTTAGTAACTATTGAAACAGGTTATTTGCAAAGTTTTCCAATAAATTCCATAAAAATTAAACTAATCTGTGGATCAATTATATATTTGTAGCTGGAATACGTATAATTTCTTACAATAATATATATTTCCTTTTTCAATCATTTGAAATTAGTCAATTTGTTCAAGTACTGGGTTTTTCCCTAATTATCTGTTTTTCCACATCTAGCAAGCTCTGCAGGGTTAAGCTTTCACGGAAAAATCTAAAATGCTGAAGATAGTGGTAGGTATTATACGATACCAATTCTCGTCTATAACCTCAAAGAGAATTTAATTTTAAACTATAGGTACTTCACCTTTTTCTACGGACACCCTTATTTTTTTTGTACCTATAAGGCATACATACTAGAATAATACGTGAGTCTTCCATTTTATCTTTAAACAGCGAACATCAGCTTCGTAAATAAAATTTTTGTAACCAATTAAGAAGAGTAAAGTTATTAATCGAGTCAATTTATAACCGAACCAAACTTCCTGTTAAATTTCACTCAAGGATTAACTCGAAGAAGAAACAGCGGCACCTAGCGAGGTAAACTCCGAGGCGGACTGAATAAATCGATAAGAACTCAAGGGGGCCACTAAACTACCCAAAACTCTGCCTTCAAACTCCTCGAGAGACCGCTCACCCTCTCTTCCAATCTAAACCCCCTCAGCCCGTCTCTCTCCGCCTGCTTTCTCTCCCCATCCGTCCATTAAAACGCTACCATAAAGGGCACACGTGGAGTCCTGCAAATAAAGCCACCGCCTCCCACCCTTTCTCCAGACCACTCCGCTCTGTTGCCTTTCATCCCTGCCCTCGCCTCCGCAACCCCTTCAAGCCTTTCCACACTCACTCGACACAAGCCCCATTAAAACGGGAGCAAGGGGATTCTTTCGGCGCAAGACCCGTCGTCGCCATCGCCGCCTCCGACCCGGCACCAAACCGCACAAACTCCCAGCTCCGACGACGACGACCCACGAGAAACTCAAACTCAGCGCAAAACCTAAAGACCAGTCTCGAGGTCGAACAAACGCGGAAACATTGGGACGGGACGGGCGAGGAAGAGCGAAGGGACCGCGGTGGGCGAAGAGAGAGAGAGAGAGGTCTCTGGGACGGAGAGTGGCAAAAGGGTGGGTTTTGCAGCGCCACCGCCCGTTTCGGAGTCAAATTAAACCAATGACAACATTCGACTCCCATTAAGGTCGCTTATTCCGACGGAGAGAGAGGACTTGACTGCTATTCCTCGAGTGAGGGACTACGCGAGCCCTTAATCATCCCTTTCCATATCTGTACCGCATCGACCACTCCCGCGTCCTTCCCCCATAACACCGGGGCTGACTCATGTGGTCGCAAATATCGCCGCTCTATGATCTCATGGACCACCTGCTTGGATCAAAACTTTCGCTCCACGTCACCCCGTACCGAATCCCTCTTCGATCAGTCACACCATCGTCAGTCGGGTCTCCCGTGTTAGATCCTTTCCACCACTGCTGACCACCAAGGCTTCAATCTGACTGGCAGCCTCCTTTTGAGGCGGCAAAGTCTGCGCCGTCTCCTATGGAACATATATATACAGTGAAAACTTATTTATTCAATGCCGTATTAGACTTTTAAAAACTGGAAAACTAATGATGAACTATAGTTCTTGTGGGCGAAATTTCGATCGACTCTAGCTTCGCAAAATGAAGCATAAAAATGGAAATAGTACGAAAATCAAATAAGTTGGCAATTATATTTTGCGTTTTGTTAGCGAATATTTCTCCAGGCAAGGTGCTTGAGAAATTCTCAACTAAGGATTCTCGTTTAAAAAATAAAAAGGTAGAGGAGAGAATGCTATTTCACTTTACACCTACCTCGCAAATGAATCACCTATCAGTTGATATCTCCCATTAGGATATAATATTGCTCGCATTGATATCCAAAACGAGGAAAACCAAAGTCTTTTAAAATTCGAACATCTTCTTCAACAGCAAATTGTCACAGAAACCTTTTGGTTATTCTCACCAAACGGAATAAGGAACTCAATTTTCAAATTACGAAGCTATGAGTCATGGCACAAATCACCAATGCTGAGTTCATCTGACGGGAAACACATTTTGGACCTTTTTTAAGGAATAGCCTTAGTTAAACTAGTTTTAATTAATTTGCGACCGTGTCTCCACAAAGCATCGAACTGAAACAATGAACAAAGCACGCTTCAACGTCAACAGGGAAAGGTGAAGTCGCATGTTTTGCGAAACTACGCGGCCGTGCGGGCTTTTATAAGCAGGCAGACTCAAAGCAAGTTCCCCGTAACTCCCATTTATATTATTTACGCTCAGGCTTCAACGTTCAACGAATGCATCCAACTTCTTCGTCCCATTCATCTGACACTCACCTCCACCTCCTGCTCCCTCTTCCTTACCCCCAACCCTTCCACTCCGTTTCCTATTATCTTTTCGGGCAATGTTCCTCCTCCTCCCAATCCTCTTTGCCCACTCCCTCATTTCTCACCCACTTTCTTACCTTCAAATCCTCCGAACCTCCTCAGCCCCACTCGCAGCAGCAGCAGCTAGCTCCTTTTCAAAGCTTTTCTCATTTGCCCACCCCACACCGAAAACTCAGCCCCACTACCCCGACCCCATTCAACCCATACACACCAATCAATCTTTCACGGCGCCTCTAGTTTCTCTTCATGCCACTCTCACGCCCCATTGTTTCAGCGCCACCTCCGACTCCCATGTATCCCCCCCTCTCTCTATACGGAGTGGCGTCATTCGTCAATCTCCTTCTCTACACCACACTCCCTCTCAGCCTCCTTCCCCTACTCCCATGTCCCTCGGTCTATACTGTCTCTGTCTGGAGTCTCCTATGCATCACGCCTTCGCATTGTCTGTTACGTTTTGGTTCCTTCAGTTTTCTGAGAGCCGTTTGTATAAATATCCTTCAATCGTTTTTCATATAATTCATGCATGATTTTAGTTGATTAGTGCCTATACGTACGTGGTTTCCACCCACGGGTGCACCAGAAGGTAACTGAACGATTCGACCTTTTGGTGGAGACAAAGTTTGTTTCGCTATATCACCTACCGCCAATTTCCGCCGGCAGCATTTACTATTTTGAATAAAAATAATGGCAAATGGCGCTGTAACTGCGAATCAAACTTATGTAAATGTGATATTAGACTCAACCAGGTGACATCCTGCGGTGATTCTATACTGTGACACCGGAAAACACACCTGAAGTCCATTAAGTTATATAACTGATACATACAATTGGAAGGGGAATGAAACTAAGTCTGCCTACGTGTCTTAGTTGTTATAATATTTGGCAAATAATCAGGCGATATAGCCTCAATTCCAAGCTGGGGTATCTACACTGATACAAACATCTCGCTCATCTGTCTCCCTGAACGATATTACATCATTTGTCATCTCCATTTTCTCCCTCTTTTGGTCGACTTCTCCTCGTCCCTCAATCCGTAACCCAATCTTCTATGCATCACGCCTCCTCACCTCAGGCTCCATCTCGGTTCCTCCAACGATCATGAAAGCCATTCAAAACAAATCACCTTCAATTTGCATGGATTCAGCATTGCTTTGAGTGAGAAATGATGGCAGTGGATGAGAACTGTACTTATGCACTCAAGAAAGGATCGAACAGTCCTTCAAAAATCTTTGCCACCGCCGGGATTAGAACCCGAACCATCTGGGTGGGAAGCCAGTACTATAACCATCACATCATCCCGATCCCTTGTGATACCTCATAGAGTTGAATAGGGTATTCCCGATTGGGTAAGTAAGAAATAAAACAACTTTTAGTTTCTTTATAGCAAAATAATTTTCGCCATTATTAATGTTTACTATCATATCATTGACATTTTTTACCATGAAACTTTAAGAAACCATATTTCAACTCTTATGAAACCTTCATGCCCAGGTAACTTTTACTACAAAAGCATTAAACTGGTATCTATTTTAAATGAAACGCTGGAGCTGAAGAGTTAAATAATTGGCATTGACCAATATTTCGCACTAAAGATCCTTGGATAGTCTCATAGAGAAGCAAAGAATGGCAGGAAAAAATGCACTTAAGGAGAATGGAAGGGATGAAAACATACTAAATACAAGGTTAAAATAAATGATGGTACGGTTTGCAACACGGTTTAAATTAAAACAGAATTACTTGCTGTTTATATTTTTTTATTTTATGATTTTTTCGACTAAACCAGCTTTTTACTTAATTAAAGAATTTCAATATGTGCGCCCTTACTTGCTCTAAAAGAGAGAAATCCGGCGCCGATATTAGCATACTCCTAACAAAAGGTACCAAGGGAACCACGGCATAACGTCTCACCCGACGGACAAAGAGTTGCATTTGAAGTCCCTTCTTCAAGGCCCTCTATTAGGGATCGGCCAGCCTCTGAAAAATCTCTCCCACATCCGTACCATCTTCCTATGAGTTACTGAAATTGCATCATTATTTTATGATAGTCAATTACATAAATATTTTAACTAAGCCCTTTTATTTCCTTACTCTTCTTTAAATTTTCAATTATATCGTGAGCCACAAGGCATTTTTTGATAAAACTGTACACACATTAGTGTTATTATATGAATTGTTTTTTTTTAATACAGTAGTCACCGCTTTAAAAAGTCAAACGGATCAATATCGCTTAAGAACCAGACTATAACCACTGCGTGAATTATCTAGTCACAGATTCTTAGTGCATGGTTCAAATAGAGGCGAGCTTCTCCTCTTCATTCTTCCCATCCTATTCTGCTGCAGAAGATTCTTAAACGAAGAGTTGGCCCTTGCGTGCAGACGATCACCAGATCACGGTGCTGGAGAGCTTGGATGAGAGCTTTCAGAAAGGAACTCGGCGGGGCGCAGGGTTAGAGATATTTATGTATGCAGACGCTTCGTAGACACCATCAGAAATAGGATATCACTAAGGTAGCAAGGCAGGTAGACTGGAGTCACGGGAATCCAATTAAAACCAACTTATAACAGTGGCAGGGCACACGTCTGGAAAGTTTGAAACTTTATATGTAATCATCGCCATACATGTGGTAATGCTTTGAAAATACAAATATCACAATGCACCCGACACATTTCATTTAATATTTCAGAGTAAGCCAGCTTATACCCGTATAATTCAATTTTTTACTGTAGCTAAAATATAATTGTATGCAGTGCAAATATTTTCAAAGATATTCTGAGTGAAATTCCAGTCACATTTACAGAAAATTTCTATTACAGGCATACAATTTTCTTTTAAACAGTCGATTCTGACCCTGGAACTTTAAGATGAAGCAATTCTCCCCCTCTCTCCGACTTAACTGGTGAAAGATGCTCGCTTTAAGGTTTTGTTGAAATTTTCAGGGTATATAGAGTGGATTCTGGTCAGCATTTGTTGACACATCACATTTTAAAATTTTATCTGAGTATTTTGTCAGATGCAATTTATTTATGCATTATAAAAAGGCAAGTCTTAGTAATGGTCTACTCTACGCGCTATATCAGTCAAAGTTTTTTAAAATTTTAGGCAAATAATGCGACACCAGAACAGAAAAGTGAAACCGATCCAGAGGGAGTTAAGCTTACCCTAAAAATGAAAGAAACATGTTTTAAGGAAATTGCTCACTTCGAGTAGGTAAGCTCTAAACCTTATTTGAAGCATAGTTTAACACTTTGTTTATGTGAAGAACATAGTTGAAAGTATTACTTCCAGAGAATTCCAAACAATCCTGTATACCGAGAGTAATTTTCCGGACATTTCCGGACAACAGAAGATATTGAAAGATTTGTAGTTTCATTCGAATAATAAGAGAAAACAGAGGGTTGTGTGAGCTGAAAATAAGGAGTAAGAATGAGAAGACGACTGGGAAACGGAAAAGGAAAGGCGATAGAGGGAATAATAATGCCAAAGGAAGATGGCATTCTGGGAGGAAGGAAAAAATATGAAGGGAAAAATTGATCGGTGAATCCTCTTATATTTTTCACTCCGACCTCAAAAGCATATATGTGCATTTTGTGCGTGTGTGAGTGTTTGTGGGTATGTTTACATATGTACAAGCGAGAAAAGTGAGAAGAGTGAGTTTTTCGCGAGTAGTATTGGGAAGATGAAGGCGGTGTCTTGGGAGGAGGAAGGTATAGAGGGATCGTGTGAATCGAGGAAGATTACGTTCTCGGAGAGAAGAATACGGTTGGACCGAATTCAGAGTTTCATTTCCTTCTCCAGAGGAGGAAACCAATTCTCAGAAATAATAAGCGGGCGTGAAACTGAGATACGTGATACGAGGAAACCGAAGAGGTAATCAGGAGCGTTACTTGGCAATGATTGTAAGGCCGGTGACCCTACAGTACAAGAAACACTATTTTAAAAACCTTCGCGGAAAAATTGAAAAAAACAACATATCGCAACTTCATTAAGTATACTTTACTTATTATTACTTTATATATATCAATTAAATTTCATGATGACATACTGTTATGACGATAAATGATGAATTGACATGATGATTACGTTTATCAAATATTATATCCTAAATGGAAATATGGTCCGTAAAAAAAGGGAGAACAATTTTTTTAAGAGTCGCTTCTCATGAACGTTCTTCTATGGTACATTAAAGTAAGTACATGAAAGTACTATAAACTCTAAAGCGCAGACAATATGCCAGAAAAGAGAAGGGGATAAGTAGGCATGTATGAAATTATCTTTTGACTTATTGAATTAGCTACGTCAAGATGGTAAGAGGGACAAAATATTTTTCTAAGTGTTGAATAATGTGGTGAAACTGTTTTAATGAGGAGTTAATGACCACTCTTTGTGGAGGGTGTAAAATAAAGTTAAGATTGAAATCCAAAAATTTACAGAAACATAAGTGACTAGAAATAATATTTTCAACATCATATTAAACATGTAACTGTTCATAGAGTAACCTTTGTTTTAAATGTTCACCTCCAACACTGTGTCAACATAAATTAAAATTGTCACAATATAACCAATATATCAATATTTTTCCAATAATTGAAAGCAAACTAAATTTTATGGTACTGAAATATGGTATCTATCTTCGCAAAATTCTATGCTGGGTAAAGGGTACATGAAAGTCATCGTGAATGATGTACGCATAAATGAAAGGGACCTTGTGCGCATATTCCATCAGGGTACACTCGAGATAAGGGGGGCAGGAAGTGACGATGGGTTGCTTTCTAGCTGCTCTTCTGAGTCCGTAGGTTTGGCGAGAGAGAGAATCGGAGTGGACTGATTGTGAGTCGCATTGTCGAGGCGTGACGGAGTGTTATGGCGCAGATAGCGGGTGAGAACGAGACGCGGTGCGGATTATATACGAATTTTTCCTCTCTTTCATCCGTTATTGGTTTGATGGCAAGAGATGGGAAGCGATGTGTGACGCTTCTGGGAGGAGGGATCCCGCCTGCGGAGTGGTATTGTGGTGGTCGCTGAGCCGCTTGCGGCTGACTGAGCGCGAGCACCTAAGAATGAAGCTCATGGGCTGAGGGAGTGAACGAACACGGTCTGTATCGTGAAAAAAAGAGAGAGAAAAAGATACATTTAGACGAAGAGGGTGGAGTAGGAGCTTGACAAAGATGAATAAATGGATGAAAGTTTAAACATAGTGCAGGTGTGGTAGTATATGATGCTTATGGATGTATATTTTTAATTTTCGAGTGTGTGAGACGACGACTAGTCCAGACCAATGGCGACCAGAAAGGTAAAATATCTCAAATATCGTTATGATTTGCACCAAAAAAAACTAGAAAACGAATCCAAGAAAGAAATTTCCTTTTACAAGCAAGAAGCTGAGAGGTTTGCTGTTTAAAAGCTTTTAATCATTGATATAGATTAATCATTTTAAAATTATGTAAATTAAAAAGTGTTATATATTTTGATGGCTTTAAAAGATGTACATCCAAGATAAACGGTAGATATTAGTCTAAAAAAAACATTTTTTCAACATGCGTCCATCAAGCAATGACGTTTTTCAGGTTTTTCGCAAGAACTGGTTTTTTTGAAATTAGTTAATTCGGCAAAAAGAATGCATGGATTCGTGGTGGCGAGTAATAAAATATGCAAGGTGATTAAAATATTACCTAAATGTAGAGCAAGTACAAAGATTTACTGAGGGATAAGTAATCTTCCATTGTTTCCTGTACACATGTAAGAAAAATTGATTCCCAGAAAAATCACTATTTAACATAATGGTGCTCTATGAGAAATGAAAGATTTGACCATTTTTGCCTGAGCCCGGATGCCTCCGTAACTTTCAATAGGTTCTACAGAAGTATAAAGCGGCATTACCTCTATTTTTGTGTTGGAAAATCATTTTTTACTCAATAATTAATGACGGTGATATTCATTTGCTGCGCCAGGAAGTTTAATTTTTAGATGTTAAGTAAGAATGATTCAAGAGCAGAGGGTTCGTTATGAATTCCTCTTGAGTGAATTATGATTGCTAGGAACCAAGACAAGTCAAGTGGATGAGAAATATACAAAGTGGGTTTGCATTGTGACGAGGCAAAAAGAGAAAAGGTATTTTTCGTTTTCAATTAAGTTGTCCCCCCATTATCGCTCTCTTAATGCTTCAATTCCCAAACAGAACTTCCGTTAAAATCATTTCGGAAATACATTCAAATGGATTCGGTGATGAGAATTCTCAAGTAGTAGTGTTACGCAGTATACTGATTTTGGTTTGGAATGCGTCAGTTCATACTTCCAATTGGAGAACCCCTTCAAGCCAAGAGAACATTACATCTCCTCGATAAAAGACTTAACTTGTATGCGCTGAGAATTTAAAATCTGACAAACCGAAATTACTCACCAAATGGTATTATATTTCTCTTGAAACCATAGTAAGCTTCATGTGTGCACAAAATATGTGGTTACAACCAATGTAATGATATTTTTTACATTCAGCATAGAGAATTTTTTCAACAAATAGCCAATTTTTCTATCACAGATATTTATTTATTTATTTATTTATCACATCCCCCGTAAACAGCACATAACGGCCTTTTACAACGAGGGTTTCCAATATTAACAAAGTACAACACAAACATCCATGCCCTGGGTAGGGATCACCTTCTCAGGCGGGATTCGAACCCACGACCTTCGGTTTGGCAGGCGAGGACTTTACCCCACCGCCACCGAGGCCGCATTAAATCTACTACACAGATATTAATGGGTAGGGATTATATATAAATAAAGGATACATATATAACATTTTTGTAAAACTTTGTGAGCTGGTGAGGCGAATGTTATGAAACGAGTGTGGAACGTACGATAAAATGAGTAAAATAGTCGCTTAGCTCAAACAATTAGCTGCCACGACAGATGGCCCTTATTGCTTTCGCGCCACATTTTTTTTCTTTCACGTAATCACCCCTTAGCTTCATGTGCATTGCCAAATCGACCCTGCCGTAAACAATTAATATCCCAATTCTAAAGGGGTTATGCGATAAAGGCTTCTCAGCGTTTGATATCCTCGAGGGCATAAAGAATCATACACATAAAAAAGGGAGCCGTTTAAAATGAAGGAGGAATTCTCGAGCGTCGTAATGGACCCAAGTGCGCAATCAAAGACACACGCTGCAGCGACATTTTACCGAAATGACTCGGAATATCCGAGAAAATGGAGATTATTGAAATTCTGAAATTATTTCGAGCCTTGAAACGGCAAACGGTTAAACGCAAAAGTAAAAAAAGAAAATATTCTCGAAAGAAGCGCTGTGCTGCCAATCTGCATTATAGAATTTCCTTCAGCTGAGGACCGACTAAGAAATAGCCAGCCAATATTGTTGTAATCAGTGCATTGCTGTTAAAGATAAAGTATTCAACACCTCTCGTCATGAGCTTTGATGCATTAGCCCAGGAAATAATATGTTTAAGCCCTCAGAGTCGGTAATTTTTTTCCGATTTCATTCCGAATATAAATCTACTCTAACATTGGAAACTTCTAAAATATCATATTAACTAGCACATTAACACTTAAATTTTAATGCTTTCAAAAATGATATTCACTGTTAAAATTCTCAAAAATTTCATACTCTCAAGTCATACGCTTTTTCTGCATTCCACAAACGTTAAAAAACATCGATTGAAATCCACAGGTAAAAAGAGGATTATCCTGACATTAATTGCCTTCTCTAATATAAATTTTTCTATTCGCCCTCTAAATATCTTTTTTATACTTCGCCAAGAAAAGTCATATGCTGTGTGGAAAAAGTTTTTGAATCACAAGAATTAATTATAGACCTAACTTACTAACGTGTGCAAAATAAATAATGTTTTTAAATATCCTCTTTATTGCTAAGTAAATTACTTATAGCGATAAAGATTCCGCGAGATAATAACAGTGTAGTGAACCTAAAATAGCAACAAAAAAACTGGTAAAAAATCAAACTTTTTGATTGTACTTCAATGCAAAACACAATACGAGTAATAAATGAAACTATGTATTTAGTAATGAGAAAAATATTAATCAACGTGATAGCTAAATTCATTTCTGCAATCCCTCACGAATATAGATGCTAATTTAATTTTCTACTACGACAGCTTTAAGAATTTTGTAAGGATTTTTTTATTCATGTTTAAAACTGAAGCTATCGTTTCAAGCACGCATTTTTACGGATTTAGGCCATACTGATCACTATCAGATGGCTTCTATAAAATTATCCTCAATGCTTTTGCGCAATCTGTCGTTCCAGAGTATAATCCTCGATCTTTTTCGGTTGCCATCTGCGAAGAAATCCATTGAATTCAACAATGTTCCATCTTCAGACTGAAATTCCCCCAAATGTCATCCCTCCCTGGTAAAAGCCCTTTCGTGTCTGGTGATCCTCCAGTGGTCCTCGTTCAAGGCGCTCGCTGAATGCAGAGGAGAACAAGGGGAAGGTGGGGGTAAGAGGATGGAGGGAGTGGAGATCGAGGGCCGCGATGAGTACCAAAGGAACAGGAGGGAAGGGAGATGAGATCGACGAAAGACGTATGGAACTATCACTGGATATCTAAAGTCGATATACACTTCTTTGGAGTAGTATTTCGAATATAACTAGTAACTCATCACCATGATTGACTATCAACATTGAATCCATATCTTTCATTGCTTCAGTTTTATCATTTATGCTAAAGAAGAGATTAAGTTTGGATCGAAAGAAGACATAACCCTTGTGTCGCCCTCATGGAGCCGAAAAATAGTTCATTTTCTCTAAATTGGTCATTAAAATGCAGTTTTCCGTCAGTAATATTTTATGTTGTGGAGTCAGGTTTCGATACAGTATATTGAAATAGGGATATCAAGGTAAAGATAGGAATATTGAAAAACTGTTGCATTTTTGGGCTATTTTCTAAAAGCAACCAGAATTAAGTTTGAAATACAATTAAAAATCGTTTTTGATACGGAAATGTTGATTTATTTTTCAATTAGAGAGGTTCGGCTCTCCCTAAACTTTGTGGTTACCTTCAACAACGCTCCTTCAAATGAACACGTTTAAAATAACTAATAACGCCATCATGATGCATTGAATGTGTAATTAGGGGAAGTAATAAAGGTTTTGATTGTATTTATTATAACATTTTATGCAATAAATCATCCGCAGAGGCAAAAATATTTTGTTTAGGCAACTATAATATCAATATTCTAGCCGTAAAGTGAGCGATTTCCATGAGAGTCTCTTCCAGGCTGTGATATTTACGCGTACTTTGATGAGCAGTCAGGAAAGATGAGGGTCTAATGAGGAAGGGAGCGGATTGTGAGTGAGGCGATTCGAATGAATATTTGGATTCTAAGAGAAGTGGGAGGGTTGGGGTTGAAAGGGATCGGGTACAGTGCACTCCGAAAAGCAACGAACCGTCAAGTGGGACCGATTTGAAACAAGAGAGTCGCAGGCGCCGCATCAGTTCCACCGCGGGAAGAAAGATAAAGAAGTTGGAGAGATGGTTTTATGTGAGGGGGAAAGGGATGGGTTTTTCCACCCATTGTCCCTTCCCCTCTGCTCCTCCTCACAGTGGAGATGTGCGGTATTTGTATCCTGCGCCCCCTTCCGCATCCATCCGTGGGAGCAGACGTCCCGCGCTCCCACACTCCCTTGATCCTCTAGCCGCGCGGTCCACAGGCGTCAAGCCTCCCACGACACCCAGCCTTCTCCGAGAGACAATGTTCCCATCAACCCCCTTCCTCCTACCTTCACCCTTCCCTCCTTTGGTGCCTTGCTCTCGCCTCACAACGATCGCCGCAGCTCCATGGGTCGACAACCCACGGACCGCCTGTATCATTCGGCCCCCGAACCAGTTTCATGCGCCCTGCACACTAAAGAATAACAATATAAGGTTATATAAAATAATAGTAATTACAAAAAGCCAAAGCTTCACGGTTCAATTCTATGTTGTGGGGAATTTTTCCCCATGACAATTTTTTTTAGGATTTTACCGCCATTAAAGCAGCGGACCTTACACATTACACTTACTTTTATTACCTCTTCTTTGAGTTTTACGCGCAGTGCGTGCATTGCATGCATTAAATTCATTTGCAACTATTTATTTAAAATATCTTTTGAGAAACCTATCATTTGCGGCAGATTAATTTTTGCTAATTTGTATACACGGCCCTCAGGTCAATGCTGATTTGAACGTCCAGTTTGCGGAATGAAATTGCTACCGACCCCTGTTCTACGCTTGGATGGCAGATCTTGTTTGTCTTCCGTCTTTCGATCCAGAAAATCCATTCAGTATCCCGCTATATTTTCGTCACGAATCAATTCAAAATCGTGGACTTTATATCGTTTTCCGCACCTTTTGAAGAAAGTCGAATTATAGAAAAGAGGACAAAATAGCATAAGGGCCCCATGGATTCTCAGAAGGATAAGATACTGGTCTCGTTATCTTGGTTTCTACCTAGCTATTGAACTAAAGGTTCTCTGACTCCAACACCAACCTCACAGTAATCGTTTCTACAATAAGCCCGAGTGTGTTGTCTTCCACCTTTTCTCAGGGGATAGTTTTTCGTCTCATTGGGAATCCATTCTGTATCCCGTTATATTTAAGTCACGAGCCAATACAAAATCGTGCATTTTCTATCCTCTTCCATTCCCATGGGCAAAGTCAAATTACAGAGGGAAACAAAAGAAAAAAATGAGTAATTTCACGGATACTCTAAAGTATACTCTACAAGCCTCTCCATCTTTGTCTTTCTCACTCTGCAAAGAGTGTCAGGTAGGAGATATTACCACGAAATCAACGTGTATATATAATAAAGGATACAGGTTTTTCAGTTGGTTTTGAAGTTTGATCTGTTTGATTCTTATTACACAAACCATAATATTACAGAGGCAACAACACCTGATGAACATTTATTTTCTGATTTTTCTACCAATAGATTGTGACTGCGTTAAATTACTTTTGACTTCGTTCTTTGAAATTAAACTCTCAGCATCAAGAAGAATCCTAAAATAAAGCTTTCATTATGGAAATGCGAATCTCCCTGCCATGTAGCCGGAATACTGTGTGTTTCTATTCAATCAAAGCATATAAATATAGCCTCAATAAATAAAAAATACAAAATACTAATGGTATCAAGTCTGGCTTAATAGAGCCACTCGATATATTCAGTGAAAACACCCAATAATGAGTTTCCACATTTTTTTAAACTAGTACTATGCCAACTTCTCACACTTAAATTGCAAAGAATTTTACAGAACAAATTTTACAGCAGTTTATCCGTCCTTGTACAAACCATTTTATTAGATGAAAAACGTCCAAAAATTTGTCTTACGTGGGCGCTAGTAGATTTACATTTTAGCAACTTTTACTAAAGATAACAAATATGTATGTTTATATAAATGATACGCTCCATACATTAGATACAGTATTTTTCCGATGATAGTCATTATATACACATTTCATATACTTACCATTTTTATTTAGGGAATGTATTTTTTCAATAGACTTCAATGCATAAAAAATAATTGCTTTTAGGGCAAAAGTTATGAAATTTGCTTAATCCAAAAAAATCAATGAAAACTCTTATAAGGGAATAAAATGGATTACTAAGGATCCATAAACGATTTTGAATGATAGCTATTTACATCCCGAGAGAGGAAAAAGGTACGAAAAAATCATTAAAAAAGAGCTATCTAAATACAGTGGTACAGGTTTATCTGTGGGTTACAAAATTATTCTGTACAGGAAAGAAAAAAATGATTTGTACTTAGTGGGGTATGAGATAAGCAAGATATGTTGCTCCTCATTTTATTATGAGAGGCTGGTTATTAAATCCTTCATTTGGTGCGAAACAATTTATCTTCCTCCGGCCATGTTTCATTAATCTTCGTGTTTTGCTTGAGTTCTATACCTCACCCTCGGTATGGTAATCATTCATCCGAAGTTATTAATACCGACTTACGCACAACGCCTCCGTCCATCAATTTCAGATTTATTCCCTTCTCGAGGAAGAACAAGACCAAGACGTTCAACGAATTTCAACAGAAATAATATTCCATGAGTGCCCAACCGTCGAGCAACCTCTATTGTCGTTGAATACGCCGCAAAATTTTGCTTATCACATTTCCATATGGCGAGAAACAAATTGTTCTCTGCTCTGTATTAAAAACTAATCCGAATTCACAACTGGATCATTTGTCACAATCATTCTCGTGTTATGGCATCTATTACATTCCTCCTGGTTCCTGCCGCTCACCCTCCGGCAACCAAGTCGTTTTGAATATGTAAGATGATCCTTTATCATAGCTTCCCCAATTTTCTCGCCCATTCCAACGTCTACTTACAACCGTTTCAACCCCCTTTTTCTGTTCTTTTGGAAATAACCAATGCTTCCGTTCATCCCTCGCACTCTTAACCCTTTTATACGGAACATTTCTGATGTTTTCGAAAATCGCGGCTCTCCCCCATTCCACGCGAGCTCATCCCAGCATTAGAGGGATCATCTTTGCGATCCATTCGCACAATTCGATGCCCAGCAGTAGCCCACTTAAGCTCCCGATCATCAATCCACATCACCTTCTCCTTCATCTCGGTTGATTATTGGCTGTGTAAATACTTTGCAGTAGTCATTCCAAATGTGATTTATGAGTAACAGGATCTTTTCCAGTTCTTTAAAATCTCATAAGGGTTAAATGGCTTTTATCTTCAACTGCAAATGAAAATTTCGAATTAATATTCATCAGATAATTGGAGAGATCATTAGGCAATTGCATTAAAAAGTGTTAGATATCCTGGGTTTCAATATTAAGTTCAATTTAATATTTATTCTTGATTATGAGCTTATTATTTATCACGTTAATTTTTTCCGCGACACACGATAAATGAATTAATAATATGTTAGAGCGTAGGTTTCCGCGGCGATGGTCTGATCTCTGCATTTCTCTAAAAAACCCTGACGCGGAAGAAAACCCTGGAGAAATGCAGAGATCGAATTAATAATATGATAAGGTATCCCTCGAGTCCATCTAAATATATATTAGTCTCCTAGGATCATTGAAAGTTTAGTTTATCTGAGTGTTTTTCAGGCCTAGAATTCAGTGAAATATGAAAATATAGGGAAGTATACTTAAAAAAGCTAATTGCTGTAAAAATAACAAAGCCGCGGTTATCTAAAAAGAAGTACCCTCTTTTATCTCGAGTGACATTTTTCAAGGTTGTGATCTCTCCTCTTCCCTCAATAGCCCATTTCCCATGTCTTGTAGCATCTCCGCGGTGCCAACTAATCGGAGAACCACCTGCCCGATTCTTTAATTACCGGTCTACCAAACATTTGAGTGGGAAATACAACACTCCAATTAAGAAGAACCCTAGCCGTAGCCTCGAATGAGCGGGAAAGAATCATTCTTGTCTCCACCTCTATCCCCGCCAATAAATAAGCCGAATCCAAAGAATCCTAATTAATCCATCACGGAATATACGACTGATTGCCCGCCCTCCCACTCATCACCGCATGCTCATCAGTCTCCGGCCGCCATCTTCCACGCCCACCGACGGTCCTCGAGACGAAATCTTACGGCGGGGTCTTCATCGGCACTTGCCCTATTCGGTATTCGGGAGATCGTGGGAAGGGAAAAAAAGGAGGTTAAAGGGAGGGTTCAGAGGAGAGTATTCATCTGGGTTTTGAATGAGACGTTGAATCCCACATCGAAGGATCGATAGGGGAAAAAATATAACTATGAAGTCAAGATTGAAGTGGGAGCAGCGCAGCTGAATGAAGACGGAGAAGGAAATGGAGAGTGAAGGGTCGGGCGATGATATTTGGAGAGGCCACAGCGGCGGAGCGAATCTTTAGGGCTGAGAGTTGAGGCGGTGAAGAGGTAATGAGTGAGCATTTCTTTACAACCACGCACCTCCTAAATACTGTGGTAGTTTTAAAGTAGCAGCATAAAAATTGCAATCTAAAGGGATACAAGAGGATCTTTGGTTTGGGTGAAAACTATTATTATCTTGTCAGCATTGGGATTATTGAAATTCTACGGCAAAATTATTCAATAATTGTAGAAACTATGTTCACATAAGTAAAAAGTCTCAATTATGTTAGCCTCAAATGAAACATGAAAAAATGAGGACGAGGGACTTAAATAAATCTCAAGAAAATGTAAGCATAAGTAAGGAACTGATCCTTTGATATGGTAGTTCACATTCAATGAACATTACCATTGATTACGTTATCTCTTTCAAAGATATAATCCCTCAGTCGGATACATGTATAATTATAAAATGAAATTCCGTTTCTTATCAAAGATCTATTCTTAATGCAATGTAAATTTAGATAAAAAAATTTCTAAGGAGGAAATAAATTCAATGCAAGGCCATGTCCAGGAATTACTCCTAAATATAAAATCGATTTTTTTATGCCATAAAACATTGAATATTATTACAAAGTCATACATTAAATTTAATTATACTTGAGTGCTTCCCGCATAGTGGTGGAAGTAGATCGCCGCCATCTTCTTCCATGGTTACGTTTTCATGAAAATTTAACTGTATTTTAAAACAAGTCAAACCGGAAAATAGTAATGCAGATAATGTCGCCATCTTAGGTTGTGGAAGGAAGGAAAAAATGTGAGGGATTAATCACCTCAAAGTAAGAATATGCGCCGGGAAAAAGGGTTGAATATGAAACCCATTTACAGTCACTTGATAAAACATTGAAAACCATTGAAATGGCATAAGTACTCGATTTGCAATTGAACGTTCTACACATATATCGTGGTATCTTCCTTAAATCGACTCCAATTAGTAACGCTCTGGGATTTGTACCAACTAAATGTACTTTCGGTCGAAGAGATCAAGAGATACATAAAGACGAGGCGGAAATTAAGGGTAGGGATAGGATAGACGGTCTACAAGTGTGAATACTTTTGAATCGGGGGATAATGCAGCCCGGCGGGGGTGGAGGGACGCTGTTCAGGCGGAAGGGAGAAAAGGAAGGAGGCGCGGGTGGGACTATCTTCTCTCTCGCCCCGGCCGCTAATTAGTGAAGCCGAATGCTGAACGGTTGGGCGGAGGCAGCGGCGGCAACTGGATGGGGGCTGGTGGACTGGGAAGAGACGAGGAGGGGAGGCAAGCCGTGGGGCGGAAGGAGAAAGAATTCGGGGGGTTGGAAGCCGCTTCTTGTCGTGCTCTCAAAAAAACGCACCATCCGAGGATGGGAGAAGAAATGGATGGGGGTATAGTGATGGGAGTGATAAGGGGTCTGAGGGCATGTTGAGGGGGTGGGAGATTTAAACCAGGGGGAGGAGTTACATGGGCAGGGGGTTGAGTTATGATTTGTGGGTGAGTTCCATGAATGACTGCGATGGTGATAAAAGAAAAAAAAAACATTTTCCGGAAAAGTAGCAGACATAACTCGTACTTCTACTTCTCGAATTACACTAGCAAATATACAACATGGGGTTATTACATATCGCAACGATTCGTCATATTCTGGGACAAAGCAGCTATGTGTTGAGTCTATCGAGTGCAAGATGTGAAGCACACATATGCATTTAGCCGTGTAAAAAAAGGCATCGGATAAGAAACACAAATATACTGGTGTCGAATAATTTCGCTATTCTGATCAGAATCGAATACCGCTGACATTAAATAAACCTCTAATATCAGCAGAATATTTTAAGAGAAGGGTTGATACCTGGACGTTTTGTTTGGAGGTAGTTTCTAATTGAGCACAAAAAGACTTAATTAAACTTATTACGGTACCAAACACCAGATTCACAGGAACGTGTTTTCCAAAACGCTGTCTTTCAAATGTTTCTTTTATATAAACTGAAAAGAATCGCAGGCTCCACTGGTTTTAGATTTATTTTTACCTCAGCCTTTTCCAATACACTTGTCTGTAGCTACGAGTGCTTCCTCAGAATTGGGAGCTTTATTCTCGCTTGTTGGTTTATAAGTGAGGCGAGACGATAGTTTGCCCTCATTAAAGGCGGGTAAACCTCCTAACGAACGGCGCCTTTCCCGACGTCCTGTCTCTCTTCCATCCACCTTAATCCTTCCCTAGCAACGTTATTACGCGGATTTCTCACGCCTTGCATTTCACCATGGACATCGTTTCCACTCCACTACTATAGATGCACCTGTAAGACCTTTGGGAGAGGGCAAATGAAGTCTTGCTTTACTGCTTATAGTCTCTGCAGCTTATAGAAGACCGGTTCACAAAAAATAATGTAACTCACTACGGCTAGATATAAAAAAATAAATAGCTCATCTGAATTGGAAGCAGGAAAATAATTCGGAAATATGGATGATTTAAGTGCGAAAGAGATTGAAATAACGCGACGAAAACTAAAACATACAGTCTAATAGGTATGGAAATACTATTCATTAATTCATTTCAGCAGAGTTAAAACTATTTCATAACTGGCAAATATATTGACAATAATCTGTGATAGCAGTGAAATAGATGCCTTATGGTCTATTAATGACTTCAAGCCTAAGTTAATATTAATTTTATCGAATATAACATAGCTGCTCTAAATGATAAATAAGGATAAAATATATATTCTCTCTTATAGATTGATATTTAGGGTTTCCATATATCCCGGAATGAATGCTTCCAAATGTACAGTAACCAATAATAATACATTGAAGTGCAATAAAGAGTTGTCCACCCTGAAACTAAATAATATTTCCGTATAGGCTTTCGCGGAGTCTCTGAACGGATGAGATGATTCGCGATTCCTTCCACGTGTATCCATTACTTCGAACAAATATTAAATAAATTTCAAATTTTCAGGCAATAATCATCATGAAATTTTCAATTTAAATTTATTATCAAATATGATAGCGAATTAAAGTATAAAACAAAATAAATATCATGCGCAGTTTTTCCATGGTTCTGCATACAATTATTATACAATTCTGACCTACTTTCTTTGTGCATAACATTGAGTGTCGTACAAAATCTACTCTAACCATACTTAGCATCTGCAGCAGCCTCTCAATCTGAATCCAATCAACGCTGAACAATTAATTTTATTCTTAAACTGGCTCCGTTATGCCTACAAATTACCCTCAAAGAAAACTTTCGTCTCTTCTGCCCTTAACCTTATTCAATTTTCTTGTTTTGGCGGTCTCCTCGCCTCAATTCTCTCGCTCGGAGCAATGATGAAGGGAGAAAAAGAGAGAGAGCACGCCATAAGAATAGGGTGGAGAGGGAGTATAAGTGAAAAATGAGCGATGAAATTGGACGATCGTTTGCTCGATCGGACGGGTAAAGCACACGGAGTTGAATGCAGCGTGGGCGAGGGACCGGAGAGTAAAGATCTGAGAGGGGCGTGAGGAAGTAATTTTGCTCCGGCGAAATGTGGTGTGATAGAAGATGACGATTTTGCCATTTTCCTTAGCGTGTATGCGACCTGGTTTCATGGTCGTCAATCATCAAATGGAGATGCACAAAACGAGCACGAGAATTAATTTGCCCACAGCGTGATCTCATGGGATGATTACAGGTTTGAAGAATTTTTTGGACGTCACCATGAGTCATGTAGTTTTCGGTCATTAAGGCAAAGGGGTTGAGTTATTAGTTTAAACTGCAATCGATAGATGATTAAGTACTTACGACTTTATTTACCCTAATGAGATAGAAAAAAGTACTCCCGCATGTGAAATCCATTTAAAAGTGACAGATTTGACCTATGCAATTTAGCCAATAAGGTATCATTAAACGCTCCCCATTATCACAAATTAAAACCTATTGTATGAATGTGGGCACAAGTTCGGAAAGACAATATTCTGTCCATGTATTAAGGCATCAAAAAGAAAAAAAAGAACTTTTTGATAACCCTTGCAGTGAAAGTGTATTTTTTCCAAGGTTAAAAAAATATCATGCACGCACGATAAAAATTTGATTTCTGGCTTAAATATATAGATATTGCACAGCAAAAAAGGAAATTTTTATTCGGCAGAAAATATTTATGCCAAAATGAGCAACAACTAAGGTGTTTCTTGAATCATTCACAGACTATTAAGAAAACAATTCGATATTGTGTTTCAAAAACGAAAGTTTTGGCTCGATGTTTTTGTTAACCTCAATTTTTTAACCTTACGATAAAAATGGTATTCGATAATTAAGTTAGAAATTGTGACTCAGATGATACTCAAATGTCAGTTCAGTTTCTAGCGTACATTTCTAGATAGAAAGGTACTCGATATATCACGTTTACAATGAAAACGCATCATTCTCCAGGGTTTGAAGTTCTCATTCTAAAAGCCGCCAATTAAATAAAAGAGGACTCATCACTCGGTCGTGCGCGGCATAAATCTCTCCATCCGGCAGGCTGTCCGCCAATAATCCACGATCGCTCGCTCGCAGTCGAAGCTCGAAAAATTACGCTCACGTCAAGACTTGGCCTGAAACTTCTTTCGAGCGGAGGTCAAGTTTTTCCACGCTCGAGACATGAGCGCACACTTCGTCTTGCATCACGGCATGAACTCCAACTATTCCAATCATGTGAGCACAAAGTGTGCGGGTAAATGGAAAACAACCACGTGGAGAATAAATGACAGTGTGGAACAAAATGCCTTCTCCTTTAACGTGATGTCTCGGGGAAGAGTAAGGCGGGCGCATTTTGATTCTTCTTTTTTTCCCTAAAAATAGTTCCGTACCTGCCCGTGCCCCTCAGAGCGTGGCAGCATCGAAGATGGCGACCCCAGGGGGTGGAGGGAGTGGAATACTTGACATGCACCGTCTTTCATTTGTTGTTTCGTGCCTTCCTATGCTGCCGAAGGAGAGAACATCACGAGAAGGGATGAGGGTGGGAAAGGGGACAAAAAAGTGTACTACATTGTGGGGAGGGAGGGATTTGGCCTCACGAGTGACGCCGTCAACCCCTTTCAAAGATCGTGGCGGGAGGCGAAGATGGAAGAACTGAAGACGTTCAGAGAAAGGTTTCATCGTTACTCCACGGATAGATATAAAGTTGGATTTCGACCATTTTTTTGCAGAATTACAACTTCGGCTCACAAATACCCGATGCATTCAGTTATAGGCTATATCCAGGTGCATTATTTGGGCACATGAAGCCGTAACTACTTGCAATCCATACTTTTACTTGCTACTTAATTAAATGAGGAAACATAAAAATTATGAAATCCACCGACCTTTACTTCATAAGGGCATCATCATACATCATTTGAATTAAAGACGATGCCCTCCTTAAATGACATCTAAAGTACTGCGTTGGCTGAAATCGAACTACTTAAATCCTGGATATTATCAGGCTTTTTTGCCTAGCTCAGTTTTTTTATTCCAATAATATTATTGTAACGAAATATATATTTTCATTAAGAACGTGATAATGTGTTTTTGAAGTGAAGTTACCTATCCACGCTACATTAAGTGTCGCTGCGAGTAATATACGATGGAATTTCGAGATAACAATGTAGAAGTTATTTTGGTCAACATTATTTTGCTTTTGTATGATGTATGACGAGATGATGCATTTTGTGAAAAGAATGTCCAAAAGTTACATTCAAATCAATCTAAGCAGGAATTTTCTTTGAAGGAGGCACCCAAGCAGAAGATGATCTCAAACCTCTCGTGCTCTCTCCTCACCTTTGACCCCGTCCCACCCCTCCTCCTCCTCTGCCTGTGCCCACGCTCCACCTTCTAACAATCTCCCTCCCCTGCCACGCGCATTAATCATACAGATGCCACAAGGAACCACCTCCTCTCGTAAAACGTCTCCCTCCCCCTCCCAAAAACCCAATTCGCTATCTATACCATCGCCGCTTTCCTTACCTCTCCTAAGCCCTAGGATTCGAAAAATTCTATGAAATGCAATGCATACCTCTTTCGCGATCATCTACGAAAAACTCTATCAAATATACACGTGACGTGCATGCGCCGAAAAAACACTGCGATATTATGATGGCCGTAGTAACATTATTCCGTTGTTTTCATCTCATTTTAAACATGCAGCAGTGTTTTTTCTCGTGGGTCTCCGATAAATTAATGGCACCCACTTGGTTAGTCTCTGCAGTCATTGCAATAAGTAAATTCTAAACGCTCAGACAATTAGCAATGATACCTGCGTGTGTGGAGGATGAAATAAAGCTCGTCTATGCAGTGGAAAATTCAGCGTATGGAGAAGCACACTAAGTCCTTTTCATTGCTTAGCTACCACAAATATTGGCATTGTATATCCGTTGCTGAATATATGGCGACGGAATCGGCCCGTCACGGGCTTAAAATATAATTATATTACTGCCATGATCCGAGGAACAACTAAATGAAGCGGATAATGGTAGAATGAAACCCACTATCATCAGTGCTGTAGTTGGGGTAAAAAATTAGGCGGTACTTACCGCAAAATCCCAACAGCTAAATATGTAGTATACATCCGGCCGCTATGGAAATGTCAAACTCCGACTCTCATATATGTTCAGAGTTGTGCCACGAGATAACTCAGAACAAGTAAATAACCATTTCCGATTTTTCTTTCTTAAATCCACTGGACAATTTACAGTAGTGCTATTTTTTACATATTTAAAAAGGTAGTTTATCCGGTACGTTTATAACGAGTTTGGATTTTAGGGGGCACGCCGTACCGGCTCGTTCCTGCCCAACTACAGCACTGACTATCGTCCATCTCATAATATCACCGAGTTAAGCAGTCAGGATTCAAGTCACTGCTTTCCTATTGCAACCTTTGGAAGACTGTAGCTACTTACCGAAGCGCTAAATATATGGATGTATTCCGCCCACCAATTGACCCAACAACCTATTTCACCCACTTCACCACCTTCCCGCACGTCATCCGGAACTGTTCGTTCAAACCCCTTCTCCCCGACCAACGTCTAGCAAATGCCGAAAAACACACTCCTCCACCATCGGCCTCACGTAGCCAGCCACCCTCGGTGTTTCATAGCACGAGACCGCTTGGCAAGCGGATGAGCGATGGCCACTGGTCGGAGCCATCGGATGGGAGAGGTTGGATGACACGGGGCAGCGGGGAGGAATGGATGGAAGTATAGCGTTGGGGAGGGGGAAGATGGACAGACTGTGGAGTGGGGAGATTACAGGGGAGAAGGGGGTGAGGGGGATGGGACAGAGAGATATAGATAGAGGTGGGGAGGAAATGGAGCTGACAGGTTGGGTAAGTTCCGTCTGCCACGATGCCGTGAGCAATATATATGTGGAGGAGGGAGGAAAGCATTCCCAACCCGAAGCTCTAGTCATCTTCTCCACCGGTTACCTCCCTACCATTACTCTCCCTCCCCATTCAGCGCAATTTTTTTCGCTTCCCTATCGGTATTTCTTATTTTAACCTCAAGAGTTGCTCCTCCCAGGGAATGCAAAGTAGAGCAGTCCCGCCCATTGGAAATAACTTCGGTCACGGAAAGGAACACGGTGTCATTCTCATGAAGTAGGTACTATTTACGTGTCGCAGTTTGGGCAAATGCTCGGTTTAATTATTCCAGTTCCATTTCTTATCTCTAATAATTCCTTACTTAGCAGGCGCGGAAGGTAATTTATTCTCCACGATCTCTCTTATTTAATATCGGGAGTTTGAACTAAGTTTCGCAGTACGACACACATGAGAAATTTATTGTTTCGGCATATAAGTTTGGCCTACAATGAGAGTGCCTTGCATTCCATGCACCAACGCTTTTGAGGGAGCAGTAACTCATTAGTTATGTTCTCAAAGCTTCCCATCAGGCAATGATTTTTTTCATTGGATAAGTCCTATCGCCCAGATGTGGATGGAAATAAATCAATCAAAGATAACTGCGCGATACAATTCTATTATAAGTTGGTATATTAGTATTAACGTTCTCTCGAATTGAATATTTTTTGAAAAAAAACTATTTTCATGGTGGAGTAAAGAAGCTAGAAAGAATACAGCCAACCCGTTTTAGGTGTTTCAAGATAAATCAAGAACTAAAGATATACAACACTTTGCTATCAGTATGTATGTAACTTTGAGTAAGTGAATGATAAATGACAGAGAGAAAATTATTAAATGCAATTCCATTAATCACTTTTCTGCGAACAAAAAATTGGTAGCTCATGATATACATTAATTTAATTTTTTTATTTAAACAGAAAATACTGATGAGTACAGATCGAGAAAAATATGAAATCATTGACGCTTTTACTCCCTTCAGACTATCAAATAGTTGTTTAAGCGCGCCTCTGCCGCCACATGCGACTTTTCATCAAAAGAAAAGCTTTTATATCTATTCAGGGTGATAGGAAAAACAATTCAGAGTGAGATGCATATATCAACTTGCATGTCATGCAGCTGTATCTCACTATGTTCATCTTGTTGTCTAGGCGATTAACTGGACAGGCTGTTCAACCTCTACCATGGGGGAGGGGGACGTGTTGCTCTACCTTTGGAAGAGCCATGGCGTGACAAGGCTCTTGATTGGTTATTTGAGATAGATGAGACGGAGGAAGACACATTGGGGAGGAATTGGGGAGCTAATGCATTGTCGGTGGGGCGTGTTCCAACTCTGTCCGATAGATTATGGATGCCGCGCTTTCGTGAGTGGTTTAATCACAGAACCACGTGTTTCTCATGAATACAGTGTCTTATTAAGTATTCTATATCACCGAGTGTGACGTCACGCCAGATGTTTTTCAATGAATGAAGGGGTAAAAAACATCTTCGTCATATTTCAATTTTTCAAACTTCACGTGCGTACCTTAAGCGATTAAGCTCCATAATAACAAGTAAAATAACAGGTTTTATATCACAATAACTGGTATTTACTAGAAATTGAATTTAAAAAAATACATGATTCGACTTATTTTGGTTTAACTTGAGCGTGAGAATAGTGGATGTCATAGTAATTCCCGAAAATAATTGAGGATTACGAAGTAAAGGGAATTAAAAAATTCACTCTAGATACATATCTGAAGTTTTTCTCACGAAGGAGAGTATTTTTCCAAGAATATTTTCCATGAAGTCTGCTCTCCAATAAGAATTATTGCTTGTCCTAAAAGTCAAAGTTTTTTTCGAGGGCGCTCCAGTGTCATCGCGTGTCCGGTGCTGAGGCTAAACGTGGGACGGCACCATTGGACGTTGACTCAACAGCGCTTTGAAAAATGACCAGGTGCGAGCAGAACCAAAATAAATGACGCAAAAGGGTAAAAAGGGGCGAAGACGTGAAACGGCCGAGGGAGGGGAGTGTTACGTCAAGTTGGGTTTCGAAAATCCAGGGAAGTCTCCGAAGATGAGGGCTGTCGCGAATCAATTGAGATAAAAGATGATACAGCAGCTTTCGTTGAACCAATGTTACCATAACACTGTATTTTAGTTTTTGTTCAGCTGGGAAAAATAGAAGTTGCCAAAATTGCATTATTATGTCCAAAAAGTTATTCCCTCTCGCCAAATTTCAAGAGTAACGGATTGTAACTGAACTATCCCATCAGAGAACATTTCAGCTCACCAAAATTATATATACGTGTTCTGAAATCGGAGCTAATTAGTGTAACATTTTCATTGCAAGAGCGCATTTCTGATACAGATAGGAATTCCCCATCCTTGAGCTTATTGGAACTTATTGAGCAGTAGTATAGTTGCAAATACGGAAACTATTGTGTTTGCCAAAATCTGAACGTGTGAGGATATAACGAACGTAAAAACGTAGAGTAGTAAGAGCAAGGGTAGCGATGCTGAGGACTGTGAAGGAGGGAATAACGTGATGTAAGCGGAACTGAGTGCGAAGAGAAGTTATATGAATATAATGGAGGAAACTACCCTCTTAATTAAAGACGGAATTGTAATCAGGGTATTGAGGGCTGTGTTTGTGAGACGTGAGTGTGGGAAGCAAGCTTTTACTGAAACCCTATTAAGTGAGCGAGGTTGTGATTGAAAGGGAGGGAGAAATAAAGATATTCGTGCAATCGATTATAAACGTGAATTTCAATTAACAGCGCCCAAATATATGTTCTTCAAGATATTCCTTCAGGCTGTCGTTAAACACTTTTGCAATATACTTCGTGACTGAAGTGACGTAAACACTTTAGCCCGTCATTCCTAGTATACACCTCATTATACATATATTGTACTAATTTCTGTTTTATACCGGCAGTGAATTCACTTCAAATATTTTATCTTGCGCTTCTCCTGAGCACTGCATCAAGGAGCTACTACGCCAGTACTCCCGCATGCAGGGAAGTGCGTAGTTGCGTGACTCAAGGAATGAGTTACGAGTGACGCTTGAGCGCGTTGATCTCTGAAATGGACGTGCGGGGGAGTTCCTTAGAGGGGATCGTGCGTAGGATGACGGGGAGGGGGCCGTGTAAGAGGGGCGAGAGGGAAGTGAATTGTGAGGAATATGAGACACGCTTGGGAGAACGAGAATTCGGCAGAGCGGGGACTGAGTGGAAGGCAAGCCGGACATGGATTAAGCCAATGAAATTTAGGAGAAGTTAGATGATAAAATTAATAAAAACTCGAGAAAAAAAGTACGCTTGTCACTTTTGTAGATGTCATTTGAATAATTACATTAATGAATACTTAGTTTTATAAGGATAGAGGTTTTTACACTGCCGTAAATTGAATTAAATCGTTCTAATTGATGTTTTTAAAAACATTAAAATATGTTTACATTCATAGGGTTTGGTATGGTAGGATAAAAATAAATTTCACAGGTTCCGAAATTATTTTACCAGATATTAAAATGGAAATTTTAAGATTTGAATAGAAGTTAAATGCTGTTGATGTTTGCATTTCTTTGCAGCCAATAATAAATATAGGTACCTATAAGCATTTTGAGGTTATGATAATATGTAATATAATGTTTGATTTAAACCGGAATCTCCTTGCCTTTTAGTTTATACTTCAACTAAATATATTTCCTCATATTTGCAGGTGATCCAAGGAAATGCAAATACATATCTGGAGGCCAAGAGGACGCTCGATCCACCAGTATGGGCCAGCCGGGTACGATTCTTACCCTACAGCTATCACAGGAGAACAGTGTGCATGCGGGTGGAAATATACGGATGCTATTGGAATGGTGAGAATATACTCTGATATTTATTTTTAAAATAAATTTATCATTTTAAATTATTTTAGCCACAGGATTATTATCATTAAGTTGAATTTAATACTAAGCAAGCAGATGCCTAATGTGCTGATTTTAATTGTGACTTTTTAGTACTGCACTTTTTGTTTGATTGAAAAAAATGCAATTTCTTTGTGCAAGTGCTCAATCAATGGTTCATCTCTCATTTCAGATGGAATCGTGAGCTATACAATGCCGCAAGGAGACAAGAGAGGTTCCGGTTGGGAGTTTTTCGACGCTACCTACGACGGGTTTTGGGACGGAGAGCTCTTACGGCGTGGTTTGGGGCAGCTCACAGACGGAAAGATTGGTCCTGAGAACTTCAAAATGGGATATTACGACTACGAGAGAGGTGAGTGGAGTATTCAGCCGGTGAATTATAATAATATTTGGTGAAACGCAGTTTCAATGACAACTTGTAGAAAATTGATAAAAAGCATCCTGCAACATAGTTTGTGATGTTTTTGACTATTGAATAATCCTATTAATTCCTATTAGAATTGAATACTCAAATAACGGATTAATTAATTCAGCAATCGGAAGAGGTGAATAAATTCTATCCAAGTATTCTCAACGCGTAACATGTCAATGCCACGCTACAGCTTTAATCCGCTAGCGTCTCATCCCCGTCTGGACGTAATTCCATTCACTAGTTTCATTTCGAGTCGAAATCAGCTCGTCTCGGAACAAGACTACCTTCCATAAAAAAGGGGAACGTAACTCATCGAATGTACATCAAAGAATTGGATTAAGTGCAATTATCGTGTTCTAATGAAACCGCGACTTACAAAACAGATTGGTAGCTCGAATCTTTGGAAAATTCCCCCCCTATTCTTCGAGTGAGCCTGGGGACGAGATAAGGAGGCTCAATGAGGAGGTCTTTCCTTCCCTTTTTCCCGTTCAAGTGTGTGTCTCTCCCCACCGAAGGAACTCTTTTGTGGGCAAACGGCGAGGAGGGCCCGAAAAGGATCTCTCCAAGGCCTCGGCTCAAGGCGGGAAAGCCAATAATTAAACATTGACTCACGTTCTCTCGTGAAGGGAAGCTTCTTACTTTAGAATCTGGAGCACACTCGACGGCATATAAAGGAGACCACTTTATTGGACGAGACGCAGACGACGAGCGTCTGTTACATCGCTCCCTCTACCACACTTTCTCCCGTCTCCTACTCTCAGTACCAATAACGCGTTCGCTTCCTTCCTTCCTCCTCTCGCGCCCCCCCACTCTTAAAGCCTCCCGCTTTTCAAGTCATTCAGACTGTGTTCGAAGGGAAATTCAGTTACTCCAATTATTTTCCCATTCACTGCCAAGACGCACTTGCTTGTCATAAAATCCACTTCATCTTACTTCAGAGTCGCATTTGTGGATGTGAATTGAAGTGGGAAAAAATGATATTGATGCGCCTCGTGCTCGACAAAATTCACTCCCAGAATCCTGATATGACACTTGCTCACGTCACGTACTCATGGAAAAATGAAACAATAGTTCTTTTGCATAATTTCCCTCAGAAGTGAGTTTTATGTTGAAATTTACTGCACTGAGACCTTTTTTCGGGATAATTAGGGAAATTTCATATCAGTTAAATAATTTACGAAAATAACAGCGTAATGGAAAAAGACATACCTGTACAGAGTCACCCGTAAAAGTTCTCAAACTGCAGCAATTTCACAATGGAAATATAATTTTTCTTGAATGGGTTTCGACCTCGGATACCTCATATTCGCACAAAGTGTTTCACAAGTTGCACTATCAAAGCATTATTTTTCTGTAGTTCTCAGTTTTAATCTCTAGGATAAAACTGTGTGATTTAATCGTGATTAATTCGGCTTTATTCTCACACTCTTTTATAATGATTGCAATTAAATGATTTTTCCCGTTATGCCAAAGTTACTGTTCGTTATATTTAATTTTCACTTTCTTTTCCAGGACAAGGATGGGTTGGATGGCGAAACGACACCCGTGGAGCGCAGCCTATCGAGATAAAATTCGAATTCGACCGGATACGAGAATTTACAGCTGTGCACATATTCTGCAACAACCAGTTCACCCGAGACGTGCAGGTAATTAATATTTCAACATTATTTGTTTCGTGCTTTCATTGAGACGGTTAGCGCGCATTTGTCAGCTCCAGATATTTTGTCGGCAGAGAGAAAAAAATTGGACAGGAATGGAATAGCACGAATGGCTCGACATGCACGAGTGCATTTCACGTGGAATGCTCGCCTTGTAAAAAGTGTGACCCAGATGAGAAACTATGCTATCTGATTGCGTGTCAAAAGCACTAATCGGGTAAAAATGCACATCTTATACAATAGAGGATTAAATTGCAAATGTAGAAAAAAATATTTCTCCGTATAATTTACGCGTTGAAGAAAATTGTGTCACGTATATCAAATACATCTTCCTTGTACAACCTATTAGAAAAAGCGATAATAGTTTTCATAATCATACGATTTTATGATAATTATCATACTGGATGCTTAACTTTCAGAACGGTGGATAGCCGTTCTCTTCAAAATGAAAATATTTGATAGAGCGGTGAAATTTACTGATAATATTAAAGCAAATAGATTGAGATCCCTCAAAAATGACTTTTTCTGCATTTATAATATTCTCTCAGAGTTTATATATATAAAGGTTGTGAAAGCTCATTTTACAGCCGGTGGAGAATAACCAAAATAAAATAACCACCTAGGCCACATTGAAGAAGTTATTATTTTATACTGCAGTTTTCAATTTTAATCACGGCACTCAAGTTAATGAAATTTATTGAAATATGTAGAGCATTGATGATGGCTGGGTTCGTAGTTTTGTTTTCGCAGTATTTGAATCACATTCCTAAGAAAAGTTAGCGTTAGGGAACAAACAAAAATGTCCCTGATGCCGTTGTAAATAGTTAACGGAAAACACTTAAAAATATAAACATTTTCAGGTTAATAGCCAGTCAACTCTTATCCTATAGCAATTATAACATGTTCCCAATAGGAGAGCAAAATAGAAATTTCACACAATTTTGATGACGAAGGATGGTAATAGTAAAATATTTAAAAATGAGATTTTTTAAATAAAATCGAAGTAATCGGCGTGATGGGGTTCAAAATTTCGACAAGCAGGACATAGAGTAAACGAAAAAGCTGAAGGGGATGAAAAAGGAGAGAGGTGGGCAAAGGGGGTGAACCTAGCGTAGAGGGAGGGAAGGAGTGTATGAGAGAAAGGGGAAGGAGGGTGCGGTGGACCACTGCACATGGAGGCGAGTCGGTTTGAAAATTGCGAATGAGACGCCCTCCCTCCCGAATCAAAGCTTTGATCTCGTGTTCCGGCGCCCAGGCCAGACATCCACACCCTTGTCTCCCCCATCCCACCCTTCCCAGCTTCCCAATAAGTCCTTTTCGGCGACTATCAATGTGGACGAGAGAGGAGGGTGATAGGGCATCCCGAAAGAATGACTGAGACATAGAGTGGAGTTGTCTCAGAGAGGGAGAGAGAGTTCATTGATGTAGGAGAAAGAGAATACGGCGACCCTTTGGAGACCTCAGTGTACTCCTGGCCGGCCACGGTAACAGCGGCGTGCTATCCCAGATTCCTAGCGGCGGTGGTGGCGGTGTTCCCACTCGAGTCAGTTTCAACCCCCACTGCCTACTTTCCATCACGCATATTGACGCGTCAAGTGCGCACCGGAGGCTCCCAAAGGGACGAGGAATGGGAAGGTATTCTCTTGGGGGTTGAAGGGAGTGAAGTGGTACCAAGAGAGGAAAGCAAGCCATTGACGAAGGAGATGAAAGGAAAGTGGGGAAAAATGCGGTGGGGAGAAGATGATGTGGATGTTTTCACTCGGAGATGGCCGACATCATCATGAAGTTAGTTTCGATACGAATAAGCCATCAGGGGGGTATTCAAGCAATGGAATTGAGTTTCCAGTTAAAAATAAAAAAAATTCTTGCTGATAAGTATAAGATATCAAGTAACTCTCATCTACCAGACGCAATTACCATGGGATATAAAATTGAAACAAATTAGGAATGACTCAGTGAAAGTGAAAAAGTAGGTGTTGAAGGGAAGTGGGCGTATTGATACATATTTTTCAAGCAGATGGGATGTACGTAAACTTCTTGGGAAATCAAAAATGTATGCTCATACTGGAACATAAACAACCGTAAATTGCGGCAATTTTATCTATTAATGGGGCATGAGGTGCAACAAAAACAAATTTTTTCCCAACATAAATTGCTTAAAATATGAAGTTCTTAAAAGACCAAAATTACTAAACATTTGGCAGGAGCATCAGGGTGCTGCAGAATAAACTTCATAAAAATCATATTAAAAAGGTGGCAACTGATTTCCATATCAATTTCAAACATCATTAGTGGAATGATTGAATGGCAAATGACGATTTATTAACTTGCCTTAATACGCCGAAATATAATCAATTTAACCGAGTGATAGGAATAAATAAAATTTATATACGAGATTAAAACATAGCTAAGCGGGAGTGGTGGTGTGAAATTGAAAGAGGTCTAAAACATAAGGAATGATTAGGATAATGCGGTGAATTGACAAAAAGGGAAGAAGAAGTATAGGATACTACTGAAATAGAAAGAACTGTAAAAAAGGGAAAGAGTAGAAGAAACAGAGGCCTCACTGAGTGGCCCAATGTATGGATGAGGGAAAGGGAAGCTGGGGAATAGGATCGTAAATATGATATTTTTTGCCGACAGAGAGGTTGGGGTCGGGAGAGATACGATATGCCAACAGAAAGAGACAAGGGATGAGGGGGTGGGGGTAGGGAATGTATAAAAATAATAATATAACGGTCTGAGGGGGAGAGAGAATGCCTCTAGATATTCTTCCGAATCCTTCTCTCCTCTCTTTCTCCCATACTCCTTCGGCTTCCCCACACTCGTACACTTTTATTGCGTTTTTATTCAATGCACCCTCGCTCACTCCCTCTCGATAGGAACCCGTATGAATCCGGTGTGTTCAGTTTCCCATCCATTTCCAAAAGCGAAGGAGTTGTGAGGCTTCGCAGCGTGCACTGCCCGGTGATCGACTCGAGTGAGCATTGAAGCGGTGTCCGATGCGGAGAATCATTGGGGGCGTGGAAGAGCGGAAGGAAAGTGCGATACGGCTAAGACAAGGGGAGGGTACGCACATAACGCTCTATACACTATCGCAGTAGACATTCACCCGGAGAGAACGGAGCAAAAGAAGTGGGTTCCGTCGTAGTTTTCGATGAATGGGGGAAGATACAGATTAGAATGAAAATCAAGGATGCGAAGTTAAGATATTATTATTACTGGCACAAGATGCGTTTTGATGAGATTTTGGTGAGTAGTTGCCTGTAACAATACCTACAAGTAAGAGTTATTTTCAATACTGGGGATAATTATTTGGAAAATGAATGCATAAATCATCAAGAAGCACCCATATCTCATTCATTTTATCGACCACGTGCTATTAATAGATCCTGAAAACTCCCTAGTGGACGCCGAAGGTCCTCAATCGGGATAACTGTCGTGGAATCGAACGGAGAAGTGCGTAATTTTTTTCATGAAATAGCGTTTTACAAAAAGCACCTGAATCATTAAAAAAAACTTCGTTTCCTTTGCCACGAAAATAAGACGACGATCTACAGAGCATTTAATAATTATACGTCTCACTTTTATTTAATCAATTAGCTCGTAAAAAGTGTGAGAAATTTCGATGTGAAAATTTAAAAGAGACCAAGATAAAATGATGTGGCAAGAATTACAGAGCAAGAAAAGCAAATCACTTTGTCGTTGAATCAAAATATAACTCCATGATATCAGTTTGAGTTCTTTCGATACAACTAATTGGTCAAGTAATTAATTTGACATTAATGATAAGATGTATATTAGGATTTTGCATTATGATTGCTTGAGAGGTTATCCCGTGCATACAAGGCTATAAATTAACAGAATTGGGAGCATTGAGCTGCAATCGCAAGCATAAGGTAGAATATGGAACAAAAGTTGCTAATCTACAAATCGAAAAATTTTCGGGTTGACTTCCGTCAAGTCATCCATGAAACATTGCCAACACATCCTCAATTACACTTTAAAAGAGTGCGTTTATTTGCAGCGCATGTAATATAGCACCAATAACACTAGCGAGTGAGTTTTCATCGTACATTACGTGACTATTTCTAAAAATAAACACAGTGGTTTGGTTCCATTGTTAATCCATAGGTAAGTGGGACTAGCTATGAAACCCTTATTCGTGTTGCGACCTCGTGGGATCGTGAGGGGTTGCGGGTGAAATATACACGTCTGTCTGCCCGAAATAAGAGATATGGATCCCTGCAACGGGGAAAAGGTTTGATTGGGTGGGGGAGAGAAGGAGAGACGGGACCGGAAATTAGTAGAATCTGACGCCGACCACCTCCCCCCCCCTCACACTCGTGGAAGGGATTGGGCTCCGTCAAAAAAATCCACGCAACGGTTTCATCAGCTTTTGCCACACGAAAAAAATACACATTCTCTTCACGTCCACAACCCACACGCATATTGCGTGGCTATTTCAATACTGGCCACGACTGCTATATGGCGGATTCACACCATGCGAGCTGCAGAGCAATTCTCAACTCCTCTTTCCAGCTTTCTTTCAGTGTCCATCGGAACATGGGCGTACCCAGCGAGGGGCAGGGGGGACAGCTTCCCCCCCTATAAGCAAAAATCGCAATAGTCTTCAAGGAAAATCATTACTGAAACGAAAGCATTTAACAAATTTTCTTTAAATCCGCGAAAAATGATATGTATTAGTATAAGATATGTAACTAAAATAAAACTATTTTTTCAAGGAAATAATCTCATAAACTAATGTCACAACTTAGTTTGCTGTGGGTACGCCCTGGCATCGGAAGTAGTGGAATGATAATCTTCAAGAGTCCTCGCCATTGAGTACATCCAAAATGCGAGTGTTGTAATTTCTCACCGTTTCATTCTGCCGAGTATTATTGTGTATATTGTATTAATTGCTATTATATGATATATAACATATAAATGAGATAAATCTCAAAGCATAGATTTTCTCGCAATGCTATGAAATCCTTTTTTCGGGGGATTCCATAAGTGACTTCTCACATAACGCATTCCGCGAACTGCACCATACCATTGAGATATCTTGCATTGAAAACATCGTAGATATAGATATTATACTCATACGTAACCAGTTTCATATATCATCAGGCCTGCCGAGGTAAAATATTAGTTCTTTTGACGATGACCGAGTCTCAACTGAGCCGCTTGTGAAAGGAGTAGCTGCTCGAGTTTCATATAGAAGACGAATCTGCTTACTTTTTTACCTTTCAAAACTCACTAAAAAGAACAATTTTACATTTTAATTATGATAGCAAAGTCTCTGAAGAAGTCACAACCTACTATGAACCAAATACTTCCCGCTCCAAGAAGTCCGTTATGCAATACGCCTTGTAACGGTGTATGCAATCCTGCGTCGAGTATGTCGTAGGCAGAGAGCAAAGTCACAGCATAGTGACGGTCAAAATGCATCGCCGTTTGGAGAACGAACTTCATACAAATGAAAGCAGCAGCGTGGCACAGATAAAAAAGAAATGAAATTCTATCAGTGGAAAACATACTTCGAGCATATCGTTCTCCTTTCTGAAGATTGCCGATGTGGGTGGCCTGGACTTTTGATCGCGATTCCAAGGAGAACGGCGTTCTCCACGCATTTAGTTTCCCAGCCGAGTCCCTTCGAGTGCAAATAATAGTCTTTCCTCGACCCGATTTCCAGCCTTTGAGGAATTCTCTTTGATGTCGTTATTGGCGTGCCGGTGACGCAACAGAAAAAAATGACTCTACAATGGTCTCACCTATGAACAAAAGAGGAACAATCTCGCAATCTAATGAGCTCTTGAGCTTCGATAAGCTGCGCAGGACAGTACGTCCTACGCTAAACTACCACATACCTGTGTTAGTCACGCAACATAATCAATATCCATGTCAGTACCTACTACGGTTACTGAGATATCAAGAAAAAATTAAAGTTACGTGAAAAATTCCCACAAATGGAATGAATATGCGAGTTTCATAGTTCTCACTAAAAGGAAATATCATTAGGTAATTATATTTTCTTAATTATCACAAAATAAAATACCTTTAATATTAGTTATCTTAATCGGGAATACATTTTAGGAGAATTATTGAAGAACTTTCAAATATTTATATACATAATATCACTCATTGGTTACTCATATAACTCATTGGTTAGATCATTAGGAAGAACTCTATTTTTAATCCTCTTTACTCAAGCATTTATAAAGTCACATAAATTCTATCATACTTGCGGATCTATTTAAACTGCTGGGTGATAAGTTAATCATGCCAGTAGCACCAAATTTGCAATTTTCTCTTTATTAATTTTAATTATCACATAATTTATACTTCATATCGTCTTCAGGTGAAGGTCATAATTACATAAGTATCGAAACCCAGCTCGTGTGATAATTAACATTCATGAAGCAAAATTTTAAAGTTTTGTTTTGGTTCCAGCATGGACAAAATCACTAAATTACCCTTGATAATAATCATTATGTGATGTCTTGATTATTGAAATATAAATAATTATTTTTCAAAAGAAAATCAGTAGAGGATTACTAGCGTCGCCAAGACTCAAGATAAATTAACCAATCAAATTCTCCTGCATAAAACAGCGGAGAGGTATTTTCCAGAATATCACACTTTGTGATAACAGTTTTTTACTGAAAAAAAACGAAAAGGAACTTCTTAAAGCATTCAGTTGAAATATAAAAAAAAGGATAACTGTAAAATTGTATTCTTATCATAGAGCTGCACTTTAATCGATGTCAGCGTGATAGAGGCTGCAAAAGCCTGTTTAATTAGATTTCCATTGAAAAAAAGTCCAATGAGATTCGAAGGGAGGAAGCTGAATTCACTATTCTGGAACCCTTACACACGGAACACTGGATTTGAGTCGGCAGAGAAGAAGAAGCCGGGCTAACTCTCTCGGAGTCGTCTCTGTCAACTCCCTACCACTTGGCCAACCTCCGCTCGACCCTTAGCCCTCGTCTTAGTCGAAACACAAAGAGACGTTGATAAGGGTCAAGGAGGTGAAGCTTAGGAGCGGGATGGAGATGGATAATTTGTGAATGGCCCCTCCGTCAACTTCTATATTTCAGAGTTAGCTGGAGTGTAATGTGATTTGCAACTTCTAGCTTGATTCCACTGAAAACGTATGAAATAATCTTAAGCCATCAACGCCATGCTTACGTCTAATATGTACTCCACGTTTTAGTACGCAGAAGTCTATTTACTTCTGCCGATAGTTTTTCAGCAATGAGTCCGCATTCGTCACCAATATTTTTTACTGTGGAAAGTTAGAACTGGAGGCGATTAGTAAACTCACGTTCATTACTCATGAATAAAAAAGTTACCATAAATTATGTTTCTTTTAACATTAATTAGGTTGATTTAATCGTATAATTAAGTATGCGTACTCTTAGTGTCTTTATGAAATGGAAGGCTATGGAAATATTTAGCCTGTCAGTACTAAAAGTTAGCAAATATTAGAAAAGGAAAGGGAGATACGGCAAGAAAGTTGCTCCTGATATTACGTTGTATCCCCTCAATGATTCCTTTTTAATCCTTTTTTACACTTTTTGTGGAATGAAGATATGCTTTAACTTAATTTGATTTTGGGTTTTAACATAACTTATAGCAGACAACCCCACCGAACATGAACGTGATACTCATTACCTACTCCATTGAATATATTTGGGATAGGTACCTTGTGGTCGGTGATAACTTGAACTTAAAAATCGTAAACACCTTATCTTTGTATCCTACATGATTTTAGGTTTTAACTTAAATCTACCTCTGTGTTTGAAGATGGCAGTTAACTTCAATATATTGTGATATAATTGTTGTGATAATACTTTTATATATTTAAATACAGCTAAACGCTAAATAACCTGTCTCCACACCCGCGCTCACCATAGTGAAATAAGTATTGTAATTCACCGTAGCAAGTTTTCCTTACAATTTAAGATAAAATGAAAATATATTTGAATGGAGATTACATGCCAAAGACTGCTCTTCATTTCCCGGTATTCCAATTGCTTGAAAGGATTTCTCTACGAAAATAGATCAACAGAGGGAAATGCAACCAGTTCCTTGGCTAGATGACCGATGTCTTCCGCTTGTAAACTGGCATGACTCTCAAGTCGTTCCGCGACTCGCGATATTGGCTCCGCGACCTCGTTTCGGCACTAAACCTAAGGGTGAAGAACCGCTGATGGGGGCAATAGTCGTGAAAACATCGTGATTAAGCGAGAAGCACGCTTGTAGTCTTGCTTTTATTCCGTGGACTGAAATCGATCACCTTTACTCGGAGCAATCCTTCACGGAGAGGATTCCCATTTCGTAGCGTGTCAGAGCTCGCATATTCAGTAGACCGAGAAGGGAAAACTGGAGGCTAACAGGAGATAGACAGAGGGATAGGCAAAATTGATTCGTTTTGTTTCATATTCACCCTCGAGCTCGATACCCAGCACTCCATTCATTCAGTGATTCGACCCGAAGGTTGATTAAGGTGAGGGTAGAGGTCACCCTGTACAAGGCTACAGACATTTTAACTTCACAAACTCACGGTAGGGGTGCCAGTTCCTTTTCCAAGGCAACCTCTCATTTCTAGGAATGAGTAAATGCTTCATTTTCGTGTTCTCAAAATGCGTAGTTTTTTCACTCTCATGGGCAAAACGAATCCCGGTGGTCATAGAAAAGTTTCACCTTCAATTCTATTCAAACATTTAAAATCTGAGGAATTAGGAAGATTCTCTGAGAATGGGAGAGAATAGTTTACCGAGAAATTCTCTCATTATCTATGGTGACGAACAATAAATATGAATGCAAACATAAGGCCTCGAAAATAATATTAACAAATCTCCCCGAAAAGAATTATTGCATAAATATTGTAAACTACGATATCGTTGTTCACCATACCTATTGATCTAAGTAATGACTTCTAATTCGCATATTTTTAATCCCTTGATTGTTAAAAATATTGTAAAAGTTGAAATGTTTGACTCCCTGAGGATAATATCAGAACTGGTTCTCACGTTTTAGCCATCTATTGTCTCTGCCATTTATTACAACAATGTAGTGTTTATGATCTTGTTTATTCATTCTGCCATTTATAATCGACTCGGAATTTTCTCAGATAACGGGTGGCATACCCACCTAACATCGCAGTACTACAAGAATTTTATCAGCATTGAGCATAGAAATGAATAATGTTAATCAGGATAATGATAACAAATGACTTCCACATTCAGAATCGATTTAAAAATGTGTTTCCTCGCGGTCACACGGCCGTTAAGTGTGCTACTACGGCTGTTCCTCCTCCTCCCCGCCACATCCCCTTCCTTCCTCTTCCCGTCGACTCGACGAAGAGGAAAAATTTCCCTCCTGAGCGAGCGTGATCCGTTTTTTCCACACCCTTTCCCAAACACATCCACTGGAGAGAAGCGAGGGGCAAATACACACAAACCCTCAAAGGCTGTCACCTCAGAAGCCATCGCTCAAGAGAAATATTTTCATAATTTCCCCTCTCCCCTCACTTCCTCTCCGTCACCTCATCTCCTCTGCTCAACGACAAGACGCCATCGCTCATAAACCCTCCGCCATCCTCATTCTCGCCGTCCTCTTTAACTTCCTCCCGTCATAATTTTTTCCTGCCCCGCTCACTTCACCTCCCTCCCGCCGGATCTTCTGCCGCGTTGGTGATATGGCAGCGAGCCATCACTCTCCTTCCCTCAGCCAACCGCTCCCTCCCTTCAGTCCTTCCTCACGAGCCTTTTTTTTCTCGTCCTCATCTTCCCTTCCTCCAAGTCACAAGGCGGCCGATACGAAGGATTCGTCTCCATCCCTTATTTCTACCCTCACTTAAGAGGCGGAGGAAATGGTACATGAGATGGTTTTATGTTTTTTTTATTTTTCAATATGGTACCGTTTTTGTTACATTTTCGTATTGGGGCGATACATAAATGTGATGTGAACAGCACCTATATGGTTTGTTTTGCCTCTTTACGCACATTTACCCTAAAAGGAATAACTAATTTTGCATAATATTTTCTAATGGGGGTTACGAATCCAAATATGGAGCTCTCAATTTTCACTGGTGGATGCGGGTAAAGCATGAATGGAGTAGCTTCATGAGTGCATGATTTAGATGTTATGAAGGAATTGCAATTTTTTCTTTATGATGTATTCACCTGCAATATCTGCAGATTGTATATAATTTATTTTTGCCCAAGTTGATTTGAGTAAAGATAAAAAATATTAATGCAACCGCGATCGTTTACTTTCAAATAACATTAGCTCATGTCAAAAATATGAATTAAATATACACTGATATTCAGTATTTTTGGAGTTATAAGAGATTATTATACAGTAGAAATTAAGTCGAATCGAAAATATGGATACTGTTTGACATATTGAGAAGCACAATTTCATTGAAATTTTTCTAAGAGGCAGTGATGAGAGTTAATTGCCATATCTTACATAACACTATAGATTTAGAGGAATTTGTTATCATTCATTTCACTCTAAAACCTCTCGTATATGTCAATGCATTGACAAATCCACTCACAAAACCTTCAATATATCATACCCATTCTTTCGAGCTGAGGGCAGATTGTCTCTCCATGACATGTTTTCACTCTCGATAACCGAGAGGCTTCATTTTGTAAATTCCGACCCGAGTCGAACTGAATAACAATACGCGGTGATATGATGAAATAAAAAAATATTTTATGCAAACAGGAGCGTTCACTTCGAAAACACGTCAACCTGCAGCTAAATTATGCAACGGTTAGGCTGCGCTCGCAAATCGGCTCCGCATTCCCTCCCTTCATCAATCGAGTGAGAGTTTAAAAAGAGGAATGGGGAGGGAGAAGAAAAAAAATGAACTCTCCCGACGCTATCTCCGCTATTCCGCGCGCTGAATATTTACATTAGCGAACAGAAAAAAATGTGAAAGAGACCCGTGCCACTCGCTACACGTGTCCATCGATCTGTGAAAAACTTATGATAGTCTCTCTTGTGCTTGGCGTCTTTTTCATCGCGATATCCATTTTTCCAATCCTCTTTCACTCCCCTCCATCCGAGAGCAAAACGGCTGCATCAATATTTCCCTTGCTAGGGGAATCTTCCTCTCTCTCTCTCTCCCTCTTACCCTGTCTTTTCTTGTGTCCCCTCTCCCAGCCTCTTTTCCCCAAATAAAAAAAAATACTTCTCCCAAGGATCCCATCCATCTCACTTCACCCACACCACGGAGACTCCTTTTGCCCCTTCAACCCTGCTTAAAATACCTACCCCCATTTTCAACCATTTCCTCCCTCCACCTACATCCTACAGCCAGGAGAGTTACTGATATTCGTTTTTCCCCCTCTCCTCATTTATCCTCCCCCACTCTGCGAATACCACGGCTCCATAAGAACCACACCATCACACCGATACACACCCCCGCTCATGGGGACCACGCTCTCTTCCGGCACCGAACACCCCAATCTCCTTCCCTGCATGATTCTGGTGAACTACTGCGCTTCACCTCAGAGCCCCCAATATCTGCGTCGTTGGCACGGATGGGAAAATTATTGAGGAAGAGTAAATCGGCATAACAGCAGTTGCTTTTTAAAATAACATTCTATTTCGGGAATCTATAAAAATGTATAAAACGATCTAGTACGATTACAGTCACTATTCCTAATTTTTTTTATATCCTAAGATAATGAGAGTAGGTAAATGAGATACCGCTGATGAAGATGACTCTGGGCTAACATTTCAAAAAACTATATTTTGAAACAAAAAATCACTTCGTTAAAGCTTAGACACAAATTTTGTTTTTGATGGATGACATTAGAGCTCACCCCAAACAAAGTCACTGGCGGGTAAAGTGCATTTAGTTAGGGTGGAGGGTATGTTCCTATCTTTGGGCCATTTCCCTGAGGATAAATTTTGTTGAAATTGTCGAATTACTTCAAATGGAATGGGATATCTTAACTTAAATAAATTAAACATGAGACAGTTATTCTTTAAATATTATTACCAGTTGATAATATACACTTACAATAGCAATGAGACGGTTGATGTAAAGAAATACCTAAAATATAATCGTTTCTGGGAACTTAGTTACTTGCATCTCTGCTCTAAGTTACTGCACCAAATTCATCAGCATAACTCCTCCCCCCTTTATTCCTCTTACCTCGTCTCCAACGACACACTCCTCATCGTTTACGACGCCCTTCTCATCCCCGCGGGAGACTTCCTACCCGTCTCCACCTTCCCCCAAAACACAGACACAATCCACCGAGACCGCAGATGTAAATCACGTTTTCCAATAAAACGTTTTTTTTCGCAATGAGACGGAGAGATCACTTACATTTTTTTCCACCTTCCTGGGTAGGATTGGTGTTGGTCGGGAGAGGAGAGAAAGATCCGATATGAATTGAGGGATGGCCGTCGAGGGATGGGGAATAAGTAAATTGCGAAACAGCTCGGCGGCGTCTTTGCCGTAACGGAGAGCAACGGGTCCCCTGCCTGGGGTGGTGGAAGGAAGACGAGGTGCAATGAACGAGGTGGGGAAAGCATGCTGACGGCGCCCACGAATTCGTAAAATGGCGGTCTGATACCGGGGTTCGTCCTTGATGACTGCACATCCTTTCTCGGGATAAGAGAGCAACTTTTCTTTTTATTTTTCGGCCTCCCGACTTTCTCAACAGCAATTCTCTGAATTTGATGCTTCAGTGTTCCGGGGAGTAATGGAAAACGCTTTATTTCTCATCTGGCGAGGCACTAGTTCTTTACCACTCCTTTATTTATGTGAACATATCTTTGCACAAATGTTTACGTGTAATGATGTATAACTTTACGTCTATAGATGTACACATGTAATTTTAAGACAGTAACTATGTAAAAAAAACATTTAAACTATGGCAGACGCTTTGAAATTTATATCAGTAACTTGAATTCGTTGGGATGGGAAGGGGGTTAGTTGCTTTCCCAGTAGATAAAAAACATGCATTTGAGTTTGAGAAAATGATTGCAAAGCAGTTACGAACATCATTCAATGTAGAGCGTAGTCTTTTTATCTGTATTTAAGTATGATATTTTACAGAATACGAATTTGCAAGAGAAGGAGATCCCGTGAATTTCGCATTGAGGTGGAAAAATATCATCGCTGATAATTAACCACATGCAACAACGCTACAGCTACAGCTTTGACGGTAGTCGTGCATATTATACACTTTCGTTTTTAGTGGCTAAATGGTGTGATAATAAAAGCTAGCACAAATAATATATCCTTGTTATCTGGTAACAAGAACGGAATTTTACGTGCACTGCTTGTGAGGCACTACTTCGGCCGATTTAAAAATCACCAGCGCACACCCAGCATGTACCTTTTGCAATATTGAAACTTTATATTTTTCTCTTTCCATATAGTATCTTCTGTGAACATTATCCTCAATAAATTTCTGTCTCAATTTTGACTCGGTTTTCTATCTCAATAAAAGTGGAGCAAGGTCGTTTGAGTAAACGTGTGGGTGAATTTTGTGGCATCTAATGGCTCAGTGAACTTACGATAAGAGCAACAAGGCCCGGAAAAATAACGACAAAAGTTATCTGATCTGGTTGGCGTCTTAAAAGGGGATTTGGAGAGAAGGATGGGGTAATGAGGAATTCAACAGGAAGGGTTGAAGGGAAAGAAGAAAGAGCGGGGTTGAGAAGGAACGGAGAGGAGATTGGGGGGTGGAGTTTTAAGTAGCGCTAAAGAAAAAAATAGGTAATAGGATTGCGCGGGTACGCGAGGAGAGAATGTGATACCTGCTCCAGCCAAGGGAAAGAGAATAATGATAACGCAATTAAAAGGGAAGGGAAAATTAATTCAGAGTTTGCATTTTCCCTTTCTCAAGCGCTCCAGACTTTGCTTTTAATGGGAAGGAAAGGAAAACGCGAGGTCTCACACCGTCTCGTCCTTCCTCGCTCCTTTTGTGCCCGAGAGTTGAGTTAATTCGCTCCGTCGGGTGTTGTCAGAAATAAACTATTGTTTGAGGTAAACACTGGGCTCGATCCGCCCCGTTATTTGTCGTCTTTGGATGCGAGAGCTGTTTCTCTTCTTCCGGAAATGTTTTCAAACAAAGGGGGAGTTTGTTGTGAGATAGCAGTTGGTTTTTATGTGCGGCTCGTTCTAATTCAAGTCCGTTCTTTCACAGTGCATGGGCATGACAAGTTATCAGTGGAGAAAGAGTAAACTAGAGTCAGAGCGAAAATGGGCTGAATTTGTATGGAAAACAGCAACTTTTGTCTAACTAGACAATTTTGCAACAGCATTCCTCTCAAGGATTTTCTCCAGCTAAGCATGCAAAAAAAGCAAACATTGTGTATTGTTATCACTTGTCTTATCCAATAAGTCCTTGCAAGAGCATTATAAATAAACTAAATTCTCTGAACTTCTGTGAGAAGCCAGGCTATTTCTTATGAGCTATTGAATGCATTCAGTGATTTAATTTTGATTTATTCAAAGCACAATTTTGACTTCAATGCCTTTTCTGCACTGAAGTTTTACGATTTATTTCTCAAATTTATTCCTTTTTATTAATAATTGCAGAAGCTATACCTTGGGTGGAGGAGGGAATATGAACAAATATATGATAGATAATATAAAGAAGCCTCAATTTCAAATTATTGGTATTTATAAAATGTGCGACAGGATTTAATTCGTATAACTGTGCCATTTACCGTAATTAAATTATTTTTAAATAAAAGTGTTAATAAAATAGTCCTCCTTTGTGAAGTAGGATACAGTCGGCTCACCAAAATATGTACGGTAATATAAATGAAATGAGTGGCTTCCCTATGTTGAAAATGTTTTCATGAAATTCAATTAAATTATCAGTTTTACCGATTTTGTTCGAACGTTATTTTAAAGAAATATGTTCAACTATTAATAAAAAAACCTGAGATATCGTTGTTTAGCTGCTATGGCAAATATTTTTACAGAGTAATTTCTTTACTTTTGTGAGTACTTTTTCAATAAATCATGAATATTGTACGAACTTAGAAGAGAAAGTCTCTGGGTTTTCCAATTGCATTCAAAGTCCATACAGCATTTTAACTTTGGACTCAACGATCGTGTATCCTCAAGCACAATCAAGGTTTGTACTCGAATACACTCAAAGGAAGACTCAACCCTTTCGTCGGAAAATGGCATAATCCACCTAATTCTCCTTCACAGCTAACAAATACGCTGCGCAGTTTTAGATTGGAAGTGGGTTACGGTGGTAATTTAATAGCCCTTGGCCTCCTTTAAAGTGCATTTCGTTACCTGCTCTAGTCTCAACGAGTCGTGAATGCCTTTTGCAGAAAGAAATGGAGATCACGACTTTCTCGTGGATATCATTTCACGGTCGGACCACGATAGGTCACCTCTCCTCACGAATCGGAGGAATGCCCTCGAGAAATGGGAGAAAGAGAAGGCAAAAGAGTAAGTCGCACGCAGATAAAAGAAAGAAAAGCGACGGTGGAGGTGGGACGAGACAGCCTCGTGACTAGCCCATGATCTGACGCTCTTTCCGCAAGCATGCTAAAGTACTCGACTAGATGGGAGATGCTCAACTCTATACTCACGACTTTACGATCAAGCTTTCTCGTCTTTCGTTGAACCGCATCCAAGGAGGCATGGAAGGAGGGATAAGGTCAAAGGTGGTATCATTTCGACTTGGTAAAGCGCAAATATCAGTCACATGAAACAGACCTCCTGTAAAAGATATTGGGGTGCAGCACGAAAGAAATGGAACTTTTTTCAAATCTGAGGATAATAGGTATTATAATTGTAAAACATCAATCACTAAAAGGTCCAAATAACTATTGCCGACTGCATTAATACTCCCTTAATTTTCAACAACAATAATCCGTAATGCCATAAAAACGAAAGTAAATAATGTAACTATTTCTATTGAATGAAAATCATTCCTAATATATAGAAATGGAAAATATACTTGAGAAAATAATAGGCGATGTCTGTGAGCTTTTGAAGCTAATTTAATAGCTGAAGGTAGTGCTGATAATTGAAGCCAAAGGTAGCTGTAAAAATGTGCTTCTTTTTCTTGGAAATAAATAATGAAATAGAAATTAGTCAAGAATTATAAAAGACTTAACTCACTTCAGACTTTTATGTAGGGCAGGAAGTATCCTAGTGACTAGGTTGATCTATGGCTTCTTTCTCTCTCATATTGGTAATAACGTGCTTGAGTCGCATTTTATAACCATCTGCTCCTATACGTTTTATTTTATATAGGAGCAAAGTGAATACTAGGAGAAAGCAACGTGCGACCATTAATTTTTTAATGTTTAGGACATCAAAGCGATGATCTTTGAGATAATTTTACGTGCCGACTTTGAGCAAAAATATTTTTAATGATGGAACTTAACGGCTCCTCAAATATTCTCCGAGGGATGTTTTAAAAATAAGTAGGCCTAGAACTTTTTTTTTATGACCTCGAGAAATCAAATATAGACTAGAGGCCCTCTCCCGAGGCTCTCTGTTCTAGTTAAAAGATGCATTAAAAATATAAGTGCAATAAACGATTCCGAAAACAAAACATTTAGTGCATCTTATTAAATTATCAGTTTTTCTATGGTTTTCCATCTCTACATTCCTTCCACTGGAACGGAATATTATATAATATCTTAAAAATCAATATAATATCATTATGAAATGTATTTTATATTAGCAGAGATCATCTTCAGCATCTTTACATCTCATCGTAAGAATTGAAAATTCTAGGGGTCTTGGCCTCTTTCCTGATATATATGCTGATTTGCATCACTTTCTTAGAATTAATAACCTTTCTCTGAATGCTCACACGACGAAATTCAAGCTCTACCATGCAAGCGCATCATGCGTGCCTATGACATTGCTTCAAATAAGCAATAATTATACAGTGAAAAAAAACTGAAAATTATTAAATTTACGAGGTACATATATATGCAAACGTCTCGTTAAAACAGATACTAAATGACTGCTTAATATGTTATGAAAAGGTTTTCCTTTTTTAACCCACAAAAAAATTCATTAAATATCGAGAATCACTCACTGAGTAAGGAAAGCATAAATGCTTATTTAATTATTTTTCCCAATTCTCACAAATGTTTTATGCAACAAAAATTGAATTACTTATTTGTCAGCAATTTTATAAACGCATACCATATACTATTCCCCTAAGTCATGAAGGAAGAAAAAAATAATATTTTGCTAAGGTTACTTAATATTAAGAGCACAGCTCTTTGAGTGTGATAAAATGGATAACACTTGAAACCTCAACGCTTGATTAGAAAGATAGGGCACTCAAACAGAATATGAATTATGAGGGTATGTGAATTTTTTTACATGGCAATGGCAGAGCATGATAAAAACTGACCGATAATTAACACGCTTTAAATGCATTTATAGCAATTCAATATTATGATATTTTTTGCAGGTACACGTCTGGTACCAAAATAACTTCCATTACATTCCTATTGACTATTGAGGGGGTGCTCGGATGCAGGTGTATCAGAAAGAAATCGTTTAGCCGCATATAATTTCAATATTTCACGAGAATATTTAAACCTAGTCGATGGAGCGATTCACATCACTTCTCGCGAGTAACACGGTAGGCACAACATTCGTGGAGGGTATTAAGCACCCACGGGTAACGTTTCTGGCGGGAGGGGAAATGGAAAAGGAGAGAGAGAGAGACAGAGTTAAGGGTTTGGTGAGGTGGTGTTTAATCTCCACCCTTGGGCGATTTAGCCCTTTCCACGGAAGCGGAACTGAATTCTCGAGGAGATTCACAGATCCCTGGGCCGGGGAGATAAGAACTTCTCCTTAGCATCGTCGGGTTGATAGTGGGGCGAAGAAGGAGTTGTAGGAGCGGCGACAACTATGGCGATCGAGTTCCCATGAATCCTCATTAGCGAGCGACCCTCGGGGGGAGGAAGGGAGATGAGCAGGTTAAGGGTAGCGCCAGCCGCATGGGTCATCCACAAAAGATACTTCCAACCCTTGGGAGCAAACCGCAGCTGAGAAGGTCAATGCGGGAAACCCAAAGTGGTTAGTTTATAAGGCCTTTCCTTCATCCTTATCTCTTCCAACCCTCCCATTTCCTTTGCTTCACCTCCACACATGAGCTCCCTTTCCACGATAGCTATTGATTTCGTCCTCAAGATTCAAATTTACTTGACTGTTAACGGCATGAATTTCCCTTCAATTCTGATGCATATTTAAGCTGCACTCACTTCTATTCCCCAAACTGGAATATGACTGCGCGCTAGGAAATACCCATTTCAAACATATTTAGATTTTCTCTTTATGATTGTCTTTTTGCTGGGAATTTTAACACACATGGAAAAATAAAATTCAGTTAAACCATGAAGTATGGCTGAACGTTTTTTATTATTAGAATAATCTACGAACTGAATATTACATTGGAGAAACGTTTATAGGATAAAGTAATTGAGAAATGAAGCGAAGCATATGTGAATGGGGACTGTTTTATTTATTAGCATGATATGTTTCTCACTTTCTTTTACCACCGACTTGAAGGCTGAATTAATTGTACTTATGCGTTAATTTCACTGCAATGGTAATAACAACATATATAAACCAGTAGCTCCATTTATCGTTATCAACCTTTCCAACAATTTTCCTCTTTCATGCCGCGTCAAGACGTACGATTAATTCACTAAATAGTTGGTTTTCCACCAATTTTAAGCTTAAACCATCATATTTAACTTCCTTTTCTTTTTCATACTTTGCAACTATTCTTGACTCACACAGTGTGATGATTCATATTTTCTGTGTGCTGGCAATGACATATGTCTGTCAATTTTAAATTCACGGTCGAACTCTAAATATGAAGCTCTACAATTCAATGGAGGCTAGAATTTCAATGAACAGAAATGTTGAAATTCAGCAGGGTTCGAATGTGGTGAAAAATGATCACATGGCTCAGTTCATAATTGGCAAGAGTTGGATGTTAATTATAATTTTTACCAGCCAAAACTCAGAACTCGCTTAAAAAATAGTAATCAGGTGTCAAATAAAATCCATAACAACGTTTGCTCATTTGCGAGACGTTTACACAGCTTTGTTGCAACGCTTCGGGGGAGGGCCTCCGGCGAAATTTGAATTTTCGACCGGTAAGCAACTCAATTATTCACGCCCACTGACGCAAAAAATATTTTGCATAATGAATGCACAGAAGAACCACCAAATATTATTAATTGAATGATTATATAATTCGTTCAAAACTCGGTAATTCAAACATTGTGTGATTGGCTTGTCAAACAAACTGGCACAATCGATTTCCTGGTTTTGTGGGTTAAAAATGAACTCGTAAATGAAAAAACTTATTTGGTCTACCCTGAATTTCAAAACAGCTTTTGAATGAGTTTATCAGTTTAAATTGATGGAGAATATACATTTCTTTAACTGTTGACTTCTGCAACACAAATACAATACTTTTATAGTTAGTAGGCACCATTTCGTTACGTACCCTAAATTGTTGACCAATAGGTTTTTAATTATTTGCTAGATAAATGCTTTTGAAAAACACCTTCAATGGTTCCTGAAAAGTATAGCTTGTCAAACAGAAATCACTAATGCAGTTAGCAATAGCACCGATTCAACTTCATTATATTTCACTTGAGTGCTTAGTTTAGTTACACATTACTTGTTATTTATCTGGGTATAAAACTTTAAAAAAGTGTGAATAATAATGACTGAAAATTTTGGTCTCATTCTAAATGCATAAAAAAATGAAAAAGTACGAAACTAATATTAACTGCCATAGGCATGTAAGATACACTCGCATGAGGCAAAAATAAACAATTGTGAATGAATTATCAATTAGGGCATATAATAATTAATAATAAATAAAATTAATTAATCTATTCGAAAATAAATAAAATGAAAGTCGAATAAAAAGGTTTTACGCCTCTAGGAAAGGGAATAATGATATTTTGATCATTTTAATCCCACTAAGCCTCCTTTCACATTCCGCTTTATTTGCGGCGATTTCCATTTTCCGGAGAGAATATTTTTAAAGAAGTCGGCTAATCGCGTGAAACGTTTGGAGCCACTGGGTATTGCGACGCCACCAATCTAGCCGGCCTGTCAGCCTCCTCTCCGCCGCCTGCTGCCCCTTCATTATATCGCACGCCAAGCCTTGCCACCTTCATCCCACGCCCTATCTTTCGCCCTCGTCCACTTTTTCAATCCAACCAATTTCACAGGCCCACGCTCACCACTGCTCTTAACTAATCACTCGGGATGTTGTGAGACACATGGAACACAGACCGTCATCCGTCCTCGCATCCAAAAGCCGACGAGTACCCTGCGGGTGAAATTCGAGTTGGCCTAATTTAGTGGGAGCATAAGACACCTTCGCATGATAAAATATAGTCAATGACGTCCTCAAGGAAAATAAAGGAAACTTTAATTTGGTCTAAACTTAACTTTGAAGATAATAGTTGATGCTTCTAACGAATAGAAGATAGTTGCATCGAAATGGAATGAATTTTTCTACTAAGCAGCAAGTACAAATCCTTCACCAATGCTTCTCAATGCCGCAGTTTAATTTTCATATTTGATTTTTTTAAGTATGAATTAATACCGCAAGGGATAATTTATTTCGGAAGAGTAAATTAAAAGATTTGAAAAATCCACGCAGAAACTGAGATGCTTTTGCAGGTATGCAAAAGAGATGTGCCCGTGATGTGAAACGGGAAATGCTGTTGATGCAATTTCAATGAAATTATAGTACAACGAGCAACCATTCAATCTCAAGCGTCCACAATAGGATATCGCATCTAATGCACGAGAAGGTGCATGTAAGGTCGGGGTCGTCTGAACGGGGAAATGCAATAGAGGAGAAACAGGAGTCATCGCCGGGGACGATGGAGGGATTCTGGGCTGGGTAGAAGCAGTGTGTTGCGGATTTGTGGGACTGAATGGAGGGAGATGGAATCCCTAGTCCCGCGTCAAGGATGATCACCCATGCCCCACTATCAAATTCACTGCATCCCCCCAACCCTGCCCACCTGACTACAACCACCACCACTGCCAACCTTTCAACGCCTTCCGGCCTCGAACCTTGGAAGTAGAGAGAACGAGACAGAGTGGTACCCTTGCTGTACCCCCCTCCGTGAACATTCAGAAAAAAATCCGCCATTGAAGTATTGAATGGAGAGTTAATGGGAGGCGTTAATGCGAGGCACATGGGGCCCGACCGACGCGATTTTGTGTCGAAGCTCCGGCATCCGGATTCGCAAGGGCCGGCTCGGCGGGGATGATGAGAGAGGCAGGGCCGGAGGAGGGTGTGGGGAAATAGATGAGGTTGGTGGTAGCGGGAAGAGGTTAAGGGGATTTTGAGGAGGAGGGTGGGCACAGGAAAGGGTTGGCCTTTAGGGTGTGAGGTGGATGGAGTGATTACTGGCGGCCATTTGGTCGGAGAGAATCCTCACTCGGCCCTCTCTCTCTCTCTCTCGCTGAGCTCAACTCTCCCATTACGGTGAACACAATGCGCTGATGGGATAAAAGGAGAAGGGGGTTGGGATAAGGATGGAGGGGTGGCTTTTGGGAGGGTTTTGTGGGGTCAGCGCGCAGGGGGCAGGGAGAGGGTGCAAGAGAGGGAGAGGATGTCGAACCCCGGGCCCTCCGGGCGGAGCGACGTTTATGTACTCGACACGCCGGGTTGAATGGATGATTAAATGGGAGTTGAGGGGGACGGGACTTCCGATCCGAAGCGCTCTGCGCTGCCGAAGGGGTTTCGAGGCAGGAGTTGAATGGGGCGAGAGGGAGCTTAGCGGGGTTTAATTTTTATCCCTACCGTCACTCTTTTTTTTTTAGGGATTTTGCAACGTTTTGTTCCGCGCTCGCAGTTACAAGGGCAAGAGATTTAAATTTTATCGCCAAACTTCGCCCACTGTAGTAGTAAAAATTATTAAAGACAAAATTTTTCGTGAGTCCATGCTTTATTTCAAAATCTGATATGTTTTTTTGAATTAAAACACAAGACCATTATGTATTTAACTCTAGCATATTTTCCTCACAAAACAGCGATACATACAGTTGTCTTAAATTTAAATGCTAGAACCAATTAAAATCAACTCTTGGAATATTATTTTTGTGGAATTAGTTAAAATTTCAACAAGCTTATTTCTTTTTCGAAATCGTGCACCTGAGTACTTTTTAATTAATTTTTTATCCATCAAAGTGTACGTATTCCATTTCACTTTAGGTTAACAATTAAAATATCAATGAATCCGAGAAACAATAATTTCCGTTTCCTTTATCTGTGAATGTTTAATTTTGGCACCAGATAGGAAAATCTATTCCTACTGTTTCCCTACAGGGTTTCTAATTGCGTTCAGCTGTAAAGTTATGATTCATATCGTTGCGAGGGAAATCATAAAATAAAAATACCCCACACTCTCCCTTGAAGCATACGCCAATTAAGCCTAAAACCGGGTAGCGGTTACAAATCAAACTTGAGGGATTACAGGGGATTATTTTTTTCACTTTCCCAGATTGATTCATTGAGCCAAATGACCCGCAAGAGCGAAAACGAAATAAATAAGATTAAAGTCATTAAAGAGAACAATTTTGATAAACGGCTCTACGCAGAAAGAAGAATTGAGTACGAAAACCACAGAAAGCAAAACCAACAGTAAAATCTGCGAAAAATAGTTTTAAAATTATGGTAGATAAATTAACGTTTCTCATATTATAGACAAAGTTTGGATTAGAATTTAAAACTTTCAAAGTGTATCCTTTACATTTAAATTATCTGTAGAGAACGATGTATAAATAGATCTCTTCTTGAATAAAAAACGAATAGTTTAACTTAAGATAAATATGCAACATTTAGTAACAGGTTGTTATATATGCATTTGTGTTTCTGACTAACACATGAAAATTTGATAGTAATTGACAGAAACAAATGCCACAAAATCATCACTTGAGTAATAGTTGTATTTTCCTAAAATATTGATCAGCAACTGCCGTGACTGATGTGTACCCTTAACATAAATTGAAAATATTTTTTTCTTGTTTTTTTTTTCACATCATTTTGTCACATCCACAAGTAAAATGAGTGCATACCCGTGAGGCATTAAACCAGACATGAAAATGTGTTTACTTTCCGCTTCGGAGGAAAATTCAACCACCAGTAGTGTGCACCGTTCCAAATTCGATTCGTCCTTTTTTATTAATTTCTGACGACGCACTGCAAAGGAAAGGAGCGATACATCTCCGGGATCATCGCTCAGGATCGTAATTAAGTTGTCAAGGAACCACGTAAACAAGGTGAAATAAGCGAAACAAAAACCTTGGGACTAAATTTCACGGCGAGCATGTGGAGCAGTGGTGTTGGCGCGGGTATGAGGAGGCAGTGACAGGGTCATCCCTCGCTTACTTCACCGAACTCGTCCACACAACGATACCTCCTCCCTCTCCCGCCTCCAACCGCCCCCTTCCCTCGTTCGCTATATTTGACGTCTGCTTATTATCGCCATCCTTCCGAGGCAGTGTCCCCCCTCTGTTATTTCCACTCCTTGCCTCTCGACTGTCTCCTAGAAATACCTCACGGTGAATCATGGCCGTGGCTCGCCGGTTGACATTACACAAGAGAACAAACGGGTTTTCTCTTCGCAGCGAGGAAAGGAGGGCTCATTTAAGATTTTTTTCTCTCTTTGCAAACCTCAGTGTAAATATGGGGTATAACAAGAAAATATATGGGATGCGCATTAATGGAAACAAGCCTAAATACCATTCATTACCGTCTTAGAGTATATGCACTTCACTGAAAATTTTAGCCTCTCTCTTGTCACAGGTCCAGCATTTCCTGAAAAGACGCACCCCGCAGTACGCGTACGTGCGGTGGGCTCAGGAAAGCATTCCCATGACTACACGATACGGTCGACCGTAGTCTTGATTTTGCAGAGTATAACTCGCGCCATTGTCTTGAAATTCTCATGGTGTACAGAGTAAATTATTGTGTATAATTATATGTATTTTAACGAACATTTACTAGAAAAAAGGGCAATTATGTTTATGTACAAAGGTCTGCTCTATATGATACGAATAATTCATATTGATAACCCTAGTTTTTAGCATACAACGTGTCAATAAATCACGGATAAGAATACCGTTACTGCAGAATGACTCTTTATTTATTCAGCAAAGATATTCTGAGATAATATTCCGTGTCACTTTATAGATAATACCGGAGGGAGGGATGCAATAAATTAACAGTCACGATTCCTGGCATTTGAAAGAAAATTATCCGTGCGCTGTTTAAGAAAAATTTTTAATTGAGTAAGGATGAGTATTAAGCCTTCGATGCGCATTCCATTCAAGGATTTTTGTCGATGAAACGCCTCTCCGTGCCAGGTCTAAAGTCGCTCCTCTCACATTTCGTCTCGGAAGATGACGGGAAGGCGAGACGCTCAAATTTATTTTGACGAACGTCGCGAGTGAAATGCCTGAGATCCTCTTTTAAGTAATCTCATTTTAACTCCGTGAGTGGCAGGTTGAAGGTAGCTATTGTGCTTCCATTAACATCGTTTTTCCCTCAGCATTCATGAACACTGAAACGTCATCTCTCACGTCCACAACGTTTTTTTACATAAGCCTGATTACCAACGAAACCAAGTTTAAAAATTTATGTACCAGGAGATGTGTATAAAAGAAAAAAATAACAGAAAAACGTGGGTATGGAATTGTTTATAGTGAAACTTAAGCAGATAAATATGTATGGTTAATAATCGGTGAGGGCGTATGACTTCTTACGAACTAAATCTTAATTTTGGATCATTGAAATGGTTAAGGTTTACAAATACACTTTTCTTGTTTCAATTGAATTGCATCCTACTGCAGTATTTTTGATTGGGAAGGTTAACAATATAGGTAATTTTTTGTATTGAATTGGTTAAAAGTGGTTATTTTTATGCAAAATATTCTCAATTTTGGCACTGGGTAAGGCTTTTGAATGAATCGACGACTGACTCTCTCATCGTCATGCAGGGGGTTATCCAGAATTTCCGAATGCAAATGACCACATTCAAATAGTTGTTGGATTTTCTAATGAATCGATTTATGAGTCATTCATTGTTTGAAGCTGCAACAATGGCACGATAGAAATAAACAGTTCCCGTAATAGAAAGCCTTGTTGTCGTGCGCCCTTGGCGGTCACATATAGGACCTAGAAATATCCGTGTATGGCCAAATCCGCAACGTCATCCGAATTTCAGCACAAATTTGGAAGTATGGAATAACTCAACTGGGCTAACATTGATTTCCAAGTTTGGTCCATGTCGAGTTTTTTGTACTCTCTAGCGTATAACGGTTGAGACATATATTGTTGACCGGTCAAGTCATACTGATGAACTCTTCTCGAGAAACAGCCGGGCGAATATCCCCTGATGACGATGGCAGAAGAGGCTATCAAAACGTTGACAGCAATGTCCATCCTGACCCGGCTGATTTCTCGAGAATAGTTCATCAATAAGAGTCAATGGAAAATCTCTAAATCTTTCATATTCACTCACAGCATATTTGAATTTTTAATTATTTCCTCGGCTGTTTATTTTATCGAGTAAAGGTCTCCATAATAGGCTGCTGCTCTGCCCAGCCTCGCTTAAGTTTTGAATTTGAAGAATCAAAACCTCCTTTAAAACCAACTTTTAACAATCTTTTATCAATGATGAACTCTGCTATTTCCAGGTTTTCTCGGAAGCGACTGTGGCCTTCAGCATCGGAGGGCGGCACTTCCCAGGAGAGCCCATCACCTACACTTACATCGAAGACCGAATATTCGAGAATTCAAGAAATATCTCAATTAAACTGCATCACCGAGTCGGAAGGTTTGTCAAGCTGACGCTTCACTTTGCTGCCAAATGGATAATGATTAGCGAAGTGACCTTTGATTCAGGTAAGTGTTCATTTTATTCTCTTTCCTTTAATACTGGTAGATTGACATTGCTAAAAATTTAACGGAATAAAATTAAATTTAATATACTATCATATAATTAGGATATTATTTTACGTTCCGGATATAATTATTGGTTATAAAATGATTGAATTCCATTACTTTCCACAACCTAGTGCAGACACTGATAGAAGAGCATTGAAATATCCTTCCAAATTTTAATTGGACTTATATACTTAGCCGTTATGGTCAATTACTAATAAATGTAAAATAAATAAATTACGATATCAAATTAACCTGGTATACAAAATTATGCATCAAATATTGAATACACTAAAGGATGAAGTTCGCCATGAAAAAATATTTGACTTTAACAAATATTGAGTTGGATAGCATTCATTTATAGTTTAAAATCTTCAGCAGGAAGTCTTTATGAGTGATTAAAAAAAGCGTGATTATTTTAATTTCGAAGATCATACATGAATTTTAATATTTAATTATTTAACATAAACTCTCGCTGAAAAGCCCCGTCTCAGAATTTCACCAACCATAAGGCGTTAAGAACTGACTAAATTCAGACTGCATGTTAACCCTGGGAATATAGCAAGTAATGCTCATATAATTTCACCAATTACAAGCATAAATAAATAAAACAAATAGCCATTTCAGAGCATTTTCCCCTGTCCCCATTCTTTATCTCCTAATAAGAGCATCAGCAGCTCCAAATGGCTTTTACTGAGGGTCATCATGAGTGCAGCCAGTGATGTATTGCGTGATACGAATTTCTCATTTCCAGAGATTGGGGAACGGAAAAATGCTGAACCATAATTAAAAAAAGCGAAGTAGGGCCATCAAAAGAACGAGGCTATTTTATGAGTGGGGAAATCCGTTGCCCGCGTCCCCATTTCAAGGCGGAGCTGAATGTGGGTTACTTACAATGGGCAAATACCTTCAAGGGTTATTAAATACAAACTTTGGCCAACAATTATGGCATTTTGCTGCAAGCTATTTTTATAGCTAAAGCCATTACCTAAAACTCTTCAGTTTCGGCAACTAAAAAAATATATATTGTAGGAAATTGTAAAGTAAAATATTCCCTTTCCTGGAGTGAATTAATTGTGAATTTTTCATTTATAATGACTATGATGATGCTTTCACACATAAATACTAAAAAATACCATATTTATGAACCTTGCTTATTATTTTAAATTTAAGCACTAGAGGCTTGAGAAAGAATATTTGCTTTAATTAATCACATTAACTACAAAACCATAAGTATGGATAGTTAACCTGCAATAATATTAATGCTTCCGATAAAATTTTATTTGTAGCGCGTAAACTCAATATGACAAAAATAAATATTGTTTGATAAATATGTATTAAATTGATTTTTTCTCATGAATTCAAATATTACCCTTGGTTTTTCTTTTATTTATCTGTGGTAGGGGAGTCATAATAAAAAACCTATTTGAACACCCTACTACCAATAACGTATGCTTTTATTTTATTTTCGATCATATGCTGAATATTAAATTGCTTTCATCGCATATTAAATCTTGATATAGAAGCGATGTTATATATTTTAAGAACCTTTTATTACCTTCTAAAATAAAAGGAATGAAAACTATAACTATTCCAACTATCGAAGCTATACCCACAAGGACACTTCAATGTGTTATTTGAAAAAGAATGCATAGATTTTGAACAATGTTCATAGTAGTGTTCACCACCGCCAGTTTGGCCATGGAATTACCGAATACATTCGGTATTCACGACGACAAAAGAGTCTTTCAATAATCTGACATTATTAATAATCTATTTTTTGTATACATTCGCTCGTGCGTAGGGAAAGAATATCCATTTGTGAAAAGTGAATGATTTGTCTCATTCAAGTAGCATAAACCCTTTTAGAATCCGGTATGAACATGAAAGGCAGGGAGAGAGGCACTGGACCGAAAGCTCTCTCCATTTTTTAGAGCCGATCATCTCGGCGGCGCATTCCCTATGCAAACTTCCCTCCCCACCTGCTCTTCTTTCTCCTCCTATTCCCTCCCACTTCACCCTTCCTTAGCGCTTGACACGAAATATACATAAGGAGGAGAGCGTGCCTACTCTACAATTTCTTCCTATCCAATAACCTTAACCTCGCTCCCTCTCCTCGTACCGCTCTAACCATTTTATATTGAAAATACACAGCGTCCACTTTTTCTTCATGCAGCAAAAATACATTTTCGCAGTACTTCTCTCCTATTTCCATATTTTCCCTACCTTCGCAGTACTTCTCTCCTATTTCCATATTTTCCCTACCCTCTATGCAGCCGGTGCTGTGCAGGTCTTTCAGAGGCTATTTCTTCACGTGGATTGATTGTTTTCATCTATCTTCATCAAAAATTTTATAGTAATGAAAATTAGTATAGAAGTAATAATAATGCGAATACCTAAACATCTATGATAACTAATCCTTTAATATAAAATATATGAAAATTACAGAATAAATCTAGGAGAAGATGGCTCCGTGTTATAATAGGCAGCAATCATGAATTGCAATCTGGTTATCCGTGTTCGAATTTTTGTTGCTAATTAACCTAATCCAATAGATTTTTTCATGGTAAATTCCGTTCTTAGTGTATGTAACTTTCTGCCTGTGCACATTTCTGCGTACAAAAATGCTATTTTCATGCAATTCTTTACAAAATATATCGAATAAATTTCCCTCGAGCGATCTTCCATGCTAGTTGATAGAAACTGGAATGTAAATTTATCTAAAATATGGCTAAAATATTTCACGAAACAATACATGTCATCATTGATCATAAAATTAATTTATATATTTTAAATTAATAATTTATACTGCGGAAAAACTGCGCTCTTATGTAATTCAACGAACAACTAAGGAGCATACGGCACGTGGCTTTTAAATCTTTCAACCTTTATACTTCCACTCTGCAAATGTATAGTATCCTCGCTGAAATGAAAATTTGGCTAATACCAACGCTTATTGAGTTGAAACACTTTTTTAAGCTTCTTATATTTATTCAATTATTCACGAACTATCTCTCATTAATCGTATGCCAACAATAGCAATATAATAATGTTGGTTAAAATTTAAATACCCTTTCATTACAATATACCTTTGTAACTTTCTCACTACTAATTACATCCATGAGTACTTAAAATCTAGTAATAATGCAGTTTCAGCAGTTAAAAATAAACTAGCGCTTTTCAAAGTCCGAAAGTTCGTAAAAAATTCCGCGAATCTATGAACGATTAGCTCAATAAATGGTGCATATTTATTTTGCACTTCTGCTTCAGCTGTATGAATATTTTTCTCGACAAACATTAGAATGACAACAACGTGTTAATGCAATGTCTCCATAGAATTTTATGTTTTTATATACCGATTTTTATTTTAGAGGTCTTTTAAACAAGCAGTTAGCATTTATTTAACCAGTAGGGTACCGGAATTGGTAAACTATATGGGTATCCTGAACCATAGTGACAGAATGAAGGTGAATTTAGAACCCAATCCTTTCCCCGGAGAGCCAAAACGGGATCAAATAAAGAACTCGCCTGTCTGACTCACTCATGAATATCCGTAGGTCACTGTAAACTCCCAGTTATTTTCACTTCCATCTCTTCCATACCCTTTCCCCTTTTCCGTTATTTCCCATTCCCTAATGCAGCACCACAGTTTATCATTCCACTCCACTATGGGCAGACATTTTCCATAATTTTCCCATTTCATTCACCCTAATAGTTCTCAATCTTTACCCTTTACCCAACTCT